>NC_064627.1:471216618-472466618 GCF_023864275.1 Schistocerca cancellata
GACAGACACAGACACAGACACAGACAGACACAGACACAGACACAGACAGACACAGACACAGACACAGACAGACACAGACAGACACAGACACAGACACAGACACAGACAGACACAGACACAGACACAGACAGACACAGACAGACACAGACACAGACACAGACACAGACAGACACAGACACAGACACAGACAGACACAGACAGACACAGACACAGACACAGACACAGACACAGACAGACACAGACACAGACACAGACACAGACAGACACAGACACAGACACAGACAGACACAGACACAGACAGACACAGACACAGACACAGACAGACACAGACACAGACACAGACACAGACAGACACAGACACAGACACAGACACAGACAGACACAGACACAGACACAGACAGACACAGACACAGACACAGACACAGACAGACACAGACACAGACACAGACACAGACAGACACAGACACAGACACAGACACAGACAGACACAGACACAGACACAGACACAGACACAGACAGACACAGACACAGACACAGACACAGACAGACACAGACACAGACACAGACAGACACAGACACAGACACAGACACAGACACAGACACAGACACAGACAGACACAGACACAGACACAGACACAGAGACAGACACAGACACAGACACAGACACAGACACAGACACAGACACAGACACAGACACAGACACAGACACAGACACAGACACAGACACAGACACAGACACAGACACAGACACAGACACAG
Organism: Schistocerca cancellata; assembly: GCF_023864275.1. NCBI lineage: Eukaryota > Metazoa > Arthropoda > Insecta > Orthoptera > Acrididae > Schistocerca > Schistocerca cancellata. The sequence goes on from NC_064627.1 coordinate 471,217,378, forward strand.
ACACAGACACAGACACAGACACAGACACAGACACAGACAGACACAGACACAGACAGACACAGACACAGACAGACACAGACAGACACAGACAGACACAGACACAGACAGACACAGACAGACACAGACACAGACACAGACAGACACAGACACAGACACAGACAGACACAGACACAGACAGACACAGACAGACACAGACACAGACAGACACAGACAGACACAGACACAGACACAGACACAGACAGACACAGACACAGACACAGACACAGACAGACACAGACACAGACACAGACAGACACAGACAGACACAGACAGACACAGACACAGACACAGACAGACACAGACACAGACACAGACACAGACACAGACACAGACACAGACAGACACAGACACAGACACAGACACAGACAGACACAGACACAGACACAGACACAGACAGACACAGACACAGACACAGACAGACACAGACACAGACACAGACACAGACAGACACAGACACAGACACAGACAGACACAGACACAGACACAGACACAGACAGACACAGACACAGACACAGACAGACACAGACACAGACACAGACAGACACAGACACAGACACAGACAGACACAGACACAGACACAGACAGACACAGACACAGACACAGACAGACACAGACACAGACACAGACACAGACAGACACAGACACAGACACAGACAGACACAGACACAGACACAGACAGACACAGACACAGACACAGACACAGACAGACACAGACACAGACACAGACAGACACAGACACAGACACAGACAGACACAGACACAGACACAGACAGACACAGAATCTGCTCGGACTCTCGAAGTGTCCTCCTCGCTATTGGTCAGAAGTACCTAGAAGATCGGACCTTGCAAGTTCAGGACACTATCTTTATCTTGCAAAGACTGGACAAAGAAATAATTTTCTGCTGGGTTCCAGGGCCCATACGGATTCGGGAAAACGAACTCGCTAATGCAGCTGCCAACGAGTCTTGCTCCCTCCCACCTCCTGCTCACTATTCAGCCCCCCCCCCCCTGCGCCTCATGACAAAGACCACCATATCTTGGTGGAATATTCAGTGGTCGGAAGTGAGGAATAATAAACTACGTTCCGTAAAACCTTCAGTGCAACCGTGGCTTCCCTCCTTCCGACCACTGCGAGCTGAAGTAGCAGCCCTTACGCGGCATAGAGTAGGGGATGTCCACTTAGGTTGCAAGGAGCCTCCAGTACTTCACAGGTGAGAGACACAGTTATCAGTAAGACATATTTTAATTCAGTGTGTTTTCTATGACGACCTGAAGGTTGAGCCGAGTCGCTGAGTCTCCTGCAGGACCTGACGGAATTCTTCCCAAAATACTGGGTGCGAGATTTTAATGTTTCGTAGTGGGTCGGTCACCCATTATTTCTAAGTAGGCATCCATCCACAGTCATCTGTTCCCCTTTTAACCGTGTCTTCAATGATATCTTATTCTTGATGTTTATCTAATTATTAAGCGCTTTTCTGATGCTCGCCTTATCTGGGTTGCCTTTCAGTTCTTGTGGGAGAATGCAGCTTGTTTTTCCGATTTATTGTTATTTTTTTAAATAGATTTTCACCACGCTCGTATTTATATCGCTTGTGCAAGGGCGCTGATGACCTCGCAGTTTAGCACACTTACCTGTAACTCGTCGTCGTCGTCATAGTAGCCTGTTGATCCATCATGGGGAACGTAATCCTACAGCGCTTCTGCGTTGCATGGATTAGTCAAACCCTTAGTACGCTTCGGTAGGTATGTCGTACCGCATGTCAACCTAAATTCACTATCGTGCACTTCAAATCATTTTAGTATAATTATGGCCTCGTGACCCGGAGAGTTATCCCACTGGAAAATGCAGTCGCCGCCGGGGAAGATACCAACCACAAAGGGGTGCAAACGGTACGCAGTAATATACACAGCACTCCACTGCTCTCACTGTGCCTTCGATTAGTATCACACGTCCTATGGAAGCTCCGGTAAACGTTCCCCTTATTTAGGCTTATCATATTTTTTGGGTCCAAGCCATGACCTAGCACCATATCGTTTTGGGGCCACCCCAGAATATATTTTTGAAATTGCTTAAGACTTAACGCCTTACTGAAACTTGAAACTTTTTTAATTCAGTTGTATTTTTTACTAGACATAGCTGTTTGTACTGAATTGTGCACAGTGTGGCCGGCCGGAGTGGCCGAGCGGTTCGAGGCGCTACGGTCGGGAACCGCGCGACCGCTACGGTCGCAGGTTCGAATCCTGCCTTGGGCATGGATGTATGTGAAGTCCTTAGGTTAGTTAGGTTCAAGTAGTTCTAAGTCTAGGGGACTGATGACCTCAGAAGTCCCATAGTGCTCAAAGCCATTTGAACCATTTTTTTGCGCAGTTTGGGCTGAGCAAGTAACCAGTAAAACAGTTCTATCTAAATCACATTGAACTCTTCTGATTTTCGATCCCCTTTCTCTTCTGACCACCGAAATTGCTCTTAATGTTACCAGCAATGTAACAAACCAACTTTTCAAGTTTGTACTTTTTCACACGATGCAAAAGATACTGAGTCAAAAGTCTACCAGTTTCGCCGCCGGTCATTACATCCTCTAATCTCTAAAATATGTTAAGTCTACCCATAATACAATACCGAGCCCACTGGCGGGCGTCCGAAGCGCGGCGTATTTTTCGAGCAGCCATTAGCCTGCATGCTGCAGTATCTGGGCAGCACTGTCAACATAACTGCAGCAGTAGGACTGGAGGAGGAGGAGGAGAAGGAGGAGTTAGTTGCTGGGCTGAAATCACATTACATATTTAGCTTAAAATAATTTGCTAGGCAGAAATTTAAAATTATATTAGAAACCAAAAAGCCTGCTTTGACTTTCACAGAATGGATAACATACGCTCTGCACGTCATATTACAATTTCTGATAAAAATTTCTACAAAAAATAGTTTAACTGTCTAGTGGTGATCCACGTGAAACGAAGCTGATTGAACTTGGCTCCAAATAATAACACACAGGTACAAATACCACTGTCAAATGACAGCTCCGTGCGTTTTTTTTAAAACATCAGTCGTCAATGTGGCCTTAACAATTCATTGAACAGAGCAGGTCATTTGGATAGAAATACTTGCAACATTAATTTCTTACCACAAGCAACCCACATACAAACGTTACAAGGGAAGACACTGATACGCTAAACTAGGACTGAATTCGTGACAAGTGTTACACACAGTACCTACTGACTTAAATTTTAACAAAACGCGACCAACTCGTGATCACGACACGGTTCAAAACTTAAAAGGAGAGTAAACACATTACTCGGATTTTATATGTAACCAGGGCTCGGGAACAGTGTAATGAGCACAATAATTCTCACCCGTCTCTTGAGAACCTAGAAGGAGATAGCCACCGCTGCGTAGCTTAGTTCTCGAGACTAACAAGAAATAACATGGCGACCACAGGCTACCGGACTGAATAAGAATTGAAAAGACAGCCAAGCACAGTGTCACTAACTCGTTGCAGGGTCCTCCGCCACAGAATTCCAGAATACCACGCAGCTCCTTGACTTGTTCTTCAGGATGCTGACAGAGCCCTTCGAGACGCGCGTGCCCCCCGTCGCATCGCGGCCCACGCTGTTACTCCAGTGACAGCCGCACTGAACACAGCGCAACACAGCTGCCTGCCGCGGCCTCTGTCGCCAGTGGCTCGCGGCACCTCGCGGCGAGCTGCCACACAACCCAGGCGCTACAGTGCAGCGCTCTCCATCGGCAACGCGCGCACACCTCCTAACAGCCTCCCGCTCTTTGTACTAGAAGCTCTCTGACGGAAAATTTCGAGAGAACAATCGAACGAACCAAGGAGATAGAAGAGAAAAAAACACCGACGCAAAAACGATTTGATAAAAACTAGCCGCTGACGGCTTAAGGGGCTCCGGAACGCCCTATACTTGCAATGTTAAAACAACGCTTATAAATTACATCTTTCTTCACAAAGTATTTGAGGTAGGAAGTTGAACTTTTTACAGATTATTTATTGGAATATGGGCTACAACTTAACGCAGGGATTTTACAAAATTTAGTTCAGTTATTAAAGATGATTTTTTTCAATTGTAATGAAAATTCACAACTTTTTGCAATTTTTTATTTATATATTCAAAATATACAGTTTTTTTGGAAAAAGGCTGTGTTAAATTATGCAGAAGGTACTGTGTAACATTTACTGAAAGTTTGAAACAAATATGTTTGGAAGATCCTTAGAAAACATGTAATTAGTATGAGAAAATAAAAGTTTTGGGAATCGAGCGACAAAGATTGGATTAACTTTTTAGTGCATTCCAGGTCCATAGGATGGATTATCTTCATCCTCTGCAAACTCCTCCTCCAGCTTCCTCTTGTTCCTCCTCCTGTTTACTCTTGCTTGTATTTCTAGACTCTTTACAGCCCTGTCTGCAGCCCGAAGGCGTTGCTTGTCTAAAGCAAGCATCGCTCGTACCATGTTAGAACCTATCTTCATTCCCATATTTCTAAATACCTTGCACCTTACAATGTTGCCATCATTGAAAGTCGCAACAGCATCATACACACCAAAGTGAAGTGTTTCTATTCCAACAAATACAGTCTTGGGGATTCTCGACCATATAACACTATTTACACTTTCATTGGGGTTTTGAGTTTTTCCGTGAATACACTTTTTCAACAGTTCAGGTGCTGCTAAGTCTCTGAAAATAGGTTAGCCACAACACATACTTTATCTCACATCACTAAAATGTACCTGATGAACACGGACGTTAATAATAACACCATTTGACAGCAGTTTAACAGCGCCACAGTGGGTCACGCCCATGTAGAACACATTTCAAAAAAAATTTAAAAATAGTTGTAGTCTTCGGAATTGAATAAATTATATATCTATTAAAAGGTAATAGTCTGCAGATTCAGAAAACGAAAAAAGGAAAAATTGAACTTTTCATGATTTTGAGCCTTTCCGGAGCCCCTTAATGATGTAACAATGATCGTTATTCATAAGACCTGCCGATATGTCTCCATTGAGTAACGGTCCAATCTCGATGAGCTCGTTACCACTGCGATCGGAATTGAAGATGTCGTTGGCTCAACTCAGGAGTTGGTTTCCAGTTTTTTTTTTTCCCAAGAGTTGGTGGTCTGTAAGTTATCTGCGTTTCATAACAACATTCTAGCGATGGCTCATCTGTTCAAGCGATTGAACTGCTAACATCATCTGTCGCCCCGCACTGAGTCACAGTTACGCAGACAATTTTAATGTCACTTCTTTGCAGAGTGAAACGTACTCTCTTAAAGATTGAAAGTCACGAAGATCTCATCCAGCTGCAAAGCTGTTAATTCTGCACAACTTAGGCAGCGTGCTTGTCTAACGCTTCTCATTTATCTTTGCAACTTCTCGGCTGCTCTCATCACACTGAAGGCGCATCCCATTTCAGCACTTTCTTGCCCGAGGTGGTCCTCTGTATTCTTAAACACGAGCTCAGGATCAGTGAATTACGAAGCTTTCTACCAGACTATGCCGTTGAACCTGTTCAAGGATTTGAACCGGCTGCAGACGATCAGTGACTGGAGAGAGATGCCATTTATGTGAATACTGCTTGTTTTTTTAAAAAAAATCTTTTATTTACGACTTTATAACACTTATACAATCTTTAACCACTTCCTTAAGTCATTAGTGGGTCTTAATTTTATACAACATTAATTGCAACTAATTACAAATTTAATGAGTGAGTTACAGTCATACCTTGATTAACAATGGGCAACTAATTTATTATTATTTACTTCATAAGACCTACGCATAACTAATCTCTACTGCCTGCAGCGTCAGTAGTTCACAAACCTACTTGTAGAGCCTTGCTCATAGAGTTAAACCCGATGAGCGTGCCCCTGAGGCGAAGGATGTTATTCGCTGCAGGTTCCTAACTAATTTCCTAAGTCCTACTAATTAATTCTAATCTGTCATATCCGGTGATTGTCCTATATCGGTGGTGTTTTACCCCACTCCCCCTAGTCCTGCCCGCGGCGGATTCCAGACTGTGAGGAAAGTCGGCCTGTCCACGCACAGGCGGTATGGGAATAGGGCACTGGATTCAGCTAGAATTAGGTATGTCCCAGGTTGTTAGTTAATCAATGTCCCTCATCTTCAGAGTACTTAATGGAAATTCCGAACTTCTCATCTATAAAGCGGATACGTACTCGATTCATAAGTCACCTATACCAGTGTCCGTCGCAAAAATACGTCTGTTAATTGATTTGCTCTCTTGTTCTATCAGTTATGCTGAGAGAACCCTGCAGTAGCTTTAGTAAATTACACTGTAGGAGATACTGCAACCAGTTGTTATTCAATCCAAAATTAGACTTATAACAACCATAGAGCCATTCAAATTAAAAAATTCTCACTCAACAAAAACTCTATAATCAATTATTAAATAGTAAATACCTAAAATAAAATTATAGTTCTAGAAAATAAATTCACGGCCTAAGACGAAAAACTTCATATCATTGGTCCCACAAAACAATATTTTAAATTAAAATACTTAAGCAATTTATACAAAGAAATACCCTTTAAACAAAGAATATTTAAAGGCAATCAATGCAAAAGTAAAAGATGATATTCACGAAAATAACCAAGTTGTTGCAGAATTTCCTACAGTGTAATTTGCTCTCTTCATGTGCACAATCACTACACTCAGTAAATTTGGTGACTGAAGAAATTTAGAGAGAGAGCTGGAGTTCAGGGAGACAAAATAAAAATTTGAGATTTGCTGATGACACTGTAATTCTGTCGGAGACAGCACTGTACTCGCGAGAGCAGCTGAACGGAATAGACTGTGTCTTGCGGATATAACATGTACATCAACAAAAGTGAAACCTATGGTAGTCAGACGATGCTGAAGGAATTGAATTACGAAATGAGAAAGTGGAGTTTTGTTGTAGGCAGCAAAATAACTGGTGTATACCGAAGTGGACAGGATACGAAATACGAACTGGCAATAGCGAGTAAAGCATTTCTGAAAGGGGAATTTTCATCTTTCAATGTAAGTCCGTTAGGAAGTCATTTCTATAGGTGTTTGTATGAAATGTACCCTTGTACTGAAGTGGAACGTAAACAATGCACATTTAATCAAGGAAAAAAAAGCTTTTCAAGTGCGATGCTGAATGTTAGACGGATTGATATAGTAACTAATATACTAAATCAAAAATAGAGCGGGGGAGGGGGTGAGAGGGGAGATGGGAATGTGGCACAATTTGAGTAAGAGAAGAGATTGGTTGATAGGGCAAATCCTGAGGCATTAAAGCCGACGGCACACGGACCGTGCTTTCGAACGTTAACGTCGAGCGTGCCAAGTTTAACGTGATGCTCAACGCTCAGGAATGGTGCGACTTGCGCATACGGTACGTGGGCCCCAACGTGGTATACGCGATCGCAACGCACTCCAGCGGCAGTTGAGGGATGTTACTAGTTCGTAAGTCACACTGTTGCCTCAACGGGCGCGCGTAAAATTCCCACGTTAGCTCTATTAAAACGCACATTTCCTCCATCGTCCACGAAAAGGAAAGTACCATGTCCAATCACTAAGAACAGAGACATATAAAAGTTACATTACAAACAGTGCGGTACAAATTTGGAATACTTCTCCGCATAAGATAAACATTATTTCATCATTCCCACATTTTATTAAACCCCAAGGTCAGTCTTACTTAATCACTGTTCCTACCCAATAGCAGAATCTTTGCAACATGTGAATTACGAATCGTAAAAGAAAAAGGAGCATAATATCTTTATACAAGTAGCGCAAGCTGTCCTGTAGATTAAGCCAATCGAACAAAGTCACCCCTCAAACAAAGGTGAACTTATATTTACATAACATCAAATATCATAGTATATACTTACATTAAACTAAAGTATCAGAACTTAATAAAAACGCTAATGTTAGTAAATAAAATTTGGGAGTGTCAAGACGCGAACCTCCGCCCCAACTATGAAATCAATACAAGACAATGACGCTACTCATTACGCTAATCTTATCTCTCTTTTTTTTTTTTTAATCTCATTTTGTTCTGTATTGTTCGTGCACTTTGTTCCTGGCGGACGTCCGGTGATACTCGTTTAGGTTGTTAGTTGATCTGTTTACTCAGTTTTTTTATTACAGAGGGTAGCTAAACCCTCTGAACGAACACGCTGAGCTACCGAATGTACCAAAAACAATGCGTTTTGGGTGGATCTTCCGTGTGTCACTGCCTTCAAATAGCCTACTCTCATAAGACGCAAGTTACAATAATTCTTTTGCCGTGAATATGATGTTTCTCGTTTTTTTTTTTTTTATTGGAACGAATCACACAGTTAACAGCGGGTTTTCCAATGATTCTGAATTTTCTGGTGCTCAGAAACGGCATATATACATGTAAGCTTGAAATGAATGCCAATATGGCGCCTCACAACTCTGGACTGATGGGAGACGGCGTGCGTGTGACGTAGGTGTCGTTGTGCCATCTCATTGGTCAACGCTCAAACGCACGCTCAGAATATCTGACATGCCAGATATTGCTCTGCACGTTCGGAAAGACTCCTGAACGTGCTATTCCACGCTATGACGTCAGAAACTCGGCACGCTCAACGCTCGGATGCACGGTCCGTGTGCCGACGGCTTAAGGAAACGTCAGTTCAGTAATGGACAGAAGTGGGGAAGGGAGGGAGGGGGATGGTAAAATTGTAGAGGTAGCCCAAGGGGTGAACGTAGTAAGAAAGTTCAAGTGGACGTAGGATGCAGTAGTTAATTGGAAATGGTGAAGGGCGCTGCAACGGGCTGGATTGAAAACCATGACGCTACACAGGTTTTGCGTGCGCTTAAGGTATTTACATCCTCCACTGGCTTTTGTCGGTATACTTCTTTACTCTGTTTTATTTATATTTATTTATTTATATTTATTTAAATGGACACCCTAGCTGCAAACAGGCGTTGATGTACTTCACTGGGGACATGTTGAAAATGCATGCCCCGACCGGGACTCGAACCCGGGATCTCCTGCTTACATGGCAGACGCTCTATCCATCTGAGCCACCGCGGGCACAGAGGATAGTGCGTCTGCAGGGGCTTATCCCTTGCACGCTAGGCGCACTACGAATCTAGTGGTGTGGACATGTTGGGAATGTGGATCTCACTGGGTGTTCAAATGGCTCTGAGCACTATGGGACTTAACATCTATGGTCATCAGTCCCCTAGAACTTAGAACTACTTAAACCTAACTAACCTAAGGTGTTGTGTGCTGTCCTTAGGTTAGTTAGGTTTAAGTAGTTCTAAGTTCTAGGGGACTGATGACCATAGATGGTAAGTCCCATAGTGCTCAGAGCCATTTGAACCCCCCGTGAGATCCACATTCCCAACATGTCCACACCACTACATTCGTAGTGCGTCTAATATTAGAATTTCTACTTCTTGCTTCATAACAACAAATGAAATCTTCCCTTTGAAATTAATTCTCTTTCTCAATCTTCGCATACAAATTTAAATGCTGCTTATTAAAAGTGGTTTGCTGATTATTTCGACGAAACATAGAATGTGTCATCGTCGTGGCCCTCAGTCGTTACCTGCAATAGCACAAAACTGTTCCTTACCTTTTTTACTGTTACTGGATCGCCATCTGACTGCTACATCGAACTGCGACATGAATATACTTACTCTGTTTTCATAATAAGTGGCTGTATTTATTACGAAAGCTGACGTTATTCTTTAATAGCAAAGCTGACGTTATTCTTTAATTAATTTGACTGAAGTTACGTAATTCATAATTAAACTTTTTCTTGACAACAATAAAATTTTGCAAAGTTTTACGTTGTTGATTTTTGGGATGGATTATAATCAGAAATGCAATATTGCTGGCAAAAAGTGATTATATTCTGAATGAAATGATTTTACAAACGTTCAAATGGGACTTACTTTTTACAGTAATCTTACAACTAGCATTGCGCAAACATACCTTCAGTAGTCTTGAGTTTCTCAAAAAAATAATTCAATAATATTAGTTCTCTTATGGTAATAGTTAGCTGCTGTCTCTGTACATCCGTTTATAATCTCTTGTAAGTCATAGCTAGTGGCTGGCAGGCACACCGCTCCTCTCAATCTCTCGCTTCAGACCTGCTACCGACTCGCTTCACATCTCGCTTACTTCCTACGAACGCTGAAGTGCGGTCTCTCCTGCCAACAATGCTTTCTGGTGCAGACAATCCCTGCTACCATTACAAAATGTATCATTGCGCGGTCTTTTCCGCTCTTTCCTTAAAATGTATCCATATTAATTATTCCTACTTAATCCTATTAATAAAATATAAACATCTTTCATAAATTGTGGTTTGACAATAGAAATATGCACGTCTTACAAGCGTACCCGTTAAATGAAATATCGAGGCTACCAGAGGTTTCCAACGCATTATTATTTCGGAAACGAAGACGTCATGAACAAAGGAGCGAAGCAGATAGTGAAGTGTCAGAATGAAACCGTAATAGACAGGGGTAAACACTGAAAGAAGAGATGGTTATCCGAATAAACTTAGTGTACAGATGGCCAGAACCAAATGGAGGAGGAGAAGAGATCCTGCCTCGCGGTTCTAACTGTATCGGAAGGTGCTGAGAACAGGACGTCTCCGCCGTCACTGTATACGTCTGTGTCAGCTGGGATGGAGGGCCGCCGCGCCTTTGAGCTGTGGGCTCAATAAAGGCCGTGGCACAGTGGGATGCCAGGGGCCACGGCAAACAGTCGCCGGGAGGGCGACGCAGCCGGCTGCCCGCGAGGGGCCCAGCTCTGACCCACCGATGTTGCCTGCTCGCCGCACCCGCGGCTGCTCTCCCCTCCCCCCTCTCCCCTCGCCCCTGCTACACCACACCACTTACGACCACCAGACTAGCATTCCCCGGCTTCATCACTCATTTTGCATTGCTCGCCTATAACTCTGGCCGTGTCACGTGCTAGAAATTCCACGCCCACCACGAGAGGGTCGGTGCACGGCGGAGGGCGTCCAGAACCGCCCCGACCAAATTCCAATCGCGGCAGCTAGCGTTATTACACACGGTCAGCCTTAGTCCCCGCGTGCGACGGCTACCGTGCTCCAGCACTGGGGGTGACGGGTGAATTTTCATCTTCCGTCTGATGTGCCTTATGCCGCGTTCCTACAAGGAATAAAAACCAGAGGGATTCTCAATGGCCTGGTGCAAGAACCTGTCACTCGATGACCACGTTAAACTCTCATAATTTCTTCACCACTATGTTATCACAGTTCTATTGGTAAGTTGCCAAAAAGTTTATTTCTTATCAATTCTTCCCGATTAACAAGTTACGGTAACTAGCATCCCCATTTTTTCCCTATTTATGTTCGACTACAGCAGATTAAAAAATTTGTCGGTTCATGCTTTTCTGTAGGTCATCTATATGAACCATAGTTTTATCCACCAAGCGGAGATCCTGTATATGCTAACTGCACTCCTCTTTCAATGTGGTTTACATTTTAGCATTATGCTTAACAATGACTCAACTTTTTAGACGTTGAATCTTTCACACACAGCTTTCGTGACATCTTTAACTACGCGGTGTTCATTATTGCTGTTCCTGTCCCATATGTGTCAACAAGCACCGATTTGCTCTTGTTCTCAAAGTATTTTATTGGAAGATGAGTTTTGACACTTTTGAGGCTCATCTTACGCTGTATAAAGTCGGCGTTTAGTCATTGGATGATTAACCTTTGAAAGGTGGCTACACTGAGTCACAGCGCCAGAGATTGCGCCAAAGAGTATTATTCAGCCGCCTCCACAGGCAGTAGTTGTTCAGAAGCGGTGGTAGGCTGTGCTTGTCGTGAAGTCGTCGTAAGAGTTCTTGTCGAGAAGCGGTGGTAGAGAATGCTTGTGGAGATGTTGCAGTAGCGTGTCGTTGTTGAGAATATCCCATGGAGAGTGCTTCTTCAGATGTTGTCATATTGCTTTGATGGACCAGAGTGTACTTTTCGTCAATATATATGAAGGTAAAAAATTCCTTTTTTTATTATTTCCATGTCTTAAACAATAATGCCTCTTGGTCACAGGTTCAGTCAACAAAGCATCTGGCTCGTGTTCATGTATTAGACTGTATTTCTGGTTTCTATGTGCAATTATAGTATTTCTGGTTTTTTTAATTACTTCAGTATAAATGGTGTTTAAAATATGTTGTCTTATTGAGGAAGTACCGTGCCAGATGTGTACGTTGAATCACACTTCCACACACAGAACAGTTACATTTGTGTTTTGTTGTTTTGTAGGTTTTATAGTTGCTGGGGACTTAATTAATTAATTAATTGTGCGAACGGAAGTTTTGTTTCATCTCTTGTTGTTATTCTATGCAGTCAGATTGCGGAGTAATACTAGTCAGGGCCAACCGGTTACGAGACCGGACAAACAGTAAAAAATATTTGCATAATCAAAAAAAAATTAAGCCCCCATGCACCTTTTAAGACGTTACGCAATAAATCAGTTCAAAGTTTGAACTTTTGGACAGCATACTACATTCACTTCAGTCTTGTAAAGTGAGACGCTGCGAGTAGAAACCTGTTCCCTATTAAACACTATGCCATAACAACATTTTATGAACACACCTTTTGTATTCAATATAGATTATCACCTGAAGATGCACCTATAACGATATTCTTTTCTTTTAATTTTTTTTGTTCCTATGAGACCAAACCCCCCCCCACACACACACACACACACACGAGGGAGGATTCGTACCTCCGACGGGGGAAGCCGCGCGAGTTGTGGCAAGGCGCCATAGACAGCGCGGCTTTAACGATATGAAACCGGTTTTGTTGTGCAATAAAGAAACCTGTATACAGTTAAGGCGAACTTCAGGAGTTGTCATTCATTTTCAGAAAAAAATTAAATTATTTTTAAAGTTATTTTGGATACTTTTTCGAAATTTGATAACAGTAACAGTAAAAATTTGCCCAGACTTCTCACCACCATCACCCGTTCACGCCATTAAGTATGACGAGAATTCAAAAAGCAAGTTATAAATTATGATGGTAGGCCAGGAAGCTCATATTGACTGATACATTTCCAAAAGACACAGAAACGTGACACTATTTTCCAACATGGTGACAGTTCCTATAAACAACGGACGGAACGTTCAACTAATCGTTCAGTTCCTCAACGACAGAAATCCGCTCCTTGGTGACGGAGGCATTGGAGAACCCCAAAGCGAACTTTCGTATCGTGGGAAAATCACTCCCTCCATTTGATCTTTCAGCTTGTTGAAAAATGGAATTCGCATGGTTTAAGACCTGGACTTGGCCGTCGGCGTCACCCACGTCTGCGCAGTCATGGCCAACGGTCGGACGCTACATAGCTTTTGGTTCATAGGCAGCCATGATTTCACGATGAATCTCTGTTCAATTTAGATAGTTTATGTACAAGAATCGCACCGTCTCGAGTACTTCAACTTTGGAGCAGGCTTCACGTTGTCGCGCGAGTTCACTCTCTCACTGTGGTGCACCTGTTACCCGTGCCGCAACAGAACTCCCTCTGCGGGAAACGCTTGCACTCCCTTCCCTCTCTTGTTGCGCAATGGTCTTAGCGTACGATGACGTGTGTCTTTCTGAGGTCCCTACGTATCGTAAGTCCTGTACGAGGGGGACGAAGTGTCGTTTGAAAGTTAAATGAATGTATGAAACTACATTTGAATCCTCTTTGAACTATATTTCCTGCTCTGTACAGAAGTCACACTCACGGTAGATGACTTGGCACCTCACCTTAAGTAAAAGCGACTCTGACATACCTTGCATCTGAACACTTACCATTACAGGACGCTTACAACATTTCTAAAAGCAAAATTCGGAAATTTTTATGCGAATTTGTCGCTGTTGTTTACTATAGTTTCGAGGTAAATCGGAAAGTTAGACTTTATTCTCAACATTGCTCTTGTAATTTTTATCTTCAGAGTTGACCAAGATTCTCTAAATACATTTCCTTTGCTTTATTTTGTAATCAAACTTTGTAGTACAGTGTAGGGCTGTCGTTATTTAGTGATTGTCTCAGTAAGAAGTCTATATCATCTTCATAAGATTTTAATTACCGGTAGTTAAAGAGCACCGTAAATCTCTGAACACACAAACTGACTTTCTATTTACACTTAATCGTAATATTTACATTCATTTAAAAAAGCAAGAAATCGTTATAATTATACATCTTGATAACGTCACGCTACCAAGAGTGTAAGTATATGGGATCGATAATATCAGAGGACAGATTAACTGAGAAAGAAAACCCAATATCTGGTTGGAACAAACGGCGAACGCTTTAGGGGTTCCGTGTAATGCAAAAATGACCATAAACATCAAAGGAAAGAACATAAACCGGCCGGAGTGGCCGTGCGGTTCTAGGCGCTACAGTCTGGAACCGAGCGACCGCTACGGTCGCAGGTTCGAATCCTGCTTCGGGCATGGATGTGTGTGATGTTCTTAGGTTAGTTAGGTTTAAGTAGTTCTAAGTTCTATGGGACTGATGACCTCAGAAGATAAGTCGCATAGTGCTCAGAGCCATTTGAACCAAATAACATAAAACGCTATTGTAAGGCAGTTAAGCCGGGACAGAAGAAGAGACTCGCGAACAGAAGCTCCATACAACAGAAAGCCGCATGGTACGATGAGTACCAGGAGTAACACTGAAAGGCAAAGTGCTCAATGAATTCAAAAGAGGTAGTAGTAATGTTGTCCCCCATAAACGAAATAAAGAATCGTGGTTGAGGTGGTGCAGTCACGTAACACAAAGATCTGAGGACTATGTTGTGAAAAGAACTTCTCCGTAACTACAAACGGGGAATGGAGAAGTCCTAAACCAGCAAATTGAGAAATATCCAAACTGATGTAAAGAAGCTAAACCTTAGCGACGGTTGTGGTTACCAGTGGGACCGAAGGCGCAGCATGAACAGGAAATCCGACCACAATAACGGGAAAAGAGAGAAAGATGCTGAAAGTATAACAACTTTACGATATTTCCTGTCCTGCGGTAATATGAACAACAAGAAGTCCATACTCTCCGTTGATGCGTTACTCCAAATGATGCTGCGTTGCTTAATGACAAGTAAGTGTTTACAAAGAATTGCTGAAGACTCGACTGGTATTATTAAAACAAGGTTTAAGAACGTTTTGCCAGTTTATTATTTATTTACTTAGTTGAAGACAAGGCTTTTTTTTTCTCATGACTTTAACTTCCTACGTACACAAACGAAATATTCTAGACTTGTTCTGTCGAAAGCAGAATGAACAGATCCATCCAGCTCTTGGGCGATGGTGAGGAGAAGGTGCATGTTGTCATTGATTTAAACGGCTTTTGCCCTTTCTGTCAGGCCAGCTGGCATGAGTGTGAGCCAGTAGTGGGTTTCCATATGCCAGTTGGGTCTGTGTGGGGGCTGGTGGGATGCATGCCAACGCTGTCGAAAAGGGGCTTTAGGGCTGGATATTGGTACCATCCCCATTCTCGTTTTTACTAAACATACACACATCTAGTGCGTTGAAGATATTGTGTCGGTATGTTGAACTGATAACGACAGGTGATTGTTTGCATAGAGACGATTATTTTAATATTTGGTTACTGTTTGTAAGAACAATTTAATACCCAGTGCAAAGTGCCTCATAGAGCGAACATTACGACTGCGAGAAACGCGAACTCAAATCAGTACCGATGGACAAAGCCAGAATCATCTTAATAAGCAGAGTTTCAAATCGAAGTGCAGGTTCAGAACACTGTGATAAGTTTGTCGCCACTCCAGAGCTCTTATCTTCCAGCGGTCGTACTATATGCCCTATAAATAATATCGCTGCCATTACGAGTCTCCATACCGCTGGAGTGGGGATGTTAGAGAACTTCGTACCAGGACTACCTGTAAAATAACCTCTGATTCGCTATTAAAGAGAAATAGTCAATTTTTAGGCGCAGTCTGTTCTTAACATGCTGGCGTTACATCCCCAGATAATCGCCACCAAGATTGAAATATCTGTCGTACGGTGAGCTTGTGCATCCCTTCGACAAGGAGTTGTGCCACCTGGTGGTTTAGCCAGGTGTTGATCTAGTTCTTGAGAGTAACGTCGGTCATATGTCTTAAGCAGCCAGACAGGTCTTCATCTTGGGAAAGAGATGAAAGTCGCATTGGTACCAAATACGGACTTCAGGGAGGATGTTGAAAAAATCGTCAGTCAAAAATCTGCTTTTCCTTCGTTCAATTCGCAGTATGGGATGCAAATCGCCGTGAAACAGAATGATCGTACGGTATCATCCAGCGCTGTTTCTTTTGGACTGATCTTTGGAGTCTCCCAAATCCATGATGTCACAGTATTGTCATGCATTACTCTAGTGAATTCCGTTCTCAAAATTTGTTTGCGATCTCACAAGAACTGTAGCTGCTGCTTTGCGCTTTGGCAGCGTCTGTTTGAATTTTTTGGGATTATTTGGAGGGGAATGTGTATCCATTGTTCGGACTGTTCCATATCTCTTCCTCGGTCATGATACTGTTAAGAAGTTTCTTCCTTTCTGCATTATAGCGCTGATGGAATGTCAAGGACGAACCCATTTGTTCAGTCTTGTGAACACCAGTAAAACATTTTGGTACTCACCGTGTACAGAGTGTATGGTATCCTAACTTGTAACAGTGTTAAACGGGGTTGTCGTTGAAATCTGAGGTCCAAATTCAGAAACTTCATTAATTGTGAACAGACATCTCGCACTAACTACTTCGTTAACTTGGACAAGTACAGTACTTACGTATGAACGTCTTTCTCGACCACTTTCACCATACAAATATGTGCGACCAGCTTTGAATTTTCTGCACCACTCCATCAGTAGTAACGTCATGCCCATGCAAACGAATAGCCTACGACGAATGTCGGCGGCATTGAGTCTTCATGGTTGCAAAAAGCCAATGACAGAACGTACCCCGCAACTGGCGGGAGAGGCAGTAACGTCGTCAATTGCAAACTCCTGCTACTTACACACTGACGAACGCAAAAGTTTGTTGGCTGATGCAACGTGACATTCATTTTTAATAGCCAATCGTAGATTAATGCATCAATTGCCCTCTTACTTGTTGGCACACCTGAGCCTTAGAAAAGAGACACGTATAACTGTAGTTAAGCTTTACAACAGAACATTTCTCCAAAAAGGCGGGATAACTGCGACATTTCGAGGCCGAGCCGGTCGGCGCGCCTTACCGTCCACCCCGTCACATCTGCTGTTAGCGCCCATATGGTTTCACTATGAATAGTGCTGAAAAATGTAGAATGATACAGGCCTAGCTCCACTTGCTAATACTTAAAAAAATTTTAAAAATTAAGTTTTTAATACTTTTATGGACACACTCTACTAAATGTGATTGGTGTTTGCTGATCACTGTGAAGCACTATAGGGGAAATTTGAAATTCACTACAGGCATGATATCATAATCATTGTAAAATGTATTATTCCCTTTCCATGGCCTAGCATTCACACAAATTTCTGCTTGACCTAGGCAGAAGGATCCATGGTCGGCAGTTTCAGAATGAATGAGTCAATACTGTTACCTCGCAACACCAATCCCAAGCTTTCTCTGGAGCATTCCCTTCAATTAACTTGAGCTCTGCGTTACCACTGTGACCTGACTAATTGTAGCACATATCGAGGACAGTTAAACTCGCTTGAAGTGCCAACCTAACGTATTTACGTGATGTGCAGCTGCAAGGCACATTGTCTTTTAAAAAACACGTCAGAATTATGCCAAAGTATTAGCGAGTGCTGCAGGCACACATCTTTCTCCTAATAGTTATATTTTTCATTGTGTTAGTATGTTGCTGTTATCTTGTTACACTAAGGTCCTGATAGCTAAAAACGGAGTAAAACGAAGTTTACTTTGACCGATTACTTAATACTAAACCAGACTATTTAAAAAGGATTGTTTCTGGGCCATAGCCGGCCGGAGTGGCCGAGCGGTTAAAGGCGCTACAGTCTGGAACCACACGACCGCTACGGTCGCAGGTTCGAATCCTGCCTCGGGCATGGATGTGTGTGATGTCCTTAGGTTAGTTAGGTTTAAGTAGTTCTAAGTTCTAGGGGACTTATGACCACAGCAGTTGAGTCCCATAGTGCTCAGAGCCATTTCTGGGCCATAGCAACGTGGACAGGAAATTCTGGAAAAAGAATATTTACTTTCCTGCAGTGTAGAAACAGTACTGTCCCTTGACAATAAGATAAGCTACAAAAGTGTCGCATTCCTTATGGAACAACAAAAAAAAAATAATAAAAATCACTAGCCGACTCTAATCTCGATTTTAGTTCGTTTTAAATATTACAGTCTATATGTTCCATTCTCAAACATTTATTTGCTGACATTGTTGTCATTTAAATTTAACTCTATATTTAATGATGAAACAATACAAATTTGGCGTATTGTTTCCTTAGTGTTTCTCATGAATGACCTGATGGCTTTTCTTTATTAAATCAACCGGTGATTTGTATGAATGTGCCAGTGAATAAACATTAAAAAAATCGTCGCTGACTGTCAATATGAACATGCCGGACATTTTTGGTGTCTCGAAACAACATTAACAGTGAAGTCTGATTTGGTGTCTATTGGCTCCGGCAATATTTCTTCCAGATGTAGGCCACATTCCACTTTGTTGTAATACCATCAAAGTCAGCTTGTAATGCACCACTGATGCCATATCTCGCTTGTCTGTATTTTTGCTACATACGGCCGACCCGTGTCTTATACGATACAGGCGTCTGGAGATGTTCTAAACGTTTGAACAGAGAAATGAGTTTTTAATTTGACGTGTCTCAAATTTGCGGTAGATATGTTTATTCCAGGGAGTGGTATTTCTCCAGCGAGTTTCATTTTCGGAGGTAAATCACATTATTTTATGACATGAATGTTACATATAACCAGGCTGTTAATACCGTTCCGTGGATTAAATGTTGCGCATTGCTGTGTAACTTACCGCTCCGGTCTGAAATCACCTGTCATCGTCATTAACCGTTCAACCCATTGCTGGGCGTCCTGACCTCATTTCCTCAGTCATTTCCTAAGCAACTGAATCTTCGACTAGATGGCTCCATCCACAGAAATCTCCAGCTCCTCTCAGTAGAATGTAAAGAGGCATCTCGTGTAAAAAGTTAAGAACTGACCTCATCAAGATTGTTAAAATTGACGATATCGCTAATGATGCTACTGTTGTGAAGGTCGTCATGAAATTGAACGTTTGACACTTCATACTGTTTGCTCAGCGGCTAGGTGCGCTGCTAGAAACAAATTCCGTGGTCTCCCCAGAGTACTGTGTGCTCATTTGTTTTAGTAGAAGGTGGGCCTTTGTGAGTTGATTTTCCGGTCTGTGACTGACTGGGCGCGCCTCTATTGTGGTAAACGTCTGCTGTTTTATTGCTGACAGCGTATTGTACTGGATGATGTGTGAGCTAGTCGCACTGGCTTCCGTTGTTCTTCTGTGAGTAGCAGCTCACGATCCGTCCTCATTCATCGTAAGATAGAGCCACCGGATGCGCTGCAGGTCCATAGAATACCTTTCAGTCTGTTGTCGCCGTAGGGAACTTGTCACGAGATTGGTTACAACGCGGATTCTGGCTTGAATTTCAAATTAACAGGGAACTTACGCTTAACTCTCTATCTATTTATCTATCTATCTATCATTCTCTGAGTGTTTGTAACGACGTTGTTAGTGTAATTTCAAGTGTTGACGCAGCTAATTTATCAGGACACCCTGCTTTATGTGATCTCCCCATACACTGCCGTTTGTGAAAAGTGCTACACTGAGAAGGAATTACTCGAATACCGCCACACTTGGTGGAAGTGGCAATGGAAGCCGCGCGGGATTAGCCGAGCGGTCTCAGGCGCTGCAGTCATGGACTATGTGGCTGGTCCCGGCGGAGGTTAGAGTCCTCCCTCGTGTGTGTGTGTGTGTGTGTGTGTGTGTGTGTGTGTGTGTGTGTGTGTGTGTGTGTGTGTGTCCTTAGGATAATTTAGGTTAAGTAGTGTGTAAGCTTAGGGACTGATGACCTTAGCAGTTAAGTTCCATAAGATTCCACACAAATTTGAACATTTTTGGCAGTGGGTGTGCAAGCAATACGTGATACGTTTTGCTGCGAGATGGGGTACACGTAGGCCGAGCAGAACCGTCTAGTGTCGGTCCGACAGGGTCGGTGTTGCGCCTAGTGCAGTCGGTGCACAGCTGTCACACAAGATGGAAACAATACACTGAGTGCCAGTATGCCTCGTCGACGTCAAACGGATGTTAAATTAAGAACGCTGTAATACAACACAATGAGTAGAAAAAATGACATTCAGAACACTAAGTGAACATTGGTGATCGTGTGTCATACACAACAGCAGGGTTACAGTCGTAAATCAGCTAATCATTCGCTCAAACAAACAGTACAACACAACTTCGTCAGGCAATTACAATATTCTGTGTTAGTTCAAGGTGGCAGGAATGTGAGACAGAAAACAGTAGAGTCGACACACAACGTTCCGGATGGTGCCGACATTTAACGGTCAGTGCTTGAGGCCAACAAAAGTTGGTATATTGGGGGCTCACAGGATATCAATGTGTGTAGGTTACTGAAACCTGGCTGGTAGGAAACTCAGATAGCGCACAAGATAAGGTTGTTGTGATGGTGGATGGGGCTGTAAACATTTGCTGTGAGTTGCACAATCTAACACACAACTTTATTTTCTAAAAACCACTCATTTACACATTGCTTTAAAGATCACAATTAAACAATATGGCTGAAGGCGTTATTGAAAGGTGTTCACGTAAATCGGCATGTGAGCGAGTTCGAACGGGGCAGAAAGATCGGTCTCTGGGATACGGGGTTGTCATACCGTGACATTTGGACTCGCACAGGGCATGCTGCTGCGACAGTGATGCGTGTGTGGAAGCAGTGGATATAGGACGGTCATACGCAGCGACGAGCGGGAACTGGACCACGGAACATGACAACAGCAGGGGATGACAGTCATCTTGTCCGAATGGCCATTACGGATCGTACAGCGTCATCCACAATGTTGGCTCGTCGCTGGAGCACTGCAACAGGTGTGGACTTGTCTGCATCGACGGCGTCTACTGCAGGTTGAACTGATTGCACGCATACCATTACGTCGGCTTCCATTGTCCAGAAACCACAAGCTCCTCTGACTGCAATGGGCACGTGAACACAGTCACTGGGGTGCTGAGTGGCAACAAGTAATTTTTTAGGATGACTCCCGCTTCAACGTGTCCTACAGTGACGGCCGCATACGTGTCCGCGGCGATACCGTTGTGAGCGCAACCTGGAGGCCTGCATTGCGGAGCGGCATAGCGGACAAACACCAGGTGTGATGGTTTGGGGCGCCATTGGTTACAACAACCGATCTCGCCTCTTACGTATTGCGGGCACCTTGAATAGCAACCGGTACCTAACGGAGGTTATGGAGCCTGAGTTTGTCCACCTGCTTCAGCCATCTCCACTGGCCACATTTCAGCAGGACAATGCTCGACCACATATTGCGAGGAATGTACAGGCGTTTTTCGAAGAGCGACTGGTACCATTGCTTCCCTGGCCTGCACGTTCGCCAGACATGTCGCCCATCGAACATGTCTAGGATATCGTTGGTCGGCACCTGGTACGTCACGGTCCTCCAGTAACTGGTGTCACGGATTTGTGGGCTCTGATACAAACTGCGTGGAGGGAAATCTGTCAGGAACGTATTCAGAACCTTATTGATTCAATGCCACGGCGTATAGCAGCTCTAATTGCAGTCCATGGTGGCCACACGACGTACTGAAGAGTAGCGCTCAGAAGACATGTACAGATTTGAAGAGGTAATCACTAGTTACTTGTCATGCACCTAACCTGTAGTATTAAATTAATTGAATTCATACGTTTCCTTCTTGGTATAGCAATTTTCGCAAACGGTAGTGTATTATTTCAGGCAAATTTCTAGGTTTTTCGATCAATGAGGTTACGGCCATTTACGTAAACTTCTTCCACTTCCAGCCTACTTCATTCGCATTAGTAATTATGCTTCAAGGATTCTGCATTGCCCAAAACACAGTTTCACATGCGTTTCCCTTTAACCTTTCTTAATATAACAAATAAATGCTTGATGTGAATAACTTGTATACAAGTTGGTTATGTCTTCGTCGCTCATATTTGTAATCAGTGTAGAAAATGAATAATTTTAATTCGATGTCAGATCAAAAAATATTAATACTTTTAATTACGTGATAGATCATAACTAGATGCGGACACAGGCTTTCAGGTGCATTGGCCGGCCGGAGTGCCCAAGCAGTTCTGGGCGCTACAGGCTGGAATCGCACGACCGCTACGGTCGCAGGTTCGAATCCTGCCTCGGGCATGAATGTGTGTGATGTCCTTAGGTTAGTTAGGTTTAAGTAGTTCTAAATTCTAGGGGACTGATGACCTCAGAAGTTAAGTCCCATAGTGCTCAGAGCCATTTGAATCATTTTTTTCAGGTGCATTAACAGACAGGTGACAAACAGCATGACATAGCGAGTCGCGAGGCAATCGAAAGCTGTTTGCTTCTCAGTGGCTGACTAAATACGCCAGTGACGATTCTTCTTGACGTTCGCCAAAGCGACGAGGGTCGAGGTCATAGGTGTCAGTGGTATCCTTCTGATGTATGCAGTGGGGGAATTTCTAATGGAAGTTACAATGATAGTTACACATTAAGACGATCACATGTCTAGGAAACCTTCCAAGGGATATTCCCGACAGATGTTACTGAGGGCCGTGTGTACCCAGAATCAGTGTGGAACGGAAGGAATAATCTGAGCAGCTGAAGTACAGTGACGACCCTCAGCAGCAAAAAAAAAAAAAAAAAAAAATGTTCAAATGTGTGTGAAATCTTATGGGACTTAACTGCTAAGGTCATCAGTCCCTAAGCTTACACACTACTTAACCTAAATTATCCTAAGCACAAACACGCACACACCCATGCCCGAGGGAGGACTCGGACCTTCGCTGTGACCAGCCGCACAGTCCATGACTGCAGCGCCTGAGACCGCTCGGCTAATCCCGTGCGGCCCTCAGCAGCACCTGGTGAAGCAATACACACTACACACTTCACCTATGAGATGATGGCGATAGACTCTGGTGGACACAAGGCCACTGCAAGCTAAGTAGCCATTTTCAGTATTTATTGGAACAGCATTGAAAAGAGACTACCTGTCTCTGTCTTAAAGAACGAAGTTACAGGAATTCCAGTGAGAAGCGGGAACAAGTTACTGGTTAATAGTTGTCTGTTCTACACATCCAACCCAATCAAGGGCAGCTCCTCCCTCTCGTCTCCGCAATAAATGTTTACAAACAAGCTGAGTAAACCCATATTGTCGTTTACGTCCTGACTGCGCCACACAGAAAAAAAGTTGGTGTAGGGAAACCGTGCCAGAACATGACACTTTCAGAAAGTTTTTCAATCAAAACGTACACATTCAGCAGCGCTTTTCGTTATTCATCTTTGTGTCTTCCGTAGTAAGCCTGAGGCTCATATTTTAACACATTTTATCATCTACAACTGATCAGGATTTGTTGAAAGTCGTGTACTCCTTCTGGAGAACAAATTTAGACCAAATATAAAGTGCTGGTGTTGTCGTTTTTTTTTTACCTTATTGTTATTTAACCCATTACTACTACTTGTTACTTCTGTCATCAGTGTATGCTAAGCGTAACATCACTATGTACAGGGTACGCTTAAGGCAAGCAAACAAGGACACACATCGTGAGCTTTCGTAAAGAATATCGTCTCAAGATAAACGACTTCACTTAAAAACTAACGTTTAAGCTTGATGTTGTATACAGCGTAGTGTTAATAACTTCGTTAATGGATGAAAATTGTTCGGAAAAGGAGGCAACATTTTGCAAACATTCTGTAGAAACTTCCGGTCAATCTTCAGTGAAACAGCTAATAACAAGACGTACAGCAGTAGATTGAGAAAATGTCGTTTGCGCTGGAGTGCGGATTCAGTTCCAAAGAAACCTGAAGATAATAGCGCCAATTATTCTCCGCAGATGTACCGCATAGTAATTTGCAGTGTAATGCATGTCGAGTTAAGTGTCTGCGAATCTCGGTGAAGACTTGTCTCGGATACTGCCGAAAATTTCTGCTTGCTAGTATAGCCCGCCCTGTCATTCGAGATGACACAGCGCCGTAACTGCCGGTCCGCAAAAAACTAAGCAAATGAGGAGGCCACTAATTGCCACACAGTAGCGCCCGCCGCGGCCGTCCACTGCTTACAAATGACGGTGATTACCGTCCTCTGTCGCCAGAGCGCTCTGCGCTGCGGCTGCACCGCACCGCAGCGCGCGGCGGGGCAAGTTTTTTTGGCCTCGTGTGCCTCCTGTAGCGGCGCTGGCAGCGGGGACGTCTTCATCCTGGCTGCCCTTCTTTCTGCGGCCCTCTACCTGTCCCGACCTGCCCTGCCGCGCCCTTTTGTCCGCTGCCCTGTCACCGCTACACTGTCATAAATTCCAATAACGGCCGTTTCAGTCCCATCCTGGCCTTTGTCCGCGCAGCGAACTGTTTTGAAGTGTGAGGTGTCCATTATTTGATTGCTGTTTGTCACTCCTCGCCCTTTGGTAGTGCCACTGCCTCTAGTTTCTCTCGCCACCCACCCCTCCCACCCTCCATATCGCCCTCTGCGCTGTGTGTGTTCTTGTGTGTTACAAATATGAACTCAGCGTTGTGTAAGAATTTGTAAACGCTGCCCACGCAACGTTGCGTCGCTGATTTTCTTAGCGTTGTTGTTGTTGTTGTTGTTGTTGTTGTCAGTCCTGAGACTGGTTTTATGCAGCTCTCCATGCTGCTCTATCCTGTGCAAGCTTCATCATCTCCCAGTACCTACTGCAGCCTTCATCCTTCTGAATCTGCTTAGTGTATTCATCTCTTGGTCTCCCTCTACGATTTTTACCGTACACGCTGCCCTCCAATACTAAATTGGTGATCCCTCGATGTCTCAGAACATGTCCTACCAACCGATCCCTTCTTCTAGTCAAGTTGTGCCACAAGCTCCTCTTCTCTCCAATACTATTCAATATCTCCTCATTAGTTATGTGATCTACCCATCTAATCTTCAGCATTCTTCTGTAGCACCCATTTCGAAAGCTTCTATTCTCCTCTTGTCTAACCTATTTATCGTCCACGTTTCACTCCCATACTTGGCTACACTCCATACAAATACTTTCAGAAATGACTTCCTGACATTTAAAAATATACTCGATGTTAACAAATTTTTCTTCTTCAGAAACGCTTTCCTTGCCATTGCCAGTCTACATTTTATATTCTCTCTACTTCGACCATCATCAGTTACTTTGCTCCCCAAATAGCGATACTCCTTTACTACTTTAAGTGTCTCATTTCCTAATCTAATTCCCTCAGCATCGCCCGACTTAATTCGACTACATTCCATTATCCTCGTTTTGCTTTTGTTGATGTTCATCTTATACCCTCCTTTCATGACACTGTCCATTCCGTGAAACTGCCCTTCCAAGTCCTTTACTGTCTCTGACAGAATTACAATGTCATCGGCGAACCTCAAAGTTTTTATTTCTTCTCCATGGATTTTAATACCTACTCCGAACTTTTCTCTTGTTTCCTTTATTGCTTGCTCAATATACAGATCGAATAACATCGGGGATAGGCTACAACCCTGTCTCACTCCCTTCCCAACCACTGCTTCCCTTTCATACCCCTCGACTCGTATGTCTGCCATCTGCTTTCTGTACAAATTGTAAATAGCCTTTCGCTCCCTATATTTTACCCCTGCCACCTTCAGAATTTGAAAGAGAGTATTCTACTCAACATTCTTAGCGTACATACACTAAGTAGGCGGGAAGAATAATTTGCAGAATGAGATTTTCACTCTGCAGCGGAGTTGCGCTGATACGAAACTTCCTGGCAGATCAAAACTGTGTGCCGGACCGAGATTCAAACTCGGGACCTTTACCCTTCGCAGGCAAGTGCTCTACCAACTAAGCTCCCCAAGCACGACTCACGACCCGTCCTCACAGCTTTACTTCTGCCAGTACCTCGTCTCCTACCTTCCAAACTTTACAGAAGCTCTCCTGCGAACCTTACAGAACTAGCACTCCTGAAAGAAAGAGTGAAAATCTCATTCTGGGAACATCCCCCAGGCTGTGGCTAAGCCATGTGTCCGCAATATCCTTTCTTTCAGGAGTGCTAGTTCTGCAAGGTTCGCAGTAGAGCTTCTGTATAGTTTGAAAAGTAGGAGATAAGGTACTGGCAGAAGTAAAGCTGTGAGGACG
This sequence comes from Schistocerca cancellata, assembly GCF_023864275.1. NCBI lineage: Eukaryota > Metazoa > Arthropoda > Insecta > Orthoptera > Acrididae > Schistocerca > Schistocerca cancellata. Next base: position 471,243,730 of record NC_064627.1, read on the forward strand.
GGTCCGTGAGTCGTGCTTGGGCAGCTCAGTTGGTAGAGCACTTGCCCGCGAAAGGTAAAGGTCCCAAGTTCGAATCTCGGTCCGGCACACAGTTTTGATCTGCCACGAAGTTTCTAGAATAATTTGATTAAAAGGTAAAACAAAGCTAAGAAAAAAGTCTTGGCGACTAGTAAGGAGGAAAATAGTCAGTCGACAGACAGCAAAATTGGGAAAGGGGCAAGTACAGTACGTGTGGACCTAGCAAAAATTAGGAGGAGAGAGAACATAAATTAATTATACCGAAAATGTTCTAAATGAAATGGTACTAGAAAGAATGTAAACCTCTGAATAAGCTCTTGGGGAACATTAAGTAGGAGGGTAAACACCTTCTTGGGAAATTTAGCAAGTCATTCATGAACAGTTGCCTTGGCGATTAAAGGAGCAGTAGACAGAAGTGGACCTGATGGCGAGAGGGAAGGGAAGATTGTAGTAACTGAGAGAAAGAAAAATAATACGTAAAATGTAGTACATATGTAAACGTGGAAAGACTAGCCCAAAATTAGAAGATATTTGTTACAGAAACATTCAAGTCGGAAGAAAACTGACCTGAGTATAAAAATATGATGATGTAATAGCACAAACTTTTCGTATTCATTTTGTTCAGCTGCTTAATTTGGAAGGGCTTTTTTTTTTCTTTGTTCCTATCAGCACACTCTTGATAACGTCTGTCTCTTATTTTAGATTTATTATTGTTGTTTTTGTTATTATTACTGTTACTCGTCCATTGCATTTGCATACTTACAGTAGTTATAATCATAATAAAAGACGCAAGATATTAGACGCACGGAAATGCGTAGTTAAAAAACACGAACTAAAAGTAAAAAATGTTAATGGAGAAGACATGCGATTGCACTACGACAGATACAGATAAACATGATACTGATGAAACATGCGTAATTGACAGCGATAACAAAAGTATTACCAGCAGCAAAACAGCGTTGAAAGCAATAGTAGTATGTTGTTGCACAGCTTCATTGCACAGAGCTGCGTACGATCAGGCAGTGTGTTGTTGTTGGCTGTGACTTGTGTACACGATGTACTGACGGTAAAAGGGAGAGGGCGATACAGGGTCGGTACGTGGATTGTTCTTTACTAAAAGATCAGAGGGAGCTGGAAAGTATAAAGAGCTCATGGTGTGAGCGGATCGTCAATACATCCTCATGCGTTCACTTTACGAGCTTTAGGATTTAACCCAGGTCGTTGGAGCTTAGTTTCATGAAACTTAATGGCGCTCCCGTTTCCTCTCCTTCCCGCTCAAAGAATGATCATGAAAATTTCGCCCACCACCAGCATCACAACCAGTTGCTTCCGGATTGATCTGCAAAACTTGTGAGTTTCTATCGTTGTCAGTAAATAAGTACTACAGCGCACAAAACATCGAGAACCAGTGCACAGAACATCGAGACCCTATCTACAGTGTGAATTACCTTCATGCTATCCTGAATTTCTCCTACGGAAATGAAAGTGGTTAGCAAAGGCATGGACAGGGAAGTGGCAATGGCTGGGTATGTCTTTGTTAAACTGTATAAACTGTAACACATTTATTTCTCAGAATCGTTTCGTTTCTTCTCTCTCTCTCTCTCTCTCTCTCTCTCTCTCTCTCTCTCTCTCTCCCTTCATTTTGTTTTTTTTAGGAAATTTGGTACAACAGTGATCCTTATATGAAATCAACTGTATATTAACAGTAATTGAATCACCAGGCTGATTACTGAGCTGGGCTATTACTGTCTTTATCTTCATTGGAACTAACAGGTTTCAGCTAAAACAAAAGACAGGATTAAGAAAATGTAGCTTGTTGTAGCGCAAATGGAATTCAGAGAATCTTTCGATATGAATTTACATAAAACTTAATTAACCACATCAAACTTTGATGTAGAAAAGAATTTACTCAAGCTTCTGACAGTTAACAGGGCATACATGTGTTACACATGAGAAAATTTAACAAGAAATATATGAACCGAATTGAGTTAATTGGCTTCCGTGCGAAGGAGCCAAATGGCGCCATGTTGCTTCCAGTTTACACGCTCATCCAACCATTAGCCAGTGTAACACAGACAAGGAACGATGCGACGCTCGGCTTACTACAACGCTGGAAAAAAAGAAACAAATTACCAGAATGGCAATAAAGCTCACAATAGGTACTGGGAATTGCGGGAGCAAATCATACAACAAAATTTCAACGATGTTCTGTACAAATGACATTAAAAGGTAGCTGAAGCAGAACACAAATTCAGAAACTGGCTGCTGGAGGTATTTCCATAAAACAGTCAAATAAAGGTAACAAGTAATTGCTGATAGGCTTCAAAATTATGTACTATTTCACTGCGGAAGAGAGTAACACAGAGGAGATAAATGTTAAAGCACAGTCAGGGGCATTACAAGAACACGCGGGTCTCAACACAGTCAAAGGACGTTTCCCGGAGACATATGTTCACAAGTTTCAATTGCGGTGGCACAAATTCCACATTTAATAGTACGAAACAGCCTCTTGGCAACGACCAAGGAGGAGCAGTTCCGTAACATACAGGGCACTCAAGAGCGACTTGGACCGAATACTCCCGTGTAATCGTCCAAGCAGAAGCTCGTCCAACATCAAGTGAGTGGCGCTGCTAGCCGCGCGTTGCTGTTCCGTCGTGTTTCCCTCCAGCAACTCCTGTGCCGGTCCCGCGAAAGGGAAGCTGTCCACTTTTTCTGCGCGCTAACGCGCCCGGCGAGAAGTACACATTTACTGCCACGTCCCCCATGTCTACACAGCGACCAGGAGAAACATACAGGGTGTTTCAAAAATGACCGGTATATTTGAAACGGCAATAAAAACTAAACGAGCAGCGATAGAAATACACCGTTTGTTGCAATATGCTTGGGACAACAGTACATTTTCAGGCAGACAAACTTTCGAAATTACAGTAGTTACAATTTTCAACAACAGATGGCGCTGCGGTCTGGGAAACTCTATAGTACGATATTTTCCACATATCCACCATGCATAGCAATAATATGGCGTAGTCTCCGAATGAAATTACCCGAAACCTTTGACAACGTGTCTGGCAGAATGGCTTCACATGCAGATGAGATGTACTGCTTCAGCTGTTCAATTGTTTCTGGATTCTGGCAGTATACCTGGTCTTTCAAGTGTCCCCACAGAAAGAAGTCACAGGGGTTCATGTCTGTAGAATAGGGAGGCCAATCCACGCCGCCTCCTGTATGTTTCGGATAGCCCAAAGCAATCACACAATCATCGAAATATTCATTCAGGAAATTAAAGACGTCGGCCGTGCGATTGGCCGGGCACCATCTTGCATAAACCTCGAGGTGTTCGCAGTGTCGTCTAAGGGAGTTTGTACCGCCACAAATTCACGAAGAATGTCCAGATAGAGTGATGCAGTAATCGTTTCGGATCTGAAAAATGGGCCAATGATTCCTTTGGAAGAAATGGCTGCCCAGACCAGTACTTTTTGAGGATGCAGGGACGATGGGACTGCAACATGGGGCTTTTCGGTTCCCCGTATGCGCCAGTTCTGTTTATTGACGAAGCCGTCCAGGTAAAAATAAGCTTCGTCAGTAAACCAAATGCTGCCCACATGCATATCGCCGTCATCAATCCTGTGCACTATACCGTCAGCGAATGTCTCTCGTGCAGCAATGGTAGCGGCGCTGAGGGGTTGCCGCGTTTGAATTTTGTATGGATAGAGGTGTAAACTCTGGCGCATGAGACGATACGTGGACGCTGGCGTCATTTGGACCGCAGCTGCAACACGGCGAACGGAAACCCGAGGCCGCTGTTGGATCACCTACTGCACTAGCTGCGCGTTGCCCTCTGTGGTTGCCGTACGCGGTCGCCCTACCTTTCCAGCACGTTCATCCGTCACGTTCCCAGTCCGTTGAAATTTTTCAAACAGATCCTTTATTGTATCGCTTTTCGGTCATTTGGTTACATTAAACCTCCGTTGAAAACTTCGTCTTGTTGCAACAACACTGTGTTCTAGGCGGTGGAATTCCAACACCAGAAAAATCCTCTGTTCTAAGGAATAAACCATGTTCTCTTCAGCACACTTGCACGTTGTGAACAGCACACGCTTACAGCAGAAAGACGACATACAGAATGGCGCATCCACAGACTGCGTTGTCTTCTATATCTTTCACATCACTTGCAGCGCCATCTGTTGTTGAAAATTGTAACTACTGTAATTTCGAAAGTTTGTCCGCCTGAAAATGTACTGTTGTCCCAAGCATATTGCAACAAACGGTTTATTTCTATCGCTGCTCGTTTAGTTTTTATTGCCGTTTCAAATATACCGGTCATTTTTGAAACACCCTGTACATGCAGCTATGATAGCAAGTATCTCTGACCGGCTGCAGAATCAAATCGAGCGGCAACACGGCTCCACTCGTGTGTGCTTGGTTGTGTCTAAATGTTCTCTTCTTGTAATTAGAACTTGGAATCACATTGTTCCATTTTTCCTTCCTTCCTTACATTCTGCCTTTCTTCCTTACATTCTGCCTCTCTTCCTTACATCCCTCGCATTCTGCCTGTCATTTGTTCTTTCTAACTGCCTTCATTCTTTCCTTCTCTTTTTATCTGCCACCCTGTTTGCTTGCATTCCTTCCTTCACAGTGATGATGCAGTCATCCTTCAGAGAAGTGTAAGCTATGGTGAGGTTGTCTTTTGGTTTTGTATAGCGAGGTAATACTTGTACTTGATAACGGCACAGATATAAGTTTGGACGTTGGGAAATGTCAGTAGCCCCCAGACTGAACCCTGACAGTCCCACAGCAGTTAACCGCACACTCGCGATTCCCTCTGTCGCCGTACAGACTGTCTCACCTTGCTCAGGTATCAGCGGAGCAATTCTTCTCTCAGGCAATTTGTTCCGCGGTAACACGAGCCGCAGGAAATATTACGGAGTTGGCCGCAGAAGGATGCATCCTGCCCGTACGCCGCACCCCCGGAGCGCAAAGCTTTATGCTGCCGTCACTGCGCGCGCTGGGGCCTGCATTTTGCGGACGGAGGAGGCGTGGCGGCGGCTGTATGCGGTGAAAGGCGTGGCGCGGATGTGGGCGTCGACGGTACCGCATCCCACCATCGCTTCGCATCGTGTGTCGCGGCCCGACGAGCGCACACGTGTGCTTCGCTTCTCTTCTCTTCCCAGGGCAGGCGGTGGCGACAATGGCGGCTAAATGACGGGCGGCCACCTACGCACAATGCGAGCCGCCTTCTCCGCCGGCCCATATATCTGTGGCGCCACGCATAAAGGAGCCGTGCCCTGGAATGCGCAGTGTGAATTATGCGCCGCTGCTGCCTTCTGCGCGGCCCCTAATAATTCGCGGCTGATTCATAATGCACGCCGCGTTACCGTCCCATAATGTGGGCCTGCGCACCAGCCATTGTTCTCCTCACCTGCCCGCCGCGCCGCCGATGGATGCTCCCACTGCGGCGCTGCAGCTTCGCTGACTTCATTAAAAATTGATCGCTGTGGTCATTTCCTCTTTCTTTCTGCCGCAGTCGTACGGTGATACGCGCCTGCTTCCAGAGATAACTAAACGAACGATTCTGAACGAACTGAAGACGATCCTGAAGAGACCAGTGCGAGGAACATTGTGATCAAACGATTAGACTGAATAGCCTAAAACCGTGGGAACACGGGACGAGCCAGCTAACGTCGACGTGCACGCAAATGGGATATCCAGCGTTACGAAATACGGCGCCATTGGGACACAGCGCCAGCTGGTTAATGTGTTATTGCGCGCTTAGCGCTCTCCAGTGGCAGTTGTCGGCTTTATTTGGCTCGCAAACAAAATATACTACGGAACTTCCTGGCAGATCAAAACTGTATGCGGGATCGAGGCTCGAACTCTTGCCTTTCGTGGGCAAGTGCTCTACAGACTTACCTACCAAAGCACAACTCACGACCCGTGACCTGTTCTCACAGCTTTTCTTCGGCCAGTACCTCGTCTGCTACCTTCCATAGCTAAGCCATGTCTCCGCAATACCTTTCTTTCAGGAATGCTAGTCTTGCAAGTTTCGTAGGAGATTTTCAGTGAAGTTTGAAAGGTAGGAGGTGCTGGTGGAAGTACAGCTGTGAGGACGGGTCGGGAGTCGTGCCCAGGTATATCAGTATGTGGAGCACTTGCCCACGAAAGCAAAGTTCTCGAGTTCGAGTCTCGGTTCGGCACACAGCTTTAATCTGTCAGTAAGTTTCATGTGAGCATACTATCAATTCAGAGTTAAAATTTCATTCTGACACACACTACGCTTTTTTCACGAAAATGGATGCGCGTAAAATTCCTACGTTAGCTATATTAAAAGGCACATTTCCTTTCTTCACCATATTCTAGTCACGTTGTTCTGTCTGTGGTACATATAAATAAAGTTTTCAATGTCCTTGAACGTGTAATAAGACAAAAATGAAACATACAGGGTGACAATTATTGAACTGCATGAAATAAAGGCGTCATAACTTTTGAACGGTTTGCGCAGGACGTTCAAACTGGACCCAGAGGCCACTGGGATGAACCTCAATTGGCCGCCATATTCTGCAGATCTGAACAGATGCGACTCCTTTTTGTGGGGCTTTACTAAAGAAGAGGTGTACAGCAATAGCCCCAAAATCATCGCTGATCTGAAAACAGCCATTCAGGAGGTCGTCGACAGCACCGATGTTCCGACACTTCAGCGGGTCAGGCAGAATTTCGCTATTCGTCTGCACGTCATCACCAAATATGGCAGGCATATCGAATATGTAATAACCTAAATCAGAATATCTGTAGTGACGTTTAAATGTTGAATAAAGTGTGCGCACATTGTAGTTTGTAAATAATTTACGTTTTTTTTCGTGTAGTTCAATAATTGTCATCCTGTTCATATCCACTCAGTAAGGAGGGTTGGCTTGCGTTGTTTGGGGGAGGAGACGAGACAGCGAGGTCATCGGATGGGGAAGGAAGTCGGCTGTGCCCTTTCAAAGGAACCATCGCGGCATTTGCCTGGAGCGATTTAGGGAAATCACGGAAAACCTAAATCAGGATGGCCGGACGCGGGATCGAACCGTCGCCCTCCCTAATGAGAGTTCAGAGTGCTAGCCACTGCGCCACCTCGCTCGGTCCACTTAGTAAGGACATAAGCTTATAGAAGCTCACTACATCGAACAAACTCACTCCACACAGAGCACTCTTATTTATTTCCATTAATTTCACAGGAAATTCTCACAACATTTTAGAAAACGCGAAGGTGAAAAAAAAAAGAAATAATCGTATACAGCAGGACGTGAATACACTATCGATCTACCCTCGGTTATGTTGCGTGGCGCCCCACCCATATATACTATACTAAACCTGCACTCCTAGTGACCTCGTATTTGATATTAGTCTTTTAAGGGCGTTATTCACTCAAACGTTATTGACACTTAATTACGAAAAATTCTAATGAAAACGACACGCTTTTTTATGAATCTTTAATGCGCCTTTGCCTTAAAACGGCTTACGATCACAACGCGCTAGTTATAACGCGAAAATAACTAAATACGAAAATTGTTTAACCACTAGTATGGCGTTTCCCGTCATCTTATTACAACAAATACGAGGGTTGTCCACAAAGTAAGTTTCGATTGGTCGCGAAATGGAAGGCACAGTGAAAACCAGAAACGTTTTATTTGCAACAGTTAGGTACACCTTCCACCTACTTGTCTACACAGTCGCCGCTCCAACTTCGAGTTGTGTCGTAATGTTGTATCAACTTTCCAACAATCTCGACATAGAAAGCAGCCGCTTGTGCTTTCGGCGAGTTATCTGCACTGGTCTGCAGCTCGTTGTCCGTGGAAAAATTTTGCCTTCATAGCCAGCGGTTCTTGTGAGCAGAGATGAGACTCAGGGGGAGCTAATTACGGACTTTATCGCTGCATGAGTGACTTCATTGCCCCTCCAGTGTGCGACCAAGAATTGGCAGTTGGGTTATGTGGGCTGCATGACACAGGTGAAATCTCTAGCCGGGCCCTCGTACTTGGCGGGAGACGCTATTCCCTACGTATCTTTACGTGCTCACTTCGCCAGAAGATGATGGGATCGAAGCTCTTCGAAACGTTGCGGCAAGACGACGCCACCATTCGGCTGATAACCCGAGAAGAATTCATCATATGTAGGGAAGTTAATCCAACAGCAATAGAGTTTTTTAAATCTTGTCAGGGAACAAGGGTGTGCTTTCCTTAACACATTTCTCATGCTCTGCGAGAGATGCTTTCCACTAGAACGTTCTACACAGGTTGCAGCCTGGGTGACGGACTAGTGGGATAGGGTATAATGTAGAACAAAGCAGGAATTACATCAAAATGTTAGAAGCAGTCACAATCGAGCTACAGTAGACCATTACAAACAGTATTAAGGTGCTTAAAAAGTTATTAGGAGGGCAAAGAGTATGTGGTATGCAAACAGAATATCTAATTCACAGGATAAAATTTAAAAAAAAACCATATGGTGATTTGTGAAGGAAGTGTCTGGCCAGCAGCACAAGGTCGATGATATAAAGTCAGTTCGTAGTAAAATATTTCTGTTACTGATAAATCAGATATATGCACAGTATTTGTCATTTTCTGAGCATTGCTGGTAAATTAAATAAAAATTTAGCTTCTTCAGGGAATCATATAACTTTCTTGGCAAATGCCTTTCCGAGATTTATGTCTGAAATACTCCTCTTTAATACAGACAATGGGGAGATTGAGTCAATAATTAAATCACTGAAGACTACGGACTCTCATGGATATGATGGAGTGATTAGCAGAAATGTGCATATTGAAGAAGGGGAAGAAGAAACAAAATAATTTGTGAGGAAACTACGACCAGCCAATTTTGTTACAGTGTTTTTACTAGACAATCTAACACTGTGTCTTGATCGCTTTTTTATTGTATGATACACAAATAAGGCGATCGGGATGGTGAGTTACTATGTTAAGCACAGTTATGATGGCGGACTCTCTTTAATAATATTGTGTGTTACGTTGCGTCATTAACTAGTTTATCCCTTGGCCTGCTGCTGTGAAAAGGCGTACCAGCACAAGGTATGTAAACAATCACACAATCACACACATCCATGCCCGGGCATGGATGTGTGTGATTGTGTGATGTCCTTAGGTTAGTTAGGTTTCAGTAGTCATGGTGCGAGCCATCGAGACGCATAGTGGCAAAATAAAGTGACGGACGCATAAAACTGTTTCATTTTGTATTTATCAACAGTCACAGCTATCATAATTCTGTCCTTTATGAACGATACTTTCAAGATGCCCGGTACTCATTTGATAGGTCGGGTGGACCTGGAACGAGGAAAAAGATCCCTTCCCTATCCGGATTTAAGCCCAGGACCTCCAGCGCCAGAGTCTAGCGCTCTACCTGCTACCCCGCCACGACCACAAAAATATAATTACTTTACAGTAAAGTTATTCTGGGGTATCTGCGTCTGAGTGAGTGTATACATAGCCTTCGCTCTACTAGTGGTTACTTAATGCTCCTCACAGCATTATTCCCAACATAGATCGTGAAAAGAGGGGTGGGGATTGATGACAGTCCTGTGGGAAAAGCGTCGCCGGGTGGCCCCTCCGAAACGTCTGCATACCGATGTCACCAGTGAGAATCTGCGGTGGGGGTGGGGGGGAGGTGTTGGTGTGGGGCAGCCTACCTGTTCTCGCCCGCACGTCCGCCTCTGCAAGCACAGACCTGTCCACCCGCTCTACAAGTTGGGGCACGTTACTACGTGTAGTCTTCCTTTGTGAGAACAGGTAGGCCTTAAGCTCCCCACTCCCGAGAGTTAAGAAGCTTAGCGTGACCGACAGGATGACAACTTTACAGACCATCCCTTGTCAACTTTTTGGGGGGACCAGGTCTATTAACGTATATTCACTAGCAGTATCGTTAACGACCTGTCTTACTATACAGGATTTACGAGTTCGAAAAAAAACCTGTTATAATTGCGCACCCACGTATCCATTCTCTGGGATAATGAGAGAGATTTGCACTGATCGGAGGGAACACAGTGATTACTGTTGTACTCGGCAGCAGGCAACCAAAAGATCAAATGGAGTCTACATGACGCGGTACGTTATATATGCATAACAAAAGCCAAAGACAGACTCCATGTGCATTCAGCGGGAAATCTGTTGATGTAAAGGACTCCGGCAATGGGTGACTTAATTCCACTAGTTGGGAAAGAGTACGAAAGAATGGAAAAAGCATTAAGAGTATGACCTTAAGCTCGCGTTGAACAAATCGAAGGGAAGGGCGGGAGTGGGTGAGGGGGGGGGGTGTAGAGCGGGGGGAGTTGGCAAGACAATAGACTCCTAAGGAGAGGGCTTTAGTTATCCGTCCCAGTATTCATATTCGCTTTGTACGTTTGAACGCCTTGATTTTCCTGCGATGTATTTTATTTGCCCCAGATGCGTTTCCACTTTCACGTTAAGGTATCTTCAGTGGATTTAATCTGGAATGATAAAGTTTTGTTCTTAAATGTGCTACCTGTAGATTAGAAAATAGTTCACGCCCTAATAAAGTTTGCCGGACGGAGTGGCCGAGCGGTTCTAGGCGCTACAGTCTGGAACCGCGCGACCGCTACGGTCGTAACTGTGTGTTCTCTAGATACCTCTCTTCTTCGTTGATTTCTTTACATGCAGGGTAAGTACCGCGTGAGGTGGCGCGATGGTTGTCACACTGGACTCGCATTCGGATGGACGACGTTTCAAACCCGCATCCGGCCATCCTGATTTAGGGTTTCCTTGATTTCCCTAAGCCACTTCAGGCAAATGCCGGAATGGTTCCTTTGAACAGGCACGGCCTGCTTCATCCTCCACCCTGCCCTAATCCGATAGGACCGATGACCTCACTCTCTATTCCTCTCCCCCCCCCCCCCCTCCTCCCTCCCTCACCCCCCCCCCCCCCCCAAACCAACCAATCAACGTCTACATAAGTGATGCCAACATACGTTCCGACCCTCTTCCGACCTGGTGCGCCCTCCACGACCACCGGCATGTTTTCGGGTAGCATTTCCACGTTCAGCAGCCTTTTTTAATTGCTAGATGACACTCTTCGACTAGTCCATTACTGGGGCCACAGTAGTGACACTTTCACCCGCTTCGAGCCGTACAGCTGCTTCTCCACGATCGCAGGCGCTGGGGTCGTGTTTCAGACGTGTTGCGTTTATTACAAGGAATATCGCATTAATCGGTTTCACAACAACCTTCGTCAGACAGCGTTTTGCATGATTTGTCGAATGCATACAACGCGTTCGTGTTCAGGGTTCCTTTAAGTTAACGTCCCAACATCCTTTTACGAGGTGCATTCAAGTTCTAAGGCCTCAGATTTTTTTCTCAGGACTGGAAAGAGATAGAAACATGCGCATTGTTTTAAAATGAGGCCGCGTTCATTGTCAATACGTCCCAGAGATGGCAGCACCGTACGGGAGATGGAATTTTACCGCCAGCGGCGAGAATGAGAACTATTTTAAATACTTAAAATGGCGACGTGTTCCTTACTTGTACAGCGTGCAATCATTCGTTTTCTGAATTTGCGTGATGTGAAACCAATTGAAATTCATCGACAGTTGAAGGAGACATGTGGTGATGGAGTTATGGATGTGTCGAAAGTGCACGGTGCGACAGTTTAATGAAGGCAGAACATCGTGTGACAACTAACCGAAACAACCTCGGGCTCGCACAAGCAGGTCTGACGACATGATCGAGAAAGTGGAGAGAATTGGTTTGGGGGATCGCCGAATGGCTGTTGAACAGATCGCCTCCAGAGCTGGCATTTCTGTGGGTTCTGTGTACACAATCCTGCATGACGACCTGAAAATGCGAAAAGTGTCATCCAGGTGGGTGCCACAAATGCTGACGAACGACCACCTGGCTGCCCGTGTGGCATGTCGCCAAGCAATGTTGACGCGCAACGACAGCACGAAGGGGACTTTCTTTTCGCCGGTTGTGACAATGGATGAGACGTGGATGCCATTTTTCAATCCAGAAACAAAGCGCCAGTCAGCTCAATGGAAGCACATAGATTCACCGCCACCAAAAAAATTTCGGCTAACCGCCAGTGCTGAAAAAATGATGGTGTCCATATTCTGGGACAGCGAGGGCGTAATCCTTACCCATTGCGTTCCAAAGGGCACTACGGTAACAGTTGAATCCTACGAAAATGTTTTGAAGAACAAATTCCTTCCTGCACTGCAACAAAAACGTCCGGGAAGGGCTGCGCGTGTGCTGTTTCACCAAGACAACGCACCCGCACATCGAGCTAACGTTACGCAACAGTTTCTTCGTGATAACAACTTTGAAGTGATTCCTCATGCTCCATACTCACCTGACCTATCTCCTAGTGACTTTTGGCTTTTTCCAACAATGAAAGACACTCTCCGTGGCCGCACATTCACCAGCCGTGCTGCTATTGCCTCAGCGATTTTCCAGTGGTCAAAACAGACTCCTAAAGAAGCCTTCGCCGCTGCCATGGAATCATGGCGTCAGCGTTGTGAATAATGTGTACGTCTGCAGGGCGATTACGTCGAGAAGTAACGCTAGTTTCATCGATTTCAGGTGAGTAATTAATTAGAAAAAAAAAAAAATCGGAGGCCTTAGAACTTGAATGCACCTCGTACTATCATTGGTTGAGTGTTCCGTAGCAATGAAAATTATTAGAATAAACAACAAAAGACACCTTCCGACCTTGCAACAAAATTCAACTATGACACCCCCACCACAACTTAAAACCAATCATCAGAACATGTAAAACTTTATACCACTCTCTGACAGCTATTACATTCACATTAAACTTTCTGCAACTCCTTCTTTACCTGGCTAATAACTTCACGACCTTCTCAGTATCTTTAAAGAAAGAAAAAACGAGACCAGAGAGAGAGAGAGAGAGAGAGAGAGAGAGAGAGAGAGAGAGAACAGTCATTAGGTTGTTTACGAAAACAAATCAAATAAGAAGAGAGGCATAAAATGAACACACGGTTAATACTAAAAGTCACAGTTCTCATTACATTTGCATCTGGATTGGGGGTTAAATGGGGTGTTAAAGGTAAGAGGCACACGTTGTTCATTTTACTTTTTCATTCGTCATCCTTTTGTCGGGTACGGTACTTAAGACGTTTATTAACCTTTAACAAGTTTTGTAACATGAAGAAACTTACGAAAGTAAGCTACAATTAATTATGGCTGGCGAAGTATTGAGGGCATGCTGAAGAGTAACTCATTCAGATTTTTAAATAAAAGAGACGTAACGAACATCCTACATCTTTATTGTTCATTTCTGCATACTTGCCGGCCTGCCGCTAGGTGGAACCGAAATAGCGTAAAAATGGCTGTGTCTAACGTTTCGAATTCCAAGAGTTCGTCCACAAATGGAGCACCCTGTCTTTCAGCCTGATAATGGCAGCCCACACATGAGCGCTGCGAGATATGCAACAATCAGACACCATGGGTTCACTGTCATCGATCACACTCCATACTGAAATTACAATTAAATCAATACCATTAGCTGCTGACGGGCGTTGATATACATCAACGGGGACATTTTAAAATGTGTCCCTCGACCGGGACTCGGACCCGTGATCTCCTGCTTGCATGGCAGACGCTCTATCCATCTGAGCCACCGAGGGCACAGAGGATAGTGCGACTGCAGGGATTTATCGCCGGCACGCTCCCCGTGAGACCCACGTTCTGGTGAGGATCCCAAAAGTTGCAGCAGTACTCCAAAAGACGACGGACAAACCTAGTATAGACATTTCTTCAGTAGACATGTTGCACTTTCTAAGTGTTCTGCCGATAAAACGCTGTCTTCGGTTTGCCTTCCCCACATTTTGCTATGTGTTCTTTCGAATTTAAGTTGTTCGTAACTGTTATTCCGAGGTACTTAGCTGAATTTACGGTCTTTAGATTTGACCGATTTATCATGTACCCGAAGTTTAACAGATTCCTTTTAGTACTCACGTGGTTGATTTAACACTTTTCATTCTTTTGGGTCAATTGCCAATTTTCGGGCCATACAGATATCTTTTCTAAATCATTTTGCAATTTTTGATCTTCTGATGGCTGTACTAGACGATAAACGACAGCATCATCCGCAAACAACCTAAGATAGCTGCTCGGACTGTCTCCTAAATCGTTGATATAGATAAGGAAGAGCCAAGGGTCTATAACATTACGCTGTGGATGGCCAGAAATCACGTTCGTTTTACTCGGTGACTTTCCTTCAGTTACTACGAACTATGACCCCTCTGACAGAAAATCACGAATCCAGTCACATAACTGAAACGATATTCCATAAGTACGCAATTTCACTATAAGTCGCTTGTGTGGTACAGTGTCAAAACCGTTGTGGAAATCTAGAAATACAGGACAATTTGAAATCCCTTGCCAATAGCACTCAGCACTTCGTGTGTGGAACGAGCTAGTTGTGTTTCACAAGAACGATGTTTTCTAAATCCGTGTTGACTGTGTGTCAATAGGCTGCTTTCTTCGAAGTAATTCATAATGTTCGAACACACTATATGTTCCAGAATCCTGCTGCATGTAGACGTTACTGATGTGGACCTGTAATTTAGTTGAGTACTTCTACTACCTTTCTTGAATATTCGTTTGCCCTGTGTAACTTTCCAATCTTCCGGTACGGATCTTTCGTCGAGTGAACGGTTGTATATGATTAAGTATGGAGCTATTGTATCAGCATACTCTGAAACTGGTATAGAATCTGGACCGGAAGATGTTTTTTTCTCTCAGAGTGATTTAAGTTGCTTCACTACTCCGAGGATATCTGTTTCTACGTTACTCATGTTGGCAGATGTTATTGATTCGAATTCTGGAATATTTACTTCGTCTGCTTTCATGAAGCGATTTCGGTGTTTAGTAACTCTGCTTTGGCAGCATTGTCGTTTGCCGCTAGCATACTGCACATACGACCAGAATCTCTTTCGATTTTCCGCCAAGTTTCGAGACAAAGTTCCGTTGTGGAACATACTGTAGGCGTCGACGACATTTTGATCGGACCGTGTAGCTGCGGTGTTGGGGCTCTGGCTGTAATGGTAGTTTCGGGCAAGCTGCTAAACCCGGATGTTGAGCATGTAAACGTTGCGGAGTTAATGTGCAGCGTAGTGACCCCGAGCGTCTACTAGGGGTCAGCGGAGCGCAGCAGTCATTTTAGCCGTGACGTAGCGTCTGCAGACAGGCCTGCACTGTGCTCGGGCCCGTAACGTGCCGGTTGTTTGGCGCTGCACTCAGCAGAAAGCAGCCATGTGGCGCACACGCGCGCTCCACTGTACTCGCTTTTTTTCCCCACCGCCCACCCGCTACCCTTCAGCGCTACGACGATGACAGCGACAGCCCGTATTTATCTCCTCTTTATTCCGCGCAGTCCCGGCGTTGCCTGATGATTAAATGTTGCAGCGGCCCCGCGTCCTCGCCGCCGTAAAGTTGGTGGCCGAGGCCGCCTGAGCTCTGCTGTTTACAAATACCGCGCCAGCCCCAGTCTGCGCAGTGTTGCGTCTGCCTCTGGCAGTTCAGCTTCAGTGCTGCAGTCCCAACTCAACCGCGTCTCCTCTATACGCCTGACGAAAAGTTCCCCCGAAAAGTAGAGTCAACAGCAAGTTTTAAACCTTTCTCACAGATTAAATGTGCGTCCAGGAGCGGCACGCATATACCCCATCAAGTGCATTTTCGCCGAAAGTGTTCTTTTAAGTCAACAGCCTGAGTGCACATCACAGGCATTTGTGATCTTCAAAAAGACAACGAATAAAAGAGCGACTGAATCTATGAGCTGAATCTATGAGCGTATAAGCTGGTCAGTGGAAGGCAGACTTTGACGAATTTATAAGGCGGTCCTGTAGGCGTGCGAATATTTCTGGTCCTAGAACGAACATCGACGTAACGACCTCCACGGTATTATTGCAGAAACTGATTGACAACAGTGGGGAGAAAGAAATCACGCCATCCGATATGCCATAAATATCAACAGTACACTACCGTTCAACCCGTGATAAATAGCATTACCTGGTTTCGAAACATTCAGGAGGGCAGTAAGCAGTGTGCAAGACTTCTTCACACCTTGTCTATGCAGTAGTTTCCCGTTTTGTCCTCGGCCATCAGTTGTCTTTCAGATTGGTTATGATCCCTAGTTTTATAATGTTTTACGAACCGCGGTAGCAATGACGTACAGTGCTCCATTTACTAAAAGAGATTAAAAACGGTTGGAAGCACAATAAACTTGAGACATCATGTAACGAGAAACGTCTACAATGTTCCTTGGAACACAATGTAAATTGGATCGATACACCTATGAATTTATTGGCGTCCTATAAATTTGCGATAATAGAGGAACCCTTAATTTAGTGGTTGCTTGCGGGTAAAAAATTTCTATCGTCCAAAAGTGACGAAGCAGGGAAGTTTTCAGATCGTGACTTTTTGCTCTCACTGTTGCCGCGTCCGTCTGTGCTGGAGAAAATGAGAGACCAATTTCTACCGCTGCCTCAGTCCCCTACCGGTAGTGATCTCCTAATCCTTCATCTTCACTAGAATTTTTCTATCTTTGTTCGAAATCTACTTTTATTACTGGAAGCAATAGCAGTGAAAATCCAGAAATCGGTTACTACGGAAACGGAGTATTTTAAGCGGTTTTAACAGTCAAACTGGAGACGAAAAGAACCGGTGTAACAGAAAACAGTTGTTTCAGCGAGAACTGCAATCCGTACCGCATAGGAATGTGGTCCCTGCCAGCGTAAACCACCCGCTCAGCAGAAACAGTAGCTTCCGCTCCACAGTGATTAGACGGAACACAGCTTGTTATCAGGGCGCCCTAAAATTCCCCTTGTAAACCTCTAGAGCATGTAGAGGGGACTGAGTAGAAAATATTTTGAAGTGGAAGTCATGTTCTTGAACGTACCCTTTCCATACTGCAACCGTCTGAAAACATGGTAACGCGACTACTTTATTGGGCTTGTCCCAGTACACACTTGTTTCACAACTCGACTCACTAATAACCTAAGAAACAAAAACGGAACTTAAACCGTTTTTGTCCTTTTCAAAGGAGTGTTAGCATAATGATAGACGACAAGTAAGGTCCAGTGTGGTGACCACTAAGTTTGGTGCACAAATTGTAGCTACTGTATCACAGCTGGTGTCTCTGAAATCTGTCCTACAGCGACCGCAACTCGTGCCACCAGATCTTCTTCTGTCTCTACAGGAGTTTCAAAAACCAGAATCTTCATTCGACTCCAGGGGAGAAAGCCCAGTGGAGTCGAATCCGGTGACCGTGGAGGCGATGCGATTGGACTACCTTGGCCTGTCCATCTGTGACCGAATAGTTGATCCAGATGTTCTTAAACATGATGTGCAAAGTGACCGGATGCACCGTAATGCTGAAACCCCATGTTTTGGGCGTCCCATGGCACATCATCCAGCAACACGCCAAATACTTGTTGTAGGAAGGTCAAGCAAATGGGATGCATGAGCTTTGGTGGAAGTGTGTACGGTCCAGTGACACGACCATACAGAATACCTGCCAACACATTGATACCAAATCTGTGTTGGAATTCCAGGACGTGCGTGGCGTGTGGATTTTCGTCTGCCCAGACGTGGCTAACTGAGAATACAGTCCGTATTACATTTACATTCATCTGTGAAGAGAATGCGCCGTGGAAATACTAAGTGTTCGCTGATGCAACAGCGCAGAAACTGCGTACAGCACACAACTCTTGCAGAATTGGCTGGCACTAAATGAGTGCATCTTTTGGAGGTGGTATGGGTGTAGTTGTTGGTCTTGCAGAACAGACCTCACGGCGTTGGAAGCAACATCCTTCGCACGCGCAATTGCTCGTGTACTCGTTGAGGGGTCCTGTTCAACGTGATGCAGTAAGGCATCTTCCAATTCAAGCGCGCGGCTTCTCCTTCGTGCATCAGTCACGCCTACTGACCATGAAGGTGCCCCTTTCTCGAAACCGTTGCGTAACTGTGGGGAAAAGGGTATGCAATGGAGACGGACGTTGTGGAGAACGATCTTGATAATGGCGACGATCAGCTCTTCCATTACTCTTAGCTTCGCCATATAGAAGGATCATGTCGGAGCATTCTGCAGACGTGTACTCAGCCACATTGGTCTCAGTCACAGACACGTGAATGTGGCTCGAACCAGGGCAGAGGGGTAGGATGGACGTCCAATGACATCAACTGATCCGACGAAAGCAACCTCCCCCCCTCCCCCTTGAAAATGGCTCTGAGCACTATGGAGCTTAACATCTATGGTCATCTGTCCCCTACAACTTAGAACTACTTAAACCTAACTAACCTAAGGACATCAGACAACACCCAGCCATCACGAGGCAGAGAAAATCCCTGACCCCGCCGGGAATCGAACCCGGGCGCGGGAAGCGAGAACGCTACCGCACGACCACGAACTGCGGACCCCTCCCTTGACTGGTCAAGACATACGTCTGCTCGCTGCAGTGCCTCCCGACTACCTGAGGCTCTCAAAGAGTGCTGACAGACTGCGTGCACAAAGAACCTGGGAAGTCCAGTTGCTCACACACAAGGTTAAAACATTTCCCGACAGGGAGTGGGTTGTGCTGGACAAGGTGACATGTCCAGTTTGCAAGATCACACAATAAGGCGCTTGGAGTGGCAAATTGAGTTACGGAACTCAAAAAAAGGTGACCTCGAAGTTAATACACAAAATTTGCGTGACTGTGAACCCCAGCAGCGAGAAGTTATTCTTCAGCTGCAAATTATTTCCCTCTGTGAACAAAGTAAAATAATTTTAAGGTATTGTTTACTGGAAAGAACATATCTTCGTGTCACTTCATTGTTGTTTATTATTGATACAACATGTATATACACTCCTGGAAATTGAAATAAGAACACCGTGAATTCATTGTCCCAGGAAGGGGAAACTTTATTGACACATTCCTGGGGTCAGATACATCACATGATCACACTGACAGAACCACAGGCACATAGAGACAGGCAACAGAGCATGCACAATGTCGGCACTAGTACAGTGTATATCCACCTTTCGCAGCAATGCAGGCTGCTATTCTCCCATGGAGACGATCGTAGAGATGCTGGATGTAGTCCTGTGGAACGGCTTGCCATGCCATTTCCACCTGGCGCCTCAGTTGGACCAGCGTTCGTGCTGGACGTGCAGACCGCGTGAGACGACGCTTCATCCAGTCCCAAACATGCTCAATGGGGGACAGATCCGGAGATCTTGCTGGCCAGGGTAGTTGACTTTCACCTTCTAGAGCACGTTGAGTGGCACGGGATACATGCGGACGTCCATTGTCCTGTTGGAACAGCAAGTTCCCTTGCCGGTCCAGAAATGGTAGAACGATGGGTTCGATGACGGTTTGGATGTACCGTGCACTATTCAGTGTCCCCTCGACGATCACCAGTGGTGTACGGCCAGTGTAGGAGATCGCTCCCCATACCATGATGCCGGGTGTTGGCCCTGTTTGCCTCGGTCGTATGCAGTCCTGATTGTGGCGCTCACCTGCACGGCGCCAAACACGCATACGACCATCAAGGCAGAAGCGACTCTCATCGCTGAAGACGACACGTCTCCATTCGTCCCTCCATTCACGCCTGTCGCGACACCACTGGAGGCGGGCTGCACGATGTTGGGGCGTGAGCGGAAGACGGCCTAACGGTGTGCGGGACCGTAGCCCAGCTTCATGGAGACGGTTGCGAATGGTCCTCGCCGATACCCCAGGAGCAACAGTGTCCCTAATTTGCTGGGAAGTGGCGGTGCGGTCCCCTACGGCACTGCGTAGGATCCTACGGTCTTGGCGTGCATCCGTGCGTCGCTGCGGTCCGGTCCCAGGTCGACGGGCACGTGCACCTTCCGCCGACCACTGGCGACAACATCGATGTACTGTGGAGACCTCACGCCTCACGTGTTGAGCAATTCGGCGGTACGTCCATCCGGCCTCCCGCATGCCCACTATACGCTCTCGCTCAAAGTCCGTCAACTACACATACGGTTCACGTCCACGCTGTCGCGGCATGCTACCAGTGTTAAAGACTGCGATGGAGCTCCGTATGCCACGGCAAACTGGCTGACACTGACGGCGGCGGTGCACAAATGCTGTGCAGCTAGCGCCATTCGACGGCCAACACCGCGGTTCCTGGTGTGTCCGCTGCGCCGTGCGTGTGATCATTGCTTGTACAGCCCTCTCGCAGTGTCCGGAGCAAGTATGGTGGGTCTGACACACCGGTGTCAATGTGTTCTTTTTTCCATTTCCAGGAGTGTAGATTCCAGAGTACGCGTGCTATCATCGGTCTGATGTCTAGGAAAGCAATAACATTCATATCGATTCACTTTGAGATGTCAAATCCATTGGCAGCGGAAACAAGCGGTATCCTGTCATGCCACTGTACCACAAAGGTAAAAATTACGCTAGGTTATGTGAAATCATATCATTTTATTACACATCACATTCAAAACCAAAGCTGTCCCTGAAGCGTACCAACTAAATATAAGGTCCACCGACAGGCAAAAGTGTCCCATGTAGGGCATCAGTTAAGCTCCTCGTGGGCTACAGTAGTCCTCTACGGACAACGCCCCGCCACTGCGAGATGCCTGTGTTAGTACGTATAACGAAAGTGGTTGGATGTCGTAGGTGGAAACATCAATGATCAAGAAAGTTTGTCAGGCCTGGAGGCGTGATCAGATAGACAAATTGTTTATGCGACTGATGACAACAGTCAGGAAATCTGCATTCGTGTTCTGGTCTGGCACAAATTGTCAGCTAAAGGAAATAATATTTGTCAGTTGTCACTATACAGGTCGTTTCAAAGTATTTGCATCAAACGGCTTGGGCGAGGGGAGAGGAAGGGGCTGATACATCACGTCATGGAGAACAACTGTAGCTGGAGACAACATGTTCGCTGAGGCTTCCCGGCGACGCTAGACGCCTTTTGTAATTGGTTTTGCCGCTGGAGTATTTTCGACACATTGATTCTCAAGATTTTCTTGTTGAAAATCAGTCTTAGTTTAATGGGATAATAATGAGGGGCAGTCAGATGAAACGCACATCTGCACGAAAGGTGGCCTCGCTCTTTCTACGTTTCGATGCTGGTACCACTATGGTAGGGGAATGGAACAGTGGCACATGGCGGGAGCACGCGGCTGTTGAGTTACGGCCTTGGTTGGTGGACCGGTCTAATGTGGTCGTCCAGCTGTCATAGTTATGTACGGCTAGCGCCTATAAGTCGACCGTCCAGAAAGCCGTGTAGCGCACGTGGCCTGCATTCCGTGCCCGCCCGCTACACAGATTCCGACAGTCTATGGCAACAAGTTCCTCGGGCGTGGAACCACAAGCGAACGGCGATTTGACTAGGAAACACTGAAACATCGTCCGTATAGTCCAGATCTTTCATCGTGTGATTTTCAGATCTTTTGGGACCTGAAAAAAGACATGCATGGACGTCGATTTCAGTCGGACGAAGGAGTGCAAGAAACGATGTGGTTGGGGATCCCTCAGCGGCTAATTACGTTCTACGAAACAGAAACTGATCGACTTGTCTCCCTGTGGAATAAATGTCTTGATGTGTGCGGGGGCTACTTTTGAATGTAACCATTTCATGGTCCGGCAGTGCTAGGTGTTCGATGTTCGTTCGACTGCCCTTCCTAGTATACAAATTCAGCACTCCTGGTTTGTGGGACCTGTTAGTTCGATGAAATCTCGTTGCCTCAGGGATGTCGGCTTCAATAAAAAAAAGCCGAGGAGCGTCAGTGAACATTTTGTCCCTTACAAAATTTGTTGCCCATGACGTGCAAAGACTCTGAAACACCCTGTGTATCAGCGTAAATTTCTTCCACAGCCAAGTATGCAAACTGGATACTTCTTGATGAATCTCCACTGCGCTAGGGACCTCGTCCATGGAGGCAGGGTCATTCCAAGCGTACTTTATAAATATGCAATACGTACGGGAATGACAAAATTTTAAAAAACACGGTGGACCCAAATGAAAGCTGGCGTGACAGTCCGGGCTGTATGTTTGGACGTGCCGTGAAATTGTCAGAGCCACGGGACTCCGTCGGAATAAATAAGCAGATCAGACACCAGCCACAGGTACGGTGGGGCCTGATCGATGGTAGGAGTTAACGCGGCGGGCGCGCCTCGAATTTTTATGTCCGCTTACGATAACATTCCTGGTGCGGAACAAAGAGACTCGCTGCCAGATTCTCGGAACGATAGTGCTCTCCAGTTTAACCACAAAGAACTCTTTAAATCAAAATTTTTGTGCGGTAATCCGCGCAGGGCGCGCCGTGACACCTCGGATAAATGATGCCTGTTGGAACAGCCGGGAAGCGGGGGAGGATACAATGAATATGTGTGTGTGTGTCCGTGAGTGTGTGTGTGCGAGCACCGGCGGTTTTTGTCGGCGTCAGAGTCCCAATCAGTGTGTATAATGGGAGGCAGCGGGAATTAAGAGATGGTGCGCTGGAGATACGGGTGGATCGCATGTATATCGGGGGCATTAGGGTAGCGAGAGTGCCAGCTGCGTCATTATGGCCGGCAGCACAAAAGGCCGGGCCGGGCCGCTTCCCGGAACACGGCCCCACTTCCTGATTTGCCTGCAGATAGCCGCGAGCTTTGCAGCGTCACAGAGCCGCGGGGGATGACGGGTTGTCTGGCCTGCCACATAATTCAAATAGTATCAGCGAACACTGCGGAGTCTAAGCTCGGGCCTGGCGGCACTGAAACAGAATGCGAACGCGTTGAGGCGATTCGTTGAATTTAATACAGTGAAATGTACTCCAGAAACAAAGTTGGCTGAAAAAATAAATATAGCTAGTTATGTATATACACTCCTGGAAATGGAAAAAAGAACACATTGACACCGGTGTGTCAGACCCACCATACTTGCTCCGGACACTGCGAGAGGGCTGTACAAGCAATGATCACACGCACGGCACAGCGGACACACCAGGAACTGCGGTGTTGGCCGTCGAATGGCGCTAGCTGCGCAGCATTTGTGCACCGCCGCCGTCAGTGTCAGCCAGTTTGCCGTGGCATACGGAGCTCCATCGCAGTATTTAACACTGGTAGCATGCCGCGACAGCGTGGACGTGAACCGTATGTGCAGTTGACGGACTTTGAGCGAGGGCGTATAGTGGGCATGCGGGAGGCCGGGTGGACGTACCGCCGAATTGCTCAACACGTGGGGCGTGAGGTCTCCACAGTACATCGATGTTGTCGCCAGTGGTCGGCGGAAGGTGCACGTGCCCGTCGACCTGGGACCGGACCGCAGCGACGCACGGATGCACGCCAAGACCGTAGGATCCTACGCAGTGCCGTAGGGGACCGCACCGCCACTTCCCAGCAAATTAGGGACACTGTTGCTCCTGGGGTTTCGGCGAGGACCATTCGCAACCGTCTCCATGAAGCTGGGCTACGGTCCCGCACACCGTTAGGCCGTCTTCCGCTCACGCCCCAACATCGTGCAGCCCGCCTCCAGTGGTGTCGCGACAGGCGTGAATGGAGGGACGAATGGAGACGTGTCGTCTTCAGCGATGAGAGTCGCTTCTGCCTTGATGGTCGTATGCGTGTTTGGCGCCGTGCAGGTGAGCGCCACAATCAGGACTGCATACGACCGAGGCACACAGGGCCAACACCCGGCATCATGGTATGGGGAGCGATCTCCTACACTGGCCTTACACCACTGGTGATCGTCGAGAGGACACTGAATAGTGCACGGTACATCCAAACCGTCATCGAACCCATCGTTCTACCATTCCTAGACCGGCAAGGGAACTTGCTGTTCCAACAGGACAATGCACGTCCGCATGTATCCCCTGCCACCCAACGTGCTCTAGAAGGTGTAAGTCAACTGCCCTGGCCAGCAAGATCTCCGGATCTGTCCCCCATTGAGCATGTTTGGGACTGGATGAGGCGTCGTCTCACGCGGTCTGCACGTCCAGCACGAACGCTGGTCCAATTGAGGCGCCAGGTGGAAATGGCATGGCAAGCCGTTCCACAGGACTACATCCAGCATCTCTACGATCGTCTCCATGGGAGAATAGCAGCCTGCATTGCTGCGAAAGGTGGATATACACTGTACTAGTGCCGACATTGTGCATGCTCTGTTGCCTGTCTCTATGTGCCTGTGGTTCTGTCAGTGTGATCATGTGATGTATCTGACCCCAGGAATGTGTCAATAAAGTTTCCCCTTCCTGGGACAATGAATTCACGGTGTTCTTATTTCAATTTCCAGGAGTGTATTATTCCTACATGAAAAATGCACAGGACCTTTTTGTAGGAAATTTAATGGAGTCAAGTTTTGTACTGGGATAAGTTTTCGCTGGAGACCACAGATTTAAGGTTGTTCAAGAAAAACGTACAAACGCACGTCCACCCCTACATGCACCCCTCACCAGTCAGGATTTCTAGTATGTTGGCCGCGGCACAATACAAAAATTTGCGATTAGACGTATTGTCGATATTCGACCTTCTTTGATCTCTGTTAATTGGGCTGTAACGCCACCAGTATAGTCGGGTATTTCGTTAACATTATTGGTTTAAACGTAGGATTGAGGGTAATAAAAAATGACTTTCGTAAACGTTAGATGAAACAAATTACATTGACAGTTCGATCTGAACGTACCCGTTACAAGCGCTGTAGTTTCGTAATCAGAAGGCCCGACGAATACAACGATGTAATTGTTTATTTTATGCTGTTAAAATTCACAAACTTATTACGTGAAATATATACAAACCTCAGCTTCACAACTTGTTTGCTCTCGACTAAGCCGGTGGCGGAATAAGGCCAGTCAATGAAGACCAAAAGATCTCTATTGTGGGAAATAATTTGTACAGTCCAAAATTTTTGTACAGTGGTGGGAGGGAGTGCCATGAAAAACATACTAGAAATCCAGTCAGGTGTTGACTGAGTGTGGGAGTAGGGGTACGTTTGAAGGTCATTTTTTTACGTTTTTCTTGAATAACTCGAAAACTACGGTCTCTAGCGAAAATGTACTCCTGTACAAAATTTAACCGCATTAAATTTGTTAGGAAACTGTCCTGTTCATTTTTTATAGGACTAACAGTTCCAGCGTAGAAAACGAGAGGAACGAAAATTTCGTGCTTGGTTTATGAAGGCCAGATGTAACACTGCGGGTTACATGAAACAACATCGGTATGGTCAGCTTAACGCCCTGTATGACTGAAAACGTCTTGCAAAATTTAGTGCATAGTGCTACTACAAGCAACAACGGATCTAACGAGGTTGGGCATTGGTTCGAACTGAGATTGTGTGACAGATAAGGGTCCGTCATTCCATACTATTTCGGCTGTGTATAACAGTTCATTGGTCGTAGTGGCTGACAGCTGGCGCGCCAGTCTCAGCAAATCTGCTATTCAGCACGTAACTAGCACGGTGAAGCTTTTCTTGCACTAATGACATGGCGGGGTCATAGGAACTCTATTTATTTGAAAACTAAGGGCTTGATAGTAAAACCAACTTTTAAAATCCACTTACGATTAATAGTTATCAATATTTTAAGGTGCACATACTTACAAACTATGAAACACAATGGACTGCAAACATTTTCATGTTAAATAAAGATTTTAAAATAGAAACATACAATGTGAAAACAGTTGGTATGTTTTAGCCTCATAAAATTTTATAACATTAGTAAGCCACTATCTCGCCTAACTCCGAATCGCTGTCATGGTTGTTTCTATAATCTGGATCAAGATGGGAGTCATCGTTGTTGCTGAACTTACTCTCTACTTCATTAAGGACTTACTGTACCCGTCATAGAGTTTAGGTCTATTTGACTACGAGAAGGATACGCCATTCAATCTGGGACAGCAGATAATACTTAGTAAAATCTCATACTCCGTACGGTGGGATCAGTCTAACCCGAGTTGAAAGAAAACTTGGCCCACTGTCACAAACTTACCTACCGAAAACATTGCCACTCCGTCCAACAGCTCACACTGCCTGAGAGTCACCGAGACCTGCAGCACTGTGGTGTTACAACCATTCAAAATAAAAAAAATTCCCTGCGGTCCAAGTTGAACCTATCGGAGACGCTCTATACTTCCACAAAGACCAGTCCCCCTATCTCGATGGTACAAGTCGTCCTGACGAGAATAGTTTAATAATCACATTAACTATTTAGTGCCATTTTGACTAACATCCATTCATTGTATTATATACAAATCTGTGCGTGCGTGTTTTTTTCCACATCTTCACGTAAGCCTCATGACGGATTTCAACCAAACTTAGTACACATATCCATTATTGCCTGACAAAAACAGCTGTCAGGGTAAGAACCACCTACCTATCATAGTTCAGGAGGTATGAAGTCATAAATAATAAGATGCTTAAGAAACTGTTGCATAGTGTATGACTTTTAAATTTATTATTTCTGTTCTACTCATTGTATTCGAATAGGTTTCGCAGACAGTATCCACATACGCATCTACAATATTATATCATTATACTATACATAGTTAGAGATACGACGATATAAACAGTGAGATGCGTGAAAAAATGGCGCATCATGCATGAAGTTTTAATAGATTGTAGACACACGAAGCAGCTGCGCCCGGTGTACTGAAACTGCGCTGGATACTACAATACAAGAACAGTTCATTGTCCGGGACCGCGCGACTGCTACGGTCGCAAGTTCGAATCCTGCCTTGGGCATGGATGTGTGTGATATCCTTAGGTTAGTTAGGTTTAAGTAGTTGTAAGTTCTAGGGAACTGATGACCTCAGATGTTAAGTCCCATAGTGCTCAGAGCTAAAGTACATTTTTTGCTTTCGTTTCTATCAGAAAACTGGTAAAATGAATACCCGGCAATGCCACCAGAATTAATAAAAATGTCGATGAAATAATTTTTTTGCATGATACCTGCGTATGCAATGACGCCTCTTAACACTCCCAACCAAACTGTGTAACGTTGTAAGAAGCGAATTGAATAACCATTCCGTTCACCACCAGGCCCATCAGTGGTTAATTTTTTTTCAGTTGTGCATCGAGTGGGCCTTGGTGACTGTCGCGGTGTGACAACTGCTTGAAAAGTGGTATAAGCCATTATTCTTATCTAGACACATCAAGAGATACGTCGCCAGTGCATAGGTCGTTGCTTCTAGTGTCTTACACGGTACGAGTAACGTCGTTGCTCCTAGTGTATTACACGGTACCAGTAAGATTTGACGTGCACCGCCGACCGAGAGCGAGGGCCTAAGAGATTGGAATTACATTGATTGGCGTCAGTGATGATTCCCACTCTGCCACAAGCACTGTCCACACTTCTAGAAACTTCTGGATGGACTTCGCTTAAACTCGCCACGCAATCCTGATGTATCATCAAATGTCTATTGCCACTTCCTCAACACCAAGAATTTGTTTATTTCTCAATATTTTACACGTGAACGAAGTATCCAGGGGAAAAGCTTTTGAACCGTTTCAAGATAGCACTACTTGAGAATACCATAGCATATGTAGGAAACGTTCTAATGACATTTCGCATAATGTATTGAGCTTGCACTGGACGGGAGCAAGATTCACATCTTCGATAGACCATACAAATAGAGAGATTACGTGATTTCTCGGCATCACTCAAGGAAAGAACACTGCCCTTTCCGCTCTCCATTACTGCCCAAACCGAGCTCTCGCTTAGTCTTTAATGACCTCGTCGTCGACGGGTCGTTAAATTCCAATCTCCGTTCCTTCCATGTTGTTGTTGTGGTCTTCAGTCATGAGATTGGTTTGATGCAGCTCTCCATGCTACTCTATCCTGTGCAAGCTTCTTCATCACCCAGTACCTGCTGCAGCCTACATCCCTCTGAATCTGCTTGGTGTATTCATATCTTGGTCTCCCTCTACGATTTTTACCCTCAACGCTGCCCTCCAGTACTAAATTGGTGATCCCTTGATGCCTCAGAACATGTCCTACCAACCGATCCCTTCTTCTACTCAAGTTGTGCCACAAACTTCTCTTCTACCCAATCCTCTTCAACACCTCATTAGTTCTGTGATCTACCCATCTAATCTTCAGCATTCTTCTGTAGCACCACATTTCGAAAGCTTCTATTCTCTTCTTGTCTAAACTATTTATCGTCCATGCTTCACTTCCATACATGGCTACACTCCACACAAATACTTTCAGAAACGACTTCCTGACACTTAAATCTATACTCGATGTTAACATTTCTCTTCTTCAGAAACTCTTTCCTTCCCATTGCCAGTCTACATTTTGAATCCTCTCTACTTCGACCATCATCAGTTATTTTGCTCCCCAAATAGCAAAACTCCTTTACTACTTTTAAGTGTCTCATTTCCTAATTTAATTCCCTCAGCATCACCCGACTTAATTCGACTACATTCCATTATCCTCGTTTTGCTTTTGTTGATGTTCATCTTATATCCTCCTTTCAAGACACTATCCATTCCATTCAACTGCTCTTCAAAATCCTTTGCTGTCTCTGACAGAATTACAATGTCATCGGCGAACCTCAAAGTTTTTATTTCTTCTCCATGGATTTTAATACCTACTCCGAATTTTTCTTTTGTTTCCTTTACTGCTTGCTCAATATACAGATTGAATAACATCGGGGAGAGGCTACAACCCTGCCTCAGTCCCTTCCCAACCACTGCTTCCCTTTCATGCCCCTCAACTCTTATAACTGCCATTTGATTACTGTACAAATTGTAAATAGCCTTTCGCTTCCTATATTTTACCCCTGTCACCTTCAGAATTTGAAAGAGAGTATTCCTGTCAACATTGTCAAAAGCTTTCTCTAAGTCTAGAAATGCTAGAAACGTAGGTTTGCCTTTCCTTAATCTAGATTCTAAGATAAGTCGTAAGGTCAGTATTGCCTCACGTGTTCCAATATTTCTACGGAATCCAAACTGATCTTCCCCTAGGTCGGCTTCTACTAGTTTTTCCATTCGTCTCTAAAGAATTCGCGTTAGTATTTTGCAGCCGTGACTTATTAAACTGATAGTTCGGTAATTTTCACATCTGTCAACACCTGCTTTCTTTGGGATTGGAATTATTATATTCTTCTTGAAGACTGAGGGTATTTCGCCTGTCTCATACATCTTGCTCACCAGATGGTAGAGTTTTGTCAGCACTGGCTCTCCCAAGGCCATCAGTAGTTATAATGGAATGTTGTGTACACCCGGGGCCTTGTTTCGACTCAGGTCTTTCAGTGCTCTGTCAAACTCTTCACGCAGTATCGTATCTCCCATTTCATCTTCATCTACATCCTCTTCCATTTCCATAATATTGTCCTCAAGTACATCGCCCTTGTATAGACCCTCTATATACTCCTTCCACCTTTCTGCTTTCCCTTCTTTGCTTAGAACTGGGTTTCCATCTGAGCTCTTAATATTCATACAAGTTGTTCTCTTTTCTCCAAAGGTCTCTTTAATTTTCCTGTAGGCAGTATCTATCTTACCCCTAGTGAGATAAGCCTCTACATCCTTACATTTGTCCTCTAGCCATCCCTGCTTAGCCATTTTGCACTTCCTGTCGATCTCATTTTTGAGACGTTTGTATTCCTTTTTGCCTGCCTCATTTACTGCATTTTTATATTTTCTCCTTTCAACAATTAAATTCTATATTTCTTCTGTTACCCAAGGATTTCTACTAGCCCTCGTCTTTTTACCTACTCCTCTGCTGCCTTCACTACTTCATCTCTCAAAGCTACCCATTCTTCTTCTACTGTATTTCTTTCCCCCATTCCTGCCATTTGTTCCCTTATGCTCTCCCTGAAAACTCTGTACAACCTTTGGTTTAGTCAGTTTATCCAGATCCCATCTCCTTAAATTCCCACCTTTTTGCAGTTTCTTCAGTTTTAATCTACGTTCCTTCCATATTATGGGGATATGTTGATGGCAGACCATGCGAAGCATGCCAGAAGGCCTGCGAGCAAATGCAGGTGGGAGTAGCCTTGCCGTTTCAATTGAGGATACAAAATGAAGCAGTGGCTGTCTTTTCTAACTTCTGCCGCTGCTTACAGAGTGAAACGTTAGTTTGTCGCCCACGAGACAGGAATGCGTTTACCTTCTGCCCGACGGACGTTGATTTACCTGTTACTCGTCTCAGCGACGGCGTTGATTTATAGCGTGTAATAGCAGACTAATGCCAGAACACACCAATTTCAACTCCGGATCCGTCGTTCATCAGGTGTGTGGGCGCAAGGTAATACATTCGTGGGTAGCAGGAGAGAGCGCGCTCGGCAGATGATGGGCGATCGGAAGTAAGTAGGAGAAGATTGATGGGCCGCCGATCGGCCATTACGTATTCCGTGGGCGTCGCCGGTAGAGGCGCCACCGGGGGACGCAGCAGGCGTGGTGCTACCTGAAGATGTGCTGCGCCGACAGAAACATCACTGCTTTGGAAAGGCGGACAGTGGCTTTCTGAGATCTTTCTTGAACTGGACACCCCAGAAAAGTAATTTCTGAGGGGAAGACCTTCGTTTCTGTTTCATTTTCGTGAACTGAACACGTGAAAAGCAACACACAATAATTTTGTCGATTGCAGCGTACATGATTTCAAATTTTGTTCTAGCCACCCAAATTTCATTAATCAAAAAAATGCATTGTGTCTTCTGCAAACTTTGATTGCGCGAACAGTGTCAGGGTTCACATACGAATTTATAGATTTACTTTGTTACTAAACTACAATTCTTTCTTCTTGGCGTCCTGTGCGTTTTAATTTGGAGTTACTGTTTGATCTTACCGCTGTTCTGATCTCAGGTGGTTATACCTTGCAGCCATTCCACACCACCTGATCTGTCGATGAAGATAGACGAATATAGGACGTCCTGATAAACAGTGGACAGTTGTGGATTGTTTTTGAGGGAGAGAGAAGAAAGATGATTAGCTTTGATGAAACAACGGCAAACTGCAATATCTTCAGTGCGTATTATGTCTTTCTCACAAAGAATAATAAAATTACTGTTCGTTTCTTCGCATAATGTAGTTAAGTTCCGTAGCACAGTGAAATAATCAACGTTGGATTACTGACTGGAAGAGCCCGGCAAACGGAAGTTCATGTTACAACAGAGATGCGGACGAGATAAATACTCTACTAATACAGGACTAGAGCTGCTTAGAGAGAGAGAGAGAGAGAGAGAGAGAATGTGTGTGTGGTGTGTGGTCGCGTTTCATATGAGACTTCTTACGAGCGCAGTAGAAACATAGGCTGTTTGGGAGCCACAGCTGTTTCAGTTCATAAGGAGACAGTTTTAGATTAATGCTGTGCTTGCTTGCATTCCAAAGTAATAACATTTACTTTATCTTTTTCTACTTTTTAGTTTATCTTTTTTGTCCTTCAGCAGATCTCTTGTCCTCGCCAGATATTAAAAGTTCTTCCCTTGTCAGTTTATCGCCATGAAATTTACATAGTGCTCGTAACAGTTAGTAAGACGACTGCCAAGTACAAATCGAAGTTCTCATGAAAGAGGCGCATTACAGTTGTTTCTACATCGTACATGTAAAGTGTACACATTCTGTTTAAAGGACGGAGTTCTAGAGAGTGGCATTACTTTTAATGCTGGTGTAATATTTTATTATAATGCTTTAATCGTAAACTGACTAAAAATTAAATTTATTGTGGTATGGGTGAAATTACAGTTTAGGCATTCGATATTATTCTTATTGTAGCATTCAGAAGGAACGGTACACGTATAATCCAACACATTTGTGGAATTGACGTGGAAACAGGCGCTGATCTGATGATACAACAGCACTTGCTATATCAGATATGTTCACAAACATGTGTGTCACAGAAATGGAAAGTGGGATTAGGAAATTTCAGGAGAAATATTTAATCATACGGATGTGTAGGATGCAAGTTAGTATACGTGCAGTATGTCATTAAATCTCCAGTGCCATTTGCTGAAGTAGCATGGAAAGATTCTTTTCTATAACCGTGTCGGTGGAGAAGAAATGAGCCCACACGTTTCCAATGGTAGTGCATACGTTATCGGCGCCTGGGCGTGCTTAGTCGTATTGTAGCAGCACATGTAAACTTTGCTGTTGTGTTTCAGCAGCCGTATGTCTGAATTGTAGACCCAAGTAAATTTCTCCTATTGAGAAGAGAGAAAAAAAAACTTTCTTCACTTGCGCCAGTTTGCTAAGTCTTCGATGATAAGTTGATTTTGTGAGATCTTGCTTGCTGGACTCTAAGATTTCTGTTGCTTCCGAGTGCATTCTGTACTTTTAATTTCGTTCCAGCCTTTGTTTAATCGGTGTCTGACACTGTTTTATGTTTTGTTACAGGTGAGTACGAACTGACATTCAAATCATCGAGTTTTCCTGTGCGGCGAGTCCCATTGGAAAAAACTAAATTCTTCACACGTCAGCGCAGCAGAAAGGTATTAAAAAGAAGCTTTGACCAGTAGCGTCCACAGAGTGAAACACGCTGGTATAGTTGCATTCATGTAGTAAACACCTTCCGACTTCCACGTCCATAACTGACTGTTTGTCTTCCTCGTTTCACATTATCCATACTAAAAGTTGATGTTTTTATGGCAGATAAAAATAATTTCGTTAAAAGCACGGGAAAAAGTGAACCTAATACTAAACTCTATTCGTAGATTCTTATTAACATAATTCTTCTCAGACAAGCTCCTTGCCAGGGTTATTAACTTCTATGATCTTCTGGACCCGCAGCATGGAATACGTCATATGACATTTTGTAATGAATAATTCCAGGTAAGCTGCAACTGGTTTAATTAGTAATCCTCCTCCTTTAACTCAAGCTTGTTTCGGCTGTAGCGCCATTCTCAAGTAAACCAGTAGATTTTACATTTTGTGAGTCTACTTACATTTATAAAAGTTGTCCAGAAAGATCTTTTGCATACATACTTACATATATTTGGAACAGATGCCCAAATTGCATCAGCACGTAAATATCTTGAAAATTTTGACATATTCGAAAGGGAGAACGGATAAAAATCACAGTAAACAGAAAACCAAAGATAGCCATTTGTATCAATGGTAACAAAATAACTGCGCTGAAATGCAACTAACATCACTGACCAGCAAAGACAGGACTGTAAACATAAAGCATTAACGAGAATAAACTGTCATTCCAGCTGTCAAAAGTATTTCACGAAAGTATTCTACAGAATCAGAACTTAGATGATCATGGCGATCTAGCAACAAATAGACAATGTACAGTTCAGTCACTGATGCAATATGGACATCTATTCCAAATAGATGTAAGTATGTATGCAAACTGATCTTTCTGTACAACTTTTATAAACGTAAGTAGACTCACCAAATGTAACATCTACAGATTTACTTGGTAATGGCACTATAGCCGAAACAAACTTGTAGTAAAGGAGGAGAATTACTAATTAAACCAATCACAGTTTACCGGAAATTATTCGTTAGAAAATAATTACTTTAACTTTCGTGTCCATTACAACACCCGCATTTCTTACAATGTCTCGTACGCTTTGTTTTGTTCATTCTCGGAACGCGAACGGTAGAAGAGTTCTCAGCGGTAAGGGCGATATAATATCTGAAGAATGCTTCAGCTTCAGATAATTTAAAAGTCGGCTCAATTACGTGATCAAATAGCGCAGGTCTATTGTAACGGGAGATGGCCAAGGTAATACTGAAAATATCGCCTAGCGTTTTTCCATTGAAACGCGTGGGCGCCTCCAAATGTACTATTATTGTGTGATGAGCAGGCATCCCACTAACTTGTCTGTCCTTCTGGTAATGGTTTTCCGTAATCTTCTTTTGTGTTCTTTCCATTATTTTTATTTCATGTTTAACAACCCCGTTTCTCAACAGTACCACGTTTTATGTTTCCCGGTCCTTATTCTCCCTATTTCACATTGTCAAATTTTCATAGCCACATAATTCTGTGATCAAAGCTTCCTTACTTCCATGCCAATATTTCCTTCATTGGATAGAGCTTTCTGTGCTGGCGTCAAAGTACATCTATCTTCATAGTTTTATCCGTTCTGTATAATCTTTATTACTGGATATAGAATTGTTTCCCATCTTCTACTACTATGTCGTTCCCAGATCTTAACTTAAACATAATGCCATTCTCTTTTCTGTTACACTTCAGCATCCTCGCCTTAGTTTTACATACTTCTGCGCCATTTCCTGTTTTTAGGACGCTCTTGCCGATTCCATACGACAGGTCTTTAATCTCCCTTAGTTTCGGCCAGATGCGACGTGTTAGTATGCGCCTCCTAGAGCTAAATTCTCTTCCTGTACATTATCCTTCCGATAATTTCCCTCTCTTCCGCCATCGCTTATTTGACCTAAGAGATGAACAACAGTTAAAACAAGCGATAATTGTGCATTGCAACTTTCTTAGCCAGACAAATATTGCGATAGTGCGTCCAAATTTTTAATGAGTTTTTTCCCCGTGCTAATTATATTGAAGGGGATGGGGTGATAATATTTCATAGCACTAATGGCGCGGGATACTTGACAGGGTAGGAATTTTACTTATTTTTTATTTGTATCGGCGTTTGGTGCACGTAACATGAAGCTGTAACATAATGTGTATTGCGATTGAAAACGATGTACGCAATTCATAATAGATAACAGATAGTAACAATAAGTCGTGATTACTGAGAACAAATACATTTTTTGTAAATGATATTGAGGAGAGAGGGCTGAGAAATAAAGTAAACTGCATTGTCGTGAAACAAAATTACTAAGAAATACTTCTGTCATATGATGCCTTCCACAGTGTAAATACTGAATAATACACAAATATGGGACTGTCGCCTGATACAGGCCATGGGAGGTAGTGATCGTTTTAGACTGTCTTGCAAGCGAAGATTTTCGAAGCCACCTAATCGTAATTAACGTCTTCCTTCGCTCGTATTCGGACCTTCATTAACGATGTTTATGCGATGTGCCTTAATTATGTCTTTAGCATAGGTGTCCGGTGTAAGTACTTGTACAGCGTAGTTTGTTTACGTTGTGGGTGGGGTGAGGCATGTTGCCTACTCTTGAGTAGTTAGGCGAGCGTTTAGGGGGACAGGGCGAGCTTTACGGCAGGTTAGGCTGTAACGTGCCCGCAACGTCCAGGTAATTAATCAGGAATAACTGGCATGGATGGAACTGATATGGAGCAGCAAATCATCCGTGATGACTCAGGGGAAGCACCTCGGCATTCGCATTAAGGGATTTCGGGAGACCACAGGAAACCTATAACTAGACTGCCGGGCCGAGATTTGAACCTCACTCCTTCCCAATGAATTTTCGTTGTCTTAGCCACTCGCACACTTCGCTCGCTCGAAATGATGCTGAAACGTCCCCTCAGAAAAATTATGAATGACTGTGCTAGCAAACTTCTACGTTATTTGATATAAAGACAGCTGAGTAAAACTGAACGTACACAGTTTTCTCTTTACTTATTCTGATCATCACTAAATTGACACACAATATTTTTAACGCAACGCAATCTGACTTTCAAAAATCTCTACAAAGTAATGGCCCTGACTAGCAATAACCTGTACCTTTCGTGAATCACTTACCTCACAAAAATCCTCGTTACTCGAACTACTGCAGTACAGGGAGCGCCAATACTGCCAGCTAAATAAAAGATTCAAACTACTGAAGGCACTAACTACATAGGCATAGTTAGCAAATGAAAGATTTTGATAGAGAACAAACAATGCATTTACCTTAATAATGTTAAAAAGTCATCATACATACATCTGTCAATTCATGATATCCATCTTTACACATTTCCTTTTTATGGCGGACGTAAGTCCAGATCATCCGCTTATTGTAACCTCTCAAAACTCTGGCATCTCTCTCTCTCTCTCTCTCTCTCTCTCTCTCTCTCTCTCTCTCTCTCTCTCTCTCTCCACGTCCACCACTGCTGGCGGCTACGCGCTGTTCACATCCAACTGCCCAACACTACACTAGCGAATATTCCAATAATGAGTCCAACCAGCCACACTCTGCACACAGCGCGGTTAGCGATTTTCATACAGAGCACTACGTGGCATTACCAACATAAAAACCTAAACAGCCTGCTTACAATGCATTTATGATCAATGACGAAATAAACGCCCTAAATAGTTCAAGTGCATTCGACGAAAATAAAAGCGTAAGATGTAAGATTCTTTTTTATTAAAAAAGAAAAAAATGTTTGATAACATTGAGCTTAGGGTTGTTCACCTGATCGAACATTTGCTTGGTGCCACTTAAAATGGCTTTGTATGGGGCCGAAACAGATCGTGTTTCTTATATAAAAAGAATAATCTTACAGTTGGAGCTGCAATTACTACCATCACGTAGCGAAAGTTGTAGAACTTGTCGTTAAGGACGCCGTATTTTATGGATCAGTCCAGAATTAGCGTCCATCACGGCAGCTTTTCCAGTCACTTCCATAGGAGATGCGTCTGAGATCCTATACTTTTTATTCAACTCATCAGAAGGTAATTTAACTCACATATACCGGGTGGTTATAATTAAAGTGCAGTTACTCACAGACGTCCAGTGTAGACTGTAATTACCGTATGGCAGCGAAACTTGGTAGATGCTAATGCGTTAATGCGGAACCGATTTACGCTGAAAAACATTAGTTCCAATTTTGCCCACCAGTTGTAAATCTGGCTCTCAGAAAAGGTCAAACAAGTGCGACAGGCATAATGCTGATATTATTGTTAACCGCCGCTTATACAATTTGTTACGTATGAGCACTGGAGACGTCGACGAGGTGCTGCATCCGTAAAACAACGTGATCAACAGTTGCTCGCTGCAGTTCCGGTGGAAACAGAGCAATGTATTCCTGTATACCGGCCTTCAGGTCAGGTAGAGACCAAACATGTAATTTTTTGTCAGAATGGGCTGAGTATTGTGCACTTTAACAAGGCCTTTACCTGAGAACCTGAGAAGCACTAAGGATTAAAGTATTACCATTTTTTCCAAGTGCATTTATCTGCTTCCTAGTTCCTTTTCTAATGTGATAAAGTCTGGAAAAGGGAAAAATTCTTTAATAGTTCCCAAAAAATTAATTCTTGAAATGGGTAAGAAATATTTAGATACAGTTACTGGAGCCCGAACCAAACGAAGTGAACTATCGCAACGGTTTCGGTCTTCGGATCCGACGGAGTTCGCGCTGTTCACCGTTAGGAGCTCACAATATCGGACGCTTAGCTCCTGGGCTGTACTCAGTTTTAAGAGAGGGGAAAGTCGTCCATGCGTATTCCAATTTCTAATAGAAAGGGGAAGAGAGGAGGAAAAGATCTACAGTTCCCTGAAAGGAAGGCCGCTCTGAACAATTTCTTTACCGAAATCGTTCATTGGAACTAGTTCGTTGATAAGT
Source organism: Schistocerca cancellata (assembly GCF_023864275.1). NCBI lineage: Eukaryota > Metazoa > Arthropoda > Insecta > Orthoptera > Acrididae > Schistocerca > Schistocerca cancellata. Next base: position 471,281,077 of record NC_064627.1, read on the forward strand.
TACCATTTAGCTAGTATATAGATTAAGGTGCTCATCAAATAATTCCTACAAGCACCAATGCCTATGGCTCACGAATACTGCTTTATCCGTGAGTTCTGTATACGCAAATAGCAGACAGAGTTTCAAGGCTCTCTTCCACCAAATGCAGGTGACGTGCTTCTCGAGCATGTAAGTCGGTAGAACGGAGGATCACACATTCGCGCAAAGTCATACTCAACTCCAGCAAACGCTCATAGTTTCCGTGCGCCAAAAGTGAGTGATAGCACTTCTCCTGGGATCGCCATCCGGATCTGTGGTGGAGAGCTCAACGCCGCTAAGTCTGTGCCGTGGAGGGCGTGCGTGCTGCGTGGCGGGACGCGAATTATATGAACTTCAGAGTTCATGTCGGAGCACCGCCTGGCTCACAAATATTAGAGGTAGAAACTGTACGTTTGTCTACTGACTACATTCACGCAGTATTTGAGAATGAGAGTACTAACGAATTCCAACAAAATTTACACGTTATTTGAAACCTTTTCAAAAGTTGTTCTGTCACTTCCCCTACAAAATACTGAAAGGAAGAAACCTTGTGGCATACTAAATTTTCGTTGCTCATGCAGTAAAAGACAGGCACCAGGCATGGTTTTTTTTATCAATTGCTTATTTACCACATTCTTACAGACAGAAATGTGCCACTGAATGTATCTGCAAAATCATATCGTTGTACGAGACTTAGCTCACGAGATGTCACAAAAATTGTGATGTGATAAGATTACATTTGGGCCGCTGTAGTAGGACGGAAAGACCACAGAGGGCGCAAGTGTTGCAAAATCTTCTGCTAAGCTAAGCTTGAAACTATACAAGAGAACGACTTAGAGTAAGAAATAAAATTCATTAAAGAAACATATCATAAAATGACTTCTGCAAAATCCGCGAAAGGCAAGCGAAATATGTGAGTAGCTAGCACCATTTCAAAAGCTAAATAATAGCGCCTAAGATAAAAAGAGAAAAATGCGGTGTATTAAAGAACGTTCAATTCAAAAAATTTAAACGCTTTTCGTCTAAAAAAGAGGAGTAAAGGTCGTAAAAGGTTACAAATTGCGTGTACACGAATAGATATCATCAAAAAGGGATATAGAATAAAGCGACAGAATGCTACATTATTAGGGTATGAAAAGGCAACCAGTTAGTAACTTCTGAGACTGATTTTATAACAGGTAATATGAGATCACAAAAAGCCTGATTATTATTGGCGAACTGATCATTTAGAAGCCTACCATTATTACGAGTTAAATATAATTTCCATATCTTCAAGTAAGTTCACTTTTTCGCCATTTTTTCCACATGAAGTATTCTCAAATAATTTAGGATCAGAGGACGGTGGGGGCTATCTTTCAAATGTTCAGCAAACGCCGACTGGTGTAGACTTGTCCTTTCATATTCCATAAAAATAAACGATTTTTAGTGGAATTAAGAACTTAGCGCTAGGACTATACTTTTGTTGTTACTGTTGTGGTTTTCAGCACAAAGTCTGTCTGATGCGGCTCTCCACACAACTCTATGCTGTGGAAGCTTCTTCACCTCCCAGTACCTACTGCAACCTACATCCTTCTGAATTGCTTACTGTATTCATCTCTTGGTCTACCACTACGGTTATTACCCCCCCCCCCCCCGACTCTTCCCTTCAGTACAAACTTCGTGATCCCTTGATGACTCAGAATGCGCCCTACCAACCCGTTCCTTCTTATAGTCAGGTTGTGCCACAAATTTCTCCCCAATTCTCTTCAGTACCTCCTCATTAGTTACGTGGTCTACCCATCTAATCTTGAGCATTCTTCTGTAGTGCCACATTTCAAAATCTTCTATTCTCTTCTTGTGTAAAGTGTTTATTGACCATGTGTCACTTCCATACATGGCTACACTCACTACAAATATTTTCGAAAAGGACTTCCTGACACTTAGATCTATACTCAATGTTAACAAACTTCTCTTCTCCAGAAACGCTTTTCTTGCCATCGCTAGTCTACTTTTTATGTCCTCTACTCCGACCATCACCACCTATTTTGCTTCCGCAATAGCAAAAATCACCTACTACGTTAAGTGTTCATTTTCTAATCTAGTTCGCTCAACATCATCTGATTTAATTCGACTACATTCCATTATCCCCATTTTGCTTTTATTGATGTTCATCCTATATCCTCCTTTCAAGACACTGTCCATTCCGTTCAACTGCTCTTCAAGGTCCTTTGCTGCCTCTGACAGAATTACAATGTCATCAGCAAACCTCAAAGCTTTAATTTCTTCTCCATGGACTTTAATTGCTACTCAATTTTTTTTTCCTTCACTGATTGCTCAATATACAGACAGAATAACATCGGGGATAGGTTACAAACCTGTCTCACTCCCTTCTCAACCACTGCTTCCCTTTCCTGCCCCTCGGCTCTGATAGCTGCCATCTGGTTTCTGTACAATTTGTAAATAGCCTTTCGCTCCCTGTATTTTACCCCTGCCACCTTCAGAGTTTGAAAGTCAGCATTCCAGCCAGCATTGTCAAAAGCTGTCTCTAAGTCTACAAATGCTATAAACGTAGGTTTGCCATTCCCTAACCTACTTTCTGTGACAAGGCGCACTGTCAGTATTGCCTCGTTTTATGACTTTGCTTTTCTTCTCCCTTTTTTTTATAAAATCTTCTGAATCCTTAACAATGTGGAAAGATTTATTCTTTATAAAAATAAGAGTCGGCCAGTGTGGCCGTGCGGTTCTAGCGCTTCAGTCTGGAACCGCGTGACCGCTACGGTCGCAGGTTCGAATCCTGCCTCGGGCATGGATGTGTGTGATGTCCTTAGGTTAGTTAGGTTTAAGTAGTTCTAAGTTCTAGGGGACTGATGACCACAGATGTTGAGTCCCATAGTGCTCAGAGCCATTTGAACCATTTTTTATAAAAATAACTTTGCAACTGAGACTGTTCCTTTATACAATTATGAAAAACGGTTGCTGTACCAATCAGCCTGTCATGGAGTGGAATAACCTTTATAATACTCCATTTCTTTTAACGCAGCTATTGGAGCTGATTTATGCATGAGAATTAGTTTTAAAAGAACTGGGTGTTGGAGATTGGGTAGTGTTGGTGTGGTTGTTGTCATTGGTCTTTTATAAAAGTTAGAGCACGGGTCTAGATTTTATAAATATTTGTCAAAGAGCTTTGACAGTGTAATAAAGTTCAACTGGCTCTGAGCACTATGGGACTTAACTTCTGAGGTCATCAGTCCCCTAGAACTTAGGTTAGTTAGGTATAAATAGTTCTAAGGACATCACACACATCCATGCCTGAGGCAGGATTCGGACCTGCGGCCGTAGCGGTCGCGTGGCTCCAGACTGAAGCGCCTAGAACCGCTCGGCCACTCCGGCCGGCCAGTGTAATGAGGACCTAATGGATTTCGACAAGCGAACTGCTCGTGCAAAAGGGGCTTTACGAGGCAGAAACGCTACCTGGGGACTACGGAGGCTGGCGCCCACCAGTTCCGAGCGATCTGTTTCCTTTCACACCAATAAAGCTGACGGGTCTACCGGTGGCTGTAAATTTTGAAAAAAATCTGAATGATGTTTCTTCCTCCTCTGTTACCCCCCGCCCCTGAACTGTGTGGTATGCTGCAGTCATCTGTGGGCAGCGCATAGGAAAAGACACTGTCGCAGGCGGGCCGGACCGCGCGGTGTCGCAGCTGATTACGGGGCCGCGCTATTGTCGTTGCCTGGCGACGCGCGGAGGGCGGCGATGCTGGCCGCGATAGGCGGAGTCGCGACGGGCCCGTACCTAGGTAGGCCCCGAGGAAGGGCGCAGCGGGCCGGATCGGCTTTCAGCGTTCCAGACGCGGCGGGAGTCGAGTGGTGTCGGGAGTTTCTTCACACGGCGCGCTGGCGGCAGGAAGCGCGGAGAAAGGCCGGCCGGCCACCTAGCCCTGCCCGCGTGGCCCGGCCTGCTCACGGCCTTTGAATATTTCTTGCTGCGCGGCGCGCGGCTGAGGAATCCAGGCGGCGTTGCCACGGCGCGACCGGCGCGGCGCCCCGTGCCGTGCCGTGGGGGAGACCGGGCCGCCGCCCGCAGCCCGCAGCCCGCAGCCCAGACTCCACCTGACCGGGGGCTTCCGGCCGGCGCGGCGCCTGGGTCGGCTTAGCTACCGTCCGCGCAAACTAAATCGCACGCTGCTCGGGGGTGATGGGAGCGAATGGAAATGGGAAACGCCTTTACAGTCTCTCCCGTCAGTCACAGCACAGTGTCAAATTCAAACGTACCAACCCGATCGACTGACCAATTTCGTGAGCCGCCTACGCAAGTCCCCATGGACTAAACTTAGTCGGGCGATTGGCACGACAGCCCTTCACGCGGCACAATTTGTTGGGTGAAGTTGTGGTGGTAACCGTGTAAAAGAAAAAGGGGGGGGGGGGGTGAGAGGGGATTCGAATGGCGTGTGGTCATACCCAACCCACCGCCCCATGAGTTGGTCGGGCGGTAGGTCTATGTGGCTCAAATGGCTCTGAGCACTATGGGACTTAACATCTCAGGTCATCAGTCCCCTAGAACTTAGAACTAAAACCTAACTAACCTAAGGACATCACACACATCCATGCCCGAGGCAGGTTTCGAACGTGCGACCGTAGCGGTCGCGCAGTTCCAGATTGAAGCGCCTAGAACCCTCGGCCGTCGGCGGTAGGTGTGTGTGTGTGGGGGGGGGGGGGGGCGAGGGGGGTAAGGGTCCCACAAACGTGCGACGTATAGCAGCGCTTCGCAGATCGCACGTGTGAGGGCAGATAGCTGTGATCGGTTGCTGATTGCTGGTCGCATGTAAATCCCAGGCAATATGATGGACCGCATGCGATTTGTGTGCGCAATAAGGCTGCGTGGCTGGTTACTTTGCCCACGTTGAGTAAAAAGTTTCGTTAGAACTTACAGTTATCCAAGGACAACGAGCTACTCTGAGTAGTGAAGTGGGAGACGGAGATGACATTTATCTTCTGAAGTAATTCAAAATACACCTTCCGATTTTACAGTGATTACCATTTTTTGAAGCTTGCAGTGTAAAAGTGCAGTTGAAGGGAAGTTCATAGTAATAGTTGGAATACAATAGACGTCATATTATTTTTTCTTATCTTTTGAGTTATTTACGCAATAATTAAACGCAAAATTAAAGCTTTTAACTTGTAAAGAGAATGACATTCGTACCTACTGTAATATTAAGAGAACTTTTGAACGTCCAGGGGCAAAACTGTTGGACATTTGTACTCAAGTCCCTTGTCATTTCATACAATGTAACACTCCTTCATCCAATTTACTAAAAGTTAATCAGTAATTCTGCTGTTGACATCTCTGTAGACACTTCGAATAAATTGTGTAAATACATGCAGTTAAATTATAAGACCAATAAAAAAGGAATTGAGAAATAATAAATGCACAATAATTGTATTTGCAAATGGCTCTGAGCACTATGGGACTTAACTGCTGAGGTGATCAGTCCCCTAGAACTTAGAACTACTTAAACCTAACTAACCTAAGGACATCACACACATCCATGCCCTACGCAGGATTCGAACCTGCGACCGTAGCGGTCGTTCGGTTCCAGACTGTAGCGCCTAGAACCGCTCGGTCTCCACGGCCGGCAATTTTATTTGCACACGGAAAAAATGTGCGCAACCCATTTGACATCAGTCAAAAATGTAACATATTCCGTAAAGTAAGCAACAGTTCCCAAAATGGTTCAAATGGCTCTGAGCACTATAGGACTTAACTTCTAAGGTCATTAGTCCCCTAGAACTTAGAACTACTTAAACCTAACTAACCTAAGGACATCACACACATCCATGCCCGAGGCAGGATTCGAACCTGCGACCGTAGCGACAACAGTTCCCAAGTAAACAACATAACAGGCTTAATAAACCGCAATATTGGTTTATTACGTTTTGCAGGTATTCGTGAGGATACGGAAATGAACAGCAACTGTTCCCGACACAGTGACGTTCATAATACCGATTGAAATTGCTTGGCAAATCATTTGCGTGCGGGATGTCGAGGTGAGCGACCTGTTGTAGGCGATGTCGCACGCGACAGGTCGCTGCGATCCGTCGCTTGTGCGTGGGGCCTTTCGGTCTGCACGGACAGTATGTGCTTCTCCTTACTGGCAGAGAGGCTACCAAATGACACAACCGTTAGCGGCAGTCAAGCCATCAACAACGTACCGAACGTGCACTCCAGTGTGACTTAGAAAATATCTCTAACAAAACAGTGGGATAAAGAATGGACAACATCTGGCTCCCCTGGGGTGCGGTTCTGTATTGATCTGTATCCCTGCGTCCCAGCCACACAGTGGTATTCCAAACAAACCGTCCTGCACGGGTTTTATATGGCGCTGACACGCCTGAAATTTAACCACGGATCCTACAAAAAGAAAGCATCTCGACCCACTGCGAAGAACAGACTCCCCCTACTGTGAGTGTGAGAGATCTTAACCATGTAAATATTAGTGTGTCAAACACGGGAACAATCAACAGACGCAAATATCTTGCAGTTGAGAAGCAGGGTACATGCGGACCATTGAGCGTGGAAAACTATGGCCGTCGAGTTTTGCGGATTACTATCGAATTTCCCTGCGGTGGTGAAAGCGGAGTTCTGGCACTGCTTAACTCATACATAGAATATTTTTTCGGTGTTTGGCGAGCACGAATAGCTGGCATTATCAAAAGGTTCACCCTCCATTGATGGGGTCCGCGACGTCCTGAAGACGGAGTGCTTTTTTAAATTAATAATCGTAATGAATGAGAGAGAGAGAGAGAGAGAGAGAGAGAAGGTGGATCATTACCAACTGTCACGTGCCAGAGAGGTTTGTAATTTAATCCATGACAATGGTGCGGAGTCTGCTGATTCGGTGCTATACGCCACCATCTTTACGAATCTTGCTATAGAGATACTGGCGATGAAAATTTCTTCTTGCTTTAAGATGACGTGCTTAGAATCATGTCACAAATAATTTAATGAGATTAATAATCCTTGAATAACGTGAATGGTTTCAGAACATAAATACTATGGCGTTCTGAGATGTAATGACTCCCAATTTTTTTGGGAAAATCTCAAATATTTTTAAATAAAACAAACATTATTAACATTCCTACATCTTTATTCTTTATGTCTACATATCTGCAGCCCTCTGTCGCTAGATGGCTCCAAATTGTAGGTTGCAGCATGGCGGTGTGTAACGTAACTACAGTGGTGCGTGAGAAACGAAGAGAGAATTCGAATAGCTCGTCCACACATGGATCACTCTCTCCTTCACCACGACGATGCCAGACGACACACAAGCGCCGCGACCTCTACAACAATCAGATACCTTGATTTCAATGTCACCGATCATTCTCCATGCATTGTCGACTTTGCCACATCCAGTTTTCATCTGTTTCAAAAACTAAAAGAACACCTGCGAGCACTTCACTGTGATAGTGACGAAGCGGCGCAAGCAGAGGTGAGCTTGTGGCTCCGTCAACAAAGTCAAACATTCTACAGTGACAGTATCAACAAACTGGTCTCTCGTTGGGAGAAATGTTTCCGTCGCCACGGTGACTAAGTTGAAAAATAAATACACTCCTGGAAATGGAAAAAAGAACACATTGACACCGGTGTGTCAGATCCACCATACTTGCTCCGGACACTGCGAGAGGGCTGTACAAGCAATGATCACACGCACGGCACAGCGGACACACCAGGAACCGCGGTGTTGGCCGTCGAATGGCGCTAGCTGCGCAGCATTTGTGCACCGCCGCCGTCAGTGTCAGCCAGTTTGCCGTGGCATACGGAGCTCCATCGCAGTCTTTAACACTGGTAGCATGCCGCGACAGCGCGGACTTGAACCGTATGTGCAGTTGACGGACTTTGAGCGAGGGCGTATAGTGGGCATGCGGGAGGCCGGGTGGACGTACCGCCGAATTGCTCAACACGTGGGGCGTGAGGTCTCCACAGCACATCGATGTTGTCGCCAGTGGTCGGCGGAAGGTGCACGTGCCCGTCGACCTGGGACCGGACCGCAGCGACGCACGGATGCACGCCAAGACCGTAGGATCCTACGCAGTGCCGTAGGGGACCGCACCGCCACTTCCCAGCAAATTAGGGACACTGTTGCTCCTGGGGTATCGGCGAGGACCATTCGCAACCGTCTCCATGAAGCTGGGCTACGGTCCCGCACACCGTTAGGCCGTCTTCCGCTCACGCCCCAACATCGTGCAGCCCGCCTCCAGTGGTGTCGCGACAGGCGTGAATGGAGGGACGAATGGAGACGTGTCGTCTTCAGCGATGAGAGTCGCTTCTGCCTTGGTGCCAATGATGGTCGTATGCGTGTTTGACGCCGTGCAGGTGAGCGCCACAATCAGGACTGCATACGACCGAGGCACACAGGGCCAACACCCGGCATCATGGTGTGGGGAGCGATCTCCTACACTGGCCGTACACCACTGGTGATCGTCGAGGGGACACTGAATAGTGCACGGTACATCCAAACCGTCATCGAACCCATCGTTCTACCATTCCTAGACCGGCAAGGGAACTTGCTGTTCCAACAGGACAATGCACGTCCGCATGTATCCCGTGCCACCCAACGTGCTCTAGAAGGTGTAAGTCAACTACCCTGGCCAGCAAGATCTCCGGATCTGTCCCCCATTGAGCATGTTTGGGACTGGATGAAGCGTCGTCTCACGCGGTCTTCACGTCCAGCACGAACGCTGGTCCAACTGAGGCGCCAGTTGGAAATGGCATGGCAAGCCGTTCCACAGGACTACATCCAGCATCTCTACGATCGTCTCCATGGGAGAATAGCAGCCTGCATTGCTGCGAAATGTGGATATACGCTGTACTAGTGCCGAAATTGTGCATGCTCTGTTGCCTGTGTCTATGTGCCTGTGGTTCTGTCAGTGTGATCATGTGATGTATCTGACCCCAGGAATGTGTCAATAAAGTTTCCCCTTCCTGGGACAATGAATTCACGGTGTTCTTATTTCAATTTCCAGGAGTGTATGTAGGTATGAAGAATAAAGATCCAGAATGTTAACAACGTTTGGTTTTTTATAAAAAGCTTACAGTTGCCACGAAAATAATTGAGGCAATACTTTTTAACAAGCCCTCGTATAACCTGTACGATAAAACAGTTCCGGGTAATCCCAAATGATTAAGAATAAATGAAGTGTTTTGTCAGGTTAGTGATTGTCAATGAGGATTACATCGAGATGTTGCGAGCTGGTTATCGATCATATTCAGAAGTCTACGAATTTACATATTTGGACGCGATATTTAGGGATCTCGTATTTGGGGATTACGTACAACAGAGACGTATTTAAGTCGGACACCGTAGTTCTACTGCAGTTGTAAGAGACACTAATCCGGTTCAGACAGTTAAATGTATGCAACTGTAGAGTAGCCGGAAACTGAACTGCAACCGTCTACTCATTTTTGAACTGAAACGTTTAGGGAAAATCTTTGGGCCGGTGTAGTAGTTGGTTACAGGTGAATGGTGGATCCCGTACAATTACGAAATACAGAAATTAAATAAATATGAAAGGTCTGATCAGGAGTAAACGCCTTAAATGGGCAGATCCAGTCCGAAAAAACGCGCTACGTTAGCCTTTATCACTGCAGTACTTCGTGTCAAACAGAAAGAGACCATCTGGCAGGCCTAGGAGGAGACGAAGTGATGAATCCGGAAGAAAGACAGCAAAGAGCAGAACGACAGACGTGTAGTAGATCTGGGAGCCCAAGGGCATGATTGTGAAACGATGATAATGGTGATAATGATCAGTTACATGCTTTTTAGGAACCGCAATTCAGAGGCTTTGTGCTCGCATTTAATGAATGAGAATTGTGGAAATTAAACGTGCCACAAGAAGAAAAGTCAGTTCGATACGCCACTAGCCCCATATTCAGTTGAATAAGACAAGAGGGTTCACTACTCCACCCACAAGGTGGAAAAGAAAAAATAAATTTTGGACCAGTGTAGCAGCTCATTCCATGACATTTCGGTAAATGGCGCAGAAGATCAAATCAATAAAATTGCATGGCATACACTGTATTGAGGTAACACAAACATGTATGATCAAATATTGCTCCTCATGGGCCTTCTTGCTATCACATTTACCGTACAGTAAACAGAAATGCATACAAACAAATCCACTGTTTAGTCACTATCTACTAAACGAACGTTCCTTTAATTTCTTACATCAATATGAAGTACTTCAGCTTGAATTGGTCTTAAATCCAGAGTTACTTATTGTTTGGTTTTCTCACTTCAAACAAATGCATGTATATAAGCGTGGGAGTCACTTGAAATACCAGAAAGTAGTTGAAGATTTAATTTCAAACACGCTGGGCTAGGAAGACTTTCGCAACGGAGTCGTTCAATAAAAGGATATTGGTTAAGTTGCCTCGTAAAATATGGACAAAATCTCAAACTTTCGATGATTTGACATAGTCATTAGCTAGTTGTGACCGTCGTGAAACTGGCGAGGGCCCTCCTACATGCCCAGAGGACGGCATCTGGTTTGCTAGATTTACATATCATATCACGGGTAAGGCAAATGCTGAGGTTCATCTTTGTGTGGCCAGAGATTTTTTACGAATTTAACACCTTAAGTTATCACACTTTTTCATCCAATTTCGAATTTATTTATCACCGAACCAGTATCGGCAAATTAAACGCTAGTCGACAGCTGCACAAACGTAACACTTAAATGTTCGCTGTTTTTCTGTACGAGGGCTATTCGTTCATTAGGGCCCGAGCCGTCGCGAAATGAAAACCACAGTGAAAATAAAAATGTTTCATTTTCAGCAGTTGGCTATACTTTCCGGATACTTATCTCTACATAATCGTTCCCTTCGCTGATCTCCAGCTTGTGCCAAAACGTTATCTTCATCGCCAGTCGTTTATGTGACCAGAAGTGAAACGTTGAGGGACCCAAGTCCGAGCTCTATGGTGGGTGATCAAACACTTCACATCGAAAACGCTGCAGCAGCGTGGTCATTGTCCCTGCGATGTGTGGCCGAGGATTGGCACGAAGAAGGGAATGCATGACAGTTGCGTTATGTGGGCTGCATGAAATCAGGAGAAATCTTCCAGCAGACATTCACACATGGGCGTTAGACACTATTTTCTAGGCATCTTTACATGGTCACTGTGCATACAGAACTAAAAAGAGCGACGTGGTGTGATCGACGGGCGTACTAGTACATCTGTGGAAAGTTTCATCGGATTTTCACTGTGGTTTTCATTTCGCGAACGATAGATGAACAGCCCTCTTATATTTGTACAACGTGGCGCTTAATGTGAAATTATGTCCTGTTGGTGAATTTAAAAATTTCTAATTTGCTTCACGTTTAGAAACTCACGTTCTGTGACGTCCAGTGTCTTCATAATCTTTTTGCTTACCCTAGCCTTTTATGTGCTCTAGTATGTTTTCCCCAATCTCGCTCTCCTAGCGCAAAGTTCCTGGATTCTTTAACAAATGTCTCACTAACGTCGCAGTTCTTATAAGTGACTACTATGTACTTTACTCGTCTGTTCGTTTCAATGGCTCCATATTTAGTTCAATTATCCATTTTGTTTTCTTCCGTATCCTCAATCTCTGAAAATGCTTCCCTTTGCGTCTCTTTCGCGCCATGCTGTTCTCCAACTTACTAAACTTAGAAGAGGTTATTCCTCAGCTTCATATCGACGGAAATTTCAGAGCAAAGCGATTCAAACTTCAGCCGTCCTGTCTGATTTCTTGTCTTCTTGATGATTGCGTGTGGATAGTGACTCTCTCCTCGTTCGATTACGGTTTACTGATCATGCACTTACTTAATTCTCTTAATTAAAATGTAGTCTTAGCAAACTCTTTGTCATAATTGGCAGTGTGTCACTATCTGCTGCTGATTTCTCTAGTCACACACAGAAGATCTACTACTTCAGCCACTACGTGTTCCTACGGCCACGCTATCATTATCTGGTGGATTAATGTGTTTTTCGTCGCCGAACTGGCTTGTCACATGCACATATGTCGTCTGTTTGGCGTACAGCGGTGTGGCAAGAAGGTTAAACGTCTTGCAGGTATATCTGGATGATAAACTTGCTGTTACAGTGCCCTGCACTTTACAAAATCACAATCTCTGGCAATTCTTACAACGTAAAATTGTTAGCTGAAATAGCAATGATTGAAACTGTTTTATTGTCTACTGGCGAACCTGGCAATGTTTCGATTTTGCTAAATTTGTATGAGAATTGAATATACGTCTTCATCTCTTCCTCAACCCTGCCCATATCTGTCAGTCACTTCTTTCTCCCCCCCCCCCCCCTCCTGTATATCTCTTCCTCTCCCTGTCCATTTCCTCCTTACCCATTTCGATCCATCTTCTATTCGTCCCATTTCCCTGACCTTGAGTCTTGTGTATACCTTGATTGAGAACTGAAGTCGCCTAAAAGGAATGAGTAGATCGGTTATAATCGTTGGTGTATGCGATATGACAGACCTCTGTTGCCGCTGGATCTATGAAGATGGTGGCGACAAATATTTCACTGCGAAGAAGCAAAAACAAAACAGCACATTGTTGTGTATAAAAACCTTGCGTAAAATCATGTACAAGGAGAAAGAATACATATGGGAGAACCGATTTGTCTAATGCTTTAAATGTCCTGCTGTCATAGTTAAAACTGCGAGCGGGACACAAAATGGAACTGCACATTTTCGCAGCAGAGCACAGCATTATCTAGCTCACAGCTGGATTTAACAGAAAACCTGTACTTAAAACTGCTGCTCAAAAATTTGAGCCCCTGCCCATCTGAACATTTATGAAGGTGTCGTGTAAAAATTTAAAGTTAATTAGACAATAATTCTTCAAGTAGTTTGCCAACAACTTTAAGCTAATACATATGGCATACTTGTATTTATATATTTACCATATCAAAAAACGTATACCTGTGTTCAACCGAATGTTTATAGGAGTTTGCTTATTGGAGTACCGGTATAGCGTAAAAATGTTAAGTAAAGAACTTTCTGATTTTTGCTGACAACGTTATACACTCAAGCACCAAAGTAACTGGTATAAGCATGCGTATTCAAATGCAGAGATATGTAAACAGGAAGTATACATGCTGCAGTCGGAAACGCCTGTGTAAGACAAGTGTCTGGCGCAGTTGTTCGATCGATTACTGCTGCTACAATGGCGGATTATCCAGATTTAAGTGAGTTTGAACGAGGCAGCGATGAAGTGGGGATTTTTCCGTACGACCATTTCACGAGTGTACTGTGACCATCAGAAATCCGGTAAAACATTAAATCTCCAACATCGCTGCGGCTGGAAAAGTATCCTGCAAGAACAGGACCAACGACGACTGAAGAGAATTGTTGAACGTGACAGAAGTGCAACCCTTCCGCAAATGGCTGCAGATTTCAATGCCGGGCAGCGTGCGAATCATTCAACGAAACATCGTCGATACGGGCTTTCGGAGCCGAAGTCCCACTTGTTTACCGTTGATGACTGCACGACACAAAGCTTTATGCCTCTCCTAGGGTCGTCAACACCGATATTGGACTGTTGATGACTGGAAACATGTTACCGGGTCGGGCGAGTCTCGTTTCAAATTGTATCGAACGGATGGACGTGTACGGGTATGGAGACACCTTCATGAACCCATGTCCCCTGTATGTCAGCAGGGGACTGTTCAAGCTGGTAGAGGCTTTGTAATGGTGTGGAGTTCGAATGATATAGGCCCCTGATACTTCTAAATACAACTGTGGCAGGTGGCACGTACATAAGCATCCTGTCTGATCACCTGCATCCGTTCATGTCCATTGTGCATTCCGACGGACTTGGACGATTCCAGCAGGACAGTGCTACACCCCACACGTGCAGAATTGCGACAGAGTGGCTCCAGGAGCACTCGTCTGAGTTCAAACACTTCCTCTGGCCACCAAACTCCACAGACATGAACATTATTGAATATATCTGGGATGCCTTGCAACGTGCTGTTCAGAAATGCTCTCCACCCCGTCGTACTCTTACGGATTTATGGACAGCCTTGCAGGATTCATGGTGTCAGTTCCCTCGAGCCTAACTTCAGACATTAGTCGAGTCCATGCCACGTCGTGTTGCGGCACATCTGCGTGCTCGCTGGGGCCACACACACGACATTAGGCACCGGTTTCTTCGGCTGTTCAGTGTATATCTCATGTATATTAAAGAAGTATGTGGCCCATGCCTTTCCGAACGTTTATTTGAGAATCGTGTGTAAAAAATTTAAATGTGAAGTAAGCTGGTTAGGAAGTTCACGAGATTTATGATGACGTAAAACAACTATTTTTCCTTATGTGTGGGTATAGATTACGCAATCATTAACGACATAATGATTTACTTACTGCTTGTTGTCTGTGTAATAAACAAACAACTGGCCGGCCGAAGTGGCCGAGCGGTTGTAGGCGCTCCAGTCTGGAACCGCGCGACCTCTACGGTCGCAGGTTCGAATCGTGCTTCGGGCATGGATGTGGGTGATGTCCTTAGGTTAGTTAGGTTTAAGTAGTTCTAAGTTCTAGGGGACTGATGACCTGAGATGTTAAGTCCCATTTGAATCATTTTTAAACAAACAACTCTGTACTGATTGGTAATTTATTTATTTATTGCCTAATTATAGACCTGTTACCTGATGTTTTGCCGGCCGCGGTGGTCTCGCGGTTAAGGCGCTCAGTCCGGAACCGCGCGACTGCTGCGGTCGCAGGTTCGAATCCTGCCTCGGGCATGGATGTGTGTGATGTCCTTAGGTTAGTTAGGTTTAAGTAGTTCTAAGTTCTAGGGGACTGATGACCACAGTAGTTAAGTCCCGTAGTGCTCAGAGCCATTTTTGAACCTGATGTTTTAAAACAGGTCGCACGTCTTACAATTTTCGTTATAATCTTTTTGCAGTTTTCTTTTGTTTTATCTACAACATTTACAAACAGTAATACTTCTCAAAATAACAATAATTTAAGGTTGAAATATAAATAAAATTTTGTTGTTCCTTAAGAAGAATAAAGGAGGTAGAGGAGATAGAGGAGAGATTTGGTAGTACCATCACCGAATGTGACTGATGGTGAACACCTCGGAATGCTAAGCACGCAGAACGCGGTGTGAGGAGGCCGGCTGGCGGCGAGGCAGGGAACCCCGTGGCAGCCCCGACCTTGGATCGCCCCAGCGCGATGACGTCAGCGGGTGGCTGGCCGAGCGCTGACAGCGGCAGCGCCTAGGTAGTCTGGGCTCCACGCGTGGGGCCTCCCCGGCTGCCTGGAATTCCGGAGAAAGCGTTGCTAACACTTCGCCTCGGGCCGGGCCGGGCCTGGCCTGGCCGGCGCAGGCGCCTCCCGACTACAAAAAACGGCCGCAGTCACTCCGGACAAAGAGGCCGATTTATTGTCATTTTTTCCCGCCTCCCTCCCTTTTTGTAGGTGCGCGGCGCGTGGGAATGGGCCTCGGCCGCTGGACTGGCTTCCCTACCTGCTGTGCTAGCTGTCAGCCGTATAATTCTCACGTGCTATTGGCACCTGCGGCGTTCGCAACCGGGCATTACCCTGCGAGAAACGCTGCACTATTTAATCATCCCCTAAACTGATGTGAATGATTGTCGCCTTATGCGTTTTTGTCCTCTGATGCTATCCGAAACGAGTTAAATTGTGGGTTGAATCAGAGTTTTTGCATTGTGGGTAAAGTGAATTTGAAAGGAAATTCTCATGTAAACCCAAGGCAGAAAAGCAAATAGTGAGTCTCAATTGGACATTCTGAGTGGTTATGCTTATCCATTATCGATATTTTAAAACCGTGACTGTTAATCGAATGTAAATAAGTTATATAAAACTGCAACCAGTCACTTTATTGAATAACTGTTTTATTCCATGAACCGGTTTTCGAGCCTTTTCAAGGTTCATCTTCGGATGGTTTCTGGAAGTAACATCATTATTTCTAGCATAATGCTGAGAGCTGGCTCTATGACAGAAAGATGGAACACGTGTTAATGTATCGCCTTGACTATTGCTAATCTGTCGATATGGATGTAAATTTAGTTTTCTACTTACTGCGATAGAAGGGGCGGCTTTTTTCCGTTAATGCCCATCTGTCTGCCTCTATTTTGATTTCCGGTTGTTATTCACTACACACACACACACACACACACACACACTATATATATTAATTTACACTCTGACAGCGAAAATACAGTTTGTGCGAAAGTGTGAGTAGTGATATAACAACTGGACATCAAAATGGAGGCAGACAGATGGACACTAACGGAAAAAGCCACCCATACTGTCGTAGTAAATAAAAAACTAAATTTACATCTGTATCGACAGATAAGCAATAGTTATGGCGATACATTAAAGCGTGTTCCATTTATTTGTCATTGTCAGCACCCAGCATTGTGCTACAAATAATGATGTAACTTCCAGAAACCATATGAAGATGAACCTAAAAAGGTACGAAAACCGGTTCATGGAATAAAACATAATTATTTGAAAAAGTGACTCGTTGCAGTTTTATGTAACTTCTTTACATTCTGAGTGGTGTACGTCTGTAAGCAGCACGCTGTGCTCTGGCTGCAGGCAGTCGGCGAGGCTGGCACGGTTACACGCTTAATGTTACGGATCATTACCTATGTTATCAACACGATACATTCTTTGCGTTCATTCGTATATTGTGATGCCGCTACCTTACTTTTGCAAAGCACTTAAAAAATGCAAGTAAGACAGTAAAGGAGAACTGTATCCGAATTGGTCTATTTGGCAAGCATTTCCTGTATTAAAAACTTGTTTTCAAAGTGCAACCATTACCCCTCACTATGATGTAGATTCAGTTGTTTATTATTTTTTTGAGTCATTTGTCGTCGAATAACGACCTCACTTTCAACGTTTAATCTAATGAAAAAGCTACCACCTTTAAAGAACTGGTCTAGACAGATCGCATTTCTTATTAAAGGATCTAGCAGAGGGCGGTGAACACTCTGATACTCCTTCAAATGCTCACTAGCTGAGTCCATGTTTTCTGGAGCAAACCATACATTTCTTGGATTACGCCTCTAGAAAAAAAGTTTCTTGTTGTTGACTATTTTACAGACATGTTTCGGCGATGCTACAGCGTCGTATTTCACTGTAAAGCGTATTTAATGATGGACGTAAACACCTACTTTTGTTGAAGACGTTAGCCGCATTTAGACATTGAAATGCAACAGATGAAAATTGTGCCTGACCGGAACTCGAAACCGGAATTGCTGCTTTACCCAAGTGGTCGGTCGCCTTAACCGCCAAGGCCATGCGAGCACTTACCTCCCGACCCAAAATCCCAGTCTCTTACTCATCCCTGACGTAGCGACACACCCCCATGAACCCCCTACTCGCAGTCACTGATTCCTGTAAGAAATGGAGCATGGTGTGGGACCGACTCTGAAAGACAGGATCGTTGGTCGTCGTCACCTTATATGCCAGGGATTATGTCGTCAGATTTACTTGCCTGTCCTGCAAAGTGCAGCGGGCATTGTTATTCAGTGTCGCACATACAAATTAATTTTCTATATTCCTCTACTTCGTATTAACCAAAACTTGAACTTAAAATGGTGTATGATCATTTTTCGTCGTTAATTTCACTTACTCACTGGCTACTGCTAAAATTGTTCCGGGCTATAAACTGAGTAACAACCTATTTCCAAGCCCCAAAATACGGAGTGCCTAACAACTGCTAGATGTCGGAATGTTAAAAGCATCACATATGGCTTAGAACATCACTCTGAGCCTGTACACATTCTAGGCGTGCCGTACAATTACTGGCTTTTAGTGAAGTCGCATTTGTGTCGTTCCGACGTGCGTGTGGTAAATGAGGAAACGTGGACTGTAGCGACGCTATCACCAAAGGCGTCCAAACAGGACCAACGTGCTGTTGTTATTTTTCTTGGCGGCCGAAGTACAAACACGGGTGACATCCATTGGAGAATGAAGACTGTGTGTAAGGCAGCCTGCCACTTTGAACCACCGTTGTGGAATGGTGCGACAAAGGGTGCTGCTGCTACATTAACGCACCTGCGCATATCGCAAATGTCATAACGCAGCAGTTACGCAAAGTCAAATGACTGACGGTAGAGCACCGGCGATATAGTCCTGATCCCTCCCCGGTCCCTTAAAAAGGGCCTAGAAGGGTCGACGACTGTTGAGGGACGAAACTGCAGCAGGCAGTTACGGACTTCAACTCGCAGCAGGACGTTGTGTTTTACCAAACGGGTATCTTCAACCTAGTACGTCAGTGGGATGATTGCCTCAATGCCGACGACTGTTGTGCCTGATTGGTATACCGATTCTCGACTGTACGGGCTTAGAACGGAAGCTTTTTAATCGCCCCTCATATCTAACAAGGAGAGGCCGCGACACTGGGATCACGGATTTACTTCAAACTTTGTACACCTTTAGTAGGCCATTAAAAGAACACGAGGTGCAAGTAGTAAGCAGCATTATTCTGGCAATTCCGAGAAAATCGCAAGAAAAGTGTTACTCGTCTATTATGTAACTGATGTATCAGTTCGTAAGTGCCGGACGTTATAGTTAATAGTAGTCGAGTGGACAGAGTTTGAGCTTCGTAAGACGAAACGTGTATGAGGTGACGGCTCCACTCCCACTCAAACCTTCATTTTTGTAGTACAAGCGTAAATTCTGTGATATTCAAAAAAATTGCTGTTACCCTATTCGTTCTGGCTACATCAGTAACGTCTCACCGCTATGCAGGTTACCTGCCAAATGGGGCCCGCCTCCGTGTCTGCAGCTCGAAGCTGCAAAGTAGTTCGGGGTACCTTACCAGACTGCATGTATAAGGGATTTCGCAAATGACGACAGGCAAACATTTTCAGGAAAACTCAGTGCATCTCTATTTATTTGGCGATAGTTACAAATATGTTAGTTAAATAATTAGATTTAATTAAAATAGTAAGTAATCAGAAAACATGAAGTTCACTAAAACTCCAGATACACGCAGTTTTTTAAAAATTATATTACCTCTCAAATGTCTTATAAATTAACTAATATGACCAGCGATGAAAAGATACAGACTACAAACTAAGTTTGAGCAGGAGCAAAACCGTCGCCTCATTTTTACCTAGCTGGAACGCTAACCACTTGACCACCCTGAACTCCAGCACTCAGCATCTACGAACAGGAACATCCGTTACATAATATACGCGTAAAACTTCTCTTGCGATCTTCTAGGAATTGCCAGAGAAATGCTGCTTATTACCTGCACATCATGTTGTTTTAATGGCCTACTAAAGGTGTAAAACGTTTGAAGTAAATCCGTGATCCCAACGTTGAGGCCTTCCCTTGTACTCTCCCATCCACCTACCCCAACAGAGAATTCACGTGATCGTTCCATTTCAAACCGATTTATGCTTACACAATGTGACGTACCTAACATGCTCACCGGTTCTATCACCTGTGTGCGTGTAAAGAGAGCTGCCAGTCACCACACAAAGTGCAAATTTTGTGATCCAACATTTCTGGACAATGGCATATACATTCACGCGTCGAACACATCAGACTAGCAGCCACTTCTGACACGATTGAGAGTGCAGGGCAAATTAGCACAGATGTTATACCAAAGTTGTCGGCTGGTACCATCAGAATATGTTTATCGGAAGCCGAGCTCCGAGGAAGACTCGCTAGACAGCTTTTCACACCTCATCTATGTGCAGCCTGCTGTGATCATGTGATGAAATACACAACTGGAGGGATTGGTGATGGAATGTTGCGTTAATTGATGAGAGTAAACACGGCTTGGGGTCAGTGACGTTCGTTTGAGAGTGAGGCGTCTATATGAGAGCACCGCTGGACTTAATCAGGCAATGATATATGGGACAAACCCTGCACGTTTTGGTGTAGGAGGCCTTAGAATACTACGTACCGTGTTACGTGAGGCAAAATGAACGGAGCAGGATACAGACAAAACATGGTCCAGTCAGTTGTTAACTTTTTAACTTTTAAAGAAGTAAAATCTAGGCAATACCCTTACGCACTGTTCTCGTGTTATGCAACGTGCTCGCCAAGACATTCGTACCGAGCGTGGTTGCAACTATATACAGCGATAGGGACTTTGATTCCCAATATTTGAGAATAAAGCTGGATTCAGTACAAAGGTCATTTGTATGATCTAAAACATTATCAAGTTTAATTACACCGGAGTATAAAACTCAAGTAACTGACGCAGTGATAAGACACGGAATTCGCATTTGGGAGGAGTGGGCTTTAAATGACTATACTTCTCCTGTCTTCTGAGCTCGTGCTGTCAGAACGTTAACTCCTGTTTCCTTCTGAAGCGTTTTAAAAGCCCGGACAACATGATAAAAAGACCTCTTTTCCAAAGAGCTTCTGTGAGACATTATATGTCCACATACCACCCAGTTTGATATCTTGTCACATATATTAGCGTAATTTGTATTACACTTGAGAATGTTCATATTAATAAGTAGCAATACAGGTATAGTAATGAAACAGCCTCTTATTTAGTTCAGTTGGGCCTTATATACTAAAAAAATAACAATAATGAAGTTAGCATTTAATACCTATTGAATGCAACACTTCGGCAATATTTCAACGAAGTTAAATTTAATTGTAGAAATACCCGTCGTTCCGTCAGCTTGCTGTATTACTGTACAGGTCGGTTATAATTAAATTTTCGCTCCTAGAGCAATTATAGACGGAAAACTGTTTACTGTATGGGTAGCTAGGACTGGTGCAGAATTTGCATTGTTAGTATAGTGTAATGACTTGCCGTTAGGCGCCGGTACTGATACGGCAACGTACGGCTGAAAAACAAGCATCAGTGTGCATTACAGTCGCAGACAGTCGACATGGGTCTGGGCAACATGAGCAGGGCTTTACCCATAAAGCTGTTTTATTAGAATTACGACAATAGCGCAGCTGCTCTTGCCGAGTATCGACTTAGCGCTCGTGATGTCACTCCGTTTACTCCGTAACACAGTTGGAGCAAACCAAACGATTGGTCGATAGTTGATAACTACATGGCCATCAAGATCACTAGATCTGAACCAGTGTTATTCGTGGATGCGGGATTACCCATGAGAAGGAGTTTGTCGACGGGACACTTAACACGCTGGAGGTTGAAGATGAGCGTAGTGAAGGAGGTAGCCAACATCCCACCTGACGTGGTCGGGCAACAGTAGAGAAATCTAATGCGGTTCGTAGACGCAGATGGTCGTCATAATGAGCAACGTTTGTAACATGGAACGTAAACACGGTACAGAGTTAACAAATGTTACACTACCATGTGGAAATTAAAATGTTTCTTTCAGTGTTTTATTCATTATTTCTTTTCCGCATGTCTGTACAAATGTTCCCACGAAGTTTCATTGTGCTACGATGACTTGTTTCTCATGGGGCCCTCTCAAGCAGCAGAGGTTTAACTACAGCCACCCGGAAATTCTCTGCGCAGCGAGTTGGATTACAGCTGGCACATCGAGCACGAAATGTGTAAGTTTCACGAAGTAGGTAGAATTACAGAAGAATCGCAAAACGTATGCACCACTATAGTCTAACCTAGAGTTTCTGACTGGAAATCTACCAACTGTAGAATACCAGTTACGTAGCAATTTACGTTCGTGCATTTCAACATCTTCCGATGCCAGTTGTGACACTCAAGTCATCAACAGAGCTGAACGGTTGAACATTCTTTGTTTGAGCATAATCCCTTTTTCCTCGAAAATGTAAGCCGTAACGTGTCACCTTAACAGCTAACAATCTCTATAAGATTCGAGATATAAATTTCAGCGACAATTCGGTTGATCATAAGGGCTTGTCCACAGAGATGCGTAGCGGATGTAAATACATTAACTGATGCACGACATTCTTCGTAAATACATCGTCCACTCACATTAACGTGACCAGCGCCCACGTTCGACGTCAACTAGCAAACGGCGTGTGGCATCACTAGCAGTAGAGGGTATATAAAGCGTGTGGGGGACGCGGAAAACGATGCAGTCGTTGTAATGCCGACACGGAGCTACACTCCTGGAAATTGAAATAAGAACACCGTGAATTCATTGTCCCAGGAAGGGGAAACTTTATTGACACATTCCTGGGGTCAGATACATCACATGATCACACTGACAGAACCACAGGCACATAGACACAGGCAACAGAGCATGCACAATGTCGGCACTAGTACAGTGTATATCCACCTTTCGCAGCAATGCAGGCTGCTATTCTCCCATGGAGACGATAGTAGAGATGCTGGATGTAGTCCTGTGGAACGGCTTGCCATGCCATTTCCACCTGGCGCCTCAGTTGGACCAGCGTTCGTGCTGGACGTGCAGTCCCAAACATGCTCAATGGGGGACAGATCCGGAGATACCGAGCGAGGTGGCGCAGTGGTTAGCACACTGGACTCGCATTCGGGAGGACGACGGTTCAATCCCGTCTCCGACCATCCTGATTTAGGTTTTCCGTGATTTCCCTAAATCGTTTCAGGCAAATGCCGGGATGGTTTCTTTGAAAGGGCACGGCCGATTTCCTTCCCAATCCTTCCCTAACCCGAGCTTGCGCTCCGTCTCTAATGACCTCGTTGTCGACGGGACGTTAAACACTAACCACCACAAGATCCGGAGATCTTGCTGGCCAGGGTAGTTGACTTACACCTTCTAGAGCACGTTGGGTGGCACGGGATACATGCGGACGTGCATTGTCCTGTTGGAACAGCAAGTTCCTTTGCCGGTCTAGGAATGGTAGAACGATGGGTTCGATGACGGTTTGGATGTACCGTGCACTATTCAGTGTCCCCTCGACGATCACCAGTGGTGTACGGCCAGTGTAGGAGATCGCTCCCCACACCATGATGCCGGGTGTTGGCCCTGTGTGCCTCGGTCGTATGCAGTCCTGATTGTGGCGCTCACCTGCACGGCGCCAAACACGCATACGACCATCATTGGCACCAAGGCAGAAGCGACTCTCATCGCTGAAGACGACACGTCTCCATTCGTCCCTCCATTCACGCCTGTCGCGACACCACTGGAGGCGGGCTGCACGATGTTGGGGCGTGAGCGGAAGACGGCCTAACGGTGTGCGGGACCGTAGCCCAGCTTCATGGAGACGGTTGCGAATGGTCCTGGCCGATACCCCAGGAGCAACAGTGTCCCTAATTTGCTGGGAAGTGGCGGTGCGGTCCCCTACGGCACTGCGTAGGATCCTACGGTCTTGGCGTGCATCCGTGCGTCGCTGCAGTCCGGTCCCAGGTCGACGGGCACGTGCACCTTCCGCCGACCACTGGCGACAACATCGATGTACTGTGGAGACCTCACGCCCCACGTGTTGAGCAATTCGGCGGTACGTCCACCCGGCCTCCCGCATGCCCACTATACGCCCTCGCTCAAAGTCCGTCAACTGCACATACGGTTCACGTCCACGCTGTCGCGGCATGCTACCAGTGTTAAAGACTGCGATGGAGCTCCGTATGCCACGGCAAACTGGCTGACACTGACGGCGGCGGTGCACAAATGCTGCGCAGCTAGCGCCATTCGACGGCCAACACCGCGGTTCCTGGTGTGTCCACTGTGCCGTGCGTGTGATCATTGCTTGTACAGCCCTCTCGCAGTGTCCGGAGCAAGTATGGTGGGTCTGACACACCGGTGTCAATGTGTTCTTTTTTCCATTTCCAGGAGTGTATATACGTGACGTCCAAAAGGGTCTGTTCATTTGCTTCCTGGACAAGGATGGAAGCATGTCCGTCACGGCTAAGTTTTTTAATTGTTCACGTGTCGTCGTCATTAAAGTATCCCGTGCGTGGTAAGATGGCGTTATCGGAATCAGACACTGTCACAACTGTGGAGCACCACGGGCCGTACATGACTGGGGTGAAAGAGGGCTGTGGAATGTCTACGGGAGAGGTGCAATTGTCGAACAGCTGACCGCCCAGATGTACCAAGGGGGCTACCAGTAGTGTCTCCACAACGAACGTTGCGGCAGGCATCTGGTCCATGCTGTAAATGAGCTGCTTCTGTGTTGGCAGCGCTGTGTAGCGCTTTGCATTGGATCTCTGACTGCGCTTCTTTGTATGACACTCTGTGACTGGTCGGACTCGTTGTTGGAAGTTAGTTGCCAGTAGTGTTGGACAGTTGGAAGTTAGTCGCCAGCAGTGATGGAAATACTGTTGGGCAGTTGGAGGTGAACAGCTAGCAGTGATGTATGTTAGATGTGAGAAGTTAGCATTGATGGAGGGTAGAGGTCTGAAGTGTTAGCGTAGGCTAACGATCTGTACATATTCGACTTGGAGACTGAATATTATTCATGATTATATAAGTTTGTACTACATGTCAATGACGATTTATATTCGTGTTTGAACTGGATGCCACATTATTAAGGTTAAAAAATATATTATTTGGTTTGCAACAAAATCTTTCCTTTGCTAACCACATGCTTATTAGTAGTTAGTGGCTTTAGTAGTTAGAATCTTTTATTTAGCTGGCGGTATTGACGCTAACTGTATTGCAGTAGTTCGCGTAATGAAGAATTTTGTGAGGTTTAATGAAATGTGTAGGTTATTGTTAGGATTTCATTTTAGTCAGTCATTATTTTGAATGTTTTTTTGAGCAGTCAGATTGCGTCGCGCTAGAGTATTGTGGGTCACTGTTGACATTATAAGAAAAATTAAAGAGAAAATAGGCTCAGTACGTTCAGTTTTACTCAGCTGTTTCATAATCAACGTAGAAGTTTCATCTTCTGCAATATGTTTCAATGCACTTCTGGTGACTGTTGCTCATCGGCAACAGAAACTGAAACTTGCACGCCAATACCCCACTGCACCTATGTGGAATGGCGATAGGTAGCTTCTCAGATGAATCAATTTTGATGCTCCACCGGGCGGATCGCCATTGGCGTGTGCGGTATGAAACGTCTGTAGGAGTTAGCGTTGTGGTCTTCGGAATATTTTCGTGGCATTCCCTGGTGATGTCATTCTGGAACGCACTATGTATCAGCACAGGTATACATGTATTCTTGGGCACCATGTCCACACCTACATTCAGTTTGTTTTTTTGCTTAACACGCTGGTATCTACCAGCAGGACAACCCATCCAACATCTCACACGGCTCTCAGTGTAGTTGCTTGGTTCGAAGAGCACCAGGATGTATTTACGGCTCTTCGTGGCCACTGAACTCCCCAGATCAAAACCCAGCCGAGAATCTATGGAATCTGTGGGACCACCTCGATCGGACTGTTCGCGCTATGGGTCCTCAACCGAGAAACCTAGCGCAGCTAGCCGGCTGGTTTGGCCGTGCGGTTCAAGGCGCTTCAGTCTGGAACCGCGTGACCGCTACGGTCGCAGGTTCGAATCCTGCCTCGGGCAATATGTGTATGGTGTCCTTAGGTTAGTTAGGTTTAAGTACTTCTAAGTTCTAGGGGACTGATGACCTCAGAAGTTAAGTCCCATAGCGGTCAGAGCCATTTGAACCATTTGAACCTAGTGCAGCTGTCCGGGGCACTGTAATCGGCATGACTCCACATCCTTGTCGGTACCTTCTATATTCTCGCTGACACACTTCCTGCACATGTCGCAAAAAGATCCACGCTGCAAAAAGGTGGTTATTCAGGTTTCTGGCAGGTGCCACATTAATATGACTTGACTGTGTAATTAACCACCGACGGTCTTCAAGATGCTGGGCATCGTGGACTACATGATAAATGAAATTAGGAAGAGCCTTCAGAAATCACTTAAAATATTTCTGTTAAGGTCCTCTCTCTCCGATGCCTCATGTTGTGAAACGTCCCCTTAGAAAAATTAATGAATTACTGTGCTGATAAACCTCTTACATTATTTGATTTTCAAACAGCTGAGCAGAACTGAGCGTACTCAGACATTTCTCTCTTTACCTATTCTGATCAACACTAAACTGACACACAATATTTTTAGCGGAACGCAACCTGACTTTCAATAATCTCTACAAAAGAACGGCCGTGACTAACAATAACCTATACCTTTCATGAATCACTTATCTCACATAAATCTTCGTTACTCAAACTACTGCAATACAGCGAGCGCCAATACTGCCAGCTAAATAAAAGATTCTAACTACTGAAGGCACTAACTATTGATAGGCATAGTTAGCAAATGAAAGATTGTAATAGGGAACAAACAATGTATTTACCTTAACAGTGTTGAAAAGGCATTATAAAATCAGTTCATGACATCCGGTCTTACAAATTTCCTGTCTCTGATGGACACACGTCCAGATCATCCGCTCCCAAAACTCCGCCATCTCTCTCCCCACATCCACCACTGCTGGCGGCTCACCTGCAACTGTGCAACGCTACGCGCTGTTCACATCCAACTGCCCTATACTACAATAGCGAATATTACTACAATGCCAGCCAGCCACAGACTGCACACAGCACAGCGAGTGATTCTCATACAGAGCGCTACGTGGCGTTACCAATACGTATAAAAACCTAAACAGCCTACTTACAGTTGTAGCAGCAGTTCTTTACGGTGAGTACCCTAAACAAGGAATGGTACAAGGAATGGTTGTACGTGCTCGCGCGCGCACTCACACACACACACACACACACACACACACACACACACACACACACACACAGCCGGCCGCGGTGGTCTAGCGGTTCTGGCGCTGCAGTCCGGAACCGCGGGACTGCTACGATCGCAGGTTCGAATCCTGCCTCGGGCATGGGTGTGTGTGATGTCCTTAGGTTAGTTAGGTTTAAGTAGTTCTAAGTTCTAGGGGACTTATGACCTAAGCTGTTGAGTCCCATAGTGCTCAGAGCCATTTGAACACACACACACACACAAAACCTAGCGTGGGATGTGCTGGAGCAGCCTGCCGGCGGACAGATGCGCGGGCGAGACGTTTCTCGCGCTGGCGGGCGTTTCCTGCCGGCACGGAATAGGACAGAACGGTACTCGCAGACCGTGGGAAGCTGGCAGCCCTGCACGCCACACCGCAGTGTCTGCCTGCCCCCAGGCCGAACCTGCTGCACCTTGAGCACAGTCGGCGCCCGTTGATACAACGCCGAGCCGCGACCAATTAAAACAGCCCGCAGTGCTTGCCGAGATATGAGCGATGGGAACTAACGCCCCAGTCAGGACAGAGGTCCCACAGTGATTCAGTACTGCTGAACAACCGCCATATATTGTGTGCCAGGTTTGCTAACATCTACATTCATAATGCGCAACGCAAATTACGGTGTGTATTGCAGGGGGACTTAGCATATCTCCATCATTCGCAACTCACCTGCCCCGCCTCCTCCTCCCAACCCCTCTCTTTCTTATTCCATACACCTCTGCTGCGCCTGGAGCATGAAGAATTGGAAGTGGAGAAAGCCCTAATTTTTACTTGTGCAGTGGGTCGAACCCTCTGCCATACACTTAACAGTTAGTGGTATGCAGAATACAGAGTCCGCCAGAAAAAATGTATACACAGTTTAAGGAACGAAAAGTATTATGTGTTTTTTACATTTAATAATTGATCACACATGTTGTACAACCTTCAGTTTAGCACATTGTTACTTTGAGAACGAAGTTTTTCGCGGCGGCACTTATGTATAAAATATTCTCGGTATTCTTGCCGCGTCAGTTCTAGATAAAATCTCGAGCTTTCGACGATTACCTCCATCGTCATCGTCAGGAGCTGACTGTCTCTACTGCTGCTATGGTAGCCTATATATAGCCCGAAGACGGCTTCTGATTGGTCGGATTCTGATTGGTCGGCGATTACGTGCTTTCCGACCGCTGTGCAGAACACCAACGCCACATTAAAAATAGAGAGCTTGAGAAATCGGCAATTGCGGAGCACAGCCTCACGAACAAACACAAAATATTGTTCGATGAAACTAAAATTCTGTCCCATGCCTCCACGTACTGGGATTCTGTTCTTAAGGAGGCTATTGAAATCAGAATGAGCCAAAAGAGCTTTAACCGCGATAGCGGATACCATCTGAGCTGTGCGTGGAAACGAGCGCTTGATGCAGAGAAGCAGCAGAGACGTTCCTTCCAAGGTTTACGTTTAAACGGAAGCGGTGGCGCCACCGGCGCGCACAGTGACACCGTCTGAGACAGCAGCACGTAATCGCCGACCAATCAGAATCCGACCAATCAGAAGCCGTCTTCGGGCTATATATAGGCTACCATAGCAGCAGTAGAGACAGTCAGCTCCTGACGATGACGATGGAGGTAATCGTCGAAAGCTCGAGATTTTATCTAGAACTGACGCGGCAAGAATACCGAGAATATTTTATACACATTGTTACTTTAAATGTTGCCGCGCGGGATTACCCGAGCGCTCTTAGGCGCTGCAGTCATGGATTGTGCGCCTGGTCCCGGCGGAGGTTCGAGTCCTCCCTCGAGCATGGGTGTGTGTGTGTGTGTGTGTTTGTCCTTAGGATAATTTAGGTTAAGTAGTGTGTAAGCTTAGGGACTGGTGACCTTAGCAGTTTAGTCCCATAAGATTTCACACACATTTGAACATTTCAACTTAAATGTTCAAAATGTTCACCGTTGGCGGCTATACACATAGCAGGACGACGAGCGGTCGCCGCATCTACGTCAGTCAATGTTACAGTGGAGATCACTGCACATGTCCCTGTAATCTCCTGGCGAAGTTCGTCCAGCGTGCGTGGCTCACGTCGATAGACGTTATCTTTCACAGTTCCCCACAAGTAAAAGTCCACAGGTGTTAGATTTGGCAACCGTCGAGGGAATTCAATGGGCCCTCTTCGTCAAATCCAATGGCCCGGGAAATTGTCACCCAAGGAAGCTCGTACGGTTAGGTGGTAGTGTGGTGGCGTCCCGTCCTGTTGGTAGAACAACTCTTCATCAGTTCCATAAAGCGCACGTATACCTGGCAAAATTGATGTGCGTAACATTTTCAGGTACACTTTTCCAGTGACACTAGCATCAAAGACAAAGGGTGCTACTAAGCCCCTAAATGACAGTGCACAGCACACACGAACCCCTGGTGGATTGACCGTTTTATCCACATAAACACGAGGATTTTCCGGTGCCCTCTACACATTATGTCGATTCACGGTTCCATTAAGTTTAAATTGTGCCTCGTCACTCCACACTACCTTCGTCACAGATTGTTCGTCTTCAATTACCATTTGCTGATACCAGTCGCAAAATTGCATTCGGCGATCAGGATAATCATCATTAATCGCGTGCAGTAATCGTGGAATGTAAACTTTCCACTTCGCAGCTTTCGCAATTCTTCGTACACTTGCGCAACTAACCCCCACTTAACGTGCACATCACGTAGCAGACTTCTGTGGAAAATTAACAAACGTTTCCAAACACGAGAGGCGACGAACCAGGCCTTGTAGCTGTATGCTGTTTTCCTGATCTTCCTTTGTGAATATCACAAATCGTTCATTGTAGTTCAAACTTGTCAATGATGCCGTTTAATTCTGAGGCGAGTTCGCGGTTCTGTTTCAAACTCCGGCGCCTACACTGACATTGCATTTCAACGGCATTATCAAACTTGAAAAACTACTTCACAATACATTTTCGTTGCTCGAATGTCAAACGTACTCCAGTCATCTTGTTTTCTCAATACTGAGATGAAAGTACTAACATCTGTTAAGCCAAGAACATACAACAACACGCTCGTAACTCAAATCGAACGAAAATATCGATATCTCGATAGGGCCTGACAGAGAGTGTGTACATTATTCTGGCGGACTCTGTATATACCTATATGTGCGAAGGGCGTTTAGTAAGTAATGTAAGACTTTTTTTCTGAAAGTAAGTTGGTTTTCTTCAGCATTCCAGTACACCATGTTATTCACCAGTCTTTTTACTATAAAAAGCTATTTTTCAACATTATCTTCGTTCAGTGCGACGGCCTTACGCCACCTTACCCGCAGGGCCTGTATACCCGCATGGTACCACCAGTAACCTCCACATCATCCCCTTACTGCTTCACGCTTGCTCATTGGGCCAAACAGATAGAAGTCGCAAGACGCGAGATCCGGGCTTTAGGTTGCATGAGGAAGAGCAGTCCAATGAAGTTTTCTGAGTTTCTCTCGGTTGCGAAGACCGGCCGTTGTGGCCGAGTGGTTCTAGGTGCTCCAGTCTGGAACCGAGCGACCGCTACGGTCGCAGGTTCGAATCCTGCCTCGGGCATGGATGTGTGTGATGTCCTTAGGTTGGTTGGGTTTAAGTAGTTCTAAGTTCTAGGGGACTGATGACCTCAGAAGTTAAGTCCCATAGTGTTCAGAGCCATATGAACCATTTTTTCGGCTGCGAAAACTTCTATGAGGCATCGTGTTTGCATGGAGAAGTACCGAGTGATCAAAAAGTCAGTATAAATTTGAAAACGGAATTAATAACGGAATAATGTAGGTAGAGAGGTAGAAATTAACACACATGCTTGGGATGACATGGGGTTTTATTAGAACCAAAAAATACAAACATTCAAAAATGTCCGAGAGATGGCGCTTTATCTGATCAGAATAGCAATAATTAGCATAACAATGTAAGACAAAGCAAAGATGACGTTCTTTACAGGAAATGCTCAATATGTCCACCATCATTCCTCAACAATAGCTGTAGTCAAGGAATAATGTGAACAGCACTGTAAAGCATGTCCGGAGTTATGATGAGCCATTGGCGTCGGATGTTGTCTTTCAGCATCCCTAGAGATATCCGTCGATCACGATACAATTGCGACTTCAGGTAACCCCAAAGTCAATAATCGCACGGACTGAAGTCTGGGGACCTGGGAGGCCAAGCATGACGAAATTGGCGGCTGAGCACACGATCACCAACAAACTACAGGAGCAAGAGATCTTTCACGCGTCTAGCAATACTTTTTTTTTTTGTTCTAATAAAACCCCATGTCATTCCAAGCATGTGTGTCAATTTTTACCTCTCTATCTACATTATTCCGTGGTTTATTAAGATTTCAAATTTATACTGACTTTTTGATCACCCGGTAGTTCGGTTGCATTTTTGTGACGACGTACCCGCTGAAGTAGCTTCTTCAGCTTCGACGGGCTAGCACAATACACTTCAGAGGCAGGACATCGAACTGAAAAACCTCTTTAGGGTCTCAAAAGACCGTTGCCATGACTTCACCGGCTGAGGGTGTGGCTTTGACCTTCGGAGGAGAGGTAGTGGGGCGCGCCACTCCATGGATTGCCGTTTTGTTTACGGTTCGAAGTGATGAACCTATATTTCATCGCCTGTGACAATGTTCGACAAAAGATTTTCACGCTTAGCCTTGTAAGGCGCAAGCAGTTCCGCTGAGATGATCCTTCGTTGCTGTTTATGGTCTTCTACACTACTGGCCATTAAAATTTCTACACCACGAAGATGACTTGCTACACAGGCGAAATTTAACCGACAGGAAGAAGATGCTGTGATATGCAAATGATTAGCTTTTCAGAGCATTCACACAAGGTTGGCGCCGGTGGTGACACCTACAACGTGCTGACATGAGGAAAGTTTCCAACCGATTTCTCATACACAAACAGCAGTTGACCGGCGTTGCCTGGTGAAACGTTGTCGTGATGCCTCGTGTAAGGAGGAGAAATGCTTTCCATCACGTTTCCGACTTTGGTAAAGGTCGGATTGTAGCCTATCGCGATTGCGGTTTATCGTATCGCGACAGTGCTGCTCGCGTTGGTCGAGATCCAATGACTGTTAGCAGAATATGGAATCGGTGGGTTCAGGAGGGTAATACGGAACGCCGTGCTAGATCCCAACGGCCTCGTATCTCTAGCAGTCGAGATGACAGGCATCTTTGTCCAATGAATACTCGTTTATCATCTGCATTTCTTCTTGGTGTAGCAGTTTTAATGGCCAGTAGTGTATTTGGTGGCGAGGAACCCAGCGGGCACATACCTTTGATTACTCCAACTGGTGGACGAGTGTGTCAGCAGCACCAACACAAAGGTCCAGTTGAGCAGCGAGATGTTTGAGATCTGTCGATCACTTCGAATGAGTGTCCGCGCATTCCAACACGGCAGGAGTGACGGCTGTGTGGCGCTACCTTGTTACGATGATAACACACGCCTCGCCCAACGACTCACCGTGCTTTTGTTCACTGCCAGGTCTCTGTAGACATTCTGCAAGCGCCTATAAATGACACTGATGCTCTGGTTTTCCGCCAAAAGAAACTCAGTGACAACTGTCTGCTTGGAACGCACCTCCTTTACATCCCAATTTGAAGGCTACGTCCAGCACCGCCATGTATCGGAAATTCATGAAACTATAGGGTGTGGAGCGGGAATATTCCACGATGTACCACAACAAAAAAAATGTGCTGCTTTACTTATTAAGCACCTTTCGTAGCTGCTGATGTAGCTCGCGAAGGACATACTCGCATGAGGTCTGGATGATAATTTATTTCAATCAGTAGTGTCTATGATTCGCCTATCCGTAGCAAAATGAAGTTCTGGGTTTCGCATTTTTCTTCCCCACTTATTGGTGGGAATCTGTTGGGCCGGGACCTCCGTGGTGGGGAGGGAGAAAGTACCTGCCGAGGCGTAGCGAACGCAGAGCCGCCTGCCCCCCTGCCCCTGCCCACACCTCAATTTCATGCTATAAACTTTATTAGTGGAAGCGCAGCAGAGTGTTTTGACACGGGCCCGCCGACTAACAAGCAGTCTGCTACGCGTTGCCGGTATGTGTGCCCCCCTAATAGCTTCTCTTTCGTAGCGCACTCTCTCCTCCCCCTCCAAAGGCAGGCTCCATTAGCCATAGTGAGGCACGGTGAGCAAAATTCTGTCCTTGACGGCAGCAGCGCACTCCCTCCCTCCACAGGGGAAATGTTTCTCACTCCGGATTCCGCAGGGCGGGCCGAAGAAACGACGGGACGCTGCTAGCTTTATTGTGCGCCTTTATTGTTCGCCAGTAAAAGTCCAGCATAAATATGGCTGTCTTGAAACCTCGGGCACGATGTAATTCTCCTTTACTGCTCGTTTGCCATCTCCGCGCTGTTCCGTTCCGTAAGAGCTCTGTTCCTCTCATCTTTTCGTTTGGCCCGCTTGTTCACTGCTGCTTCTGATGAATTTCCTTTCGTAATGCAGAAAATATTAATACCGGAACATGATGTAGCAATATTCTTCCGCATACTTTTTCCTTTGCGCAAAAATTGATTTCGGACAGGCTTTCTCTACAAAGAATGTTATTAATTCCATAATGTTTGTTCTCTGGCGCTCGCATAGAACACGAACAGCACACCCTACAGTAAGTTACATTGCATACCTATTATGAAATAAACTAAACTTAAGGTGCCCTCTCAGCGACATGAAAATATTCGTGGACTAGTAGCTAGTGACGTCACAGCGTGTAATTCCACATTCCACTATATTGCGAAGCATGAAAGGAAGAATTTTCAGTGTCAAATTTTTGCATCGTAGAAAGGAATGTGAACAGTGAGCTGCGGCGTCGCTTTAACGTCACAGGGAGAACTTAGGGGACGCCATATTGTATAAAGTTATACGAAGTTGAACTATGCCATGTTGTATGAAGTTACAGGGAGCTGAACTTCACGTTTGGTGGTTCTTATACAGGTACTGCAGCGTACGTAGTATCAAGTCAAGCCGTTTCAAATGGGCGTCGCATTGAGGATCTCTCGAAAAAGCATCATTTTGGTAAGATTTGTTATAATATAACGATAGTTAACTACATATCGGCAATTAAAGGCTTTTAGTATTTGATGCTTTTCGTTCTATAATTTGTCTACTGTGAGAGTACATCGTTTTGATGCTACGATACAGTGATAATTTATCAAAACTGCATTGATTTTGGTACACTTTGTCATGGTTAAATGTGAACCTATGGTTACAGCCTTTCGACATTTGTAAAAATTGTATGCCATGTAATGGCAATCGTTTCAAACCGTACCGCCGTCGGTAGCGTCGTAAACTGTAAATCAAAGGGTATGTTCGCGTCTACCAGCGATTTTTTTTCACCGTACGTTTTCTAAATGATTCTGGGACTTCCTTAATTTCATTGAAGTATGATCTTAATACTTGATGTTACTAAATATAAATATCCTGTTTGCTGCAATTATTGTTGCATAGGCCACGTCTGTTAAGTTTCCCCAGTGACCAGAAATTTTAACGTAACTCCCAGTCTGTCAAAAACTAAATACTATTTACACTTCCGAAGTATCTGCTATCACGAAACTTCTTCTAGAATATATGCACATGTCTCTTGGTTTTATTGATTCCCTGATGTTTGTATCGCGCCACCAAACACCTTTCTCGGTGCTGGCAAAAATTACACACATTAAAAAAATGTTTTGCATCACCCCGGTTCCCAGAACTCCTGAAGACAGACGTTGACTGTGGATATTCTATCACAGACACAGCCTCTTTGACTGTTCACAGATGTTACTAAACCCGCCCAAAGATGAAAACAAACACGCATGAGCAGCGCGTATTAGACGGAGGGGGACCGACTGCCGATCAGTTCGTCATTGCACCAGTAAGGAGGTACACGGCTCGTGTTGTCTGTAGTTCACCCATGCCTAGACGGTCAATACCGCGGTTCAATCGCGTCCGCACTGTTACTTTGTGCCAGGAAGGGATCTCAACAAGGGAAGTATCCAGCCGTCTCGGAGTGAACCAAAGCGATGTTGTTTGGACATGGAGGAGATAGAGAGACACAGGAACTGTCGATGACATGCCTCGCACAGGCCGCCCAAGGGCTGATACTGCAGTGGATGACCGCTACCTACTGATCATGGCTGGCAGGAACCCTGACAGCCACGCAACCATTTTGAATAATGCTTTTTGTGCAGCCACAGGACGTCATTTTACGACTGAAACTGTGCACAATAGGTTTGCATCATGCGCAACTTCACTCCCGAAGTCCATGGCGAAGTCCCATCTTCGCAACCACACCACCATTGAACGCGGTACAGATGGGCCCAACAAAATGCCGAATGGACCAGTCAGGATTGGCATCATGTTCTCTTCACCGATGAGTGTCGCATATGTCTTCAACCAGACAATCGGGGGAGAAGCAACTCGGTGAGACTGAACGCCTTAAACACACTGTCCAGGGAGTGAAGCAAGGTGGAGGTTCCCTGCTGTTTTGGGGTGGTATTATGTAGGGCCGACGTACGCCGCTGGTGGTCATGAAAGGCGCCGTAACGGCTCTACGAATGCCATCCTCCGACAGATAGTGCAACCATCTCGGCACCATATTGGTGAGGCATTCGGCCTCATGGACGACAATTCGCGCCCCCGTCGTGCACATCTTATGAATGGCTTCCTTCAGGATAACGACATCGCTCGACTAGAGTGGCCAGCATGTTCTCCAGACATGAACACTCGGATAGATTGAAAAGGGCTGTTTATGAACGACGTGACCCACCCACCACTCTGAGGATCTACGCCGAATCGCCGTTGAGGAGGGGGACAATCTGGACCAACAGTACCTTGATGAACTTATGGATAGTATGCCACGTCGAATACGGGCATGCAGTAATGCAAGAGGACGTGCTACTGGGTATTAAAGGTACCGGTGTGTACAGCAATCTGGACCACCACCTCTGAAGGTCTCGCTGTATGGTGGTACTACATGCAATGTGTGGTTTTTATGAGCAATAAAAAGGGCGGAAATGTTGATCTCTGTTCCAATTTCCTGTACAGGTTCCGGAACTCTCGGTGATGCAAAACGTTTTTGATATGTGTATATAAAGAAACGAATCTCTATCTTGAAACCCATGTGATGAAGTGGTCATCGTAACATCGTGATTATGGGTATTACGTCCGCTGAAACGGACATTAGGCACTATACTTTAACTATTTTAATTTAAAACGGAAAATGTACTGGAAATTCATTTGACTTACCAATGACATCTGCTACTATGTCTCTCACATAGTTGTACAGAATATACAGTGTTGCACCACCAGCAATTCGATGTTAGAGCTACAGTCTGGAACCGCGCGACCGCTACGATCGCAGGTTCGAATCCTGCGTCGAGCATGGATGTGTGTGGTGTCCTTAGGTTAGTTCAGTTTAAGTAGTTCTAAGTTCTGGGGGACTGATGACCTCAGAAGTTAAGTCCCATAGTGCTCAGAGCCATTTTTTTTATGTTAGAGCCAGCTTATTCCCGTTCTGGTCTTCAGTCCGAAGACTGGTTTGATTCAGCTCGCCATGCTACTTGATCCTGTGCAAGCCTCTTCATCTCCGAATAACCACTGCAGCTTACATCCTTCTGAATCCATCTCTTGGTCTCCCTCCACGATTTTTACACCATCCCCTGCCCTACGTACATCCCTCAAATAGTACACTGGTTATCCCTTTATGTCTCAGAATGTGTTCTATCAACAGATCTCTTCTTTTGGTCAAGTTGTGCCACAAATTTCTCTCTCCAGGTCTCATTAGTTACGTGATCGACCCATCTGATCTCCAACCTTCTTCTGTGGCACCACATTTCGGAAGCTTCTATTCTCTTTTTGTCTGTTTATCGTCCATGCATGGCTATATTCCAGACAAATAGCTTCAGAAAAGACTTCCTCACTTAAAATTGTATTCGGTGTTAACAAATTTCTCTTCCTCAGAAATGCTTTTGTCATTAACAAATGGTTCAAATGGCTCTGAGCACTATGCGACTTAACTTCTGAGGTCATCAGTCGCCTAGAACTTAGAACTAATTAAACCTAACTAACCTAAGGACATCACACACATCCATGCCCGAGGCAGGATTCGAACCTGCGACCGTAGCGGTCACTCGGTTCCAGACTGTAGCGCCTAGAACCGCACGGCCACTCCGGCTGGCTTTTGTCATTAACAGTCTACTTTTTATATCCTCTCCACTTCCGCCATCATCAATTATTTTGCTGCCCAAATAGCAAAACCCATCTACTACTGTAAGTGTCTCGTTTCCTAATCTGATTTCCTCCGCATCACCTGATTTGATTCGACTACATTCCATTATCCTTGTTTCGCTTTTGTTGATGTTGATCTTACGTCCTTTTAAGACACTATCCATTCCGTTTGACTGCTCTTCCAAGTCCTTCGCTGTCTCTGACAGAATTACAATGTCGTCAGAAAACCTCGAAGTTTTTATTTCTTCTCCCTGAATCTTAATTCCCACTCTAATCTTTCTTTGGTTTACTTTACTGCTTGTTATGTTTACAGGTGGAATAACGTCGAGGATAGACTACAATCCTATCTCACTCCCTTCTCAAACACTGCTTCCCTTTCACGCCCTCGACTCTTGTAACTGCCGTCTGGTTTCTGTACAAGTCGTAAACAGCTTTTCGCTCCCTGTATTTCACCCCTGCTACTTTCAGAATTTCAGAGAGAGTATTCCAGTCAACATTGTCAAAAGCTTTCCCTAAGTCTAGAAATGCTATAAACGTAGGTTTGTCTTTCCCCGGCCACTAAATTCTCTGCGACTCCTACATGGCATTTGTCTCCCACAAACTGGCTTACGGACTTAATGCAAGGGAACTGTTTCTGTGAGCTCTTATCGCTAGTGTCTTTAAAGACAGAATTTTTGGGTTTGTGACTTGTAAACTCGGTCACTAACCTAGTCTCTGTGTGAGGGCTGAAGTATCTAACTGCTTCATACATCGCCAACAATTCCCTGTCATACGTGCTCCACAACTGTTGTGCTACCTGGAACAACTTGGAGAAAACCTGCAGTGCCTGCCATTGCCCTCCCATGCGCCGCTGAAGTGCTGTCCCGATTGCCGACTGACTCGCGTCTACGGCATTAGCTAACTGTGCGTAATGAACTGAGTGAGCGAACAACACCGCCTGGCTGAGACCTGCTTGTAGGTCACCAAATGTTGGCCATTTCTGGTGTCTACCTAATCGTTCACGACCCTTGGCATCGCGTCTCTTGAGTGCATCGGTGAGTGGTGCTCGCACCGTAGTCGCGCTAGCAGATGACTTCAATAAAAAAATCACTACTCACATATATCGTCTGAGCGCTTGATAGGTTACCGGCTTCGGCAGAGACTACGATCTTATCTGGCAGATGCAATACACGTTCTGACGACACAGTATGTCCAAGAAAATGGCTTGGTGCTTGTGCGTGACACGTTATTTTCGTTTAGCATGGTCGAAGAATCGGCTGTGAACTTGACACAGATGCTGTTCATCCGTTTGAGTATCCAGTGAGAACAGCAGAATTTTGTCAAGGTAAGCAAAATAAAATGCCAATCCCTTTACCACTTCGTCAATAAAACGCTGCCAAGTCTGTGCTGCGTTCTTAAGGCCGAAAGGCACAAGTAAAAACACGAATAACCCGAATGGCATAATCACTGCTGTTTTCGGAACGTTTCTTGGAGCTACTGTATGCTTTCGTGCAATAGAGAACGCTAAGAATTTTCGTACTGGCCAGACCACATGTGAAGTCATGTATGGTATCTTTCTGGAATAGCCCTTGAGTTTAATGCCAGGAATTCGCACACAACCTCGACAATCAGTCCTCCTTGCGTACTAATTGCAGCGGAGAAGACAGCGGCCTATCTGACGGGCGAATTACTTTCGACTGCAACATTTCTTCGAATATCACCTTTGTTTCTGTCAGCCTCTCTCGT
Organism: Schistocerca cancellata; assembly: GCF_023864275.1. NCBI lineage: Eukaryota > Metazoa > Arthropoda > Insecta > Orthoptera > Acrididae > Schistocerca > Schistocerca cancellata. Next base: position 471,319,637 of record NC_064627.1, read on the forward strand.
GCGATTCTCTGTGCTTGTCGTGAAACTGGTTGTCAGGGCGTGGTACAGATATAACGTACTATACTACGTTTAATTTCTTTGCAGCGAGCTTGTTTGGTCGACTCGTCCGTTGTTCGTATTGCCTGGGAGCCCCGAAAGTTTGACTTTTCTCTTCATTACCTAGCTCCTCAGCTAAGGAGTTGCCCATCGTCTGAAGGTTCTCACAAGATCTATGCCCATTACTACCTGATATTGTACTGTCGTCTGTCAGATTTAACAAACGTTTTCCCTGTAAGTTGACCGCCAACGCGAAACGTGCTAGAAAACCAGCGTCCAATATGTGTTCCATTGTATCACCTCTCACAAAAGACCATGCAAGTTGTTTTTGAACCATTGCGTGGTGTGTGGCTGACAGGAAGCGAGCTGGTATCTGACAAAGTGTCCACCAAAATCCTTCCGCACGTACGTTTGTCTAATTGAAGCAGATAGAGATGTATGTAGTGACGGTTGATGCTGTTTACCTCAAAACACTGTACCGTTACTGTATGTGCCGGCCCGGGTGGCCGAGCGGTTCTAGGCGCTTCAGTCCGATATCGCGCGACTGCTACGGCCGCAGGTTCGAATCCTGCCTCGGGCATTGATGTGTGTGATGTCGTTAGGTTAGTTAGGTTTAAGTAGTTCTAAGTTCTAAGGGATTTATGACCTCAGCTGTTGAGTCCCCTAGTGCTCAGAGCCATTTGAACCATTTTTTGTTACTGTGTGTGCCTTGGTTCTTTGAGTCTGAGCACGAAGACTGCAGAGTCTCTCCCAAAACGTTTATCGTTACCTACATTCTTTGTTCATCCTCTTGTCGCCTTCGTGTTTCACATCTAGCCCGCTTTCTCTTCCGAATAATCTCAACTTGTCGTCGCTGTTGTGCATGCAGTTGTGTTCTCAAGTCCTCTATTGTAACTTGTAAATCTCTAATGTCCTTTGTGAGTCGTGAAGTGACTGGCGGGGTTTGTAGCCTTGACTCCGGTTTCGTCTTACTGACCATAGTGGTTATCGTACGCGGAATCTGTCGACGCCAGTGCGACTGTCACAGTTGGCTCGTGCTTCTCGTAGATTCTGTCTGCAACAAGTAGCAATTCGTCAGCTTATCTCTCCTCCTGTATGGCTAGCGCAGTCTTTCCTTTTTCTGGAAGCTATTGTTGCCATCATGTAACAGCAACCTGTCAGAGACTATCGAACTATCTACCAGGCTGCGAAAATGTCGCCAGTATCTCTTCGCTTCTCTTGGTACAATACCTGCATGACTCTGATGTCAACTGACTTCATATAGCGAGACATGAGTACTTCTTTTAGTCTGCCGTACGCTACTTCTGTATACGGGTTCACTGAATCGTCTGATATTAAGGCGTGATTGTTGACACATCGCTATTGTTGAAATGTATTTTCCATTACTGCGAACCACGTGCATGGCATGAATGAAGGCGTTCGTAATATCAGTCGTTGAACTGGTCAGATCCATTTCTGTTTCTCGCTGTGGTCGTGCTGTAGCAATCGTCACAGTTTCTGGCGATGTTGCGTTCGTTACTGGGCTGTGAAGTCTGCGAATTTCTTCCTATATTGGAAAATATCGTTTGCCATCGTCGTTCATTGATCCAACTGCTTGGGTCTGTGATACTTACGCCGATCAACGAAAAGTCTGAAAATCCTTAATCGGAGATCACCACTTACTAGGCATGGGCCTGCACCACATAAATAGAATATACGCATCGCGCATAATGAATGAACAAAACTCTTCATTGGTTCGAATCTTGCCAAAATACCTTCACGACAAGATACATCAAACAACACTAAGAAATTACTTAAAATGACAGCAAATATAAAAACCTACATCCACCGAAGAAACACCTCGACCATTCTGACATCACGTGACGCAAGTGCCCGAAAAAAATGTTACTGTCACAATTTTTAAAACAATAGGACTTCCTAAAAAGTACAAAAATAAGATATTACAGTGTGGTAGTGATACCAGAATATCTATATGCAAGCGAATGTCCAGTATTAAAATACTATTTAAATAAATTATATATACTCGGAAAGTGGATCATTAGGAAAATATTAGGCCTAAGAAAAACTATGGAAGGTTGGAAATTACGTAGTAATGAATAAATTTTTCGAAATATGCAAAACATATCAACGGAAATGAGAAAAAAATAGTATTTTTTGAACATTTACATTGAATGCAAGACAGTAGATTAATGAAAAAGATCTCCAAATATTTGTGGAATAAGAAGTTGACAAAGATACAGTCTACAGTCGGAATTTCGTATTTTTGTGACTTTGTCAAACACACACATCATGTCGAAAATATGAAACGAGTTGTACCCATGAAGTAAAAAAGGATTTAGAAAGAATTAGTATAAAACTGAAAAAAACAGGGAAAAAGTTTTGAATACGGAAGGATTTCAAGATGGAAGTGTGGAAGAAAGAAAAACTGTTATGAAGTGTTTAGAAGAGAGGAAAAAAATCATAGTGAACACATGGTAGAGTACTGGAAGAGGAGAACAACGAATAAGGAATTGAAATTAGCACCAGGTCCTTAGCTGATCCATCCGAGAAGGAAAAAAAGGTTAACTAATGCGCAAAAGAAAGTTCATAATGTATTTTCCTCATAAAGAATGTTTGGCATACTACTGAGAAGTGAACCAGGAGAAATGTCGTCCAAACATTTCAAAACATCAACTTTCATTTGCTAGCGAAAATCCACATATTAAAACACTCCAAACTAATAATTAAAGGCAAATCATAGCACCTGTTTGCCTTGTCTACAGTTGTATTTTTCCTAGTACCAAATTATGTTAATCGAAGAGACTTTTTTTTTACTCTTGAAAACGTTATTTAATGTAAATCGCTTCATTAATTTATGTTCTTATTTACATACAGAACTTTTGCTCTGATCAAGTACTGTAAAACTTAAATCATTTTTCGCTTTCTGTCTTGAGGAAGAACATTCAGTAGAAAACTATCCATTCGCCATGGAATATTATATTTCTCAAGAAAACAAAACGAAATAATGAAATAAACATTAAGAGGAGGCAAAGCACTAAATTCACTACTGCAACACGAGTGAGGCCGGCGAAAATAGGTTAACTTCCGATTTTAAACAGAAGGCGATGCAGTTGGAGTTGGAATGCTTGCGCGGAATGTCCCTAATGCGGAACCTGGGGCTCTCACCAGGAAGCCGAGGAATGTGAAAGCTGGAAGCCTGGATGTGGTGACAGATTGATTTGCATCTTAGCTCGGGGTCTAGCTTAGGTCGCAATGTGGCAGTGTGGTTTTGAGTTGGCCGGGCCAACGACTGTGAAAGCAGAAACCTACCTACAATGTCTCGAACTTCGCAGAAATTTTAACACATTCCATTTCCGCACAATTGTCACAAACTCGTCAGGGTTCCTCCTCCTCCCCCTTTCCTCCCCCCCCCCCCCTTCCCCCGGACGTAAACATTTTTTCCTCGAAAAATCTTGAACCTGACGTTCATTTCCATATGGCGTGTGTGAATGCAACCATCTGAAATGAAATGAAGACTGGAATATATCAACTTCCCAATCCGTGAAGTGTGAATCGTCGCGATAAGCAGGAAATTCTTGCTTTTTTCAATTTATTAGCCTTTTGGCCGTGCCCATGCAGCCATCTCAATGGTGATGCTAATTATGACGATACGAAAGCAAGGACAACACAACACCCAGTCCTCGAGCGGAGAAAATCTCCGTGACCGGGACCCGAACGCAGGCCCCTTTGCTTAGCAATCCACCGCGTTGACAGCGCAGCTACCGAGGCGGGCTAAATTCAGTTTAAAGTTGCAATAAATCAAAAATTTTGAGTTGTCACGACATACTCACTTATGATGACTGGGTCTAAGTACAGTACCGTGCTGCTTTCATGGAACCTCGCTTTAACACACTTGTGACATTTATTTGTCAGTATAATTGATGTCCAATGAAGTTTCTCGCAGCCCAGTTACAGATGACACAGCGCGGGCAGTCTTGCTGCGCCCTCGCGGGAACGCGGCCGTCGGCAGTGGAAGTTATTAGCCATTAAATTACAAGCGCGGCAGAGAGCACAAAGAGTGATGCGTCGCCTTGCAGTCTTGTAGCTGGCGCAGGTACCGCTTTACACGTTGCAGAAACCTATAAACTGGCCGTAAAAGCCGGCTCCGAAACTCGGGTGCGCCCGGGAGGTCTGTGTCGGCGTCCGCCTTTGTGGGTGTCTCGTTGCCGGGTCCGCCCGAAATTTCGGCCGAGTAACAGCAGCGCCACGCGCCGTAACTCTCCCGGGCCCATTACGCCTGGCCGCTTCCATAAAACCGGCGTGCAATTTTCGGGACGCGCCGCTCCGCGCTGCGCGTTACCAAATTTGGGCCCCGGCGGTGCTGTAGATTAGCAGCAGTTAAGACGGCAGCGCCGGTTATCGCTATTTATTATGCGCCGTTAAGGGGTCCGGCTCATAACCTTAGGACACGCCCGCCTAGATCGTCCACCTGGTCCGGGGTTTCCCTGTGGACACAACAGTGTCACGCCCACTGGCGCTGTCGAATATGGATCGCCTCGACTTCCGAAGGTTTGCGAGCCAATGTACAAAGATTATACAGAATAAATATTCCGCTCTGCACTGTTTTGAAATTATGATTGTGCGTCGGACCGGGACTTCAATCCGAAACCTCGCCTTTCGCGGGCAGTATTCTTACTGGCCGAGCTATCTAGTCACGAGCATTGCCCACGAAAGGCAAAGTTTCGGGTTATAGTTGGGACATAGTAGAGGGATTCTTTCTGTCTATGTTTTTCTACAATTAAATTGTTTCGCTATTTTTTCTTATTTTCAATACATTCTTCTGTTGGTACGTAAAACTTATATCAAAATCCCACGTTCTTATTTAGACTGGATTTCACTGGAACTCATTAGTTAGATAATTATTTTGGCTCTTCTGATTCTATTGGTGTAATTAGTCTTCATAAGGGCACTGGTACATAAAAGTTACAGTTAATTAAAGTTAGCACTGGATTCCGCTACATGCAAAAAGGTATGAGCTGACACTTATATTTGAAAAAGGTGGACAACACCACTTGAAAGTAGCCAAAATGGTCCCATAGTCCTTGAAAATACTGCGACATTGCAGAGTAACCATGGGATCCATGGAACAGCACGATATGGTTGCCCAAATCGGCACCGGACCTCCGCCATGTTTCACTTTTGGGGCGCAACCCCGGCCAAATTTTGGAAGCAGTTCATCGCACCAAAGGACTTTCTTCCATTGCTCCATTGTCCAGCTTTATAGCTTCGGCACCATGTTTTCATGTTACGGGAATTTTCAGCACTGATCAGTGTTTTTGGAATTCCAGCTCGCTCTAAAATTCCGTAGACACCCTTCGTGTTGTTTTGTTGCTGACAGGATTCGCGAATGCGACATTGAGTTCCGCATTGCCTTTTTCAGCTATCGTCATTTTATTTTACGGTACAATTCTCTTCAGTGACCGTCTGTTACTATCACGCGTCACACACATTATTCAACGTTTTGACTTAGCGTTTGCTGTACAGATCTTCGATACGGTGCCTCTTGAAACACTAAACACTTCGACAGTCACGGTTATGGAAGGACCTACCTTGCGGGCACCAACAATTTGCTGACGTTCGAGTTCGCGTAACTCAGACATAACGCAATCAGAACTACACAGAACACCGTTCCAACCACGACTGACACATGCAACATACTGAGAACATTGTACAGATGCTTTTTGTGGTCAAATAAGAGAACAACAGCGCAATCTGCGGGCTTATCACGGTGTTTTTCGTATTTTTGTCAAAGCCTAAAATCGGCATGACGTAAGTCGGAATCATAACGTATCAGTATTGCCTGAGCCTTCAGTGTCATCAGATCATAACGACGTGGTGCCTCTCCGATGGCGGTTCTTCCCGTGTTACGCGCGCGCCGTCTCTGTATAGGACTGCGTCTCGTATCTACGTATGATGCAGCACGAGTATAGTTCCTGCAATCAAAAGACCTCGTAATACTATCATGGACGTCTTCACAGTGTGTGTTCTTGCATTGTCCTGCATAAAAAGAACCGCACGTCTTTTCGTTAATTGCTCTGAACAAACGTTGCAGGATATTGCTAACATATATATCAGAAGCTATGGTTTGGTGAAACAAATATCGATCCAATATTTCGTGTTACACTAATTCGCATACCACACTCCACTTTGATACCATCCAGAGGCCCTTCTACATGACTAGCGTTTCCAGTACTCCAACGTCGATTGTTCTGCGAGGTTGCGCAGCCATGCCTCACCACAAAAACAGATCATTTCAGTATCAACATAATGTAAAGACTGCAATAGCCAGCTGCGATAGTGAAGTCAAGCAACGGTATCTGAATTGATCAATCAGTGCAATACCGTTACTTCGTAAGCTTTCGTTACGAGTTGCTGCACGGCTCTGTCAGTATCGCAAGTAGTAAATAGCGCAACGAGTTTCTTTGATTCCTTTCCAACTCGCCGCCTAAACCGATACGCCATCTGTCAAATTTGGAACAACGGTTCCGAAGCCTACACGGCGATAGGAGCCTGCCACCACGTTGTTACTTCCAGTGCAGCGACGGACACCGCGGCTGTTTTTGACGCGAAACCTCCTATAATAGCACCGTAGTAGTCAAATCCTGTGACCAGCAAACTGGGTACGGAAGTTGGATACCTTAAACTTCTTCGCTACACCAATCTGAACGTGTAACCTACAGATCGCTGTCCTTGGTAAAAGCGTTACGGCATTAAAGTACTGGGAACGAACGGTTCAAATGGCTCAGAGCACTATGGGACTTAACTGCTGTGGTCATCAGTCCTCTAGAACTTAGAACTACTTAAACCTAACTAACCTAAGGACATCACACACATCCATGCCCGAGGCAGGATTCGAACCTGCGACCGTAGCGGTCACGCGATTCCAGACCGTAGCGCCTAGAACCGGCTGGTCACTCCGGCCGACGGAACGAACAGCAATTCTTCTTTTCTCTCTGGATAATCCGTACAAAAAAAAAGGTGTTTCGTGGGAGACCTCATTAGAGGGTACAGTAATAAACTCACTCTGTTGATCACAAGCCAAGCAGTGAGCTGAAGTTGACGCATCTATGTTTTTTTGGAGGCTACACACAGTGAGGCTTCCGTAGCCGCAGTTTACATAACTCTGTCAGTGGGTTCGAAGCAGGCGGTGCGTATTCCAAACTACGGCTGCTAACAGTTTACACAGCCCGTGAGCTATTTGGTGGAAAAGCGCCCACGGAGCGTTCAAGCTCTGAATGAAATGTCTGATATAAGCGAAGCCACGGTTTATTTCGTGATTGTTCTGTACAGATGCCATATGTTTCACGAAGCTGATTTTCAACACCGCTCATGTAATTTTCTGTTGGTTTAGTATTCTTGTCCTGTTACCAGTAGTAACTAGCAAGATATTGTTTCATTTTGGAAGACCACGACATAATTTTTGTTTCTTTTGTCTTGATGTAATCTGCATTTTATATAACGTTCTAGATGATTAACACTTTTGCTTTCGTGCACTTCCACAAAACCATTTACTTTGTTCAGTGGTGTTTCCCAAAACTGTCATGAACCAGTTTTTTTCTGAGTTATGTAGCGTTATTTTACCTATAGTGTTCCACTTTTATCGTCGCTGACAGTATAAATATTGTGAGAGTATATATTCTTAGTAGTTTTTTTGCTGGAAAAATGCCAAAAGTTTTCATGGGCAGACTGTTTCGGCTGTAACTTTCAGTATAGTTTTCACGATCTAGTTTGTCATTGCGGTTAAAAAAAAGTCTGTATCTAACTGCTTATCAACCTTACCTTAGTCGCCAGTGACAAGTTGGCTAGACAAAAGGACGTATTTTACTGATCTGTTAAGTCTCCCCACTTGTGTTATTACAAGTAGCAGCACTCCTCATAGCGTACGAATGTGTAATGTCGAGGCAACCTGATTTTGTAATATAAGGTCAGTTAATTATGAGGCAGCATTATCAACAAACTCAAGCTAATGCTTCCCAATAAACGGGAAGTACTCTGTCGAAAGCTTGTGGACTCTGTCTCTTGATGACAGTGCAAACATGTGTCTTTAAATGACAAGTGTTTCGTTACTAATTACCTGTGTTACATTGTTTAAAAATACCTGCGCCTTATCGAAGTAATCCTTCAGCTTACATAAATAATTTCTTAAAAGGTACTTCTTAACTGCCTTTTAAAAAAATTGGTTTAGTACTCTCTCTAATCTCCTTAGGCATAGCATTCCTAGTCAGATATCACATTCTCGAGTTTTATGTTTATACTTTCTCGGTAAATATAATATGTATATATCTCGCTCCATGGTAATTGGGAGAACTGTTTTTGCAGTAACTATCAAGGTTTACTGTGTGTCTGTGATTGGTAAATGTTCTTAAAGGTGCAGTAAATTCCCCAATGTTTTGATTAGATCTTTACAATAAGGCCAATTAGGTTTTGGTTATTATTTTTATGTCCCTTTCTGTAGTTTGGAACCTACGTTCATGTTTTGTGGATTTGTTACCCCACAAAATAATTCCTTAACTAAGAAGTGAGGGTATGTACGGATACCAGATAACTACAAGACAGTGGTTGCTACATATCGATGACAGGATTTTAAGAACATAACATGTTGACGACAATCTGTTTGCCAGTATCTTTGTATTGAAACCAACTTCAGCACCTGTTTTCTACTACTTTTCGCCACTTTACTCATCTTTAGTGTCTGCACACAAAGGTTTCCATCATCTGTTGGTAGTATTCGTGCTCAGTCGGAGGATGCAAAGTGAAGTTTCTTTTGGCCTCGTCAAAGAAGCGATGTAGGTATTTACCCGAGGTGATTTAAGATAGGTACGGAAAACCTAAATCAAAATGACCACATGAGAGTGCGGAAGTCTTGTAATGCACCAAACGTCATCAGCCCGAAAAAAATCGCATGACTTGTTTGTATCGCCTCAACTTATCGATTTTTATGTGCTACGAGAATGAAGAGTTCGTTAAGCTGTTTATAGAGTTTCCTAATATTTTTGTATTAAAATGTTGTAGATGTGTGACACCTGATCATCGAGAAAAGCTGTGTACTGTCAAGTCAGCGAGCCTGCAACGCTCAGCCGATTGCTGAATCGCGTCGTGCGGCAAAGATAACAACTACGATGCAGCTAGCCACTACGAACGTCTGCCGGCGACTGCAAAGTAGTAACACTTATTGTTGAAGAGAGATATAGCGTGATACGTTTGTTCGCAGAGAATGGTTCTTGGCATGCCCTTACAGAAATTTAAGGTTAATATTAGATAGTGAGCCTCGAGAGAAATCATCTCAAGTGTGTGATGAGATCAGCTCACACATACGTTGCCGGCCGGGGTGGCCAAGCGGTTAAAGGCGCTACAGTCTGGAACCGCGCGACCGCTACGGTCGCAGGTTCGAATCCTGCCTCGGGCATGGATGTGTGTGATGTCCTTAGGTTGGTTAGGTTTAAGTAGTTCTAAGTTCTAGGGGACTGATGACCTTAGAAGTTAAGTCCTATAGTGCTCAGAGCCATTTGAACCATTTGAACACATACGTTACGTAAATTAGTCTGCAATGGGAATATCTCTCAAGTGTGTTCAAAGCAATTCTAAGCCTTTTAGAAAGATATTTTGAAAAGATTATGGGCTGGTGTAGAAAATGATTACTTCGCAGATTTTGGCAGAGTGTAGACTCTCCAAGTACAGGAAAAGCTCCGACTTACTGAAGTATGAAATTAATTTCTCCTTGTGATCAATGGTGCGTTGTGCTGCTTAATGGCGAACAGTGTTTCAATTTTTTGTGAGATTTGTCTTTGGATGGTGTATGTGAAGAGACGCGTTGACGCGAAGTCGTTTAGCTATTTTGTGGTTTAGGATTAAAGTACGCACTGAGGGATAGTGACTTGGCAATATTTGGTTAGGATTTAATGTATGACTTCAGCGTGAGCGTCGCAGTGTAGTAAATTCCGGAAATCTTGCCGGTTGCATTGAATGTGTAGTCTGTGTTAAAGACAACGGTCGTTCTACGTAACATTCATTTATTGAGAAACAATCGGAAGTTTATTGAGAATGTGATAGCTTTTCCGACTGGCCCTAAACCATTTAAATGAGGACATGCTAATTATCTCTGAAAGAGATCACCGAGTGCTGTGTTTTAAGTTTCAAATATTAGCGGATCGCGGAAGTCAACGCCTGAAGAGGTTGTGCTTTGTCTGGTTATATGGAGTTCGTATAGTCGAAAAGTGGCGGTGACACTGAGGTTTTTTATTTTTTATTACATTTCCGCTTAGTGGGGTTGTGAGTAGAGAACCAGCACTCGAAAAATAAAACGTTGACTTTTACCTGTAGATGATTTAATTGAAGGAAATAAATAAAATAGTTTTAAATTGAAGTCAGTTCCCGACTAGTCCTTCATCCCCAAACTATTACAAAAAAAAAAAAAATTCAAAGGCTTATTTGAAAGCAGACTAATATCGAATACAGACTGGAGTATTGGTAAAAGCAAAGTTCAAAGAAATTGAAGAGAAGGAATAGTATTTTTCAGCGACTGCTTGTACTGAAAAGAAAGATAATTAATCTTTAGTCAAAGAGAGCAAGTTGCATGTTATGGAAAAGTGATTAATTACAAATGGAAAAATTATTCTATTTAATTCTGAAATGTTGAGATTACGAAATAGTTTATTATGATAAAATTTAAATAGTCAAGGATATTGTAGTAGCAAGGCTATTTGTAGAGGTTATCTTTGATTGACAACGAGATATAAACAGTTTAACATTATATCTTTGCCTTGTCAACGTATTCTCCGATTTACGTAAAAATAACATTCATAATGATTGACTGTATATACGATTACTCGTTGAAGCTTTTGAAGTAGAAGCAACTGCAAGAGGCAACGGATCTTATATGGCTTATTCATCAGTCACATATGAAGGCTATCATTTTGGTACCTACGTTGTTGAGAAAGTTTAGGTGTGTTGTGAGTACACAAAGTAAGCTTCACTGTAGTTTGCTGCTATTGGTGAATTAAATACATCATTCCTACTTCACGTACACTTTCACATTTAGTATTTTTCTGGTGACTGTTAGTAGATTTGGTGGTAATTTATCTTTCAAACCTAGTGAACCCTGATAGTCAAATGCGTTGTTGTAATTAACATTCAGGAAGCTACCACTGACCCCGTTATAACGCGAAAAGTGCTATATCCATCCTTTCGTAGTAGTGGTATCGTAGCGAGCTGTAGTGGGAGAAGCTGAATATCAAGTCTTACGTGACGTCGTTGTGTCAGTACAGACGAATATTTCCAGTGACAAAGATTACGTCGTTGAGGGTAGGCAAGGTCTTGTCACTACAACTTATTGTAGTATTAAGAGAGTTAGCTACATTGGCCGACGTTACTTTTCACCTACGTATTACAGTGCTGATAAAGTTCGTTCATACACTACATCTCCTGCAAGTTAGAGGTATCTAAAGGGTGGCGCAGTACAGTCTCTACTCTCGAATAAAAATTCGGATCGTTAGCCACAGCCCTCGGTGTCGTTGTTGCGAGGAATACTTAGAGTTGCCGAGAATTTTCGAATATCATTGCACAGAGTACTAGCATTATGTACCATGGGTTCAGTTACAGGGTGCACAGAATTTAAACACGGGGAACGAGAAAGTTGTAGATGATTGGTGTCTGTTATGTCGGATTTGTCAGACACCTCTCGCGATGAAGCAGGTGGGACATATACATGAATATTTTAGGGTGAAGGGAGTTGAAAGGAAATGGGTTGGGGAAGAGATACGAAGGACTTGACCGACAGAGCAGACGCAACTCTCATACATAATTATATGGGCACAACGGCTGTTCGCTAAAAAAGCTTCAGTGCGGATGCACAACCAACGTCTGAACTCCAACGGGAATCAGAAATCTGCGAGTAGGGTGTTAACGGGCGGAGGTCGTTGCATTGCGGCCAGTAGGTAGTTGGGAATTTTGATCTCACGGAAAGCGTGTCCGGATAGTGGAGGCAGGTAACGCTACAGTTTTAGAGAAGCGGAGCCTCTGGGTTCGAGTCTCAGTTTGGCACAAATTTTCAAATCGCTCGTTTGCATTGCCGCAGTGACCCTTGCGGTGGGGAGTCATTATTTCCTCCTTGTCTCTTACGATTCCCTTTCCATTTCCTTCACTCCAAAATATTCATAGACGAGAAGAATAGCATACTCACCCCGTTTTGCATGTGCATAAAGGGCAAGACTGACAGTGTACGACGTAAAGGCCAGACCAAGATATTAGTTACATACCTTTAAAGTAGCACCATAGTCACCGCCCGGTTCTGATGAGACTTAATTCATTTTGACGGGAAAGAAAAAGAAATTTGTGCTACACCTTGAGGCTCGAAGGAATAGCCAATTTCGTCAGGTAGGGTGTTCTGGGTAAAAGTTTTAAAGGCAGATCTTGACTACAGTAGGGGAATTCAATTTGATATCGACTGCAGTAGTCAGTCAAGGACAGGGATGTACAGTGTATAGAATAGTGCAGAGAGCTGTAGAGAAAAGGCTTCAGAATAAAGACAGCAGCAGCAGAAGCAGCAACAACAACGAACCGATGTAAATTAGAGCCTCCATCCTACAGAATGTAAAGCCAGAGTGTTGGCGTTAGCCACTGTCCCCGGTGATATTCGTGTTTATAAAATCCCTGGAGTTGCGTAGACTCCTTTAATATGAGTGCACGGTGTACTGACACCAGATGTTCTGTCATTACAACTTCAATGTATGTAACCGAAGGAATGAGATGTACTCACCTCGTTCCATATGTGGCGACAGCGGTAAGATTGTGTAACGAAATGTCAGACGACCACATACACTGCATCCCTTTAAAGCTGGACCGTAATGCCCGCCTGGTTCTGATGAGGCACGATTCATTTCCACGCGAAATAAAAGACGTCAGCGCTGTTCCTGTGACGAACCTGGCTGGCGTTTCGCCTGCGCAGGCTGCTGGAAAGGGTACGCCGAGCGGAATGCAAATTGCAGAGCAGTCGTTCGTTAACCGGCCTCTGAGCTACGGCCACGGGGGCGCGAGCTGCGGTCTGCCTATTTGCAAGGCGAACGCTCACACGTCGCCACCGGAATTAATGCCGCAGCGAACAGTGCCTTCCCACCCTCGCGTGGCTGCGTGCAGACGAAGTATACGCAGGTGTCTGCACGCGTGCAGTATGCGTGATTTACTTGTGGCTTGCGTCCTCTAGCGCGCCCGAAAGTTCTTACGCTGTTACACGAGGTGCAATTTTCCAGATGGGAATCCAGCTGCTACCTGCGTCCTCCCGGAATCGCGCTTCTAAACATCGTTTGATGTGTGGGGACGAAATAAAAAAAGGAAGTGGGGGCACCACAGGACTATTTCCTGCGGACGCTTGCATTTCGTATCCTCCGTATAATTAAAGGCCGAGCGATTTCGTGTAAATGTTGGGCGCAAAGTGTTGCCCGAGCGGTATTTCGATCAAGGCGGCGCGCGTGAGGCGGTTACCCAATGGGCGGCGAGCTCAGCGGCCCACGGCGGACGCGACTTCGTGTTTATGGCTTTTAATAACCGGGAAGGCTACTAAATGTTATCGATCGCATTCATTACATTCAAAAGTGGCTGTTTGAACTGCGCGCTTATATTGACCGCTCGTAAGCCAAGCCTGGGAGAGTGCGCTTGGCCGCTCGCGTAGGTCTGGCCGTTCTCATTTCACAGAGTGCTTTCTTTCCTATTACACCGTTTAGGGGAATTAAAGTGATAGCGTGCTGCAATGGCCGGTAGCTCGCCAGGAGCGACTGTACCGGCGGAGCGAGATATTGGGGCCGTTAAAACTGCGGTAGGGGCTTTGCCCGAAATGGTGTCGTTCCGCTTCCTCCACAATGATCGATCTTTAACCATTGCACAATTTGTCGGATCACTGGACTTCTAGTTACAAAGGTCTCCCTTTTGGTCGACAACCTGATGCTGATGCAGGTTTTCAGACTTGACCACACGTTAGCCATCTGTTGGTCACTGACCATCTTCTTATTTTTAGTTAGGTCCGCCACACACCGTCAGGTGGCTTGCGGAGTATGGATGTAGATGTAGATGTAGATGAGCCCATGAAGACAAATGGATACGATAGCGGTCGTACAATTTTTACTATCACCTCGAAAAAAAAAAGAAATTATGTCCTGAACATCTTGTTGGTTGGCAAGAGCATGTACGCAATTCTGGTACATATTTAAAATCTCCTGCCCCAGTATCGTAGCAGGCCGTCATAGCAACCAAAACATAAAGGTGCAGCCCGTTGATGAAGTGCATTATTGTGCACTAATTCGTTTTCTATTGGTCAAGCACGTGCCAGGAAGAGTAGAGGTCGGGGGATCGAATCCCGGTCAGACTACGGAAATTTTCAGTCTGGCTTTAAACGATGTTAGAAGTCGCCAAAAACGACCTGTGGTTCGGATTTCATGTAAAACCTTATGTCCCCTATCCCCAGTTAGATAACTAGGGCAGACGAGGAACAAGTAAATAACCAAAGTGGCTTCAAATTGACGGCAATTGCCACATGAAATTATTATTCGTTATCTGCATTTGCTGAGGAACCGCGCTGCAACAACACATAGTGAGTTGATTTAAGTGTGCGGAACAACCCATCATCATATGACGCTATGGTCAGGTGGCATATACGCTTCCAGTGTTGTCAAGTCTGAATGATGAAGAAAGAAGTCACTCCATCTATCTATGAAGAACCAAGAATCACAAGTGAAGTGGAGACCCTGGTGATCGAGGAGTGGCGTATCACAAAAGAGGCGATAGCAGAAAAAGTTATCAGCCAAGGATTATTTTTTAAAGTCTCCCCCCGCTGGGTTCCACGACTGCCGACACCCACTCAAAAATCCCGTCGAATGGAGGCAGGCGTGGTAGTACTGCAACTTTGTCGAACCAACCCAGGTAACTTAGTTAGCCGCCTAATAACGATGGACGAATGATGGCTGTATTATAGCTATCACCACAAGACAAAGGAGAAGTCAAGCGGCGGAAACGTGTAGATCCACTGCCGCCGAAAAAGATCAAAGCATTATTGGACAAAGATACTGTGTGTGTTTCGGGACTGCCATGGCGTCGTGCTTACAGATTATTCTCTTAAGAGGCAAGCCATCACAGAACCATATTACCCAAATCTCCTGAGGACGATACGGGAGGCTGTCAAGACGAAACGTCGCTGGAAGTTTTCCGGGCAGGGGGAGGGGATAAGGGTATTTCTGCTCTGTGTCAACGCTGCAGGTCATTCACATCAGGGCACCAGCAGATCAGGGCACCATTCAGATCAGGGCACATAACAGCAGTGTTCACACAAATGACAACACATCACATCAACTGTCAAAAAGACTACTTAAAGAATGAGATTTTCACTCTGCAGCGGAGTGTGCGCTGATATGGAACTTCCTGGCAGATTAAAACTGTGCCCGACCGAGACTCGAACTCGGGACCTTTGCCTTTCGCCGGCAAGTGCTCTACTAAGTTTGGAAGGTAGGAGACGAGATACTGGCAGAAGTAAAGCTGTGAGTACCGTGCGTGAGTCGTGCTTCGGTAGCTCAGTTAGAGCACTTGCCCGCGAAAGGCAAAGGTCCCGAGTTCGAGTCTCGGTCGGGCACACAGTTTTAATCTGCCAGGAAGTTTCAGACTACTTAAACTTTGCTGCTTCTTTGGGCTATCGTACTTTGCCTCGTTCACCACGTCCTAACTTACTATATGGCCTGTGGCATATTTACATACAGGCTCACTAGGCACGGGCCTTGGGGCGGAACCTCAAGGAGGGTGACATTTTTTGCTCTGTACTCATTTTAACCTTTTGAGTTTTAAAATAACTGCGCTTACAAACGGCAAAAATTTAATATTGTTAAACAACTTGCTAGTTTAAATAAGCCTTAAGAACGAAATTCGACAACTCAAGCTTGGAAATATACATAGTTTAACTTGGTGACAGAATGGAAATTTAACATTGGGTTTCATCTAGTATCATCTTCATGATTGTTCTAAATATTTTGAAATAAGCTATCAGGAGGGCAATCTACAGTACAATGTTTGAAACGTTATTATTCCGAGAATGTTGTCGTCTTCTACTTAACCCTACTATATTTTCCCCGTGAAAATATCGGGACCCCTGAAAAGCTGTGATAAACTAATCAGCAGTTTCTTAAATACTGTAACATGGCCGGCCGCGGTGGCCGAGCGGTTCTAGGCGCTTCAGTCCGGAACCGCGTGACTCCTACGGCCGCAGGTTCGAATCCTGCCTCGGGCATGGATGTGTGTGATGTCCTTAGGTTAGTTAGGTTTAATTGGTTCTAGGGGGCTGATGACCTCAGATGTTAAATCCCATAGTGCTCAGAGCCATTTGAACTGCAACAAGTGTGGGCCTCAGCATGTAAAACCCGACTCTACTTAAATGTGTTGTAGAAATTACGGGGAAGTACCAAGTCAACCCTTCATTACTGTAATTAATGTGAAAGCTCTGTGGTCTCCAATATCCGAGCTTTGCTTTAATGACACCCGTTTAACAAAACATGTTGATACTGGGAATGTTACATTTTTAAACACATGTTTATACGAAAAGAACATAATATCTAATAATGTGTGAAATACACTTCCGAAGAGTTAAATAATTTTATTTTTTGGTACTTTTTTTGGCGAAAAAAGAAGAGGAAACCAAATTTCGTTTGTCTCACTTATTGTGCTGCAGCCTGCATGATATCAAAGTTCTCAGTCTGTGCAATGGAATAGTACGTGGCATTGCAAATTTAATATAAAACTTCTTAACTAACCTTTTTTCTTCGAGGAAAGGTTATTTTTAGTTTATGTTAGAACGAAAGGTGCATTTCTGTGTAGGCATAACAGCACTGTTCACTTAAATGACAACACATCACATCAACTGGCAAAAAGACTACTTAAACTTTGTAGTCTGTCTGCTCTGTCCACAGAAAACGCTAAAATGATATAAGAATAAGTGGTATAAGAGTCGATTCAGCACACCACACTGCAAGAAATTGGTAAGATTATTTGCTTTTTAAATTAGAAAGACAGTGTCAAGAATATTCAGAACATATCTGCGTCCCAGTTAAAATTCTGACGACGCAGGAAACAAGCCAAAAAAGGGACTGTCCTGTTTTCTTTACGAGACGAATTCCAGCTTCCAGGTGTGCTTCCACTGTTTACTGACAACAGAGAAACAGGCGACAATGAAATTAAATTATTCTGCATTTTCGTTCTTCCACAGTACAGTTACGTCGAGTAATCAGAGTAGGTCTGTTCATCGCTCCCTGTTTAAAGGAAAAAAAATTGTGCTCGTGTGCGGGGTAGTACGATTGGAACTGGAAGTCTTCCTTTATTTCCTTTCTTTTACAATTTTTTTCTTTTGTTTCGACTGTTGGTTGACAATTTTGTTAGTGGCTTAACATGAGTAACAGTGAAAAAAGCAAATGTGCAAAAGTAAGTGGGGCGGCGTTTCGGAAATTATAGAAGGAAAGGGGAGAACAGGAAGCCAATAACGCTTCGCAGAGTAGATAAATTTTTCGCAAGGCCCCATCCGGGGAAGTTCGGCCGCCAAGTGCAAGTCTTATTTCAGTCGAGGAGGATGAAATGATGATGACAACACAACACTCAGTCCCCGAGCGAAGAAAATATCCAACCCCGCCGGGAATCGATCCAGGACTTAGTTCAAGTAGTACGGATGATATTTCTGGCACTGCAGCTTTCGTAAAAAAAAAAAGTAAATACAGAAGAAATAAAAGTTACAACGGAAGAAAATCAAATTGTTCCTGATTTCAGGTTTCACGAAAAAGTGTCGAGTCATACATTACATAAATAAATAACCTCGTTAGTGATGATCCTGCAGAATGGTATGTCAATGCATCAACAATCGATATTCTCTTACAACGTGGCATTAACCAAAATTGTAACGATAATTTTTCTAATTCGAGAAGATCAATAGGTGATAAAACCAGACATTTGAATAAACCGGATTTTACTGTAACTTTTAAATGGTGAATCAACTTCGCGTGATTTTCTAGTATACTCCTGTAGCGCCGGTGCTGTTTTTTTTTCTTTTTCTTTTTTGTGCACCATGTAAACTGTTCGGAAGTAGGCCGCGATTGCTATTAATGGTACTGCAGATTGGAAAAACATTTCAAGTATATTATCTTATCATGAGAATTCACTAGAACACAAAAATTCTGAGTTATCATTCTTAACAAGAAAAAAAAGTCACTTTGAACAATAGATAACCATTTGGAGTCACATGTTGAGAGAGAGAGAGAAAAATGTACTGGCGCCGTGTGCTGAAAAGGGTGTTCACAGAAGTGAAGAGGCTGAAAAGTCGTTGACTTCCCCTACATGGACACGTTGAAAGAGTCCATTCATTACATAATTGTCAATTTATGATGTCTCTTGAACTTATAGCCGAGTTTGAGCCTTTTCTCGTAGATCACATTGAACGATATGGAAATCCAGGGCAGGGACATTCAAGTTGTTTTTCTTCAACAATCTGTGATGAAATAATAGAGCTTTGTTCTGAACGAATAAAAACAATTATCGTAAGTGAAATAAAACAGGCCAAATATTTCTCTATAATACGGTCGCAGGTTCGAATCCTGCCTCGGGCATGGATGTGTGTGATGTCCTTAGGTTAGTTAGGTTCAAGTAGTTCTAAGTTGTAGGCGACTGATGACCTCAGCAGTTAAGTCCCATAGTGCTCCGAGCCATTTGAACCTTTCATATTAAGATATGTGAACGAGAATGGCTAACCTGTAGAACGTTTCCTTCTGTTTTTACCAATCCCAGGACGCAAGTCCGAAGACTTATCTGAGGTCGTACTAAAAGTCCGTCTACAAATTCCATTGATATTACTGACGTAGAGGCCAGTCACATGACAACGCAAGCAATATATCAGGAACCTACATTGGTTTGCAAGCACGCATTAAAGAACGAAATTCTAAAGCGCATTATGTGCCTTGTGCAGCACATTCTTTGAATTTAGTTGACACCAGTGCTGCAAGCTGTGGTCCGGAAGCATGTTCATTTTTCAAAGTAGTGCAAAACCTTCATGATCCTTTCTCTGCTTCTACACAGCTCTGAGATAAACGTTTTTTTCACGAAACCATGAAGAAAAACGGTAAAAAGTTTATCAAAAATACGTTGGTCAGCAAGAGAGGAAGCGTGTGTAAGTCTATATGAAAACTGGGGCGGCATTATCAATGCCCTGACACACATTGCCAATAACACGTTTGAAAAACCACTTGTGCGGAATGAGGCTTCCGCTTTATGAATCAACTCAGCATACTAGAAACGGTATTCATAATGACAGCTTGGACGTGTATACCAGATTTAATAGTGTACATCTGAAAATGCAAAGTGTAAATATTAATATTAAAATGTTCACATAATTATATGAATCACTTGTAGGATTTATTGCATCTATTCGTGGCATGGTCAACTACTATGAAAGTAAATCCCTGGAGATTGTGATTGTGATTAGACTATGAATGCACCTATAAAAGATCACGATGTCGCAAACTTTGATGACGAAGAAGCGTACTATGAAGAAGTTTTTGTGACTGGAAGGGAAAAATTTAGAGTTGAAACATTTCTACCAGTACTCGACAACCTGTACGCCGAATTAGTGAGGAGGAAGGAAAGCTATAGAACACTGCTGCACTCCTTCACAGTTTTCAGTAACTTTAAGAACCGTTCACCTGACAATATCGCTGAACGTGCAGCAAAACTCCAAGCATCATATGACACAGATTTAGAGCATTCCTTCCCTAGTGAATGTGTCCATTTCACGGAACTTTCGAAATCTTCTGAGATTAGTGATACACCAGTCGAAATGACTAAATTTTTACGAAAAGAGAGATTACAGTCCGTGTTTCCGAATGTTGACATTGCTCTTAGGATATTTTTATGTAAGGCACTTACAAATTGTTCAGCAGAACGCTCGTTTTCGGCTCTTAAAAGACAGAAATCATACCTACGTTCTGCGTTGCCTGAGGAGAGATTGAACGCCCTGTCCATTCTTCACATCGAAGCCGACCTCCTAACTGATAACCGTCTGAACCACGAATATATTATGAATGAGTTTTCTGCCGTCAAAGCCAGACGCAAATTTTGCTGACTGAGTTTGTTTGTTTATTCATATCAGTTTTTAAAAATTTAGGATTATAATGTTATTTATATTATAACTTCGAGCACATTCACTGGATTTACGAACTACGTATGACCTGTTTATTTTACGACTGCCGATGGCAGAACGCGGAGCTTGACCTTGTTTACGTGCAGACGTGACCGAAGGCCCACCGACAATAATAAACAATACCCGAATGACCCAGACCGCTCGGCGCTGTACAGTCAAGTCGTACTGATACTGTAGTATATTACAACTGATGCGTATTCTTGGCGTCTGCTGAAATGTATAGTTATCGGATGAGAAAGTGGTAATAAATAACGTAGTTCAGTTCTGTCGATAAATACGTAAAATCTTTGCTAATGTCGTTAGAAAGAGCTATGGTGAGAGCAGTACCTGCAGTACAAAACTGTTCAGCCCTTACATGGATTAAAGGTATTCTGTACACTTATTATGCAGCTTTTAGCACAGACCCCAATGCTTTATACCTTAACAACTACATTATAACACAAATTTGATTTTTCCGCACTAGTCTGTAAAATTATGTAGTGCCAAATACAGTTCTGTGTTTGTACGTCTGTATTGCGTTATTAGTTCATGCACCGAAATCTCTATTTCATTTTCATTTCTTACACTTTCTTATTGATTCACGTATTAATACCGAACGTGGTTCTTTTTTTTTTTTTTTTTTTTTAATATCTGCTACACATTCAAGTTATTAGATCGTAAAACGACAGTTTAATTTTGAACGCATCTCTGTAAAAATACGTATTAATTTCTAATGTATGACACGTTCGCTTCAATTTTTAGTTCGTAACACAACTTCATTTTCATTTTCAGCGGTGTCGTGTCAAAAACGTTAAAAGTGCATGAATAACAAAAATCCGTTGTCTCCTACACGTTCTGCTGGATTTTTAGACCATAAAAGGAAAGTTATTTTCCTTGTGTTCGTTTCTCTGTTGTCTTTCGACAGAAGAATGAGTTAACACAATGCAGTTTCGAGTTTAATCCGCTGCCCTAAACCAAGTACTGTTCAGGAACCATAATACATTTTGATTGAGCAGGACTAGACCGCTGACGCGTCCTTTAGAACAAAGGAACAACGAATATCAGAGTACGGAAACAGCTCACACTGCTCACACCCAAAACGAAAACTGTGAAGTGATCGGGTAATAGTTATCATTTAAAACTTTTTTGGGGGGCGGGGGGTTGCATATAATATGGTGTGCCTAGGGGGCGCAAAATTTTTCGATCCGCCACTGGACATCGCACCACCTCATTTGCCTCTTTCCTGGTATGAAAACACAATGCCTGACAGCCTTGTACTAGGAACGATCCGAAAGAAAGTTTCGTCATTGCTTTTGAAGGAGAAGGTGGTACACCAGGTGACACAGATAAATTCTCTATGACTCCATACCCGTTGTTGGTTCAAAGACGGAAGGGGCGTCGTCGGAGGAGGAATGACGCATGTGCAGAGGGGAGAGTAGCAACATACGGGCGTGCCCGAGGTTATTAGAGTACACGTCACATGGCAGACGGACGTTTACTGACAACGTGGTGGGTCAATGGAAGTGCGTGCTCTTACCCTACGTGAACGGACACGCGGTACTAGTGTGTCCATCATCCATGAAGGCCTACAGAGCGCGTATGTACCATCTATGAACGCCTACAGACTGTGTATAGTGAAGAGGTGTGACAATTCCTTGCATCGCAGGACACAGAGTTTTACCAGGGTGGTTTTTTTCAGACTGATTTTCGACTAAGTCAAAAAAATACTGCATGATTTACAGTTCATGATGCATTGATCTATTTGTTTTCAGCAAAAAGTTTCCGTGCGAAAACAATGCCGAATCCTACTTTACGAACGTCCCTCGTATAAGGACGACAAGGTGGTGTTCGATATCGAATGTTTGCCGAACAGCGAGAATGGAGACTTTCACTACCAAGTCATCCATCGTTGGTGAAAATGTGGTGCATCGGTAGGGTAGAAATGTAGGGTATGAGTAACACCCTCGACACGTTCTATGGTTGCAAATTGATTCTGTCGGTGTGATAATTAAAACTTATCCTTCGTAATTGCAAGCGACTTTTTGTACTGCGTTTGTTGTTTACGCATTAAACTTGTTTTCGCGGTAAATTAAATGCGCTGAAATGACGTTACGGGGTCATCGGGATTGAAATCATTGAAGGTGCACATATGTGAAGTGATGCCGGCGCAGTGGGGGGAACCTGTGGTAGAAGTGTTGGAGTATCACACATGGATGCATCACTGAAAGTCACAGTTTTTCAAGGTTGTACATAGTTGTCTTAAGGGAGTAATCCACGATGCTTATTTACACAAAACAAGCTTGTTTTATGCAGGTTGACCATTGTTGTTATTTTTATTTCAAAATTCCCTGTTTCGGACACTGTCCCCCAGCTTCAGGTCATTTGTCTTAGTTTCAAAGTATCCTGTCTTAATGGAATCGTCAGTATTGTCATATTTCAGCGTACAAGTGCGTGAACCGATAGTTCCATTATGCCAGATTGCACTGTAACTGCGACGTGATCTGAAGATTAGCGATATTCCCGAAAGTGGTAATCTTGAAATAAAAAAGACGATCGACGGGCAGAAAAGAACCTTTTTTTGTAAGGTCATAGTCTGACTCGGGTCTCGAGGCGAGCTCAAACAGCCTAATGGTTATGGCGACTGCTCGAAATAAGCAGATAATCCAGTCCGGGCTCTAAGCCCAATCTGGCGCAAATTTTCAATTTTTACCGAATAATCGAATTCGTTTAAGTGAACTGCTTTTTCTTGTGCTAACGCCCGCGAGTTGGAAGTACCAGTGGCATATTATTCTGAATCGTTTGGTTGTAATAGATGTCGACTTCAAGGAGCAGGGAGGAGCTGTCACAGTGGGGCCGTATGAACTAAGTGGTTCAAATGGCATTACCTTCACCAACAAGTTTATTGAGTTTATCCGATCATTGCTGTGATGATGATTACTCCATGTGGTGACAATACCGTCGTCCGTTGTCCGACGTCCCTGTGACGGAGACGTTTGTGCCTCGACCGCGTCGCATTGTCTGTGTGGCTACGGCTGTGGGCGCCCACGTGGCCCTCTGCCCTTCGACCTGCTGGCTCGCTTTCTCCGGAGCTCGCTGCAGGCGCGCTGCACCACGGCTCAGCACTGTTGGATGGTGGGACTCGCGACCATTCTGTAGTTGACAAAGCTCGTAAGGCTGCACGTAAAAGAGATACGTGGAGCGTGCAGAATCATCCGCCTTCATGAGGGCGATCTAAATATTTGTTGGCAGTATTTTGAGTCAAATTAATGTCTCTTGTGGATCATTTAAGTCCCGAGTCTGCCTAGCATTTGCTTCCCGGGTAATTCATTAAAATATTGCGGAATAGGATGTATGCAAACTTCCATTGAATAATAGCAGAACAAACTTAGGCAGGAAACTTAGGCAGGCTAGCAATAACCAGTGATAATGGCCATCGAACAAGAAGAGTAACAGATTCATTCAAGCCGTCAGCAGCTGGTGGCAAAGGTTAACTCCTGTGTTACGTTAAAAGTCCAGTAGTCGGATATTTGTTAGTTGGATCGGGCTGCTACAGGGTAGTGCTCTGTTGTACTGGAAACCTCCACTCGTGGAATAAAAGGTACAGGCAACTCTTGTCAAAATGTATTTCACTGATATGGGGCTGCAGATCAGCAATCCCTTCGCCGTCAGAGTTGCTTTCGTAACTTTGTCTCGACATATTACTGCGACTAAATATACTAACTTCATGCGCAAGTTGTTCCCTACGAAACGTTTTACATCGTGGGCTACGTTTACCTCGGATCATCTTAAGTTGTCTCGTTGCATCATTTGATTTCCTCTCTGTTGGTCGCAGCTTGTAGTCTGTTAAGTTTAAATGCAGACACGAAGTGTGACGACCGAGATTACTCGTGCTTTCCCCTAAACGAATTCACACATGTAATGTAACTTAATAACGAATTCAATTTTTCTTCTTGGTCCTTCAGTGTTAAATAAGGAAACTGCATAATTTTTGACCTGATTCTTTTTTTTTTTTGCGCGGCCGTAACTGCACCTGTAAGTGGAATACGCTTCTACACTTTTTTAAACGTGACCACATGCCTGTGGGGAAATCAGAGTTATTGGCTTGGTTTTGCCACTTGTACTAGAAGGTACTAACCAACATAAAAACATACGACTTGTAATAGGTACAATTATTAGTCTGCAAATGAAGTAAATACTGGTGTAATGTTGTTCCGTACCCCGTCCTCGGTAACCAACAGAAATATCTACACCCTGTGTAACTGAAGTTGTGCTGTATACAGGGTGGTCCATTGATCGTGACTGGGCCAAATATCTCACGAAATAAGCGTCAAACGAAAAAACTAAAAGAACGAAACTTGTCTAGCTTGAAGGGGAAACCAGATGGCGCTATGGTTGGCCCGCTAGATGGGGCTGCCATAGGTCAAACGGATATCAACAGCGTTTTTTTAATAGGAACCCCCATTTTTATTACATAGTCGTGTAGTACGTAAAGAAATATGAATGTTTTAGTTCGACCACTTTTTTCGCTTTGTGATAGATGGAGCTGTAATAGTCACAAACATATGGCTCACAATTTTAGACGAACAGTTGGTAACAGGTAGGTTTTTTAAATTAAAATACAGAACGTAGGTACGTTTGAACATTTTATTTCGGTTGTTCCAATGTGATACATGCACCTTTGTGAACTTATTTCTGAGAACGCATGCTGTTGCAGCGTGATTACCTGTAAATACCCATTAATGCAATAAATACTCAAAATGAAGTCCGTCAACCTCAATGCATTTGGCAATACGTGTAACGACATTCTTCTCAACAGCGAGTAGCTCGCCTTCTGTCATGTTCGCACATGCGCTGACGCATGTTGTCAGGCGTTGTCGGTGAATCACCATAGCAAATATCCTTTAACTTTCCCCACAGAAAGAAATCCGGGGATGTCAGATCCGGTGAACGTGCGGGCCATGGTATGGTGCTCAGACGACCAATCCACCTGTCATGAAATATGCCATTCAATACCGCTTCAACCGCACGCGAGCTATGTGCCGGACATCCATCATGTTGGAGGTACATCGCCATTCTGTCATGCAGTGAAACATCTTGTAGTAACATCGGTAGAACATTACGTAGGAAATCAGCATACATTGCACCATTTAGATTGCCATGGGGGCCAATTATCCTTCCTCCCATAATGCCGCATCATACATTAATCCGCCAAGGTCGCTGTTGTTCCACTTACCGCAGCCATCGTGGATTTTCCGTTGCCCAATAGTGCATATTATGCCGGTTTACGTTACCGCTGTTGGTGAATGACGCTCCGTCGCTAAATAGAACGCGTGCAAAAAAACTGTCATCGTCCCGTAAATTCTCTTGTTCCCAGTGGCAGAACTGTACACGACATTCAAAGTCGTCGCCAAGCAATTCCTGGTGCATAGAAATACGGTGCGGGTGCAATCAATGTTGGTGTAGCATTCTCAACACTGACGTTTTTGAGATTCCCGATTCTCACGCAATTTGTCTGCTACTGATGTGCGGATTAGCCGCGACAGCAGCTAAAACACTTACTTGGGCATCATCATTTGTTGCAGGTCGTGGTTGACGTTTCACACGTGGCTGAACACTTCCTGTTTACTTAAATAACGTAGTCCGGACACTTGGATGATGTCTTCGAGGATACCAAGCAGCATACATAGCACACGCCCGTTGGGCATTTTTATCACAATAGCCATACATCAACACGATATCGCCCTCATCCGCAATTGGGAAACGGTCCTTTCTAACACGGGTAATTTATCACGAAGCAAATACCGTCCGCACTGGCGGAATGTCACGTGATACCACGTACTTATAAGTTTGTGACTATTACAGCGCCATATATCACAAAGCGAAAAAAGTGGTCCAACTAAAACATTCATATTTCTTTACGTACTACACAAATATGTAATAAAAATTGGGGTTCCTACACTCCTGGAAATGGAAAAAAGAACACATTGACACCGGTGTGTCAGACCCACCATACTTGCTCTGGACACTGCGAGAGGGCTGTACAAGCAATGATCACACGCACGGCACAGCGGACACATCAGGAACCGCGGTGTTGGCCGTCGAATGGCGCTAGCTGCGCAGCATTTGTGCACCGCCGCCGTCAGTGTCAGCCAGTTTGCCGTGGCATACGGAGCTCCATCGCAGTCTATAACACTGGTAGCATGCCGCGACAGCGTGGACGTGAACCGTATGTGCAGTTGACGGACTTTGAGCGAGGGCGTATAGTGGGCATGCGGGAGGCCGGGTGGACGTACCGCCGAATTGCCCAACCCGTGGGGCGTGAGGTCTCCACAGTACATCGATGTTGTCGCCAGTGGTCGGCGGAAGGTGCACGTGCCCGTCGACCTGGGACCGGACCGCAGCGACGCACGGATGCACGCCAAGACCGTAGGATCCTACGCAGTGCCGTAGGGGACCGCACCGCCACTTCCCAGCAAATTAGGGACACTGTTGCTCCTGGGGTATCGGCGAGGACCATTCGCAACCGTCTCCATGAAGCTGGGCTACGGTCCCGCACACCGTTAGGCCGTCTTCCGCTCACGCCCCAACATCGTGCAGCCCGCCTCCAGTGGTGTCGCGACAGGCGTGAATGGAGGGACGAATGGAGAAGTGTCGTCTTCAGCGATGAGAGTCGCTTCTGCCTTGGTGCCAATGATGGTCGTATGCGTGTTTGGCGCCGTGCAGGTGAGCGCCACAATCAGGACTGCATACGACCGAGGCACACAGGGCCAACACCCGGCATCATGGTGTGGGGAGCGATCTCCTACACTGGCCGTACACCACTGGTGATCGTCGAGGGGACACTGAATAGTGCACGGTACATCCAGACCGTCATCGAACCCATCGTTCTACCATTCCTAGACCGGCAAGGGAACTTGCTGTTCCAACAGGACAATGCACGTCCGCATGTATCCCGTGCCACCCAACGTGCTCTAGAAGGTGTAAGTCAACTACCCTGGCCAGCAAGATCTCCGGATCTGTCCCCCATTGAGCATGTTTGGGACTGGATGAAGCGTCGTCTCACGCGGTCTGCACGTCCAGCACGAACGCTGGTCCAACTGAGGCGCCAGGTGGAAATGGCATGGCAAGCCGTTCCACAGGACTACATCCAGCATCTCTACGATCGTCTCCATGGGAGAATAGCAGCCTGCATTGCTGCGAAAGGTGGATATACACTGTACTAGTGCCGACATTGTGCATGCCCTGTTGCCTGTGTCTATGTGCCTGTGGTTCTGTCAGTGTGATCATGTGATGTATCTAACCCCAGGAATGTGCCAATAAAGTTTCCCCTTCCTGGGACAATGAATTCACGGTGTTCTTATTTCAATTTCCAGGAGTGTATTTTAAAAAACGCTGTTGATATCCGTTTGACTTACGGCAGCGCCTTCTAGCGGGCCAACCATAGCGCCATCTGGTTTCCACCTTCAAGCTAGACGAGTTTTGTTTTTTGTAGTTTTTCGTTTGATGCTTATTTCGTGAGTTATTTGGCCCGGTCACTATCAATGGACTACCCTGTTTTAATACCACATGAGAGTCAGCAAGTTCTATAAATGAACGGTTACTCGAAAGTTTATGGTCTTCAACACAGTTATCAGTTCTATGACAGCTAATACCACCACCTTACAGTATGGAATGTATCTCACAAACATTTACTTTACTAGTAACTGATATTTAAAAGTTCCCATGTTGTCACCTATTTGTACGGTAGTCTCCACTGTATGTGCTAACCCATGGACGTAATCTTCCACAAAGTACAGCCTTCTTACGCTCTGGAGCTTCTACACACACAATTCTAAAGATGGTGCATTGCGGAGGATACTTCGTGCTCCTACCGTCATTCCTCTTCCTGTGATTCTTGAGTTTCTCCCGGCGTATTTGATAATCAAAATATCCACGGGTGTGCTGCCGGTCTATAGTGTCCAACGGGCACAATATTTCGGCGATCATACATGTCGCCATCATCAGGTAAACTGACGGACTGAGCTCCTGTGAACGTGCCGGCACGGAGATCCGTACGCTATGGCTGCTCAGAGGGAACAGGGTTCGGTCGCGGCGGCGGCCGATTTAAATACCCTCCGCCCGCGGCGCACACCCTCCGCCGTCCGCGCCCCGCGCCACGGACGCGCGGTGGAACAGATTGCGACGGCGTCTGAGATGACGTCGGAGTGATGGCTCTGTCCGCCGTGGTCGTCACAACTATACGTTTGCTCGATTTACTCTTGATTAACCCAATCGCTGGTTCCCAAGCCTTGCTCACGGTTTATGAGGTCGTCATTGGTGCTAATTTCGATGGCCTCTCTAACAACGCTGTCCCAGTATCTCGACGTCTGTACCAGAATCATTGTGCGGTCATACTCCATGGCGTGATTTTCCGACAAACACTGTTCAGCGACCGCCGACTTGCTCGGATACATCAGTCGAGTGCGCCTCTGGTGTTCACGGCATCGATCCTCGACGGTACGCATCATCTGACCAATATACGACTTGACACATTGACACGGAACTGGTACACGCCGGCCTTCCTCAAACCGAGGTCATCTTTGGCGCTCTCCACCAGTGCACGAGTTTTATTCGGAGGACAAAACACAGTTCCGACCTGGTGTTTCTTCAGAATGCGGGCGATTTTCCGCGAGAGTGCGCCTGTGTATGGAATAAATACAGTGCCTACCTCCTCCCTCGTGACTTCATCCATCTCAACAGGTTGTGCTGCAGTGGTTGGGCGGAGAGCACGTTGAATATGCCACTCTGAGTACCCATTTTTTTCGAAATACAGTTCTCAGGTATTCCAATTCCTGGGGTAGACTCTCTGCGTCAGAGATAGTGCGCGCCCTATGTACTAGAGTTCTAAGTACCCCTTTCCTCTGTGAAGGGTGGTGGCAGCGGTCTGCGTGCAAATACAGATCAGTGTGCGTTGTCTTCCGATACACCCCATGACCTAGGGTGCCGTCAGCCCTTCTCTTGACAAAGACGTCAAGGAAAGGTAATTTACCCTCCGTTTTGATTCCTCTTCCTGTTCAAGTTGAAAATGGAGCGAGTAGAAAAAGACTGTCGGTTCTCCAAACTTTTTCAATAGTTGTGAAGTGGGCACACTTGTCCATTGCGTCTTACTGGTACTGCCACAGCACCTGCCGTGACTCGGGAATAAACAAAACGAGGACATGCAGTGTGGCGTAAACGCCAGATTACTCTGCCGCCTACACCTGGAGCGCGCATATCGCTGTACGGTCGTACTTTCGTCACATCACGCCGGTGTAGAGAGGCTACGCGGATTGCTACCCGGTGGTTGTTTCTTCCCGTCAGCCTGCCAGAGTCGTAATGCTGCGTGTAGACCCGCGTGTAGGCGTGTCCGCCCGTCGGACAGGAAACGCCGGCGGTAACCAAGCGCGTGACCGGCCGCTCCCCACGAGGCCGCAGCCGCAGCCGCCGGCTCTCCGTGTCCCGGTGACGTGTCTACCTGCCGACGTGCATTCACAACGAGGCTCCCGCACAGACTGCAGCGCTGCTGATTCGCTTCACATCCGTCGCGTACCGGTAGCAAATCTCACAATACTTCTACCGATATGTCAAGGTAACACCTCATCTTAATGAACATCTACATCTACATTTATACTCCGCAAGCCATCCAACGGTGTGTGGCGGAGGGAATTTCACGTGCCACTGTCATTACCTCCCTTTCCTGTTCCACTCGCGTGTGGTTCGCGGGAAGAACGACTGCCGGAAAGCCTCCGTGCGCGCTCGAATCTCTTTAATTTTACATTCGTGATCTCCTCGGGGGGTATAAGTAGGGGGAAGCAATATATTTGATACCTCATCCAGAAACGCACCCTCTCAAAACCTGGACAGCAAGCTACACCGCGAT
The DNA here is from genome assembly GCF_023864275.1 of Schistocerca cancellata. Taxonomy (NCBI): domain Eukaryota; kingdom Metazoa; phylum Arthropoda; class Insecta; order Orthoptera; family Acrididae; genus Schistocerca; species Schistocerca cancellata. The sequence goes on from NC_064627.1 coordinate 471,349,789, forward strand.
GCACAGCGCCTCTCTTGCAGAGTCTGTCACTTGAGTTTGCTAAACATCTCCGTAACGCTATCACGCTTACCAAATAACCCTGTGACGAAACGTGCCGCTCTTCTTTGGATCTTCTCTATCTCCTCCGTCAACCCGACCTTGTACGGATCCCACACTGATGCGCAATACTCAAGTATAGGTCGAACGAGTGTTTTGTAAGCCACCTCTTTTGTTGATGGACTACATTTTCTAAGGACTCTCCCAATGAATCTCAACCTGGTACCCGCCTTATCAACAATTAATTTTATATGATCATTCCACTTCAAATCGTTCCGCACGCATACTCCCAGATATTTTACGGAAGTAACTGCTACCAGTGTTTGTTCCGCTATCATATAATCATACAATAAAGGATCCTTCTTTCTATGTATTCGCAATACATTACATTTGTCTATGTTAAGGGTCAGTTGCCACTCCCTGCACCAAGTCCCTGTCCGCTGCAGATCTTCCTGCATTTCGCTACAATTTTCTAATGCTGCAACTTTTCTGTATACTACAGCATCATCCGCGAAAAGCCGCATGGAACTTTCGACACTATCTACTAGGTCATTTATATATATTGTGAAAAGCAATGGTCCCATAACACTCCCCTGTGGCACGCCAGAGGTTACCTTAACATCTGTAGACGTCTCTCCATTGAGAACAACATGCTGTGTTCTGTTTGCTAACAACTCTTCAATCCAGCCACACAGCTGGCCTGACTTTCCGTAGGCTCTTACTTTGTTTGTAAGGCGACAGTGCGGAACTGTATCGAACGCCTTCCGGAAGTCAAGAAAAATAGCAGCTACCTGGGAGCCTGTATCTAATATTTTCTGAGTCTCATGAACGAATAAAGCGAGTTGGGTCTCACACGATCGCTGTTTCCGGAATCCATGTTGATTCCTACAGAGAAGATACTGGGTTTCCAGAAACGACATGATACGCGATCAGAAAAACATGTTCTAAAATTCTACAACAGATCGACGTCAGAGATATAGGCCTATAGTTTTGAGCTTCTGCTCGACGACCCTTCTTGAAGACTGGGACTACCTGTGCTCTTTTCCAATTATTTGGAACCTTCCGTTCCTCTAGAGACTTGCGGTACACGGCTGTTAGAAGGGGGGCAAGCTCTTTCGCGTACTCTGTATAGAATCTAATGGGTATCCCGTCAGGTCCAGTGGACTTTCATCTGTTGAGTGAAGAAGTGTAACGCAATCACACCGATGTATACAGCGACACAATGTTCAGAATTACTGGAACTGGAAAAAAGTTTTTGAATGCTATTTTTTTATTTGTTTCTTGGCCGTTTTCGTTCTCAGAGATCATTGTCATTAGGATCATTATGGTCACATACAAGAGCGAGGTGGCGCAGTGGTTAGACACTGGCCCCGCATTCGGGAGGACGACGGTTCAATCCTGCGTCCGGCCACCCTGATTTAGGTTTTCCGTGATTTTCCTAAATCGCTTCACGCGATTGCCGGGAAGGTCCCTCTGAAAGGGCAGGGCCGACATCCTGCCCCGTCCTTCCCTAATCCGATGAGACCGATGACCTCGATGTTTGATCTCTTCCTCCAAACAACCCAACCCACCAATATACTGCAGCATTGGTAATGCCAATAACGTATAAGAGGCAGTGAAAAGAAAATTCAACACGCGCTGCATCGGGACCATGGAATAGGTCCATTCAAAAGCAATCACTACGTGCGTTAAGACATTTGTCCCGCTTTGATACGTAAAGGTTAATTCCTGTTTCGTAGGACGCGGTCGGCCGCTGACGGATCGCCAACCACATCCAGTCTTGCACTTCTTCGTCCGACTGAAACAGACGTCCACGCATGTCTTTCTTAAAGTCGCCAAAGATGTGTGACAGTCACACAGTGAAAGTTCCGGGCCGGCCGGGGTGGCCGAGCGGTTCTAGGCGCTACAGTCTGGAATACTGCCTTGGGCATGGATGTGTGTGACGTCCTTAGGTTGGTTAGGTTTAAGTAGTTCCAAGTTCTAGGGGGCTGATGACCTCACATGCTAAGTCCCATAGTGCTCAGAGCCATTTGAACCATTCGAAAGTTCCGGTTTGTGCAGAGGATGAAACGTAGCCTTCGTTTGGAGGCTGCCGTTATCGTGCAACAGCGTAATTGCTTTAGACAGCATTGCTGGGCAGTTTGACATGATGGCGCGTCGTAGTTTCCGTAAAGTGTCTTCATAGCGCTGCGCGTTGGTTGTGGTTGCACGCTCGAGGAAGTCGACGAGCAGAGGGTCCCTCGAATCAGAGGTCGTGGTCCCCACCACCTTACGTGGCGCAACCATTTCGAGCCCGAGGGCAAACGGCAAAGGAACCGCTTTTTCCCCTCCTTCTCTCGCATCAACGCGTGAACCGCTTGGCGTCGTGTCTTCTTGTCTTCCGGCTTGCTCGTCTCAGGGAAGGGGCGAGGGAGAACGGCACGAAGAGTTTCGGTAAGCGTGACTATTCGGTTAGTTCAAATGGTTCTGAGCACTATGGGACTTAACAGCTGAGGTCATCAGTCCCCTAGAACTTACAACTACTTAAACGTAACTAACCTAAGGACATCACACACATCCATGCCCGAGGCAGGATTCGAACCTGCGACCGTAGCAGTCGCGCGGTTCCAGACTGTAGCGACTAGAACCGCTCGCCCACCCCGGCCGGCAGCACGTTTTGTATTATCGCGAAATATGGGAGAGTGTCACAGAAATGATACAGGATTTGGGATGGACACCATTAAAAGAAAGGCGTTTTTCGTTGTGACGGAATCTTCTCACGAAATTCCAACCACCAACTTTCTCCTCCGAATGCGAAAATATTTTGTTGACGCCGACCTGCATAGGGAGGAACGATCACCACGATAAAATAAAGGAAACCAGAGCTCGTACGGAAAGATATAGGTATTCATTCTTTCCGCGCGCTATACGAGATTGGAGTAATAGAAAATTGTGAATGTGGTTCGATGAACCCTCTGCCAGGCACTTAAATGTGATTTGCAGAGTATCCATGTAGATGTAGATGAAGAAGTAGGTTTAAAAGTCCCATGCACCCTTCAGACGATGATCAAGCCTTCAAACGACGTCCTGTCGGGGTCCTGTCGTTCTGAAAATCTTCTCCATATAAACGAGCCCCATGGCCATTACCATATGATAATCTCTACAGCAAATGAACGTCTACCAACTCTGCATGAGTACACCTCCATTGCGCTATGCCGGAGACTAAGTCCGTGATGAAGATTAAACATTGATGAGCTACGTGCTTGATGCTAGTAGAGCAATGAAGTGAGCCACTTGCCTGCATTACCTTAGTTCAATTGGAGCAACAAACACTGGCGGTGAAGCAAAGAATTGAAACTTCCTGTACATTCTAATCAATCGTAACATTTCATGTAAGACAACTTCGCCGGCCGGAGTGGCCGTGCGGTTCTAGGCGCTACAGTCTGGAACCGAGCGACCGTTACGGTCGCAGGTTCGAATCCTGACGCGGGCATGGATGTGTGTGATGTCCTTAAGTTAGTTAGGTTTAATTAGTTCTAAGCGACTGATGACCTCAGAAGTTAAGTCGCATAGTGCTCAGAGCCATTTGAACCATTTTTAAGACAACTTCCGTGTAATTCTGGTAGTCTGGTAGTGAGTGTTTCCCATGATAAATGTAATTATGAAGAGAAGTAGTAAAGGAGCTCTAAGGTGGAAATAAAGCGTTTCCGGACGTATGTCCATGTAAAGCATTTCATTACTCTACATGCGAGGTATGTTTATTGAAAGTTTGTCCGTACCTGTTTGTACACCCTGTTACACGATGTATTTTTATTTTGTAACTATGTTGCTTGTTTAATGTTCTATAAAGTAAATAGCTGTTTTCTTCCTGGCCCACTTCATTAATTTCGGAGATACATACTGGTATGACATGGTCTATCTATAACTGAAACCACTTACCAGAAAAATAAACACTATTTGCAATCGAAACTGGTTTGATGATACAATAAAAATGGAGCTGGAACAATAGGTACATTTTAAAATACTAGTTTTAAAATCCCAGCTTTCATATAGATGTTTACGATGCACATGTTACAGGGTGGTTGTAATTAAACTTACCCAACGTGAACCTGTCTAGACTGAAAACTGTTTACCGTATGTGTACCGAACGTTATAGGAATGTTACTCGGACTGCGCGCTGCAGGATTTGTCTTGTTGGTAGTGCTGAGTGCCGGTGTTGATACAGCGATGTAGGGTTCAAACGCAAATATCAGCGCACATTACAGGTGCAGTGTGTCAAAATGGATTTGGACGTAACGATCAGGTCTTCACTCCCAAACTTGTTTTATCAAAACAACAGCAATAGGGCTGCTGCCCTTCGCAAGTATCGACGCATTAGAGTACGGAGGGGGCCCTCTTTCCTCACACTGGTTGAAAAACATGACTCGGAAGTACGAATTAATTGGCGATTTGGGAACTGCTCCTGTTCCGCCACAAGTCGTTGGAGTCACTGCTACCATGGATGAGAATGCTGGACATAATGTGCGATCTTCAAGCAGTGCACGAGCTGTGTCACGATAACTGAACATTCCATGGTCCACCGTTCGAAAAGTGCCGCGAAGAGTTGTGAAATGACATCTCTAGTGCGGTTCCAGACTGTCGTGGCTGCAGATGGTCGTCACATTGAGTAATTTTTGTAACCTGGAACGTAAATATGGTACGCATTTAACAAATGTTACCTTTTTATGTGGAAATTAAAAGGTGTTGTTTTTTGTTTTTTCAATGGTTTATTCGTTACTTCCCCATCGCATGTCCTTTCAAAATTTCCACAATGCTCCATTGTCCTACGATCACTCGCTTTTCGTGGAGGTCCTCTCAAGTAGCGGAAATATATTAAAAACCGCTCTGTATAGTAAGAAATGTTTTGGAAACATTGTGCCAGTCAGTGAAAGAACCAATACGTAAAGCCAAGGTGGAACCAAAGGCATAGCATCGCTGATATCAGAGAATGCTGCACGTTTCAATAACCGTTCAAGGTGCGGGTGGCGTGCTGATAGGGACAGAAATTAAGTTTGTGGATGAGAAAAATAAAACGCGACGATTACAGCAGCCTGTCACATAATGCACGTCAACGACATTACTAACACTGACTTATGCTATCGTAATACTTGAACATTCTGTTTCTCTTTTAGATGCATCTGATGATCATATCTTAGATCGAAACCGATTATAAAATTAAGAAGTAGTTTGTGATCAAAGACTGTTTTCAAATGCGAAAATCATTACTTTATACATTTTAAGAGGGTGTATTGACCTTCATTTCATTTCAATTCCAATTACCTCGACTGCAATTGCATCAAATCAGAGGCAAATATGTAGCCCTTCAAAGAGAAAATGCCATCGACGTCTATTAGGTGGAACACCCGATGTACGACATAGCAATCGGGAAAAGCCGGCCTCTGTGACGGAGCGGTTCTAGGCGCTTCAGTCCGGAACCGCGCGACTGCCACGGTCGCAGGTTCGAATCCTGCCTCGGGCATGGATGTGTGTGATGTCCTTAGGTTAGTTAGGTTTAAGTAGTTGTAAGTTCTAGGGGACTGATGACTTCAGATGTTAAGTCTCATAGTGCTCAGAGCTATTTGAACCAATCGGGAAAATTAAAAATTGCGTGACAGCCTTTGGTGTGTCGTGCCGGCAGCAGTCCCGACGGCGACCATCACACCTTGTCAACCCTGAACTACCATAGCTAAATGTAACTGCCATAGAGGCACCAGAAGATGCAACTAAAATTTGCGAAACGAAGTACTCTACAGCACCTTCAACACATATAGCTTTAGTGAATTAACGAGCTTCCACTCAGCGATATGTTCATCAGTTCTGCCCATTATAACAACTGGATTTTACTGAAGTTCCGTAACTACGTATAAATATTTTAGCGGTGGTTACCTTTGTTTTGAAATTTTCTTAAACGGCAGAGTATTTTACGCTTTAAAACAGTAAAACGACCAAAATAATTTTTATCCAACATATTCAGGCTGTTCTCATGAATTTCTTTGTTTCTACGGCAGTACATGTATTGTAACCATCTACTGTGCATTAACTATATGGATGGACTGTTACGTGGATTTACTCCTGTAATGACAGAGCTATAAAGTAGAAACGATAAGGAATTCTTGCCACGCGTCTTTCAGGAGTGGAACAGGAAAGGAGGGACTCGCTTAGTGGTAGCAGAAGTACACTCCGCCACACCCTGCCACGTTGCTTGGGGAGTGTTGTATCTGAGTGGTGTGTTTTCCGCTGGACATGTCTGACAGAACAGACTCCACTCAGATACATACATTTCTAAGAAAGAAGGGAAGGGATCATCGAAATTTGTTTCAGTGCCAATGGACAAATATCAAAAATGGCTCTGAGCACTATGGGACTCAGCTTCTGAGGTCATCAGTCCCCTAGAACTACTTAAATCTGACTAGCCTAAGGACATCACACACACACGTCCATGTCCGAGGCAAGATTCGAACCTGCGACCGTAGCGGTCGCGCGGTTCCAGACTGTAGCGCCTAGAACCGCTCGGCCACCCCGGCCGGCTGCACAAACATCGTTCGAACTCCTACAGGAATTAGGATATGCGCGTAGTGAGTTCAATGGACGAGGGGCGCTGCATGCATCTTGCGATAAGTTGGATATTTGAGACGGTCAGTGACCGTGTCCGGATGGCCGAAGTGGTTATGGGAACCGCTCACGATATGCGGTAAATCCGGGTTAGAGTCTCGGTCCGGCTCAAATTCTCAACTTTCGCCGTTGTATTAGGACAGTGCCATGTGCAGCTCGCCGTGACGACTCCCCATGCTTTCCCTTTCCTACATTTCATGTTTACACTGCGGAATACTGATGTAGACGTGACGTAGACCGGCAGCGCGGACCGCGGCGGCGCGCGCCCGTCATCTGTCAGCTGGGCTTCGCGGCGGTTCCCACGCGGCCACGTCTGCTCGGCCACACACTGGCGCGCCTGTGGCGGCGCCTTTATCTTTTAATTAAATCGCCTGCAGCCTCCCACTGGACTCCAGTGGCGCGTCTGCCACCAGGCGGCGGCAGCCTCGCTTTCTGTAACACTCCCCACGGCCCAGCTATCCCTGCAGTTGTGACCGGTTCCCTAATGCTTGTAACGTCAGCAAGAGGACGTCGTGCCGCACGTTCTGCATCATGAACGCATAATCTTAGGCCTGCTTTGTTCTGGTCGATGACGAATGTCACAGTTGCCGTTATTTCTTCATTTCTCAAGCAACATCGTTAATAAACCCGTATTGCCGATGTGAGTACAGTCTAATGGCAACTGCACACGGCACGGTAGTTAAGCCTTTATATTTAAGGTAGAGTGCCATTCGTCTGCCTCCGTAGCTGATGTCTCGGGTTCGATTTTCCGCACTGTCTGGGATTTTTCCTTGGTGCGAGGACTGCTACGGGATGCAGGAACACATCCTCATTAAACCCTTACCTGTAACTGCGCTGCACTATTCGGAGTTGTTAGAAGCTTGTTCATACGCTACACATTGCTCGATTAGAAAACAGAAAATGTAGAAATATATTAAACATTAAGCACCATATGAATACTTTTTTTCATTATCCATTTTTTCGCCAACTTGCCCTGCTGTCTAAAACTCGTCAACGACGTTAATTCAAACCATCTTCACAAAACAATTTATTCGTACTTTAATGCATTTCGCGAATTATTTACTTTGCTTCTGCACACTATTTCCGTTTAAGGAATAATCGCTCGCTTTGTTCACTGTAACTATGCGCCCAGTACTACCGTAAGTAACATGAAATGGAAAGTGAAAATTTTATTCGCTATCCTGCGGCTTCGTATCCACACCTTTCACATACGGGGACTCAGTAACGAAGACCTTCTCTCATCACTGAGAACTGAAAAAAAAACCTCACTGTTATTAATCAGTCAGTTATCAGTTGCTGTTAATATTGTATTACCGGTACTACTTTTTATTTTAGCTTCTTCTGTATTGGACTGATAAACTATTAGTTAGAATTGTTTGTAATTTACGTTTACAATAGCAAAACATGTAGGTTGAAAGTGCTGCATACAAAAGGAAATGCATTTGTTTCAAGCTACTGATGATATCTTAGCGAAAATGTGGCGAAACATATCTAACATATCTAGCGAAACGAATATTGCCTTTACGCTTTTGCATGCAGACGGTCGAAACCTAAAAAATTATACACACTGAGTTTTCCAGGAGGTATGATCAATATTCAGGGGTATGACACAAATGCTCGTTTGAAGCGAAAAGCTTCATTTAGATATACGCCCTATGCTGAATGATTTCAGAGATATAACACATTTAATGTACATTTGGTTTTGGTCTAGTGGCGCACGTACCGTAATCACTGGACTCGTCCTGGTAGTACAATTATATGGCCAGCAAAATCGCCAGACATAAAGCCATTAGAATTTGTGTATGCGATGGACGAAGTTTGAGGTGCTTGAACGGAAGATGAACACGCGAGGTGGACTACTTGGTCGTAACATGGACGTTGGTGCCGTCTTTAGGGAACGTGCAGAGCAACTCAGATAAGCAACAGAAAATATTCTCTCAAGAGTGCACAAATGATTGAAATCGATGGTAGGATCTTCGAACATTTATTGCAAACTAAGGGAGCTGTAATGTGATGTGCACGACAATGTTTAGAAGTGAATGTGTTAAAAATAGATATTTTTTAAATTGATGCTTTGTAAAACGCTTGTTGTACACATGATGCTGTAATATACAGAGAAGTTGCAGCATTAGAAAATTGTAGCGAAATGCAGGAAGATCTGCAGCGGATAGGCACTTGGTGCAGGGAGTGGCAACTGACCCTTAACATAGACAAATGTAATGTATTGCGAATACATAGAAAGAACGATCCTTTATTGTATGATAATATGATAGCAGAACAAGCACTGGTAGCAGTTACTTCTGTAAAATATCTGGGAGTATGCGTGCGGAACGATTTGAAGTGGAATGATCATATAAAATTAATTGTTGGTAAGGCGAGTACCAGGTTGAGATTCATTGGGAGAGTCCTTAGAAAATGTAGTCCATCAACATAAGAGGTGGCTTACAAAACACTCGTTCGACCTATACTTGAGTATGGCGCATCAGTGTGGGATCCGTACCAGATCGGGTTGACGGAGGAGATAGAGAAGATCCAAAGAAGAGCGGCGCGTTTCGTCACAGAGTTATTTGGTAACCGTGATAGCGTTACGGAGATGTTTAACAAACTCAAGTGGCAGACTCTGCAAGAGAGGCGCTCTGCATCGCGGTGTAGCTTGCTCGCCAGGTTTCGAGAGGGTGCGTTTCTGGGTGAGGTATCGAATATATTGCATCCCCCTACTTATATCTCCCGAGGAGATCACGAATGTAAAATTAGAGAGATTAGAGCGCGCACGGAGGCTTTCAGACAGTCGTTCTTCCCGCGAACCATACGCGACTGGAACAGTAAAGGGAGGTAATGACAATGGCACGTAAAGTGCCCTCCGCCACACACCGTTGGGTGGCTTGCGGAGTATAAATGTAGATGTAGATGTACAGCAATTAGTAATTTTTACATGTGTAAATCTGACAATATCTTGAACAATAAGGAAAATAAAGAACAGTGTACATTAAATGTACCAGTGTGAATTGTTTTGATTCAGATTATCGTTTCTCTCATATTCCTGAATATTCGTCATTTCTCCTGGGATATCCTGTATAATGGGGGAGAAAAATGTTTTGTAACATTGCGTACGTTGTCTTTCTGCACGTTTGCCGGCTACTTTCTGTGCCGACACGTCCATTTACGGCCATGAATCGCTAACAGTAAAACGTTCCGAAAAGCCGAGTTCTGTGGCTTCTGCGCTAGAGAGCCTTGCAGTACAAGCGGCCTGTTTTGCCGGCGGCGGTCCGCCCGTGCACGAGATACGAAGCCACAGAGCCCCCGCAACAAGGCAGACATCCGCCCCAGACTACAGACTCTGCCCCGCGGCTCGAGTGTCCCGTATGTAATTACAACCCTGCAGCCGTGACCAACTGTCTTGTAATATGCTATTGGTAAAGGTCCCCGACGACAGATTCTCTGCTTCATTCCAGGTTCCCACGGACGACAGTTCAGATTTCGTAACCAAAACGATTCGCTTTTTATGGGCGAAAAGTCGGAAGTTCTATCGATTGCGCTGAAATCTCAGCATCTTTCATATTGACTTCGTACAATTGATCTCCTCATGTAGTACCCAAAAGTTCATAAGCTTCCACAGCCACATTTCATAAAATTCTTCTACACTAATGACATGCTTTTGTAAAATCAACGAACGTTCTGCCATTATTGCACTTTACCTCCGTAAGGATGACTAATATTTTGATATGACCTGTTCTTTTGAAGATAATTTGTAATATCAGTCCAAAAAACGTTTCATTTTCCAAAATGGCGCAGCCACAAAATAAGGATAATTCTATGGAACGTCTATGAAATTATGCATCGTGTTTTACAAAGTACTGTCCCATATTCGTAGAGCAGGTAGTTTTTATGAAAACTAGAAAAGAAAGTTCCTGAACACACCACACGTCCAGAACGCACAACTTGTTGAGATAAGTGCGATGCTGGCTCGTGTCGAAAATGGTCGCTATTCCGTGCTGTGGACTGTCGTTTTGTTGACTGTATTAGAATCACTTTATTTTCGCCCCGGACACATACTTTGGAACCTACTGTAGTAGTTCGGAACCAACTACACATCAGATGCCGATACTGTTACGTTGGCCCACACAAACTCTGCAACTAGTAGCTGCTCAACACCTGAACGCTGCAGTTTGTCCAAAACTGCTCTTACCATCATTACACGAATTTCGAAACTCGAAGTAATATGGCAAAGAAAGAAGCGGAATACAGGGGTCAGAGAACTGCCCAAGTATATTTGTGAGATCTTGACACACCTACACAAAAACTTCAACAGCGTAACTGTCAAGAGAAAGTCTTGATATTCAAACGATTGGTTGGTGATAATGTGATATTGATTTCTGCAGTTGTCTCATGCCCTACATGTCGTTACCTTCCACAAAAAAAAATGGTTCAAATGGTTCAAATGGCTCTGAGCACTATGGGACTTAACATCTGTAGTCATCAGTCCCCTAGAACTTAGAACTAATTACACCTAACTAACCTAAGGACATCACACACATCCATGCCCGAGGCAGGATTCGAACCTGCGACCGTAGCAGTCCCGCGGTTCCGGACTGAGCGCCTAGAACCGCTAGACCACCGCGGCCGGCGTTACCTTCCACAGTACATAAAGTATTCATATCCTCTTATACTTCAAAGAAATAATTCTAATAACCGTAATTGGTAGTTCGCATCAGTAATACACGGGTCACTAATTGATCGTCTCAACAGAGATATTTTTTTCCACTTGGATTGGATGAAATTTCTCGTTAAATGCTGAGATTTACGTTTTCTACTGCCGCAATAACTACTGCAAGATGTACTTGATTTTTATCACAGAGTTAACGGCTTTGAGGATAAATACACACAATGTTATGTAGATAAAGCTAATAGCAATGATGTAACATTTTTTATCTGATAACTGGTACTATAATTACGCAGGTGCGTAGTGTATTTAGAAACTGTAAACATGTTTGAGAAAGCATTTAGATCTAGAACCACCACTAAAAGCCCTTAAGAACTATTATCTGTAACTATAGAACATGATAAATAGTTCATAGTTGCCCTGCAATTAAAGACAAGATGAAAATCAGAGAAATGTTTACGGCAGCTCATAAAGTTATGCCAGCAATCTTTTTGACAAAAATATGGCTTACGTATAACTTTTCTTTCCCCTGCTGGAGACCACGTTAGAGAATAAAGGTGGTGGTAAGTTCTATGGGACCAAACTGCTGAGATCATTGGTCCCTAGGCTACCCCGCGCGGCTAGAGAACAAAAAGTAATGGGAAAATGACATTTGTGCAGTTGAAGATACGCATTTTTCATAAGGCCTTCAACACATTTTAAATACAGGAATGTTGTGCCTGGCTACTTCAACGAGTGTGGAGAACTGAGATGCAGAGGAAAACGCAACTTCTCACACCGAGTGAGGTACATTGCCCAAGAACACACTGCTTGTATTGGGAAAGAGTGCAGGCTGGCAGTTTTTTTAAACCACTCCAAGCAAATGCCGAGAAGCAACTCTTCCACTCTTCCGGGTGGAGTAGATGTCAATACATAGGAGGGGCGTCCAGTAAGTAGTACAACACTTTTGTTCTCAGCCAGTTTTGATTAAGGCTGAAAAAAAGCGTAATTTGTTGTAAGATATCGTGGAATATTCCCGCTTCAGCTACTACAGTTTCCTGAAGTTCTGATAGGTGTCGGCGCTATATACAGCCTTCAAAATGGCGTCTTCTAACGAAGGTGCGTTCTAAGCAGAGCTGTCATTTAGATTCTTTGGCGGGAAACCAGAGCTACGCAGGTACTGATAGGCGCTTCAAGAATGTCTACGGAGACCTGGAAGAGAACAAAAGCACGGTGAATCGTTGGGCGAGCCGTGTGTTACCATCGCAACAGGTTCGCTGAAACCTGTCCTATCCCCCGCGTGCCAACCGGCCGCACGCAGCTAAGCTACCCATACGAAACTGAATAAACGGCTTCAGCATGTTCGTCGCCACAAAAATGCAAACGAATTTCTCCTTCTCCATGACAACACACCACCTCACACGCGTCTGCGAACCCGAGAGCAGCTCACAAGACTTCGTTGGACTCTTCTTCCCCATCTGCACTACAGCCTGGATCTTGCACCTTCAGACTTTCATCCATTTGGTCCAATGAAGGATGCCCTAGGAAGTGGTACGTGGATGATGGGGAGGTTACTGATGCAGCAAGACTTTAGCTCCGACGTCGACCAGTATAGTGGTACCATGCGGCCATACAGGCCCCTCTCAGTAACCTGGTGTAAGGCCTTCGCACTGAACGGAGATTGAAAAATAGGGTTTTGTAGCCTAAAAAATGGGGAATAATATGATATACTGGAATCCTGAGTAAAACTATCTTGCCTTCAGAAAAAAAAGTATCGCGAACCCCCCACGTAATTAAAACTTACTTCCTTCCCATGCAGCTTGTCGCGGACGACTGGAAAACAAACATGAAAGGTTTATCCTCTCGGTCAAGCCGTATCGATCGCTGGGTGGCTAGCAGAGCCTTCTAAAGGCCTGACCAAGGCAGGTGAGCGTCCCGCGGCCGGCAGGGAGCGCGCAGCGTTCCCATCACTCGCGGTGCGGGGGCGTCGCGCTTCCGGCGCATCACTGGCTGGCTGGCTGGCTGGCTGGCAGGCAGGCAGGCAGGCAGGCAGCTGCCGCCGGCAGATAATGCCCCACGTACTGGTACTGGTACGGCCGTCCCTGCATACAAAAGCAGGAAGTCTCAGCCGCCATATGGTCTCCGGTGGTAATTGGCAGCGCCGGATGCACGCGCCTCTTCACCGCTCCCCTTTCACGTGAAGTACGGCCACGTGGACCTATTCATTCCCAAAGCCAGTGTTCAGTGTCTGCCGTAAGACGCTTCACAAGACCATCATCAGTTTTTCATCCTAACGATCACGGATTAATCTGATGGGGTCTGGTAGGTGTCTCTGTAGAATAGTCTCAGTTGTGCGACTGGATTCGGAATTTCCTGTCACATAGCTCACAGTGCGTACCAATTAACAAGATGTTACCTAAAGAAACACACGTCATAGCTGGGGCTCCCCAAGGAAGTCTTGTAGACAATCTGCTGTTCTTAATCTAAATGAACCATTAAGGAGACAATCTGAGCAGTCGTTATAGAACGTATGCAAGTGATGCCTTTGTTTGCTGTCTAGCAAGTCATCAGAAGATCAAAACGAATCACAAAATGACGTATACAAAATGCCTGCATGGTGCGGAAAGTGGCATTGACTGTTGTTGTTGTTGTTGTTTTTTGTTTTTGTTGTTGTGGTCTTCAGTCCAGAGACTGGTTTGATGCAGCTCTCCATGCTACTCTATCCTGTGCAAGCTTCATCTCCCAGTACCTACTGCAACCTACATCCTTCTGAATCTGTTTAGTGTATCTCTTGGTCTTTCTCTACGATTTTTACCCTCCGCGCTGCCCTCCAATACTAAATTGGTGATCCCTTGATGCCTCAGAATATGTCCTATCAACCGATCCCTTCTTCTAGTCAAGTTGTGCCACAAGCTCCTCTTCTCCCCAATTCTATTCAATACCTCCTCATTAGTTATGTGATCTACCCATCTAACCTTCAGCATTCTTCTGTAGCACGACATTCCGAAAGCTTCTATTCTCTTTTTGACTAAACTATTTATCGTCCACGTTTCACTTCCATACATGGCTACACTCCATACAAATACTTTCAGAAACGACTTCCTGACACTTAAATCTATACTCGATGTTAACAAATTCCTCTTCTTCAGAAGCACTTTCCTTGCCATTGCCAGTCTACATTTTATATCCTCTCTACTTCGACCATCATCAGTTATTTTGCTCCCCAAATAGCAAAACTCCTTTACTACTTTAAGTGTCTCATTTCCTAATCTAATTCCCTCAGCATCACCCGACTTAATTCGACTACATTCCATGATCCTCGTTTTGCTTTTGTTGATGTTCATCTTATATCCTCCTTTCAAGACACTGTCCATTCCGTTCAGCTGACTCTTAAACAAAGGAAACTGTGACGTCCTCGACGCACTAAAAATAAGTTAAATTTCCAATGCACGATGAATGGCACAAATTTGAAGGCTTTTTCAACTAAATACCTAGGATTACTTTTTCCTACGAATTAAATAGGAACCATCACGTAGGAAATATTATAGAGAAGACTGCGTTTTGTTGATAGAACGCTCAGAAAATACAATAAATCTACTAGACACCCTGCCTACCTACGCTTATCAGTCATCTGCTGGAATATTGGTGCGCGGCATGGGATCCTTACTAGGTAGGACTGACCAAGGAAAAAACTTCATAGAAAGGCAGCTCGCTTTCTATTATCGCGAAATCAGGCGGAGCGTGTCACGCATATGATAAGTGAGTTGGCTATAGCAATCATTAAAACAAAGGCGTTTTTCGTTGCAGTGACAGCTTTCCACGAACTTTCTCCTTCGAATACGAAAATACTTTAACTTCCACCTATAAAGGGAGAAATAGCCATCGTGAGAAAATAAGAAATAAGAATCCGCGATGCTCGTTTTTTTCCGCGCGGTATTAGTGAGTGGACTATAGAGAAAACATCTCTGAAAGTCTATCTTCATACAGATGGTTGCAGGACCTCGGCTGTTCAGTATACAATGTCGAATCAAAACACCTTCAGCCGTCTAAATTTCCGGTTGTTATTTCATTTGAGCAATCAGTTTCAGCGCTATATTAGGCCGTCTTCAGGCCCCCTGACCGTTGTGTAGTAAGAACCCCACCTCTGGTCTAGTCAAAACAGGGTCCAACATTCAGTGATTGGTATATGAAGTTTTCTTCAAAATGCGGTGACTCCTTCGATCACCGCTTGCCAAGTCAATTGGTGATCGAAGGGATTGCTGTGTCAAGAAGAAATGTACGGATACCAGTGGCTGGATGCTAGGCCATATTTTGACTAGATCAGAGCTGATATTCTGCATACACATCGGTCTGGGGGCCTGAAGATTACGTAATGTAGCCCTGAAGCTGAAAGCTCAAATAAAATAACAACCAGAAATTTAGACAGTTGATTCGACATTTAGTAGAGAAATCGTGTGAAAGTCGTTCATTGTACCCTCTCCCATGCCCTTAAGTGTGAATTTCAGAGTTGCTATGTAGTTTTATACGTGCAAAAAGCGTTCAGAGATATATTTTTAGACAAACTGGCTTCACCTCCTACACGGAACAGCACCGACCTGAGCCACATATCGAGAGGTTGAAGGCAAAACTGTATCTTTCCAAAAAATGTCCTGGTGTGAGCGAGAAGTAATTATCCGGCTGTTCAGTGCAAATGGGATATGGAACAGTAACTAATGTTCCGTATATCCTTCCTCTTGCCATTCTACTATTGTCCAGCACTGGCAGAGTGGCAAATGTCAGTTTAAAAATGGACTCCTGTCGCTCCAGGCACACGCTTCATTTCAATAAGTCTTAAAGCATAAAGTTTAACATGTTAATCAAGAAATTTTACTATATATAAAAGAAATAAAAATAAATTCTGTTTTAATATGTATTGCTGAACAAATTTCCTAACTTTTCAAACTTTTTAAATGATTTTATACAAAATATAACATTTTGATGTTCATGATGGTAGATCACATAATTAATGAGGTGGTATTGAATAGAATTGGGGAGAAGAGGAGTTTGTGACACAACTTGACTAGAAGAAGGGATCGTTTGGTAGGAGATATTCTGAGGCATCAAGGGATCACCAGTTTAGTATTGGAGGGCAGCGTGGAGGGTAAAAATCGTAGAGGGAGACCAAGAGATGAATACACAAAGCAGATTCAGAAGGATGTAGGTTGCAGTAGGTACTGGGAGATGAAGAAACTGGCACAGGATAGAGAAGCATGGAGAGCTGCATCAAACCAGTCTCTGAACTGAAGACAACAACAACAACAACAACAACAACAACAACGATGGAGGATAGAATGATGAGTATTACAATGCTGGAGCCCATGAAACAGTACGAGGTAGGTAACAATTACCTAGAGGGACGGTTTAGGAGGGAGGAGGCGGAAGGATGCGGTGCGGTGGAGTGTTATTGTTAACTGTGTCAAGGAGAAATGGTATATATCGGGACGGATTTTATCATCAGCTGATGGGAAGATCCGGTGGGAATGTGGATATGGCACAGAAATGTATGGAAAGCGATGTGTTTTGTGTCGTTACTGCTTTATATGTTGCATCCCTACCTCTCCACACGTAAGTCCATGTGAGCCTTGGTACGCGTTGTTGTTTGGATGACAGGATAAAGCGGAAGGGGTATTCAGTATTATTACTATAAATTTTTAATTGGTTGTCATCGACGAATCAGTTCGATGGTGCCATCGTGACATGGTGCTACTACTCACCTACATCTACGTCACTACTGTGCAATTTCGCACTCTGAGGAGAACGTTGGAGATTGACGTTTCATGAAAAGATCACGCCACATTGCATAACGCATTTCTTTAATGTTTTGCACCTCATCTCGCGTATCAAATCCGTGATACACACACTACTACTTCGCGATAATATATAACGAGTGTCCTTCTTCCAACTTTTCCAGTGTCCTCCGTTAATTCTGTCTGGTAAGCATCCCACACTGCCCAGCAGTACTAAAGCAGAGGAATCCCAAGCTCTGTAGTATTATTCAGTAATAGGAGCTACAAGTGTTCCATAAGCGGTCTCAGTTGGAAACGAGATACAAATGCCTAAAATTATTATAATAAACTGAAGTCGGTCACTCGCTTCCCCTAAAACTGACCTTATGTGCTTCCTCCATTTCCTACGCCTGCTTATTTAACACTTTCGTGACCGAATTGATGAAATTATCACATATTAATATAAAAATTGGTTTCCTTCTTTTGGAATAGATACTTCGTCAGGTACCTAAAATTAGAGTGTTACTTATAGCTTTATAATTTTTCAACTGGGATTGTATGTCCCACTGGACTTGTGGAGGAATAAACAGTTTCCTAATTTGTTGCTACTCGATTCCATCGGGAAATATGTGTCCCACTTAAAATAACTTTTTACCAGGGATTAGTATCTGTAAAAGGAATGTAAGTACTAATATTATGTCAAACAATTTATTTGTTCTCAGCTTAACATTTTTATGAGTTTTTTCAGAACATTGTTAAATACATTGTGGAAATACATATACATCAAGTTACTCCGCATCTCTTCCATCCGTATGCTGCATTGTCTGCATCGCCTCCTTTGTGCTTCTTGCTGGGACATGTTTTCCAGCTGTATATAAACGCACACAATCATCCGTACAAAAGGGTGTGAGGTTGGAATAAAATGGCAAGCCACTTACAATTTTGTCAGCAGCTCACCACCTTAGATGTAAGATTCGTCATGAAGGATATGCTATTGCCAGCAAGTCACTCAAATGGTGGCATGGCTTTCGATTCTTGTAGTGGTGAAAAGTTTCGCCATGTGGAACTGTAATAGTGAGGGAAAATGTGACAAACTTCTTTTCACCTTGCTCTTGTAAGTCAGTTTCCAAGTGGGATAAATATAAAGAGAAGAGAGAGGCAAGCATTCATCACAAAAATAAACGAATAGTTTGTCAATTTGTTCGCTTCATGTATCAAATCAAGGGAAATAAAGTAAAATTATAGCTCCGAATGAAAAATATAAATCTAAAAATTTAGACACAAATACGACTAAAGGTACAAATAAAAGTTCTCTTCACATACTGCCCATAAGGCAAAACCGTTCAACGAATTTAAAAGTGTTTTATCAACAAATACATGCACAAATCTGTTCTTTTAAATAATGTGAAAACAATAAGTACGTTTGCTGAACTTATCACCGCTACGGTCGCATGTTCGAATCCTGCCTCGGGCATGGATGTGTGTGGTGTCCTTAGGTTAGTTAGGTTTAAGTAGTTCTAAGTCTAGGGGACTGATGACCTCAGCAGTTAAGTCCCATAGTGCTCAGAGCCATTTGAACCATTTTTCTCTGAATTTATCTATTGCAGACAGGAAAAAAATTACGTAAAGCCACCGAAACGCAAAGCACACTATTGGCAACTGACAATCAGGCGATATATCGCGCATTAGGTGCCAACAACGAGCCCATTGGCTCCAGACGCTTGATACATTCCACGCTAGATCGCAGTACTTCATAGATGTGAAACTGTCACAGCCATGCAAATTAATTTGTGTGTGGGACACACACGTCTAACTTCGACGTGATCGTCTCAGGCGGCACACCACTACAACTGTGTTCGAATATTGCATGACTGTTTTTCCTTCTCAGTTGCAGTACCTTCCATTATTCTACATCTAGTGCAAGCTGCAATTCATCACCCCAAATAGAAATTCTTTTGTAATTCATCCTGTATCTGCCAGCTACACCACTATCTCGTAAACAAACCATCCCAGATTGCTGCCCACCCCGTCCGTCAGTTTGTTTACGTACATGGATAATAAGAACGGTTCTATCACACTTCCCTGGGGTACTCGTGAAGATATCCTCGTGTCTGATGATCACTCGCCGTCGAGGACAACGTCCTCGGTTCTATTACTTCAGAAGTCTTCGCGCCACCCACATATCTGAGAACCTGCTCCTTACTTTCGGGTCTTCGTTAACAGCAGCGTGGCACTGTGAGAACCACTTTCCGGAAGTCTAGGACGTTGGTATCGACCTGTGTGCCCTTCATCGATGATTCGCAAAGTATCGTTCGAGAGAAGGGCAAGCGTTCTGTATCTGTGCTGATTTGTAGACAGAAGCGTTTGCGTCTCAAGGGACTTCAGTATGATGGAACTCACAATATGCTGCAGACTTCTGTAGGAAACCAACGTTAAGGATAATGGTCTGTGATTTTACGCTTTTTACATACGAGAATCCCCTGAGCCTTTTTTTTTTTCTCATCCGCTTGCGACTTTGCGCTGCACGACGAGAGATTCAAGATAAATCCAACATCCTAAGCACGGGGCCAGTGCCGAAGAGTGCTCTCTCTAAAATCCAACGGAGATTCTTGACATATGAAGTGTGTTTACTATGTACGCAATCTGGTTTCGCTCTCTTCCTGTTAACTGACACACATCGTCCTTATAAAAATATGCACTAGCGTTCTCTGCTATAAAGCCGGGTAGAACATAAATACATGAAACATACAGCGCATGCAGGTTGACGAACGATGTTGGTGTCAGCTGAGCACTGATCACGTACTGATTCCAGACGTACATTCCGCTTCTTTGGAGATCAAATAGGTTACACGTTTATTGATGTTCAATTTCGAGCAGAGTGTTTCTTGTTTATATTCATTTGCTAGCTTCGGTTCAATAAACTCTGCTAAATAGATTGCGAAACGTTCTTGTATCCACCTCATTTGCAAACTCGGGAAGCGACACAGCTCTATACGCAACGCACGGGGGCTGCAAAACTCTGCCTGTCTTTAGCGAACAGGCGGCACTTTTCTTCAGGCTCACGACTACATAATGAAGCTCGTGCTATAAAGCGAGGTAAGGCAGCGTTAATTGAAATAACTGCTATATACACTGACTCAGTGTTTCATAAGGCTGACTCCAAATGAGCTGTAGTCAGCAGTAACAAATTGGCGGTGAAAGACGAGAACGCGAGCACGGAGTGAAAAGCCATTCACAGAGGGATCACTTGTGTCAGGAGGCGCTCGCATGGAATGCTATCGGCAGCTTGCGTTCAGCTGAATTGACGGTGCTGTCAACGAACGCGGTCGCGCACGTTCTCTCCGCGCAAGGCCGAAGCATTCAGAAGTGTCAGAGCAGAATACGCGCCGTTGCAGACTGGCGTGTTATTTAACTGTACAAGGCGCGCGCGCGCGGAATGTGAGACATTTATCGCGCTTCTTATCTATTCCTGGGCTCGGAAGCAAGCAAGTAAGTGCTTCGAACAGATTTCTGCTTTTGCACGTGGAATTCGTTAACTCTGAACTAAAAAGGAGGCCGTTTAAAGTGTGTCCCGTTGTTACGTAATCCACAGGTTGTGAAGCACTCTAATTATTGTGTAAACTTTCCAAGATCGCGATCTAAATGTGGAGTTTGTAATGAATGGACGAGAATTAGTGACAATTTGAATCTCTGATTCGCTCACTGAGGCGTGTTTTGGTGGCCTAATCGGTAGAGCGATGACCGCGAAGGTCAGGCGTTCGTGGTAGAGCCACACCGTTATGCTTCAAAATATTAACGTAGTTTATACTTTGCCTTGAATAAATTTTGATTACTTATGTTTCCTGTTCTTTAATTCTTCTCTCTTTTTGTTTCAGGTAAGTGTTGCAGGGCGGCACGTCGGCGGATGCACGAACTTCATTAGGCCAGAAGTCTTCATGCTTCCCGCCGACCAAAAAGGAGTCAGCTTTTTCCCTGATTTTTGCCGGAATTGGTGGTAACACATCAGTAATGTATTTTTGCGCGTAGTTTTA
Source organism: Schistocerca cancellata (assembly GCF_023864275.1). Taxonomy (NCBI): domain Eukaryota; kingdom Metazoa; phylum Arthropoda; class Insecta; order Orthoptera; family Acrididae; genus Schistocerca; species Schistocerca cancellata. Next base: position 471,370,890 of record NC_064627.1, read on the forward strand.
TAGACTTTAAACTTTCATCAAAGATTATTTACGACTAAAGATATTGATATTACCACATTAAACTGAACGTAATTTGCATGGTTTTTCTTTCGCAAGGTATATTCATTGTTGTTGCACTGTCATAGTAGGATTTTAGTAACTGGTTCAGTGACTGATGTGCCTGAGGTGGTACCGGGATCGTCACGGCACTTTTTGTTTCGCCAGACACAATTAAAATTTCTGCGTTAGTGTTCGCAGTTTATTAGACCCTTAGCTGTAGAAAAAGTTATTTTCTCAGAACTACGTCTAAAAAAACAGTAGCAATCTGATGAAATTCATATTACGTTAACGTGAACTAAAACTACAGATACGAACCTTTACTGAAATTACGCATGTACCAACTAGCTGAGAAATACAAATTAAGAATAAAATGTATAAATTGGTAATAAAACCGCTGCAGCTGATGGCGTAACACAGTGAGAACATGTCTGCCTCAAGAAGAGAGTTCGCGACATTCATCACAGGTGAAATAACGTCAAAGACATTGCATTCTGCTCAGGATGGCAGCATCAAAGTTCTTAATACTGTGTTTTTTTACATTCATCAGAGTCTTAGATTTAAGGAAACCGCACTTTAGTGCCGATATAGTGGCAGAACATGCTGAAATTCGCTTGGTTCCTAAGGTGTACAATATTTCCTTTTGAGGACGTGCTCAAAACTAATGCCTTCGAACTTCTTATGTGAAAACTCTTAAAGCTTTTTAAACAAAACTAACGTTATTAATATCTCTCAACTTAGTCACCCTGGCGACGAACGCATTTCTCCAAACGAGATACCTGTTTGTTGATACCGTCACAGTATAATGTCTGACTTCGTTGGCGGAGCCACAGCCCCACCTCGGCTTGCTCTTCTTTAAGTTCTAGAAACAGATGAAAATCGGATGCAGGTAAGTCAGGAGGGTACGGAGGATGATAGATGACAGGGAAACCGAAGCATCAGATTGTTGGAGATACCGGAGCACTCGTGTGTGGTCTGACATTGTCATGGTGTAGGAGAGGGCGTTCCATGTGTGGACGAACTCATCGAATTCGAAACTAGACTACAGCACGCTGTTTCTGACCCATCAACAGAGTTACGTTACACAGCGCATGTTATAGGCCGCGCGGAATACGCTGGACGATGCGAAGTGATCAGTTTTCGTTCAAAGAGCTGGGCGACTCCATTCATTTTTTCAGAAGGGGAAGCCGAGAAGCGTTTGCCACCTTTTGGCCGCAATCTTTCTCAAACGATTTTACAGTAACTATTCGGTAAAAAAAATCATTTTTGCTTTATTTGTAGCTTTATATGTTCCCATCATTTCGTTAATAATCATAGTTATTGTGATATTTACGTAGAATTAAAACGCTGCGCGAAATTGGAAAAAGTTGGCAATGAAAAATATGGGTCGCCTTGATTTTGCGTCTGGTGCGTATTGCATAATATGTTGCTGCGTATGAAATATAGCAAACGTATTGAATTTTTCTTTAGACTTTGTTGGAGGTCTCTATTTGTCACCAATTTCGAGAGAATAATGTGATGTAGCTCACTCATCTGCGATCGCACCGCGCCAGCTACAAAGCCAGAGTGAAATATCCACAACATTCCTCATATTCCATAAACTTTTTGAGATATCGAATGAAATTTTGACAAATTATAGCACACATAGATGAGAGTATCTTGCTGTGTGGTTATTATGCAAAACTTCATTATTTACTCTGTTAATCCACTGACTACATACTTCTCCGATGAAAGAATGTAGTTCTTAAGGGCCATCGACACATGCTATAGGTTTTGGAACATAGTGAGTGAGTATTCAAAGAAATGTGACTGACACCAGAACAACAGGGTTCAAATCAAATGGCTGTGAGCACTATGGGATCTAACTTCTGAGGTCGTCAGTCCCCTAGGACCAGAACTACTTAAAACCAACTAAACCAAGGACGTCACAAACATCCATGCCCGAGGCAGGATTCGGACGGGGCCAGACTGTAGCGCCCAGAACCGCTCGGCCACTCTGGCCGGAGAACAACAGGGACTCACATGCATCGGGAATAGAAAATAGAGCATTGAGAAAGGCTAGCCACTGGATTTGCGTAATAAAATCTAAAAAAGGGCGACTGATGGCTTCACTCTATATAATTTGTAGTAAGTGAAGTCATCATACGTTTATTTTGTACTGAGGATGTGCCATTTCATAACATGCTGATCTTACTTATCCTCAGTTCCTCACTTAATAGATTTAACCACTGTTTCAGAATTCTCCCACAATTTTGTATGCACAACGTGCTAGTAAGGTGAGACTGTAAAATCCGCTGAGTTTTGACAAAGAAGCAAATGTAAACACGGCAACAAGAGAAATGTGTGGGTTTTGCTCAAAATTCCCCACTCGTGACTCTTCTCTGAATGTTGCAAACGGTCAAGAAACCAGACGAAAATGGATCGCTGCATTTTCGGCGAAATTCTTTTTAGATGTCAACAAAAGAAAAAGTGACTGGTCTTTCTGAATGGTCACCATGCAAGAATGGGTGTGGAGGAGCCCCGTGTAATATTTACCAGAAGTGTGAGTGTAGGCTTCAGTTCAGAACGGCACTTCAGCGCCCGGCATTTCCCATACAGCGCTCCGTGCGAACCCCCCACCCGGCACTGCTGCTCTTCCCCCGCTTCTCCAGCCGAGTGTGCATCTAGCGGCAACGGTAACGGCATTTTGCCCTACGATTCGGAGCCCTCCAGCAGCAGAAGGCTGCAGATATATAGACAGGAAGGGTAAGGATTTAGAATGTTAATAGCGTTGGGTCTATTTAACAAGCTCTCTGAGTTTTTACGTAAATTCGATGGCATTACTTTTCAGCACGCCCCCGTATTTAATGTTTCATTTTCTGGTATGATCTAAAATAAAAACTGTCATACGTGTGCTGGGCGTGACCGCCACCACCGTGCAAAAAGGCGATTCTGAAGTTTCTACCATTACCTATCTGGAATCCTTTCTTGAGAGAGAGATTTGTTTTGTTAGCGCAACGTCTTGTATAATATTTCTCCGAAAACATTTTTCTCTGTAGCAAATGGGACATTCCCGCTCTATTGCAGTTGGAGACAATACGTATTCCATGACTTCTGTTCACGCAGCATCCCAAAGACTATAAATGCCCATAGATATCAAATGGTTCAAATGGCTCTGAGCACTATGGGACTCAACTTCTGAGGTCATCAGTCCTCTAGAACTTAGAACTACTTAAACCTAACTAACCTAAGGACTTCACACACATCCATGCCCGAGGCAGGATTCGAACCTGCGGCTGTAGCGGTCCCGCGGTTCCAGACTGCAGCGCCTAGAACCGCTCGGCCACAACGGCTGGCCCATAGATATCATCTGCGATTATGGGGTCTCCGTTTCCTTAATTGTAGTGTCATGTAGTGATACTGATGGACACCCCTTGTACCGCCCGACTATAACACGACTGGTTAGTGCTGTCCGCGTCGTAGCTATCATCCGCGGATGATTGCAAGTTTCCTGTTTCAAGCGAGTACCGCAAGAAAATTCCAGCATCACTCACGAGCCGACACCGCCGCGTCGGCGTCTTTGTATGCTCTTGTGACATCTTCATTGTGTGTCCGCGAGCTGCAGCTGACGTTCCTTCTGCGGTCTCTAAAGCCCGGTAAGGGCTCCGAGGGGATGGTTTTTGCGGTGGGAAACGCATTACAGTCCTGAGCTATAACGCCAAGCGTCGTGGACGTGACGGCTCAGCCCGCAGTCACGTTTCCAGTTATTGTTACTGCTCCCCGCGAAAGGAAACTGGGCAAGCGGAGGTGCGGTGGGTAATGGGCTAGGCACGAGTGCGATGGCGACTCTGCCTTTTCGCTTGGGAGACATCTCTTGGTTCGTCTTCGGATGGGGTTGCGAATTTTAGAAACGTTCACTCATCACCATTACCGCACTGTTACATCATTATCTCATGATGTTGCTCATCATCATCATCATCATCATCATCATATCATCATCTTGTCACGCCAACGCATTGCAGGCGAGGTGAGTCACGAATTTCACTACGCAACTTTATTACATCCCCGCCAGGAAAGAAAACATTCACGTACGGCCAGGGACTGTCCTGCTCTCATATGCATTGTGTCCGAGTTAAATATATAGTAATATAAACTCTAATAAATTCAGACGGTACTGAGATATTTATTGGCGGTTTGCTTCTACAATTACAGTAACTCAAAATGTTTTCGGTTTTCGCTTGCGACACTGGGTACCCTGTGCGCATGCGCGTGACTGCCTTATTCCCGTAAACGCACGTCAGCTATGTGGACCCCACAGGCAGAAGGTGTTACGCGTTCTTTCTCTTATGGAGCTGAAGTCTGTTCCACTGATATATGAGGGTGAGTGAAATGTAAACCTTAAATATTTTTTAAAAATATTATTTATTGTGCAGAAGTGGTACAAAGCTGCATAACTTTTCAACATAATCTCCCCCACACTCAACGCAAGTCCTCCAGCGCTTACAAAGTGCATAAATTCCTTTAGAAAAAAATTCTTTTGGTAGTCCGCGCAATCACTCATGCACCACGTGGCGTACCTCTTCATCAAAACGGAACTTCTTTCCTCCCATTCCGTCTTTGAGTGGTCCAAACATATGGAAATCACTTGGGGCAAGGTCTGGTGTGTATGGTGGATGAGGAATACACTCAAAATGCAGGTCTATGATTGTTGCATCTGTTCTACGGGCAGTGTGGGGCCTTGCATTGTCATGTTGCAAAAGCACATCTGCTGACAGCAATCCACGTCCCTTTGATTTGATTGCAGGACGCCGATTATTTTTTAGGAGATCTGTGTATGATGCACTGGTGACTGTGGTCCCTCTAGGCATATAATACTCCAAAATGACGCCTTTTTCGTCCCAAAAGAGAGTCAGCATAACCTTCCCTGCTGATGGTTCTGTTCGAAACCTCTTTGGTTTTGGTGATGAGGATTGGCGCCATTCCCTGCTCGCTCTCTTCGTTCTACGGTTGGTGGAAGTGAACCCAGGTTTCGTCCCCAGTAACGATTCTTGAAAGGAAGCCATCACCTTCTCGTTCAAAGCGCCGAAGAAGTTCTTCACAAGCATCAACACGTCCTTCTCTCATTTCAGGAGTCAGCTACCGTGGCACCCATCTTGCAGACACTTTGTGAAACTGAAACACATCATGCACAGTGTGGTGTGCTGACCCATGACTAATCTGTAAACATGCAGCAATGTCATTCAGTGTCACTCGACGGTTTTTCTTCACTATGGCTTCAACTGCTGCAATGTTCCGTGGAGTCACAACTCGTTGTGCCTGACCCTGACAATAGGTTTCACACCTTCACTACGCAAAACCGAATAACAACGCTGTTGTTCCCTGGTGCAAGTCGCAAGTGGGGCGGCCATCTTTGTACTGATACTGCTACGGTATGTGTGTATCTGCACTGTGCTGCCACCTACAGGCAATTCTTCCAGCTGTTTGTAGCACGCTTACCAACTTACAGGATAATGACGCGAAATTCGATTTGTTACTACAAATTTAAGGTTATTTGATTCACCCTCGTAATTTCATTTCCGTGAGTACGAACTGCGGCCAGCTGACGGTGATCCCCACTTACGTAACAATCAAGAAATGGGACAAGCGGCTGTGGGAAATAGGGAATTTGCTTTCCACTTCTGGCTATGACGCCAAGCTCCCAGTTCCAAAGGTTACTGTTGAATTAATTCTTATGTCCTTCCAGCGGAGCCCTCGTAAGTCAATCTGACAATCAAGTAGGCACTTGCAGTTGCCTCGTTCGACAGTACACGATGTCGCCCATAGAAGGTTGCGCCTGCGGGCGTGCAGACTGCAGCTTCGCCACAAAATCAAGCAGAGGACAGGCCGCGACGGAAGTTATTCGCAGAGATAGTTCTGATAAAACGGGCGATAATGAGGCATTCCTCGATTTCGTCTGTTTCCCGAACGAGGCTACATCCACAATTCTGGCATGGAAAACATGCGCAACTGCCACATATCCACATATAGGAAACTGAACACTCCTTCTGCGCCCCCCCCCCCCCCCCCCCATTCACCCACGTAGTGACAGAGTGCGAAAGTGACTCTCCTAAAGTGAATATGTGATGTGGATTGTTGAAGGACAGGCTTATAGGCCCGCTCTTCTTCGCGGCGCCTGCAGTTAATGCAGCGACTTGCATAAACATTTTGTAAGTGTATACTGTGCTACAACTTTCTCGTGACCGACGTGATCTTTCAACAAGATGGCGCACTATGTCATTTCGCGAACACTGTGGGGGATTTCTTGGATCGTGAGTTCCCAGATCACTGGATTGGGAGAGGTAGTCCATCGATTGCTTGACCCCCTATAATCCCAGATATGACGCCACTTAATTTTTTCCCGTGGAGATTTATCAAGATTCAGGTGTATCAGACACCAGTTCCTGACCTAAGAGGTATGCGCCATCGTATTCGTGAAGATACTGCAAATGTTACGCCTGCAGCACTACAAAACGTGTGGAGAGAAGTGGAATATAGATTAGGTGTCTGTCGCGCCATTAATAGCGCGCATTTAGAGGCGTATTAAATTGTGCAAAAACCAAGTGTGTGTGTGTGTGTGTGTGTGTGTGTGTGTGTGTGTGTGTTTGTGTTTGTGTTTGTTTGTTTGTGTTTTCTGAATTACAGTCTGAGTTACAGTACTTGTAGGAGCATACCGTCAACTTATATCTCAGTTATTTCTCAAGTTTTTATATTTTATAATATATGTTTAAGCCGGACACCCTGTGCTTGCGATAAGGATCGATAGCGTCAATCAGGCCCCCTAGACAAGCTTAAATGATGACACCGCTTATACCTCTGATTGCGTCACCTTCCTCGCTCGGTGCTACAGTGCGCTGGTATTAGGGAGGATGTCTGATGAAATCGACGTCCGTCCATCTTGATTTAGGATTCCTAAGGTAATTACCGGGGTGGTTCCTTTGAAAAGAGCACGAATGATTTCATTCTCCATCATTTCGTAATCTCAAGTATGTCTTTCGCCTCTAATGACCTCTTCCTCGACGGGATGCTAAGCCTTTTTCTGACTGTAGCTCCGTAGTAATCTCATTGCAGTCACATACGCTGATCCGACCACAGGAACGAAAACAGTACATTGTGCACAGTCTTCGCTTAATCTCAAATATGATTCCGTACAAAGGTCACGCAAACTCGCAAAATTAAATAAAGTAGAGGAAATAATTCCGAAAGTGCTCGTGTCAAGCACACGTGAACAGCAACAGGATGAATATTACTCGAAGTGTAGATGTATTTTGTGCAAATAAAAGGATTCAGCTGAAAAAGTGAAATGGTTGGCACAATTTTGCGGTATAGCGTTGAAGGACGGAGTACTTCCGGTTTAAAACGTAGCCGCCATTTCAGACAACGCGCTTTGTCTAACTTTTCTGAGGAGTTGATTCCACTGCTATCTTCTGTGCTGGACGATAAACGTTTTCCACTCGCTCGTTTATAAGCTTCAGTTCAGTCGTTATTGACTGTCGAGCGGACTCTTTACAACCTTCACCAACTTTGGACGAAATTCCATTGGCGCTAAACTATCCAAAATGAAGAACATTATGCCCGCATGGTATTCAAAGTGATCCAAGTCATAATTACACAGCAGCGTAACAGATAAAAAGGAAGACATTAATATCAGCGCCGCCCCACAAGCGGTCTTACATAGTGAGTTTTGTATGTGGACACTAGAAGCACTTAGCTTAAATGACTTGAGAGAGCTGATCGAAATGGAGCGAAGAGCATCTGTCGGAAGTCATTACCGCCGAACTTCTTTGAACGGGCGGGCTCCACCTCCTCCGCCCTGCCACATGTTGAGGTAATTCCCGGTGACCTTTTGTGTGGTCTGTTTGTGTCACTTCCTCGCCGGCTTTCATCGGACTCCCTTTTGTGCGCGCGGAGTGCCCCAGCTGTCAAGAAAAGAATACAAATGAGGCACAGAGCTTCCTGGAAGTAACAGTAAGCCGGCCGTTCTTCGCGCCTAACCACGCGAGCGTCGATCCCCTGGCAGGCGGCGGCTGGGGGGGGGGGGGGGGGGGGGGAGCGAGTGGGAGGGGATGAGCAGCCAAATCTTTTCATCCCCGCTTACGTGGCCTGCAAGGTCGCACCACAGCCACACTAGGGACTACCAAGGGACACCCTCGCCGTAATGACGTCGACTCCCCAAAAATCGCGCAGAGCGACGCGTCCATTGTGCGGCTGCAGATGCATTGTGGCAGCGGCGGACTGCGTTCCTATCCGCACGCACGGACAATGGTCATGGAGACCAAGCCGGGTTTGCCGTTGCTCACGGTCCCGATGCTCAATTAAACACGTAATCCTCCAGTTCACGCCCATCCCGCTTTCACCGACTGTGTGTGGGTCTCTGTTTCTCGGAACAGCACGTATTCTACCAGAATCACTCTGAATCGTAATCCAAATCAGCGATTTCAGACGCTGGTGAATGTTACAATTATTTATGAGCAACTAGGTTGGAGAACAATCCAAAATATCTTGGAGTAGCGCTGGCGCATAGATTCTACGTACATCATCCGATCAAAAGTGTGCGAACACCTCTACGTAATGCGGAATTGACCATCAGATGTCACGAGTGGCCGAACCGCCAGTATAAAAGGAGGTGGGAAGTACCGCGTTGTGAAGCAGAATGGGTCTGTTAAGAGAGGTCAGTGATTTCGAATGCGCACTAGCCGTTGGATGTAACCTGAGTAACCAATCCATCGGGGACATTTCGACACTACTAAAGCTGCCCAAGTCGACTGTTGGAGGTGTGATTGTGGAATGGGAAGGCGGAGGAACAACCTCAACTAAAGCAACGCCCGGCAGATCTCGTCTACTGACGTAGGGTGGATGCAAAGTATCCCATGAAATCAGCGGAAGGTATCACCAACTGTCCAGTAAAGAAAATGACTGTGCGTAGGGAGTCGGAAAGAATGGTGCACAATGCTCAAGCAGTTCTTCATAAGACGTAGATTTTTGTAAACGGTGCTAAACAGAGCTTGAAGTAGTGTAAAGAGCGATGCCACTGGGCTGTGAATGACTGGAAACGAGTGATGATGCATCACGCTATGCGCTATAGCTGTCTGATGGATGGGTTTGGGCTTCATGACTGCCTGAGGAGCTTTATCTGCCTCCATGCGTAATCCCAAGTGAGCCGGCCGGGGTGGCCGAGCGGTTCTAGGCGCTACAGTCAGGAACCGCGCGGCCGGCTCTTACGGTCGCAGGTGCGAATCTTTCCTCGGGCGTGGCTGTGTGTGATGTCCTTAGGTTAGTTAGGTTTAAGTAGTTCTAAGTTCTAGGGGACTGAAGACCACAGAAGTTAAGTCCCATAGTGCTCAGGGCCATTTGAACCATTTTGAACCATTACCTTCTCCAGTTCTGGCTCTTGAGGAAGAACGGGCTCCCATTCCTCCCCAGATACTCGGACACCTAACTGAAATTGTCCCCAGCAAGAGTTCAAGCCGTCGTAAAGGCAAAGGATACACACACCCCATATCGACGTCCACCAGTAGCGTTAAAATTCAGGTAAAAAGCTGGTGACTCAAAGAAAAAAATCGCAGGGTGTAATGTCCAGGGATCATGCTGGTCAGGGAACTTCGCCACGTCAAGAAATTAAGCGTCCGGGAAAGATCTGTCGCAGCACTTCTAGCGAGATCTGAGCGTTCTTAATATGCGGCACGTTAAAACTTGGTGCAAAAAAGGGTTCATCAAGTGGGTGCGTCACTGTGAGTTTACTGTCACCACGGTATCATCGTCTTCAAAGGCAGTGAACACCATTTATCCCGATTCTTCTAACCGTACAGGATACAACGACACTGTCATGTAGTGGTGGTCTATGAAGTTCCCGAGGATTCTGTCCACTCCAATAATGGAAATTTTGACGCTTATCGCGTTCTCATACGTGAAAATGTGCTTCATTACAGCAGAGGACAACAGCACATTCACCCAGATGTTCAAGGATATTTGCAGGTGATCTCACCCTATTTTCATCATCACGTTAGAACAGTTGTTGAACAATGACCACCTTGTACGGATGAAATCCCAAGTTCCATTGCAAAATTCGACCCACGCTGCGGTCAGATAACTGAAGAGCTGTAGCGTATTTTCGAGCAGATGCCTTTGGAGACTGCTGAAGTTAACACCTTACAACGTTGTTTTCTGGAGTTCGAACGCTGCGTGGCCTTCCTCCTCTCTTTTTAACTGTATCACCACTTTTAATCAAATTAATTACAGAGATTCGAGCGCGCACGGAGGCTTTCCGGCAGTCGTTCTTCCCGCGAACCATACGCGACTGGAACAGGAAAGTGAGGTAATGACATTGGCACGTAAAGTGCCCTCCGTCACACACCGTTGGGTGGCTTGAGGAGTATAAATGTAGATGTAGAACTTCCCACTCTATAGATAATAATTCACATTTAGTAAAGTGTATTTATTTTGATCCACCTGTTTTTTATTTGAACTTAAAATTAGGGAGAATGTTTGACACACCCTTCAGAAAGGATAAGTCATTTCACATATGACGCAAGTACTTTGTGCGGCGAGGCGCGGGAACTAATACAGGAGAGTTGTTATATGTGTGGTGTCTTGCCGATCTCAGCAGCAGTTGGGTACTAAATTAAATTCAATGGCGACAAGTGAAAATGTATGCCTTATTGCGGCTGACATATGCGCCTTGACAGTAATAACTAATGTGCGGATGCATACTGATGTCCGAACTCTTACTCGAAGAGGTGAATCTGGGAGCAGTGAAAGTAATGGACGGTGGGCGCTACACGTATAGTGTGCGACAAGTTGAGAATTTGGGTTGGAAGGGAAGCGTGTCCGGATAGCCGAAGCGGTTAAGACGTCCGCTCGCGTAAAGCGGGAAACTCGGGTTCGAGTCTCGGTACAGCACAAATTGTCACTTGTCGCCATTGAATATGAGTACCCAATTGCGGCTGAGTGTATTTCTCTTAAATCACAGGGGAGTTAGGCTCCGATCGCCATTTACGATGTGCGCTTTTCCTCGTGTTGGAGTTGGGTAGCTTTGGGGGTGGAGACCATACAGCGAGGTCATCGGTCTCATCGGATTAGGGTAGAATGGGGAAGGAAGTCGGCCGTGCCCTTTTTCAAAGGAACCATCCCGGCATTTGCCTGGAGAGATTTAGAGAAATCACGGATGGCCGGACGCTGGATGGAACCCTCGTCCTCCCGAATGCGAGTCTAGAGTGCTAACCACTGCGCCACCTCGCTCGGTATTCCTCGGACTATGGCACGTAACGAAATGGTTTTAGATGAACTAGACAAGTAAGGAATGGCCTTGCGAAGAAGCCCCAGAAAATCGTTTCGCCATTTCAGACTGGTGCTTCAAAGATGTGCACTAGCTAAAACTGGAATCGTACAAAATAATGGCAGCACATCAACTGACGAATCCAGATACTGTTGCTAGATGTCAGTACTGAAATTTGATATTTCAGTCTGTGCATGAAGGAGAGGTTGACTCTGAAATCTTTATTTTTTTATTGTTTTTTATGATACCCCATTTATCGTGGTACGTGACTCTAAGGACAGTCGGCGTTGGAGATGTTTGTTTGTTTGGGAACAGGAACTATTCTCCTTGATAGTATTTCCGAGTCATTGGCAATGTTTGCACTTGCTGTCTCCTGTGTAAAGTAGACGTCTGTCTTTCCGTCACCTGTTACTTCCTCGGAAAAAAATGCAGTATTTCGTGTAGCACTAATTTTATATCAGAGCTACAACATACGAAAGATGATCAGAAAATTAAATTGCTTTTTTCCCTTCAGGTAGAGACAGAAGATGTAACTGAAGAGGACTGTCAGAAATCCAGCTACGGTTATTGCGAGAGTTTACGTACCCCCACAAAAAAGGTGGGCACTCTGCTCTACCGAGCGAGGTGGCGCAGTGGTTAGACACTGGACTCGTATTCGGGAGGACGACGGTTTAATCCTGCGTCCGGCCATCCTGATTTAGGTTTTCCGTGTTTCCCTAAATCACTCCAGGCAAATGCCGGGATGGTTCCTCTGAAAGGGCACGGCCGTCTTCCTTCCCTAATCCGATGAGACCGATGACCTCGCTGTCTGGTCTCCTTCCCCAAAACAACCCCAACCAACCACCCCAATCTGCTCTTTCAGGTACATACGGTTGCGATGTGATGTATACAACCACGAAAATAGCACATACAGGATGGTCACAAACAGTGAACGTGTGTTGCAGGTTAGGTTGTACTGAGAAATAATTGTTAAGTAAAATGTACGTTCCGCAGCTTCGTCTTCATTAACGTTGAAGTTAGCCAATCAGGCTGATGCTTATAAATTCAAGCGGGCCGCTAGACAAAATTAGTATCACTTGTTCTCACAGCGTAGATAATAGCTTTCGAGAGTGCTAAGCCTATAGCTCGGGTTCCACACTTACTGCCGTCCCTTGTCCGATTTTTGTATCGCTCTCTTGTTTGGTTTTAGGAAACCAAACGAAGGAAAACTGTTGGCGACACCGTCTATGGTGAGCCACTTTGTACGCGCAACTGCTTGACGGGTTGACTTCATTGCTATTTAACTCTGAAAAGGCGCAACGTATCGAATTTTTTTTGCCTTTCAGTCTGTTTCTGGCCGCCCTTTATAGACGTATGGTGTCTACATTAATTGCAGAAATATCTGTATCAGTTTCACTATTTCACCTGGGACTGTACTAATTTGTCCTGCTAATTTCGTAGCTCTGAAACAGCAAATTTAAAGACATTGCAGTCTCCAAAATGCGACCATTAGTTTCGGAATAATTGCAATATTTAAAACATAAGATTTCTATGTTTTAAACACGAAACTGATTGCTATCTTCCTCTCGCTAGTTTATCAGGCATCCCACCAAGATGAGTGATGATTACATATTCAACTACGAAAGTAGTAATGGTGCGAGTGTTGTTCGCGTTTGCTTAGTGTAGTTTGCTTTCATTTATTCATTATATTTTTTTAAAATGTTGAGGCACTGTATTAATCAAGGAAGGGTGATATCCATTGTTCGTTGAGTTGATGTATTTCTTGATGGACATCTGCATGTTTAAGGGGAATTTTGCGTGTTTTGTGTAGCGGTGATACGTATACTGCTTCCTTGTGGGTGCTGAGATGGGTGGAAGAAATTAGGATTGCGGTGCCTGTACTAGCAGGCTTCCTGTAGACACAGGAAAATCAGTTTTAGTTCTTTTTAGAGGTCTTCACGCCAAGGAAAGCTGTGGGTCATCGTCATGCTGAAGGATGAGTTGGATATTTTATGCAAAGTATTGCATTCATCAAAAAAGGTTCGTAATTTCATCATCTGTTCCATTAACACTTTCACACCAGCTTGTACCACCGGTTGCTCACGCCCGAATCTAACAATTATGATACCAGCAGTACATTATCAGCCAGGCGCAACAAACAACTGTGAATACAATTTTGTGTGACACTCTTCAACGAAAGAGCTTTCTGTACAAATGGCCTATCACGTAATTTGTGATTAATTTAGTGTAAAATTATTTTCAAATTGTTTCAAAAGAATGCGCTTTCCAAAAAGAAGGGTCCGTATATTAAAATAGCGGCCTAGGGCGTTTGAATATGCGCGCCGCCCCACAACCACAAATACAATTCTCAGCGGCGGCGTGACCTCGTTAACGCTAGATTACTAAACCCTAGTAAAATTTACGCTTGCAATAGGATATGAAACAGGACATTTTGTACTTAATTCGGTATGTGACGTACCACTGGACATCTAGTAATTGTAATTAACTAATGCATAACACCTATAAATTATGACTTCCTTTGAAAAAAAAGAGGAATAGTAAAATTTACGATGGTTTAATGTTTGTGTACCATTTTCCCCATTTAGTTTTCTAGGTTAAACAAAATGACGCTGGCATTACGTACTTCCAGTAGAAATTGACGTTATTAATTATATATTACAGTTTCCGTAATTAGTTTTCTAAATGGTACATCAGAATTTCAGCTATAGGCGCACTAAATAAATACACAGGTTACTTTTTAGGGTGACACTGGCGGCAGTCAGAAAGAGGGTGAACTGCAGCTGACAGTTGCTTGCTAGCAGCGCGATTTTTCTACTGTCACAAGGGCCGCGTCAGTTTCTATGGGTAAATATTGACAGTTGCTTTGAGCACGTGATCTCGCCGATCTGTGCCACAATCGATGTCTCGAATTCCAAAGAGGCTACATCTACAAGAACAACAAATGCCGCAGCGTGCTTCCGAGAAGGCCGCTGTCAGACGCGGCAGCAGATGTAACCGGAGTGGAGCTGCTTAGGGATGGCGAATGCCCACCCGCGGCCGCAGAGATAACACAGTGAGCTGGCTGTCGCTATCGCGCTGTTGAGCGGCTGTCCAGGCGAGTCAGCCTGGCGCCGTCAGCAAGTCCGCATCTCGATGAGGGGGCGGGGGGGGGGGGGGGCGATATCTCTGGTGCACCGTAAGCAGCCACCGCTTACCTCGGCAACCGCTGCAGTTGCGCGCTTCAGCAGTGCATCGAGGTGTCCGGTTACAGCCGCGAGCACTGCCGCATCCTCAGATAGGATGTGAAAGGGAACTTGTCTGGGAGCTGGCCCAGGTTTATGATGTCAGAACGTGAAATATCACCTTCCAGAGCGTTTCGAAGTTTGGAAGCCAGAATCGAGCACGTCAGATTTCTACTTTGTGGACAGGAACGTGGCCTATGAGATCCAGCATTGCTAAGGAACAGAGACGTTATTGGACAGCAATAATCACAGCAGTGGTGGACGACATGAAACACTGTAATACGTAGTGGAGGTGGAGTGGTATATTTATAAAGGAAAAATTATACAGATTTCACCACATGGGAAAGCAGGATAACAAACGTAATGTTATATTTGACACAGATCAGTCTCCCAACATAAAGGTTGATATTGGGCTCTCAGTAAGGAATCTGCCGTCTTCGGGCCCTAATGCATGTTCAGCACCTGTTATTCATGCTGGTTACCAGACTGTTGAGGACTCCGTGGGGGATTTTTTTTGACTTCCCTCTCTAAAATGGTTCAAATGGCCATAAGCACTATGGGACTTAATATCTGACGTCATCAGTCCCCTAGACTTAGAACTACTTAAACCTAACTAACCTAAGGACATCACACACATCCATGCCCAAGGCAGGATTCGAACCTGCGACCGTAGCAGCAGCGCCATTCCGGACTGAAGCGCCTAGAACCGCTCGGCCACAGTGGCCGGCACTCCCCTCTCTCGTGGCGGTTTTCCGTTCTTGCATGATTCGGGGAGAGGGGTTAAGAACAATGAGAAACACGTCTGCCAAGAGCGGCACAGATATGGACTGTATGCGTGAAGGGGGGGGGGGAGAGGGAGGTACACAGACAATTCCACAGGTTCCATATCTCCCCTTTCCACTGTGTCGGACACCTCAGCGGTCCTGTGTGGGCTGGCATTGTGGTCCACAAACAGAAAAAATCACTGTTGGTGACCCCCAACTAACATGTTCCCTACTCCAACGAACACTTTATCGACGGTGGCTGGTCGCAGTGGGGTGTATTTTTTTCGAGCATTACAAACCAGCCTCGAAATGGTTCTGGCGCACACACGTGTATTGGTAAAGTTTGGAAGGTCTGCTGCCATCTGCCTACGTGTGAGATGGCTCTTCCTTTTCACCATTAGGGCTACGTATCGATCCTTCTGCGGTGTGGTGCTCTGTCTACGACCGCTGGCATGTTTTCACTTAGCATTTCCACCTTGAGCAGCCTTTTTTTAACTGCGATATGGCACTTTCCGACACACCCGTTACTGTAGCCACAGCAGTGACAATTTGACCGGCTTCGAGGCGTCCGACTGCACGTCTACGATCACAAGTAATCAAATGATCATGACATGTTGCCGTATCACACAGAATATCACACTAATCGACACCACAAGCACCTTCGTCAAACACCGTACCGCGTGGGTTGTCGTAAGCAAACAAATCGTTCGTGCACATACTTAGCTGCAGGTATCGTACCAACCTGCTTTTACTATCATTGGTCGGTTGTTACGTAGCAGCTGTCGGTTGTTCCGCAGGAATTAGCGGTTGTTCCTTTGCAGTTGTCAAGCACTGTCTTGTTCAAATAATACTCTCTTTACAGGTCTAGCTTTATTTTTCCTTGCTACGTTGTAATTAGTCCTGGTGCATACAAAAGTAGTACGCGAGGCTGATTTTCTTTTTAGATGACGGAATTTTATGAGTACAGCCACACTTGTATAGTGCGAGCGCGTACGTGTGTGTGTGTGTGTGTGTGTGTGTGTGTGTGTGTGTGTGTGTGTGTCGGGCGGGGGGAAGGAGGGTGCTGAGTGGTAAATAGAGGGGGTGGTGAAAAGTAGTGCGTATGTTCGTAAATGAGGCACAGCCGACCCACACACTGCGTTCCAGAGGGAACGATTGATTTCAAGCTAATGTGACTCCAGGGAAATCACCTATCTAATGGCTCAAATGCTGCACACGCGATGGGATCTTGCGTCGTGACAGTGTCACAGTTCACAGCACGACCTCGCAGTCACGCTTCAGTGAATGTACTGTGACTGTTTTTCCTCAGTCTCATTGTCTCTTCGTTCCCGGATACTTTTGTGTGAAGTACGTTCAGTGCTGAGCGGCGTCATGATCGTTAGTGGAGAAGGGATTTTTCTACGGCTGCTGTACGTATTCCCACATTACCAATATTTCAGCAACTCAGACCAAAGGAAAGTTCTTGGAAAAATATATTCCGCTAAGTTATTAACGCCCTCCTTCACCTAAATTAAGTTCATATGCATTTGAATACTCGAAGAACTTTCCAAGGTAGAGGGATACACTGAACGTTACTAGTATAGGCTACTGGTACCTGTTTGCATATAAAATCTTGGTTGTGGGGGAAAAAAACATGGTGAACAACCATAAACGTTTGTGTACGAGTATAGTGTATCATAATGACGCAGTTCACATATGTACTGCTCGAAGTTGGGTAAAGAGAGAGAATACGTCAGGCAATGCAGAAACTAAGCTCCGAATTGGGCTGGATATAACTGCCTCATCCACACCGTAGCCGAGACCTAGCGCCCTCGGGATTCCCTCTGTTTAGTACTCTTCAGGAGTCTCTATATGGGATACTTCGACGATGACGAGAGCGTAATTCCCGCAGTGAAAACTGGCGTTAAGGTCAAAAAACGAGATGAAGTCTATGTAGAAATTTTTTTGCTTTTTCGAGTCATCAGTCTTCTGACTGATTTGTTGGCGGCCCGCCACGAATCTCTCTCCTGTGCCACTGTACCAACCTCTTCATCTCAGAGTAGCACTTGCAACTTATGTCCTTAATCATCTGCTGGATGTACGTATTCCAACCGCGATCTTCCTCTACAGTTTCTGTCCTCTACAGCTCCCTCTAGTACCATGGAAGTCGTTCCCTCATGGCGTAACAGATGCCCTATCATCATGTCCCTTCTCCTCATCAGTGTTTCACACACATTCCTTTCCTCTCTGATTCCGCGCCGAACCTCGTCATTCCTTATCAGCCCATCTAATTTTCAGCATTCGTCTGTAGCACTACATCTCAAATGCTTCTCTTCTGGTGTGTTTTCCCACGTCCATGTTTCACTACCATACAACGCTGTGCTCTAAACGTATATTCTCAGAAATTTCTTCCTCAAATTAAGGCCTATGTTTGATACTAGTAAACTTCTCTTGGCCAGGAATGCCATTTTTGCCAATGCTACTCTGCTTTTGACGTCCTCCTTGCTCCGTCCCCCATTGGTTATTTTGCTGCCTAGGTAGTAGAATTCCTTAACTTCATCTACTTTGTGATCATCAATCCCGATATTAAGTTTCTCGCTGTTTTCATTTCTGCTACTTCTCATTACTTTCGTCTTCCTTCGATTTACTCTCAATCCATATTCTGTACTCATTAGATTGTCCGTTCCTTTCAGCAGATCATGTAATTCTTCTTCACTTTCACTCAGGATGGCATTGTCATCAACGAATCGTATCATTGATACCCTTTCACCTTGAATTTTAATTCCACTTCTGAATCTTTCTTTTATTTCCATCATTGCTTCTTCGATGTATAAATTCAACAGTAGGGGCGAAAGGCTACATCCCTGTCTTACACCCTTTGTAATCCGAGAATTTCGTTCTTGGTCGTGCGCTGTTATTATTCCCTCTTGGTTTTCGTACATATTGTATGTTACCCGTCTCTCCCTACAGCTTACCCCTATTTTTCTCAGAATTTCGAACGTCTTGGACCATTTTACATTGTCGAACGCTTTTTCCAGGTCGACAAATCCTATGAACGTGTCTTTATTTTTCTTAGGTTTGCTTCCATTATCAACCGCAAGGTCGGAATTGCCTGTCTGGTGCCTTTACCTTTTCTAAAGCCGCCGCTATGGTCGCAGTTTCGAATCCTGCCTCGGGCATGGATGTGAGTGATTTCCTTAGGTTAGTTATGTTTAAGTAGTTCTAAGTTCTAGGGGACTGATGACCACAGCAGTTGAGTCCCATAGTGCTCAGAGCCATTTGAACCATTTTTCTAAAGCCAAACTGATCGTCATGTAGGACATCCTCAATTTTCTTTTCCATTCTTCTGTATACTATTCTTGTCGGCTACTTGGATGCATGAGCTGTTAAGCTGATTGTGTGATAATTATCGCACTTTCAGCTCTTGCAGTCTTCGGAAATGCGTGGATGATATTTTTCCGAAAGTCTGGTGGTATGTTGCCAGACTCAAACATTCTACACACCAACTTGAATAGTCGTTTTGTTGCCACTTCCTCCAATGATTGTCGAACTTCTGATGGAATGTTATCGATCCTTTCTGCCTTTTTGATCTTAAATCCTCCAAAGCTCTCTTAAATTCTGATTTCAATACTTGATCACCTCTCTCTTCCAAATCGACTCGAAAAATAGTACCCGTGAAAGAAAGATTGACTGACATAGTCACCAAATCCTAACTCTTATGAATAAATATTCTTTCAGAAAAATCTGTGGGACATAATTCATTGAATGACCCTCGTGCACTGATAGTACACACATTTTAATTCTCATTACCGTAGTAGAATCACTTTATTTTCGCCCCAGACACATACTTTGGAACCTACTGTATTAGTTCCGAACCAACTACACTTCAGATGCTGACACTGTTACATTGGCCCACACGAACTCAACTAGTAGCTGCTCAACACCCGAACGCTGCAATTTGTCCAAAACTGCTCTTACCATCATTACACGAATTCCGAAACTCGAAGCAAGATCGCAAAGAAAAAAAAGTATGTAACAAGCAGTTCAGTTGCAAGTACTTTTATTCAGCATTTAAGCATTGTACGAAACAGACTTCTAGAAGTGCAGTTTGTCCATTTCGCCATTGCACATTCGTATAGATACATATATTCTTGAACTCGATGTGCTAGAATCAATGGAATAATTTCACTGATCTTTTACATGAAACACAGGAAGTTCCTTAGTCCCACTGTCTTGCTGCGTGTAAGATCATCGTGTTTTTAGCTTTAAGTAAGTGGTTAATAATAATGTTGCTATTGAATTAAAATGAGTTACTATTTATTGGATATGTGCCTTAAATATTCGTAATTGACTGTAGAAGTTATTACAAATTCCAGCAGTTTAATTCCGCTGGGAAGCGGAAAATTGGTGATGTGACGATTACACGCCGTCAGCGTATTGTCATATGCAGATTTTCATCCTTTCTCTTAGAATCTGAATTCTACGTAGTTTATTATGCGAAATCATAACACTTACTGCACATTGCGACATATTTAACACGGTCCACCGTCACCCAACTTACCGCTCTCCTATAGCAATCCCTGCGCGTGGTTTCATCATAAGGGGAAACATAATGGTAACAATGCGCAGAATCAGCTTCAGCGGCGAGTTGTTCAAATCCTGTCTTACCTGCAAACTAAACATGATCATTTCACTACCACCTAAGAACAATTAGTATTACGAGACACAATGCAGTCTAGCATTCCATCTTTGTTTTGATGAGATTCACGGGATAAAAATTACGTTACGTTGTCAGTTTTCAGTACGGAGATAGTCGACTGTATTTGGCGGAATGTAAGAGTCCGTTTGTGCTCTTTGTAAAGTTACCCACAAAAATATCAATATTACGGTGAGTCGATTCCAACAGAATTAAAACGACAATTGAAACTCTCGTACGCCTGTGTCGTTCTCCAAAGCACCTAGGACTTGGCTGAAATGTGTTTATGCATTCATCTAGCTGAAGGGCAAATTGCTGTATTCGGGTAGGATTACTGGACTAGACTTCTCGTCTGCCCTGGGACAATTGTTACGATAATGTGGAGTAATCTAATACTTATTTCGATGCCGACAACACAGAAATCGAAGCAAGAGTATCGATATTTAATCACATCAGCAACGTTGGAACATTCGTAAAAGTACATAGCGTTTAATGATTAAGTGCCTACCACACAGGTGTACGGCCAATCGGCAGCATAGACGAACATTCACGCGTCATCTAGTGGTGTGACTTAAGCCAAGCTCAAAGGAGGAGAGAATTGCTCTCGACCTTCTTGAAGAGTTGAAGAGTGTTAATCTGAAACAGTTTTAGGGTAACAAAGGTAATCATAACCAGAATGGCACGAGGCGTGTGTGTGTGTGTGTGTGTGTGTGTGTGTGTGTGTGTGTGTGTGTGTGTGTGTGTGTCTTCCCGCTATGCCGTTTCATATTTTCTCGGGGTAATTCATAAACAGTGTGCTTCCGGTTGTTCAGCCATGGTTTTCATTTCCATGTTATGTACGATGTTTCGACGAGCGACCCAGCCATCTTCTTCAGGTGCTGAAGTTGTGCTGTTCCGTATACTGCCTGCCTGAACTCCAACTAGACAGTGAACTACTGTTGGTGACGCGCCGCTATTAATAGGAGAGTACGAGTCCCGAAACCCAGTGCACGTTTTGACGCTCTGTTGTTTCTCGGAGCTCGCACTGATATTCCGCGAAAGGCACTGGTTGTGATGACCAGCGATATTTTAATAAATAAAGTGCCGGACACCAAGCCTGAACAAGGATTGAAACCTCTCTCGGTTTATTAAATTTTCCGACACCTTTACTTCGATAGATTCCTAAATTAAACTGCTCCAGAAATTTGGCTTTTGGACTAGGACACCGGTCTCATCGTGTTAAATTTCATAATTATTTTCGAGGCAGTGCTTGGCGACATCTGATTCGTATTGCCGTTTTAGTCCGGTGGGTCACAGACGTTCCTCGCATCAGTCTTCGAATGTTCTAATAGTCTCCGCCTTGTAACACGTCCCACATTTGCATGGAATGCGCTACATATTCGGGCCGCGCGGGATTAGCCGAGCGGTCTCAGGCGCTGCAGTCGTGGACTGTGCAGCTGGTCCCGGCGGAGGTTCGAGTCCTCCCTCGGGCATGGGTGTGTGTGTTTGTCCTTAGGGTAATTTAGGTTAAGTAGTGTGTAAGCTTAGAGACTGATGACCTTAGCAGTTAAGTCCCATAAGATTTCACACACATTTGCACATTTTTATTCCCTACATATTCGGCTTTCGGAAACCTAGATCGTCTGTAAAATTACAAAGAAGACTTTATTTTTGTTGATGGGAGCGATATATAGTAGTTGCCATGTTTCCGCAGGAGTCTACCGATCTTTCGGCCAGCATAAGGGATACAAGCGAATCTTGGTTATCCTTTTTGTGTGTCAGCCTCAACCTTAACCTCAACCTCTTTCTCAGAGGTTGTCGATTTGACTGCGAAGCCCGATCAATTTGACAATGTGAGTACCCGTTTCTTGGCACACGACCCAATTTGGGGGCAGCCGGTCAATTGGACTTCGGGGTCAGACTTACCCAAGCGGCACGAGCTGGGTCCACAGCAAGAGACGCAAGAGCTCGGCCTTGCCAGACCGCCGGCGCACAGGGCTCTGCGAGGCGGGGCGGCCCGCTGTTTGATGTCCGTTCATTTCCCTTCTGTTCCGTTAAGTGTACTAATTACGCCGTGGAGGCCCTCTTGGGCGGCATCAAAGCGGCCACCGGCTCAGCTGTTTGCCGGCACTACGACTCGGCTCTCCGTTTCCCGTGCTCGTGCGTCGCCTGCATCGTCCTCCATGTAAGAGCGGTTAATACGCCTCATCAGTCTGACGTGTTTCAGAGAATCTTTCTAATTGCCTGCCCGCCTCATCGCTTACCTGTAGACGTAGGAAGTGATTGTAACCTGTCCGGTAGTTTGGGCCGATTTTTATCACTGACCTGTTGGCTGTAGCGTCCAGTAGACATGAGACTATCTGTAGACAACATTTCCGAAAAACTTGCGTCCATGTTACACGAAAGAGCGTAATAGTTCCCATAACTGCGTGCCTATGTGGTACATGTTATACTGAACGTACTATAATAAATAGGGATCTTGAAACATTTATTGTCAATGCTGGGCTTATTATCAATACTGGGTTTATTATATCGTGAGTTTATGAAAAAGTCCCTACGTTGATTTAAATTTAAGTGCGAGCCATATTTCCATTTTTACTGGAGTTAGCCATTGCTCTTAAAGATATCTTTTGGTCGTTGTAATATTAACCAAAAAACGAATGCTACGCGGCCCTCTTGGCGCCAGCGTTTCCGTGCTCCGACTCGTCCATTCCATGAGCCGATCTCGCAGACTACCTCCTACACGCCTATTATGCACCGTGAAATGCACACCCCGTTCCCTAGCTGACGGGGCTCCCCGCGCCTTCTGTAATCTCGTGTCCAGCAGAGTTGGTTCATGGTGGAAATTAAATACAGCGTAGGGGTATCGATATCTGCACCCTTACGTGGTCACCGAAACGTGCGCAACAGTCTTGGTCGCGCCCGTCCGTTCATCCTCGGCTGGTTTGGACACCAGAGCCGATTTCCGGAATCCGGTGAGAAGATGGTTTCTATTCACGCTAGAGGTCAGAGTCGCACTTCCTATAATTCTCCTAAAGGCGGTGTTGTCGAAGTCTCGGCAGTGTACAGGGTGTCCCAAAAAGAATGAGCCGATTTTAAATAGAATTATTTATTAGGAAGAAGGGCTTAACACCAACAAATTGCATACTGAATTACTCAGAAAAGACAGAACTTCATAAAAATCCATCATAAATGTTCAATATGTCCTCCATTGGCTGCGCTGACGACTTCTAGCCGAGAGCCGAATTCATCCCAGACTGAGCGTAATGTGTCTTCTGTTACTAAAGCTACAGCAACTGATATTCTGGTTTTTAGATCATCAGTGACACGAGGTAAGGGAAGAACGTAAACACGTTGTTTAACATATCCCCGCAGGAAGAAATCACATGGTGTTAAGCCAGGGGACCTAGGAGGCCAGGAGTGTAAAGCCTGGTCTCGCGGTCCTATATGCTCTATCCAACGTTAAGGCACGTTGGCATTGGGGAAACTGCGCTCGTAGCGACATCTAGCGGATTTTTTCTGAAAATCAGATCATGCCGATTACATCTAGCGCTGTTTCAGTTACCGAGTGACATTTGTCTCAATATTATTACAAGTCAAAATGACTTCATTCTTTTTGGTACACCCTGTATTTTTCTCTGCCTCGTGATGACTGGGTGTTGTGTGATGTCCTTGTGGGGTAATTCATCAAGCCAAGCTAAAGTTTTCCGGGCACAAAAACGTGCAGTAAGAATTATATGTGGTGTGAACTCAAGAACATCCTGCAGAAGCCTGTTTAGGGAACTAGGGATACTAACTACAGCTTCCCAATACATTTATTCCTTAATGAAATTTGTCATTAAAAATATATCACTTTTTCAAACCAACAGCTCAATTCATGGAATCAATACTAGAAATAAGAATAATCTTCACAAGGATTTAAAGTCACTTAGTCTTGTACAAAAA
The DNA here is from genome assembly GCF_023864275.1 of Schistocerca cancellata. Lineage (NCBI taxonomy): Eukaryota > Metazoa > Arthropoda > Insecta > Orthoptera > Acrididae > Schistocerca > Schistocerca cancellata. The sequence continues at coordinate 471,394,800 of NC_064627.1, forward strand.
GGTGTGCATTATTCAGGAACACACATTTTCAATAACTTGCCAGCAGCCATAAAAAGCTTAGCAACCAATGAAATTCAGTTTAAGAGAAGCCTAAAGGATTTATTGGTGGCCAACTCCTTCTACTCCATTGATGAATTTCTTAGTAAAACCAACTGAGTGTGTGAGTGAGTGAGTGAGTGAGTGAGTGAGTGAGTGAGAGAGTGTATTTGTAAAATGACTCTTAGTGTTCATTAAAATATGACGATCATTCCACTTGGGACCTGTGGAATGGTACATTAGCTTATTTGTTTTAGTTGTAAATATTTGTCATGTATTGTTGTTTTTCTGACATGTTCCACATCCTGGAGGACCTCCTCACTAAGGATCAATTGGAATGAAAGTAAATCTAATCTAATCTTAGGTTAGTTAGGTTTAAGTAGTTCTAAGTTCTAGGGGATTGATGACCATAGATGTTAAGTCCCATAGTGCTCAGAGCCATTTGAACCCTTTTGAACACCCTGTTATTTCCCATGATGGCTGTTGTTTTCCGGTAAATGTTCGAAATAAGCTTTTTGAAAATTCCTGGCAGGAAGCAGCACTTTCTGTAAAGTGTTATTAGTGGTAGTAGGAATTGGCCAACGAAACTGCATGCATCCTACTCGCGATTCATACTGGCTGTAAAACAATATTGTATAACGGTTTGAAGCTCGCGAAATAGGCTCTCACAGGTAGAGTAGTACATCTCGTGCCCTCTGGGGCGGAAGTGGTGATTCGACGTATAATTTTGAACTTGGTAGTCAGTAACTCACTACTTTTCAAATGCGGAAAGCCTATCAGAATCCAAAAGTGAGTTTTTGTGCGTAAGTGTGCAATTCTTTTAGAGTCGTTTTCGGTTTCCTAGGCGAACGTTGCCGTTCAGAGAGGGTGCACATTCTGAGTAAGCAGAGGCCTCAAATAAGTTGTGGAGCCTAGTAGCAAGCGGGGATGTGGTGTTTAATGAACGAGACGCATTTGGCGAGGTTTAAATGAAGAAAAAGTTTATTACAATTGTTTCACTGGAAACTTGAAGTTTCTTTCTTTCATTAATTTCACGCGTAGACTTCAAATTGCTTTTGTTTAGATGAAAATTATCGAGGGAAGTTGTTAGGTGCCAACTAGAGACAGTGCGTATGAACTTTTAGTGGTGTACATTTCCTAGTCCAGCGGTCAGACCTCTCTGAAAGTAGTTAGACCACTGTTGTTTTTATTGTGGTTTTCAGTCCGAAGACTGATTTGATGCTGCTCTTAGCGTTACTCTATCCTGTGCAAGGCTCTTCATCTCCAAATCACTACTGCGGCTTACATCCTTCTGAATTTGCTTACTGTATTCATCTCTTGCGCTCTCTCTGTGATTTTTACTCCCCACTCTTCACTCCAGTACTAAATTGGTGATTATTTGATGTCTCAGAATGTGTGTTACCAACCGATTCCTCCTTTTAGTCAAGCCGTTCCAGAATTTTCTTTTCTCCCCATTTCTGTTCAGTACCTCTTCGTTAGTTACGCGATCTGATCGTCGGCATTTTTCTGCAGTTTCAAATTTTAAAAGCGTCTATTCTCTTCTTGTCTGAACTGTCCGTCCTCCACTTTTCACTGCAATACAAAGCGATATTCCAAACAAATACTTTCAGAAAAGACTTCCTAACAGTTAATTTTATATCAGATGTTGACAAATCCATCTTTCTCAGAAATACCTTTCGTGCCAGCGCCAGTCTATATTTTATATCCTCTCTACTTCGGTCATCATCAGTTTCTTTGCTTCCTAAATAGTGAAACGCGTCTACTACTGTTAGTGTCTCATTCCCTAATATAATTTCTTCAGTATCGCCTGATCAATTCAACTGCATTCCATTACCCTTGTTTTGCTTTTGTAAACGTTGGTCTAATCTCCTTCCGCGACACTGACCATTCCGTTCAGTGCGTCTTCCAAGTCCTTTGCTGTCGATGAGACAGTTACAACGTCGTCGGCAAATCTTAGTTTTCTTTTCTTCTCCTTGAACTTTTATTCCTTTTTAACAATATTTTGTTTTTGTTTTCTTGACTACTTGCTCAGTTTATAAATTAAATAACCTCGGGCCGGCCGGAGTGGCCGAGCGGTTAAAGGCGCTACAGTCTGGAACCGCACGACCGCTACGGTCGCAGGTTGGAATCCTGCCTCGGGCATAGATGTGTGTGATGTCCTTAGGTTAGTTAGGTTTAAGTGGTTCTAAGTTCTAGGGGACTGATGACCACAGTAGTTGAGTCCCATTGTGCTCAGAGCCATTTGAATAACCTCGGAGATACGCTACAAACCTGTCTCACATCCATCTCCACTACTGCTACCCTTACGTGCTATCCACATTATACAGCCGCTGTTTGTGTTCTGTACAAGTATCTGTACAGAATTATGAAGAGTTTATTCTAGATAACAATGTCAGAAGCTATTTTTAAGTCTTCAGATTGCTACAAGGCTTTTATTAGTGGACACTTGTACTGACACAGGTCGTGAGGGTCAAAGAGAGACTGGCGTCCCCTACTTACATAGATTTAATAGTGGGAGAGTGCAGAGGATTAACACGGCGTGGTAATAATAGATTCCGTGTACATCTGTGGAACAGCACATCCGGTATTTTTTTCTCGCGCTCCGTATATCGCAAACAATGTGCGGTTTCCGAGCGTGGCTGGAGTGTTTGATGCTGGCGATGGTCAAACTTCGGCTCAATCGATTCCCTGTATTGTATGTGTACATATCCGTCACTGATATTCGTACAGTTGCCACCGTGTGCATCAGTTTGTGTTCTAGTGTCGTACGCGGCTGCGAAACGATCCTCTAAACCTTTTCGTCACTCTGAAAATGTTAACTCGACACCATCATCATCAGTAACAAGTAAAGATGAAAATCAATGTGAAGCAGATCTTAAACTACACAGCCTTTTCACAAAATGCAAATACAAGGGCTGTGATTTCCTATGCATAATGGAACTGAGAACATTATGTGAGATGTGTCGAAGAACAAGGGTACTTCGCTTCAAGTAAGACATCTAATCTGCGAATAGCTGTGGAGAACTATCCGTCTGCTAGAAAGACAGGTAGATCGTACTGCGTTGGGAGATAGTTGCGTGCACACCGATGCGTTAGTACCGATAAAACACGAAGTACACTCTTACCTTGCCTCATAGTGATAGACCATTAGTCGTCACTTAGATCAGCTACTGAGAAACACCATACATGGCTGCTGATCTGACTGGCAAATACCCTTGCTATGCTTTGCTTGTTGTCTTAACAGTTGGACTGCGGTGTTATATCATAGATTTGTTGACTGCGTTTTGACGTTTTTAAAGGCAGTAAGATACTATTGTTCTTATGATGAAGGCTGCTCGTTTAAACCCTTTTGATGTTTTTTGTCGTAAGTAGCTATTATTCTATCTATAACTATACACATCGTTTCTTAGTGCTTTGTATGCCGTTTTGCACACCGAATAACCTCACAGCGTTTTCACCTGCACCAGAAAGATCGTGGTGTCCTCTTACATATAAAGCGATTACCACTCTCTACATCTTTCACATTCGGCACACTTACTTCATTCAAGAACCCCTTGCTTCCGCAGCAGTCAGGTCTTCTTATGCTGCTACATTACACGTCTGTGATATTGCTGAAGTGTGTTAGGATCATACGAAATATGACTATCAGAGGATACTGAACATACAGAAAGTTCGTTTGAGCCATCGGAGGGCGTCACATTACGCGAAAGTCTACTGAGGAAGTTTCAAAAACCAGCAATAAGTGAGAATCTAGTAATATATTACAACTCCGGAAGTATCGCCCCCCCCCCCCCCCACCACACACACACCGTAGCGACCGCGAAGACTAGGGTAGTGTAATTGCAACGCACACACAAGCATTTAAGCAAGCATGCTTCCCACGCTTCATACCCGAATTGAACGGGCAGAAGCCTCAATAACGACTACAAGTGCCCTCTGCCATGAACTTCACAATGGTATGCAGAGTACGGATGTAGATCTGTATTACCGCAGAATGTTAGGTTGTGCTATATGTCAATGGTAGATCATACTAGATTCTTGTGTGTGTGTGTGTGTGTGTGTGTGTGTGTGTGTGTGTGTGTGTGTGTGTGTTTAGGTACATAATGATGTTAAGAGCTCGTAAAAAATAATTACAACTAGCTATAAATTTAATTTAAATTAGATAAGTGTAATGTTAACCGAAGAAGATCGTTCTCACCGAAATTGGTCCTTACTTATTACTAAATCACTTCGAGCAACTGCAGCTGTTCCTTTAAAGCCAAAAAAATTTGAATTTCCGAGCAGTCCTGTCACGAATCAAACTAGTTAATATTCCATTACCAAATCTGAACACTTCTTAATCACAGTTCATTTCGGAATATTTGCTTGGTTATGCGTGGTTCCTGGGAAACCGCCGCTTGAGCGCAAAGCCATTAGTGTCATCATTTTATGAAATGGAGCTCCAGAGCGCTCAGAGAACATGGGACAAAAATAGTGACTGGTTATGAAATGTTTACTAGTTTTCAATCCTTAAGAATGAGTTTTGAGGGATAACAGTCGATTTTAATTTGGTAGAATGTTGCGCTGAGAGTCGTGTAGTATAGAGACGGGAAAAGCCGACCAGTTAAGATCGATTCCGTTATTTGAGCTCTGCATAACCGATATTTGTTTGGTCTCGGTTATATCAGATGTTTTTATTTTTTACTAATAAGCTGGTAAATGAAAGAAATAGCAATTATCCACACCGGCAGTCGTAAAATTTCTTTTTTAGAGAAAAAGTAATTTTTATTCGAAAAGTTTGCATTGCTTTGAAATATTGTGTTGTTATAGAAAATGAGAAAAGCGATCAGTGCTATTTTAAAAACAATGGCGACAGAAACGAGCAACAAACACAATGCGTAAAAGAATTGATACAGTATTGGTGAGACAGTAACGTACCTGTTACCATATGGGGTGACCTATTCGATGGTACTTCTGTACATACAGTGTGCAAGATTTCCACATCTGGTGTATACGGTAGTTTTACGCTGTCGCCGCCGAACATAAATTGTATCACAGAATGGCGCCATCCCTAGTCTTTTACGAAGTGCAGTGCTCTATTTGCTTTAAAAGATAAAGAACGTGAAGAGCCACCGTCAGCTTCTGACATAAGGAGAGCACATAAAACTTTAACGGTTCATTCATAATTCACAATAAAACTAGAAAGCAGCTGGTCTGCTGCTTGGTCTATATAACATGCCTTTAGTTGCTTTTAGACCGTGAAACCGGAGAAATTAACACGAAAAGTAGAGTTTTAAACCCCAGTTTTCACCCTTTATCACTGTATATTCGTGTGATCCCCGATTGCAACATAATTTTTGAGCTTAATTCCAAAAAACTAGAATAAATAGAATACTGGTGATTTCTTTTTTTTTTTTTTTTCGGGAAAAGCAGCGAACGATGGAGGGACTAAATTTTCTTTCATTTGCGTTTTTAAATTAATGTTGTGACTGTATGTATTTTGAAAGTGAGAGAATCTAAATTTTTCTGTCTTTGTTCGATGTCTACGTGGAATAAAAAAAACCGAAAATCGGTTATTTCAGAAACCGGTAATTTTGAGCGGTTTTAACAGTGTGGTTAAACTAGCGTTGAAAAAACCGATATAACCGAAAACCGATTGTTTCAGCGATAACCGCCATCCCTAATGTAGCACCACATGTCCGACGCGGTAGTGTGTGTCTCGTAAGGAGGCAGCGGTTGACTTTGGCGAGCATTAATTTGCGGCCTTTGTGCACTCGCCGCCCCAAACAATGAATGCCCGGCGGCTCGCGGTTGGCCAAGGCGCGCGAGCGTGCGGCCCAGCCTTGGACAGGGCGGCGCTGGCCGGCATCAAAGGCGCCGCCGCGCAGGCCGCCCACCTGCCGATGCCATCGCCTCGCCTCGTATCGCATACAGCTACAGCCGTATCGGCCGGACCGGTCCCGCCCAGCGGCCTTGGTCGGTCCCAGCCGGTCTGCGAGTCTCCCACCTCCTGCGCATGCGCCCGGGGCAGCAGGACACGCAGGGACGACGGACTCCCAAGTTGGCTTTCTTTTTAATGAAAGTGTGTGCTGTGCTGGATAACATACCGTAGCAGAGCTACCTAGTAGCACTCTTGTTTAATGGAATTCAGAATTACTGAGATCATGGAGAGATCCGCGACAACACTACTCCAACCAGTGTCTAAGATATACGTGACAGAGGGAGTAGTTTCAGACTTGAATAAGAATGTAATAATATGAAACTTCTTGGCAGATGAAAACTGTGTGCCGGACCGAGACTCGAACTCGGGACCTTTGCCTTTCGCGGGCAAGTACTCTACCAACCCAAGCACGACTCACGCCCCGTCCTCACAGGTTTACTTCCGCCAGTACCTCGTCTCCTAATGTCCAAACTTCACAGAAGCTCTCCAGCGAACCATGCAGAACTAGCACTCTTGGAAGAGAGCACATACCCGCGAAAGGCAAAGGTCCCGAGTTCGAGTCTTGGTCCGGCACACAGTTTTAACCTGCCAGGAAGTTTCATATCAGCGCACACTCCACTGCAGAATGACAATCTCATTCTGGAATGTAATAATACTAATTCAATAAAAGGTAGATGACAGGATTGAATACAACCTAACTATCAATTTAATAAGCTTTGGTTGCAGAGAACTGACACGAATTATACGCAGAACAACTAGTTCACCAACCTAGCATTGCCAGGGTATTCATTTTGCCAGTTTTCTATTAGAAACGAAAGCAAAAGGCAACCTGTGTCTGTCGTGTAATATGGAAAAAATTTCTTTTCCATGTATGTGCAGAAGCACCTTCGACATTATGAAATAGTCGTACAAAGAAAAATGCATAATGTACTAAATACAGCATCCCCGTCAATTTCTGTACGCTGGTTGCAGCTGCTTCGTGTCACCACAACGCGATTTTGTGTAGGTCTCTGTGCTAACGGCAGTATATACATTGAAGAGGCAAAGAAACTGGTACACCTGCCTAATATCGTGTAGAGTCCCAGCGAGAACGCAGATCTACCGCTACACGACGTGGAATGAACTCGACTAAAGTCTGAAGTAGTGCTGGAGGGAATTAACACCATGAATCCTGCAGGCCTGTCTATAAATCCGTAAGAGTAAGAGGCGATGGAGATCTCTTCTGAACACAACGTTGCAAGGCATCCCAGATATGCTCAATAACGTTCATGTCTGGGGAGTGTGGTGGCGAGCGGAAGTGTTTAAATTCAGAATAATGTTCCTGGAGCCACTCTCTAGCAATTACGGACTTGAGTGTGTTGCATCGTCCTGCTGGAACTGCCCAAGTCTGTCGGAAAGCACAATGGACATGAAGGGATGCAGGTGATTAGACAGGATGCTTACGTGCGTGTCACCTGTCAGTCGTACCTAAACGTATCAGGGGTCCCATATCACTCCAACTGCTCACGCCCCGCATCATTACAGACACTCCACCACCTTGAACAGTCCCCTGCTGACATGCAGGGTTCAAATGGTTCTTTGCACTATGGGACTTATGTGAGTTCATCAGTCCCCTAGAACTCGGAACTACTTAAACCTAACTAACGTAAGGACATCACACACATCCATGCCCGACGCAGGATTCGAACCTGCGACCGTATCGGTCGCGCCGTTCCAGACTGAAGCGCCTAGAACCACTCGGCCACAGCGGCCGGCGACATGCAGGGTCCACCAATTCATGAGGTTTTCCCCATGTCCCTACACGTCAATCTGCTCGGTACAATTTGAAACGAGACTCGTCTGGTCAGGCAAGACATATCAAGTCATAAACAGTCCAATGTAGGTGTTGACGGGTCCAGGCGAGGCGTAAAGCTTTGTGTCGCGCAGTCACCAAGGGTACACGAGTGGGTCTTCGGTTACGAAAGCCCATATCGATGATGTTTCATTGAATGGTTCCCGCGCTGACACTTGTTGATGGCCCAGCACTGCAGTCTGCAGCAATTTGCGGAGGGGTTGCACTTCTGTCACGTTGAACGATTCTCTTCTTGTAGGATATTTTTCCGGCCGCAGCGATGTCGGAGATCTGAAGTTTTACCGGATCCCTGATAATCACGGAGCACTCGTGAAATTGTCGTACGGGAAGATCCCCACTTCATCGCTACTGCGGAGATAGTGTGTCCTATCGCTCGTGCGCCGACATAACACCACGATGAAACTCGCTTAAAATCTTGATAACCTCCCATTGTAGTAGCAGTAACCGATCCAACAACTGCGCCAGACACATGTTGTCTTATACAGGCATTGCCGACCGTAGCGCCGTGTTCTGCATGTTTACATATCTCTGTATCTGAATACGCATGCATGTACCAATTTCTTTAGCGGGTAAGTGTAGCTCTATAGGCGGATATTGTATTCACCTATAGCCTTTTGTGCTACGCAGTTGAAAGGTGTCACAAGCGCTGCCAGGTGCTAGGTATTTCCGAAAGTTGACTCATAGTAAAGAATAAATGTGTTACAACTCAGTGCATTTCCTCACGCATCTCAGTGTCTGCGAAATGTATTGCGAATAAAGTTTGTACCGCAGAAAAAATAAATTAAACGTTGTCATGATCCGCCAGCTCCTCATGCGTCTCATTGTTTGACGTCATATTTCCGTAACTATGTTAGGTAGGTTGTTCATACCCACACAGCTTTAGTTTCCTGCAAGTAAGGGATATGTGTACCAAGTTTGGTCGGAAGCTGTCCAGTAGTTTAGGAGGAGATGCGGAACGTACATACATACATTTTTAAAATATGTATGAATGAAAAAAATCTACTGGAAGCCGACCACGGACAAAGTCAGTTTCGGTTCCAGAGAAATGTAGGAACATGAGGCATGCTGACCCTACGACTTACCTCAGAGGATAGATTGAAGACAGGGAAACCTACATTAATAGAATTTGTACATTAAGAGAAAGCTTTTGACAACGTGGACTGGTGGATGCTCTTTGTAGTCGTGAAGGTATGAAGGATAAAATATAGGGAACAAAAGGTGTAGTATGGCCGAAGTAGAAAGGATATAAAACACGGGAACGATGTAGTAAGAACAGTATTTCTGAAAAAGAGGGTTTTGTCAACACCTGATATAAATTTAAGTATATGCATGCGTTGTGTCCTTTCGGATATGTCCTAAAGAAGAGGCGCCACGCATTCATATAACTGATGGGCCCCGATCGGCGATGAATCTGCCACTTTCAGTGAAAATGCAAAATTACATCCTCCAGCGTGAATTTCAAAACAGCGAGCATGAAGGACATGGAAATGGGGTGCGACTGCAGACAGGTGGCGCTAGGTAGGAATGTGGGTCGGCCGCGAGGTGCGCCGGGATAGTCCGCGCAGTTCAGATAAACCCGGTATCCGGGTGGGCTAGTGAATAACGCAACTGCCTAGTAAGTAGGAGATCCCGGCTACGAGTCCCGGTCCTCCACGCATGCTGCTGATTCGGCATAAAATCCCAACGCAGCTGATATTATTAGTCTCTTCCGAAGTCTTCCTTGAAATTACGTGTGTGGAGTGTAGCCCTGTACGGAAGCGAAACTTGGAGGATAAGCAGTTCAGGCAAGGCGAGAATAATAGCTTTTGAAATGTGCTACAGAAGAATGCGAAAGTTTAGATGGTTAAATCCCCAACTAACTAAGGAGATGGTGCGAATTCGAAATGGTGAGCAAAGAAATTAATGGCACAACTTGACTAAAAGAACAAATCGGTTTGTAGTAAAAATTCTGAGTCACCAACGAATGGCCTATTTGGTAATGGAAGGAGGTGGGAAAAGTGGGGGGGGGGGGATTGTAGAGGGAGGGTCGAAGTTTGAATATAATAAACAGGTTCAAATGAATGCAGGTTGCAATAATTACTCAGAGAAGAGGGTTGCACAGCATAGACTATTTGGGCAGCCTTTATCAAACCAGACTAACGACTACGACGACGAGGACGACGACGACAATAGCAACAACAACACAAAAATTACGCTTTGGCTCCATCAAATTACATACTTTTAACGGAAATTCGTTGGCCTTATCATATCCTACACCTACAACAAGAGCACTTGCTAACGTAGACCGTAACCACCATTTGAAACACACAAACTGTTGTTTAGGAGCATTATAATTCGGAATTTCAGGTGAGGGATCCTCTGAAAGGTGGAATACGTAGAAAGCTATACATTTACTACTAGCAGCCCCCACGTGAAAGCCAAGCTACAGTATGGGGTAGCTACATACAGGGTGTTTCAAAAATGACCGGTATATTTGAAACGGCAATAAAAACTAAACGAGCAGCGATAGAAATACGCCGTTTGTTGTAATATGCTTGGGACAACAGTACATTTTCAGGCAGAGAAACTTTCGAAATTACAGTAGTTACAATTTTCAACAACAGATGGCGCTGCGGTCTGGGAAACTCTATAGTACGATATTTTCCACATATCCACCATGCGTAGCAATAATATGGCGTAGTCTCTGAATGAAATTACCCGAAACCTTTGACAACGTGTCTGGCGGAATGGCTTCACATGCAGATGAGATGTACTGCTTCAGCTGTTCAATTGTTTCTGGATTCTGGCGGTACACCTGGTCTTTCAAGTGTCCCCACAGAAAGAAGTCACAGGGGTTCATGTCTGGCGAATAGGGAGGCCAATCCACGCCGCCTCCTGTATGTTTCGGATAGCCCAAAGCAATCACACTATCATCGAGATATTCATTCAGGAAATTAAAGACGTCGGCCGTGCGATGTGGCCGGGCACCATCTTGCATAAACCACGAGGTGTTCGCAGTGTCGTCTAAGGCAGTTTGTACCGCCACAAATTCACGAAGAATGTCCAGATAGCGTGATGCAGTAATCGTTTCGGATCTGAAAAATGGGCCAATGATTCCTTTGGAAGAAATGGCGGCCCAGACCAGTACTTTTTGAGGATGCAGGGACGATGGGACTGCAACATGGGGCTTTTCGGTTCCCCATATGCGCCAGTTCTGTTTATTGACGAAGCCGTCCAGGTAAAAATAAGCTTCGTCAGTAAACCAAATGCTGCCCACATGCATATCGCCGTCATCAATCCTGTGCACTATATCGTTAGCGAATGTCTCTCGTGCAGCAATGGTAGCGGCGCTGAGGGGTTGCCGCGTTTGAATTTTGTATGGATAGAGGTGTAAACTCTGGCGCATGAGACGATACGTGGACGTTGGCGTCATTTGGACCGCAGCTGCAACACGGCGAACGGAAACCCGGGGCCGCTGTTGGATGACCTGCTGCAGTAGCTGCGCATTACCCTCTGTGGTTGCCGTACGCGGTCGCCCTACCTTTCCAGCACGTTCATCCGTCACGTTCCCAGTCCGTTGAAATTTTTCAAACAGATCCTTTATTGTATCGCTTTTCGGTCCTTTGGTTACATTAAACCTCCGTTGAAAACTTCATCTTGTTGCAACAACACTGTGTTCTAGGCGGTGGAATTCCAACACCAGAAAAATCCTCTGTTCTAAGGAATAAACCATGTTGTCTACAGCACACTTGCACGTTGTGAACAGCACACGCTTACAGCAGAAAGACGACGTACAGAATGGCGCACCCACAGACTGCGTTGTCTTCTATATCTTTAACATCATTTGCAGCGCCATCTGTTGTTGAAAATTGTAACTACTGTAATTCCGTAAGTTTGTCCGCCTGAAAATGTACTGTTGTCCCAAGCATATTGCAACAAACGGTGTATTTCTATCGCTGCTCGTTTAGATGTTATTGCCGTTTCAAATATACCGGTCATTTTTGAAACACCCTGTACATTTGCTGTTTCCAGTACGGCCGTGTCGTCTCCACGGGTTTCTGGAGTCATGCTGTCCCCAGTGCTTCTGAATACTGCTAAAAGGGTGTACTAGCTGAATCTGGTAGTGAATAGAACAATCTGTGTGGTTTCACAGATACTCAGCTGGCGTCTTGTTCCTTGTGTAGCGGTGCTGTATCGCAACACCACCAGGTGCCTCTGTATCTAACGAAGGCGACCCGTTGCTGGGAACAAAAGAGACGTTGGGCGCTTTCGGATGGCTTAATAACTATTGAACGATCGCTGATATACGATGCACGCGCGGCGTGATCAGGAATAAGGGTTACGACAGGTGTTCACTGCTGCTCACAGAACTCAAGATGCAAACTTTCATTATTTTTCTATCCTTCACTGTTTCAGGGCGTCTGTGTTGCATTTTCAATCAAGAATCTCCGGCGGGCGGAGCTCGTAACAATTCGTAATGAACGAACTATAATTTCAGATATCGCCGCTGGCGACGCCGATACTCCGTCGAATTAGCTGATCTCTTCTATCTGTTTTCGAGGTTACGTTTCAATCAGCGATCCGACTAATATTCCGATTAAACAGCAACAGGTCGCGCACAGCTTGATTCACTGTTACCTGTTTCGCTCTTCAGACACGAGCAGCATCAGATTATCACTGGTCTGAGGAGTCAAAAGTACCACTTTGTACCACAGTCAAAGGCGAAATTCATATGTAAATTATGACGTTCTATTGCTATTGTAGTTTTTAAATTAATTGCTTGTATACCTCGAAATTTTTAGAAGAATGCTTTTCGAATGACACATTTCTCTGTATTACAATTTCATGGAGGTCGTGGTAAAGCTGTTTACTAAGCTCCGATTTAAACAAATTGTTATTGTTTTGTTATTACTTTTATATAAGTCTTTTTAATTGTTTTGGGGGATGACGGCAAGTTACTTTGGGGCACGGTACAGGCAGTAACAAACACCTTTAACGGAACTTCGAATCCACGCCTCACGAGGAGTGCCTTTGTGTACATATTGCGTCTCCCATTTTTCGGAAACGGAAAATCCAGTTACTTAAAATTTTTCCGAACTTTCTAGGCGACCCGTACAGAGGTTTGACGTGGACATCTTCTGGTCACGGTTCGACTTTGTGTTTCCGTCAAGGTTTTGCTTCCTACGCCATCACCTGACACATGACACAACCCTGGCTGGTATTACGCGTTGTCTGCGAAGACAAATCCTGTTGCTATCTAACTTGAAAAATGGTTCAAATGGCTCTAAGCACTATGGGAATTAACATCTCAGGTCATCAGTCCCCTAGACGTAGAATTACTTAAACCTAACTAACCTAAGGACATCACACAAATCCATGCCCGAGGCAGGATTCGAACCTACGACCGCAGCAGGCTCGCGCTTCCGGACTGAAGCTATCTAACTGCTTTCAGATAGATTCCGAGATCCAACCACTGGACTGGAAGATGCAATTGCTGCGGTTACCTCCCAGCCAACTTCTGCTGATGATCTACACAGAAATAGCAGAGGAAATAGTTCATTAACAATAGGGAAAAGCTGATCAACGAATCATACTTAATTTTCCTCGGAAAAAATATGATTTACTGGCTTCAAGTAAAAGCTTTCGAAATCCGTCACTTTTATCGACCACCGCCTTTCAGCCACTGGCTGTGCGATCTGATAGAAGTGCTCTGGTCCCCGAGCACGACGTCTCTCACAAAACCGCGACACTCGCGTATGAAACCGAACTGTGCCTAAACAGATTCCCACGCCCGAGCTCGGGTGCACACTTCCCAATGCCTGCAGGCTTGAGTACTGTAGATCACAAAGGATTACAAACGCACATTATCCAAAGTGATAAAAATGAGAACGACATGTACCCCAGGGGCACAAAGACTTGCCTCCTAACCATGCTTATCGGTTTCACGAGCTCCAAACAACTTAACGAAATTATTTAGAAAATTTAGACTTTTCAGGCAGCCAGCCAGTCTGAGGAACAGAATTACGGTATTTCTATTGGTCATTTGTCCACAGCTCTTGGTCTTGCGGTAGCGTTCTCGCTTCCCGCGCACGGGGTCCTGGGTTCCATTTCCGGCGGGGTCAGGGATTTTCCCTGCCTGCTCCCGCTAGTGGCAGTCTTCAGCAAAATGCTGAAATTCGTTTCCATGTGATTCTGGAAAAACACCTACGGACAGGGAAAGTTAAAAGCCCTTAAGTCAGCCTAGTAGTTTCGGTTCATAATCCGTTAGGGGAATCGTGGAAAGACCATCCTTTCGCCTCCAAGCTGGGTACCAGTAACTGGCTCCGGCCTTCGCAACAGCGGACTAGACGACGAGCGTGGCCAGGGAACGAAATGTTACATTGTGACCAAAATAACATGTGTCTCGTCACAAGGGAAACGGCCCATCGCACACTCGTGGTAGTAAGAGGGCATAGTGAACATCCCGTCAAAAGCTGAACACAGATCAAGAATGAAAACTGGAAGGTGTACTGGACCGTAAAGAAGAAGAAGAAGAAGAAGAAGAAGAAGAAGAAGAAGAAGAAGAAGAAGAAGAAGAAGAAGGAGTGAGCGGTCAAAGGACAAAAAGTGCAACATAGAGCAGTAGGGAACAGAAGTGGCGTTGCGGTTAAGTGGTTACGGTGTTCGACTGCTAAGCGGACGCGCCGTGTTCAAACCTCCCTCGTGTCATTTTTTTACTTTATTCAAATATGTGTCTGTGTCGGGGTGTAATGTCAGTTTGAAAAACACGTCTGCCGCGTCATACACGACGTTAGTGACGGTACGTGTTCCTCAGCTAGTAATCTCTTACCGACGCACCTAATTTGTGCGACTGGTGAGGGAGATATCACTCTTTGCTCGATATAGCTTTTCGTATCAATGTGAATGCGATCATTCCAAAGGAAATGATGAAAACTTAATAGTTTGTGACAAACTACTGCAAATGAACAGTTCCACTATCACAGTTTCTCTGTGTTGTCTAAACGTTTTTGAAGCTGCGTTCCGTTTTGGAAGTCTTGACTCTTGAATTCCTTCGCTGTAACGCAGTTCACACCCATTTGTTGTCATTTCTGTGAGACATCGATGTGATATTGGTCTGCTGTCGCTATTGATCATATTTATTTGCGACGGTAACGTATTTTTATCACTGGACTCATATTCTATAACCAATGTACAGTTCGACATATGCTGAGACTACAGAAAGAGAACAAACATTCAAGTGACCGGACGGACAGTTCATAATGTTGTGAGGTAAAAAAAATAAATTAAAAAAAAAAGGCACGAGGGAATTTTGAACACTGTTCACCCGTTTTACAGTTCATCAGCACGACCACTTGCCCACGACGTCGCTGTTGTTTTAGATTGCTCTTTATTGCACTTCTTTTCTTGGACCATCCACTGTTTCTATTTTGCCTTTTTTTACAGTACAGTACACCTTTTTTCTGTTTTCATGCTTGACCTGTGTTCAGTTTTTGATGGGCTATCCAGTGGGTCATTTTACCACTTAATCTTAAGGAGATGCGATGGGGAGTTCCCGTTGTCAGAAAAAAATCGCCTTTCTTTTAGCCTTGATAGAAAACATGAAAATTTACAATGTTCTGTGGGATGGGGAAATGAAACGTGAGCACGAATATTCCCCAGTACCTCAACTTATTAGAGCAATCCTTTTGCCACGCTCCAAGTAGCTGAACCTCTGCTACACCACTGGCCATTAAAATTGCTACACCAAGAAGAAATGCAGATGATAAACGGGTATTCATTGGACAAATATATTATACTAGAACTGACATGTGATTACATTTTCACGCAATTTTGGTGCATAGATCTTGAGAAATCAGTACCCAGAACAACCACCCCTGGCCGTAATAACGGCCTTGATACGCCTGGACATTGAGTCAAACTGAGCTTGATGGCGTGTACAGGTACAGCTGCCCATGCAGCTTCAACACAATACCACACTTCATCAAGAATAGTGACTGGCGTACTGTGACGAGCCAGTTGCTCGACCACCATTGACCATACGTTTTCAATTGGTGAGAGATCTGGAGAATGTGCTGGCCAGGGCAGCAGTCTAACATTTTCTGTATCCAGAGAGGCCCGTACAGGACACCTGTAACATGCGGTCATGCAGTGTCCTGCTGAAATGTAGGGTTCTGCAAGGATCGAATGAAAGGTAGAGCCACGGGTCGTAACACATCTGAAATGTAACGTCCACTGTTCAAAGTACCGTCAATGCGAACAAAAGGTGATCGAGATGTGTAACCAATGGCACCCCATACCATCACGCCGGGTGATACGCCAGTATCACGATGACGAATACACGCTTCCAATGTGCGTTCACCGCGATGTCACCAAACACGGATGCGACCATCATGATGCTGTAAACAGAACCCGGATTCATCCGAAAAAATGAGGTTTTGCCATTCGTGCACCCAGGTTCGTAGCAGGCGCTCCTGTCTGTGATGCAGCGTCATGGGTAACCGAAGCCATGGTCTCAGAGCTGATAGTCCATGCTATTGCAAACGTCATCGGTCTGTTCATGCACATGGTTGTTGTCTTGCAAACGTCCCCATCTGTTGACTCAGAGATCCAGACGTGGCTGCACGATCCTTTACAGCCATGCGAATAAGATGCCTGTCATCTCGACTGCTAGTGGTAGGAGGCCGTTGGGATCCAGCACGGCGTTCCGTATTACCCTCCTGAACCCACCGATTCCATATTCTGCTAACAGTCATTGGATCTCGACCAACGCGAGCAGCAATGTCGCGATAGGCTACAGTCCGACCTTCATCACAGTCGGAAACGTAATGGTACGCATTTCTCCTCCTTAGACGAGGCATCACAACAACGGTTCATCAGGCAACGCCGGTCAACTGCTGTTTGAGTATGAGAAATCGGTTGGAAACTTTCCTCATGTCAGCACGTTGTGGGTGTCGCCACCGGCGCCAACCTTGTGTGAATGCTCTGAAAAGCCAATCATTTGCACATCACAGCATCTTCTTCCTGTCGGTTAAATTTCGCGTCTGCAGCACGTCATCTTCGTGGTGTAGCAATTTTAATGGCCTGTAGTGTAGTTACCCGCGCTGCCAGGAATTGCTGAAGATGGAAGAGGGGACGGCCACACGCTGACCTGTGGTCGTCGGGAGCGCGACTAAGTGCCGGTCGCCGGTCGCCACGCACGGCAGCTGAGCAGCAGGCAGCAGCAGGCCGCAGCGGTCAGCCCCGCTGCTCGCGCCGACCACAGGCCGCAGCTCCTGTTACACGACACGACACGAGTCGCCTTCGCGACCGCTTTAACACCTCCGGTTGGCTTCTGCGGCCGCAGCCCGCTCCGCGACATAACGATATCGCTGTTGTTATTGCAACCCCATACCCAGCGGAAAAAAAAAAAACGGTTGCACAGAAACATAAGCTGTGCCAGTTCGGGTCCGGGTTATGCAACACGGCGCCCGGGAATGAAGCTCACAGGTTACGACTAAGGCCCTCCGCATGCGGAGCGATTCGAAGCAGCTCGTCGCCGACGTGAATTAGTAACCGGTCGGTAGCGCATCTCTTCGTATCTAGCTACATAGGGCTTTGCAGAAGGCGCGACAGCAGTGTGACTCCACAGTCAGTCTCTTCGTTGCCAACCAGTTGCCGGCGACACGGCGCACGCGTTGCCGAGCGGTTTGAATCGCGTCGTGTCCTCTAACACACTGTGTATTGGGTTAATCTGAAGATGGAGCAGGCTGTGAACAACTGGAAGTCGGAAAACACTCCATTTTATTGAACTACAAGCTGCCAGCTTACTGCAGAAGGACTTTACAGAGAAACAGGGGTATGAAGCTGAAGTGGGAAAAGAATTTCTTATTACACGTGCAGTGAACTGTACATCTATTGTTTAAAATAAAACTATCAGTACGTCAATGGAAGCAAATGTACAAAAAACTGTAAATCATACGGATACTATTCACTTGTGCGACTAGCAGTCTTTGTCATTGTGTAAAATTACACTGTAAACTGGAAACGAGTAATGAAAAGCCACGGTACATGTAAATACAATGATTTTACATAAAAATGATTTAACAAGCATAAACCACCATCACCACAATTCCGTATATATAAAATTCAAGATACCTGGGTTTTCAAAATAAAAGTAGCGGAAGAAGAATTTCGAATCTGTCAGTTATAGCTGGTTGGCGGCTAGATGCAGGCTGCTATTTATGCTACTTCGGATGTTGGAGAGATCCAGAGTTTTGTACGTTTTCTGATTCGTGTTTAATAATAATAATAGGCCTCCGGTATGTTCTGCCAGTCGTAAAAGGCGACGAAAAGAACAAACCACTAATAGGGTTAACCCCCTTTTAGTGTGATTACTTGGTTCAGGAAAGAACTAAAGAAGCCTCGGACAAGCGCCGTCATGGTCGGGGACGACGCTTGAACCCTATGCCCGCCCACAATGGTAACGACACAGCTAGCCAACTGGAAAATGATTTAAATCCGAATAGAGGTGTTTTGCAGGATATGCTTCCTGCAACCACCCTAGAAGGAAAACAAAGACAGAGGATGAGATGGGCAGATGAAGTTAATCGACACCTCATGTTCTGTTATTACCAAGCAACAAACCTAGGAACCAACACAACTGGATACAGATCACAAGTATACACAACATTTATTACCAGATACCCGGAATTAAAATTTTTAACAGAACAACGACTAGCTGATCAGATCCGTGTAATAATCAAAAATAACAGGATACCCCAGTCAGAATTAGAAAACACCAAACAACAAGTACAACAAATACTGGAACAAAATAATGTACAATCAGAAGAAGAAGAAAATACAGTAATGGACTCAAACATCCCAGAGCAAACAAACAAAGAACAACACGCATCAATTAGTCAGAGGAAAACGAAATCTTAAGACAGCCACCAGAACAAGCACAAATAGAACACGAAGTGACACACATGTTAGATATAGAAGAGAAATTTCAGCTGACATACATAGAATACAAAGACACAAATACAGACATTAGACCATTCTTGCATAGACCACCAAATAACCCACAAGTCGAAACAACAATAACAACTATCAACACAATCATACACAACAAAATAAATGAAAATACAGCTGTGGAAGAGTTACAACTACTGGTTTATGTAGGAGCACTCAGTACACTAAATCTACACACTAGGCAGAGATCAGAACCAACAAACACACAGAAGAAACCCACAAAACCAGCATGGCAACACAGGCTACAGATCAGAATAGAAAAACTGAGAAAAGACATCGGGCAGCTAACACAATTTATAAGAAAGGAAATGTCAGAAAAAAAACGAAAAAGGTTAGGTAAAATCTCACAACAAGAAGCGATAGAGCAATTACATGAAAAGAAGCAGAAGTTACAAGCATTAGCCAAACGACTTAGAAGATACAAAAAAAGTGAAAATAGAAGGAAACAAAACCAAACATTCAAGACAAACCAAAAGAAATTTTACCAGACAATAGATAACACACACATTAAAATAGACAATCCACCAAGCATAACGGACTTCTGGAGCAACATATGGTCAAACCCAGTACAAAACAGGCATGCACGGTGGATACAAGCAGAAACAGACACATACAAGATTATACCGCGGATACCTGAAGTGATAATTTTGCAACATGAAGTCACCCGAGCAATTAATTCTACGCACAACTGGAAAGCCCCTGGAAAACATAAAATAGCAAATTTCTGGCTAAAGTAGTTCACCTCAACACATTCACATCTAACTAAATTATTTAACAGTCACATTGCAGACCCATACACAGTCCCTGATACACTTGCACAAGGAATAACTTATCTGAAACCTAAAGATCAAGCAGACACAGCAAACCCAGCTAAATATCGCCCCATAACATGCCTACCAACAATCTCCAAAATATTAACTTCAGTCATTACACAGAAATTAATGACACATACAACACAGAACAAAATTATAAATGTAGAACAAAAAGGCTGCTGCAAAGGAGCACAAGGATGTAAAGAGCAACTGATAATAGATGCCGAGGTGACATATCAAGCTAAAACTAAACGAAGGTCGCTACACTACGCATACATTGATTACCAAAACGCTTTTGATACTGTACCCCACTCATGGTTACCTCAGATATTGGAAATACACAAAGTAGATCCTAAATTGATACAGTTTCTAAACATAGTAATGAAAAATTGGAAAACCACACTTAATATCCAAACAAATTCAAATAATATCACATCACAGCCAATACAGATTAAGTGTGGAATATACCAAGGAGACTCATTAAGTCCTTTCTGGTTCTGCCTTCCTCTGAACCCACTATCCAACATGCTAAATAATACAAATTATGGATATAATATTACTGGAACATACCAACACAAAATCACACATTTGCTATACATGGATGATCTAAAACTACTGGCAGCAACAATCAACAACTCAACCAATTACTAAAGATAAGAGAAGTATTCAGCAATGATATAAATATGGCTTTTGGAACAGACAAATGTAAGAAAAATAGCATAGTCAAGGGAAAACACACTAAACAAGATCACTTATTGGATAACCACAGCGACTGCATAGAAGCGATGGAAAAAACAGATGGCTATAAATACTACGATACAGGCAAAAAATAGGAATAGATAATACAAATATTAAAGAAGAACTAAAAGAAAAATATACACAAAGACTAACAAATACTGAAAACAGAATTGACAGCAAGAAACAAGACAAAAGCTATAAATACTTATGCTACACCAATATTGACCTACTCATTTGGAGTAGTGAAATGGAGTGACACAGACCTAGAAGCACTCAATACACTTTACACGATCACAATGCCACAAATATAGAATACATCACATACATTAAGCAACAGAAAGATTCACATTAAGCAGAAAGGAAGGAGGAAGGGGATTTATCGACATAAAAAACCTAAATTATGGACAGGTAGACAATTTAAGAAAATTCTTTATAGAACGAGCAGAAACTAGCAAAATACACAAATCAATCACGCATATAAATACATCGGCTACACCACTGCAATTTCATAACCACTTCTACAACCCTCTAGATCACATAACATCAACAGATATGAAGAAAGTAAATTGGAAAAAGAAAACACTACATGGCAAGCACCCGTATCATCTAACACAGCCACACATCGACCAAGACGCATCCAACACATGACTAAGAAAAGGCAATATATACAGTGAGATGGAAGGATTCATGATTGCGATAAGGATCAAACAATAAACACCAGATATTACAGCAAGCATATTATTAAAGATCCCAATACCACAACAGATAAATGCAGACTTTGCAAACAACAAATAGAAACAGTAGATCACATCACAAGCGGATATACAATACTAGGAAATACAGAATACCCCAGAAGACATGACAATGTAGCAAAAATAATACATCAACAACTTGCCATACAACATAAACTAATAAAACAATACGTTCCCACATACAAGTATGCATCACAAAATGTACTGGAGAATGATGAATACAAATTATACTGGAACAGAACCATTATAACAGTTAAAACAACACCACATAACAAACGTGACATCATACTCACCAATAAAAAGAAGAAATTAACACAAATAATCGAAATATCCATACCCGATACAACAAATATACAGAAGAAAACAGGAGAAAAAATTGAAAAATACATCCAACTGGCTGAGGAAGTCAAGGACATGTGGCATCAGGATAAAGTTGACATCATACCAATTATACTATCAACTACAGGAGTCATACCACGCAATATCCACCAGTACATCAACGCAATACAGCTACATTCAAACGTATATATACAACTACAGAAATCCGTAATTATTGATACATGTTCAGTTACCCGAAAGTTCCTAAATGCAATGTAACATATACCGTACAGTTAAAAGGTCCGCGTCACTTTCAATTTTTGACCAGACATAACGTCTGAGAAAAGAAAGAAAGAAATAATAATAATAATAATAATAATAATAATAATAATAATAATAATAATATAAACCACCCGCAGATTCTGTTAGCATGATACGCAGTTAATCGTACGTAGCTCCCTTATGTAACTTGCCTTCGACAGGGAACTACCCTGCAAATCCAACTTACTAACTGTCCAACGAAAGACCGCCAATACACTGGAACTATTGAAATTTACAACCAGTTACACATGAGGGATTACAGCGCGCCAGAGTCATTCAGACCTAATTAACACTTTCCCCGCCTATCCGTCTTATATTCTACATCGCTTACCTTCCCATATGCCCGTCTTTCAACAGTTCGCACTCTTTCTCCAATTCGTAGGTCACAGTCCACGAATTCTTAGCGCCGTGTTGCTCCGTAGACTTCCTCCCAAACGTTTTTTGGTGGACCTGTATAATTTTTACGCGCTGCTACACCTCCGGTATAAACCTAAATAAGGGTCGTCGGCTTAGCTTAGACCCGCGAGACAGGGTTATCAGGCCCTTCCACTGTACCTCTATTCAATGCCCTGAAGCCATCTGATTAGCTTCTGAAACTCTGTGCTATCACAGGATTGGACAGCAAACATTGCAATACGTCACCACACCGTCACCAACCGGTTTCTCCCATCTCTTCTGTAAACGACATGGGAAGGCAATGTAAATTCGAAGAGGGTAAGGGCATACACGAGAACTCCGCAATTGAAATTTCTATTCGAGTAAACCTCAATTTATCCTTTTGTTAATAATCCTCGCATTATCCACTTTGTTCGTTAAACTACGCTTCCAGATACCCTGTTCTCCATAGTTAAGCGGCGTTTTAAGCCCGATCCACACGCAACGATCTGTCTGCGCAGACATCGGCGCAGTTGTCTGTACATGCAAACGATCGCTGCAAATGTGGTGTGTTCACACGACACAAATCCCTTATCTGTTACTCGCCCGCCATCTGTCGGTGTAGAAAAGAAATATCAGTAGCAAGCGACTACGCTACCCGTAAACGTCAAAAATTTAATTCAGTTATTTTGAACTATAGAAATGGAGGAAGTTCTGTTGTGGTCTGTGTTCGCAACTTGTGTTGCAAAAAACATTCAGACCAACCGCAGGAAACAGAGAAAGCGATCAAAATGGTGTAGACAGTGGCTGCTAAAGCGAAAGCGGTTTTCTCATGTTAATTTACTGCGAGAGTTGCAGGGCGAACCTGTTTTGTTTTATATTATCTCGTGTTCCATTTCCTCGCACATTGACACTCCAATTTCATCTTCAATTCTACTCCGGCTTGGTCTTGGCGTTTCTTGATCACTAAGAAAGCCAAGCAGATCAAAATACCATAACGTTGGCTGGTATACTTGATCTACTCCTACACCAGATCTTCTAGATTTCTGAACTTTGAATAACTCTTTTCGGTAAACAGTTCGCTGACAGACTTAATTTACTTGACTTGCCTTCATGAACTCATCCTTCAGGACAGCGTAAGTAGCTTCACATGTGTTGGGTATTATTTCACTCGACACTTGTTTCGATATTGCAGTTGAAAATTCCAAATCCTTGTAGCTCCTTCCTGTTACTGGGAATCTTAATGTCATTGCCAGCCGTTCATGAGGAGAAATTGCCCTTCTCGTACAAGTATTTTTTCTCATAATATGAGGGGTTACAAGCTTTAAGAGATAATTATAAGTTTCGACATCCATTCGCAAATAATTTCGCCAGTTCGCAACGAATTTAGTTTTTTTATTACCGTTTCTCTGTTAGCCGAGGCGTCAAATGCCCGCAATTTTTCAATCAGAGCATTGTATGCCACTGTCTTTTTGTCTCGGTCACTATATTCTTTACTTTTAATCTTCCACAAACATGCGTGGTTTCTATATATTTCAATGAATTCACTTACAAACTCTCGAACACTGACGAGTATCAGCCATTTTAATGCCCTAGACTGAGCAAACAGCTGTTTCGCGCCAGATTTGCGGCGATCTCCCGTCCACACGCTCCAACTTGTCTGCGCAGATGTGGTTTGAACCCACAGATTTGAGATGTTTCGTTCAAACCTCAAACCTCCAACTCCAACTTCCAGGTTTGCACACACCTCAGGTTGGTGCAAATATTCTGTCCACACTCAACGATCTGTCTGCGCAGATGTGATGTGCGCAGACATTTGCGCAAACAGATCGTAGCGTGTGTACTGGCCTTTACTTAACAGTCCAATTACACTCGCTAACATCAAGACAGACCTCGAAAAGCATCTGCAGATTAAGACGTTTGCAACGCGCGGGAAAGGGTACGTACCTTCGAACCTTTTCTGAACGTTCCATATACGTACAGAAACAGCCTTACTGGTCCCTTACTACAAATTTCACACATCGTCCGCTCCAGAAAACTCAAGCTCGCCTGCTGCATTCTACTAGAGACCCGACCGACTCCTCTGTTTCGTAGATATCGCGAGCTGGCCACTTCCTGCTAACGTTCAGAGTACATCTGTGAAGTGCTGCTGCGTGCCGACCCTTTCAGACGTTTGTTTCCCAAAGGGTATTACGAAACGCCAGCCAATCTGTTGATTTGGGTTTGGTTTTGGTTTTGTTCTGCTTTAGGGCGCAAAAAACAACTGGGGTCATACGCGCCCAAGTCACAACAGACAGATAGGAGCTAGAAAAGACAGATAGGAGCTAGAAAACGACTGTAGGTCAGTCCCAATTGACATAAGAGACGAAATCTAAAAACAGACACGTGGAGAAAGGGCTAAAAAAACACCATACAGAAACGGAGGTTCCAAAATTAAAAATTAAATGGCCTTCGCCATTCTGTGAGGAAAACACTCACCTCGGGCGACCATCCGGTGGGACCAGGCTACCACGCTTTAGCCCGGTTAGTGGAGCGCAGCCCGTTACTTTCAGCCTGGAGAATAGCCGCAGTACGAGGTGCATTCAAGTTCTAAGGCCTCCGATTTTTTTTCTAATTAACTACTCGCCCGAAATCGATGAAACTGGCGTTACTTCTCGACGTAATCGCCCTGCAGACGTACACATTTTTCACAACGCTGACGCCATGATTCCATGGCAGCGGCGAAGGCTTCTTTAGGAGTCTGTTTTGACCACTGGAAAATCGCTGAGGCAATAGCAGCACAGCTGGTGAATGTGCGGCCACGGAGAGTGTCTTTCATTGTTGGAAAAAGCCAAAATCACTAGGAACCAGGTCAGGTGAGTAGGGAGCATGAGGAATCACTTCAAAGTTGTTATCACGAAGAAACTGTTGCGTATCGTTAGCTCGATGTGCGGGTGCGTTGTCTTGGTGAAACAGCACACGCGCAGCCCTTCCCGGACGTTTTTGTTGCAGTGCAGGAAGGAATTTGTTCTTCAAAACATTTTCGTAGGATTCACCTGTTACCGTAGTGCCCTTTGGAACGCAATGGGTAAGTATTACGCCCTCGCTGTCCCAGAACATAGACACCATCATTTTTTCAGCACTGGCGGTTACCCGAAATTTTTTTGGTGGCGGTGAATCTGTGTGCTTCCATTGAGCTGACTGGCGCTTTGTTTCTGGATTGAAAAATGGCATCCACGTCTCATCCATTGTCACAACCGACGAAAAGAAAGTCCCATTCGTGCTGTCGTTGCGCGTCAACATTGCTTGGCGACATGCCACACGGGCAGCCATGTGGTCGTTCGTCAGCATTTGTGGCACCCACCTGGATGACACTTTTCGCATTTTCAGGTCGTCATGCAGGATTGTGTGCACAGAACCCACAGAAATGCCAACTCTGGAGGCGATCTGTTCAACAGTCATTCGGCGATCCCCCAAAACAATTCTCTCCACTTTCTCGATCATGTCGTCAGACGAGCTTGTGCGAGCCCGAGGTTGTTTCGGTTTGTTGTCACACGGTGTTCTGGCTTCATTAAACTGTCGCACCCACGAACGCACCATAACTCCATCACCACATGTCTCCTTCAACTGCCGATGAATTTCAATTGGTTTCACACCACGCAAATTCAGAAAACGAATGATTGCACGCTGTTCAAGTAAGGAAAACGTCGCCATTTTAAGTATTTAAAACAGTTCTCATTCTCGCCACTGGCGGTAAAATTCCATCTGCCGTACGGTGCTGCCATCTCTGGGACGTATTGACAATGAACGCGGCCTCATTTTAAAACAATGCGCATGTTTCTATCTCTTTCCAGTCCGGAGAAAAAAAATCTGAGGCCTTAGAACTTGAATGCACCTCGTACCACGGACACTGGCAAACCAGCGATGTCACGATAGCGATCACCACTTGCCGACCGAAAATGATCCGTTACACACGCCCTCCACCTCCGTATTTTTCTGACATGGCAATCAGTGATTTGTTCCTCTTTTCTCGGATGAAGAAACCAGTGCGTGACGGACAAATCCAGAATGACAGCGAGGTCATCGAATTACATACCTCTATAATAAAGGTCTCCACGAAATTGTCCATCGTTGCGGAAAAATTTGTCGCAATGAAAGCTGAATATATAGAGAATTTTAACACCGTCACAAAGGTCCACTGATAATTTTTTTTACGAGGTGATTTTTTAAAACATTGTGTATGGTGACTGTGGGAGCCCCCGCTGGAAGCCGCATAGCAGGTGGGAGAGAGAGGCTGGCGAGGAGCGGCGAGCACAGTAGCGGGCGCTGGAGGCGGCGGTCAGCGGTCGGCGACTGGACGCATCAGCTGGGACCGGTCGGACCTCATTCCTGGAGCAGCTGGGCGCGCCGAGCGCTGGACCGCGCTATCTCGCGGACGCGGCGCCCGGCGCCTGGCGCCTCGCCAGCAGCCAGCTTAGGCGCCGACAAAAACCAGGCGCCGTGCCCGAGAAAACACTCCCCAAAAGTTAGCTCCTCCGGCAGAAAAAGGAACAAGGTGGCTGTGGTGCGCGATGAAATAGAGCAACGAGTATATCGCCAATGCGGTATGTGCGCGCGCCAGCTTTGCTAGCACTCGCTGTTGTACAAGGGGGGGGGGGGGGGGGGTGAGGTGAGGTGGAGGCTTCAAGGCAAAACCTTGAGAGTTTAATTAAAAATCCACATTTGGCGCCATTGTTCACTGTAACCAGTGACGTAATAAATGCCCTCCTCGTGGCAGCATACCATAGGCAAGCGAAGCGTAGCCGCAGTACCACTTCAGAATGACAGTCACGCTTGCGACAAGCACCGAGGAAGAACAGATTTTCTGAACACTCATGATACAACACCTGTTTTAATGCATCGGCGACTGCAAGTCCAGTGCGGTGATACTTGTCCATCACTGCAGAAATTACGCTGAGGTTACAAAAGTCATCGGATAGCTATATGTGCATATATACATGGCGGTAGTGTCGCGTACACAAGGTACACAGTGCATTGGCGAAGCTTTCTTCGCACTCAGGTGATTCATGTGAAAAGGTTTCCGGCGTGATTATGGCTTACGACGCCAATTAAGACTCTGAACACGGAGTGATAGTTGGAACTAGGTGCATGGGACATTCCATTTCGGACACGTTCGGGAATTCAATATTCCGAGGTAGTCATTGTTAGGACGGTGCCGCGAATATCAAATTTAGGGCATCAGCTCTCCCCACGGACAACGCAGTGGCCGTCGGCGCTCACGTAACTACCGAGAGTAGCGGCATTTGCGTACTGTTGTCAGAGCTAACAGACAATCAACATTCCTTGAATGATCGCAGAAATCAGTGGAGGACGTATGACTACCATATCCGTCACAACAGTACGGCGAAATTTTGCGTTAATGGGCTGCAGCAGCAGCAGCCGACCGACGCGACTGCCTTTGCTAACAGCATCACTTCGCCTGCACCGCTTCTCGTGGGCTCCCTACCACATCGGTTGGACCCTGCACGATTTAAAAACTGTGTCCTGGTCAAATAGGCCCCGATTTCAGTTGGTAAGAGCAGATGGTGGTAGATCTCAAGTGTGGCGCAGCCCCCCCCCCCCCCCCAAGAAGCCATGGACCCAAGTTGTCAACAAGGCACTTCACAAGCTGGTGGTGGCTCCATAATGGTGTGGGCTGTGTTTGCATGGAGTGGACTGCGTCCTTTGGCGCAACTGAATCGACCACTGACTGAAAATGCTTACATTCGGCTACTTGGACATCATTTACGGCCATTCGTGGACTTGACTTCATGTTCCCAAACGAAGATGGAACTTTTTATGGATGACAGTTGTAACGGAACATACTAAAGGCTTTACTTTACCGAAGTATGCGATACCCTCCAAATTCAACCAGCTTAACGAGTATTTATGATTATAGAAAAGTTATTGTGTATGTTAACAATGATTGCATAACATGTCTGCATAAACAGTCAACCCATTAAATTATGCTGAATAACTGACCCACACAAAAGTTTATATCACTTGATCACTGATACAGCAAATGTCATCATGTAAAAACACTAAGTTCATCTTAAATAATTAATATGAAGTACGAAAAATAGTGGCCAACTTAGGTATTTTGGATCTCCTTAAATAAAAATCACCCAGTGAAACCTATTTGTTCACTAGGAGCGTTTTCACTCAGTATTCACGTAAGCAATCCTATTTTAGACGAAAACCAATGTAATTCTTAATAATTCATGTTATTTACTTATTTATGCAAATTAGAGAAGTCAATCGACAAACTTCTAAAAACGGCCTTTTTGTAACAAAGAATTATTCTGTCAAGTCAACAAATCTGTTTGTCATTTTAATAACATATTAAATTATGTCACTCGATGCAAATTAATAACTTTTCTGCACAAATTATGATAACAGATGTACATGTGACTTATAAACTATATCTCTTTTTAGTAGTTCTTTGACAATGTTATAAATACAAGCAGCAAGGAGGGTCGGGAGGCAGTTGGAATGTCACTTTGGTAAAGTGTGTTTGTGTGTTATTGTTTGAGGTGGATAAACAATGCAAAGAACATGTAACGGAAGTACTACTTTGTGTTGAGTCATGGTCTTCGGTGAACAGTGGAATTAAGATGGCCACCAGAGTAATAAATATTTGAAGTTTACATATTTGTTGGTTTCGCTCGTTCTTTATCATCAAAAGCACATAAAAAACACGGGACCTCATGTTTTTAACCCTAGACAACCAGATTTAGAGCCAGCATCAGCATCGAGACACAGCAGCGATCCAGCAAGTAGCAGCGATTACCACAACACAATGCATCTTAATGGCGCCAACCTAACATCAAGTGCTAGCAAGCTCCGTAAATGGGAGTGAAATAGTGCGATTATAGCAATTAGAAATATCTACGACCAGGCGACCATTACACAGTGCATCATGTCACCGGGCCACAGTTGTTCGTGATTGATTTGAAGAGCATTCTGGACAATTCTAGCGAATGATTTGGTCACCCAAATCGACCGACATGAAACCTATCGAACATTTATGGGACTTAATCGATAGGTCAATACGTTACAAAATCTTGCACCGGCAACACTTTCGCAATTACGGACAGCTGTAGAGGCAGTATGGTTCAGTATTTCTTCAGGGGACTTCCAACGACGTGTTGAGTCCATGCCAATCGTTGGTGTATTACGGCAGGCAAAAGGAGGTCCGACACGATGCTAGGAGGCGGTGTATGAGTGGAGTATGACGCGAGTTCTGCGACACACACTCAGCGCCCTGATCAGGCACACCGCGTTGTGACATCAGTCTACTGCAGCTGTTGAAGCCATTGTGATGGAAAATCGCCGCAGATCTGAACATAGGTCGTGGCTCAGCACATCACAACATTCATGAAGTGCTTAAGTCTCCCGCAGTGTTTGCAAGACGGGCTCCACGGCAGCTCACTCCACAACTGAAGGAGCGACGCGTTGACGCCTGTAAAGAACTTTTCCGATGATTTTAAGCAGAAGGTGACGACTTCTTCACAATAATTGTTACACGAAACAAAACCGGGTACACGTCCACGAACCTGAAACAGTGACCAACCAAGGAGTGGTGCCATTCCTCATTACAGAAACCGAAGGGGTCCTGGACGCAGCCATTTGCAGGGAAGGTTTTGCTGACTCTCTTTTCGTGTGAATCAGACTTCGTCGTCAGTGCATCATACACCAATACGTTAAAAAATCAGCTTCGGCCGCAGTAAGGTCAAAGCCATGTGGACTTCTAACTACAGGTAACATTTTGGAACAGGCAGTGCTCGACCTGTGCTTCAGTACTCTGCCACACCTGATAGCTGCAATGATATCCTAGGTGAAACTAATTAGCGGCTATTATGCAAATTGCTTTGTGTGTGTGTGTGTGTGTGTGTGTGTGTGTGTGTGTGAGAGAGAGAGAGAGAGAGCGAGAGATGTTTCGCCACCTTGTTCCATCATCAGCACGTATTTTTACTATAGTTTTATTCTCTCGAGTGGTCGGCACAATCTTGTCGTTATTCCACAGCCTACCATAGATGTGTTTGTGGCACCTGTCCTTACCTGCATCCTCGTAGGTTGTGGAACTACACTAAGTTAACTTAGAAGCCGAGTGTGAATCAGTAAAGGCAGGTACCGCATTTCTTTGATGGTTTATACAACAAATGAGCACGCAGATGAGGGTAGTTGCCACAAATATGTCTATGGTAAATCTTAGAATAGTGAAAAGATGCTCTCATAGCACTTAGCAACCTGGCGAAGAGAACATAATGAAAATATCCTTGGGAGGGGGGAGAAGAAAGGTGCTGAAATATGACTGGGCATAAAACGGAATACTATAAAGCTGTTTGCATAATAGGTGAACATGGATTCCCATAATTTAATCTGCTAATGCGGCTACTTTAAGAACTTTAGGATCAAGTGATGAACCCAGCATATTCCCAGGTGGGAAGCCTGCATTAAGTTAGGCTAACCAAAGAGATTCTGCCACAAAGTGTAGATGAAGACTTAGAGAAATGAAAAATACTTAGCGTATGGGAAAAGATGTTTTCCAAAAAACTGGAAAAATTCGTTTCTGTTAGCTAGATGTTCTTGTTCCTTTCTGTCTCGCAGTCTTAGCTAATAATTGGGAAATAACATTCACAGTCTCTTGCTTCTTTCAAATTTTTGAAACAGTTTCAAGCCAGTGTGTCATTTAACGACCGAATCCTCTGAATTTCTGGTTCCAGTCAAGGTTACACACTTTAATTTTGCAAGTAATGAAGGTAGCGTGTATAATGCTTCCTCAGAATACCAAATTCAATTGGTGCATGGAAACATTCAGTAGTCACTGCGTCTATTGCCGGAGTATACCAGAAGGCGCTTTACGACATGGAGGGCCTGTGCCACGACAGAGCGATTGCTGTCCGTAGTGACCTTGCCGTGGGGCGCCGCCCCGGGCGGACTTGGCGGTTTTAGTGGGCGCCACGTGTTGTCGTTTCTTGCACAGGCCCTGCACGCTCCAGTAGGTGCCTCGCACCGGCGTAGCGAAGCAGGCACTTCTTATTCGCGACGTTCGCGAGAAACATAAAAGCGGAACCAGGCACGCGGTGAGAAAACGCCGCGCAGGTGATGCCTTTGTACTGATGAGCTCTCCAAGCGTGCGATACGCGAAATTGAATCAGTGAACGTTTCAGCAACAAGGAAGACACAAACGAGTAAAAAAAAGAAAATCACTGAATGGCTAAAGTTTCAACGGTGTTAGACGTATCGGAAGCGGGAAGAAGGAGATTTACTGGAAACCCAGAGGTTTAAAAATGGCTGACACTAGCAACCGTAAATAAATTTTCAATCAATAAACTACACAGCCAACCGACTGCTAAGTTAAATGTAAACACCATGACCAAGTTTCGCTACCACTACGGGTCTCCTCTTCAGAAGGAAGTCACATAAATAACATGACACTAAAATCATAAACATGCATGATGAGCTGAGCAGCTCAAATCAGACAGCAGAAATTATGAAATAAAGTGCTCCACGGAAACAGTAAAAATTGTTACAACAGGCAGAGATTATTAAGAGTAGAAATTAGACTGACCGTTTGGTAACTAGTTACGATTCAAGGACCGTATTTGATATTTACTGATATTTGAATTGAGCTCCTTTAACTCATCATGTATGTTTACAATTTTAACGTCATGTAATTTAAGTGACTTCCTTCTGAAGATACAGATTTAGCTTATGCAACCGCTTGGCTGTATAATTCACATGTTGAAACTTCCTTGCAGATTAAAACTATGTGCCGGACCGAGACTCGAGCTCGGGACCTTTGCCTTTCGCGGGCAGGTTCTCTACCAACTGAGCTACCCAAGCACGACTCAAGACCCGTCCCCACAGCTTCAATTCCGCCAGTACCTCGTCTTCTACCTACGCTGATAGAGCTGGTAGAGCACTTGCCGGCGAAAGGCAAAGGTCCCGAGTTCGAGTCTAGGTCCGGCACACAGTTTTAATATGCCAGGAAGTTTCATATCAGCGTACACTCCGCTGCAGAGTGAAAATCGCATTCTATCTACTTTACTTTATATGTTGAAAATTACTGGAAACTCAAGGATAGTGTGTTAGGAAAAGCTGTGAAGTGTTCGCCCAAGACGTGAAAAGTGTCTAGAAGTTTCTGACACAAACTCCTGCAAGTCACAATAACACACAGAGTGGTTCCAGTCGTCAGAACCATTTCAAAAAAGTGTCATTAGATGAGGCCCAAGGTACGTAGAAACTCATTGTTTCAAGCCAATAGGGAACGTGCTTTCATAGTAGTAATGGAATCCCATTCATTACATTCGAAACAGTCGTGGCTGTGAAATTTGGGTCGATGTATTTGTCAATTCCACCGCCAGACACATAAATAACTTCATTTTAAAGATCCTGCCGTTGAATCGTCGTCTGTTCCGGTTTTTGCAGCACTTGCATTTGGATTGTTTTTCAGCGTTAACTGAAACAATGCTTAAAAGGTATATATAAAAATTACGATAAACTAGTCATAGTTGACCATATAAGAATTAGATAGCAGTGTGGCAAAGTGAAATATCTACATAATTAGGGATAATGCCAAAATTGCGACAACATACACGGTCCTGTCACATTAATACGAGCACCACCCGTGTTCGTCGTCAAGTGCAATAACCACTCACAGACGGTAGCTGCCAGTACTAACAGCGGAAGGTATATAGAGCCTGTCGGGAGGGATGCGGAAAGCAATGCAGTCCCTATAGTAATGCGGAGATGGAGCGATTTATGTGACATTCAAAGAGAGTATGATCGTTGGCTTTCGGGCCAAAAGTAGAAGCATTTCCGAAACGCCGAAGTCTGTAAACTGTTCACGTGCGACCGTGCTTAAAGTATACTGTGGATGACAAAAAGGCGCTATCCAAAATTGGAGGCGAGGTAACTGTCGTGCTCCACTGGTCGTAGATGACTGGAGTGAAGGACAGCTGCGGAGATATGTACACTCCTGGAAATTGAAATAAGAACACCGTGAATTCATTGTCCCAGGAAGGGGAAACTTTATTGACACATTCCTGGGGTCAGATACATCACATGATCACACTGACAGAACCACAGGCACATAGACACAGGCAACAGAGCATGCACAATGTCGGCACTAGTACAGTGTATATCCACCTTTCGCAGCAATGCAGGCTGCTATTCTCCCATGGAGACGATCGTAGAGATGCTGGATGTAGTCCTGTGGAACGGCTTGCCATGCCATTTCCACCTGGCGCCTCAGTTGGACCAGCGTTCGTGCTGGACGTGCAGACCGCGTGAGACGACGCTTCATCCAGTCCCAAACATGCTCAATGGGGGACAGATCCGGAGATCTGGTTGGCCAGGGTAGTTGACTTACACCTTCTAGAGCACGTTGGGTGGCACGGGATACATGCGGACGTGCATTGTCCTGTTGGAACAGCAAGTTCCCTTGCCGGTCTAGGAATGGTAGAACGATGGGTTCGATGACGGTTTGGATGTACCGAGCACTATTCAGTGTCCCCTCGACGATCACCAGTGGTGTACGGCCAGTGTAGGAGATCGCTCCCCACACCATGATGCCGGGTGTTGGCCCTGTGTGCCTCGGTCGTATGCAGTCCTGATTGTGGCGCTCACCTGCACGGCGCCAAACACGCATACGACCATCATTGGCACCAAGGCAGAAGCGACTCTCATCGCTGAAGACGACACGTCTCCATTCGTCCCTCCATTCACGCCTGTCGCGACACCACTGGAGGCGGGCTGCACGATGTTGGGGCGTGAGCGGAAGACGGCCTAACGGTGTGCGGGACCGTAGCCCAGCTTCATGGAGACGGTTGCGAATGGTCCTCGCCGATACCCCAGGAGCAACAGTGTCCCTAATTTGCTGGGAAGTGGCGGTGCGGTCCCCTACGGCACTGCGTAGGATCCTACGGTCTTGGCGTGCATCCGTGCGTCGCTGCGGTCCGGTCCCAGGTCGACGGGCACGTGCACCTTCCGCCGACCACTGGCGACAACATCGATGTACTGTGGAGACCTCACGCCCCACGTGTTGAGCAATTCGGCGGTACGTCCACCCGGCCTCCCGCATGCCCACTATACGCCCTCGCTCAAAGTCCGTCAACTGCACATACGGTTCACGTCCACGCTGTGTGCCATTAGTCAATCAGTCCGGAACCACGCGGCTGCTACGATCGCAGGTTCGAATCCTTCCTCGGGTATGGTGTGTGTGATGTCCTTAGGCTAGTTAGGTTAAAAAAAATGGCTCTGAGCACTATACGACTTAACACCTGTGGTCATCAGTCCCCTAGAACTTAGAACTACTTAAACGTAACTAACCTAAGGACATCACACACGTCCATGCCCGAGGCAGGATTCGAACCTGCGACCGTAGCGGTCGCTCGGTTCCGGACTGCGCGCCTAGAACCGCTAGACCACCGCGGCTAGCGGCTAGTTAGGTTTAAGTAGTTCTAAGCCTAGGGGACTGATGACCTCAGATGTTAAGTTGCATAGTGCTTAGAGCCATCTGAACCATAAGCAAACTACGCGGAATGAAAACGGAATCTGTTTGTTCTTGCTGTATCAATGCTACACGTCCGGCAAAGTCCGCGGTCAACAGAAGATTGCTCGTTGCACTACGTAATAACAGCAATTCGTTTGCAATTCTAAGTAGTATATAACTTCTACCAGAGCTAGAAATCTGAGGGAATTCATCCGTAACCAAAGTCTCAGAACAGACGGTTCATGACAAATATCAGTAATGTATCTCAAAAGCTTAAAATACATAGCGCATCGTCTAAAGTAGATTCCTTCAAATATCTAGGAGAATCGATGTCAGTGTAAACGAAAACACAGAAATAGAGACTAAAGAATACGTGAAACGTAAAGTACATTTCGGATAAAATGAAATAATGTAAACTAAAAAAATATTTATCTTAGAACATAAATGTGTAACACTACGAAACAGTGGTCAGACCAGAAATGCTCTGGAAACTCTTAAACTGACTACAAAGGGAAAGGTTGAAAAATTAGAGAAAAATTGAAAGAATAATCCTAAGAACAATATTAGGACTCAAAAGTAGCAGTAATTGAGGTTACATATTAAGTCTAATTAGGAAGTATATCTGAAAGTTGACAAGTTAAGAGATATAATGAGGAGGAGGAGATTAAAGTGCTATGGAGACATGTGCAGAATGAATGATGACAGAGTAATTAAACATATCTTTGACATACTAAACAGTTACAGATGCAAAATCATACGGCTGAGGGAAGTAGGAGGAGAGATCGAAACTATAGGGTTTCGGCTTGAACAGAATGAGAAATCGAAAACATTCTAAAGAATCAATAGAAAAGGCGGGCCAGAGAGACGGGAAACAATCAAGAACTGTAACAAAGCGGTCACAAGAGGAGATGATGATGATGATGATGATGATAACACAAATACGCAGTTCCCTGTCAGAGAAAATCCCCAACCCGGCCAGGAATCTAAACCGGGAGCCCATGATCCAGAGGTAGCAACACTAGCCACTAGACCGCTATCTGCGGACACAAGACGAGAAGGAACAATATTCTTGAAGAATGGAAGAACTGTGAACCAAAGGAAACAGCAATTGAAAACAAAGAAGCAGAAACGATGGTAAAAGGGTAGTTCGAAACAAAAAAAAATGACGTATAGGTAAGGTGGGGAGAAGATTACAGAATCCTTAAATGGTGCCGCCAATAACATGTTTTCATTAACAACCGTGAACGTGTATGCTTCGAGCTCGCTTGCACGAAGGAACATGCAATCTCGGGTCGACATCCAGAAGGCACCTACTCGAAAAAAGACCACGTGACTCGGCGCCTGCCTGAATTATTCCGTGAGTAAAAAAAAAGAAGTCGTTGGCCGGGCAGCCTTATTGAGCCGTGGTGCTACACGACACCGGGTCTCGTATAACGCTGTCGGCTGCTGTTGGGAGGACAGCGCAGGAGGGAAGGCTACGGAGCCGCCAGACGCCGGCCCCGTCGGGGGCGTTTTTATCGGCCGTAAAGCGAGACCCGTATATCACGGCTGCTGCCGCTGCCGCTGCTGCCTGTGTGCCTGGGGGCTGCTCTGGGCTGGACACGGCCGGGGGCGATTTGTTGGCGCGCTACGTCCCGTACTGCCTGCTGACTGCAGCTCCCCACACGGCGCTCCAGAAACCAGCCTCACAGAACTACCGGCTGGTTATAATTAAAGTTCAGCTGCTCACGTAGCTCCAGTGTGACGTGTAATTGTACGGCAGCGAAACCATTGCAAATCTGGCGCTGTGGATACGAGGAAGTCGTATAGAAATGTTTCCATATGTAATAGGTTAGGAATGGGATGTGGGTAGAAAATGTAAAGCTTACCGATTTTGTTCAACATGAGCACAGACGACGAGATGCTGTACATTGCCAGATTAGGACCTGGTGGCCAAAATTGAAGTTAATTTTGTTTCCAGCTTAAATCGGTTCCCCATTAACGCGTTAGAATATCTAGAAGTTCCACTGTCGTACTATAATTGCAGCCCGTACTTGACCCCTATGAGTAGATGCACTTATACTGTGTGATAGAAAGTATCTGGACACCCCCAAAAACATAAGTTTTTCATATTAGGTGTATTTTGCTGTCACCTACTGCCAGGTACTCCATATCAGCGACCTCAGTAGTCATTAGACATCGTGAGAGAGCAAGCAGAATGAGGCGCTATGCGGAACTCACGGACTTCGAACTTGATCAGGTGATTGGGTGTTACTTCTGTCATACGTGTGTACGCGAGATTTCTGCACTCCTAAACACCGCTAGGTGGAAACATGAAGGGGCACGTACAGCACAAAAGCGTACAGGCCGACCTCGTCTGTTGACTGACAGGGACCGCCGACGGTTGAAGAGGGTCGTAATGTGTAATAGGCAGACATCTATCCAGACAATCACACAGGAATTCCAAACTGCATCAGGATCCACTGCAAGTACTATGACAGTTAGGCGGCAGGTGAGAAAACTTTGATTTCATGGTCGAGCGGCTGCTCATAAGCCACACATCACGCCGGTAAATGCCAAACGACGCCTCCCTTGGTGTAAGGAGCGTAAGCATTGGACGATTGAACAGTGGAAAAAAGTTGGGTGGAGTGGCGAATCACGGCACACAACGCGGCTATCCGATGGCAGGGTGTGGGTGTAGCGAATGCCTGGTGAACGTCATCTGTCAGCGTGTGTAGTACGAACAGTGAAATTCGTCGTGTTTTTCATGGAGGGGGCGTGCACCCCTTGTTGTTTTGCGTGGTAGTATCACAGCACAGGCCTACATTGATGTTCTAAGCACCTTCTTGCTTCCCGCTGTTGAAGAGCAATTCGGGGATGGCGATTGCATCTTTCAACATAATCGAGCACCTGTTCATAATGCATGGTCTGTGACGGTGGTTACCCGACAATAACGTCCCTGTATTGGACTGGCCTGCACAGAGTCCTGACCTGAATCGTATAGAACACCTTTGGGATGTTTTGGAACGCCAACTTCGTGTTAGGCCTCACCGATCGACATTGATATCTCTTCTCAGTGCAGCACTTCGTGGAGAATGGGCTGCCATTCTCCAAGAAACTTTACAGCGCCTGATTGAACGTGCGTCTCCGAGAGTGGAAGCTGTCATCAAAGCTAAGGGTGGGCCAACACCAAATTGAATTCCAGCATTACTGATGGCGGGTGCCCCGAACTTGTAAGTCATTTTCAGCCAGGTGTCCGGATACTTCCGATCACGTAGTGTATTATAACCACCTGGTACTTGCAGCCCAGTCCCCTGTTTCTGCCCACCCCTTTTAGACGATCAGGCCCAGTGTTCATAACGCCTTCAAGACTCGATGAAACGTCTTCCATCCTAAAGACCGCTTCCCAAAACGTTACTCATGTTAACAACATTGTTTGTATGGTCAATTAAGAAACCACATGTACACTGTGCAAACAACTTTCAGGTATGTGTTGGGAGAGTATTTCTGGTACCGCTATACGATGATCAGCCAGTACATTACGATTACCGTCCGACTATCGATATAAACCCGTCCATGCGATAGCAGCATCACCTGGCAAGGAATAACGCACGGTCCATGTAGAATCAGTGAGCGTTATGTCCGTGTGTAGAATGGGGAAGGAGCGCGTTAATCTGAGTTTGACCGAAGGCAGATTGGGATGGCCCGGAGGCTCGGTACGAGCATTTTGGAAACTGTTATAGGAGAAACCAAGATGAAATGACGTCCAGACGTCGTGCGTTGGGCGGCCACCGCTCATTACAAATGTAGAACGTCGTATGTCGGGCAGACGGGTAGAACAGGACAGGCAGTGAACTGTGGCGGAATTAACATCAGACTCCAATGGTGGACAGAGTACAAATGTGTCTGAACACACAGTGCGCAGAACACTCCAAACGATGGGCCGGGAAGCCGACGACCCAACCATGTGCCAGTGTTAACACCACTGCATCGGCAACTAAGACTGAAAAGGGCACGTGACCATCGACCCTGAACGTTGGCTGCAATGGCAGACCGTTGCATGGTCTGATGATGATTCCCAGTACTTCATACCGACTGGAGGGCGCGAATCCGTCGTCTTCCAGGGGAAAAGCTGCTTAACGCCTATTGCAGGACAGACAAAAGCCGGTGACGGCTCCAATGTACTCTGCGGAACACTTAGGTGGGCATCCATGGATCCAGTGGGCCTCGTGAAGGCACCATGACCGTTAAGTAGTATCTTACACTGGTTGCAGATCGCGTACACCTTTTTATGACGATCATTTTTCCCTACGGCAGCAGCGTTTTCCCA
Source organism: Schistocerca cancellata (assembly GCF_023864275.1). Lineage (NCBI taxonomy): Eukaryota > Metazoa > Arthropoda > Insecta > Orthoptera > Acrididae > Schistocerca > Schistocerca cancellata. Next base: position 471,433,739 of record NC_064627.1, read on the forward strand.
ACAAGATAATATGCCATGTTACGAGGCCAGGAGTGTGATGGAGTGGCTCGAGGAACCCATTGTCGAGTTCCAGTCGATGTGCTGGGCCCCCAACTCACCAGCTCTGAACTCGATAGAACGCATCTGAGAACTGATTGAACGTTGCGTCGGACTTCATCGCCCCTCTCCCTCGAATTTACGGGAATTAGGTGACTTGCATGTGCAGAGGCGGTGCCATCCGCCTCCAGCGAACTACCAAGGCCTCAGTGCTTCCATGCCACGACGCGTCGCCGCTGTTACCCGACTGTTAGCCCATGATGTTTTGGCTGATCGTTGTATTTTCTCCCTCTCCATTCCTCACTCCTCCTCTTCCCTGTTCTATTCACGAATGGTGCCAATAAACGATTGTCTTTATAATCGATCTTTAAACTGAACAGTGAGCAGCATCTGTAGTGGGGAAGTGGTCTTCCCGAAAAGTGGCCACAGCTACCGCTATCACATCCCGTCTAGTAGTACAATGCAGTGTGCTGTGATGTACATAAATCCTTACGTTCAGTACATGAGTTACTCACTTTTTCGTGGATAACGGGTGTCATGTGTCCCATTAAAGTAATACGCAGTTCTGAGCATTGAGATGCCTATATCCCGGCTCAATCAGGTCCTGCCATAGGCGTGAAACTTTCGGAAAGTGGGGAAAAACAAATTAGAAACGATGGGCTGAGTTTATATGTATATTAGAAAGCTGAGAGTGAAGAAGTGAGGGGACATCTGTTTACAGCCGGCTCAGCGCGTTTGTTATACGAAAATCAAATCAGCATCATATCCGTTCGAAGTAGGCCTGAAATAACTGTGTGTGTTTCATTATATATCACAGACATCATTTTTTAATATTATTGCACTGCTGAATAATGTTGGTGATATGTAATTAGTTGGGCATATAAATATCTGAAAATTTCTTAGAGTATAAAGAACGTTCAAATTCCACGTTGAAAATTTGTGTGCGATGTGTCATACTTTTCACTGACAAGAGTAACAAGTCAGTACGAAAACATATTTATAGACTTTTTTACATTTGGCACCCGGTCAATAAATTGCTCTACAAATGGAAATTGAACTTTAAGATCCTAAGATCAAACGAAAACTTGAACCTAGTTTGGTTCGTGTGAGACATGTATCCTATGTCACTGTCTTTTAAGAATGGTAAACCTCTTGTCCGCAGCTCGTGGTCGTGCGGTAGCGTTCTCGCTTCCCGCGCCCGGGTTTCCGGGTTCGATTCCCGGCGGGGTCAGGGATTTTCTGTGCCTCGTGATGACTGGGTGTTGTGTGATGTCCTTAGGTTAGTTAGGTTTAAGTAGTTCTAAGTTCTAGGGGACTGATGACCATAGCTGTTAAGTCCCATAGTGCTCAGAGCCATTTGAACCAATGGTAAACCTCAAATTTGTTAATGGACGTGTAATACTGGTCGTTAATGTACACCAATTTTGAGTTTTTGCTCTACCAAACAAATACTGAAGGAGCTCCGACTTCGAAAGTGTTAATTTCTGTATTTCGAATAGTTTTCACTATTTTTAGTGAAAAATAAACACTCCCAGGGTGTTTCTGTGTATTGCATCGTCCCTGATTTAAAAGGCGCGCCGCAATATAACATTGTAAATCAGTCCGTAGTGTCATCTTGCGAGGCAGATGAGTGGAGAGCCTTCTTCGTGCAGAGAGACTATAAAGCTCTCCATTAGCCCCAATTTCTCTGATTTATCTCGTAGAGCTCATTTCGCGAGACGTGTGTAGGAGGGAGTAATGAGTTGCCCGACTCTTCCTAGAACGTACGCTCCGGGAGTTTCAACGGTAAACCTAGCCGCGAAGCGCAGCGCCTCTGCCGCATCGTCTACCACTCAAGTTTGTTAAGCGTCTCCCGCAACACTCTCTTGCTTACTAAACGATCCCCTGTCGAAACGCGCCGCTTCTCATCTGATACCGCTCTCTCTCTCTCTCTCTCTCTCTCTCTCTCTCTCTCGAGTTAATCCAGCCTATTAAAGTCCGAAACCAACGAGCAATTCTGAAGAATCTGTGAAACAATTGGTTGCTAGGTCACTTCTTGTGTGGAGGAATTACGTTTCAGTGAGTAAGATTATCTTTTGGCAAATTCTTTTATTTAATCTGCGAGAGTGTATTGCAAAGTTAGACCCGCCAGGTTAGCCGAGTGCGCTAACGCGCTGCTTCCTGGACTCGGGTAGGCGCGCCGGCCCAGGATCGAATCCACCCGGCGGATTAACGACGAGGGCCGGTGTGCCGGCCAGCCTGGATGTGGTTTTTAGGCGGTTTTCCACATCCCCCAGGTGAATATCGGGCTGTTCCCCACGTCCCGCCCAGTTACACGACTCGCAGACATCTGAACACTTTCGACTATTCCATGGATTACAGTAGTCGCAGTCTGTTGGGGTACACTAATTCCTTCCCGGGGAGTCCGGGGTGGCGGCAGGAAGGGCATCCGGCCACTCCTTCAACTAACATTGCCACATCCGATTAACCATGTCGACCCTGCGTATCCGCGGGAAAAATGGCACAAGCAAAAGAAAGAAAGGAAGAACGAAGGAGAGAAAGTGTATTGCAAAGTTAATTAAGAGTATAGAAAATCTCTCCTCAACTTGCAGGATAGCTTGAACACTGCAATTATTTGACATTGTCCATAGACATGGTATGTCATTACCTTCTCCGAGCCCTGCACTGACATGGTCATTTAAAGATAGGGCTATAGGTTGAGCCTGCAGTTAAACTTTGACTCCGAACCACGGTGCAATATGCCGTTTTTTGCTCGAGCAAATGACTAATGGAGTTCAACGAAGTGATAGATGACGGGAAAAATCATGTGACCTACTGGGGATGAAATCCAGGGCCATTAGAGTTGTACCCTGGCACCCTTTGTCGCACCGAGCTTCGCTCATTAGGTGTGAAACATCCCCTTAGAAAAATTAATGAATTACAATGCTGATAAACATCTTACGTTATTTGATTTTCAAACAGCTGAGCAGAACTGAACGTACTCTGACATTTCTCTCTCTACTTATTCTGATCAACACTAAACTGACATACAATATTTTTAGCGCAACGCAATCTGACTCTCAATAATCCCTACAAAAGAATGGCCCTGACTAACAATAACCTATACCTTTGAATCACTTACCTCACAAAAATCTTCGTTACTCAAACTACTGCAATACAGCGAGCGCCAATACTGCCAGCTATATCAAAGATTAGAACTACTGAAGGCACTAACTACTAATAGGCTTCGTTAGCAAATGAAAGATTTTGTTGGAGCACAAACAATGTATTTACCTTAATAATGTTCAAAAGTCATCATATGCATAACAGTTCATGATATCCAATATTACAAATTTACTCTTTCTGATGAACACAGGTCCCAATCGTCCGCTCTCAAAATTCTCCCATCTCTCCACCCACATCCACCACTGCTGGCGGCTCACCTCCAACTGCGCAGCGCTACGCGCTGTTCACATCCAACTGCCCAACGCTACAATAGCGAATATTCCAACAATGCCAACCAGCCACAGACTGCGCACAGCACAGCCAGTGATTTTCATACAGAGCGCTACGTGGCGTTACGATCATCAGAACTTATTTGACTAAGACCACACTGTTGTGGCACTGCGGCTGGAAAGGAGAATCTCCGAAACGGCAACGCTGGTCGCCTTTAGGCGTACTACTGTCGTGAGCACCTATGCAAAGCGCCTGAAGGATGGTGAAATAACGAGTAGGCCGTATGATACTGGACGACCACATTCAACGCAGAGGTCGGAGGATCCCCCACTGCGTAATCCAGGATAGGCAGCGACCTGTGGCAGGTCTGGCGGCAGAGTAAACTGCCGATGCAGGCACAAGTGTTTCGGGGCACGCCGTTCAAAGGCCTTTGTCGAACATGGAGCTCCACATCGTCGGTTGACCCACGCCTTCGTCAGTCATGATTTCAGTGGACACAGCATCACTGGGTTTTCAGGTACACTAAGATCGGCTTCCATGGGATCTTTGGTGGCAATCGAAGCCATCATGACAGCAGTGAACTAAGTGGACATTTGTGTGGACCACATGCAGCATTTCACACTTGAGCCTACGGTTTAACATTGACTCCGAACCACGGCGCAATATGCCATTTTTTGCTCGACCACATGACTAATGGAGCTCACCGAAGTGATAGAGGACAGGAAAATTCATAGGACCCACTGGGGAGGAAATCCAGAGCCATGAGGACATAGTGATAGCCATCCCTGGGGTTGTGAAGCAGGTGAATGGGTTGAAAATAAATAAATCGCCAGGTACTGATGGGATTCCAATTCGATTTTACAGAGAGTACTCTACTACATTGGCTTCTTACTTAGCTTGCATTTATCGCGAATCCCTTGCCCAACGTAAAGTCCCGAGTGACTGAAAAAAGCGCAGATGACGCCTGTATATAAGAAGAGTAGAAGGACGGATCCTCAAAATTACAGACCAATATCCTTAACACCGGTTTGTTGCAGGATTCTCAAACATATTCTCAGTTCGAATATAATGAATTTCCTTGAGACAGAGAAGTTGCTGTCCATGCATCAGCACGGCTTTAGAAAGCATCGCTCCTGCGAAACGCAACTCGCCCTTTTTTCACATGATATCTTGCGAACCATGGATGAAGGGTATCAGACGGATGCCATATTCCTTGACTTCCGGAAAGCGTTTGACTCGGTGCCCCACTGCAGACTCCTAACTAAGGTACGAGCATATGGGATTGGTTCCCAAGTAAGTGAGTGGCTCGAAGACTTCTTAAGCAATAGAACCCAGTACGTGGTTCTCGATGGTGAGTGTTCATCGTAGGTGAGGGTATCATCTGGAATGCCCCAGGTAAGTGTGGTGGGTCCGCTGTTGTTTTCTATCTACATAAATGATCTTTTCGATAGGGTGGATAGCAATGTGCGGCTGTTTGCTGATGATGCTGTGGTGTACGGGAAGGTGTCGTCGTTGAGTGACTGACTGTAGGAGGATACAAGATGACTTGGACAGGATTTGTGATTGGTGTAAAGAATGGCAGCTAACTCTAAATTTAGATAAATGTAAATTAATGCAGATGAATAGGAAAAAGAATCTTGTAATGTTTGAATACTCCAAAGTAGTGTAGCGCTTGACACAGTCACGTAGATTAAATATTTGGGCATAACAATGCAGAGCGATATGATGTGGGACAAGCATGCAATGGCAGTTTTGGGGAAGGCGGATAGTCGTCTTCGATTCATTGGTAGAATTTTGGGAAGATGTGGTTCATCTGTAAAGGAGACCACTTATAAAATACTAATACTGTTCGAGCGTTTGGGATCCCTATCAGGTCGGATTGAGGAAGGACACAGAAGCAATTCAGAGGCGGGCTGCTAGATTTGTTACTGGTAGGTTTGATCATCACGCGAGTGTTACGGAAATGCTTCAGGATCTCGGGTGGGAGTCCCTAGAGGAAAGAGGCCGTTCTTTTCGTGAATCGCTACTGAGGAAATTTAGAGAACCAGCATCTGAGTCTGACTGCAGTACAATTTTACTGCCGCCAACTTGCATTTCGCGGAAAGACCACAAAGATAAGAGAGATTATGGCTCGTACAGAGGCATATAGGCAGTCATTTTTCCCCTCATTCTGTTTAGGAGTGGAACAGGGAGAGAAGATGCTAGTTGTGGTACGAGGTACCCTCCGCCACGCACCGTATGGTGGATTGCGGAGTATGTATGTAGATGTAGAAGTCTCCCCCTTTGTGCACCAGGGAGAAATATTAGAGTTTACCGCTCCGTCGACGACGAGGTCGTTAGAAACGAAACGTGATCTCGGATGGGGGCAGGAAATCGGTCTACCCTTTTGGAAAGAATCAGTCCAGCAATGCACTGAACTCATTTAGGTGAACTACGAAGAACCTAAATCTGGATGGTCAGGCGGGCAATTGCCTCACTATTTGTAAGCGGAGGTCCAGTGTTTACATCACTACGTTACTGTACGTACCTGGATTTTCACAGATGCCTTGCGTACTGTAAGTGGAAACTTTGTTTCCGCTTGGATACGAACTACAGGATATCGTATGAAGCATCATTGGTTTTATGTTTATTTTATGTTGTTCGATAGTAGGAGTTCGGTAGAAAAGGAGTCGTGACGTATGGTGGACACACTGCCCGCAGTGTGCAGCCGCCAACGACGAAAATGATGGCCTTATTGTTTTCCAAGCAACCGAAAGCAGCAAAACTTGTTTTCGATATCAGAGGGCGCCATCTGACTACAGTATTTCACTGGTCCCCATCTGATGTTCAGTTGCCTCCACTGCTTATTTTTCAGCTTCTGTGTGGGAGTATTTTTGGACCTTTTTGTGAATATGTTTCGCGAGTTAACACAGACTTCTCCATGACTTATTACTTCACGTCACACTAGAGATCACCGGAACAAATTCCTGCGCGAGGAAACTGGTAATGTTATTTACTACTGCGTTTGTAAACGAATCCTGCAGTGATGTCAAAGTGGCCACAATTAATTTGTTCGACTGCACCGTTAACGAGTCTTACGTGGAGAAGGCACTAGGCTTGTAGGAACAAAGAATAGGTTTTGACCCTTGCAGGATATGTTCATTCATATTTTCCGTGGTTGTGATTATCGAGAAGACTCTTAAAACTTAGCGACTACCTTTCTCCATTCTGTCTCAACTGAGCTAGTGCTGGTGTCTACGGGACGCTAACCCTTCAACTATCGCTGTGGGATACTACACATACTAGTAACGTTAGGAGCTACATTGATATTGGCTTGATGCCTGTACCGCAAGAAGGCGCATGCATTATTGACTCTTTCTGCCAAGGACCAAGGTATAGAGACGGCTCCATGGCGCACCTCCAGTCTTCATACTCTGCCTGAAGCTAATCGTTACACACCGTATCATACCTGTTATATCGACTCGGCTGTTCTCAGTTTTTTGTGTTTGCTATTGCGACTCTGTCTGGTATACGACGCCTCTGGTTTCTCCGGGTTTTTTGGATAAAACACACACACACACACAAACACACACACACACACACACACACACACACACACACACACACACACACACACACGGGGTTTTTGCCACCGCTGACGGGACTGTCTTTGTCTCTACTCACAATTCAGGCATCTACACATCTGCATTGACACCTGTCGCTCACTCAATCGCCGGAAGAAATGCTCTTAGTCGTCACCGCTTGCCGGATGAACTCCTATGTTTCACATCGACCGTCAGTTTCTCTTAATAAAAGTGTAACGGTCTGAAGTGTGAGGCGACTGAAAACGATATGCGCTCTACTCAGTCTGTAGAATACCTGCAACTGAAGAGAGACCAGAACTGCTTCCGAAAACACATGGTTTTGTTAACCTTGGCATCAACTGAACTACACCCCATTTGACAATGAAAATAACGCTGGAGTATAATTTGTTACAATCGTGAAGCCTGTAAGGAAAATTATTGGTTTGTTTTTAACGTACAACTGCTCTTAACTCCACTCGGTTATAGACATGTAAGTAAGTGTACTACTTACAAAATCTTCTTGATGTAGGCCCACAGGTGGTGTTAAATTTTGGGGCCCCTCTATGAATCGATGTCCATAATGCACTCCACGTAGTCTCCTTTAGGTCATCACACTTCGTGCAACGTCTTTCCAGTGGTGAAGTTCAAGCCTTGTAGTACTGGAATGTTTGCAAACTACTCATGTACGGCTGCCATAACATACGTGGAACTCGAAACTTTTTTCCAGCCGTAGATTAATTTTCGGCAATTGTTGCAGTCATCAGTTGTCAGATCTGGCGAGGAGAAAGCTCCTTTCAGTATTCTGACGAAAACATTTTCCTGTGCCATTCAGTTTCTTCTCGCATTCATTTTTCACACACCTGGTTCAAAGTAGTCGCGTAACATTTATTAGTTACTGTTGCACTATTTGCGGAATAATCAGCGAGGTGAGTCCCTTTGTCGCCCCTGAAAGTATCGTCAAATAAAATAGACATCACCTTCGGGTTCCGGGCTAATTGCTTTTACCCGGCACACAGCCTTCATTGGTGTTTACTTCTTGGCCTGCAGTAGTGGACGCACATTTTATCAAGTGAGAGAAATCGGCACAAAAAAATCAGTTGAGATTCTTTTAAGAGCTGTTCATACATTGCTTGAAAATAAGTTTTCACGTATTCTTTGATTATCATTCAACAAATGACAATCATCGAGAATACAAGTTTCTTGAAGTCAATTCTTCACCTAAAGAAGTGCATTGTTCATTATTGTGATTTACGTGCGGTGTCAGCCGTTTCGTACACCTCTGATTTCATCTTCCGAATACCGTGCTGTGTATATTTTCGATGCTTTCATTTGGGGTTGCTTTGCTTTTTTTCCTGTGGATTGTAGTCACGAGGAAACACGATGTACTTTTAATTTAGTCGCGTACCTCGTAACTACAGAATATGAAATAGACTCCTCACAAGCTTTGTAGAAATTTGAATGAATTTCCCTTGGTGAACAGCCGGCGTTGTCCTATTGGAGGTGGTTCCCCCCTCGTCCTCCTCCGGCGTTTGATCTGACGTAAACCAGCCAGTTACAGCAAGATCTACATTTTGTAACACGCCCGGGGGCTGAAATAGTTAAACTTGGTCTCTCTCACTCATGTGGTTGCTGCACAGTCACGTAAAACACGGGCTTGTGGACTGAATATTGTACGACGGCGTGCTTAAAGTCAACGTATCTGCCTTCCCCGCAGCGGTTTCTTTCTTTCTTTCTTACTTGTCCCGTTGCCAGCAAACGATAAAATTGTATACTGTTCATTCGGTAAGAGATTGGGGAAGTATTCATACAGTGAAATCCGGTGCTATCAGATAAGATCGAAATATATTCAACTGAGCAAACACTAAACTTCGGCTGCACTAGAATGAAATTTTCACTTACAGCGGAGTGAGCGCTGATATAAAACTTCCTGTTAGATTAAAAGTGTGTTTCGGACCGAGACTCGAACTCGGGACCTCTGCCTTTCGCGGGCAAGTGATCTACCAACTGAGCTACCCAAGCACGACTCTCGCCCCGTCCTCAGAGCTTCATTCTAGAAACATCCCCTAGGCTGTGGCTAAGCCATGTCTCCGCAATATCCTTTCTTCCAGGAGTGCTAGTTCTGCAAGGTTCGCAGGAGAGCTTCTGTGAAGTTTGGAAGGTAGGAGACGCGGTACTGGCGGAATTAAAGCTCTGAGGACGGGGCGTGAGTCGTGCTTGGGTAGCTCAGTTGGTATACCACTTGCCCGCGAAAGGCAAAGGTCCCGAGTTAGAGTCTCAGTCCGGAACACAGTTTTAATCAGCCAGGAAGTTTCACTTCGGCTGCACTGCTCACTACTGATACTATCGTAAATTAGAATAATCATCAGCTGGCACTTCAAAGTCAAATGAAATACGAGGGGCACTCAATAAATAACGCAACACATTTTTTTCTAAAGCAGTTTTTTTTCCTCAGGATTCTAATAAACTATATTATTCTCCACTCTCTTGGCAGAACCCTATTTCTCATTATAATCTCCGTCCAGTGCGACGGCCACACGCGACCTTACTTGGGTGGGTGGGTGTCCGCTTGGTACCTCTGTACTGGTCGGCGTTGGAACCAACGTCTTGCTGCGTCAAATAACCTCATCATCTCCGACGTGGCCACGAATTTACTGGCTGAGGGAGCGGCTTTCAGCATTCTCTTAGAGGGAGAGGTGGTGTGGCGCCACTCAAGGGATTACTGTTTTGTTTCTGTTTCGAAGTGATGAACCCATGTTTCATCGACTGCGACGATGTTCAGAAAAGATAATCACGATCAGCCTCGTAATGCGTAAGCAATTCCACGCACGGCGGGCCTTCCCAGTGGGAACACAACTTTCAGCAGCCCCACTGCTGGGTGAGTGTGTCAGCACTACAAACAGAGACGTCCAGGTGTGAGCTGGGTGTTTGATTGTGATCCGTAAACCACGTCGAATGAGTGTGTCCGCACGTTCCGGCATTGCAGGAGTCATAGCTGCGTGCGGCCGGCCGGCACGGAGGAGATAAGACAGGTCTGAGGGAACTTGGTGCGATGACAATGGACGGCTCACTAAAAGACTCGCTTTACTTTACTGCCAGGTCTCCTTAGACATTTTGCAAGTGCCTATGAATATCTGCGATTCTCTGGTTATCCGACAAAAGAAACTCAATGACAGCTCTCTGCTAAGGCACGTCCGTTACAGACGCCATTACATATAGCGCTGCCACTTAAACGGAACTTCTTGAAGCTACAGGGACTGAAGCGGGGATATTCCACGATGTTCCACAAAAAATTCCGCATTTTTTCAACCTGAAATGGTCCACAGTAAAAATGTGTTGCATAACTTAATATGTACTGAAGTCTTCTCTTCAGTTACACTGAACACATATATGTTAAAACTACTGTCGGAATTAGTCGTTATAAGTTTAGACTGGTGGCACAGTTGTCGCCAGTAACATTAATCCACAAGCTAGCGTTACTAGATGTTTTCACGCGCGACTGATCGGGACGCACAGTTGACGCTGGTGATAGATGTTTCTCGACATGACACACTGTTTTGTTACCGCTTCTCAAGCCTGAGCCGTCAACACTGATCTAAAATACACCGTTTGCGTGATAAGAACTGTAATAACTTCAACAAAATAGCTTATACTGAGTTCTGCTGCCGCGGCGTGTCTACGCTGTATGACAAGCGCGACACTGTAGCTGGACCACGGCTCCCGACAACCGCGATCTGCGCTCTCGAAACAGGCGACTATCGATACTGCCGCGGGATAGGCGGCAGTACTACAGTATGCTTAAAAGTTTAACATGGACGGCGAACTACGGAGCGTGAGAACATTCTCTCTCTCTCTCTCTCTCTCTCTCTCTCTCTCTCTCTCTCTCTCTCTCTAAAAAATGCACTGTTTGAGATAAATCAACTTAAACAATTTTTAAAAACTTTCACGGAAATAGCATAAGCGTCCTTCAGATTCCAAGAAAGGAATTTTGCATGCAATTTACATTATAGTCTATACAATAGTAATACGATCATTAATTCTGTTCTCGTCCAATGAGAGTTGCTATCAGGCAAATATTAATTAAACCTTTCAGATACTAATTTCATCAGGAGGAAGAAAAATTTTTATTTATGTGGTAATGCTCTTAGATGGTTTTGTAATGATTTTAGATGCAAGATTTGTACAAAAATATGTAACCGTTTTCAAAACATACTTTGTAACCTGGTTTCATTTTATAGGCTACAAAAACCAATTAAGAAGTAGTCTCTTTTATAATAAATCATAAAATGAACATTCAATAATTATCATGCGAAATAAGAATAACAATATTCAAATATACAGTGGATACAGCGATGTAATCACATCAGTGTATTCAGATGGTCACGAGAGGCTGCGCCCTACCACATTGACTCGCTGATATTTTCATAGTGATGCCGAAGCGTTGGCAGCACTTACGCATGATGAAAAGGTTGAGCATTGGCAAACGTGTACCTCAGGTTTCCACTGCGAAAAAATAATTCCGTTGTAGTTATGTCACAGTAAAAGTTGATGTACACAATTGTATCCAGAGGATCTGAAACTGTTAATGCTTTGAGTTGTTACTTCCTTGGATTTTCTTTTTTTTTATGACCCGTCATATAATACTTCTGCCACTTTTCCAACTCAAATATATACTTTTTTTTACCTATTGCAACATAGTACGGCGTTCGAACCTCTATCACGCAGAACTAGTACTTAAACTAAAATAAAAATTGCAAAAAGTTGAAATTGTTGTATTACAAAAATCCAAATAGCGAAATTTTAATTCATTAAATTTTGTACACGTTAATAAGCAACATGCCAACGGCCTTGCCGCAGTGGTAACACCGGTTCCCGTCAGATCACCGGGCTCGGCTAGCATTGGATGGGTGACCATCCAGTCTTCCCAGCGCTGTTGCCAAGCGCGGTGCACCCAGCTGTTGTCGACATACGGCCGGGAGAGCGGTGTGCTGACCACATGCCCCTCCGTTCAAATGGCTCTGAGCACTATGGGACTTAACTGCTAAAGTCATAAGTCCCCTAGAACTTAGAACTACTTAAACCTAACTAACCTAAGGACATCACACACATCGATGCCCGAGGCAGGATTCGAACCTGCGACCGTAGCGGTCGCGCGGTTCCAGATGTAGCGCCTAGAACCGCTCGGCCACCCAGGCCGGCCTGCCCCTCCGTATCCGCAACCGGTGACACTTGCGGTCTGAGGATGACACGGCGGCTAGTCAGTTCTCTTGGGCGTTCGTGGCCTGTACGGGCGAAGTAGCAACATCAGTTTGGTACAATTTAATGAACACAATTTACGAGAACATAGAATCGTATATGGCCTTACATTATATGATAATACTTTCCACCGAGGAAAGGGAATCAAATTTGATTTTCTTTATAACAGAAATTTTCATCTTTTTGTTGTACGCTGCAGCGCACGAAATTTCGTAGTATTTATAACAGCTGTAATCGTCAAAATAGTGTCTGTTGTTTCAGACTTGCATTCCTGCTTGAAGAGCATTGTCATGTAAGATCCAGACTATATGTAAACACTAACACTCTAATAATCAATGATATTAAAAATTACATTCAACTTACGTTGTACATGAAAACCGTCACAACTCAAGATGTGCCGCTCTTCGTGATTGATCCATGCACATCTGCGAGTAGCAGCGCTGAACTGAAGCTGTCCTTACCGTCGCTCGTCATGAACTAGCCAGCAACAAATCTGACACATCTACTATGAAATGGACAAATTGCGAGACAAAAATGTGACGTTTTTCGTCCTCGTTGGGGCGCTTCACACGTATTTTCTGATGAAAAAAACTAAAAATAGCCCTTTTCTAACTTGCCACTTTCCCCTCTAGCACTGTTGGACTGAAAATTAGCGGCAAGGGCCGGTTTGTAGGCCAGCCCGTATGCGATTTTTATGCTGCTTCCGTATCCGATTAGGTGAAGACTGGGATGGTGCCCACACCCCGTCTTTCGAAAACGTTCTCATAGCTTCATATGGGATAATACTAGATGCAGACAAATGAGGTGCACAGATTCTGTCCGGGTGGGGGTGGGGCGGCGAGGGGGGGGGGACGAGCGGTGGTGACTTGGGCATCTGGCCACGGTCTACAGTTATTGTAGCCAAGTCACCCAGATTAACATGCCGACCCCGTGAACATACAGAAGGCCAGGAAGAAGGAATCTGTTGGACTAAAACTGCCTGTCCGACATTTGCATAAATCTGCTGGATCAGTTTCGGAAGTTTTAAGCTAGCAGCTCTTCATTAAACGCATTGTAGAAGCTGGGAAGTTAGGAAGACGTCGAGCTGTTGACCATTCCGGCAGATCTTACTTCCCGAAGAATGGATTTCATGAGTTGAGACGCAGGAGAAACGTGTCATGTAGCGTAGTGTAATGTTTAACATGGAGCTCACGTTATTAATGCGACGTAAAAGAAGCGCCAAGCCGTGCGGAGAGAACCCGACGCTTATAAGAGGATGAAACGGCCGGAGCCCCGTAGAGGAAATAAAGATTATCCGCCCCGACAAGGAAGGCCAGCAGCTACAGGCGTGTCTTACATATTCTATTACCGCGGCAAGGAGCCGAACGCCGCGTCTTTTTTTTTTTTTCATTTAGGCCACGCATGCTTATCTGTTCTTTTTTAACAAATAGTAAGGGATAGCGGACTCCATTCATCATTTACAAGGTCTGCTGTAAAGGGGGTGTCGCCGTTGACCGTTGCATTTAGATCGCTATGCAGACATTTTTCTTCCAAGCGAACGAGAACATTATAACTAAAAAGAATAGTCAGTTCCCGCAAGGAATATATCAATACGTTTAAACAGTTGCATAAAACATGACACTGGTTTTGTGTGTGTACATTTCGACACACGGTGGCTCATACATGGTGTCCCAGGAAGAACGGTCAATATTAAATGATACAACAGGAACTATCATTCGAAGCAAAAAAGTCTAATAAACGTGGATTCAAAATGCATACCGTAAGAGTTGTGAGCACTTACTCATCTTCGATAATATTTACGAGAATGCTGACAAAAGTTAAACTGGTCGGGAATTTGAAGCTACTGTTTTAATCTCCTTTCTGAAACAGAGACTTTACTTTAGCATAGTTCAACCATTTAGAGTGTGTTAGTGATAAATCACTTGCTACGTAAATAACTTAACATGTTACTAAATACAGAAGAATACTCTTTAATTCACTTTGTTGATGCTTTGTCGTAACCACTAGTACTTTTTGACTTCAGAGATTGGACATTAGTTTAATGGTATAGTGATGGTCACATTCATATTACTGACGCTGTTTATAATGGCGGGTCTGAAATATTCGATGACAGCATCTAATGATCCCGACAACCTTCTCTCTTCAGTGAAAATTATGAAATGCTTGTGATAAAAGTTTTGCAACACTGCACACATCTGATACCAATGTATTATTTACTCCAAATGCTATCTATTCCTGTTCATAATGAATAAGAGCATCGCCATCACAGATGTTTCAGACTAACAAATACACTTCCAGTCAATAAATTTCTTCTGGGTTTGAGGCCGCATTGTCTACTATAAAATGCCGACGTTTCGGGCGACTGTTGCAAGGCGCCTTCCTCAGGGTGTTATGCTAACTTGCAACAGGCGCCGAAACGTCGGAATTTTATAGTCGACAATGCGACCTCAAACCCAGAAGAATTTTATTGACTGTGATAACGGCCGCGGAAGCCTATGTTCACAAGGACCCTTGCATTTTTGTCTTAAAGGATTCCTTTTTTCCTAGAGTAATTCATCGCTTCCTTGAAGACTGTAGTCTAATACGGGTTCCTTTTGGTGGAAAAGGAACTTTTAAGTAAGCTAAGGGCTTAATAAAGTGCTGTATTTTTCATTCATGTCATGAGCAGTGTGCACGCAATTCCAGTTCATGTCTTTGAAGAATCGAGTCACTTGCATCTAGCCTAACTTGTACGTCACGTATACGCAGGTCACTTGGCGCACCAAGAGGTCATAAGTATGCCTCTCAGTTTTATACACTTTCACTTCTGTAATTAAGGTATGTGCTCGTACCTGTATTGCAATGTCCTGCAGATCACTACCTCGTTCAGTTCACTTGGAAATAGTTTGTGCGCTTGTAAGTTACATTCCTGCCCTTCCGGAATTCAGTATTAACTACTCAGTGTGACCAATATACACCAGACATCGTACCCTTGTCGATAGATTCGACTGTATGGTAGCTGGGCTTTGGTAAGCGGCTGTTCCGTATATTGCCGATAGCTTAGGTGTTGGTATTCTGTGCGGCTGTCATTCGGCGTTTTACGACTGCACGACGTGCTATTGCGTATCCGCCTCGATGTGTCACTCTTTTATTTCTTCCACATGAAGCTTCTGCATCAAAACAATCGAACAAACGCAGCGGATTCACGGATACCTGTAATACGCATTCCCGCGAATTTTGTGGAAGTACCAAATTGCTCACGTAATACTACGATGTCAAAGGTAAAACCGCTTGTGTTTCTTCTGCTAGGTTCTCATATAATTAAACTGAGTTTCCGTAAAGTAAGGGCCATGTTTGTAACACATTTCCCGTCGATGAACCATGGACCTTGCCGTGGTGGGGTGGTCTGCATACTCAGCAATACACACTGAGGTGACAAAAGTTCCGGGGTATGCACATGTACAGGGTTATTACAAATGATTGAAGCGATTTCACAGCTCTACAATAACTTTATTATTTGAGATATTTTCACAATGCTTTGCACATACATACAAAACCTCAAAAAGTTTTTTTAGGCATTCACAAATGTTCGATATGTGCCCCTTTAGTGATTCGGCAGACATCAAGCCGACAATAAAGTTCCTCCCACACTCGGCGCAGCAAGTCCCCATCAATGAGTTCGAAAGCATCGTTGATGCGAGCTCGCAGTTCTGGCACGTTTCTTGGCAGAGGAGGTTTAAACACTGAATATTTCACATAACCCCACAGAAAGAAATCGCATGGGGTTAAGTCGGGAGAGCGTGGAGGCCATGATATGAATTGCTGATCATGATCTCCACCACGACCGATCTATCGGTTTTCCAATCTCCTGTTTAAGAAATGCCGAACATCATGATGGAAGTGCGGTGGAGCACCATCCTGTTGAGAGATGAAGTTGGCGCTGTAGGTCTCCAGTTGTGGCATGAGCCAATTTTCCGCGGGCTACGCGTGAATCTTGCCCGCACGCGTTCAACCGTTTCTTCGCTCACTGCAGGCCGACCCGTTGATTTCCCCTTACAGAGGCATCCAGAAGCTTTAAACTGCGCATTCCATCGCCGAATGGAGTTAGCAGTTGGTGGATCTTTGTTGAACTTTGTCCTGAAGTGTCGTTGCACTGTTACGACTGACTGATGTGAGTGCATTTCAAGCACGACATACGCTTTCTCGGCTCCTGTCGCCATTTTGTCTCACTGTGCTCTCGAGCGCTCTGGCGGCAGAAACCTGAACTGCGGTTTCAGTTTTTCTACGTATCTGTAGTGTGTCGTGACCATATGTCAATGAATGGAGCTACAGTGAATTTATGAAATCGCTTCAATCATTTGTAATAGCCCTGTACATATGGTGGTAGTATAGGTATAAAATGGCAGCGCAGTGGCGTAGCTGTCATTTGTACTCAGATGATTCATGTGAAAACGTTTTCGACGTGATCATGGTCGCACGACGGGAATCAACAGATTTTGAAAGCAGAGCGATAGCTGGAGCGAATGAGAGCCCTCTGTGTCTGTAGGAGAAGAGAGACGGATGTCGAATTCCAAAGGCAGAGTAGGTGTCAGTAATAGCTGCTTCGAAAACAAAGATGACATGCAGTGACATCATCTGCACAAAATCACGCCAGAGCGGAAGTGACAGAAATGGACAGATGAGGGGCGCTTGTCAGTAGCTTTCCAACGGTTGTTTGTGTATCAGGTTTTTGTGTTTACACTGCGAGAGGAAGGAAGGACATGCGAACAAAAGTGTGTGTGAGAGTAACGGACTGACTGGCTGACAGACAGGCTCTCACAGGGCGGTGAGCGCTGAGGTATTAGAGCGGACAATGCCACTGTGTAACGACCAGAAGTTTCGGAAGTGGATAGCCACCACTGGAGTATGCTGTGGTAAGCTGAAAACAGAGAACACCGAAGGGATCTGATGGCGCAGCCAGTTACGTGAATGAGTAGAAATATTAAGCATAATCAAAATATTTTTGAACTTCGCAGATATCTTCTTCTTCTTCTTCACTTCTTGTATCAGTGTACTTACTGCCAGTATCACTTACCATCTTTTCCCCGTTTTCCTTTCGATTTTTATATCGTTATTTTTACTTATAATCTCACAAGTCACAAGACACTTTTTTAGAGATTTTCAGCGCTTCTTCGATTGTTTTCTCCTAATTCTTCTGTTCCTGTGTACTCTTTTAGTTTACCTCTGATATCAACACCGGGACTTATCAAAAGCCTCATGTCCGTACTTTGCATGTGAAGTTTGTTCATTACCGATGATTCACTTCCATTTTCTAGTCTTGCAAAACTTCAATCGCTTTTTGTTCGGGAGTTATATTGTTTGGATATGTGCTTATTGCTGTGCATATATTACGTAACTTACTTTATTATTTATGTCTTCAACATAATCGCACATAGTATCACATAAAAGGTATCTGAAGTGTTTTACTTGTTCTGTTGTTCACAAAACCTTAGTCCGAATTCAGCTGTTATTTTTAAAAGCCGTGATATTTTTAGATTAAATTCATAACAAATTTTATTTAATTTATGAACAGCTATCTGCAGGTCATTTTTTCCCTTGAAATCATTGTAAATTTGTAAGGTACGTCACCTTCTCAGATAGAAGAAACGCCCTTATACTGTGTGTTTCATTCCCCACAAAATCACAAGGATTGGACTAATTATTATCGAAAGTAGGTATAGCTTTAATTAGACCAATCACTTACGAAGTTCTGTAATCGTAAAAACATTTATTTTAGCAACACAAAAACCATGCAAATCTTTTTCACTACCTGAATTTCGAAATAGAAATTCTACTGTGAAGTTCCAGAAACCACTCAGATCAAGCATTTCCAGTTCTCTTTCGAATTCAGCTTTACTCTCTCTCATCGGTCAGATAAATGTTCTTGCCTGAACGTGATAAACTAAGTTTCTACAGGTAACAAATGAAATAAGTCCGTTACGCATAGTTTCTGGCATTGTATTGTATTAAACCGGGGACCTAGAAACGACGGAGAGGCTTCGTCCCGCCGTAGCCCCCAGTGGTTCACAGCACAACAGGCTACAGCAGTTCCACCGCCGCCCCACACCGAACCCAGGGTTATTGTGCGGTTCGGCCCCCTGTGGACTCCACCGGTAACGTCTCCTACCAGACGAGTGTAACCCCAAATAGCTGAGGCGAAGTAAGGGGAACCAGCCCGCATTCGCCGAGGTAGATGGGAAAACGCCTTAAAAACCATCCAGAGGCTGGCCGGGACACCGGACCTCGACAGTAATCAGCCGGGTGGATTCGTGCCGAGGACCGGCACGCATTCCCGCTCGGGTAGCAGCGTGTTAGATCGCGCGGCCATGAAGGGAGCCAACAGCACTCGGTGTTCCCAGGCGGTCACCCATCCAAGCACTAACCGGGCCCCATGTTGCTTAACATGACTGGTCGGACGAGAACCGGTATATTCAACAAGGCATTACCGTTGATTTCTAGCATACATGTTACGATGTTACAACCAACTGAACGTTATTGCGTGAAATGTGGAAGCAAAAGTGAAATACATGTAGAAATACGAGATACAATTTAAATTCATATAAGTCTTTACTGTTTGCAGGAATCCTTCGAAAAAGTAAACAGCCATAATCGTGGGAAACAAAACGTCGTCACCTGTCGAACATAAGGAAACGTCGCAGAAGACTGATGCACAGCTTCAGCATAATCGGTGATTATAGTAACCACGTTCTGGGGAGTATTACATACTAAATCTTTGTATGTTCACAAGGAAATATACATCAGTTTCCTACCTGTAAAACGTACAATATTACAAGTCTATAATAATAATAATAATAATAATAATAATAATAATAATAATAATAATAATAATAATAAATTTGTAAAACCGTCGTGTCTGTCTGCCTTTGAACAGGCTTATCTCCGAAACTACCAGACGAATTTTAATAGGGTTTCCGCTGGTAACTTCAGCATTGTTTGGAGCATAGCATAGGCTTTATTTAATCAGATTGAGTCGCTGAAAAAAAGAATTCATACATATTATAAAAATGTACACACATCAAAAAAAGTTTCGCATCACCTCGGTTCCGAGAGTTCCGGAACCTGTACAGAAAATTAGAATACAGATCAACATAAACATCATTTCCGCCCTTTTTATTGCTCATGAAAACCACACATCGCATGTTGTACCACCATACAGCGAGACCTTCAGAAGTGGTGGTCCAGATTGCTGTACACACCGGTACCTCTAATGCCCAGTAGTACGTCCTCTTGCATTGATGCATGCCTGTATTCGTCGTGGCATACTATCCAAAGTTCATCAAGGCATTGTTGGTCCAGATTGTCCCATTCCCAAAGGCTATTCGGCGTAGATTCCTCAGAATAGTTGGTGGGTCACGCCCTCCATAAACAGCCCTTTTCAATCTATCCCAGGCATGTTCGATAGGGTTCATGTCTAGAGAACATGCTGGCCACTCTAGTCGAGCGATGTCATTATCCTGAACGAAGTCATTCACAAGATGTGCACGATGGGGGCGCGAATTGTCATCAATGAAGACGAATGCCTGGCCAATATGCTGCCGATATGGTTGCACTATCGGTCGGGGGATGGCATTAACGTATCGTATAGCCGTTACGGCGCCTTCCATGACCATCAGCGGCATACATCGGTCCCACATAATGCCACCTCAAAACAGCGGGGAACCTCCACTTCGCTGCACTCGCAGGACAGTGTGTCTAAAGGGTTCGGCCTGACCGGGTTGCCTCCAAACGTCTGTCTCCGACGATTGTCTGGTTGAAGGCATATGCGACGCTCATCGGTGAAGAGAACGTGATGCCAGACCTGAGCGGTCCATTCGGCATGTTGACGGGCCCATCTGTGTCGCGCTGCATGGTGTCGTGGTTACAAAGATGGACCTCGGCATGGACGTCGGGAGTGGAGTCGCTCATCATGCAGCTTATTGCGCACAGTTTGAGTCGTAACACGTCGTCCTGTGGCTGCACGAAAACCATTATTCAACCTGGTGGCGTTGCTGTCGGGGTTCCTCCGAGCCATAAACCGTAGGTAGCGGTCATCCACTGCAATAGTAGCTCTTGGGTGGCATCAGCGAGGCGTGTCATCGAAAGTTCCTATCTCTCTGTATCTCCTGCGTGTCCGAAAAACATCAGTTTGGTTTACTCCGAAACGCCTGACTACTTGTTGAGAGCGCTTCCTAGCACGAAGTAACAATGCGGACGCAATCGAACCGCGGTATTGATCGTCTAGGCATGGTTGAACTACAGACAACACGAGCCGTGTACCTCCTTCCTGGTGGAATGACTGGAACTGATCGGCTGTCGGATCGCCTCCGTCTAATAGGCGCTGCTCATGCATGTTTGTTTACATCTTTTGGCGGTTTTAGCGACATCCCTAACAGTCGAAGTGACTGTGTTTGTGTTGCAATATCCACAGTCAACGTCTTATCTTCAGGAGTTCTGGGAACCGGGATGATGCTAAGCTTTCTTTGATGTGTGTATGTTACGTATGTACCGGGTGATCAAAAAGTCGGTATAAATTTGAAAATGAATAAATCACGGAATAATGTAGGTAGAGAAGTACAAATTGATACACATGCTTGGAATGACATGGGGTTTTATTAGAACCAAAAAATGTCAGAGAGATGGCGCTTTATCTGATCAGAATAGCAATAATTAGCATAACAAAGTAAGACAAAGCAAAGGTGATGTTCTTTATAGGAAATTCTCAATATCTCCACCATCATTCGTCAACAATAGCTGTAGTCGAGAAATAATGTTATGAACAGCACTGTAAATCATGTCCGGAATTATGGTGATGCATTGGCGTCGGGTGTTGTCTTTCAGCATCCCTAGAGATGTCGGTCGATCACGATACACTTGCGACTTCAGGTAACCCCAAAGCCAATAATCGCGTGGACTGAGGTCTAGGGACCTGGGAGGCCAAGCATGACGAAATTGGTGGCTGAGCACACGATCATCACCAAACGACGCGCGCAAGAGGTCTTTCACGCATCTAGCAATATGGGGTGGAGCGCCATCCTGCATAAACATCGTACGTTCCAGCAGGTGTTTATCAGCCAGGCTGGGGATGATGCGATTCTGTAACATATCGACGTACCTCTCACCCGTCACGGTAGCAGTTTTGCTGTCCAGCGCCATCTGTCGGACATTTTGTGAACTTTTTTTTTGGTTCTAATAAAACCCCATGTCATTCCAAGCATGTGTGTCAATTTTTACATATCTACATTATTCCGTGGTTTATTAAGTTTTCAAATTTATACTGACTTTTTAATCACGCGGTATATATATATGTTCCATATCTCCTCCGAAACCACTGTACCGTTTTGTGCCATACTTGGTACACGTATCACTTCTGGAAATCTTCACTGCAAAGGTAAGAACCACCCACCTATCAAAGGGATGGCGAATGAAAAAGCAGTGTAGCTCGCGACACGCGAGTACCTATATTTTATTTATCCAGTGTTGGAGAAGAGAGCACGTAATTGACTTGCAGCAGACTTTACACATTTCAAACATTTACGACACTTTATCTCGCAGACAGCTTCACAAAATGGTGAAAGGAAAAAAATTATCTTGTAACGTTTTCCGGTGCTCATAGAGAAAAACTTTCGCGTTAAGCGTGACTCCTTGACGTCATGAAATTTACGTTTATTGCTCTTCGTCACTAAGTCTATTAACAACACATTAAGCAGATAGCACCCACATATGATGCTGAATGTACGTACAAAATTATATCGTTGTGCGACATACAGTTCAGGTGAGAGAGAGGGGGGAGCGGGGGGAGGGGGAGGAGGAAGTATTGGATAGCGAGAAGGTAGCGAAGGTGGACAGAGTGGAACGCAAAAGAGATGCACTAATAGAACGCCGAGGGTTCAGCTTGTTATAAATATGTCCCTAGGTTTCCTCCTCACATCTACTGCGATCCATTCTGGGTACGTAGGATGAAGGATAGCACAAATGTGGAAACCATTGTTCTGTTGTTAACATAAATTAATACACCGTCTTCTACGTTCGAACAAAAAGCAGAGAAACGGGTCTGTCTCATTCAAGGGAATTTTGTGTTTGTGTGTGAGTGTAAGCAAGTGCTTACGGGCTTTCGTCTGTCGCCACTTATCATTAAGCGTAGCATTTGTTTTTGAATATCTTGGAACTTGTTTGTTCACCCATCGAGGGTGTTGCACGCCGCTCAAAATAGGATCGCTGCATTCCTTTCGTGTCTTCTCCATTAATCTCACACGCTCTGCTTTTTCTGTAGGGTGTCGAAAACATAGACGTGTCCTCAGCCAAATATTTTAAATCTGGCTTGTCTCCAGTATTCCAGATTAAACTAGAAGCGAAGCACGTGAGCTTCTGGTTTGTATCTGTAAATATATTCAGCTTGGGCTTCAAGAATGTACTACTCAACAAAGTAAATGAACAGAAACAAGCGCTACATTCTCCAGTTATGATAGCTCTTTAATAGCGCACTTCTGAGAACTGTTGGTTGTAGACACACAGGCAACAGGTGGTAATCGTTGACGATTTAAATTCGTACTGTGACTGACCTATTGAGACCGGTAAACGCGTAAACTCGAAAATTTCATAGCCTGTTAAAGCGTCGTGTTTTAATGTAGCACGGTGAGAAATGGATGATCTTACATTTGTTTCGTTTGATTTTTCATTCTAATCCCCTCGGCATTAGCTTGTTGTCTAGACCTCGAAAAGAAAATTGTGTACCCTCAGACAGGCAATAAACCAGCAGGCAAAATATGCTTGATGGTTTTAATCTCCGCAGTCCAGAAATAATTCCCCTTACAACTCATAGGTACAGCTGTTATAAACCCGAAGGTTAGTTTGAGCACCACTGTACTTTATTAGGCATGATCTTATAGCAGATGTCCGCAGCTCATGGTCCAGGGGCTAGCGTTGCTGCTTCTGGATCACGGGGTCCCGGGTTCCATTCCCGTCCGGGCAGGGGATTTTCTCTGCACAGGGACTGGGTCCTCCTCCTCCTCCTCCTCCTCATCATCATCATCATCAATCCTACCGCAGATAGTATACATTTTCCCAGGCGTATGGGAGGCGGGAGCGGGAATGGGTGGGGCAGGATTGAGGCAGTTGTTTAAAGTCTTCTGGATGCTTGCATTTACCGCGTTTCAAGACAGTGGTCTACTAATTACGTGCAATAGGCCATATATGATTTTACACCATAGGAAAGACAACTCACCTGTGTATTTGTCCTCTGCTCGTGCGTTGTGTTTGTGAAGCTGATATAGGGAATTAGTTGGTTGGTTGGTTCATTGATTTGGGAGGAGGGGACCAAACAGGGAGGTCATCGGGCCCATCGGATTAGGGAAGGATGGGGAAGGAAGTCGGCCGTGCCCTTTCAAAGGAACCATCCCGGAATTTGCCTGGAAAGATTTAGAGAAATCACGGAAAACCTAAATCAGGACGGCCGGACGCGGTCTTTGAACCGTCGCTTTCCCGAATGCGAGTCCATTGGGCTAACCACTGCGCCACCTCGCTCGCTAGGGGATTCTTCGGGCATGTGCGTAGTGTTCTTGCAGAGTCAATGTTACCCGCCAGCACGTTTGTATGTCACAAAATAACTCAGAAATTACCGTTCTAAAGGGGCACTAAGCCTGCAGGCATCGTCAGATGATACACCTTTCGTGGAAACTAATGAACTCTGGTAGAGTTACTCTCTACCAATACTAAAGTTCGGTAGCTTTGATGCACTACATAAATGACGTAACAAATGGTGAGATTACCCGTAGTATTGATAGCATTGGAAAGAAATAAACATAAATGAGTTCATGAGAGAGGAAGTGGGAGTCGACTACTTCTTAGTTTTTTTTGGTTTGCACATATTTAGAATCGTACATTCTTCAGCGTTAATACATTGTGTATGTTATATCCTTACAAAATATGCATTACGTTTAATAAATAATAAAAATTATTTGATCGCGTGACGTTTTCGCTTTTATGTAACCAAAGCAATTCCGTTTGATACAACTACAGTTTACACCAAAAATATAAGAAATTATGTAATTTTTGTTGTTGTTGTTGTTGTTGTTGTTGTTTTGTACTCAATAGGACGTTCATCATCACCAAAGGCAAGCGTTTCCTGTTGTTACTGATAAGTGAGAGAGTTGTTTATGCATATCAGAAAAATGTTTTATGATCTCGACGATGTTTGGTATGTTTTTGTTTTGCGTGTTTTTAAATTTTACGTTTTTTTAGGAAATTGCATTACCTAGCGCTACATGATAAATCTGTATTTTTTTCTTTTTACAACAACATCCGTTTCACGTTACAAATCAACAATTTTCGAATAAAACCTGAATCAGTGTTTAAAT
The DNA here is from genome assembly GCF_023864275.1 of Schistocerca cancellata. Lineage (NCBI taxonomy): Eukaryota > Metazoa > Arthropoda > Insecta > Orthoptera > Acrididae > Schistocerca > Schistocerca cancellata. The sequence continues at coordinate 471,458,397 of NC_064627.1, forward strand.
TTTGCTAGAAGTTCGTTTTAAAATAAGAGAGAGGAGGATAACTGTATAGAACAAAAATATTCTGTAGGTTATCCAGACCTTCACATATCCTCTCTCTGTTTCTAGGCGGTTCACTGCTTCCGGTTTCTAATAAGAGGCGGCATTCGCAAACAAAGCGATCGAAATGAGGTTACGCCTGATAGGTCTACAAAACACCTGACGTACAGGTAATGCTGTTACGATCTAAACTGGCCAAGGTTATTACGAAAAGTACCGTAGTCTACACTTCCTTATGGTGGTGTACGATAGCCTTACGGTTATTTTACTACTCGTAATCGGATATGGCTACAAGTAAATACGAAACCTGAGCTGTTGTTTGATGTCAATAAAAGCTTACCGTACCGCATTGTAGTAATCAAGATCAAGACCATTAATTACTCGTGGTTTGCTTCCTTGCATTTATAGGAGCAAATTTAAGTGACACGAGATTACTTACCTCCCTTGTAATACGGCCTTTTTCATTTCTGGTGATTTCTCCAATTTCCAGAAACTTGTCTGCATTCATAACACATTTCATCAATTACGTACATTCTGCACCTTCGATTCATTGAACATCGGAATATCGATGTGAAGTTGTCCTCTACCTGGACGTTAGTTTGAACCCCGCATTGCTTTACATGATCCTATTGGAGACGAAATGTGTTTGCCTTCTTCCGATTTTTTTAACTGAAATTCTGGGTCAGTTTTGAGAAGACGTACAGTTTAACGTTCACTCCGAATCGCGAAGCAACTTCTCATATCTCATATGTACAGATAATTGGCTGAGGTGAACAAAGCGATGAGTGGTAATGACTATCTTTGAGCCAAAAGAGATGAGTGGTAATGAGTATCTTTGAGCCAATAGACGACTGAATGTCTGATATATGGCTACTGAAGGCTTTTGAAACAGTTTCGCGAGAAATATACATAAGTGCCATGTCGTGCAGTAATACCCTTCTATTTAGTTCGAAGTAATGAACCTGCTTTTACTCAAGTACCAAGTGATCATTTTGAATTTGTCTGAGAGTTTCTCCGAGAAGGGTATTCGCAATTCTTTTTATCATTGAATTATCTGATGAAAGTAATATTTATACTCTTGGAAAGCGTTGCCCAACCGTTTACTATTTCTCAGTGACAGCCAATTTTTACTAACCCAGCGTCTGTAGACGCGATATAAATGTGTGGCGTTTGACACACGGTGCTGCTGAGGGCGAATGGCTGATAAATTATACAACACATTAGCGTACTGAGAGGCTGTCTAGCACAGAGAAGATCTTTAATGTGGCGTGTTATGCAGATGATGATGTCGTCCTCGCCAGACCGGGGAACTAGTTTCAGTGAGTGCTGCGTCGATTTTTCGAGAAAGTTTATGACCTGGAGTCGACAAAAAGGAAAAGATTGTGGAGTCATGAGTATGTGAAAGTCAAGAACATGGAGAATGAATTTTGGAGTCTAATGACATGCTTTAGCAATTTATTCACCCTAGGGATGCGGTATTTAGAAGAGTGACTTAAAGTAATTAGTAATTAGCTAAAGACCACATTATTGCACCACAATTTGTTTTTTAATCTGGTTTTATATCACTAAATTTCTACGGTACTGTCTAATTATCTTCAGCTCATGTTTTCTTTATTCTGAAAATCATATACCGGATTAACAGAATCGTCCGTCGGTTCTTGGTAGAACAACATTATAATAAATGAAAAGCACCAGTTTGCTTTTTTTTTACAATATTACTTTTATTGTTAACCGATTTTCGGCTTACAAGGCGATCTTCAGACATTTACTGAGTATTATCACCAAAGAAGCATCACTCTCCATGTTTTATACCTCCTGATGAAGCCTTGTCTAGTACTAACTTTATTTTATTAGTTTTGTTTATTAATAGAAACTGTTATGTAGGCATGCTATTCCTATTTTGTGCTAAAGGTTTTCCTGTCTACTCCATTGTTATTCATGAACAGTTCAGTTTTTACTTTTTCATTGCAAAGATGTTACTTACTGTATGTTTCTACATCAGTCTAGATGTGTTACTTCTCTTCCAATGTTGTCTGCTAACATTTAACTTCTTTGGTGATAATACTCAGTAAATGTCTGAAGATGGCCTTTTAAGCCGAAAACCGGTTTACAATAAAAGTAATATTGTAGAACAAAAGCAAACTTGTGCTTGTCATTTATCATATCCCGGATGTCCCTCCTATGAGTCATCAAGCGCATTTTCTGTGGAATTTCTGCAGATATTTGCAGTTTCGTTTCTGCGGTGTGTAGTTGGAGTCAGTCCAAACAAATACTGGTGATCACGTGGCCCAGCACCCGGAGTCGTCGGAAAGCGTCTTTGTTTCCCAGTACAAACAAAATGATTCTTAAAAGCGAAATTTTACGCGCCAATTCGACTGAATGATCCCAAATTAGCCTAGTGCGATATTCGTTTTATCGACACTTCTTAACAGGGCGGTAAAAAATGAACAACCAGTACTCCAGCAGCGAGTGAGCGGTGCTGCTGCATGGCGGTAGCGGGTCAGCGCCGGCCAGGGCGGTGTTGTCGTCAGTGTTATCGCTGCTGGAATACTAGCCATTCTTTGTGTTTTACTGTCTCTGTTAATAGGTGTCCACAAAACAAATATTGCACTAGGCTAATTTGGGACCGCCCTGCGGAATGGGAACTTCAATTCCGCTTTAAAAGTAATTTTGTTTGTAACGGTTAACAGAACGACGCTATTAGTTGACACTGGTCGTCGCATGAAAGACGTGATGATCAGTACCTGCAGGGCAAAACAAAACAAAATGGCAAATATCTGCCGAAGCGCCAGAGAAAATACGCCTGACTACTCTTACGAAGGGCACCCTGTATATGATCTGTTTCGTGACTAGGCTGTCGTGAAGTGGATTTGTGGTAAGATACTGGTTTCACATTTGTGTGGTCAGCGGTTCAAATGCTCGACTGGCCATTCAGATCCAAGCAAGTATCAGAATGGTTCGACTGAAAAGGACGGGATCAGTTTCCTTCCTTAATTCGAACTTTTTTCGAGCTGTAATGACCTTACTCTCGACTGATCGTTAAGATCACATCTTCCTTCAGGCTAGCGTGGCAAGGAGATTTATTGCCGAGTAATTTTTTCATAACTGGAAAAACCTCTTCTTTCAACGTCCAAACGTTGCGTTTCGAAATAATTTTATAACCTTGGGTGTTACGGATAGTTAAATTTGCAGAAATGGTCCTTTTAATGTTAATATTCGAGTTTAGAGCTAATAAACGCTCCAAGTGAAGAAAATTATATTTTTTTGGTCGGGAGGCATATTCATTTGTGTAATTCTGCCATGTTTCATTGTAAGACTTGTAGAGGAACTTGATTAAAACTTTCATTAAGTGGTGGACCAGTTCTGATTTTGTAGTGTGAGAGAAGCGTTCGTTGGATTCGCTTTCGTTTTGCTCTGTGTGGCAGATCAGAGCATTGTCTCTGTTACATAGACTCTTGTCAGGCACGGTGCATCTTTCTCTTGGTCGTTTTGTAGATCAGAGATAAAGTAGATCTAATTGCCAACGCCTGTTACTGTAACAAACTCTCGTATTTTATCTTGGACGTTCTCACTTTTATATCTCTAACACGCGAGCAGCTATTCATTCCGTGTGCCTAAATTATTGTCCCTGTCGTCTCCTTACCGAATAACTAGCAGCGAGACACGTAGACGCATCCATCGATTTGTTGTGGCTTATTTCGCAGTGCTTCGGTAACCGCGCGCGGAACAAATGACGTGTGAACACGCACTGCCGTTCCGCAGCGTCAGGAAATGGGCGGACAAGATGTAAATGGGACTGCTTGCTTTGCCGAGTTAGGCTTGCTCCGAGCAAATTAATGACCTGCTCACTCGTACGGTTGAAGTGCCTGTCGTGGATTCTATTTCTGCGCCCTCCTCATTTGATATTAACGACTATCGACAACATGTTAGGCATCGTTACAACCTGATTTAATAGCTCCGGTAGTATTCGTCTGTCTGGGAGTAGATCTGCGTCGACTGGTGCCGTGCTTGATCAAGCTGCAAACTTACACCTGGAAGCTACTCGTATATTCGCTGCTACGAAGGTACTCCGCTTCGTTAAATGCTCTACACAATACAATTAAAAAATCACTTTTTCTAAATCCCAAAATTGTCACCCACTGCGATGTATAAGTTTGAATTTTGGCTCAGAAGTGCCTGCTGCCTCTCGATAATGGCGGCCTGTGACGTTACCCTCGACCTGAGCGACGCTTCAGACAGCAGGGTGTCGACACATGTGAAAAAAGGGCCCCAGCTCGGAAGTTAATGTCAGGTATAAGGTGGGTAATGATATCACACTGGCACCAAATTTCAGCCCGGCTCTTCCCAACGCCGACGTGGACATGTCATAAGTAGGGGGACAATGGCGGGTGTGGCCCCACATTCCATTGTTGTCAGATGTATCCAAGATGGCGGCATGCACTGTTGCAGAGTCTACACAGCGCCATCTTGGATGATGTCATCGCCGCCATCTTGGATACTTGTGGCAACAATGGAATGTGGGGCCACACTGCCCTTGTCTCCCTACTGTCATACTTCCTATCAACCACATTTCACACCATCTAAGGCATGTAGAAGGGATTGCCTAACCATCAAACACGAGTAGCTGCAAGAATGAATCGCTGACGAAGTTTCTGACACGAGCACTTCTAACATACTCAACTAACGTGCTTGGTTGGTACGTAGGGTACTGCCAAACTGGGGGGGGGGGGGGGGGGGGCGGCGATCTTAGAGGGATCATTTGCTGTTTTATTAACGAACATGCTAATGTAACACTACTCGTGATCATGCCACAGGAGGGGCCCAAACAGGAGCGCTGAAAAAGCATAAATACACTTTGCACTTCAGATCACTTTCAAATTTCGTCCAATAGTTTTTTCACCTTGTACATCAGAGCAAAAATTGTGGTCGCACTCCACTCCAAAGGGGTCAGGGTACGTTCAGTGGGGTTGCAGCCCTATGATGTCTTTAGAATAGGGTTGGAACGCCCAGAGACTGGCAACAGTGTCGAATGTTGGCAATTACGTCATCCTTTTGCTCACTACACTGCTAACTATCGATTTCGACTTCGAAGTATGTGAGAACCAACATCTCAAGAAAAGTATTGGTATCATTGGCACACTTTATGCCACATCTTGAAGCCTTTTCTTGTGAATTCCGAGTGACAGTGTGTCTGTAATGTTTTCCTCGGCCACCCATAAGAAAACTGTAATTTTAAACACTGGTTGTCGCGGATCTGACATCCATCGCAAAAGCGTCAGAAGAAGGGGTGAAGCGTGGGTAAGACTGGATGTGATGACCTTCGTATTGTGTGACATGTCCACTGTCGCGTTGGACAGAATTGTGGTGAAGTTCGGTGCCAATGGGACATCGTCAGTCCACTTTACAGCTCACGTGAACTTCTGAGATGTGGCCTTTTTTTCACACGTGTCGATACGTCGCTATTTGAAGCTTTGCAGTGCTCGAAAGTAACGTAGCAGGGCACCATGCTTTTAGCCGTTACAGAGGATGGCTTTGGGCACCTTCGAACCAAATTTCAGACTTTAACGTCACAGTAGGAGACAGTTACGGGGTTCCGAAAAAGTGATCCGTTTATTTTGTTGTGCAGTGTAATTTAACAGTGACAAACACCTCTGTTGAACTAAGATGGTGTAATATAAAATTGGAGTGCTTTTTCTTTCATATCTGTAATACAGTTTATTTCACATAGGACGCAGTGCAGCCTCCCGCGTTGTGCGGTAGCCAGTACTGGGCAGATGGACTTTGGCAGATGGCATATCATTTCTAGCCGAACTAGACAAGCGAACTTGGAAAAAGGAAATAGATGCATCATTTAGCACTGGCCGGTGCCCAGCTGGGGCCGCGACCAGACTGACCTTTGTTGACAACTCTTGTCAGGCGCGAAGATGTATAAATGTGCTGCAAGGCTCGGCTAACTGAATAGGCTGTTGCTTAATCCTGTTGGGTATGTCTTTTTCTCCTCATTCAATGCGGCCACAAATTCCCGTCCAGTCAGCCAACTTCCATTTGCCACACCTAGTACAGTGTTCAGAATGTAGCGAGTAGGTAATTCTTTTTAACATCAAAATTTGTCTTTGCCCCAGTATAGCACTTTTAAATTTGTTCTTCAGGAATCGTTGGAGTTAGTGGATTCCCTTTAGCAAACTATTCCGTAAATATTCCAGAAACATCTCTGAACGTTTGTCGATAGAGTTCATATCTATTCTATTTATCAGGTTTTATACCCGACGAGAAGCTACATCTTCCGATCACGCCTACACTGACAACAGTAAATAACAGTTTCATTAAAAAAATAAGACTTCCTGCTCACTTGGAAAATTTTCGTAACAGCAAAGCACATGTAACTTTCTGGAATATTTATTAAACATCGCGGTCATATTTAATTAATAATCTCTCCGTGAACAGAAAGAAGAAATTCTATTTGTAAAAGACGTTCCTTTCTTCGTCCTCCTGTCCTCCTCCTGTTGTTGCTTCTCTCATTGAGACCTGAGCACCACGCGGCAATTCCAGTTCTTTTTGTTTCGTTTCTTAATTTCTCTCTTCCTTCCTCTTATCATTCATCCATTCCTTGAGTATTTTTCATCCTCTCGGTCAAAATCGAAAGTACCTCTTTTCCTTACCACCTTGGATCTTTCCATCTGTGATGCTTCATGTTTTTATGTAGTTTCTTTGCAAAATTTATTTGGATCCCGTGAATTGAAGCTGGTGACACGCTCTGCCAGAGGTATCCAAAGATCAGTTGTCATCCAACCTATCCAAATAATCAAAGAATGTCAGTCTCTTCTTTCTGGTTGTTTCTGTTACTGTATTTTTTCTTACTTTCTGATATATTTTGACATTACTTACCAATGTATCGAGATTAGTTGTTAATGGGTACATTACTTTCTTACAGTTCTTCTTTACAATATTTCTAATCTAATTTACAGTGCATTACTAGATATTGACTTGCATATAAGCAGTCAGATTTTTTCATAATATTTCCTTTGGTTATGATGATGCAACAGGCATATATTTGTTACAAACGTTCCTCGTGGTACCTGACTTTTTTCATTTTGGCTGTACTCTGTAGCAGACCTTTCTAAACCATTTTTGAATATTTCTCTCGAAGATCTGAATTTATTTATTCTTCGAATATTCTCTGGATATTTAATCAGCATTTTGTTTCAGATATTTCGTGTCATTTGCTTCCTGTGTTCTTTCTGCTGCACTTCCTCGTGATTCATTGCCATTTGGTGATACTGTTTAGGAGGAACAGCCTACTCATAGTTACATTGTGATTTTCACTTGTGACATTTATCATCGGTGAACTTAAGATTTTCCTCTCTTAAACGTATCTAAGAAGACTGATCAGTGGAGAAGTTTTTCTTCAGTTTTTCTTCAGTTTTAAAATAGCTGATTTCTTTCTGTACTAACACTTTATCTATGCCAATGGCTTTGGTTGCACTTGGGACGGTACATAAGACAAATTTTTCTCTGGAGCATTTGAGAAGTATCTTGCGAAGTTTCATCGGGAACAGCAACAGCATATTCATTAATAGTTTACCACAACAGATACACATTGATGCCGGCCCGTCTCTCATATTTACGATATGTTCAGCTAGAGTATCGTTAATGTCTTTCCTATATTTTCCCAGAAAATACGAATCGTAGTCCTGTTGCATTTGAGTCAATTTTGATTTGTCAGCTGTTGTATTTTCTGTCTCTAAGAAAAGTGTGTAGACATAAATGCATACAATCGTTTTTTATTCTTTACTGAAATACTATTCTAAGAGTCACTGCAAGCAGGAGCGACTACTCATTCTACAGGCCATGAATCATGCTCCTCGCCTTGATGTCAACTTTCTCTTCCCTCAGCCACACCTGATAATCATCTCACACGCCTTAAGAGTATAGTCTTTAACGCGGGCGTAAGAGTTGCACAGGCTTTAACAGACAAGATAATGATTACCGAGAGCTTTTCCTGTAACCCAAAGCAGAAATAAATCTAAAACTAGAATGATATATGGATACTCGAAAGATGCGGGAGGGGCTCAATTAAATGCGATCCTAATGTCTTTACCGCGGCGAGTCAGCAATGAGGCAGTGTTTGAGGTCGAAGTTCCTGTAGGTTTCAAATAAATTTTAGTCAATAATATTAATGTGAAGTGGTCCCTTATATTCATTCTTCTGTTTACGTGCGACATCCTATGTTCCCGTAAGCGTTTAAGCGATTCTGGTAAATATATTGCGCAAAAGAACTAAAGAGTCACTTTTTCCCCCGTCATTTTCCCCCCATTGTGGCGCAGAAGTGTGAAATTTAGCTCAAAAGTGCGTACAACCTTCCTCTGTCATGGAACAAAAGTGTGGCGAAGCTTCAATCAGTAGCCGGCCGCGGTGGCCGTGCGGTTCTAGGCGCTGCAGTCCGGAACCGCGGGACTGCTACGGTCGCATGTTCGAATCCTGCCTCGGGCATGGATGTGTGTGATGTCCTTAGGTTAGTTAGGTTTAAGTAGTTCTAAGTTCTAGAGGACTGATGACCTCAGAAGTTAAGTCCCATAGTGCTCAGAACTATTTGAACCATTTTCAATCGGTAGGGTATCGACTTTGGCGAAAAGCACGCGGTGTAAGGTGGCTTAATGGTGCCACACTGGCAACAGACTTCACCACAATTCTGCCCAAAGCCACTGTGGACGTGTCACACGATGAGGTCATCACAGCCCCTCTTACCCACATTTCACCCTTCCTTGGTTGTCTGCGATGGAGGTCACAACCGCTACACGCAGCGTTTAAATCACACGGTTTTCTTATGGGTGGCTGTGGAAACCATTTGACACGCACCGTCGCCCAGAATCGACACGAAAAGGCTTCATGAGATGGCATAATGGGCGTCAATGAAACGTCCTCTTCCTTAGTACGTCCATTTGCATATAGTTCGCGGACGAAAACCACAGTTTGCAATGCAGTGTGCAACAGAAAGAACTTCTTGACAATGTTTGACACTGCCTGACGATTCAACCCTTCTGTAAGGTCATCGTCTTCATGCAGCCGCACTGAACGTTATCTGACCCTTCGGGGTGTAGCATGATCGCATTTTTCCTCCGTTGTACAGGGTGGAAACACTAAGGATTGTTCAGAAGCATCCGCCCAAATTTGAACGTGGTCTGGCGCAGCGAAAAGTTAAGTTTTCCTGCTCTCCTATTTTGCCCCCCCCCCCCCCCTTTTGGCGTGATCACGAGGAGGTGTGACATTAGCAAATGCGTGATTAAAACGGCAAAGGGTTCTCACATTAACGGAAACACTGCCTACGTTCGATGTCAACGTTCAACTATCGCTTACAGTCGGCGGATGGCAGCAAAAGCACCAGTTCTAGCACTAGCTTTATATAAGCGTGTCAACGTGGACAACAGTGAAATCGTTGTAATACGGAAACGGAGCGATTTATCTGACGTCGAAAAGGGCACGGTCATTTGGTTTCGCGCCAAGGGCAAAGTCTGCAAACTGTTCGCCTGTTGCTGCGCTATATGCCAACATAGCGCCATCAGTAGATGACAGGGCTGAAAGACTGCTTCGGAGACGTGTATATGCGAATGCACGATCAGCCAGAACATGACGACCACATACCTAAAAGCTGTTATATCCACCTTTAGCACGGATAAAAGCGGCGATGCGTCGTGGCATAGGAACAGTGAGGCCTTGATAGGTCGCTGGAGGGTGTTGGCACCACATCTGCACATGAAAGTCACCGAATCCCCGCAAATTCCGGACAGGAGGTGGTGAGTTCTGGCGCCACGTTCAGTCCCATACCAGATGTGTTCGATCGGATTTAGATTGTCGAGCTGGGGGCCAGTACATCAACTGAAACTCGCCACTGTGTTTCTCGAACCACTCCGTCACAATCCTGGCCTTGTGACGTGGCGCAGTATATTACTGGAAAAATGCTGGTGCCGTCGGCAAACATTATCGTCATGATGGGGTGTACATGATCTGCAACCAGTGTAAGGTACTCCTTGACAATTCATGGTGCCTTCACGAGCTCCATTGGATCCGTCGATGCCCGCCTGAATGTTCTGCAGAGTACAATGCAGCCGCCGCCAGCTTGTCTCCGTCCCACAGTTCAGGTGCCATGGGCTGTTCCTCTGGAAGACGGAGGAGTCTCCCCCCTCCTATCGGCATCTTGAAGGTATCGGATTCATCAGAGCATGAAACGCTCTACCACTGCGTCAATATCCAGTGTCAATGGTCACGTGCCCATTTCAGTCGTAGTTGCCGACGTCGTGGTGCTAACATTGGCACATGCATGGGTCGTCGGCTGTGGAGGCCTATCGTTAGGAGTGTTTGGTGCTCTGTCTTCAGACAGACTTGTACTTTGCCCAGCATTAAAGTCTGATGTTAGTACCGCCGCAGTCCGCTGCCTGTTCTGTTTTACCAGTCTGACCTGCCTACGACGCCCGACATGTGTAATGAGGGGTGGCCGCCGAATCCCACGACTTCTGGATGTGGTTTTACCTTGGTTTCGCCACGTGATGAAGACACTCACCCAGCACTCCTGGAACAGTCGACAAGTAGTGCAGTTTTGGCCATGGACCCTACCCGACATACTTATGTCGATTTGGGAAGAGGGCTACACCAGCGTGTGACTGTGGCGTGTCAGAGGGTACTCCCGACCATGTAGTTTACGAGTGCCCCCTCTTCACTGATGTTGCGACTACATTTCGAGACAGACTTCCAAACCACGACACATATCAACTGCTTAGACGTGAGGACACTTTCCAAATGCTAAACACATTGGCCAACGAGGTATCACGGAAAGTTTTAACAAAATATTTCAGGGACGTGAACTAATAACTAAGACAACCAACACTTATTGCGTCCAGAGCCCTATTCCCATACTGCCTGTGCGTGGACTGCCCGACTTTCCATCATAGTTGGAATCCGCCACGTGCAGGATTAGGGGCAGTGGGGGTCAATGCTACCGGTAAGGACATGCACCGGGAGTGACGTAGGATAAGTTAGTTTGTAGGACTTAGTTTTAGGAAAATTATGCTAGGGAACTGCAGCCAATCAACATCGTGGCCTGCCCAGTGCCAGGGGCACGCTCTTCGGGTTTAGCTCGATGAGCAAGGCTATCAAAAGTAGGTTTATATCTTTCACTGGCACATGTGACGCTGCCGGCGATAGGAATTAATTATAAGAAATAGATATAAGCCGTAGATATTAGAAATTATATGCCCATTGTATGTAACATTAACTATAGCTCACCTGAAAATTGTAACTAACTGCAATATAAGTACTAGTTGTATAATTATTATGACCCACTAATGAAATAAGGAAGTGGGTTAATTTTGTATAATTATTATGGTAAAAAAAAGTTGTACTGTTTCCGAAATGTTTGTGCCGAGCTTCAGCGCCATCACAATCTACCCTCGGGTGAAACTCAGATCGCGCGACTTTCCCATTCTACACACGGACAGCACGCTCATTGATTCTACATGCACCGTGCGTGTGTCTGACTAGCAGCTATTCTCCGCCAGGTGTCGATGCTGTCGGCTTGATGGGTTTATATCGATTGTAGGTTGGTGGTCATAATGATCTGGCTGATCAGTGTAGACGTTGAGTCCAGATGAACAAAGTGTCTGCTAACAACGTGTCCGCAACAAGTGTACAACGAACGTTGCTCGGTATGGGCCTCAGCAGCAAGTGCCCGGTTCACGCACCCATGCTCCCCGCTCTTCATTGGCGATGAAGGTTGCAATTTGCACGCCACTACCGCAACTGGACGCGCATTGAGTGGCGAGAGGCGGCCTTTCCAGATCGATCGCGTTTTATGCTCCATCGGACACATGGCCGTTCGTTTGTACGGCGTGAAACATCATAAAGCAAATACCCTGCAACAGTGGTCGGAAGGGTGCATACCGGCGGAACGAGCCTTATGATCTGGGGGAACGTTTCGTGGCATTTCGTGTGTGATCTCGTCATCTAGGCAACATGGATCAGCACAAGTATTGGAGACCATCTACCCGTACATGCAGCTTGTTTTTGCTCGGCACGATGGCACCTATCAGCAGCGTGTCGCACAGTTCGCAGAGCATGTGCGTGCTTCGAAGAGAACTATGGTGAGTACACCGTACTTACCTGGCCATCAAACTCCCCGGTTTTAAACCCAATCGAGAATCTGAATACCACTCAAATCTGGCTGTTCGCACCGTGGATCTTCAACCGAGAAACCTAATACAGTTTGCCATGGCACTGGAGTTGGCGTGGCTCTATATACCTGTCGGTACCTTCCGGTCTACGCTGCAAAAGGTGGTTCTTCAGGCCTGAGACAGTTACTCACATTAAAGTGATTTGGCAGCGTAATATTAAATAGGAAACATTTCCTAATGATTCCTGTTCGTGTCTAAATAAATATAATTTTGCCGAACATCAGGAAATGTTTCTTATGTAATGTTATTACCATGAGAACCACTTGCATGAATATCAAGAGCTTTGATGGAAACCCAGTTCTAAGCAAAGAACGGAAAGCAGAAAGGTGGAAGGAGTATATAGAGGGCCTATACAAGGGCGATGTACTTGAGGACAATATTATGGAAATGGAAGAGGATGTAGATGAAGATGAAATGGGAGATACGATAGTGCGTGAAGAGTTTGACACAGCACTGAAAGACCTGAGTCGAAACAAGGCCCCCGGAGTAGACAACATTCCATTAGAACTATTGACAGCCTTGGGAGAGCCAGTCCTGACAAAACTGTACCATCTGGTGAGCAAGATGTACGAGACAGGCGAAATACCCTCAGACTTCAAGAAGAATATAATAATTCCAATCCCAAAGAAAGCACGTGTTGACAGATGTGAAAATTACCGAACTATCAGTTTAATAAGTCACAGCTGCAAAATACTAACGCGAATTCTTTACAGACGAATGGAAAAACCGATAGAAGCCGACCTCGGGGAAGATCAGTTTGGATTCCATAGAAATGTTGTAACACGTAAGGCAATACTGACCCTACGACTTATCTTAGAAGAAAGATTACGGAAAGGCAAACCTACGTTTCTAGCATTTGTAGACTTAGAGAAAGCGTTTGACAATGTTGTTTGGAATATTCTCTTTCATATTCTGAAGGTGGCAGGGGTAAAATATAAAGAGCGAAAGGCTATTTACAATTTGTACAGAAACCAGATGGCAGTTACAAGAGTCTAGGGACATGAAAGGGAACCATTGGTTGGGAAGGGAGTGTGACAGGGTTGTAGCCTATCCCCGATGTTATTCAATCTGTATATTGAGCAAGCAATAAAGGAAACAAAAGAAAAGTTCGAAGTAGGTATTAAAATCCATGGAGAAGAAATAAAAACTTGAGGTTCGCCGTTGACATTGCAATTCTGTCAGAGACAGCAAAGGACCTGGAAGAGCAGTTGAATGGAATGGCAAGGAAACCGTTTCTGAAGAAGAGAAATTTGTTAACATAAAGTATAGATTTAAGTGTCAGGAAGTCGTTTCTGAAAGTATTTGTATGGAGTGTAGCCATGTACAGAAGTGAAACGTGGACGATAAATAGTTCAGGCAAGAAGAGAATAGAAGCTTTCGAAATGTGGTGCTACAGAAGAATGCTGAAGAATAGATGGGTAGATCACATAATTAATGAGGTATTGAATAGAATTGGAGAGAAGAGGAGCTTGTGGCACAACTTGACTAGAAGAAGGGATCGGTTGGTAGGACATGTCCTGAGACATCGAGGGATCACCAATGTAGTATTGGAGGGCAGCGTGGAGGGCAAAAATCGTAGAGGAAGACCAAGAGACGAATACACCAAGCAGATTCAGAAGGATGTAGGCTGCGGTAGGTACTGGGAGATGAAGCAGCTTGCACAGGATAGAGTAGCATGGAGAGCTGCATCAAACCAGTCTCAGGACTGAAGACCACAGCAACAACACCACGTCCTGCTAGCACCGATGGAAAACTCAGTTAATGAAACTTTCGTGGGTACTTGCCCACTGTGATACATCTACTGTCAACTTTGTCGTGGCTGTGTGGGCCGCTACGTTTGAGCACATTTGTCAGACGGGGAGCACGGCTGTGTGGGAGTAGGTGGAGGCGGACGATTTCCGCTGTCTTGTCTCGCCTCGTCGTGTCATTTAGCGCGGGGGACGCTGGCGGGATGAGCTGATGATAGCCGGGAGCTGCTGCCGCCGGAAGTTTGGGAGTCTGCCCCCGGCCGCGGTTCACTCAACGCCGCCCCAACTTGGCTGCACTCGCGTTCTTCCTTTGTGTGACCGGTAAGGCGCGTCACCACCTACGCACGCTCCTGTCTGCGCGCCTTACCACTCAGCGGTTTGGTCTGTCGCAGTAATGATGGACTCTTGACAATAGTATAGTCGCCAGACACTAAGACAGGGTTAATTATTTCTTACTGGCAGCGTACTGTCGATTTCAATGTTGCTATAATGAAATACTTATCTTTACTGCTTTACTATGTCCGTCTTTTGCTCAATCAATGTAACCGTTTAGTTGCGTAAGATGCGTGTTTATTATTTTGGAATAAGCGTAGGGGGGTGGGGGTGGGGGGGGGGAAGGTGATGAATTTTAGTTCTTACTACTAAAAGCTGGTGCAACATGCTTGTAGTTGCAGTTGTTCACTTTCAGTTGTCACCACTGCGGTTAGTGGCACCAACAAATTTCCATGATCTTTATCAGCTGGTAGACAGATACCGTCCACTTGATCGGCAATTAATCGTTAAGAAAATGAGAATAAGTCCAGAGTGTGTTGTTACACAGTATGCGCACATGAATTGTCCCTGATCTCCAGATACAATTTAAAGAAACTGTGATACATAATACATGAGATTTGTGGCATCATGGATGCAGTAAGCCGGCCGCAGTGGCCGAGCGGTTCTAGGCTCTTCAATCCGGAACCGCGCTGCTGCTACGGTCTCAGGTTCGAATCCTGCCTCTGGCATGGATGTGTGTGATGTCCTTAGGTTAGTTAGGTTTAATAGGTTTAATTAGTTCTAAGTCTAGGGGACTGATGACCTCAGCTGTTAAATCCCATAGTGCTTAGAGCCATTTGAACTTTTTTTTTTTTTTTAATGCAGTGATTCCCAATCTGTCTGAGGGATTACCCCGAGGGCTCATCCCTCCTCCCCTCGCCACCATCAACGTTAGCATGTAACTAAACTTCAGAATGAAAAAATATTCTTTAAACACTTTCATTGGATAAATTATATTTAGATTTTCTAGGTGTTTCATTAAACCACGAATTAATTAGTCAGTGACACTGTTACTGCTGCATATTTTTAAGAATATTTAAGTGCAAAAAGGGAACCTTTATATACTGAAAAGCCAAAAAAAACTGGTACACTTCTTTAGCATCGTGTAGAGCCCCTGGGAGCACATACAAGTGCCGCAACACAACGTGGCATCGACTAGACTAATGTCTGAAGTAGTGCTGGAGGTTGACATCATGAATCCTGCGGGTTATCAATAAATCCGTAACAGTGCGACGGCGTGAAGATCTCTTCTGAACAGCACGTTGCAACGAATTTCAGATATCCTCAATAATGTTCATGTCTGGGGAGTTTCGTGGCCAGCGGAAGTGTGTAAACTCAGAAGAGTGTTCCTGGAGCCACTCTGTAGCAATTCTGGACATGTGGGGCGTCGCATTGGCCTACTGGTATTGCCCAAGTCCATTCGAATGCGCAGTGGACATGAATGGATGCAGATGATCAGACAGGGTGCTTCTATACGTGACACCTCTCAGAGTCGTATCTAGACATATCAGGGGTCCCATATCACTCCCAATGCACACGCCCCCCATAATGAAGAGCCTCCACCAGCTTGAGACACGGATGAAAGCAACGTTCCAACCTGTGAATGCAGTGGGGCGGAACGAGTGAAGTTTGTACATTCGAAAGGTCATAACTGTCTACTAATGGAATTGTGCCCCAAATTTCCGTGTGGGACCTATTGCTGGCGATTATATCTCGCAAGTTCACTTTTTTCTTGTTAAAATATGAGGTCAAATTTTCTTGTAAATACTACACACAATGTGCACTCCGCTCCCAATCTTGACTAACACCTCCACCACTCGAAAATCTACTGGCTGCCGAAAATTCCTGAACATTGGGGCTAGTAGCCCAACAAAACTGTGTTTATAGATTGGTTTCCTGTCTCCCCAATAAACGGAAATTGCCACTTGTCCTGGTCCTGCCTCGTGTTCTGTTAATTTCATTTCTCTGCCTGATGATGCCCCTTGGCACATTCTCACATTTCCATTGTTTACATCGTACTGGTGAAAGAAGTTTTCTCGGACGTCTTGGATAATCCACTGCGGCTTAGGCTTGCCCAGCAACACCAGTCTGACTCCCGCGCGAGTTTCGCAAACATCCCGAGAGGGGCCTGCAGTGCTCTGCTTAGGGAAATCGACCTATCCACTAAATGTCACGGCAGCAAAGCAGAGTCCCTTGTCTGCGAGCGGATCAGACACATCCACCGAGCCCCTGATGCAGTCTTAACACCATTGCTCCCATGCCACGGAGGTGTCTCGCGCCGCACTTTAATCACCTGAAATCCCAATCGGTCCTAGGGGATAGGAAAGCAGTTGTCATGAAACGACATGAGGCTTCAGTCGCCAGCAGAGCGGTAGCAGGTGTCGCCGCTTATAAAACCGATAAAACACGCCGTTGTGTGGCAGCGGCGGCCCCAGGTGGCGCGGTCTGATTCAGCGCCGTGGGTGTGTCTGGCGTGTCCTCGGCGGGCGTCCTTGAGCCGCATTCCTGGCCTGCCCGGTTCCCACCGAGCGCCGTCTGCCTCCGCCGCCGCCACTGCCACTGCCGCCCTGTCATTGGACCGACCCTGGCCGGCCGGTCCGCTCTCCGGGAAGGCAAAGCCACTGCCCCCGCTACTCATCACCATATCGCTTCTCCATAGCGACCTGCTACCACTTCCTGTCTAAATCTCCTCCGTGTTAATACAGTACTGGCCATTGAAATTGCTACACCAAGAAGAAATGCAGATGATAAATGGGTATTCATTGGACAAATATATTATACTAGAACTGACATGTGATTACATTTTCACGCAATTTGGGTGTATAGATCCTGAGAAATCAGTACCCAGAACAACCACCTCTGCCCGTAATAGCGGCCTCGATACGCCTGGGTATTGAGTCAGAGCGAGCTTGGATGGCGTGTACAGGTACAGCTGCTCATGCATCTTCAACACGATACCACAGTTCGTGAAGAGTAGTGACTGGCGTATTGTGACGAGCCAGTCGCGCGGCCACCATTGACCATACGTTTTCAGTTGGTGAGAAATCTGGAGAATCTGCTGGCCGGGGTAGCAGTCGAACATTTTCTGTATCCAAAAAGGCTCGTACAGGACCTGCAACATGCGGCCGTGCATTATCTTGCTGAAATGTAGGGTTTCGCAGGGATCGAATGAAGGGTAGAGCCACGGGTCGTAACACATCTGAAATGTAACGTCCACTGTTCAAAGTGCCGTCAATGCGAACAAGAGGTGACCGAGACATGCAACCAATGGCACCCCATACCATCACGCCGGGTGATACGGCAGTATGGCGATGACAAATACACGCTTCAAATGTGCGTTCACTGCGATGTCGCCAAACACGGATGCGACCATCATGATGCTGTGAACAGAACCTGGATTCATCCGAAAAATGACGTTTTGCCATTCGTGCACCCAGGTTCGTCGTTGAGTACACCATCGCTGGCGCTCCTGTCTGTGATGCAGCGTCAAGGGTAACCGCAGCCATGCTCTCCGAGCTGACAGTCCAAGCTGCTGCAATCGTCGTCGAACTGTTCGTGCAGGTGGTTGTTGTCTTGCAAACGTCCCCAACCGTTGACTCAGGGATCGAGACGTGGCTGCACGATCCGTTACATCCATGCGGTTAAGATGCCTTTCATCTCGACTGCTAGTGATACGGGGCCGTTGGGATCCAGCACGGCGTTCCGTATTACCCTCCTGAACCCACCGATTCCATATTCTGCTAACAGTCATTGGATCTCGACCAACGCGAGCAGCAATGTCGCTATACGATAAACCGCAATCGCGATAGGCTACAATCCGACCTTTATCAAAGTCCCAAACGTGATGGTACACATTTCTCCTTCTTACACCAGGCATCACAACAACGTTTCACCAGGCAAAGCCGGTCAACTGCTGTTTGTGTATGAGAAATCGGTTGGAAACTTTCCTCATGTCAGCACAGTGTAGGTGTCGCCACCGGCGCCAACCTTGTGTGAATGCTCTGAAAAGCTAATCATTTGCATATCACAGAATCTTCTTCCTGTCTGTTAAATTTCGCGTCTGTCGCACGTCATCTTTGTGGTGTAGCAATGTTAATGGGCAGTAGTGTAGAATGGTGCGAGTGGCGTGTCTCCTCCTCTCCTCAAAGAGAAGTAACGTTTTACCTCACCTTGAACAGACCGGAGCCGTGACCGTGAAACTTAGTGATGGCGTTAGTCCTTCCCTTCATATTCACCCTCCAGTGCGACACATTTTTCCCAATACATTTTAGCTGCTCAGGGAACGTTTAGTCTCGAAATTCACCTCCTCGTCATTCTGAAAAGCCAGTTATGCAATCGTTTCTGCACCCGAGGTAAATTCAATGAGTTCTCGAAAACACCTCATCGTCATTCTGTAAATGTCTTCTCCGAAAGGATTTCCTCATCGAAGGAAAGTCCATGAGTACTATGTCATACAGCGTAAATAAATACACTCCTGGAAATTGAAATAAGAACACCGTGAATTCATTGTCCCAGGAAGGGGAAACTTTATTGACACATTCCTGGGGTCAGATACAGCACATGATCACACTGACAGAACCACAGGCACATAGACACAGGCAACAGAGCATGCACAATGTCGGCACTAGTACAGTGTATATCCACCTTTCGCAGCAATGCAGGCTGCTATTCTCCCATGTAGACGATCGTAGAGATGCTGGATGTAGTCCTGTGGAACGGCTTGCCATGCCATTTCCACCTGGCGCCTCAGGTGGACCAGCGTTCGTGCTGGACGTGCAGACCGCGTGAGACGACGCTTCATCCAGTCCCAAACATGCTCAATGGGGGACAGATCCGGAGATCTTGCTGGCCAGTGTAGTTGACTTACACCTTCTAGAGCACGTTGGGTGGCACGGGATACATGCGGACGTGCATTGTCCTGTTGGAACAGCAAGTTCCCTTGCCGGTCTAGGAATGGTAGAACGATGGGTTCGATGACGGTTTGGATGTACCGTGCACTATTCAGTGTTCCCTCGACGATCACCAGTGGTGTACGGCCAGTGTAGGAGATCGCTCCCCAGACCATGATGCCGGGTGTTGGCCCTGTGTGCCTCGATCGTATGCAGTCCTGATTGTGGCGCTCACCTGCACGGCGCCAAACACGCATACGACCATCATTGGCACCAAGGCAGAAGCGACTCTCATCGCTGAAGACGACACGTCTCCATTCGTCCCTCCATTCACGCCTGTCGCGACACCACTGGAGGCGGGCTGCACTATGTTGGGGCGTGAGCGGAAGACGGCCTAACGGTGTGCGGGACCGTAGCCCAGCTTCATGGAGACGGTTGCGAATGGTCCTCGCCGATACCCCAGGAGCAACAGTGTCCCTAATTTGCTGGGAAGTGGCGGTGCGGTCCCCTACGGCACTGCGTAGGATCCTACGGTCTTGGCGTGCATCCATGCGTCGCTGCGGTCCGGTCCCAGGTCGACGGACACGTGCTCCTTCCGCCGACCACTGGCGACAACATCGATGTACTGTGGAGACCTCACGCCCCACGTGTTGAGCAATTCGGCGGTACGTCCACCCGGCCTCCCGCATGCCCACTATACGCCCTCGCTCAAAGTCCGTCAACTGCACATACGGTTCACGTCCACGCTGTCGTGGCATGCTACCAGTGTTAAAGACTGCGATGGAGCTCCGTATGCCACAGCAAACTGGCTGACACTGACGGCGGCGATGCACAAATGCTGCGCAGCTAGCGCCATTCGACGGCCAACACGGCGGTTCCTGGTGTGTCCGCTGTGCCGCGCGTGTGATCATTGCTTGTACAGCCCTCTCGCAGTGTCCGGAGCAAGTATGGTGGGTCTGACACACCGGTGTCAATGTGTTATTTTTTCCATTTCCAGGAGTGTATATTACATATTTCATCGTTTGGAAGTTATTTTCACATAGGGCACTTCTAACACTGTTTTTCTACCGTAGGGCAACAACACACCAAAAATACTTCGCCACAGTAGAATAATAAAAATCGCAAACGGACGATAATGTAAAGTGTATTTTGAAAATCATGTGGACAGCCGTCTGATGATGAACTTGCCAGTTAGAAACCGCTAACGGCGCTATTTACCTAAATAAATAGCAGTATTAATAGTGGTTGGTTGCTGTTTTCTTCTTTGTAAGAATTAACCTACATTAATTGTACACAGCCACGGTCTCACCATGTCAGTTTTGCACAAAATAGCAAGAGTAAAAATAGCCAACAGTGCCTTGGGAAATTAAATAGCAGACTTGCGAAGTGTCTGGAAAGTCTGCAGTTAGTATGCGTACTACCAGTTTTTTCGTGTAGTAGTGACACATGTATTTTTAATGCGAAAACCATTCGAGACCTCAAGGTTGCTTGGAGAGGAATTGAGAAATATACGTTGCTTGACCAAAAAAAAAAAAGGGTCGGATGTCAATGTAACTCCGTAGATGTACACATCTTCGGCGAGTATGTAAATTATTGGAGTTGCACTTCTTGGATATGGTAGAATGGCAACCAGAGTGCATTAGTGGTGTTGGTGTTTACGAGGGGTGGTAGGGTACATATGGGGCCTGAACAGCGTCAGATATTGAGTGGTCACTGCGAAGGACACGGGGATAACACGTACTCCTGAAAGACAGCATTATCAGCACTCGGCAGAATTTGAAAGACGTGTCATTCTGGAGTCTCCGTTTGGCCGGCTAGTCTAATCGTGAGTTGTCCAGATTTATATTCGGATGTGCCAGAGATCCGTTGTTGGACTACATGGGAACGTGAGCGTTTGCATACTCCTCGACGTGGTACCGGTTAGCTCCAGAATATCGTTGTATTGCGCACCTCGCACATGGTTAACACATTCACATCTGCGCCTGCCATTCAAGAGTAAGTAATAAACTACCGTCAACACTGTATTATCCCGCACTGTTGGTGGGAGGCTAGCAGCAGCCGGACAAGCGAATTACCGTGTCATGTATGCGCTGCCGTTAAACACAACACAAACGACTTCGTTCGTAATTGTATCGTGACGTGAAACCATGGACTGCTGATAAATGTCGTCGTACTTTGTTCAGTAACGAATTGCGGTTCTGCGCTACCTCTCGTGGTTATCGTCGGAGAGTATGGCGGCAACCTGGAGAACTTTGGTGGCACAACGGTAAGTCGCGGTCATCCCGCGTCCTCATGTGTCACCTCCCATGCGACAGTACCGTGGTGCCGTTTTCCGATAGCAGAATTCTCGTACAAAAATGCCATGTGTCTCAATGAAGTGTCTGTCTGATGTTACGGCACTCTCGAGGCCATTAAGACCCCT
Source organism: Schistocerca cancellata (assembly GCF_023864275.1). NCBI lineage: Eukaryota > Metazoa > Arthropoda > Insecta > Orthoptera > Acrididae > Schistocerca > Schistocerca cancellata. Next base: position 471,480,025 of record NC_064627.1, read on the forward strand.
ATACCTGTACCCGATAAAAATGTGTGGGACCAGCTAGGACGTTAACTCCGTACCAGTACCAGTATTCACGCTGTCAAGGACTAGTTGCAGCAGTGTAGGATATGGCAACTTTATGACACTTTACAACCGAATCAGTGAATGCACCCTCGCCAGAGAGGGTGCTGTGTCATACTAAAAATTCTGTAGCACGAAGTTCTTTGTAAATTTTATTCGATAACGTTACATACCCCTCTTGACCTGTTACGTTTAAGTGTGTTTTCTCCTTCTCTTCTGGGTGCTTCATCTTTTTTGTCAGGTGTTGTATGTTTTGGAGCTACTAGTAGTGTCCTGGCGTAAGCTGTCGCCAGCACACCGGTCGGCAAAGATTTAGCAAGAAGATCGAAAGAAGGCTCTGGATCGAGCGCTTGTCAAGAGAGACGCCAAAGAGAGACTCGCAAGCAACAGGCCGCCAACGCCCTCTCGACCGTAACTATTTAGATCGCCGCCGCTGACCGGAGGGCCTCAGTCTGTTACTAGCGCAGTCTCTCTGTCACTAGCTCACTAACTCGCGTCGTAGTTTGACGTCTGTCATTCATCGCTTAGCGGGACTTGTACTTCACCAGCAGTGAGGCTAACTGATAAGTGAAGAGCTTGTACCACAACTCATGGACTCTTAAGTAGCTTCCTGTTTGTGTAAATAAAGAACCCTGTTAATACATGTGTGCACTTGTTTGGTGGCCGGTATCCTCTTCCTGCGACACAACATCCACTCTCTTGTTTCCGATGGTACAAGACTCTATAGTGGCGACGAGAATACAACTAGTAGAGACAAGAAAACAAACAAAACTAATCAGGAATTAGATGCCTGGAAAACGTATTTAAGATTGTAATGGAGATGAAGTGGAGGTGGGTGAAATTTGTAGCCAGACAAATAGAAAGAAGATGGACCAATGAAATTATCTGCTGGACTCAAAGATATTATAATAAGACCGAGAAGACTAGATGATGTAAGGTGGGCAGATAACGTTAGAAACTATGGACAAAGATGGATGTGTACAACTGTGTACAACAAGGAAAAGTCTAGAGAACGCCAATACCCAGCAACACATGGTGGTGGTAATAATAACGGCTGCAACATTTGATAATCCAAAATCCATCTTTTAAAGAAGCTACGAGACAATCTTACCAGGATCTGTTGAATCCCATAGAAGCCTATGAACTATTCTATACCCGGCATGTATTCTTAGCGCTATTCTTACACTAAAATGATGTTGAGACTATAAGACAATATACTAGCCTTGTTACCTTCTTTGGCTTGCTTTCTTTTCCCAGCCCACCGCATAATACAGGCAGTTGCAGCCTCGTCATTTCGCTCGATTAGGACCTGCAATTGATACTGTTGCCGTATCATTGCTATCGTCCTGAACTGCATTGGTGTCAGCCTATTAACAGCCTTAGCAAGACGGCAGCCTAGTCTGCATCAACATCTCTAACAACACTCAATTTCGTCGCCATATACCCAACTAGATTTGCTACAACTGAAACATGGGACTCGCGCTACCGAGGTACCAAGTTCAACATTCTCATCTGGCCTTCATATTTAAGTTTTCCGAAACATTGCATGGTTCCTTCCAAACAAGCGGCCATGTTTTCGTCACGTCGTTTCTCAATTCCGGCTATGAACCATCGGTAATGATATCATATTCGACGGGAAGTTAACACTACACTTCCTTTCTTCCCTTTAAGTACTTACGGCTTATAAAGTAAAGACAAGCGAAGATTCAAATACAGGTACTTAATCTCAAGTCACAGCCATAATTTTTGTTTACTATCGACATTTAGGATACGCTAATAATGTAATGGCGTATAATTACAAGCGTTCCTGTAGCTGAAGAGCGGACATTAATCGCCGACAACCGACCACCAAGCAGATAAATGAAATAAAAGTAAAGAGTTGTTGATGTTACGTAAGTTTTCACATTTTAATCGGGTAATTCCGCTTATATGCCTATAGCAGCTGCAACCTTATGCCGTAATAAAGACTTCATCAGGTAGACATCGTGTGTTTATGTAACTGTGGACTGGAGCTGTTAAGACCGCTGCTATTTATACCACCACCTCGACATTCCAGAGGCCGCTGTTCCCCGCTGAAGGTCAGGCAGATCGTATAAATGCCAGTAGCAACACAGCGCTACGCCCAAAAGCTACACGTGGAATTTATGTGTGCCGAATCGTATGCAACAGAGGGACTGGGCAAAAATATGGAAACACCGCGAGAATCCATGTTCGAACACAAACGCCGATGGTAGCCAAGCCTGAAGGTTGCAAAGTCGTATTTCACCACGAAAGGCGCCTGTGCAGTGTCCTCAAAATGTTGCAAGCGTCAGTGGCGGTCAGAAGAGTGTTGTGTGTAGTTGCGAGTGCATTACGTCGGAGCCAAGTTAATTCGAACATGGACAAATTTTTGGTCCTTCTATGGTGGATTGCTTCTGTAACTAACGTAGCAGAGGTGTGTGGTGTTCCAAGAGGCACCGTATCGAAAATTTGTACGGCATACAGAGAAAGTGGAAAGACATCATTGGATAAATCACAATGCGGACGAAAGTGTGTGTCGAGTGTTCGTGACGGACCGTGGTTGAGGAGGAAGACTGTGACGAAAAATCAGAGGACGGCGCCTGCAAAAGTCACTGCAGAACTGAATGTCGCAGTTGCAAACACTCTCAACACCAAAACGACACGAATGGAGCTCCATGAAGAGGGAATTGCAGGGTGATCTGGACTCCCAAAGGTATCAGTGATGCAAATGCCCGTAACATGAAAACGTGGTGCCGAAGCAATAAAACCTGGACTGTGGAGCAGTGTAAGAGGCTCATGTTACAGCAGTTTGCAGATTATAGACGCTATTTTTTAGCCCATTACAATACCTCCGCTTGGTCAGGTTCGGATATTACACCGACTGGTCGTCCGCTGTTGGGAACGCCAAAGCCACTTTCTGAGATCAGATGGTATGGATCTTTGTCCAGCCCGAAGATGAAGATTTGGTCTTTCCGTACTCTAAGTTGCTGGAGCCTGCTAGGCAGGTTTAAGGCGCTAGTGACTTACCCACTGTCTTACGAAAAGTTATAGCAGCGATAGTACTTTCCAGGGGAGAGCTATTAGCGGGGGTAGGAAGTCACCAGTAGTAGTGCCGGCATTCTGCTGCTGATGTTGACTGGCTGTAATACTTGAATGTAATGTCGTAAAGCTGCTTGGAGCCCACAGAATTGGAGTTGTTACGTTGCCTAATTGAAGCTTATAAATTGCATTTGTTTCCATGGAAACTTCAGGTATGTACTCTCTCTCTCTCTCTCTCTCTCTCTCTCTCTCTCTCTCTCTCTCTCTCTCTCTCTCTCTCTCGCCGGCCGCGGTGGCCGTGCGGTTCTGGCGCTGCAGTCCGGAACCGCGGGACTGCTACGGTCGCAGGTTCGAATCCTGCCTCGGGCATGGGTGTGTGTGATGTCCTTAGGTTAGTTAGGTTTAAGTAGTTCTAAGTTCTAGGGGACTTATGACCTAGGATGTTGAGTCCCATAGTGCTCAGAGCCATTTGAACCATTCTCTCTCCCTCTCTCTCTCTCCCTCTCTCTCTCTCTCTCTCTCTCTCTCTCTGCATTGATGATTAATTTTTGGAGTAGTTAAAAGTTTTTCTATGTTTCGCGAGCCCAAGACAGGCCTTAGAATTAATTCTGCTGTATTCCAGAAGTTACGGGGCACAGCCTACAATAGAAGAGCGCAGAGCTGCCTACATATCAGGCGCAACATGAGTACTATTAGACCCAAGAGGGTGCACATGTCGCGAACAAGTTACACTTCCGCGTTCCGTTACACAAACAGTTTCCTAGTGGACATCCGTCTGCCCAACGCAGATAAAAGCAGGCACACGGCTCCACTCAGCAATCTGTCAGTCTGTCAGTCAGTACCTTAGTTAGAAAGAGCCTCAATACAGGATTCACCTACCGTCATCGCCAAGAAGAGCTCAACTGGACATCATGCAAGTGATGTCAGTTCACTTGATCTTGGTGTATCCAGGGTTTAAAGACAGATGAGTGCAAGTGGACGTTGATCTAAGAGGACTATTCGGAAAGTAAGGAACGATAGGTCGCGAAATGGAAACCACAGTGAAAATCAAAACTGTTTTATTTGCAACAGCTAGCTACAGCTTCCAGATACTTACCTCCATAGTCGCCGATCCGACTTAGACGTTTGTCGTAGCGTTGTACCAACTTTTCAATACCCTCGTTATGGAAGGCAGCCGCCAGTGCTTTCCGCCAATTCTCTACGCTGGCGTACAGCTCGTTGTCTGTGCCAAAATGTTGTTTTCATATCCAGCGGTTCATGTGAACAGAGATGAAACTCAGAGGGAGACAATTACGGGCTGTACTGTGGCTAATCAAACATTTCCAATTGAAAACTATGCAGGAGCATCTGCATTGCACCTGCAGAATGCGGCTGAGAATTGTCGTGAAGAAGAAAGCGCAAGACAGTAATGTAATGTTGGTTGCATAGCTTCAGGCGAAATTTCTCACCAGGCCCTCGTACTTGGAGACACTATTGTTCTAGGTATCTTTATGTGCTCCCTGTGTGCTCAGAACTAAAAAGAACGGCGTGACGCGATCGACGGGTGTACTACAGACACTGTCCAACTCACCTGTGCAAAACATCTGATTTTCACTGTGGTTTCCATTTCGGGACCGATCTTCCCTTACTTTGTGAATAAAAAAAGCACTCCGTCTTCAGGCAACGAGTGGCCTACCGGGACCATCCGACCGCCGTGTCATCCTCATGGAGGATGCGGATAGGAGGATGCGGATAGGAGGATGCGGATAGGAGGATGCGGATAGGAGGATGCGGATAGGAGGATGCGGATAGGAGGATGCGGATAGGAGGATGCGGATAGGAGGATGCGGATAGGAGGATGCGGATAGGAGGATGCGGATAGGAGGATGCGGATAGGAGGATGCGGATAGGAGGGGGCGTGGGGTCAGCACACCTCTCTCCCGGTCGTTATGATGGTATACTTGACCGAAGCCGCTGCTATTCGGTCGAGTAACTCTTCAATTGGCATCACGAGGCTGAGTGCACCGCGAAAAATGGCAACAGCGCATGGCGGCCTGGATGGTCACCCATCCAAGTGCCGACCACGCGCTTAACTTCGGTGATCTCACGGGAACCGGTGTAGCCACTGCGGCAAGGCCGTTGCCTTACTTTCTGAATAACCATCGTATATTGCCCGGCGCAGTATTCATACTCCAGTTAATTGTTGTAAAACTTTTATCAATAAATCATTGAAAATTGTTGCTACTATTTGTTGACAAATATTCTTTTCATAGCTCTTGTCTATTTGACCCTGGGGCGCATCAAATTTTTGTTGCCCCTGGAAGCCGTCAGGTAGGCAACCTGCAACAGGTGTAGGGTTCCGGTATAGCCGCTTAGTAATAAAGATGTGTAATACGTCGTGTAATTTGTGTGACGTTGCAGCAAACCACTGACAGTACACGGATTCTGGCCGTGCCGCGAGTGGCACCTTGCGCGATGCCACAGAAGCTGCGAGGACGGTGGTGAGGAATGTTGCACAGTGTTGTAAAAAACCAGATGTCTGGGTTCGAATTCCAGCAAGACACACATTTCCGACTGGGATAGAAGCTGAAGTATCGAATTAAAATTTTTGCTAAGGTCGGGACTCGAACCCGACTCTCTTGCTTACTATGCAGCTGCGTTATCCTTTACACCACCTTGGAATTGTGACTAGCGCAGCTGCACGGACTACACTAGTCCAATGCCCTCCCTAAATAGTTCGAAGATTTAAGACGGGGAAAATCAAGATGGGCTGAGGTGTGGATTGAAAACCATGTAGCTGTGTTAGCCATAATCCCAGGGTTGTGTAGTGGACAAAATATCTGTGTAGTACGCAGGAAACCCGGATTCAGGTCCCGGCTTTGGCACTAATCAATTCATTACTTCATTTTCCATCCTTATCGATGATAAGGTTGAGGCTCAGTATGTCTCAAGGAAAACGTAATTACATTTCCGATCGGTTTACAGCGCGTACCTTGCCTCAGAGCAGAAGGTTCATATCGGTTTAGAAAGCGTGGCGTGCTGTGAGATGAGATTGGTGAGGTCGCGGAGTAGGGGCGCGCTTATCGCATATCTCACATGGCCCGGTATCGCGGCTGGGTGAGTGACGGCGGCGGCGGCGGCGGCGGCTGTGCCGGCCATCCATCACGTGACTGCCCTGGTGGCTGGTGCTGGTCCAGCCGATAACTGCGCCCGCCGCTCTGCTGGAATGTACACTCGCTGCCCGCCGGTACGCGGCCATCCCGACCGGTTACCGGCGTCTGCTCCGTGCCGTGAGGCGACACGTAATCAGAGATCTAATGGTAAACTAGTCGTCATTCCCGTAAGTAATCTGAACACGGCAGTTTTTCTTGTCGTAGATGTTATCTCCTCCTTGGGTCAAACGAAAGTTGTCTCGCTGCTACACCTCACGTCGCTGCTAAAGTGTTATAATCTCACGAAACATACATACTGATTGGGCAACAGTATTTTATGCGTCCTTTGTTACAACTGCCAGGTCGCACAGCCGTGACCATTGCGGAAAACCGTTCACCAACCAAGATGAATCGACCCCGTTAACGGAGGGTGCCTACAGAGACGAAACACTGACAGGTTTGTAATTTTTGTGCTTTTTTTATTACTAGCAGTTAGCAATCCATATTATTGGAAGCGGAGACTACCTCTGTCAGTGAGTGAAGTACATAACTAATGTGATTTGGAATTCCGTCTCACAGAAAATAGGTCCCTCGGAGTTCGACAGCGAAGCGCCGACGTCAAAGTTCTGGTGCCAGCACCAATCTGCGAGGAACACAGCCATTTCGAAGAGGAAGTAACTGAGATACGCATACAGAAAAAAAAAAAATCCATAGTCGACTGGTAGCGAACATTTCTTCTACACCAAAAAAAAAAAAAATGGGATGCATTTGGCTATGTGTCAGATAACAGAACAAGAGCAGGCTACACTTGGGTGTACGGATGGGGAAAATCGGCCGTTTATAACAGATACCGGTAGCTGTGAATAACGGGTATTTTCAGTATTAGCTTGGCCACGGTTATAACAGGTGTTTTTTTTATTTTTTACGAATAACCGGGTAAAAAAACGAAATATCAATCAGCGACAGCAGCAGTGCTAAAATTTTTGGTTTTTAAATAATTTTTTTAAAAAGCAGTACTTTTTGTCCTTTAAAATTTCCGTTGCATTGAAATATTGTGTTGTTATAGAAAATGGGAAAAGCGATCAGTGCTATTTTAATAACAATGCCGACAAGACCGGTATCTTTCTGTTGTGCCAACGTACGCAATCATTTTGTTGGGCTCTGCTGCATAGAATCAGAAATATCCGACTACTTCTGTGCGTTTAGGTTAGGTTGTGTTATAGTTAATTTGGCATCTACTGCTGAGCCTTTGTCGGGAAATTCCTCAATAAGTTGACGAACCGCATTACTATGAGATACAGCTGTTTCCAGGAACTGCTCCTGCACTAAATCTGTGTATTCGTCGCCTTGTCGAAACACATGTTCAACGAAAAAAAAAAAAAAAACTCTTCTCAGTTGAAAGCATTATAATTTTTAAGCAAACTGAACATCTAAACACAGCATACAGTAACTTTCATCAACTGAACCGAACAGTTATTTGTGCCGGAACAGTATAACGAATTAAAAAAGAATCACACATCTGTGAAAAAAACAGTACTGTCAACTTGCGTTCTGCGAACTTTGTTTCGAACTTCCGGCGTTCGGAGTCCATGTCAGAGAGACTTTCCGGATGCTCTATATACCTATGCAGTGTTAATTCTTCACAGTACATGCCTCATTTCCAATAACCTGAGGTTGCATTTGGGAACCGACCTAGCATTCGCCTTCCGGAAACAGTGGATCTCTTCACCGTATCGTTGCCTTCCTCTTCCGGCTCAGACTGAGCTTAAAGTGTGAACACAGTCTAGCCACCTGCTAGTCGAGAACAGGATGTTTTGGAAATTTGTGGTAGGGTCTTAAGGGACCAAACTGCTGAGGTTTTCGGTCCCCAAGCTTACGCACTACTTAATCTAACTTAAACTAACTTACTCTAAGGACGACACACCCACCCATGCTCGAGGGAGAACTCGAACCAAACTTCCGACGGGGGGCAGCCACGCGGACCGTGACAAGGCGCCCTAGACCAGACCGCGCGGCTACCCCGCGCGGTACAGGATGTTACTGTAAGGAGCGTAACAAGCATGGAGAATTAGCTTCATGTAGCAATGCTTCCTGAGGAAGAAGCCGCCCGTCCGCGACTCGGCAGCTGTGTCAAGGCCGGTTCCCAGTAGGGCTGCCGCGCGTCAAAACCGCACGTCAGCGGCGTGGTTGCCATGGAAACGGCGTCAGCGGCACGGCGCGGCGGGCTCTGCGTCGCGATCTGACCATGTCGAACCGCTTCCGCTGCCGCGTGCCGCGCTCCAGGTCCGCGCCGCCAATCACAGAACGCGCTGAGCGTGACGTCAGGAACGGAACCCCGGGCCACACGAACAGCCGCCGAACCGCTGGCGCGGACGCGGCGGCAGCTATGAAATACTTATCATCAGATTCCAAGGAAACTATACGGTAGAAAAATTTGATTCTTGGGCATGTTACAGCCTGATATCTTCTCTCGATAAAGAACCGAATTTCTTTTTGTTATTCGTGGTGGTTACTTGATGTATCGCATTGACGTAAACCTTTACACGAAATTTTAATGAGTGTGCAGAGGTAAAAACGAATTGCGTGGACTTTGTGTACAGGTCGTTTCAGGTAATACATTATTGCGTCTGAAATTTAGTCAACATATCGAAATTGTTTTTAAAGCTGAGAGCAGATCAATAGGTATCAGCGTCCTCGAGATATTGAATGATATGTCGGCGGACGGGCTGTGCCGTGACCGCGCGCGGGTTGCTCGCGACGCGACCGGTACTTCGTCCTGCTCGTCGTAAACCATGTGATTGTGTCAACCGCAAATTTCGTAAACGGTTCAATAAATCGAAACGTGTTTTTTTGCAAACGATAACTTGTGAAAAGTCATGTATTTCGTCGCATGATAAATATCCTAAATCTGTTTATCTACCGAGATATGAAAGTAACTACAGTTTTTCAGAAGGGATAGATGAATTTTTTTAAACAGCATTTAATAGCATGTGGAATGAGAAGTTAAACCGAAACTAATTTGCTGGTATGTCATAAGATGTAATTTACTAAATATCTACAGCTATTGATTATTTCCTTTGGTAAGTAACAAACTTTTTTTTTTCTTTATCCAGTGTACTTTACTGATTCAAGACGTGTTTCGCCTTTTACTTTAAGGCATCTTCGGTGGAATCTAGAATGATTCAGTTTTGTTTTGATATGTGATACTTGTAGATTATAAAACAGTTCACACCTTTTTTTACGTGAATGACTGATCGAGTTTTTGGCGGACATATACGTTTCTCCTCGCCTGGTCACATGCTGGAGGTTGAACTAAAACTTAGATTATGGAACATAAGCACATTTTCATGTTCGCTCTTTTTTCTTCTGTCACTAGCAGTAACGTTTTACCGAAAACTCTGATTTGAAGTCGTAACTACAGTGTGTTCACCTCTTGTCCCTTCCTGTCCGGTTTGTTTATGTACATGTTGCCAACCTGCAGAATTATATGCTGAAAACTAATGTTTGTTTATTTTTGTTCTCCTTATATCTGTATGTGTGTGTGGCTAGCCAGTGATAGTTATAGAAAGTTGAAAGTGAAACCAATAGTTTTCAGACAGTGGTTGAAAGATTTGGTGTTCAGCTGATTTCAGTTTTGGTTTAAATGTTTTGTGGAGGAGTGCATGGAAGAGTAAATTCACTGCTTACATTAATAGATAAAATAGTAGAATAGTATTTCAACAGATGATTATTATCAGAACACTATCACCCAACCCCTTTGTCCTCACTCTTTGACGCCCTATAATACGTCCTGTCAACTAACCCCTATTGTTGTCAAAGTTGTGCCATAATTTCCTCTTCCTCCTCTATTTAATTCCGTACCTCTTCTTTAGTCACACGATCCTCCTATCAAATCTTCAGCATTCTTATTTATCACCACGTTTTGAAAGAGTCCATTGTTTTCTTCACAGAACTGTTCATCGTCCACGTTTCACTTACATACAAGGCTGCACTCTACACAGATACCTTAGTAAAATAGTATCCAACCATTAGAATTTATATTCGATGTGAACTAATTTTCTTTTTCAGAACGCTTTTCTTGTTATTGACAGTCTTCAGTCAGGTTTGCGTCTGCACCAGGAAATGCCTTACAATTTAAAATCTGGTTTCGAAAACTGTTCCAAATATATATATTATTCTTTCGTGATTCTTAAGCAAGGTGCTGGCGATGATTACATTATGCTCTGTGGGAAATTCTATCAGATGGCTTCCACTTTCATCCCTTCCACCTAGGCTTTGTGTTCTTACTGTTTTCGTGTACCTGCTACCGTATCACATTTTAAATTTTTGTCTCGCTTAACTATCTGAATAATCTCTTTTATCGTACATTGTTTCAATGTGTTAGGAGATAGTGAACAATCATGAACGGTAGTCATGAAATCTGTTTGTTGAAATGAGAAAACATGAATAATGAAATATGTGAAAGAGTACATTGGACAGAAAATGAAAAATTGGTATGTCTTCACCCAACTTCGTCTTTCCTTCATGTAGGTGTAAGTTATTCAAACACACCGGTCGTTTCGGTGGGTCCCACCCCATACCTCAGTGGCTGTACGTCATTGGCTACCGCTAGCGTCTGCCGCTTCCAGACGGGAACGCCAATTCCGCGAGCCGCCGCGTCAAAGCGGAAAACGCTTGCCGCTGCCGTTGCCGCACGCCGCGCTGTCGCGCTCTAGTGGGAACCGGCGTTTAGCGCCGCAGAAGACGAGGGCGTCTGCCTGTGACCGCCCCCCGCTGCCGCGCTCTACAGGGATGGCTGCCCTGCTGACAGCTTTGCGGCGCCGCTCGCTCACGGAACTGGATCCGCCGAGTGACACCGGCGACAGAGCACTTACAGCGGCCTGTCGCTCTGTCGCCGTCGCCGCATCTACGTTTGACCAGCTGGGAAGCGTCGCTCTTCCGTTACGGAGGCTAATACCGAGACGCGCGAACTTGTTTGGTCATCTACGAAAACGGCGCAAACGCAGTGACCACCTCTTGACTCCACACGGCCGGCAGTCATCATTTCTTTAGAATGGCAAACGCAATTAGAGATGCGAAATGCACTCAAAAAACACGCACCACGAAGGAATAACCGAAATGGGATTGAAATCAGTAGATGTAAGTACATTTGCAGACAAACTAATGGCTACAACTACACAAAAATTAGATGATCTATGGTATGTTACATGAAAACCCGATGTTGCAGTCAGTGTAGGACTCTGTTATTGAGCTTCCCCGTATTTACGGGAATTAGCTGATGGTCGTGTGCAGATGTGGTGGCAGGCATAAAATGTTCTGTTGAAACGCGCTTAACCACCGTTACATTCCAGTATTAGAGAATGATTCTCACTTCGTATCTAACCGAGTGTTCGTTTAAGATTTAGGATACTGATACTCCCAGCAACAAAAGAGGTTTCAGTAACACATCTGCGGTAGTGTCTAGCGAAAATGAAACGTCGGGTAAATGGTTCAAATGGCTCTGAGCACTATGAGACTTAATATCTGAGGTCATCAGTCCCCTAGAACTTAGAACTACTTAAACTTAACCAACCTAAGGACATCACACACATCCATGCCCGAGGCAGGATTCGAACCTGCGACCGTAGCGGTCGCGCGGCTCCAGACAGAGGCGCCTAGAACCGCTCGGCCACACCGGCCGGCGAAACATCGTGTAAGATGGCATCTTCTGGAAGAAGCAGCTTCTATCGTAGAGTATGGGAAAGAGAAATGGTAGCTAACACACCCGTATTATTGTAGGTACTTTGTCAGTCCGTTTGCTGCACCAGCTTATTGTATTCTTTCTCTTGAATTCCTACAGTAGGTCGTTCGGTCGTTCCAACGAATTTGTTTTTAGAGATCTTTACTTCCGGAATCGCTTTCTCAAGTATGTGATTCATACGTAACGTCCATATTCGTCTAAGGAAATAGCTGACGTCTTAGTTTACTCTTCCTTATACATCACGCTCGGTCTCAGGAAACACTAATGTATACATTTGACAAACTTTGGCTCGAATGTAGACCTACCCCCACCTTAGAAACACTGCCGCTACTTCCGAAGACGTAAACTCCTGTAAAGAAGATAACAGCTACGAGCGAATTTGTAAATGTGGTGTATGTGAACGTGAAGTGCGTTTCACATGAAGCATAGTTGCAGTTAACTTTTAAAATGCATTAAGAGGATCTCTCGTTGGACCTTACCTAGTTGTGGGCCGTGTTACCAAGTCACGAACAATAACAGCTGGAAGCAATTTTTCTGTTTAACATTGTGTTCCGTTTTTACCGACTGAAGTATGGAACCCTAAAGGACAGTGATTTTTACGCCACGGACTTGGAGGCATACCTGTAAATAAATAGCCAGCCGGAGTGGCCAAGCGGTTCTAGGCGCTACAGTCTGGAACCCCGCGACCGCTATGGTCGCAGGTTTGAATCCTGCTTCGGGCACTGATGTGCGTGATGTCCTTAGGTTAGTTAGGTTTCAGTCGTTCTAAGTTCTAGGGGACTTATGACCTCAGAAGTTGAGTCCCATAGTGCTAAGAGCCATTTTGTAAATAAATATCTTTCTCCGCTTGTAAATAAATAAATAAATAAATAAATAAATAACATACATTTATGTGTTTTGAATTGTCACCTGTGTATACATGATCCGGGTACATATGAATTTCTACACAGAGGACAAGATGATGTCCTAAAAGCATCAGAATAACTCAGTAGCCCACACATGGCAAGCATAATAGCCAAATGTGTCATAATACACGAAAAACTTACTTGATAGAATTATTTCTCGTACCGCCTCGTACAGAAATTAAAGGAAAATAATGACTGGCAGCAGGAGATTTTATTTTTTAACAAACAAAAGCAAATTGAGGCTTAGTCAGAGCTACTTCAAAACCGGTATTAGGACATTTTGTTCGCATCATGGTTCACCACTTTGTATTGCATCACTGCCCCCCCCCCTCTCCCTCTCTCTCCCTCTCTCTCTCTCTCTCTCTCTCTCTCTCTACCGTGTGTGTGTGTGTGTGTGTGTGTGTGTGTGTGTGTGTGTGTGTGTGTGTGTCCGGCCACTCACCACTCAGCAGCGCCTGCCGCCTGCAGGGTGCTAATGGCGGAGCCTCCGCCGTACCACGGCGGCGCGGCCCGCCGTGTTCCCGGAACGGCCGCGGCGTGACACACGCATTACGCGTTGACAAACAAGGGCCCCGCCCCACTCTTGTCGGCGCACAGCCAGCTCCGCCTTACACAGCCGCCGCCTCGGCGGGGCACTTCTCTCCTGATTAATCACAAATACCTATCTCCTGTGGGAGGGGCGCCAGTGACAAGCCGCACTTAGCGCACCAAAACGTGTGCCTACAATTTTCGGGAAGGGAACGGCGGCAGTGCCAGGTTGCTATTAGCAGGTAATCAAAGTTCGGCACGTGTGCCTCCACTGAAGGAAGGGAAGCAGGAATATATCAAAGGTAGCTAGTTTAACTTACGTTGCAGCTTTCTTCTTCTTCTCCTCCGCGTGCATCCCGCCTAGTACGGGATCCACTGCGCTCAACACCCGGAAAATTTCTTTTTATTGTACTTTGCGGCCGGATGCACTTGCAGCCGCCGCAGTAGTGAGTTATCTAAGGCAGAGAAGCCGTCAGCGCCACTTTTCTCTGAATTGTCTAAACGTTGTTATGTGTGTCATCATAATTTCAACTCTTGTTTTTTCTAAAACGGAAAATGGGGATCAGACCAGTAGACTATTTGCCTAACTGAGCGTGGGAAACCGCCTGAAAACCACACTCAGGCTGGGCGCTGGATCAAACGCGGTAGTTAATCCGCCGCTCGTATTCAATCCGGGCCTGGCTCACATTCATCTTTCGCAAGCTAGCGCGCTACCATACCAGCAGGTCGAGTATCTTCGCTACCATGCCACAGAAAAGTAGAAACTGTGAATCGTCACCCTCGTAACGATTTCGGAACGCGCAAATGCGTGGATAGACAAGAGCTACATAATGAGATTTTCACTCTGCAGCGGAGTGTGCGCTGATATGAAACTTCCTGGCAGATTAAAACTGTGTGCCCGACCAAGACTCGAACTCGGGACCTGTGCCTTTCGCGGGAAAGTGCTCTACCAACTGAGCTACCGAAGCACGACTCACGCCCGGTACTCACAGCTTTACTTCTGCCAGTACCTCGTCTCCTACCTTCCAAACTTTACAGAAGCTCTCCTGCGAAACTTGCAGAACTAGCACCCGCGAAAGGCAAAGGTCCCGAGTTCGAGTCTTGGTCGGGCACACAGTTTTAATCTGCCAGGAAGTTTCATATCAGCGCACACTCCGCTGCAGAGTGAAAATCTCATTCTGGAAACATCCCCCAGGCTGTGGCTAAGCCATGTCTCCGCAATATCCTTTCTTTCAGGGGTGCTAGTTCTGCAAGTTTCGCAGGAGAGATTCTGTAAAGTTTGGAAGGTAGGAGACGAGGTACTGGCAGAAGTAAAGCTGTGAGTACCGGGCGTGAGTCGTGCTTCGATAGCTCAGTTGGTAGAGCACTTGCCCGCGAAAGGCAAAGGTCCCGAGTTCGAGTCTTGGTCGGGCACACAGTTTTAATCTGCCAGGAAGTTTCAAGAGCTACATATTCGCTAGCCGACATGTCTGACGTAATACAGGTGACTGGGTAACACGTTAATTCCCAGGCCTGGGTCGACAGGTAGTGTTTGCACCTACCCCCTGGTGCAAGCCAGGCTCAGGGAGTGGTGATTGCCTGAGCTGTAACCTTCCCAAATTGCCAGTTGGCCCCTCCTTCAGGTGTTCGTGCGCTGTGACCTAAGAGTGAACAATCACCTAAGGCTGGTGCGCTCCCTTGTGATCGAGGCCCCCAGTTGGAAGGAGCACGGCATCGGAGACTCTGGCAATCATGGGGGGATTTCCTCGCGACGAATCAATCATCCTCTCCATCAATGTCGACGAAACATAAACGTAATGAGGCTACTGATTCTAAGACCTTTCCCACTGCACCATGGTTCCTTGTGGTATCATGTACTGAAGACGGTCAGTCCTTCGCCACGGTCAATCTGTTTATTACAGAACGGCACTTTGCTTTTGGAGACGGCTTCTGATTCTCAAGCACAACTACTACTTGCTGCCTCGCTTCTCCACGGTTACCCTGTTTGTGTCGAGGCACATAGAACTTTGAATTCTTCTCGTGGTTTAATTTACACCAGGCTGCTTGACGGTCTAATCGAGGCTGAAATACAATCTTACCTCTCTGATCAGGGTGTCATTGCCGTCCATCGTGTAATGGAAAAGCTCGATTCCTCCTTGGTGCCCGCCCACACCCTTTTCCTCACCTTTAATAGGGTGGTGATGAGGCTATGGAATAATCACAGTCCGGCTGTACATTCCAAATCCGATGTGCTGTTACCAGTGTCATGATTTCAGCCACGACTTCTGCACGCAGGAGTTAAGGAGAGGTCGTCAGTACCCTTGAGTAGGAGTGTTGCGAGGAATCTTAAGTGTGAACGTAGGTGGGATGAGAACACGCTTTACTGAAACAGTGTTTTCGTGCCCATTCATAGTAGACTAATACATAGCTCCACCACTACGTTTGAAAATCGACGTCCTCACCCTGCGTCCAGGAGAAATGCTGTTCCGTCTAACACCCTGCAGGTTTTTAAATGTCTCAGTTTTATCGTTATAAAGGAATTAACCAGAACCACGTGTACACTTTTGCAGTTCCGCATTACCTCCAGTTATGAACAGCAAGTATTGAAGAAATGAAGAAAATGTTAGTATTCACATAGTAGTTACTTGAAAAATCAACAGATTCCTCTTTTACTTAACTTAAGAAAGTCTGTGGAACTTCGCAAATTTAATCTCCATTACGCAGATCAAAAAGATACTCAAGGAAGTTGCAGTAAATCGATTTTGCATCAAAAGACGTTGATACACAATTAGTTCTTTTACAGATATTGTCAGGTTATTACAGTAAATTACAGATTAACACTAATAATTTCAAATGTGATAACAATTAGAGTTGAATTGGAAATACGAAAGTAACTGTATTTCCTGAAAATAATCCTTATGTTAATTTCAGATGTTACGTCTGTTTATGAAAACAAAATGCAAGATCACTTTAATTATATCGTCAAAATGCAGAATTAAAATTTTGATCTCATTTGATCGTGTTGTGGACTAAAAGAAATGCATTGGCAGGTTCCTTTACAGCCAACATGGTGAAAGTCTCCGCTCCTGGCACTCAGGCGGGCGCGGGTTACTGTCAGCTGTTGCCGTGCCTCAGATGTGACTGGAAGCGACCCGTTTTCATAATAAATCTAAGACAAGCCAGTGCAAATGCTGGCCATTCAGATCTAACGGTATTTCTCGTCGCCCGCAGTGTACCCCGACTCGTACTCCATGCCAGCCGTCTACCCGATGTGTGTCACGTAATCTCAACTACAAACAGGCACTGACTCCGCTAGCTGATGGTTTGTGGGTCCGCTGCAGTGATCCTTGGTTTGCAGTCCTCACTCAGGTGCCACCTGCACCTGACTTGTTGTGAAGATACTACCTGCTGTGCGTGTACGCACTCTGCTACTGCAGAGTTTATCCAGGGACCACTGTGGCTGCACCCTGCGCCGGGTTGTCGGGTTGAGGACACAGCGAACCTACTCTCCACGTTGCCGGCTGGCGCCACAGGCTACGCCCCTCAGATCTTGTCAGTGCAACTGCCAGTACGACCAGGGTGATCCGCCTCAGCATCTGACATAGCGCCCCAGAACATGGTTTCCACACAAGGCCGCCACGATGGACAATCTTCCTGATCGAAGCTATTACGGCCACCGCCGCGCGCCGCATAGTTTTACTGTGGTTTATGCTGCCGCCCAGTTTCACCGCAGGCCACGGGGATACTGTCTACGTTGGATGTGTGGATACTGCTGAATAAACCAGGCTGTCATTACCACTTCATTTAAGATTCGGTGACGATAGAGCAGTTAACTGGTTGTAACCGCTGCCCAGCCAACCAACCTGCGTATTCAGAATGAGATTTTCACTCCGCTGCAGAGCGAAAATCTCATCCTGGAAACATCCCCCAGGCTGTGGCTAAGCCATGTCTCCGAAATATCCTTTCTTCCAGAAGTGCGAGTTCTGCAAGGTTCGCAGGAAAGCTTCCATGAAGTTGGGACGGCAGGAGACGAGATACTGGCAGAAGTAATGTGGGAACGGGGCGTGAGTCGTGTTTGGGTAGCTGCTTGGGTAACTCAGAGGTAGAGCACTTGCCCGCTAAAGGGAAAGGTCCCGATTTCGAGTCTCGGTCCGGCAAACAGTTTTAATCTGCCAGGAAGTTTAATAACCTGCATATTGATCTCGACTCATAATTGTCTCATTAATGTTCCGAACATCCTGACCCGTAATATTACTATCATTACGCACTGTAAACAAGCTCATTTTGAGTAGACTTCAGAATGAGTTGTTACAATTAAACTGGCACGTTCTTAACTTTCATTCATCGGGTAATTTAAGCTGCAATCTTAGAGTCGACATTTATATGACATACCACCCATAAACCACTTACTAGACACTCGCAGTCGACAGGTGACGACCAGACCTCATAAAATGTGTACTACACGTAGACTTTTCAACTAGGTGATCTCTTTCTGTCGTGTGGCTGCTCACTGCCCGGTGCGTCAGCTTTCGTGACACCATTTAGACGACCTGCGAAGCGGTGATGATCAAATCATGAGGGCAATACAAGACAACACCCAGTTCCCGAGCGTAGAAAATCTCCGACCCGTCCGGAAATGGACCCCGTGCTCCTTCAGTTGGTATTCAGCCACGCTGATCCCGCAGCTACTGAGGCGGGCAACAAGGGAATGGATTGTTGAGGTTTAACTCCCGTTAGGTTATTGGAGACGGAGCAAAACCCCGAATTGGCTAGGAAAGGGAATCGACCTATCGTGTCGTTTTTCAAGAGAACAATCCTGGTAGTCACCGTAATGGATTCTGAAAGACAGCTGGAAACTTGCATCTACGTGTCCGAACCTTACTCCTTGCGAATTCGAGTCAAGAGCCTTAACCACCGAGCCATCTCATTCGCCCCTGCCTGCAGCGCAACAAGTAGAAATACTTCGACATGACATTAACGCTCAGTTTGGCATCTGTATGCGTTTAAACTTGCTGGTTAAGCATATCTGTTTGCCCAGGGTTTACCCAGTGCTAAAGCGTCCCATGTTTTCATAATTTCGCAAAATTATTTTAACTTTTTGGTCTTACCACCATAGTCGTCTGTTAACCTTAAAGGAAGGAACTCGTGTGTGCCGTCTGTCTGACCCCATGCGAATTTTGTTCCGTTTCTTATTGTATTTCTACTGTTTGCTTTAACTGTTTGCGCATTTGCCTAACCGAACGTGAGAAACCGCCTAAAAACCACGTTCGGGTTGGATGGTGTTTCAGATCAACTATCGTTAATCCTTCATGTGGACTCGACCAAGGTCTGGCTCCGCTCTGCCTCATGCAGGTCCACTTGAAAAATGTAGATGATAATTGTAATGTAAAATATAAGTGTTCCACTGTTATTGCGCGACCAAGACCAAAGAGGCAGGCGTAATTTATGGACCACACACAAGAATAAGTCGATTTGCAGCTCTCTGATGCTACGGGTTTCCGAACTGCAGTATGTAACATTGTGGTGTGTAATGTAACTGTGTTGCTGCGTGAGAGATATCGCTTTGTAATCGAGTTACGAATTCGGAGAGATCTTTCACACATGGAGCAGCCTCTCCCTCAGCATGACAATGCCACACCACAAACGAGCGCTGCGATCTCTACAACAATCAGACGCCTTGGATTCCCTCTCACCGATCATCCTCCATACGACTTGGCCCCATCCAATTTTCATGTGTTTCCTGAACTTAAAGAATACCTTGGAGACTTCATTTCGATAATGATAAGGCGATGTAAGTAGAGAGGAGGTTGCGCCTTCGTTAACAGCGTCAAACACAATGCAGTGACGGTGTCAACAAGCTGGTCTCGCTGGGAGAATTGCGTTCGTCGACAAGGTGGCTATGTTGAGAAATATAATATGTAATCAAAAGATTTAGAATGTAAATAACATTTTTTATTTAAAAAGCTTTTAGGTTTCATAAAAAATTTCTGAGGCAATATTTTTTTTAGCACGCCCCCGTAGGATCAGTCCGACGCCCTTTAGCACACTTTGCTAACAAAACATTACACCTCAGGCGTTAGCGCATTTACTTTCCGGATACAAGAAAAAAATTTATCGTTTCAAACCATACTGATTTTATTTTTGAGCATTTTTGACACCACTGATCCTCAACTGCTTGTTTCGTAACTCGTCTAGTTCCTGAGATGGGCACTTGTGCAGCTAAGAATAGCTATGTGATTGTTATGCAGGTATATAAAATACACAAAAAATGCAAGGAAAAATAGTAACCATCTCGCAAATAAGTTTTATAAAATGTTTCCAGTTTATATTGCTAATTTGCGCAATAGTTGAACGATCGCGAGACATGTATTTGTGATGTAACCTGGACATTATTGATAGTTTTTTGTCCGTAACGTGTTATCAAAACTGTTTTTCTAGTAACAACACGGGTCTCTTGCATGCCACTGGGTATGCTATTGCCACTCTTCCCTGAAGTAGTACTTAAACGAACGTAAAACGTGTAGGTTCGTCTTATCGAAGCAATAAAGCTAATTGAGTTGTTCTAATCTGTAAGTCGTCTTGTGTAATGTGCTTAGTTTTTTTGTGCTCTTAATTGCTATAAGTATTTTCTTCCGTCAGGTTGTTTGCCCTCTATGTCCACAGCGGTTTAAATATCTGGACAATCGCTGTGGTTTGTTTCTGCTTGTTTGTTGACAGGGCAAACTCAACGTTCCCACCGGATAAATTACATTCCACGAACTCGCCAGTTAGCATGTCCTCGCAAATTAACAGCAGCCGGTTCTGTTTGTATTCGGTGTGTAACCTTTTCTTTGTTTCTCTGTTTCAGGTGAGTTGGCGTGGCGTGCTCCTGACTGCCAGAACGAGCGTGTGGTATGTCAGCTTAGCAATTCATCTTAAATGTCTCCTTCAAAGAGTTTTCACAATTCATCTGGTAATTGTAAAAGCTATCTTTACGGAAGCTACTGCTAACAAAAATCTTAGCTCGTTGCTTGTTTAATGCTTATGCATCTTTTGCCGCTGTCACAGAACCTTTCACTTTCATTTCGTTTTTAATAAAATGTTAGTTCATTCGTTAATATTGTAACCAGAGAACGACCACTAGGAAATCTATTAGCGATGCACTAAAAACTTGACTTGAAACAGGCGGCACACGGACAACAATAGATAGGCGGCAGTGAATGTGGATTACGGTTTGTTTGCTCCATTTGTTATTTCAGGCTGTAGACCAACCCAAGTTTAGACCTTGAGTTTCGGAATGCATTTCAACTCTCGGGAATCAGGTGCTACTGAATATAGAAGCATTATGAAAATCTTCAGACAGCTGTTTTCATTTATGTATGCCTTAAACGGACCATTCGATATCTCTCTCTCTCTCTCTCTCTCTCTCTCTCTCTCTCTCTCTGTTTGTGTGTGTGTGTGTGTGTGTGTGTGTGTGTGTGTGTGTGTGTGTGTGTGTGTCACACCATCACCCCCAAGAAACACATGTCAGCTGGAAGTGGCCGAATTGTAGCTATCATCAGTACATAAATGACGTAATATGAACTTGTCGGTTCAAAATTGGTAATGGCGCTGTTTTTTGATATACAGAATAATTAGGAGTGGTTGGTTATTGGTTTTCCGTCATTAAGAATCGACTTGGAATCAACGTTCTTCTTTTGCAAAAAATATTACAAGCCTCATCTGCCAGTTACAGGACTCATCTACCAGTCAAGAGACTTCCGAAAAATTAATGTCGTTAACTGATTCGGCGATTCACAAGATGTCACAATGGTTAAATCCCGCGACTCAATGTCTGTAGGAGGGGTTCGATTCCCCGTCCGGCCATCCATATTTAGATTTTCAATAGTTTCCCTGAAATGTCTGAAGCGAATGTCTGGATGCTTCCTTGGAAAAAGACAAGGCCAATTTCCTGCCCCATTTTCGCGGAATATACATTTGATACAGATGTCTTTGGCCGGCCGGTGTGGTTGAGCGGTTCTAGGCGCTACAGTCTGGAACCACGCGACCGCTACGGTTCGAATCCTGCCTCGGGCATGGATGTGTGTGATGTCCTTCTGTTAGTTAGGTTTAAGTAGTTCTAAGTTCTAGGGGACTGATGACCTTAGAAGTTAAGTCCCATAGTGCTCAGAGCCCAAGGACATCGCACACATCCATACCCGAGGCAGGATTCGAACCTGTGACCGTAGCGGTCACGCGGTTCCAGACTGTAGCGCCTAGAACCGCTGGCCACTCCGGCCGGCAGAGCCCTTTGAACCAACAGATGTCTTTGGAAGTCTTTTCTGAAACTGTTTTTCTGTACGAAAGTGAAACGTGGAACGCTTCAGCTATATTTATGAAAAATTGCTTTATTTGTTACCGTTTTCGGCGGTACAGTGCACCATCTCCAGAATACTCTTATGATAAACCGGAAATCGTGTGGATAACCGTGTAAACGGGCTTTACCGCCGGCTTATCTTAGATGGTCCTGAAGATGGTGCTTTGTACCGCTGATATCGATAAGCAAGAACCTTAAATACACAAGAGTATTTCATTTAAACTAAGACACAACTGGCCTCTCCTAATCTGTCTGCAGATGGATATACGAAGAAAATTAAATGAGAAGATCGGTCAACTTACGGAAGAGGTGCCGGATCGAACTGGGGAGAAAATAAATTTATGCTACAACTTGATGAAAGTTTCGCGTCATAGGACGCATCCTCACGCGTTAGGGAATAGTTAATTTGGTAACAACTGGAGGTCCACTCCTAGACTTTAACAGAATACAGTGAACAGATTTAAGGGTGTGGTAGCAATAATGATGCAGAGACTGAAGAGGCTTGTACAGATTGGAATACCTCGAAGAGCAGCATCAAATCAGTCTTCACACAACAACAATACCTCGACCTATCAGCGTTTGTGCATATCTAATGAACACATTGTCGACGAGAATTTAAATCCATGGCCCAGTGCGAAATTCTCCCGCTTACGTAATCTCACGTGTGTGGGGAGAAACAACGAACCACTCTGTCTACATATGACAGCGTGTGTATCATGTTATTAGTGGTTGCTAAGGAAACTGCATCGAAGCTTCCTCTAAATCTCAACTCTCCACATTCTCTCCTTGTACGTCCAGGATCCTCGCAGTGTAATAAGTGTGCACGGCTGCTTGTTCCGTGTTCGTTTTGCTAAACTTACAACTTCAGCTGCAGATCAGTGAATCATATATATGAGGTTCACAGTTCACACTGTCTATTTTTGCGCATGTATGCGGTTCGGTATATACATTGTACAAAATTACAAGGGTATTTCGTTGTTTTTTATCTACTTGATACGATTCTATATTGATATCCGTATTGCAGTTTGTACAGAGAACTCAAGGTTTTTTTTTTCGTTTGCTGGGGAACATGGTGTTTTAAAAAGAGAATAAAGTGTTGTTACAGTGCTACAGGACGTACTGTGGCTACAGCACAAGAGTGGCTTAAAAATTTTGTAAATGCCAATGTTCACTGACTACATAGTTCTTCTGGCCGGATGTCGGGAGAACTTAGAAGACATGTCAAAAGAAATGGTCTGCCTACTTAACACACAATGTGGCGATTTTATGTTTATGGAAATTCTGTTCCTGTTGTTTTTTAATAAGTTAAATGTAAATGTCGTGTGACTAGGGCCTACCGTCGGGTAGACCGTTCGCCGGGTGCAAGTCTTTCGACTTGACGCCCCTTCGGCGACTTGTGCGTCGATGGGGATTAAATGATGATTAGTACAAGACAAATGCCAGTCCCAGAGCGGAGAAAATCTCCGACCCAGCCGGGAGTCGAACCCTGGCCCTTAGGATTGACATTATGTCCCTGACCACTCAGCCACCGGGGTGTACTTTTAATAAGTTCTTCTGTGGCTAATAAAAGTCGACTTGTTGGAGAGAAATTAATGTATATCGCATGTATCTAACAAAGTGTCGAACTGCATTTTCTTTTGTCAGGCTTGAGGATTCCTGATAATTTACCCTTTAAGGATAATTAGGGCGAACAATGTTACAAATTTTAAAAAAAGTGGGAAAAATGGTCATCGGATACACTGAGACAGATACATACAAACACCGAAAGTTAGACAAAGGTTCTAATAAATGGATAGGAAACTTGAATGACTTTGAATATTTGAAACAATTGTTACAGGAATACTCGTTAAAACCACAGTATAGTTACACCTCTATGCGGTGTTCAAATTATGAAAAAGAACACATCGAAAAATCAAAGTATGTAATTTCATTCATGAGTCATGAGAGTAGTAGTGACGATAATTGCCTCGAGTAAAGAGGACTGCTTGGCGTTAGGTGATTACCTGATTTGTTAGCTGCAGTGTGTTGCGATGCTAAGTGTCTCTGTCGTCTTAACAGGCGGTGAAATCGTCTGTGAGACTGTATCTCCTTTCTGCGTGACTCGAGATAGAATGGAAATAATTTTTACTAGACACAAGATGTCTGCAAAAGGACGCTCACCTGAACATGGCTGAATGTTTGCCAGCCGAAATATTGTCGTAATTAACATGATTCGGCCGCAATGCCAAAACGTCATAGAATATACAGCTACTTCTAATTAGCTTCGAATTATTCGAATTACATGTTGCTTTCTCGATAGATCAGACCCAAGTGGGACCATGGCGCTGAGATCTGCCGCTTAACAATCAGTGGACTGGATCACGTTTTATTAACTGTTACGAAAAAACGGCGTAACACTTAAATTTAAATTCGATGTTAGCACATGTCTCTTCTTCAGAAATTATTTTCTTGCTGTTGCCAGTGTGCACTTTCCATCCTCTACTTCGTCCATCATCAGTTATATTACTGCCCATATAGAAAACTCGTGTACTACTTTCAGTGTCTCATTTCCTAGTCAGATTCCCTTAACCCTGTTTGGCTTTTGTTAATATCATGCTCATAATTTCTCTTTAAGACCCTTTTCATTCAGTTCAACTGCTCTTCAGAGTCTTTGTTCTGTCTGAGAGAAATACGATGTCAACGGCGAACCTCAGAGAGATTGTTTCTTCTCTCTGAACTTTAATTCCGTTTCCAAACTTATTGTTTTTTCTTTATTGCTAGCTCAGTGCACACATTGAATACAAAATTAAAATACAGAGCTTTTGCTACAACGGGTGCTAGTGTGGGTCGTAAAGTATAATGAAGCACACCAACTGATGCCGGTGGTAAAAAAACTCCATTCTTTTAGTTTTAAATCTGATAATAATATAATTCTGCCGAAACTAGTCACAACAGTTAATAAAACATGATATAACCTGCCTTCTCCATTGAATAATAAAACAAAATCACTGACTTCTCCTGCAGCAAAATGCTCCCGTATTTGTACACCATCTACATCGACGTGATTACTCTGCTATTCACAATAAAGTGCCTGGTAGAGGGTTCAATGAACCACCTTCAAGCTGTCTCTCTACCGTTCCACTCTCGAACGGCACGCGGGAAAAACGAGCACTTAAATTTTTCTGTGCGAGTCCTGATTTCTCTTATTTTATCGAGATGATCATTTCTCCCTATGTAGGTGTGTGGCAACAGAATGTTTTCGCAATCGGAGGAGAGAACTGGTGATTCAAATTTCATGAGAAGATCCCGTCACAACGAAAAACGCCTTTGTTTCAATGATTGCCACTCCAATTCACATATCATGTCTGTGACACTATTTCCCCTATACATAATACAAAACGAGCTGCCCTTCTTTGTACTTTCTCGATGTCATTCGTCGGTCCCACGTGATGCGGATCCCACACCGCACAGCAATAGTTCAGAATGGGGCGGACAAGCGTGGTGTAAGCAGTCTCTTTAGTAGACCTGTTGCACCCTCTAAGTGTTCTGCCAATTAATCGCAGTCTTTGGTTTGCTCTACCCACAATATTATCTATGTGATCGTTCCAGTTTAGGTTATTTTTAATTGTAATCCCTAAGTATTTAGCTGAATTTTCAGCCTTCAGATTTGTGTGACTTACCGCCTAATCGAAATTTAGCTGATTTCTTTTAGTACTCGTGTGATTAACTTCACACTTTTGTTTATTCAGGGTCAATTGCCACTTTTCTCGCCACACAGATACCTTATCTAAATCATTTTGTAAGTCGTTTTGATCATCTGAGGACTTTACAAGACGATAAATGACAGCATCATCTGCAAACAATCTAAGATGGCTACTCAGATTGTCTCCTACGTCGTTAATATAAATCAGGAACAATAGAGGGCCTATAACACTTCCATGGGGAACGCCGGATATTACTCCTGTTTTACTCGATGACTTCCCGTCTATTACTACGAACTGTGACCTTTCTGACAGGAAATCACGAATCCAATCGCACAACTGAGCCGATACTCCGTAGGCACGCAGTTTGGTTAGAAGACGCTTGTGGGGAACGGTGCCGAAAGCCTTCTGGAAATCTAAAAATATGGAATCAATTTGACATCCCCTGTCGATAGCACTTATTACTTCATGAGCATTAAGAGCTAGTTGTGTTTCACAAGAACGATATTTTCTGAATTCGTGCTGACTGTGTGTCAACAAAACGTTTTCTTCGAGGTACTTCATAATTTTCGAATACAGTATGTGTTCCAAAACCCTACTGCAAATCGACGTTAGTGATAAGGACCTGTAATTCAGCGGATTACTCCTACTTCCCTTTTTGGGTATTGGTGTGACAGGAACAATTTTCCAGTCTTTAAGTACGGATCTTACTGTGAGCAAGTTATTGTATATAATTGCTAAATTGCTAAAGAGATAACAAGAGATATTCACGACTCGGATAATATTTGTCAGTCAGAAACGCACAGCTTTCCTTTTAAATGTACCATACTTCCTTATCCCATTAAATCAAGAGCTAAAATACATCGGAAAGTATCAAGTGCTAATACAGTACTTTGGAGGGAATAGAGAATCATTGATCGGCTGCAAGGTATGTAATTCAGCGCGCACGTCCCAGCGACTCCAAAAAAGTCGTGTGTGACGCCGGGACCACAAACCTCGAAAGAAGTTTAACAGCAGAATTTGCTTTTCAGATATTAAGTAACCCCAGGCGCGTGTGCTACTAGAACGTGGAAAGCGTCTCCACTTACAGAGAAGTTGGTTTCCGCGCTTTAGTGCTCTTCGCACTTGGCTCAACATTTACATCTGGAGTGGACTTGGACGAGACTTGGGCTATATTCATGTAAATGAGCCAAGCCGCAAGACGGCGAGCCGTCGGTTTAAAAGCCGACTGCCTGACGGCAATGTTTACAGATAAGGCATTAAGACGTATGCCGCCCACTAGCAGGCGCTGCAGGTAGTGTAACAATCTCGACGGCAGTGGTGAGCCGAAGAACTGCTGCCTCTACTGCACGAAGGCGCGAAGTCTTAGGAGTTAGAAAAAGAGATCAGCATGGGGAGAGTGGTGTCTTTCAAGCCTCTGGGTGTGCTGTTCTTAGACTGTTACGGTGCTCTTTACGGAAGTGTAGGGATTTGAAAAATATTAGTAGGTCTCGTGCTGAGAACTGATTCTTGGAAATTTCGAAGTAGCTCCTCGCAGGAGTAAATCTTTGTCTGAGAGTTGAGATGTTTCGGCATTTCCATGTAACTTTCCCACGGAACAAGCAACCTTGTGACTTCCCGCATCTAACTTTCCACGGATTCTTTGTTTGTGGTTAATTTATTAAACCAATCTTCAACTGTTGCGTGATCCCATTGTGAACTCATGCATTTAAGAATTGAGCTTGAATATGAGAGGCCGTTAGAGCAGTTTAATAGTGTGTCATTAATGCAACTAAATTACGTTCTACTTGCCTGAATTTGCCATCTTTCCATAAGCAGTTGTCTCGGTTGTTCAGGACATTTTTCCTGGCTGCAAGAGTTTCATTCTATTTGCATTGACTTCACACATTCCTGTAAATGAAACCCCTCAGGCCGTTTTTCAATCAGTTTTGGTAAATTTTCTATACCACTGTTTTCAACAATAGTTCTACATTGCAAACACTGGCACTCTCTCACAGTTTGACTCAAACACATACCTCTTCTCGGAGTCCAGAATGGAATTGCCAAGAAAAATGACATATGGTGAGAACTGAAAAGTGGCACTCACGAGCATTATAGTTTTGACAACATTGTGACTACTAATTATCTGAAGCACAAAACAATAAAAATCATTCAATTTAAAAAACTGTTCGTGAGAATGTTGGCATTGCATATTAGACAATTATTGACGTTTAAATTAAAATTATGTATGTAGAAAGATACATATAAGATAAATTATTATTTATATAAAATATTTATCTTTCTGTATAAATAATTTTCTTGTAAACGTCATTAACTGCGTAATATACTTGTTTCACCTACGTAGAACGAATGCCAATATTCTCAAGAATAATTTTAAAATTAAATCCTCTTTAATTGATCTGAATTACAGGTAATAGCCTTCGTAATTTCTTCAGGTGTAGATGAAATTAATAGTAACAACGCTATTCTTTACAATTTTCACAAAAATATTAGTTTTTAAATTATTTGTAATATGTACAGGATGACACTAAAGTCCATTAACATTTGAAAATTGAATTCTTCCAGGAACAATGTAGGTAGAGGTAAAAATTGATACACATCCTGGAAATGACACGGAGTTTTATTGAAACAAAAAATGCACAAAATGACTAACAGATGGCGCTTCATGTGATACAAAAACAACAATTAGCATAACAACCGATTTTTAAGAAACACGATATTCTTTGTAACAAATGCTCTGCATGTCGGCTGTGATTCACCGTAAACACATGTAGTCGAGGGACGACGTTGTGAACAGCGGTGTGCAGCGTATCAGTTGCTATGGTGAGGAACTGTCGTCGGATGTTGTCTTCCAGCCTACCTAATGAGGTCGGACAATCGTGGCTGACTTGTGACTTTAGGTAAACCCACGAACAGTAATCATACTGTTGATGATGTCTGGTGACCAGAGAGACAAGTGGCGGCTCAGCACGCGATCGTCACATGTGCGCAGAGGTGTGTGTTTCACACGTGTAGCTGTATGGGGTGGAGCGGCTTGCTGCATAAAACTTGTACCTTCTAACTAGTGTTTATCAGCCCAAACCCCGTGTCACTTCAGGCATGTGTGCTAATTTTTTACCTCTCTACCTACATTATGCCGTGAAATATTGGATTTTCAAATCTTAACAAAGTTTTGGATCACCCTCTACAATGGGATCTAACTTTCGGATATCACAAAACTTGTAATACAAGATGTAAATCACATCTGGTTACGCAAAAGCATCGTTTTAACACAGTAATTTCCAAATAGCGTAAAATTTAGCTAGAAATGTCAGTGTTCTGATAGGATACATATTTTAAAAGACTGAGAAATGTGCGTTACGCACAATGGAAACGAAGTTACTAATAGTTGCAGTGGATAATTACACTAAATTGTAATGCATAAGTTGTATAGGCATGCGTATTCAAATACAGAGATGTGTAAACAGGCAGGATACGGCGCTGTGGTCCGCAACGCCTATATAAGACAAGTGTCTGGCGCAGTTGATAGATCGGCTGCGCAGCTACAATGGCATGTTATCAAGATTTAAGTGAGTTTGAACGTGGTGCTATTGTCGGCGCACGGTCGATGGGACACAGCATTTCCGAGGTGACGGTGTAGTGGAGACTTTCCCGTACGACCATTTTACGAGTGTACCGTGAATAGCAAGAATCGGGTAAAATATCAAACCTGCGACATTGCTGCGGCCGGAACAAGATCCAGCAAGAAGGGGACCAACGACGACTTTAGAGAATCGTTCAACGTGACAGGTGTGCAACCCTTCCGCAAACTGCTGAAAATTTCAGTGATGGGCCATCAACAAGTGTCAGCGTAAGAACCAGTCAGCGCTGAAACATCATGGATACGGGCTTTCGGAGCCGAAGGCCCCCCTCGTGTACCCTTGATGACTGCACGACACAAAACTTTACGCGTCGCCTGGGCCCGTCAGCACGGACATTGGACTGTTGATGACTGGAGACATGTTGCCTGGTCGGACAGCCTCTTTTCAAATTGTGTCGAGCGGATGGACGTGTATGGCTATTCAAACAAATTTATGAATCCACGGACGCCGCATGTTAGCATACGACTGTTCAGGCTGGTGGTGGCCCCGTAATGGTGTGGGGTGTGTGCAGTTGGAGTGACACGGGACCCCTGGCACGTCTAGATACCTCTCGGACAGGTGACAGGTGCATAAGCATCCTGTCTGATCACCTGCATTCATTCATGTCTGTTGCGCATTACGACGGACTTCGGCATTTCCAGCAGGACAGTGCGACACCCCACACGTCCAGAATTGCTACAGAATGGCTCCAGGAACATTCTTCTGAGCTTAAACAGTTCTGCTGGCCACCAAACTCCCCAGGCATGAACATAACTGAGCGTATCTGGGATGCCTTGTAATGTGCTGTTCAGAAGAGAACTCTACCCCCTCGTATTCTTGCGGATTCATGTACTGCCCTGAGGGATTCATGGTGTAAATTCCCTCCAGCACTATTTCAGACATTAGTCCACTCCACGTCACGTCGAGTTGCGGCACTTCTGCGTGCTCGCGGGGGCCCTACAAGATTTTAGGCAGGTGTATCAGTTTCTTTGGCTCTTCGGCGTACATGAAATGTAAGTAAAGAATATCATAGCACTCTGAAATGTCATGTAAATGACCACAGTCCTTCTCAAAGTGGTTC
Organism: Schistocerca cancellata; assembly: GCF_023864275.1. Classification (NCBI taxonomy): domain Eukaryota; kingdom Metazoa; phylum Arthropoda; class Insecta; order Orthoptera; family Acrididae; genus Schistocerca; species Schistocerca cancellata. The sequence continues at coordinate 471,510,117 of NC_064627.1, forward strand.
GGCTGCTACATTTCTTCTTCTTCTTCTTCTATGCGTACGCGCCGAACGTTTCGCACGCCCTGTACTTCGTCATCGTCGTTTTTTGTACCCTACCATAAAACTGATACTGCAGTGGTCCTGATATTGTGTTGGCAGCACCGTTAAGTAATTTCCATCCTTCGGTATCTTGACCAATCCTGTCCAGGTTAAAGTTGTCCAGTGCATTCCTCCTTTGTATTTGATTTACACTGCACTGAAGCATTCCATGTTCACACTACCTTGGCTGTAAGTGGTCTCCAAGTTGTTGAACATCACCAGGACCCAGTCCATTCCGTGTAAACACAGCCCTCACAATTATGCAGCCATCACCAACTTGCACAGTGCCTTGTTGACAACTTGGGTCCATGCTTCGAGGGGATTGCGCCACACTCGAACCCTATCATCAGCTCTTACCAACTGAAATCGGAACTCATCTGATCAGGCAACGGTTTTCCAGTCGTCTCGAGTCTAACGAATATGGTCACGATCCAAGGAGAGGTTCTGCAGGCGATGTCGTGCTGTTCGCAAAGGCACTCGCGTCGGTCGTCTGCTACCATTGCCCATTAACCGCAAATTTCGCCGCACTGTCCTAAAGGAAACGTTCGTCGTACATCACACTTTGACTTCAGCGATTATTTCACGCAGTGTTTCTTGTGTGATAGGGCTGACAACTCTACGCAAACGGCACTGCTCTGTGTCGTTAACTGAAGGCCGTCGGCCACTGCGTGTCCTTGGTGAGAGGTAATGCCTGAAATTTGGTATCCTCGGCACACTCTTGACGTTGTGGATCTGAGAATATTGAATCCCTAGCTATTTCCGAAGTGAAATATACCATGCCTTTGGCTCCAACTAAAATTCCGCGTTCAAAATCTGTTGACTTCCATCGCTCGGCCATAATCACGTCGGAAGCGTTTTCACACTTGTCACCTGAGTGCAAATGACAACTCCGCCAATGCACGGCCCTTTTATACCTTTTGTGCGCGATACTACTGCCATTCGTATATATGCATGCCGCTATCCCATGACTTTCGTCACATCAGTGTATACACGCATGTATAGGAGACGTACCTCTCACTGCTGCCGCTACACGCGCGACCCCTCTCTACGTGACTTCAAAACGTGAAAATAAATTTCTTTATAATTATAATTCTGCATATCATTGTCAGTACTGCCAAGTCGAATACACATGAGCATTATAAAATTATACAGCAGTTAATATATACTTCAAAAGCATCAGAAAATTACAATAACAAACAGAAATGTTACGGCGACAGTTCTGTGTGCTATACACTTCATGCGGGCGTCTCAAAAAAATTGCTCTGAGCAACTATGCGACTCAACTTCTGAGGTCATCAGTCCCCTAGAACTTAGAACTACTTAAACCTAACTAACCTAATGACATCATACACAGCCATGCCCGAGGCAGGATCCGTACCTGCGACCGTAGCGGTCACGCGGTTCCAGACTGAAGCGCCTAGAACCTCACGGCCACTCCGGCCGGCTGAGCGTCATCCGGAGCTGCACACTGATGCTCGGATGAGCGAAGCACCGTATAATCTCGGGAATACTTTGATTTCTGTTTTGACCACCGTGAAACCACAATCTCGTCTACTTTGGTTCTCTTTATGATATAGTTCTACGACTAAGCTTCATAGTGCAAAGTGGCTTACTGCGGATGATCGTTGCACTTTTATAGCGAACGCGTAAGTATGCAAATGCAAAATGCGGGCGAAGTGAACGCTACGAAAATTAATCGTCTTACGGGTGAGAGTAAGCAGCCATTCACTGCGGTGGAACCGGCCGGAGTGGCCGAGCGGTTCTAGGCGCTACAGTTTGGAACCGCGCGACCGCTACGGTCGCAGGTTCGAATCCTGCCTCGGGCATGGATGTGTGTGAAGTCCTTAGTTAGGTTTAAGTAGTTCTAAGTTGTAGGGGACTGATGACCTCAGCAGTTAAGTCCCATAGTGCTCAGAGCCATTTGAACCATTTTGAACTGCGGTGGATGAGGACATTCGCAGTTCAGGTAGACCGTGATTAATAGCGTTCAAGGTGGACGAGGAGTCATGGGTTGCAGGTAGATCGCGAGTTAGTGAGCGGAAACTTTTGAGGACTTTTATCTGAGTCACCAATCTTCTCACTGGTTTGATGCGGCCCTCCACGAATTTATCTATTGTGCCAACCTCTTCATCCCAGAGTAGCACTTGCAACCTACGTCCTCTATTATTTTCTCGATGTACTCCAATCTCTCTCTTCCTCTACAGTTGTTGCCCTCTACAAATCCCTGTAGTACCATGGAAGTCATTCCCTGATGCCTTAACAAATCTCCTATCGTAATGTCCCTTCTCCTTGTCAGTGTTTTCTACATATTCCTTTTCTGTGCAGAACCTCATTCCTTATTTTGTCAGTCCTCCTACGTTTCATCATTCGTATGTGGCAATACATCTCAAATGCTTCGATTCTCTTCTGTTCAGGTTTGATTGCCATAGAATGCTGTGCTTCAAACGTACATTCTAAGAAGTTTGAAATTTGGTAATTTGTGATAAATTCTATGGGACCAATCTGATGGCGTCATCGGTCCCTAGCCTTACATAATACTTAATCTAATTTAACCTAACTTACGCTAAGGACAACACACACACACACACACACACACACACACACACAAACACACACACACACACATATATATATATATATTACAAGGGCACATCAATAGTCCCAGTTTCGTGCGTATGTCTTCAGCGGCCAGTTCCTGTGCGAGTTATTCTTATGAGCAGTTCGACACGTCCTGACATTCGCGCCGTGCAGTGGCGACGTGCTGGAATTCCCCAGCCCTGAACACGGGACTAGAAGTCCGCCGATCGATACCCTTCCACGTCCCGGAGACAGAGGGACGAAGGTAGGCGCGCCGGCAGTGGGTGCAGCCCGACTTCAAAGCTCGGCCTCCCTCGCCGTCGCGGTCCGTCACGCCAGATGCACAAAGAGCAGTCGCGCCCGCAAGAGAGCTACGCGAGGGGAACACCCGGCTCTGCCGCAACTCTCGACGTCTTGTCTGAGGGCTCCACAGCCACTCTGCCGTTCCGTGTCGCCTTAGACAGGCGGCCTCCAAAGGCAGAATCGTACGCTGTTCAGAAAACTAGGAAACCAACGATTTCAAGTAAGCACGAAAAATCCCATGACTCCCACTAAATCGAGGTCCCTAACAAACATGGAAAAACACCATTGCCACTACGTTAATTACTAAAATCTATAATCGTTTGGGGCACGAAGATTGATAACGGTGGTCAGTCACGACGCACTCATATTACTCGTACCCGAGAAATAGCAAAGTTTTGATTATCACCGCTAAAGAATTTAAGATACAACCACAAAACTCGGTGACGATGTTTGTCCTTATCTACAGATTCTCCCTTCAGTGGGACAGATCAGTCCCAACGAGGGATGATTCGGCAGAGGCAATGATTGAAAAGCCTGGATTTTGGATGTTTATGAAACGTTCCAATTGCCTCGTCATCATTTGGAGGTATCTGCCACACAATGGTCTGACACCTCAGGAAAGAGGAAGTAGTCACTGGGTTCCACGGCTGGAGAATAAGGGGCGGGGAGCGGGAGCGATAGAGAAGCAATATTTAATAGTCCAGAACAGCAGAATTTGTTACTCTGCGCCATGCAGAATTGGCTGGGTCCTTGTCGTGCATCGACCGAGCGAGGTGGGGCAGTGACTAGCACACTGCACTCGCATTCGGGAGGACGAGGGTTTAATCCCGCGTCCGGCCGTCCTGATTTAGGTATTCCGTGATTTCACTAAATCGCTACAGGTAAATGCCGGGATGGTTTCTTTGAAAAGGCACGGCCGACTTCCATCCCCGTCCTCCCCTAATCCGATGAGACCGATGACCTCGCTGTCTGGTCTCCTCCCCCAAACAACCCAACCTTGTCTTGGATCAAAAACAACCTCTTGGACAGGTTTCTGCGACTCTTCGTCGTGACAGAGCTGGTGACTAGCAATCGAATGCTCCAACAACAGTACATGTATAAAACCACCGTCTAGTAAAAGACAGATAACCTGTCACTGCGTTTAATCGCAGAGTGAAATAACTAAAGCAATTTACTTTAAGTCAAAACATCACTAAATGCCCTGAGGGAGCTGAAGTGCCAGCACACTAAGAATCTCGGTCAAAGATCTGTCATTACGTATGTGATGACGGCGATCCTTTTAGGAGTCTCATTTTTTATGCAAACACGTATTTTCTGATAGATACATTTCACACATATCCCTTCTTTTGGGAAAACTGACATTCGTGAACTTGAATAGGATGATATTATCCTTCCATGCATTTAGTGTTTGAAAGAGAAAAGGCATGAAACGGTCCCTAATACATACAACCGTAGCGCCGCCGTAACCTGTTGTACGAGTTACGTTCTTTAAGTACCGTTTTGAAATGAAAAATAACAAGTAGACTTCCCGTATCAATTTTATTTTTACACGAAAGTCTGTACTCTAATCTACTTCTCTGCACAATTCCGACAAATATTAAGACACTTATTGTATCGCACAACCAGCTTTTGAATACCATTCTCGTAGAAATCCGCTGCCTGATTAGAAAACCGTTGCAGCACTGTCACTTGGGCATCGTCGTGGTGCTGACCACTCAGGCGCTTTTTCAAATGCAGAAACATGTAGTAGTCACAGGGCGTTAGATCGGGGCTATACGGAGGATCATCAAATTGTTCCTAGCCAAATGATACCAGCATTTCGATTGGCCACTTGACGGTTATTTTCATTAAGCTCACATGATCCCCTTACTCAGCAAGCCAAGCCATTTGTTTTGGATTGCACCGCGTAGTTTTTTTAAGGTCTCACAATAAGTCGTAGACTTATGGCATCACCACAAGGCAAAAAATCCATAAGAAAAACACGATCCTGTCCTAAAAAAACGGTACACGTGATTTTCCGGGCTGAAACTGTTTGCTTAACCTTCACTTTCTTGGGTGGTGTTGCACATTACCGTCCCATGGATTGTTGCTTTGATTCGAGTGTAACGTAAGCCACCCATGTTTCGTCGCCTGTGTCAAATTGGCTAAAAAACTCACCTTCCTCGCTCTTCCGTTCTAAAAGAGTTAAACAACTGGCTGAACGTTTGCTTTTTTGCACCTCAGTCAGCATTTTTGGTAGTCAGCATTTTTGGTAGCCAGCGTGAACACAGCTTTCGATAATTTAAACATTCTGTAGCAATTGCATAAAGCCCACTTCTTGATATTTGAGCAAACTTATCGCGTAACATCGAAATCGTAAAGCGTATATTCTCTCTCTGTCTCTCTGTCTCTCTGTCTCTCTGTCTCTCTGTCTCTCTCTCTCTCTCTCTCTCTCTCTCTCTCTCTCTGTGTCTCTCTCTCTCTCTTTCATCAACTTTCTGCACGAAATCGTCAGTAATGACTGAAAGTTGCCCACTTCGTTCCTCCTCATGCACACTCGTATGGCCGTATTCAAAAACATTCACCCATCGCTCATAATGCGTTCTCCGTACACCTTACTGATCGGACGATGAATTTCAACCGCTTTTACGCCTTTAGCACTAAGAAAGCTAATCACAACGCGTATTTCACAGACGGCGGGATTCTCGATCGGAAGAATCATTTTAAATACAAAAAAAGCACTCCGTCTTCAGGCCACGAGTGCCCTACCGGGACCATCCGACCGCCGTGTCATCCTCGGTGGTGGATGCGGATAGGAGGAGCGTGGGGTCAGCACACCGCTCTCCCGGTCGTAAGATGGTATTCTTGACCGAAGCCGTTACTATTCGTCCGAGTAGCTCCTCAAATGGCATCACGAGGCTGAGTGCACCCCGAAAAATGGCAGCGGCGGATGGCGGCCTGGATGGTGACCCATCCAAGTGCCGACCACGCCCGACAGCGCTTAACTTCGAAGATCTCACGGGAACCGGTGTATACACTGCGGCAAGGCCGTTGCCATTTTAAATACAAACAAACACAAACACGCTGAACGACTCTGTAATACTGTGCGAGTTTAATTTTTTTTCTTTTTTTTGTGGGATTTGAAATTTAAAAACCTCTCTCACACCGGCCTGATTTAGCTTCACTGATCAGGATAGTAAAAAACATGCGTATATTAAGGGAATTTTCATTCACAAAGCAGGCTTATCACATTCACACAGTTCAATACTGTTCTTTACTGATTAAATTGAGCTTAACTTAAATTCCATAAGGCAGTGAAGCAGTCTTGAAGTCTCGCTGCGACGAAAATCGTCAGTCGATCTCCTGAAAACATTTGTAATAATTATTAACTTTCGGGGATCAACTGGCGAAGACCGGAGATCTGCTGAGAAGACCGTGTTAGCCCATTTATTGAAAGCAATAAACTGGATATCTTGAGCGTACAAAACGGCAGGTTCGTCCAATGTAAATCAGACGTTCCCCACTGATCCCGTGAAAGACATCGTAGGAAGCAGACACTGTCAATAATAATCAGTTAAATAAATCGCGTAGACTTATGGCATCACCACAAGGCAAAAAATCCATAAGAAAAACACGATCCTGTCCTAAAAAAAAGGTACACACTTACTTTAGTTTAGTTCATGCATTAAATTCCTTCTCATACAGAATCTTAACAGGACGGCGACTAGCTCAACAATACATACATATACATCTTCGTTCTTTCACAGCTAATCGGCAAGATCTGAATCATTCTTTTTATAAGAGAAAACATACATAGCAGAGAAGCTATTCCATGGAGTAAATGCACGCTCCAAGGAATAATAGAGCTTGAAACTACTTTGCATTGATAATCATCGTATATTAAAGTTTAGGAATCGGTAAGATAAGAGGAGATATTTCGAGATATGTGCTGAGTTACATAATTTATAAAATTTCTGAAAATATCGTGGAGAGACCGCTGCAAGAGACATTACATGTGGTTTGTCAACGGAGGGCGATACACAGCGCGCATGTGCCACATGCCGACCGCACCATTGCAGCGGCGGCATTCAAAAACGGTACGTACTTCAACAAGACGCCTCGTATATTATTCCTTTACTTCCCTCCCTCTTAAATATCATTTTGGAGCAATTACATTTCTTCGTAGTGAAAAAGTTTCGAAAATCGAGCATAAATATTTTCGTACACGTTGGAATTCGGACGTTGCTCAAATCGATGTCCGTGACCGCCGTACAAAACATCAAAGGAATACTCGCATCGTGGCTTAACTGAGAAACCGCCTGTGTGGAGTATACGCTTCACAGTGCTTTCATTCGGTCTCTCTCTCTCTCTCTCTCTCTCTCTCTCTCTCTCTCTCTCTCTCTCTCTCTCTCTCTCTCTCTCACACACACACACACCACACACACACAAATTGGTGAGACGGTATTTGGGTAAGGTACTGTTTCTGTGACGGTGTAATGATCGGACAGATTTTTTTTTTTCATCTCATCTGTGTGTTTAATCACTGACTTCTTGATATACATGTTCTTTTTTTTATTTCCTTGTGTTCTATGCAGATTTCGTAAGCAAAGCTGTTTGGCGTGGGCTTACAGTTGCCTCACCGTCTTCCTTATAATTTCTTTCAAAAGCTGACTTGTTTCACCGAGGCTCATTTCCAGAACAGTACTGAAATACACACACATCTAGGAATTCCTTACTCTTACGAGACCATAGCAAGGAATACAATACCGTCTTTCCAATCGCAAGGACGTCAGTATCAGAAGACTGAAATATGCGATCTCATTTGCGTGTTATTCGCAGTAGACACCCAAAAGATAATAGTCTGCGACCAACCTGACGGATTTTGTGAGTTTATTATGACGCCTACATATTTTTTATGGGTTAATCAAGGATTTTTTCCGTATTCTGGGCAGGATTGTTGTAGGATTTCCTCGTTTTGACGGCTGGAAATTTTTCAACGAAATACCAGTTCCGTCTGCGACAGCCTATTCTAAAGTTGACCCTTATTAAGTCACATTACGTTTTGCCAGACGGCAAGTGGACATGTTTATGTGCCTTTTACAGTAATCATTTATGTAAAGTGTATGGAAATTCATTTTTTTTGCCCCACTTGCGCTGTTCTTTATTATCGAGAGCGTTAGTGAGGAAGAGAATATAGTCGAACTGATTTTCTGCTTATAGAAAGACATGCTACATTGCTAGAAGTGAAGTGAATTTGGGTGGCAGGAGGATTGAATTGGATTGGATTGATTTGGGGGAAGAGGCCAAACAGCGATGTGATCGGTCTCATTGGATTAGGGAGGGATGGAAAAGGAAGTCGGCCGAGACCTGTCAAAGGAACCCATCCCGGCATTTGCCTAGAGCGATACTGCAGATTGACTTGCGTAGCACCCGACTGCTGACCCTACCATACAGCATACACCATTAATAAGCAGTGAACGACAGGTGTCGCGTTACAAAACTCTTTGGGGGGGGGGGGGGGGGGGAAGAGAGGAAGGTTTCAAAACTGACATAAATTTCACAGAGCGTAGGTAACAACTATAGAAGTTAAAGCCTGAATTAGGGAACTTAACTGCGCTTTCAAATGTAATCTGATCTCAGAAGAATTTACTTTAAGTTACAATACAAATTATTAAAACCTGTAAAAGGCTCAAATGGCTCTGAGCACTACGGGACTTAACATCTGAGGTAATCAGTCCCCTAGAACTTAGAACTACTTAAACCTAACTAACCTAAGGACATCACACACATCCATGCCCGAGGCAGGATTCGAACCTGCGACCGTAGCAGTCGCCCGGTTCCGGACTGAAGCGACTAGAACCGCTCGGCCACCGCGGCCGGCCCTGTAAAAGGCGTTATAATAAAGAGCGACAATAATTACGTAACTTCCGCTAGGGAACACCTAAAATTTAAATTAGAAGACACAATTACCAATGACATTAATCAAAGGCACACAGCTTTTCAAACAGTATCTACCTATAGGAGCCGATACATCTCATTAGAGGCAGTGGTAGTTGCAAGAAAAAAGTAGTAACAACTTCGAAGTAAATAGCTATTTTCTGTAACCAACATCAAGTAATAATCAACACTAAGTAGCTTACAGCATGACAAAGTAAAACATTAACTAAAGTGGTGTCGCTTTAAGAAGATATCAGAAAGTTGGAGTGGGCTGGGCGCAGCATCTCTGCGTGGCTGCTGCACCCAACCACAGTACGCGATTTTGTAAACGTCTCTGTAGCAACGCCTCAGTGTTGCCAGAGCTCTATAGGCGGCTGTTGTTTCCGCCTGCACTCTGTAGTCGAAAGCTGTGAGGGATCTACTTACTCGGACTTAACTGTAGCTTACAACACGACAAATCGAAACCCACATTACTTAAGAGCGTGGCTCCAAATAACACCACACAGCAAGCCCTACTGTCATATAGCTGCTTTCTGGTTTCTTTAACAAAACATCAGTGGTCAAGGTATCCTTTATAGTACGTTAACAAACAACAACATTTGGATAGAAATACATTTGTTACCACAAACAACCAACGTAACTAAAACATAAGGAATGATACTTATACACATGTTACTTGCAATAGCTATTGATCTGAATGTTAACAAAACACGACCAAATTCTGGTCACAGCGCTGTTCAGACGTTGACATGGGAATAACAACTTGGCTTTCAGACGTAACCAGGGTGCGGAAACAATATGTTAAGCAGTACAAAAATCCCTACCGCTTTTTGGAGGACTGAAGAAAACCACCGGCACATAGCTTAGCTCTACCACAGTGTCATCAATTAATTGTAGATCCTGCGAGAGTTCACTCCACAGAATTCCAAAATAGCACACACTCCTGATCTGCTCATCAGGATACCAACAGAGCCCTTCGAGGCATATGTGCCTCTAGCAATGGCAAGTTAGACCACGCTACTACACGCTGAAGCCGAGTGCCCCGGCGCCTGCAGTCACACGTCGCTGGGAGTCACCACACAACCCAAGGCGCTACTTCTCGAAGCCGAAACGACGGCAACGCGCACGAGCCCAAATAGCCTCCCGCTTACTGCACAAGAAACCCTCTGAGTGGACTCGCATTCGGGAGGACGACGGTTCAATCCCGCGTCCGGCCATCCTGATTTAGGTTTTCCGTGATTTCTCTAAATCGCTTCAGGCAAATGCGGGGATGGTTCCTTTTAAATGTCCCCCTGCTCAGCTGAGTGGTTTCGTGCGTGCCTCCCAGGCAGCGGGCCCGGGTTCGATTCCCGGCCTGGTTGGAGGTTTTCTCCCCTCGTGGACCGGGTGTTGTGTTGCCCTCATCATTTCAGCACCATTGCCGGCACGCGATTCGCCCAATGTGGCGTCCACTGTAATAAGATTCGCACTCGGCGGCCGAACTTCCCCGGATGGGGCCTCCCGGACGGCAACGCCACACGATCATTTATTTCATTCCTTTCCTTTGAAAGGGCACGGCCACCTTTCTTCCGCATCCTTCCCTAATCCTATTGGACCGATGATCTCGCTGTTTGGTCCCATCACCCGAATCAAGCAAAAGAATTTGATAACCGAACGGCAGAGGGGCATTCCTCCTACACGAAGTCTACCAGTATCTAAAAAACACCTCAATCTGAGTAAGAAATTTATGAGAATGTACTGTTGGAACACAGCAGCGTATAGAAGTGCACCGTAGACTGGGGGGAAAACCGGAAAAGAAACAATAAAAGAATTGGACACGCGATGTCACAGAAGATACTAAAAATTAAATGGGCTAGTGAGAAATCGGTTCTATGCAGAATCGTTGTAGAAAGGAATATGCATAAGACACTGATTGGAAGAAGAGGCAGGAATCACAACATATGTTAAAGACACCAAAGAATGTCTTTCACAGTACTAGAGGAAGCCATAAAGGGCAAAAACTGTAGGGAAAGATTCAATCTACCCAGCAAACAATTGAGGAGGTTGTGTACAAATGCTACGATGAGAGGAAGACGTGGCGGGCCACATGAAACAATGCAGAATTACCAAAAAAAGTAAGTATCACATTCCCAACGAGAGCCCGTCTGATCAGACACGAGAAAACATAACATGCCCTCTATTCAAAATTCAGATCGCATAACTGGTGCTCACAGACTAGTCGCTTTTCGTTCGTCAACTTGCTAGCCTCTTAACCACTGCCCCATATTGGTTAGCCTGGAGTAAGCAGTTTTCATCTAGCTCTTTACGAGAACACTTGTAGCTTCTGGCTTGGCTGGTCTAGCCTTGCTAGGCGCCACGCACCGCCAGCGCAGGTGTGACGGCGGGAGGTGTCCGGCAGCTGGGAAGTGAGCGGACCGGTTCCCCGCAGCTGCCGGCGCCGCATTCCTGCGCGCGCATCTGTCACCAGCAGCTGTTGCGGCCGCATCCGTTTCTTTCGTCTGCCGCCTTCACCTACTGGCACCGCCACTGACGTCTTCATGTACCAGCTAGGGGCCGCACCACTGCCTCTACCGTGCCGCGCCGTCCTGGAATGTCCCTCTGGTGCGTCGCGAAGTCGGGCAACCAGATTATAGAGTGCAGCCACCGTTACGACAGGACATTGAGAGGTTGGACCCTAGTTTTGTATCCATATACTTCACATTCCTGGTGTTTGACAAGATCCCGCAGTTTCTTCTAACTTATTCGCTTATAAAATATATAAAGTATATTTTAAGGAGTGGTATAGACTTCTGCCAATTATTAGAACAGGATAAGTGCTTTGGTGTTGGCTGAGTGATTATCCTGGTTGGCTGGTTAGTCAGCCTCGTTGTACTGCTTCACTTTTGCAAACCACATAATTATATCTGACCTAACAAGTCGGTTATGCGATCTAACATTCCATGATACTACCCCTAGAAGGTCAGAATTGTTTTTTCCCAGAAAACGCCATGTTGAGCGATCCCCGCCCGGAAATTCGAATGAAGGACTAAATCATCAAACCGTATAGTTCTGCTGTATATCTGCAGCACATGTAACGGCTGTATATTCCTCTCGCAGTACCAGCATAGCGTTACAGCGCCAGAGGAGTCCATCGTTAAGACTGTTCCCCATCTAACTTCTGAAAAGACTGCTGCTTCTCTTCAGGCACAATACGTGAAGTTGGCGTCTGTACGATACCCCGCCCGATGTGGTTGCACCTACGATACATCGTCATGGCACGTAAGCCACCCCATGACGCCAAGGGGAGAAAGTCCATGGTTCGTAGAGTGATATGTATTTCAGCTAATTGCCTTGATTTTGCTACTGTTTCTGGGGACTACGACACGTGGTCTAGGCGGTTGCGTCTTTGATACCGGGTTCGATACCCGCCACTGCTTAAATTTTGAATAACAATCATCAGCAATGGCGGCCGAAGACTTATGGCATAAGAAGTCACCCTCATTCAGCAACGGTCTTGTCAAAGAGAGCGGACGAGCAGACAGAGAGGCACTCTCTTAGCCCTGGGGTGGGAAACTGCCCCTAAAGGCAGAAGAATCAGCAATGATCAACAGATAAACGTCATCCTCACAGTTCCGAAGACTGCAACAGGCGACAAGTGCGAGAATTATCGCACAGTCAGCTTAACAGCTCATGCATCCAAATTACTGACATGAGTAATACACAGAGGTAACCTGTTACAAGTAACAGTTGTAAAGCACATGCTGGATGCTGGTAAAGTGTAAACTAATATAGTTTGTGTGAAAGTGTTCTGGATATCAAAATGGACGCAGACATATCCGAAAAAAGCCGCCCATACGGTCACAAACCAGCACCCAGCATTATGCTACTACCAGCAATGATGTAACTTCCCGGATCCTCCCGAAACCATCTGAAGATGAATCTGAAAAGGTTTGAAAACCGGTTTATGGAATAAAGCATTATTATTAAAAAAAGTGACTGGTTGCAGTTGTGTATAACTTATTTACATTCAATATACAGTCACGGTTCTAAAATATCCGTAATGGATAAGCATAATATGTTAGACTGTTGTCTTCGATTGTCGCAGCCAAAGAACAAGTGGTTCACATCCTCCTTTCTTCCATATTCACAAAGCGATGACTCAACTTTCTCTCGGAAGCATTCGTGATTGAAGCTCAGTCGTGCTACAGCGAATATAAAATTTCCCATAACAGCTCTTCGTGTACCAAAGTGTCCTTGATTTTGAGGATTTCGCTCATTCTTTATTTAATTCATTTCTTGTTAGTTGTATTTTCGTAGAAAGTCGTTTGCCGGTATGTTAGAATGTTTTTCTTCGCCATCAGTAGTAGTTCTATGGTAGTAAATATACAGTACTGCAGCTTTTGGTGGTTACACGCCGCCGTTGTTTAACGACTTTAAGCATTTGCAGCATTGTCTACAGAAAATATTGTGAAGTATTGTTTGTCGGTGGCGGTACCGTTGTGATGCGACGTAACTCTCAAATAAGTTTTTGAAAGAAAAGTCAAAACTTAACGTAAATAACTTTCAGGGGTGAGACTTTAGGCCAGTTCCGACTGGCCGACTGCTGCCTACAAGGCAGTGCAAGGAGCGATCTATGATCGCCAAGCGACGTACTGGGTTCTGTTACTTAAGAAGTGTTAGGGTCACTCACATATCTGGGAACAGTCTACTCTGGGGCATCGTGTCAAATGCTTTTCGGTAATCGAGAAATATGGAATGTCCTGTTGCCCTTTATTCGTAGTTCGCAGAGCCAGTAAGTGATCGTATACCCACGGATCAGCGCGGTTTTAGAAAGCATTGTTAATTCGAAAGTCAGGTCACCCCTACCTGACATCATACACTGCGAATTATGGATGAAGCGGAACATGCTAGATTCCGTATTTCTAGATTGCCGAAAAGTATTTGACTCGGTGCCCCAGTGCAGCCTGTTGACAGATGTGAGAGTCGCTCGAAGACTTCTTAAGTAATATTGCCCAGTATGTTGTCCTCGACGGCGAGTGTTCGTCAGAGAAAAGAGTATCGTCAGGCATACCCAAGGAAGTGTCATAGGACCACTCTCATTCTCTATGCGCGTGAGTGGTGTGGTCGACAGGGAGGCAGCAATGCGTGGCTGTTTGCTGTGATGCACGGGAAGGTGTTGTCGTAGAGTGACTGTAGGAGGATATAAGATGACTTAGACAAAATTTCTAGTTGGTGTGAGGAACGGCAGCTAGCTCTAAATATACAAAAATGTAAGTTAATGCGGATGAGTAGGGAAAAAAATCCGTAACTTTCGGATACAACACTAGTAGTGTTGTGCTTGAAACAGTTACATCGATTAAGTATCTAAGCCTAGCGTTGTAAAGCAATATGAAATGTAACGAGCATGTGAGAATTGTGGTACGAAAGGCGAATGACCAGCGTTGGTTCATTGGGAGAATTTTAGGGAAGTGTGGTTTATCTGTAAAAGAAACAGTGTGGGAGACGCTAGTGTGACACATTCTTAAGTACTGCTGGAGTGTTTGGGATCCGTACCATGCCGTGTTAAAGGAAAATACTGCAGCAGTTCAGGGATGGGCTGCGAGAATTGTTACCGGTAGGTTCGATCAACACACAATCCCTGGACGGAAAACGACGTTCTTTTCTATTGAGAAAATTTAGAGAACCAGCATGTGAGGCTGACTGCAGCACGATTCTACATACATTTCGCGTAAGCGCCACGAAGATAAGATCCGAGAAATTAGGGTTCATACGGAGGCATATACAGTCGTTTTCCACTAGCTCTATTTGCGAGTGAAGCAGGAAAGAAAATGACTAGCAGTGGTGTAGGATATCCTCCGCCACGCACTGCGCGGCGACTTGCGGAGTATGTAGATGTAGATGTAATGGTGCTGCTGCCTCTTTATTCAAGTAGCTCATCGTTTAGCCTCACATGGGTGAGTGGATCCCATTCCATACTTCCTAAGTAAGGAAAAATCTGAAGTACTGGGCACCAAATCAACGTCATTCGGGGCGGAAGGCAGTGTCGTTACCTATTCGGCTACGGAAGCGAACCGAAAGAAAATTACTAACTTGTGATTAATTATGGTTGACCTCGCTGCGAGCAGGCCGAAGTAGCCGTGCGGTTCTAGGCGCTGCAGTCTGGAACCGCGAGACCGCTACGGTCGCAGGTTCGAATCCTGCCTCGGGCATGGATGTGTGTGATGTCCTTAGGTTAGTTAGGTTTAAGTAGTTCTAAGTTCTAGGGGACTAATGACCTCAGAAGTTGAGTCCCATAGTGCTCAGAGCCATTTTGAACCTCACTGAGTTTATACCCCATCTATGCCTCATCTCTGTATGAAGCAGAAAATTAGTAATAGGTAAAAGGGAAAAACAAAAACAAAAATTTCCATGAAGGGTTATGTGCTGCTCGGTTTCTTAGTGATGAAATTCTGAATTGTGGGTCTAAATGTCTGTGGTTTAGAGTCCCGATGACGCTTAATATTTTTATTTGCCCAACTTTAACAAACATCTTTAAAGTGGAAATTATTTAGATGCAATATGGTTTAGACTCCTGTTGATGTATATGATCCCACTTCTGGTCACCAATGTTAATGTATACGGGCAGGGAAGGGGGGGGGGGGAGAAGGTTGTTACATATGTCTTGTGACGACAGTGTGCAGGAGGTCGAGCGGTCAGCACTTGAGAGTGGCCATCCAGGGTCGACGTTAAATGACAAAACAGGTACAATAAAGAGGATGTATTTCAATGTACGGTGTACAAGGGGCGCGCCTAGGGTCGGAAGTTACCAGCTTTAGCTCAGTCTAGGGGTCGAACAATTAATTGAAATGGGCTACGGAAGGGGAAAGGTTCATGTTAACTTACGTTGGTGGCCGGCCGTGAAAAGCAGACCCAGAGGCTCTGCCTTCCGAAAAGACGTCTGTTCTGCTCGAGGTCTGTGTTCCGCACCGCAGAACACTCCAGCGTCCACACACGTGACCTGTATCCCACGCAAGCTGTTGGCTAAAACCAATGGCGTGAATTCGCCAGAAGTTTCAGCAGAGGCCTCAGGGCGTCTCGTGTCAGCAGCTTTAACTGGACAGAACCCCCTCTTTTGAAAGACGAGCAACTTGTGTCACATAGGCGCAGCGTAAGTTGTTCTAGGAGTAAACTTGTAAAGATTTGACTGGGCCTTTGAAATAAATTTTTTAAACCAATTCCCTAAAGTATTCCTTGACTGGCTGTCACCACGTACATTCCACTTCAAAGTGTGGCTTCCCTGTAACCGTATAGGTAATTCAGTTCAGAGGTCGGAGGAAGTCAACGGCATACCTCATATCGGACCATGCCTTGTAAAGCGTTCTGGTGTTCAAAATCGGGTCCAGCACACAATCTTGCTGCACTCTGAAAAATGGGCCCTTGCCTCCCGGATCCATAGTGATCCGCCTGGAGTACAGTATCTAACGCTGCTACGTTGAGGGTAGGAACCCCGTCCTCTCGTTTAAAGCAGATACTAACACACTCACTTCTAGTCGAAGCTGTAAAACATTTTTCTGTCTTAAGCAATGGTACCGCTTAAATGTGAGTTAGTGGTTTTTGTATCAGTTCGTTTAGCGTTACCCAGAATGCACTAAAAGAAGGCGAACTGTCTCAGGGTTTGCTTTCCAGGTAACACTTCTGCATTCTTGTAATTTTTTTCCATTCCTAGAATTTGCCTCCTGTTGCTGCATGAATATAAATCCGAAAAATACCATTCCTTCTTTTTGTTTTTTGAGAAATAGCTGGCAGTCTTGGTGTCGAGTTCATTTTTCTTCAGTACCTCAAGGCACCTATATATGTCCGGACTTCAGGAGTAGAATGAACTGCTGTACTTGCTTTGGAAACTTTCACTTGCGTTGGTGGTTTCTGTATTGCAACTTATTTCCGCCCACACGGATGGAGGAACGAGTACTTTGTTGTCTGTATGAGTATGTACAAATAGTTGCAGAACGTTTGTAGTTTTTCACACACAGACATCGGTGGCACGAAGTCCTCAAAACAGTCACCAAATATATCAGGATCCAACATTGGCAAACCAGGTATATAACACAGAAACTTCAGATTTCTTTCTGGAATAGTCCTCATGTGCAAATCCCAACGTTTGTATCTTTCGCTGCCAGCTCTGTTTTAAATCAAATTGACAACCTTGAGTTCTTACATTAGTCGACGCTTCACTTCCAGATTTCATTATGCTTTCAAGAAAGTCTGAAAACATTGTAAACGAAGATAATTTGAGACATATAACATTTGTAAAACAAAAAAAAAACTGTTGAGAAGACACGTTGATAATCTGAAGTTCTCTTATCGTGCAAGAAAGAAGAAACTATTGGAATATAAGGTTCATTAACAAGCCCATGGATCGTAAATAGATGACAAAAAGGTTTGTGTAATATTTGAAAAGTTCCATCAACATATATTGTATCACATTAAGTATTTTGAGGATTTCAGATTGACAGAATGTTATAACATTCTTGCCAGTATCATTATGGAACAACAAATCCCCCCCCCCCCATCTGTAATTTTCACACTTAATGTCTTCAAAACAACATAAACCTCCTGAATTCTCGTAGGTAATTTCGGTATAATTCTCCGCCTAGCTTTGTAAATAGAGTAATGAAAGCTGTCGACATCTTTTAATGGTTACTTCTTCCGTGTGTTCTCCTGTCAGTTGATTACACGTCGGTTTTTGAGAGTCTCTCATATATATCTTTGTAGCTTCCCTCTTCGGATCACAAACTGTTTTCTTCCTCAGAATTTTATCACCAGTTATTACTGCGTTGTTGTAGTTGTCTTGACCCTCGAGCACAGCGGCGTCATCAGTGGAGTCAGTTTTAATAAGAATTTTGCAGTTATGAACGTTGCACGTCCATTACTCTACGCACACCTCAGTAGACACGGAGGGCTCGGGGCTACAACCTGCTGGTACTTTAGACTTTTTCGGGAGGTTTGAGTCTTCCTACCTGCCAGGCCAATCAACTAACCGGAGGTTGGGTCCTGCGCTCTTCAGAGCAAATCTCACATTGATCGCAGCTTTGCCTTCTGTAAAGGAATACATACAAGTCTCATTAATTTGGTCCTTTTTCTTTTCTTGTATTTACTCACCAACACTAATAGCGTTTGTTGGCTTTACTGCGTACTATATTCAGCATCGTACTTGCCTTCTGCTCAGAGGCGGCGGTGTGGCGGACTCACGCTCGCGCAATAAACGCAATGTTCTCAATAAAACGCGGTCCCATTAGGTGGATACACAACATCATTACCGGTGGGAGGTCCGGATGAGGCGCGCCAAGCAGGCAGTTTGCGGTGCTGAGACAGCGGCTAAGAATGTTGTACGGCGGTCAAGCCCGGCTACCGCGGGCATTATAACCAACAGAGGCGCGCCCGCGCCTCGGGATAATGGGGTGTGTCGGCGGACGCCGGCCGAGCCGCAGGAATGCGCCGCACTCGGCACGACAAAGGCGGCGTTTTTGTGTCCTTACGATTACGCGGCTCCGAACGAAACATGAGTCACCGGTTCCTCCGAGAGGGAGAGGACAAGAATGTGGTAACGGTGCGCCAGTCGCGTGTGTCTGCCGACTACCTGTCTGGTGGCCGCCACCCACTTCAGTATCTGAAACACACACACACACACACACACACACACACACACACACACACACGAGAGCTGCCAGGATCACCTTCGCCTCTCGGGCATATAGCATTAGTTCACAAAAACTCTTCGTCCGTACCGCCCACTCCAGATCGACGCGCCACCTCATCCCTGCTCCACCCCATACACTTTCCCCTGTGCCAGTTTTTGGTCTTCTCCATAGGAGAAAATGAAGCCATTAGGATGACAAAGCCAGAGGACACACCACTAAAAGGAGCATTCATATGAAATTTTCTCTCCCCCCCCCCCCCCCTCTCATCTCTCTCAGTACCTCCCCTTACACACACACACACACACACACACACACAGCCAGCCACTTGCGTCTTCACTCAAAGGTAGGTGACAGAATGGGCTATAGAGGGCCAACATGTTTCAATCTCTCATATCGCTATCATTACCACTAATCACTCACATGCGCTGAAAACGATTGTTACTGGGTTAATCAGTGACACTTCGGGCATAGAAATCATACTGCTGAACCTACCCGTCTGGTACGTGTGGTGTCTGTTCTTTCGGACATGTCTTTAATTCCTTTGAGTCTGCAGCCACTATGAATCGAGACAGACAGGAATTGTGATGGCGGCCAATGATCCCTTCAGTGCAGATGCTCGCGAAACTCGAACTCTTACGTAAAAGGGGGAGAGCCGCGAGTAACGATGTTAATGTACAGGGGCACTACATCAGTAGTGTGTGGCTAAGGTGAGAATTTGGGTCTGATGGGAGGCGTGCTAGAGTAGTCCGTGCGGTTGTGATGAACCCTGTGTCCGGATGGCGTTGTGGTCAGCGCATCTGCCCAGTAAGTAGGAGACCCAGATTCGAATTCTGATCTGGCACAAATTTTCAACTAGCCCCATTGGAATAAATCAGTGCCGACTGGCAGCTAACGTCTTCAACTCCTTTGTGTTCACCCATCTGCGACAGTTGGCTCGGAGTGCTATTATAATATCCAGATAGCTATGAAACGCCCGGAGCAGCTTCAGAAAAATGGGCACACAGATGACTTACCATCTTGGAAACAAATACTTTGGGTCTACGACACCCTTTGTATTGTAAGGCTGGAATCGGGGGTTGTGAAGGAAATGGCCTATACAATAATAACTCGGGAATCAACGAAGAAATTAAACTTCGAACGTACATGTTTTTTTTTTTTTCTGTCGGGGAAACTAAATACCGGTAGATTAAGACGCCCTCTAGCACCCTTAGGGTTGTGGTGTGGTTGTAAAAACCATGAATACCAGATATATCAGTGTCGAGCCCACAGTTTTCACGTTAGCTAGGCAGATCTATGACGGTCCTGATGATAGTTAACGTCTAGAGCGGGGATTGGCCTTAGAAATGGTTGACAGGCATAACTATGAAATGCTTGGAGCAATTTAGCTAGCATCTTCAGAAGTGAAGCTGGTAGAACGGTAACATGTAAAAATAATGTACAAGGATCGATATTAGTGTAGTATCTGCGCTTTTCAGAATATCTAGTTTGATTTACGGCAATCTCGATCACATTTAACGTTTGGAATGGAATGGTGGCGGCATGTGGAAATAGTCATAGCCGGGAATTACCTGTTGATCAGTTCCATGTTGCTGTTTTTGGTTCAGTTCTAAAGACCGGCTATCGGCTTTTATGCGTCTCTCTACGCTGGCCTCTCCATCTCTGTATACCTACTGCAATCTACATCCATTTGATCCTGCTTGCTGTATTCATCTCTTGATCTTTTGGTCTCACTCAATAATCCCCCTCCTCTCCGCACTTCCCGCCATACCACATTGGCGATCTGTAATTCGGGATGTGGCTTGTCAAACGATCCCTTCTTTTAGTCAAGTTACGCCACAATTTCTTTTTTCCCTTTTCGAGTCAGTATGTCCTCATTAGTCAGCATATCTAATCTTCAGCATAACACACATCAAAAGCTTCTGTTCACTTTTTGACTGTAGTTTTTATCGTACAAGCTTCACTTCCTACTAGGTACACTTCAGAAAAATACCTACAAAAACACTTGCTTAGACTTAAGTTTATATTCGATGATTTTTTTTTCAGACAAACTTTTTGTTTGATATTGCAACTCTACATTTTATATTGTCTCGACTTCGGTGATAGTCACCTCTGTTGCTGTGCTTTTAGTGTCTCGCTTCCTAATCTAGTTCCTTCAGCATAGCCAGATTTGAATCGCCAAGAGTCCATTATCCTTGATCTGCTGTCGTTTATGTTTCTCTTACAACTTCTTTTTCAAGAGACTATCCACTGCTCTTCCAAATCCTTTGCCGTCTCTCCCAATACTATAAGTCATTTCCTAATTTCAAAGTTTTAATTTTTTTCCATGAAAATTAATTCCCTTTCCACATTTCTTCTTGATTTCCTTCACTGCTTGTTCAAGGTACATACATAATAACATCGGGGATAGCTTGTAACCTTGGCTGACTCTCTTCTCAACTATTGCTTCCATTTCATGTCCTTCCGACTCTTAGAACTGTACAAATTGTAAATAACTTTTTGATCCCATTACCTTATCTCTACTATCTTCAAAATTTCGAATAATCCAGTCAATATTGTTGAAAGCGTTCTCTTAATCTACAATTTCTGTAAATATAGTGATGCCTTTCTTCAAACTACATTAAGATATGTTTTACAGTTAGTGTTGTCTCGTGTGTTCCTACACCTCTTTGGCACTCAAATTTCAATTCTCCCCCCCCCCCCCCCCCCCTACTTCCTGTTTTCCCACACTGATGTGAATAATTCGCTTCAGAGGTTGCAACCTGACTTACTAAATTGATGGTTCGGTAATATTCAAAACTGCTAGCACCTGCCTTCTTTGGTGTTCGGGTTATTCTCAATATACATCTACATGAGTACTCTGTAATTGGCAACTAAGTACCATTGTTTCCGCTCTCGAACAGCGCACGGGAGAAACGAACGCTTTTATCTTCACGTGCGAGCTCTGATTCCTCTTATTTTCTTATGGTGATAATTTCTCCCGATTTAGTTGGCGCCAACAAAATATTTTCATAGCCTGAAGTAAAAGTTGGTGATTGAAGGTTCATGAGATCCTGGCGCAACGAAAAATACTTATTCGCGTACAGATATGTTGCACTCCCTCGTCTGTTTTACAATAACACAAAGCGAGCTGCTCTTCTTTGTACTTCCCGACATCCTCTGTCAGTGTTATCTAATGCGGGTCCCACACCGCGTATCAATACTCAAGAAAAGGGAGGACAGGCGTAGTGTAATCAGTTTCTTTAGTAGACCTGTTGTATTTGCTAAGTGTTCAGACAACAAATCGCAGTCTCTTGTTCGCTTTCCCCATAGTATTATCTACGTGATCGTTTCAGTTTAAGCTATTCCTAATTGTAATATCTAAGTATTTAGTTGAATTTACAGCCTTTACATTTGTGTGATTTATCGTGTCACTGAAATTTAGCGAATTGCTTTTAGTACTCATGAGGATGACTTCTCACCTTTCATTATTTACAGTAAATTACCACTTTTTGCGCCGTACAGGTATTACAGTTTTCTTTATTTGTGAGGATATTTCAACCGTCTTATATACCTTGCGTACCAGGTGGAATAGGTTTATCACAGTATATTCTCCAAGGATGTAAAGAAGTCTGAGGAAATGTCTTGTATTCCACGTGCCTCTCAAAATATTTAATCTGGTGAACATCCGCAACTGTGGAGCACATTTATAGAATAAAACTCCGCTTCAGTTGCTAGTAATTTTCTAAATTTATTCCACAACCGGTTTCAAAGCTTAAACCTTCGTCTTCAGGTGCCACCAAATGAAATGATAAATGTGTTGCGGTCGGGCCAGTCAGTCATTGAAGATCGCGTCCACGTCTAAAAACGCAAAGGAGTGTAGGTCCAGCATCCACAGGACCTGCCTGGACAGCACGACACGGAAGTGACTCGTGCCGTGTGCCTCAGTTAGCCGTGTTTCACTGCTGTCAAATGCTTCTCGTATCATCTCTCTTATCTCATCTTCATCTATTTCTTCTACCCTTTCAATAATATTGCCATTACGGTCGTTTCCTTCTATATGCAGGGTGTTACAAAAAGGTACGGCCAGACTTTCAGGAAACGTTCCTCACACACAAATAAAGAAAAGATTTTATGTGGACATGTGTCCGGAAACGCTTAATTTCCATGTTAGAGCTCATTTTAGTTTCGTCAGTATGTACTGTACTTCCTCGATTCACCGCCATGATTTCATACGGGATACTCTACCTGTGCTGCTAGAACATGTGCCTTTACAAGTACGACACAACATGTGGTTCATGCACGATGGAGCTCCTGCACATTTCAGTCGAAGTGTTCGTACGCTTCTCAACAACACTCTCCTGACCTCAACCCTTTGACTTTCATTTATAGGGGCATTTGAAATCTCTTGTCTACGCAACCCCGGTACCAAATGTAGAGACTCTTCGTGCTCGTATTGTGGACGGCTGTGATGGAATACGCCATTCTCCAGGGCTGCATCAGCGCATCAGGGATTCCGTGCGACGGAGGGTGGATGCATGTATCCTCGCTAACGGAGGACATTTTGCACATTTCCTGTAACAAAGTGTTTGAAGTCACGCTGGTACGTTCTGTTGCTGTGTGTTTCCATTCCATGATTAATGTGATTTGAAGAGAAGTAATAAAATGATCTCTAACATGGAAAGTAAGCGTTTCCGGACACATGTCCACATAACATATTTTCTTTCTTTGTGTGTGGGGTATGTTTCCTGAAAGTTTGGCCGTACCTTTTTGTAACACCCTGTATTTTTCTACCATTCAGTCTTCCATTGTTAGCTGAGTACTGACTTGCCGTTGATATATTTGCTGCTCCAAAGGCCGTTTTAATTTTTACTAAAGACGGCATCTATCTTTCCCATAGATATGCTTTTTTTTTCTCAACTGTACATTCATCCACTAGCCATTCCTGCTTTTCCGTTTTCCATTTTGTATCAGTCTTATTTTTAGACTTCTGTATTTTCTTTTGCTTGCCTCATTTGTTAATTCATTCATTCTTCCTTCCTTCCGTAAGTTTGGTATCTCGTTTGCCACCCAAGGATTTCTACTGGCTCTTGACTTAATGCCTATTTGTCCCTATGCTGCCTTCATTATTTCATCTCTGGAAGCTACCTATTTACCTTGTATTGTATTCATTTCCCATATTTCATTGAGTCTTTGTCTAATATTCCTTTGCGAAACTCTCAACCACCTCTGGTTGTTCCACTGTCGGCCTGCACAGGCGCGAATAGCAGTAAACTTTCTGAGACGGAGCTGCCAAAATTATATATAAAAATATATTTTTCAATTGTGTACTATTTTCCACACGGAATGAACTAAAGACTGCCAACATTTTTAGAACTGTTGCTATCTATGTATAAATGTTTTTCATGCAGATAGTAGATAGTCTTAAGATTGCTCCTTGAAATACAGGTTACCCCCATGTCGCATTGATTTGGGGAGTTGGCTTCTGTGGAGTACAGCGCTTGCGGGCTTGTATAAGGCTCTAGTACGCGAGCCTAAGAGAGTACGACAAGCCTTCACATTATTTTTATTTCCGCTGCCTAAAAAAAAAAAAAAAAAAAAAAAAAAAGCCATAAGGGCTGGACCTTTGCTCTCGAATAACTGTCTCTGTATTCCTTCTATTATGCTTTGAAGTTCGATTAGTATTACAGATTGGCGTTCCACAATGTACTGATATAGGCCCTTTGCTGTTCTTTATCTACATACACATCTACATTTGGGAGACAATCTGAACAGCCGTCTGCAGTTGTTTGCAGGTGACGCTGTCGTTTATCGACTAATACAGTCATCAGAAGATCAAAACAAACTGCAAAACGATTTAGAAAAAAAATACCTGAATAGTGCGAAAAGTGGCAGTTGACCCTAAGTAACGAAAAGTGTGAGGTCATCCACATGAGTGCTAAAAGGAACTCGTTAAACTTCGGTTACACGATAACTCAGTCTAATCTAAAAGCCGTAAATTCAACTAAATACCCTGGTATTACAATTACGAACAACTTAAATTGGAAGGAACACACAGAAAATGTTGTGGGGAAGGCTAACCAAAGACTGCGTTTTATTGGCAGGACACTTAGAAAATGTGACAGAACTACTAAGGAGACTGCTTACACTTTGCTTGTCCGTCCTCTTTTAGAATACTACTACGCGGTCTGGGATCCCTACCAGAGGCGACTGACGGAGAACATAAAGTTCAAAGAAGGGCAGCACGTTTTGTATTATCGCGAAATGTGGAAGAGTGTGTCACAGAAATGAAACAGGATTTGGGCTGGATATCGTAAAAGAAAGGCCTTTTTTCATCGCGTCGGAATCTTCTCACGAAATTCGAATCGCCAACTTTCTCCTCCGAATGCGAAAATATTTTGTTGACACCGACCTACATAGGGAGAAACGATCACCGCGATAAAATAAGGGAAGTCAGTGTTCGTACGGAAAGATACTGGTGTTCAATCTTTCCGCGCGCTATACGAGACTGGAATAATAGAGAATTGTGAAGGTGGTTCGATGAACCCTCTGCCAGACACTTAAATGTGATTCGCAGAGTATCCATGTAGATGTAGATGGGCATTGGCAGTTCTATACATTGTGGTAAAGGAATGTAAAGTACGTATAAATGCGTGTCTAGACTGTACTACTATACGTTAGGATATTGTCACCACCAAATACGAGTTTCATAACCGATTCGCTGAAATTAGGGCTAGAAGCATGTGGTGTCGCTTTGAGTTGCTAACGAGTTCCGTGCTTGCTTATGGCTTTTGCTTGATAAAGTGCGTTATTTGTAAGTTTTTTATTAACATGGGTGAGTGTTGTCTGTAATGTCGATCAGTACATTAAATGGAATAGGAGAAGGGGATGTAAAGGGCATTGCCGTATTGTAATGATAAAATTAGAAAATTTGTATAAAATACATGTTTGACCATTAGGTGATCTTATTTTAAACCCAAATATCAACCGATTTCAGTCCTGCACTATCTTCACGTGTAAGGGTTAAATGGTTTAAACTACCACATGACATTTGTCATTACTTAAATAATGTGTAGAGCGTGTCATGAATATCAATATAAGACACAGGACTTTTACAAGCAAACATACTAAGTGTACACAGAGTAATACTGATGAATCTCATCAGCACTGCTATGTGTACACTTAGTGGGTTTGCTTCTAGGAGTCTTGTGTCATATATTGATATCCATGACACGGTCTACACATTATTTAAGTAATGACACATGTCATGTGGTGGCTTAAACCCCTTTAACCCTCATAGGTGAAGATAGTCCGTGACTGAAATCAGTTGATATTTGGGTTTAAGATAAAAACATCTGATGGTCGAACATGCATTTTATACATTACTTGACGGCTGTTGATACTGACCTTCCAAAAATGTTTAGAAAATTTGTGCCGGACCGAGACTCGAACCTGGATACTCCACTTTCGTAGGACGTTGCTTTAACCGACTCTGCCACCAGGACACGCTTTCCGTCCGACCCAAATTCTCAACTAATCGTACGCTCCATTGCAACGTCCCGTGTCCATTACACCAAAAACGCGCAAATTTTTAATTCCCGTAGGGCTTCGAACGATAGTTGTCCATACGCATCGAAGCATACGCTATAGAGCCGTCGCGATTATATTAATATCACTGAGGGTTATCTGTTCTGCCAGACACGTTCGACAGTTAAGGCAGCCGTTCTAGAGAAGTGGAGCGCTCGGGTTCGAGTCTCGGTCCAGCACAAATTTTCAACTTTCACCAATACAGCGTCCCGTGCGGCTGGGAATTATTGTTTACCACCTACCCCTTTCCCTTTCTTCTCCGTTTCTCTACTTTAGGAAAAAAAGTTTATTTTTGAGGTGCTTTTCGACGATTTTCGCTGCGTCCACGTTGGACAGAACTATCAAATGTTGTAAGAAGTTGTATGACTGTGACACTGGAGAGCACGATCGCTCTGTTAACAGATTCACAGCCTTCCATAGGGTGAAAATCACGACCCGCGACTGAACTTGCACCTTTATAGGTGAGAGTAGTAAGACGTTAATATTTAAAAACAATGGAGGACGATCGGTGTCGTTTCCACAAGTGTCTTGAGTCCCTAGGCTCCTATTGCAAACAGCATATGTACTCTGATGACCTCCAGTTGTGTCTAGGTGCTAAACCTATAAACCTGAAGAAATTATCGAGAATCTCTATACTGACCTGTATGCACTACCAAAATGGGCGCAGGAACAGCTGAACCCATCCAAAACCCAAGCGGTGCTGGCTGGTGATTCTAGGCTCGTTAACCCGAAATATCGGGAATCCCTACCATCTTTAACACTAAATGAGACACGTATCGACTTCTTTCCTTCTGCAAAGTGTCTAGGAGTGATAACAGAAGAAAATCTAAATTGGGCTGTAATTTCCTGTAATTTACAGGAAGGTATCAAGAAGTCTTCGTGCCATACAAAAATATAAAAAGCTCTTCCCTCTTGACGTGAAAAAGAAACTTTTACAAAGACTTCCAATTCTTCTTGATTACAGGTATGTTACCCTGCAAGGTCTTTCTCAGGAAACCTGGCGGCACCTGCTTGGAACTGTTTGCGATTGCCTGTGTGCGTTTTATCTGTAATATTCGCTGTTCGATCACATTGCACCATCATATGCACAGCTATCCTGGCTGCTTGCAGACAAGGGCAGAGATTTCAATACTCTGTCTTCTCTGCTGTCCTACCAATGAATATCTCTCTCATATCTCTCCTCGACCTTGACGCTCTTGTCTGAACATCATGGCAGAAACACCCGTTCCCATCAGAACAAAATCCCTTCTGTTCCAGTCCGTCGTCTAGCCACCTTTTCAAAGTCCTCCTCAGTAGCGGGAACCCGACGTTGGAACAACC
The DNA here is from genome assembly GCF_023864275.1 of Schistocerca cancellata. Lineage (NCBI taxonomy): Eukaryota > Metazoa > Arthropoda > Insecta > Orthoptera > Acrididae > Schistocerca > Schistocerca cancellata. The sequence continues at coordinate 471,537,527 of NC_064627.1, forward strand.
TTCCGTACTATATTAGAGAACTAAATAAAATCTCCAGCCTCAGAAGACGGGTAATAGCATATCTACTAAAGCAATAATATTATCATTGTCCTTGTACACAGTCGCTACCTTTGCTCATCCCTGCTTCCAACCTGATTTTCATTTCCCAGTATTCTCAGTCGATGTAGTCTTCTTAAATTTTCCTTTTCCGAGAACTTGCAGTATCATAAAACGTGGAAATTCGTCTTTTACCTGCCAGTTATTATTGCTATTAATATCACAATTATGGTCATTTATTATTATTATTATTATTATTATTATTATAGTACTATTGTCACAGTTAGTGGCTGGAGCTGCAGTGGTCCAAGTAATGCCAGTACTAACTTTGTTAGTTCGTAATCAGTATAATTTACTCACACCGCTAGTTCTGACACTCATGTCACTTAAATACTAGTTGTCAAATTAGAGTTCTTATTTTATTAGGTAACTATGATGTAATAGGCTGGCCGGGGTGGCCGAGCGGTTTTAGGCGTTACAGTCTGGAACCGCGCGACATCACACTCATCTATGCCTCAGGCATGGATGTGTGTGATGTCCTTAGGTTAATTAGGTTTAAGTAGTTCTGAATTCTAGGGGACTGATGACCTCAGATGTTAAGTCCCATAGTGCTTGGAGCCATTTTTTTATGATGTTATGGAGACTGTATGTGTGAAGCCTTGGTGCGATGGAAGAGGTGGTCTCATGTTAAAAGTAAATAAACGGTAGTCACGATCACGTTTCTCGCCTTGAGTTGGATGGAGGAGGCCCTCGTAAGACACAGTAGATGAAGCTGCTGTATGTTTTTGAAGCTAGCTGTCGTCGCATATTCGCCTCCCGCCTCACACGGTTGGCTGTTTTGCTCGTGCACGTTCGCTGCTGATGAAGGCTTGCGGGCGCCTTTCTTTTGCGTGAAGACCACACGAGCCGAACCGGAGAACCGCGTCTCCGCAAACGAGCGACGAGACCGGCTCGAGGGAGTGCCCGCGGTCGCACTGTGGCAAATTTTGATCTCCACCTCTTATTCTTCTCTCCCCTCCTCTGCTCGTCTTCATCCACCGGTCGCTGCTGGCACGCGGGTTGCATAAGCGTCCGGGGCGCTGCGGCGCCGCGGTCTGTAATTACGTCCGTGCTGTGCTGCGCTGTGCGAGCGAGCCCAGCCACAGGCCCGCTCGCTAATCTCGGCAAATAAAAAGAGGCGCACGCTCCGCAAACAAAAATATTGCACCGCCCTGCCGGGGGCGTCTCCTTTATTTCTTCTGTGCGCTTCTTTTGTGCCCAAGGGGCATTTCTTTTTCTGTTTTTGCCGCCCCCCTCTCCCTCCCCCCCCCCCCTCAATCTCACGTAGTTTCCTTTTTCTGCCCCCTTTCACTGCTCCTTTCCTGCCCCCGCGATAAAAAGAGCAAAAACCGCTTGCGCGCGAGCACGCCGTCATAAATTCCGGTCGCATTAAGGATGCGCCACGGCGAGGCGCGGAGCGGCGCGGACAAAGGCGGGCCCCGCCGACTGTTTGCAGGTTGTCTGAGGCCGGCCGCTGCCTGAGATATTATCGCGCCGCCGCGGCTGCCCGCTTTCCGAAAAGGACCCGCCGCTGCACCCAGTGGGTCCTCCGACCGGCCAGACTGGCTGCGTGTGCGCTGAGAAAAGTCCTAAAGACCGTCTGGTGACTGTTTTTCCTTGCATAAGTGCTGCAAAAAAATTATCTTACTGTTTCTAGGAAATCACATGGAACGATCAAATACGCTCAGTCGTAGGTAAAGCAGGTAGCAGAAATCCACTCATTGGTAAAATAATAGCTGCCCACACGCGAGCGGATTTCCGCGACGGGTTAGAACCGCTGCCCTGTTTCGCGGGTATATCCAACCCGCCGATCTGCGGCCCGTCGTTTCCCACTAACGTACAGGCCCCGCCTGCCGGATCTATTTTCTCAGATCTCATAAATCAGGATATGGTCCTGAGGAGTAACAGCGATCTGCTAATACAGCTGGGTTAAAACAACAGTCTAAATCGGAATAATATTTTGTTAGTGACTTCACGTAGTTTCTTTATTCAGAAAATAAGTACGGTACTAACAAGAATAGCAGAAAGTTACTGGCAGATTAAAACTGTGTGCCGGACCGAGACTCGAACTCGGGACCTTTGCCTTTCGCGGGCAAGTGCTCTACCATCTGAGCTACACAAGCACGACTCACGAACCGTCCTCGCACCTTCAATTCCGTCAGTAGCTCTTCTCCTACCTTCCAAACTTCACAGAAGCTCTTCTGCGAACCTTGCAGAACGAGCACTCCTGGAAAAAGGATATTGGACATAGCTTAGCCACAGCGTGGGGGATGTTTCCAGAATGAGATTTCACTCTACAGCGGAGTGTGCACTGATAGAGCTGGTAGAGCACTTTCCCGCGAAAGGCAAAGGTCCCGAGTTCGAGTCTCGGTCCGGCACACAGTTTTAATCTGCCAGGAAGTTTCATATCAGTGCGGCTTTTTTTTTTACTGTAGTTCATTCCCGTACTTTTAAAGTAGTTTATATCTTCGAGAGAAGAAAATTATGGCAGTCGCCAGGTGTTTGTACTGTATGTACCCATATGTTTCTCGAAAGAAAAATCGCACAAGGATATATATATAATTGCGGAATCGTGGACATTCCTCTGAGAATCATGAAAATTCAATATGTTAGGAAGAGGGCCTTTGTTCATTAACAGGAAGTACTTGAAAGACGTGACGAGTTTCACACTAAACAACATGGAACGATATTATACGAGTACTTTAATATGGATAAGAACCACAACCACCACGACTTTGTCCTCCTAAATAAGTGATGAGGCTTTCAATTACACTGCGCCTCTAGATGGTAAGTAAGAGAAAAGAGCCATTTAGCATCGCTAGCTCAGTTGTAGAAGGTGCGAGAGAGGGGAGATTTGTGAAATGAATGACAAAAGTAAGAAAAAGTTTCTTTTTCTGCGAGTTTTCCGGTTAGAGAACACTCTCCGTGTGTTTCAGGGGTAGAGGTCGTTATTAAAAAGAATTTTGAGACCAGATTTTTAGAGGTGCAAGTGCCAGGTATTAAGCTGTTCAAGAATATCATGCCAGAACCGACTCCAGAAGTGCCCCGGTGCATCCTTGTCTGCGCAGCCAGCGGTGTCAAAAGCCCTCGTCGCAGCGCTCCACTCCTTGAGATCTGTGACTCTTGCGTCCGCTCTGCTGAAGGTGAATGGAGCTGGTTTTCTGTAGAGCGTCTTCTTACATCCACGTTAATTTAGACTTTATCTGGGGATTCCACACGTATCCAGAGGGGAAACGACTAGTTTTTGTACCAAACGGTACCTCTCCATCTGAACCAGACCCTTTAAACTCAGCAAGCATAATGAGTGGTTTTTAAATTACGTATTTCAGTCTCGGATGTCACAAACATAGTTATAATCGGTTTCGACGTATTACCAAGTCTTCATCAACTGATCTGAATGTGTCACATAGTAAATTATCAACTGTTAACCTGATGATGATTTTGTAGTAAATTGAAATCTGTTAGGATGGCATTTGTTTGATCTGCGGCTGAAATACATTATAAAAAACAACTTGCAAAATGTGCACTAAGTAAGCCGAGACTGTGCATGTGTTTCTGTCATACACCGCGGCCGGGTGGCATCATAAAGACATTTTGCGTCGTTACGTCAAGTTCTTATGCAACGAGCATCCGTTCACTAGGACCGTACCTCAAAACTAAAATAAAGAATGTATTTAGAGCTGTACGTACTTGCTGTTGCACTCACTGTACTCGATAGTATTTTATATTTTTGGATATTCTAACCATCTCAATTTCTCTCATCTGCCTCTCTTTGCGGCCACAACTTGGCTATTTCCGCGTACAGTAGCCGGTGCCACTAATCTGTTCTGTCTGCTATGAAGAGTTTTTCTTAGACGTCGCCTTTTCTTTCTATACTGCCGACCACTAAAATTTCAAAACCAGCAAAATAGCGAATAACTAAATTTTAAAGTACAAAGCAATTACATACATTGGCTGCGAGCGGGAATTGATTGAAATCTATGGGGAAAATTGAAAGTTTGTGCCGGACCGTGATTCGAACGCGGGTCTCCTGCTTAGTGGACAGATGCTCTGATCACTGAGCCATCCGGACACAGTGGTTACTGCAACTGCACGAAGTGCTAATGTAGCACCCCTTACCCATTCTCCTTATTACTTGCGGCATTTCGTAGATTCCGGTAAGATTTAGAGCTTAGTGTGCATCTCTACTGAAAAGATCATTAGCCGTCTCGCATTTGACTTTGTGTTTGTACACACTGTTATAGTGAGAAGACTAGTTAATTCAAACTGTAGCTTCTTTGGGTGATACAGGGCTAGTGAACTGAAAAGCGATGCACGGAATTCGGTTTGCGAATGTGGTTGTATTAGAAACATATTGATTAAAGAATTAAGATATGTAAATATTTACTATTATTATTGGATCAACGATACAAACATAAATTCGGGATAGTCTGACTGGGTGTAGACACGACTCGGTAATTTGGCAAGTGGACAGGGCAGGGTAGGGGGGAGACTGTTTCATCTTGTCAGTCGATGGAGTTAGTTTTACATGAATTGAGTGGCAGATACGATGTCAGCACGACGTGTTGGTCGCCCATCGTCACGTGTGTGTGGGTTGACAGTTGGCAACTTTCATCTTCCATGTAATGCAGCTTGGAGGCAATGCCATGGATAGCTTAACACATTCCTCTTACTGTAGAGACTGGCCTAATAGGTATTGTGTGAAACCGGCAGCTGACATGGTGTTAATGTACTTGTGCTCAGTATCCGTAATGATTATCTCACAGAGGTGACGTTAGCGTAATGTTTGGAGGCTGAGGTCAGGCAGGGAAGTGCAGTTGGTTGCTTAAAGATACGAGCATTGGATTATGAGAAAGGTCCACTCGACATGGAACGGAAGCATGTCATCAAGTGGCGATAGGTGTAGGAATTGTGAAGATCCAAGGCGAGGTCGTGTTGTTATCAGGAGGTCGACTGATAAGCGGAACTGAGTGATCCCGTGGAGCGCCAGGGCGTTAATGAAACATCATTAAATTAATAATGATTTATTGGCGAGAGATTTACAATCATTCCGTCTTCTTCCCGGCGCTGCCTAGCAGCGACCATGCAGTGCCCGGTGAGGAACTTGCCGAGAGCAGGTCCTGGTTTTGCCTGTGGTCAATACAGCAGCCCATAGAAGGGTGCGGAGGCTGTGCGTCTCTGCATCTCAGAACGTCTATCGGAGCCTCAGCAGCTCTCGACGAGTGAAGGTGCGCTTAGGCTCATTACCAGAATATTGCGTACCCTAGCAGTCGGTTGTCGAGATGGCCTGAAGGCGAAGACTCAACAATACCACGGAGGACAGCCCAAGTGGCGGTCCCAGCATACACTCGGTTAGGCGGTACTTGTACTGCCTCACTAGTGGCGACAAAGGCACCCAGCACCCACGTTGAACAATATGCAGGCGGGTAGATCGGTTACATGGAAGATTGGCCCGGTCCCCATCCTCATTGAGTCACTGTTGTGGCTGACGGGACTTAAAGCTCGCAGGTCAGAAGTCCCTTCCAAGCCTGTGAACTTCTAGCAGTGGACACCAAGTTGGCAGCAGCTTGTAGACACTTGATGAATACACCAGAGCATTCTGCAGCTTAACAGTGTTGGTCTTAGCTTTTATAGCAGGCGATCACGTGATCGCCTCTACACTGGTGACCAGATGTGCACTCGTTTTCTGAGCCTGTCATTGTTCTCTGATGCTCTAGCGTTTAACTTCAGGGTTTCACGGGGATCCTTTACGCGAAGTTTGCAACCTGAAGGGCATTCTTATGACTTCTCTAGGTGGAGTTATTACTTATGACCTCTTTACAGTAGAGCGTTCTCTCTGCTCCTCACTGTTGTCAAAATGTCGATTCAATCGCTCTTGGCTTCCCTCTTGCTTAGTCTGATGAAACTGCCTCCTAGCATGTTTCTACTTCGGTGGATAGCCAGTAGATGCGCCCCAGTCAGCGACATTTCAGTCGGTTTGTAACAGAATTTTACTCCTTCGACTACTTACTAGCCTACTTTGCAACACAGTGAATGGGGCATCACATTCATAAAGGCTGAAGACTGAGACCATAATAAATTCGCATACCACTAGAAGGCATGTCTCTTGTCTGATTCGGACTGATTGCTAACTGCCTGATCCATCTGGCTGCTAGCACTGCCTGATCTGCGACTGCTCCGACTCGTCAGTTTTGTTAAATCATCCCCCACTTTGCTGAATTTCCCGTTGTATCCTCTTTGTTCATTGGTAGGCTCCTCATTTACAGTCCCACTCAATGAGCGACCACTACTGTGAGACCATGCTTTTCAGTCTTCCTGCAGGTGACAAAAATTTCCAATCTCGCTGCGTTTGCCGTGTATCCTGGGGATTCCGGTGTCGCTCTGAGGTGTTCACCAATGTGGAACTTCAAGCTGTGGGCTGTGTCTCCCTAGCATTTTGCACACTGCTAGGATTTTCTTCGGGTGTTTGTCTGCGTTTCTTATTTATCAAGAAAGCAGCAACCCAACAGCAAACCCGTTTATTCGTAATGAGAAGCCCTTTGCTCAAGTGTTTCCAGGTATTTGTAACTTGGTAGGTTGTGGATTAGGTTTCCCTCCTGTTCTGACCGCGTGGCAGCGAAGTATTTTATGGTATGAAATTTGTTACACAGAGAAGCCACTCGGTGCAGGAACAAAAGCCTTAACATGGGGGGGCTCAGGTGGAATATGAGCTCAGATGACAGGTACACTTTTGCTGCTCCATACTGCTTCAGTTCTGTGGCAGAATGCGTCATTCATAGGGGCTAGTCAGTGGCGGCGTACCAGTCTCTCTGGAAGACATCACCAAATGTTTCATTGGGCGAGAGACCTGAGGAACATACTGGTCGGGCGGGGCAAGAGCCGAACATGATCTGTATAGAGATTGTTCAGGATAACACGTACAACACGCGGTACTGCCTTATCTCATAGAAAAATAATTACAGACACCTCGAGATAACGCACGGCCACTGGTCTTAACACGTTGGAAATTTAACATTTGCTGTCCCAATTCCCGGCTGTGCGACTCAGAGGTAATAGTTTGGTTATCCAATTAATTCAGGTGATGGACCCGTATGACAATGATGAACGCATCCTGGTAACGTTCGATCTTGTCAGACCTTCCACTCACGGATAAATCCACAGTTCTATACGCAGAAAAAATGGTTCATATGGCTCTGAGCACTATGGGACTAAACATCTGTGGTCATCAGTCTCTAGAACTTAGAACTACTTAAACCTAACTAACCTATGGACATCACGCACATCTATACCCGAGGCAGGATTCGAACCTGCGACCGTAGCGGTCGCGCGGTTCCAGACTGAAGCGCCTAGAACCGCTCGCCCACAACGGCCGGCTATACGCAGAACGAGGACGTGGTGCCACGCCTAATCCACTGACGGGGCGCGTCTCTGCTGCTCCGACAAGGGAAACCACAACAGTGGTCGCCATACTGACACTCCGTGGTGCTCTAGAATCTAAAAATCGTCACACTGTCCGTGCGAACAGGTCAGATTGCTCAAGATTGCATGATCCTTTACGGCCGAGCTAACGATGTTTGTTCTCTCGGGCGCAACTCTCGTGCGCTGAAATCTAGCATGGCGTTGAGTACGGCCGTGAAACCATCGATTCCATATTCAAATGGCAGTCGACCAACGTGAGAAGCCATGTCGGGGGAATGATAGTCCGCAGTCTCAAAAGGCCACGATCGTGTTGCGTGCTGTTAAACGTTTCTTCTTAGACGAGGCACAACAGTACCTTCTCATGAACAACCATAATTGAAGTGTTATTTTTGAATGCGAAACCCACTGCGTAGTCTCCCCTAACATTCGGAATGTCGGTAAAATGCTAATCGTTTGCATTTTAAAGCACGCAGAGCACTTAATGCCAATTTGACGTTCGTTGCAATTTTAATGGGCAGCAGCGTAGTAGCTCTTTATGAAATATTTTATCTGTCCACATAATTGTTTTCACATCTCGTTATTACACCAGATTTCACATGTTTGCAGTTTTTCTATTTCTTACTCTTCAATTTTCCCTTGGTCCACATTCAACAAACAAACAAACAAACAGTGCTATACTCTAAACATACACCTGCAGAAATTTCTTCCTCAAGTTGTCAATATTTACAACTTTCTTCTTTTAAGTTAGTGTGTGTCCACATGCAAAATCACAGTGTTACCTGTCTAGAGTGTCTCCAGCAACCTCATTCACCCTGCAGTTACCTGTTACTCTACGTGCGTGCTTCATATCCCTAAAATTACGCGAAGATGTTTGTTGGTGACAAAAAATGTTTTCAGAGGCTTAAAACCACTATATACTTCTGTGTCGAGATATGCCATGCTTTACTTACCTTTTTTGTCACTGTTAATCTGCGACCTGTGCAGCTACTGCTTCGTCTATCTTTTTTAATCTTGTCTCCTAGACAACAAAAATATTATGTTCTCTCCACTTATTTTACATTTAAACGTTTAAGAAGTACATTTTCCTTTTTGTTACGCTTCATTATACACTGCCGCCACTCCACTCGAACTACTTCACATACTTAATTTAGGTCATACTACCATTATTGTTCCTCGCCTGGCACACGTAGATTACTTAGTGTGTACCTGACTGTGCTGAAACAATCAGAACAGAAAAGCAGAAGCACAAGTATTCTTTACATGAAAAGCATAGTAAAAACATGATAGTGTCAATATCAATTATTTCTGTATTGCTCAATATTATAAAAACTGTCTGATATTAGAATCTTCCTGAACAACGCATATTCTTCAAAATCTACTTACAGATTTTTACTAATTTATAATCGTGATAAGCATCACTACCTCGAAACGTGTCACGAATAAACAAATGTAAATAATAATTTAATGACATAGTCAGTGGTTGTGGAAAATTTGGACTGTATTCGAATGTTCAAAGCTGCGTATCTATTCTACACTGTGTGACAAAAATTATCCGGACACCCCCAAAAACATACCTTTTTCATATTAGGTTCATTGTGCTGCCACCTACTGCCAGTTACTCAGTATCAGCGACCTCAGTAGTCATTAGACACCGTGAGAGAGCAGAATGAGGCGCTCCGTGGAACTCACGGACTTCGAACGTGGTCAGGTGATTGGGTGTCACTTATGTCTTATGTCATACATCTGTATGCGAGATTTCCACACTCCTGAACATCCCCAGGTCCACTGTTTCCGATGTGATAGTAAAGTGCAAACGTTAAGGGATAGGTACAGCACAAAAGCGTACAGGCCGACTTCCTCTGTTGACTGACAGACCGTCGACAGTTCAAGAGGGTAGTAATGTTTAATAGGGAGACATCTATCCAGACCATCACACAGGAATTCCAAACTGCATCAGGATCCACTGCAAGCACTATGACAGGCGGTAGGTGAGAAAACCTGAATTTCATGGTCGAGCGGCTGCTCATAAACCACACATCACGCCGGTAAATGGCAAACGACGCCTCGCTTGGTGTAAGGAGCGTAAACATTGGATGATTGAACAGTGGAAAAACGTTGTCTGGAGTGACGAATCACGGTACACAATTTGGCGATCCGATAGCAGCGTGTGGGTAAGGCGAATGCCCGGTGAACGTCATCTACCAGCGTGTGTAGTGCCAACAGTAAAATTCGGAGGCGGTGGTGTTAAGATGTGGTCGTGTTTTTCATGGAGGGGGCGTGCACCCCTCGTTGTTTTGCGTGCCACTATCACGGCACAGGCCTACACTGATTTTTAAGCACTTGCTTCCCACTCTTGAAGAGCAATTCGGAGATGGCGATTGCATATTTCAACAAGATCGAGCACCTGTTCACAATGCACGGTCTGTGGTGTTGTTACACGACGATAACATCCCTGTAATGGACTGCCCTGCACGGAGTCCTGATCTGAATCCTATAGAACCTTTGGGATGTTTTGGAACGCCGACTTCGTGCCAGGTCTCACCGACCGACTTCGATGCCTTTCCTCATTGCAGCACTCTGTGGAGAATGTGCTGCCATTCCCCAAGAAACCTTCCAGCACCTGAGTGAGCGTATGCCTGCGAGAGTGGAAGCTGTCATCAAGGCTAAGGGTGGGCCAACACCATATTGAATTCCAGCATTATCGATGGAGGGCTCGACGAACTTGTAAGCCATTTTCAGCTAGGTGTCCGGGTACTTTTGATCACATAGTGTATTTCATTCAATATCATCAAAATGTCACCCTCCACGGGAACGCCGATGACGTCTGCTAATTTTAACATTGCTTGTACTTTCACTACGGAGACACTTCACGCAGTAATTCAGAAGCTGGATTCACTCAGATTCCCATCCAGTCATATAGGCATAGGTTTTTCATTATTTTCCTGAATCGATGAAACTAGTTTCGGGGCGATTCTTTGAAATGACTAAAGAATATCCTTCCTTATGTTCGCCCTATGCGAGCTTCTGCTCTGTCGCTAATGAACACATCGTCGACTCGATGTTAAATTTCTGTTTTCCTCTTCTACACTTTTGTCTCTGTACAAATGAAGTAATTTGTAGTTTTATTGGGTCTGCGCGGTACTTCAGTTTCAGTGCTTATAAATTTGTCTCAATACGTTATAGAGACTGTTTTTCAGTGTAGCTTCCTGTTCACTGTTTATCACCAAAATTACCTACTTACCTTCTTGTTACATGCGAGTCGTCGGCGAAAGATCTTCGTGCCAGGATAGTAGTGTTTACGTATCGCCTGTGATGTATGCAACCCAACAGACAGCAGTGTATAACCAAAGTACCCACCTTGCGGCTAACGTCTAATAGCAGACTACATCGAGACAGAGCGACAGATGATAGCGCACTGGTTTAGCCACTGGACGCACATCTGGGTGGAGGCATGCTCAAACTACCGGACTTTCATTGCGGTATACGTTATTGATAGATTCCCTAGATCACCTCCGGCGAAAGCTGTGGTGCCGTGGAAGTTTCCCAATTTCAGCACTTCGTCGATTCACCATTAAACTAAGGGTAATACCAAACTACGTGCCACGATAATCTTGTATTGAAATCGCACTTCGAACGTATTTGATTCCTATCGTAGTCAAGTCATCCTACGTCAGACTTTTCGCGGTCTGCCGAAATGAGTTGAGCCGGATGACGATGTCGATAAACTGAGTCCAATTTCTTGAAGAGATTATTAACAATTCTTTCAATAGTTGCGGCATTTATAGTAGTTTAGAACCTTACAGGTACATTTTCAGGCTTGACCTACTGAGACTGCACTGACAGTGCCTGATCTTAACAATAAACATCAAAGTGGCAAAACATGCTTTATAAACGTTTGAAAAATGAATGCCACAATCCGCACAGGCCTTTTACGAAGTCAAAATAAAGTCCAATTTCTTTAGCCATTCTCCTCCAGCAGTGAAAATGCCCTGTTTATAATGAAATCACTATTAAAGTCTACCTTCTTCGTATAGGTACTGTCCTGAATCTTGCTACATGAAAAGATTGAAGCTCACGATCCGCTCTTCAGCTTCTGTCTGCTAACAGTTCTCCTCTAATACGCAAACTCCTCTCAAGCTCTCCCTTAGCTCTCCTGGCGAACTGTGCAGCTGCGCGACAAGGTCTCTCTTCTCAGTAATGGTCCCCATTCGGGACTCTGTTAGATGTAAAGTTTGCGCCATTTGTTCTTAAGGATCCTAAGTGAACCAATTTCCTGAACTACCATATGTCAAGGATTATGAAGTTTCATGATTTAACAAAATAAGATAATACATGATTTACTTGAGGAAAAAAATTGTGCTAACAAAGAGTCGTGCTAAATATGGCAAATATTAATCTCAGAAGAATTGCACGCAGCCGACAAAACAGGTGTTACGAGCAAGTTGATAGTTCAATATAGAAATTAATTTGAAAAAATAAATGTCTTTCAGAAATAAAGAGAAACGAGATATGGTGCTGCTTCATGGAGAATGCTAAAAGAATACGAAAAAAAATAGTTGTGTTACACGTACAAGGCTACGTCATTCAACGATTATGCAAACAATTGTTGTTAAGGGGGTACTGGAATACTACTCGGTCGGTACGGAGCAACCAGAAACGAGCAAAGCGAACGAAATAAATGTTCTGACAGTTGTTGCCCATAGTTAAGATGTTAGCTTCAGAGAAAGTGGAAGTCAGTTCACTGTAGATCGCATTTTGCGCACAAACAGTTCCCATCCGCGTTGTGTACAGATTAACCTGTCTGAATGCAGAAGACATGTGAATCCTGTCGCTCGATTCTGATGCGACGTCAGCGAACCTTTACCATTTCACGGGAAACTGAATGTAAGAAATATGCATTACCTAATCGCTGAGAACCTGCCCTGGTTGAGGCGGGTATAACATTAGAGACAGAAGAGTGTGGGACTACCGTAGACTACGTGATTGGTCCCTACTTTATTGAAGAAACGTTAACGGATAAAAAATACCCAAATTTTTTTGCCGAATTGTTACCAGCTGTCCTAGAACTGGTAACACTTGAAATAGCAGCACTTGTTAGTGGCTAGGAGGTGGCTCACCCGGCTCTTGCTTGTTGGGTAGGACGTGAAGGCGTTTTCGGTTGCTCTTCATGTTGTTCTTATTTGACACCAATTGACTTATTTTTCTGTGGGGGGGTGAACACGCAGATGAAGTGTATGCAGAAGTTTCGTCGACCCAAGAGGATTTAAAACATAACTTCACTGCAGCATGTGCAATGCTATCGAAGGAATCTGTTCAGTCCTTGGATCTGTTCAGTTCTTGGATCAGAAAGTGCAAACGTGTATTGCAGTAGAATGTGGGCGTATCGCACACTTGATGACGTAAATTGAATTTTAAAGAAGTTTGTGATTTTTCTTTTTGTTGCTCTTGCTCGTGTAATTTTGCAGTGTAAGCATGTATGTTGACATTAAACTAATGACGCGAAGTTGTTATTTAACAGACATAACTAAATACATTGAATTTTTGAGATTGCACCTTCATTTCTGGCCTCTTGCATTAGCAATAACAGAACAGTTAACTGGTGAACCATCCTTCGATATTACGGCCCTTACCTTCCAGTTGGTGGGTTGGTCCAACCACATGCATCCAAGAGTGATCAATATCAGTTTTAAATTACATTTCTCCACCATTTCTCTTTCACCTGCGTCCCGCTGCAGCGCTCCATCAGCCTGACGCAACAGTTCCGTAGGACAACACAAACTTCCGCATAAGACAGCAATCGGAACTGCCCTATGTAAGTGTGTTGCTCCTGATTCACTGGTATGAATATTTACTTATAGAACTCCTGGTAGGCTTGGAAATAATAAATTGAGTAGCTTTCTTCGTTGCTATTAAAAAGAAACATACTGACATATATCTCTTTTTTATACTGTAAAAAGGTTTTCTCACTTGAAGGATTAAAAACAGAAAAATCGTAAGTACTTAATATTGTAAATACTCCGAAACTGGTAATTTGAGTTGGAAAAATGGAGCACTGTTGAAATTCGTCCCTTTCCGACCTTGGATACTCTCAGCAAAAATTACTATAGTTATATTTCATATGGCGAAGTTGATACCGACATCTCCTTAATTAACATAGCTGTGTAAAGAGAACATACTTCAGTTGGTGACCACTTTTCACAATTCATTTGGTTGAAAACTTAGTAATGTCCTAAACAGTTCACTGATCTCTGAGATGAGCACTTTAGCACCATCAGTCTTTATGCTTAAAAATACGAGCGTATGGAGTATTAGATCAGCTGTGCGACTGGACTGAAGAGTTTCTAGCAAACAGAATACAGCATGTCATTCTCAACGGAGAGAAGTTTTCAGATGAAAAGGCAACTTCGGTCGTGCCCAAGAGGAGTGTAATACCTCTATTACTTTTCAAAATATATGTGTAAATGGTCTAGTAAATAACATCGGATATTTCATGAGAGTTTTCGCTGAATATGCTGTTATATACAGAGAAGCCTGATGCTAGAAAATTGCACCGAAATGCACGAAGACCCCCAGAGGATAAACGCTCGGTGCAGGGGGTGGCAACTGACCTTCCACAGGTAACGTATTGGGTGTACGTAGACGGAAAAGCCCATTATTGTATGACTACATAATTGCACAACAATCAGTTGAAGCAGTCACTTCCTTAAAATATCTAGGAGTATGCGTACGGAACGATTTGAAATAGAACGACCATATAAAGTTAATCGAAAGAAAGGCAGATACCGGACTGAGATTCATTGGAAGAATTCTCAGGAAATGTTCTCCACCATCAAAGGAAGCAGGTTACAATACGCTCCTCCCATCAATGCTTGAATATTGCTCGTCACTGTGGGATTCGTACCAGACAGGAATGATAAAGGAAATAGGAAAGATCTAAAGAAGAGTAGCGCTTTTTGTTACAGTTTCATTTATGAAGCACGAAAGCGTCGCAGAGGTGATCAACCAACTCCAGTGGCCTATTGTCATATGTTGACGACGTAATGACTTTTATATTGATAATCATAAGGCTGCTGGAAGCCAGCAAGCGCACCCCAGGATTGGAAATCAGACACACAATGCAGATAGCAGGCAAAACTGGTAGCGTTTAGATTACTGGAGGTAAATAGTAACGGCAGATTCCTGCGAATTGCAGACGCACTGGGCAGCTGTCCCAGACGAGAAGTTTGACTTCAGAGATCTAACTGGGAACTCCATCTGCCGCCTAGACACTATTGTCAGGCATCACAGTTAAAGGTGGTCACAAGAAGTGCAGTAAGCTTGATACTTGCCTCTGGAACCGCAGCGTTGTTGGATTTACATAGGTTAGAGTGCTACAACAGCAGTCCCCACTCAGGAGAGGCCTCAGGGCAGGGTCAAGTGACGTAAAACACTGTTGTTGCTAGCCATAAGAGGAAGGGCAATGACGTTTAGCTTTCAGCTGAACGCTGTTGCTACTAAACGTGGAGTTTGCTAATAGTAAGTGCAGAAACACACCCCTATTAACCGAATAGGAGGAGGAATCTGAATGTGGTTGGCCATTGATGTCTTGGAGGTGCAGAGTCACTTGTCAGAGTGGCCGAAGATTCTACAGTGTCAGTGGTTTGGTGGGCCGACTATAGGTGAGTAGAAATAGTGCGCGCCCACATTCTTTTAAAAACCCATGTCTTTGTATTCAGACAATATTCTCAGCCAGATCATTGCGTGCCAAATCCGTGTCGCTCGTTGCCAGCCTCAATTAAGCTCAGGCAAGTCTTTTTTGTCACTTTGAGCGCTGCCCTGGAAGTTCGTACTTTGCAATGGTGCTAGTGGTTGTTATTTCTGTTAGCTCTCACCTCATGGACTCAGGCATGGATTTCTGTTGTGCAACCAGTTGCAACCTTTACTTTTTCTAATGATTAGAACTAGCCTTCATTGGAATAGTTAGTCTGACTGCAAATAAGAAGTGTTTATCAGACCCCAGAGTATCTTCGAGTTTCCTGCTGCGAGCATCCTATCGGGTCCCAAGATCTGTGCTGCTTGTAGGTGTCATGCGATAGTGTTTGGCGCTGAGCCATTCAATCAACCTGCCTTCACTGGAAGACTGTTTCTCTGCTTTTGCTCCTAACCACTCGAAAACTGTAAAATAACCTGACCCCCCCCTCCCCCACCCTCTGTTTTCCCTATATCGTGTGGTAGGACGCGTTAAAACGCTGCAAGATATGCGTTCTGCGTCACGCTATGGCCTGCTGTTGAAATTCCGCGAGCGTACGTTCCTTGAAGAGTCAAAAAATATATTTTTTCTTCGCACGTGTATCTCGCGAAAGAATCATGAAAATAAAATTAGACACATACGAGCCCACACAGAGACTTACCGGATGCTACCCCGCGCCACCCCCGCAATGAGGCTTTTTGAGTGTAGATGTATACTGTCTACGAAGTCCAGCGGATTGACTCAAGCGTGTCAGCTGTGTGCATACAGTATCATCCAGATGTTTGGAGGCTTCCATTTTAAAAGACCCTCGGGTAGGACTGTGCAGGCCAAGCAGATCTCTGCGTGCGCACGCTACTGAGGAACGTGCAAGCAGACGTGAAAAGGGGCGCTCCTGCCGACGGAGCCGCTCTGCCACGATGCTCCAGGGCCTGTAGTCTCTTGTCCCTACATTCAGAGCAGCGAATAGGACGCGAGTACTTTGAATATGCACTTAGTGGTATTTCAGGCAAAAGTGAAACGAAACTACAAAGTTGAAGAGCGCTGGAGCACAGCGTTGACACAGATCTTTCGTAACGTTTGTAAGTTGCATATTTCCCCCAACGTTTGATACTTGAGAATGCAAAGCGCTTGCCCAACCTAAAGGCTCAGTGCTTAAGAGATGGCGGCGTTTTTCTGCACTAGCGGTGTTCGAATCCTCGCCCGTCCAACCCGGTTGGCTCAATCGCTGCAGGCTAATGCAGGGGTGTTTCCGTCCTGTCCTCTTACCATAAGTCTCTAACTGAGCCCATCCATAATCTCGATGTCGTCAGAACCTTAATTCGCTTTCAGAGCTCTAATGTGTGATCGTTTGTAACTGACGGGCAGCAGTTCATTGTTTCAGTACATGGCATTCGTCCTTAAAGGAATAATTTTCATCGGTACATTTCGGCAATTGTCTAAATAAAGGAAATACTAAGTAAATAATCGTATGTGAGGAAAACTTTTTCTAGGCGATGAGGATATTTCTGTTTTTCGCACAGAACCTTTAATATAATAATGTCACGCATCAGATGAAGAACAACATTTTTTACTGAAAACATTGGAGATCTTTGCCATGAAATTGTACACTACGTACTTTCCGTCGACGTCCTGTATCATATTGAGAGCCATTTCCTATTACAGCAAAAATTAAATGGCTCGGAATTATGATATCCGAAAACAGTAATAAATCTTTCTCACTGAGTTGATTTATTCCACGCACTACCTGTTTCGGAACGCGTCTTACATCTTCACGAATGTTTGGGTGAAATCCCATACAAAAACATTGGCGAGTTAGGTCACTATTAACAGTATTTCGTAACCACGACGCAACTGTCATTGGTGACGTGTTTCAGCAATGCATTCATTGGAATAATCTCAATGTTTCGCCTAAGCACATCTGAACATCAAGGGTAGCTCCCAAAGCATGTAATGTGAGGAATAAATCAACTCAGTGGCAAAACTTCAGGAAGGGACGGTATAACTGCTGAACTACATAAAAAGGGAGGATATACAGTTGCGAAATTATTATATAAACTCATGTCCAACGTAGAGACAATGCCAGCTGAGACCTTAAAAAGAGCGATATACAAGAATTCGGAAATTGTAGAGGCATCTCATTAATTGGCACAGCCTACGAAGTGTTCTCAAAGATTCTCTATAAGAGACTGGAACCATATTTAAGAAGTAACAGATGACAAATGAACGGGATATATGAAGAATCGTTTCACTGCTGGTCAGATATTTGTACTCAAAGAAGCCATATCAAAATATTGGGTATTCAGTAAAATAGTTCCAACGTTGTTTGTTAATTTTAAGAATTTTAAGAAATAAGTAGAGAAAAGTTTTTACAGAAAATGCAGTAGTCGGGAATATCAAAGAAGATTACGAATCCTGTAAAAGTTACACTAGCGAAAATGTAGAATATTCCATGGCTTTTGACACAAAAGCAGGAGTCAGGAAAGGAAACGGAATGTCACCACTCTTGTTCAGCATAATAATACAGGAACCACAGGGCACAGTAGGCAGAAGAAGAAATTATCACAGGAATAAAAATAAATGTACTGGCTTTCGCGGATGATGTAAATAACTAGAGGATTGAAAAACAAATGGAAGCGTGGATCAAAGCAGCATCCAGAGCGTAATATTCACTCAACAAATTATTGTTATCCAGAATTTGTACAAGAGGAATCAGTATATATATATTATATAAAACCATTACTATATGGAGCAGAAATAAGGAGAATAGATAAGTATAGAGCGAGGAAGATAAAGGTTTTGAAATTACAACCCCGCCGTAGAGGTTTGGAACAATATTTTATGGAGGAGTATGGCGAAGGAGGAGGAACAGGAAACTCAATGAGATATATAATGAACCAGATGTTGTTGCGGAAGCCAAGACATGGAGACTAAGACGGGCCGGCCACGTCTTTACATCAAAGGCGGGATCAGGACTGAGAGCAGTATCAGTGAAGAAAGTCGAATAACAAAGACCTTTAGGCAGACCGAAAATAAGATAAACACACCCGATGGCCAAGGATCTTCGGGTACTTGAAGCAAAGTAAGATGATGCCAAGAATAGAACGCCCTGGAGGAGACTACCTGACGAAGACAAAAACCAACTGCTGTTTTCGGGGCCAGGTGAGTAAAGATAAGTTACCGAAGTTGACATGTCGTCAACATTTCATCTATGGAGATGGACAAGTGTATGCCCGAAAAAGTCTGTTAACAAATAGTCATACATTCACCAGGTCTATAGCCAAGGTGCATGGCTACCTTCTCGTGTCAACTAAACTGCTGCGTCATGTGGACATCCACGGCATCCACAGAGGTTCTCTGGTAACAGAATGATTTGTTGCACTCTGACCAGGTTTATGCCATGTTCCTTAAAATCCGAAAAATCTCTGACAGTGTTCCATGCCATGACCTCGTAAATAAAATAGTCTTGCGGAATACATCGTGGGACACGAAAGTTGCGGCCAGTGTGTCTCAAAGAAGTGTGTTAGGACTGTCGCTGTTCATGATACAGTAAATACGTGCTAGATAACTGCTTTAGCTCTCTGAAGCAGATTGCAAACGACGCAGTTCATCAAAAAATGGCTCTGAGCACTATGGGACTTAACGTCTGAGGTCATCAATCCTCTATAACTTGGAACTACTTAAACCTAACTAACCTAAGGACATCACACACATCCATACCCGAGGCAGGATTCGAACCTGCGACCGTAGCAGTCGCGCGGTTCCGGACTTAAGCGCCTAGAACCGCTCTGCCACCGCGGCCGGCTCGCAGTTCATCATTGGGCGATCACTTCTTTAGAATACTGATATAAAATGTAGGCTGATCTCAATGAAGTAGGTCCTTTACAAGTGTACGATTAATTATTTTTCATTGCTACGAGATACGAACGTCCGCAGCTCGTGGTCGTGCGGTAGCGTTCTCGCTTCCCGCGCCCGGGTTCCCGGGTTCGATTTCCGGCGGGGTCAGGGATTTTCTCTGCCTCGTGATGACTGGGTGTCGTGTGATGTCCTTAGGTTAGTTAGGTTTAAGTAGTTCTACGTTCTAGGGAACTGATGACCATAGATGTTGAGTCCCATAGTGCTCAGAGCCATTACGAGATACGAACGAAATTGGATTAATCCAAGCGGTACTCCGGAATTATCGATACCAATATGAGAGGGCATTGCCGGTAGAAACAAACACAATGAGATGGTTAAAAAACTATAACGTAAAATGTTTACCTGTACATGCTCAAACAGATCGTGTTACCACAAATTGAAGAGATGCGCCCAGCCATTATCTTTCAGCATAATGGTGCATCCTCCATATCGAAGTCATAGCATACAGGACGTGCTGACTGACGCACTTCCTGAAAGGTGGACGGGTGTGATGCTCCCATTGCATCCCCCCCCCCCCCCCCCCGCACTCTTTAGATGTCACACCATTTTTGTAGTGTTACAGCAAGGCTCGCATGTTCAAACTACTAGTGAATGGTATTGCTACACTTCGTGCCCGAATCAATGAAGCAATGGGACCTGTTGATGCTGCAATGCAATCCGTACGTAGGCAGACCTTAATGTTCCGCGAGCGATGAGTGGAGCGAACACTGAAATTCTTGCGTAACCGACAAATAAACTTTGATAGCTGGTAAATATTTTATTACAAACCACGATGCCCTATCTCTAATAGGTTCCGCATTACGATTTTTTGAAATGATAGTAGGACTTTATGGACACCCTCTACACAGCCACGATGAATACAGGTGCAACAGTAGGCGAAAAGTAGGACGATTTTACACCATGCCGCGATGTTACACTCTTAGAAGACGTTTATTAGAACCCTTATAGCACTACCAGAGTATTCTGCTGATCATAAATTTGTTAGCGGCAAAACTGTGTTACTCCAACACCGGCATCCGTAATCCGCAGGGCGGAAAGATGTCACGGCACGGCATTAATCCGGAGGCGTCGGACAGCCGGCGCGAATGCTAAGTGCCACTAACCGCTCCCGGGGAAACGGAATTTAATAAGCGCGCCTCCCCGCTTTCTTGCATTCTCTTTCGCCCGGCTTCGTGCAGCACCCTGCGCCCACGAAAGCGCGCCAGGAATCGGTGTAATTTCATTTCCGCGCGACACGCGAATCTCGTTAATTGGCGCCGTGGCAACGCGGTCCATTAAGGCCGGCGACACTGGAATTAATTAGGCGAAGCCGCCTCTCCCCCCACCCCCCCCCCCCCCACCACTCGTCTGCCGGACAACCGACTCGTTTCTCGCCGACGCTAACGACGCCGCCGACGCGGATGCCGACGGCCGCTGTCTGTTAGCGACGCAGCAGCTCACTGCTGAAGATACGCCGATAACACTGTCCACGCTAAACTGATTACTTGCAAAGAGTTTAGCTGGCAGACAGGTTACGTGACAGACGTTACAATTAGATTTGCAGTAAACGGACGTGATGCTATTATTCGTACTGTGCTACATACGGGGAGTTCCGAGGTTTTGTCCCTAACGTTCAGATACAGATCCTGTATGGTTTTCAAGGGAGCGTTACATCATTCTTCTTGCAAAACAGTGGCAAATTCAGGTAACGACGATGCAGGTAGATAGCGATCAAACGCACCTCTTTCCAAAGAAGACTACAAAGACTCAATAATATTGAGATATGGTGACTGTGCTGGCCATCGAATGTTGCAACAGTAAATCCTCATGCTCACAAAACCAGTCCTGGAGGACGCGAGCTGCATGAGCAGGGGTCCTCTCGTCTTGGAACACAGCATCTCCATTAGGGAACAAATTTTGTTCCCTGGTATGGAGCTGGTGAACCAAAGTCGACACGTAGTTATTGGCAGTAATGCGACCTTACAGAGAAACCACGGGCCCATGGAGCACACGATACGGTTCCCCAAATCATCACCGGATATCTTGGGACATAAACTCGGTGGATGCAGTGTGAAAGAAGACTCATCCGACCAAACGAATTCTTCCATTGCTCCATAGTCCAGGTTTCAAGACTTCGACACCACGTTTCCCTGTTACGGGTAGTTTCATCAGTAATTAGTGGTTTTGGAATTTCAGCTTGCCGTGCAATTCCAGCTTGCCGTGCAATTCCCTGCTTATGGATCTCACTTCGTGTCCTTTTGGTGCTGGTAGGGTTGACGAGTGCGACATTAAGTTTTTTGTAACTTTTGCAACTCTCGTCACAATTCTCTTCACTGTCCCTCCGACACGACCACTCAACATACACTTTCGTCCGCATTGTGAATTAGCAGATGATGTTTTTCCGCTTTTACCGTATGCGGTATAAATCTTCAAGATGGTGCGTCTTGAAATACCAAACACTTCGGCTCAGTTGGTTAAGGAAGCAACCATCATACGGGCAACAACAATTTTCCCACGTTCGAATTCACTTAGCTTCGACAGAATGCGCTCGCAATTACACAGAACAATATTCTGACCACGGCTGACACTTGGAACGTATTGAGCGCACTGCTCAGGTGCCGTACGTGGTCAAATAAAAGAGCGCAATCTGCAGGCTTGGCCAGAATGTGTATCTATGTTCAAGCATGCATTTCTCGTGGTGTTTCTACATTTCTGTCCAACCACTGTACGTTCAGCTACTGTGGATTGGCACTGGGAAGTGGGAAATTATTATAGTAGCCCTTGAGAGTTTGGGGAAAGGTGCGATGGCATATCTCTGTGCGAAACTCCTTGCTATTTACAAGGGTAGTTTCTGAATCTCTCAGGACGATTATGTCGACTATTGTTTCAGTTACCACTGAAAAGTGTAGCTAGAATCGTAATAATTTGTGGTGGTGATCAAACTTCTCCACTTGTTCACCAGCCGGCCGGTGTGGCCGAGCGGTTCTAGGCGCTTAGGTCTGGAACCGCGCTGCTGCTACGGTCGCAGGTTCGAACCCGTCCTCGGGCATGGATGTGTGATGTCCTTAGGTTAGTTAGGTTTAAGTAGTTCTAAGTCTAGGGGACTGATGAACTCAGATGTTAAGTCCCATAGTGCTTAGAGCCATTTGAACTTATTCACCAATGCGCCAAAGTTACCCCAACAACAGATTACTTGGCGGAGACTTTGCTTGTGTAAGTCCACATATTGGTTGTTCAGAAAACCTTCCACCTCGTCGTCATTCTGGAAATGCCTGCCACGTAACGGTTACTCCAGCCGAGAAAGAGGAAGACATTAGTGCTGCCATGACGGGAGTGTCAAGTAGTGAGACAAAAAGTGGCAGGCCAAAGGAGTGGCATGAGACTGTGTCCTATGCAGAATGAGTTGCGGTGCCTTTTTGTCTTGTCGTTCTGCCGTACCTCGTTGGGAAATTTCCACGATATGCTCCTTTGATCATTTGTCCTGCTCAAGCATAATCTGTTAGCATCACACCATGGCGATGCCAAACACCACCTTGCCCGATAATAATTAGGTCTTTGCGTTTCTCGATGGTTGCGAGTACAAAGGCTTCCAGTGACTGCTTTGCTCTTCTGTCTCAGGGTCGTACTGTTACACCCATCTATCGTCCATGGTGATCAGGCAACGAAAGAATTCCTCTGGATTGGCCGGCTGCTTCGGTTCGGCTTGCTTCTTGAATGGGTGTTAACAGTCGCGGATCCCAACGATCTTTGTCATACTAAAAATACCGTGCAAGTCGTTGAAAACTGATCCACGACAGATTCTGACTTTTTCTCACTACCGCCTCGATTGTAAATCGCAGGTCATCGAGCACCAGCGTCTCCTCCCTTGAGGTTCCCGGCCCTTCACAAGTAAATTGTCTGCTATTTCTTTATTCGTCATTCAGACTTGTCTGACCATATTGGAAGCGTCTGCACCACCTATCCAATGCACCACACAATGGTGCACTGTTGACGTACACATCCACCAACCCAGCATGGACTGCTGCAGCGATCTTCACATGCAGGAAACGAATTATCGCACGATACTCAGATTGACCCCGTGGCCGTTTCACTCCTTTACACAGCCTCTTTTGTACCAAGAAACGGATGACCTTAAATCCCGCGTTCTCATCTGAGCGTGAGCTTCTCTGTACCTTGCGACCCACGTCGATTTATAAGACCCCTTTAGTACGGTACCATGGCGCGGCGATGTCAGTGTTTACCAGGATTGCAGACATGTTCTTGCTAACAAAAAAACTGATTACGTCATTTTATTATTTTCTTAGGTGATAATTGAAAATTAGACCACTCTTCGTAGTGACGGTGGAACAGTGCGTCCTGCCCATATATAACACAGGATGCAAATACCGGCTGAGAAAGCCTGTCTAGTGTGAAGAGAGACGTTAGTTGCAACTTGACGTATTTACGCCGAGAAAACCTGCCATACCACTTCCATCGTTTGTTTTGCAGTGAAACGGGAAATGTCCCAGTCGGAGTTGCTCCGCGCCGTGGTAGTTCATATTGGCCCGTAACAGACGGGTGGGCCCGGCATGCCGGAGCCCGGAAGGTATGCATCACGCCGCGCAGCACTGTGAGACCGCCTGCCCCCGCATTAGGTCCTCCCCTCGGCGTATAAATGCATCCTACGTCCCCTTAATGGTTGTTATGGCAGGGGGATTAAACAGCTGCGAGCCTTATCGCACATTTATCACCGGAACAATAACCCACCGTACGTGAATGGAACATTCGTGTCCATAAGAAACGTCTCATGCTGGTCTCATCAATATATTATACGCGGGCGCCCCTAGTTTATCACGAACGTCAGCTCTCTGAAAAGTTTTTGATCCAGTTCAGTATAACTATTGGGCGGCAGCTTATACGACCAACTCCCCTGAGTTTGCTGTTTTCCCTTAGCGAAATCGATGACGAGCACAAATGGCGGAGACCATGTGAAATACAGGGCAACTCAAAATGAATACAGCATTTACTGGCTATAACTACTTACTGCATATCGATATATCGACAAAAATAAAAAAATGTAAAAGAATCTTGGAAAACTTTTTCTACGTATTTCATGAATGTTCACTATGAAGGTTATATGGGTATCATCTATGTGACTACCGTACGCCATGTCAGCTGCTCAGTGCGTGTGCATTCCTGTACATGGCATCAGAGGTAAAGTACTTTTCATCTCATTGTAATCAAATACAAGATCTCCCTTATCTAGTATCCTAACTATGCTCATCCAAAAGACAAAAACTTCCGCAAACTCCATATCCATTATTGCCGTGCGCTTCTGGAACAAGCTGCCCTGCGTTCTGTGCACAGTCCAACGTCCTGTTTCCTGTAAGAAGCATTTCCTTCTAATAATGTTGGAAACTTAAAGTATTTTCTAGTGTAGCACCGTCAAACGGTGAAGAAAATGCTTAAATTTTGTCCCGGTTATGCTTCTTTCTCTCTTCATTTCTCAATCACTCGTATCACTTTCTTCTCCCCTATCTTCATTAATCGTATTTTATCACGTTTCTCTTTCACCCCGTCTCTCATGTCTGTTGCTGCTAGCTCTCATGATTTAAATCTACCTCCTTTCAATTTGTATTTATTGTTGCACGTCTCATGAAGAAATCTAAACAGTGTTTTTACTACACTGTAGTAACTACGAGATGATGTAATCTATATTAAATGTAAAGTATAACATTCGTATTGTAATGTATGTAATGTAAAATATTAAGGATACCTGGTTAGATGTGAGATAGGTCCTGATGGCTCTAATCTTGCCAGGTTAAATAAATCCGTATAAATTAAAAATTTCAAAGCCATAATTCATTTCACACCATATGTTCTGAAGCATATGTGGAGCCACCGACAGAAGCGCATTAAAAATGCACAGTTTGCGTTCTGGGACTGTTTTTAGCAAAGGTGTCACGTACGTAAGGCCCGCCACATAGCCCGATAAAAATAATTCTCCAAACAAATGAACTAAAAAAAGGTCTTGCTCCTGATTTCCAGTCATTTCTTCAGTATCATCTTCAAGGCTAAAATTTCTTCACCATCTACTTCCATGGGTTTAAAATAGTAATGATCTTTATTTATTTGATGGTGTATCATGATTTTCACTCCTTTTTTGGAATTGAATAATACGTTTGTTGCGAAGGACAAGCAATATCAAATTAGTGTGCCAGACAATGATGATAACGTTCCATTCGTCAAACGGGGACGTTAAAACTGGCGTCCGCTTTGTTACTTCTTGATACGAGTAGACTATGAGTCGGCAACTGGCTGCACCTCCTGAGTGTTGCTAGCTCCGCATTTAGCACCACTTTAGCACAATACTACAATGCACTATACTTGCATTCATAACAATAGCGCATTGTAAATAATAGCACATAAGTCTAACATTACTTGTTGGTGGTGTGTCAGGTGTCGGCAGGAGCAACTTCCAGTTCCTCAGCTCACCAATGTTGCACGTTTAATTTTTACCTCAAGACCACAACTAGAGGCATGCGAGGGTGAGGATTATCCGCAGTGATCACAACTTTGCGGATCAAAGCTGGCGGCGGTGCTGATAGCTGTTGATAAATATCTGCGAATATCCGCATTAATTGCTTGGTGATGAAAAAAATGTTCAGTGTTTGTATCACGATGTATATCTACTTGCATTAATTATTATTATTATTATTATTATTATTATTATTATTATTATTATTAAGTCACTTGTGTTACCCATTCGAGCTGGAGTACCACTTTATTGGATTGAATGCTGTCTCCTGGATGTGGTAGGTGCTCCAAGGAGTGTAGATGACAGCGTACGCTTTTCCCTAATTTTCTGTCCAGCTACACTTACGTCCAATTTCCGCCATACCAGCTTCATGTTCATCCCGTCTCGTTTGCAGTGACAGAGATTATTTATGCAGTTACCGAAAGCTACCGCGAAATGACATGGTTTTCTGTGATACTCAGTCATTTTGAATCTTCGCTTCATGGTCTGACTGCTGTTTATTTATGACTTACAACATGGGCCTAATTGATTTCGTATTTCCCAGAAAGTGTTCGTTTCAGTTCCGCACTGTTGCCTAATGAAGAAAATACGAGCGTACGGAATATGAGCCTAGCTGTGTGATTGAAGAGTTTCTGGCAAACAGAACACAGCATGTCATTCTAACAGAGACAAATATTTAGACGTAAAAGTAACTTGCCAAGGGAGTGCTTGAGGACCATCACTGTTCACAATATACATAATCACCTAGTAGATAACGTCGGCAGTTCCAAGAGGTTTTTCGCGAGTGATACTGCTGCATACAGAATAGTCCCAACGCTGGAAAACTGTAGCGAAATGAAGGAAGACCTGCAGAGCATAGATACTTTGTGCAGCGACTGGCAAGTTGACCCTCAGCATAAACAAATGTATCATTCTGCATCAATAGGAAGAAAGCCCCATAATTGTATGAGTACACGATTACAGAACAACTAAGGGCAGCAGTCGCATTTATTAAATATCTGGGAAGATTTAAAATGAAAGACCACAACTAATCGCATCAAAGGCGGATGTCAGAGTCAGGTATTGCTCGTCAGTGTGCGATCCACACCAGATAAGATTCACAGACATTATAGAAACGGCACAAAGAAGAGCAGCACATTTCGTTCAAAGTTCAAGCACGAAAGCAGGTTGGAGTTACTCAGCTAACTCTAGTGTCTGACGCTACAGGAGAGCCGTTCCGCACCACCGTGATATTTTGTTCTTTAACTGTAAAATTCAGAGTGCGTACATTCCTAAAAGGATCAACCTATATATCGCTTTCTCCTAAGTATATCTCGCGAAAAGATCACGAAGATAAAATTAGACATTCAAACTCACGCGGAGATTTACCGACAATCGTTCTTCTCGCGACTTCGCTATTGGAAAACGGAGAAAGTGAGAGTGGTATGCAAAGTACCCTCCGCCACACTCCATAAGGTGGCTAGAGGAATATAAATGTAAAATTGTTGGGTAGAAAGCCAGTGAATCAAACAACGTTTCACTTAAATGTATTTACAAGTGCACAGGGTGACTTATATTGAAAACTGTATTACCTTAACTTGTCTTGACATTGTAATAAATTACTGTACCTTTGATAAACGAACTATATAACTCACACTTCAAGGTGTATAACATGTGATAACCCGTAACACGTCGTCATCTGGCTTCCCAATATGGCAGACATATTTCGCACAAAACTTCATAAAATCGGCGTAATTTACGGAACGTATGAAGAATGTGTCAGACAATTTCGTATTAAATTATCGACCTCTTAAGTTCTCAGTCAGCGGACCATAAAATATGAGGTCCACCTGCGGCAAACGAAACTTTGCGCCAGGAGCAATCACACCGTCACCAATCCGGCTACAAAACAGATTGAAATGTTTTGAAAGATATTAATGTCCGTGGATGTGGATGGCGATGCGGATGTCGTTTCTCTTATCGGCGCAGACCTCTGCCTATAGCTGTTATTCGAGTGACATAGAAAGACACTTGAGCGTGTAATAACCTCATTTAAGTATATCAGGGGCGAAAAAATGTTGGGTTTATTCAGCGCTCAATGAAAAAGTTTTGACAAGGCCGTCCTCTGGTAGGCTGACATCACAGGACGAATGTTATCAGAGTCGGTGGTGGTAAGGTTTTTCCCTCCGGCGCCAAGAAGACTGGGACAGAACAGCTGGCTACCATAAACAGTGCGCGCCCAGCCCATCAAGTGTTTCTTGCAGCGGCTGGGCTTGCGTACACACACACACACACACACACACACACACACACACACACACACTATGAGGGGAGACGAGACGCGGCCCTCTCTGATTTACCGACGGCTATTAATTAGCGCTCTTGACGACGGCCATAAATTGTCTGAGAGACACTCAGTGCCTACTCGCGTGTCGCTGCTTCGGACGACCACAATCTGGAGACTGCGGCGCTCAGTGACCAGATGGAACCGACCTCTGGCTTACAGGAAAGAGATGCAGACTGTGATTAAAATGATAAAAGACGAAGTTGACACAGTATTTTCTTAAAATACAATAATACCTCATTCACTTCTAGACTCAACCATTTCCGACTTCGTTACGTCGCCAGAGTGCACTGGTGTTACCAGTAACATCTGATGAGAGTTTAGCCAAGTCGAAACCGGTCCTTCAGCAACAACATGATTTGGAATGTATGGTACTAAAATACTGTTACTATCAGATGTGATGCTGAGTGTACATATTTAGGTATTATTTCTTCAAATACAGAAATTTGTTTTGCAAATTGCATTTAGCGTATGAAAAACCGCGCCGCCATTAACGGTTTCGTGTTGGCCCACCAGCGACGTAGACCAAGTCAGTCGCTGTCACAGTTCATGGTAAAACCTGCTACAGTAAAAAACGCAACCTTCCGAAGTCCCCCTGTTCTTCCATGACCTCTGAATAGCATATTACAGTTGCATAGCTGGTGATATTGCAGACGTGGTTTGAACATTTCGAATGCTCCAACAAATATTTCACGGGCATCGTGACTTGGATTGTCGTGAAAAGGAAAACACGAATCCCATTCTCTGCTCCATGCTCTCATAAAAAACTGAGGGAAGAACAGTCGATATGATCTGAGTCCTTGTCCATCTCAAGCCACGCTCGGTTCTTATTGTCGCCTTACAAATATGACGCAATAGGTAATATTCTTAACACACTTCTGGGAATATGTACCTTACTGATTTTACCAATTAGTCGTTTAGTCAACTTCGTATCCGATTCTGATGACTGCCATGATCATCTACGAAAAATATTCTACTGTGTGCATAAGGACTTACGTCTCTTAGCAATGGTATCACGGTACGTAATTGCGAAAGTGTTTCCATTATTTCTGAGATGACTGTAAGCTTCCTTTGATGTGACAGCTAATTTTCATTTGCATCCCGCCAATTATATTTCGTATAGTTTCACTGTATTTAGAAACGACCAAAATGTACCCCTCCAAATGTTGATTTACGCGCTTGATCACAGAAGCCGAAACTGCGACACCTTTCGAAACAAAACACTCTTGATGTGTCCCGGTTTGCTGTATCCATTGCTGTCAGACAAGTTGAAACGTCCCCTTTGAACAATTTATACACGACTGAGCTTAAACTGACACAGAATAATTTTTAGCGCAACGCACTCTGACTTTCAATAATCCCTACAAAAGAATGGCCCTGACTAACATTAACCTATACCTTTCACAAATCACTTACCTCACAAAAATCTTCATTACTCGAACTACTGCAATACAGCGAGCGCCACTACTGCCAGCTAAATAAAAGATTCAAACTACGGAAGGCACTAACTACTGATAGGCATAGTTAGCAAATGAAAGATTTTTGTAGAGAACAAACAATGTATTTGCCTTGATAGTCATAATATATATATAGCTGTTCATGACATCCAGTCTAACAAATTTCAAAACTCCGCCATCTCTCTCCCCACATCCACCACTGCTGGCGGCTCACCTCCAACTGCGCAACGCTATGCGCTGTTCACATCCAGCTGCCGCTGCCCAACACTACAATGGCAGACAACAATGCAAACTAGCCACAGACTGCACACAGCACAGCTAGTGATTTCCATACAGAGCGCTACGTAACGTTGCCAATAAGAAAACATAAACAGCCTACTTACAAAGTGCCCGAAAGATAAGTCGCATACAGACCAATAATCGTCCCAAAATATACTGCAGGGGACAATGTTTTTATGAGATCGCAGTGGTGAAGCACGATTCGAGACTACACTTCATTCTCACAATCGAAATTCGTACTACACTTGCTGATTATGAAAACTCAACAAACCGTTAACTTGTCCCTTAAATTTCTTCGCAGTTGCTGAGTATATTGCACATCGTGTTACTAAATATCGAGAATTCATCATTCCTGGGTGAAACAGAATTTCAATGTTTGGCAGGGAACAATCTGCGGATGCATAGACAGTTGATCGATCTCGTAAACGTCATCAACTTTGACATGTTGGAGGGCTGTTGCTGTTATTTAACAATTGACAACTGGTATCAATCCGGAACCAACAGAACAGCTGTGGTCAGCAGTTAAAGGTTAACAGTCGAAACGATCGCCGCATGTTGCGTGCAAATTCTCATAGCTTCAGTCTACATCAGACGCCCACTATTTAAACCGCGTCTCATACTTTTTCGTCAGCGATGGTGGTTCGCCTGGTACAACAAACATGTTGATTGAATGAGTAACGAGTGTGGTGGGGCCTGTTAGTCATATGAGTTGTAATTTCATTCATCCTTAAATCACTTCCCAAAGATACTGGACTGTTCGTGGCACTAAAATTTAAGAAAAAATTACATTAATCTTATATACTTGTACCAGAATGAAAAATGCTCCTATCACAGCAGAAAGAAGGCGAATATGTCCTGGGCGGAAGTAGGCTTGTAAAAAAAGGGAACTAGGTTTTCGACTCACCTGGCAGCTTCAGAGAGATTTAAATCGAAACATCTTGACATACTGGCACTTTTGTAGTACCCATGCCACTTAATATAATGCTTCATGTCATGTAAAGTAAAATGATACATGGTGTGATAATGTTCAATATGACACAACGTGTCTTTAAAGTTCAGAATGCATAAATTGGAAGCTGCAGGTGTTCCAACAATTTGAAATTAAGAGAGCTCATTGCGCTGGGGAATTAATCTTGAATTCTCTGAGTAACTTTTTAACGCTAATCGGTATTTAGGCGTCCTCATGATGGGGGTTTAGTCGCATACCACCGCGGCAACTGAATCGCGTGAGGCATGTATGTACATGGCCTCAGCATGAAATTTTAATAGCCAACAAGGTGATAGAACTAGTAATTTCATGAAACTGTTCATTTCGTTGCATACTGTATCTTACTTCGAATATTTCCATAGTTAGACGCTTGCAAATATTTCTCACCCGTATGAAAAATTATTTTGTTATTTTTGCGTTTTTGTTACAACGTTATTGTTACAATCTCATAAAAGTTCGCAGTGCGTTTGAAACAGCGCATAAGGTGTTCCTCCTCTGCATCCACCTGTGACCTACAATATTATCTCTCTGTCCAGCCTCTTAAGCAAATCACTAACGGTGTCATCTGGCTAAATAACGGTTTTATCACAACCCATCTGTCGATTAGACAAAGGGTTGCTCAGATGATGCTTCACGTGTAATGTAATGTAGAATGCAAATAAGCTCCATCATGTGGAAAATACATTTCATTTCGTGTGGCCAACGGTAAACCCTCAAATTCCACCGCTAAATTTAAAAAAAAATGTTGTTGTATACTGTAATAAAAACATGGCTCCGCTAGCGAAAAGCTAATGTTTTGTAAATGTAGTCTTTTTCGGAAAGCATTCGGATATATTAATGTAGAAACTTTTTAACTTCAATGATTATACCTCCCACATTACCGACTTTCTCACATGGCGATATGAAATTCCATGTATAAGCAATTACAGCTTGTAGTGAACCTTGCCGGGCTAATTTCCCGCTTCTGCTAAATTAGGTCATATTGCTCCAGTTTCCTTTAACTGTTGGGATACATAAGTTAGATACCGCGAATGTTCTCACACCGGAAAAGAGATTGAGCTATCAGGAATACCAAACCGTTGGGCCACTATCCAGCGTACCATGAATTTTCCAGAGTGCACATGGCGGATCTGTGCCATCACACTGCCTTATCATCACGTAGACTGGCTGTCAAGCTCCGGTAAATTTGTTCGAATTATTCAGATGATTAATGTTGTTAAATACTATCGAAGGTATGAAGTATCTACGGACGTAAGTTCATGTTCAAAACGTAACTGCGTCCACAAAAGTCTTAAAACGTTAATAATGAATTAAAATCTTTCAATTTGCTTAGAGGAAAGTAAGACTGCTTCTGGCAACGCAGTGTTTTCGAATACTGTGTGCATCTGTCTGTATCTCAACTTTCTCCAGACAGCGATAGCATCTTTCCATACAAACTTCTACGATGGAAAACTCATGTGATACAAGTTTCCATAAACAACAGGTGTTTGGTTATTTGGTTAGTCGACGGTGCGAAATGATTGTGACAGTCCTTCAGAAGCGCCATACCGTTTCAGGTACCAATTGGTTAAGGTGGTGGAATTGTATCCCAAACTTATTCGATGAGGCAAACTAACATCTATAAGTTGCAAGTTTAAAAAAAAATCTGTAAAAAAAAAACTACAAACACTTAAAAAAGAATAGCACTTCGACGCAGCATACCACTTCCATAGACATAGATCAGTGTTTGATGTCTAGTTAACACCTTCAGTTGTAGCTTCGAGGTGGTCTATTTTTCCAGCGTATTTTTTGCTTGCAGCGTTGTTGGATGATGTGGTCTACTGTCCACTACGTCGCTCAGCAGTCACATTCAGGGCTACAGAATACAGACCGTAGCATATCTGTTTTGGGCAATCCTACACTGACGTGACGAAAGTCATGGGCTAGCGATAAGCACATAGACAGATGGCAGTAGTATCGCATACACAAGGCCCGAAAGGGCAGTGCATTGGCGTGTCACCCGTAGTAAGGTGATTCATGTGAAATGTTTCCGACGTGTTTATGTTACCACTATGGCAATTAACAGACTTTGATCACGGAGAGACAGTTGGAGCTAGGCGCATGGGACATTCCATGTCGGAAAACGTTAGGGAATTATACATTCTGGCATCCACAGCTTAAAGAGTGTGCCGCTAACACCAATTTTCAGGCATTACCTCTCACCACGGACAACGCAGTGGCCGAAGCCCTTCACTTAACGACTGAGAGCAGTGGCGTTTGCGAAGTGGTGTCAGTGATAACAGACATGTAGCTCTGCGCGAAGTAAGCGCAGAAATGAATTTGGGACGTATGACGGTCGTACCATTTAAGGCAGTGCGGCGGCATTTGGCGTTAATGGGCTGTGGCACCAAAGGACCGAGTGCCTTTGCTAACAGCATGACATCACCTGCAGCGCCTCTCCAGGGCTCGTGACCATATCGGTTGGACTCTAGACTGAAAAACCGTGGCCTGGTCAGATGAGTCCAGATTTCGGTTGGTAAGAGATGATGGTAGGGTCAGAGAGTGGCGCAGACTCTACGAACCCATGGACCCAGATTGTCAAGAAGGCACTATGCAAGATTGTGATGTCGCCAAAATGGTGTGGGCTGTGTTTACATGGAATGGACTGGGTCTTCTGGCCCAACTGAAACGACCATTGACTAGAAATGCTTGTATTCGGCTACTTTACGACCATTTGCAGCCATTCATGGACTTCATGTTCCCAGACAACGATGTCATTTCACCAGGCCACAACAGTTCACGCTTGGTTTGAACAACTCTTTGAACAATTCGAGTGACTGATTTGGTAACCCAGATCACCCGACATGTATCCCATCTAACATTTGTGGAACATAAACGAGAGGTCAGTTCGCGCACAAAATTCTGCACCCGCAACACTTTCGCAATTAGGGACGGCTATAGAGACAGCATGGCTCTAAATTTCTGCAGGGGACCTCCAACGAGTCCTTGCCACGTAGAGTTGCTGCACTACCCCGGGCAAAATGAGGTTCGACACGATATTAGGAGGTGCTGTCATCTCAGTGTATTTCTGGCATGGTCTGCGTGGATTCTGTTGAAACGGCAGCAAATATTTCTTGGACCTGGTATAGTGGGTTCTTCGCAGACGTTACGACGGCAGCCTTTCTTGAGCTTCTATCTTTCTTTCCGTGCTTCCTCCATGAAAGGAAGTTGATACTGAAACAGGGTAAAGTTTTCCCGCACAGACAGTGGGACCATAGGCCGGAGAATGGAAAATTGTCGAGTTGTGCAGTGTGGTATGGATTGGAAGTGTTATTGGGAGTATGGCATGTTGCCGTGTTATCGCATCAAATCTGGCTGGCGAAGCGATATCCGCAAGTGGATTGATCCCAATTACCACTCTTTAGAGAGAGAGAGAGAGAGAGAGAGAGAGAGAGAGACTGGAAGGAGCTCCTGGACATGAGTTTGGGTTTTTTTAACTGCAGCTCAGTTTGTTGTCTTTGAACCACTCTAACATTTACCATTACAGAGAGCAAAACGGAGGAGAGACTGCGAATTAAAGAAGTTACGCCCTAATGGCATATCTTAGCAGCAGATCGTAACAACGTAAACTGTCGTAACTTTCCTGTCGGAAAAGTTGGAGGGAAAGTTCGGAAACGGCAGCCGCCGGAATTGGACTTGACTCACTAAGTAGCGTAGGAAACATCTGCAACAACTCCCAGCCTCTTTTGTCGCTTTTATCGGTTCTTTTCTTATAACGGCTCTCTGTCAAGTTAGTTCGAGCTGCCTTGATATGTCTTTATGCACGCGAATCTGAAAGTTTCTTTCTTTATTTACACTGACAACAGCTGCCCTTGCCGTGAAGTTAAATTTTGATTTGGAAAAATTTGCTTACTTGAGTATTACTCAATAACAGAACGTCGTCTTTCGTTTTAAAATGAAATTGCTATCATGGAAACACCGTAAGAGGAGGAGTTGTTACTAAGATTTTTTCGAGGCACAAGGGTGCCCGCGCTGAAACCTTGCTGCTAGAATCTGGAAGGAGAAAGTAATACCTTCAGAGCAAGAGCGTTTTTGCCTTCAGTGGATTTTCTCTCCTCTGGAAGATCAGACGTATCCTCAAAAAACACCGTGTTAAGGTGGTCTGCCGGCCTCCTACGAAGATCGCAGCAATACTCGGTTGTATGGAGCTCCGTAAGACTGGTGTGTATCAGATTCCTTGTAGAAATCGTGGTAAGTCATGTATAGGTCAGACAACATGCACTGTTCATGAGAGGTGCGTGGCAAACAGAAGATACTCATGCTTACTACAGCCAGACAAATCATTTGGAGCAGAACATTGTGTAGATATGGGTCGTTCAATGACTTACAGTAATGTGAAGATTTCAACATTCGTCTCTTCTGGTTCTATTCGTATTTTCAAGGGAGCCATAGAAATTAGATTAACAGGTAACTTAATAAACAGATATAATGGTACTACGGGAGTACAGGTACTAAGGGGGTCAAGACCGCCGATTCTACCCATTGGCGCCACAAACCACCACACTTACCTTTTGTCTATTGTACCGCTTACAATGTAGTCTGTCCGATTGCGGTCACCATGACACTGTATAACACATGGCAACCATATGTTGAGGTGGGTCCCTCCAAAAACAATCCATTCACCTACTTGGAATGTCAGCGACTATATTTACGAGTTGCAGCAGTCTGAAATGTTTGTGGTTTCTGGAGAGTGGAAGCCGACACACTGGCATAGGAACCAACTGCGACACACAGAATGTCATCGTGCCAACATGAAAAACAGCCATGCGGACATAAGTCACCGTGTGTGATCCAAAGCCCCTTAGTAACTGCGTATTACCTTCGCTCGCAAAACTGTAGCAATAGCATGTCGACAATGGCAAAATCATTTCATAGATACCTATCGTTTCGCCCTGTTTGAACTAACACGCATATATTGCACTTTTTAGCGTCGTGTACGGGAACGTTTGACGGCTCTTTATTAAAAAGAGTAATGTGGCACTGGTGATTCAAAATCAGTTATGTTCCCTAATCCATCAAAGTTGGTTGGAATAAATTAGAAAGATAACATTACTAAGTCGTTATTAATTAATTAATTAATAATTAGTATCTTTTAAAAGCGATCTCAGTAAACTGTACAGCAAGTTTCCTCCACGTTCTGCCGTCTTAGGAGAAGGGCGCGCTGCTCCTGCGGCTGTGGCGTTCCTAATAACCATCCGCATACCAGTGCCAAACTGAGTCACAAAAATGAGGCATTCAATTCACCACCAATGAATATGTATTCGAATTCGAACACTATGACCCATTTTCATGAGCGTTCATGACATATATTGAAATATTCAGTTAAGGTCTTTATTCTTCCGCTTAGCCAATGATCATAATAAATTGCTGGTTAGTACAGCTTTGTATGTGTGTTAATATATGTAATCATATTAATGGAAGAAAAGGAGGTAGAAGTTGGTGCGAACTGACGTCCTCCTTTTGCCGACTACTACCAAGGAACCCAACGGATATATCAAAAGCAACTGCGTCATTACCGACCCTCTATGAGGCCTTATCAAGTGGCTTGAAATATGCTGACCCGTCCCGTGATAAGAAACTATACGCTACCAGTGCTGTCCCCTGCTGGCCAAATACTATCGACGAAAATTTTTATATCGGCGGGATTGGAGCCGTTCTCCTCCTCAGAAACAGCCATCAAGCTAGACTGCATTAAAGGCCGGTGGAAAATGGCGTATGTGCAACCAGAATTTGTGACTGAAAAGGTCTGTGTTAAAGCAAGTATAGTAATTAAAGATCCATCAAATAAATTGCGTACGGAAAAGCAAGCGTCAGGAAGTTCATCAACGTAGAAAGCATGCAATATCAATATATGAATTGTTTTGGTTTTTACCGCAATTGTCCTTGACTGACAATTGTCTGTTGACAATAAATTGTCTATAACGTTGCATATGAGAGGTTAGTCCAATGTCTCGTAGACGTCAAAGTCATTACAAATCTATTTCACAGTTAGCTATAGTCATGCTATGGTCCACCATGAGACGTCTGCTGACACAGTTGCGAGGTGCACGCTAAGAGGAAACTATCCCGTGCGCATCCACAGCTCGAGTGGCAAACCTCAGCTGTCAGATTGCTACTAGTAGTGGTCTCGTATGATAATGTGGTTGTTGTTGTTGTTGTTGTTGTTGTTGTTGTTGTTGTTTTCAGTTCGAAGACTGGTTTGATGTAGCTCTCCTGTGCAAGCCTCCTCATCTCTGAATAACTACTGCAGCCCACATCCATTTGAACCACCTCCTTGTACTCAGCTGTTGGTTTCCATCGACAGTATTTATTCTCCCACACTTGCCTCCAATACTAAATTGATGTCTCCGACTGTGCTCTATCAACTATTCCCTTCCTTTAGTCAAGTTACGCCGCATTTTTTTCTCTCCCATTCCCCATTAGCTATGTGATACACCCTTATAATCTTCAGCATAGTTTGTAGCATCACATTTCGTAAGCTTCTATTATCTTCTTGCCTAAACTGTTTACCGTCCAAGTTTCACTTCCATACATTGCAGTAATCCATATAAATACTTTAGAAAAATGCTTCGTAACACTTAAATCTATATTCTGTGCTGACAAATTTCACTTTTACAGAAACGCTTTTCTTGCCATTACCAGTTTATATTTTACCCGTAAATCCTCTCTACTTCGTCCGCAATGTTATTTTACTGCCCAAATAGTAAAACTTACCTAGTTGTTTCAGTCTCTCATTTCCTAATCTACTTCCCTCATCATCTCCTAATTTAATTCTGCTACATTCAGTTACCTTTGTTTCGCATTTGTTGAAGTTTACCTTATATCTCCATTTCATTCAAATGGTTCAAATGGCTCTGAGCACTATGGAACTTAACGTCTGAGGTCATCAGTCCCCTAGACTTAGAACTACTTAAACCTAACTAACCTAAGGACATCACACGCACCCATGCCCGAGGCAGGATTCGAACCTGCGACCGTAGCAGCAGCGCGGTTCCGGACTGAAGCGCCGAGAACCGCACGGCCACAACGGCCGGCCCATTCCGCTCAGCTGGTCTTCCAAATCCTTTGTTGCTTCTGACTAAACAACGATGTCATTGGCAACGCTCATAGTTTGTATTTCTTCTTCCTCAACTTCAATTAGCTCTTCAGCTTTCTCCTTTGTTTACTTCATTGATTGCTCAGTGTTCATATTGAATAACATCGGGGATAGGCTACAACTGTCTCATTCCCTTCTCAATCACTGCTTCCGTTTCATGCCCTTCGATTCTTATATCCTGTTTCGCACAAGTCGTAAATAACCTTTCGCTCGCTGTATTTTACGCCTGCTACTCTGTGGTGTGGCAAGTGGACCAATATTGCATTTTCAGGCTGTAGCGTCGGATGCAGCTGGCGTGCCTACATGCTGTTGCGACTTCTTCTGGCGCGAGGGTAGCAGAGCGCGCAAAAAACATGACCAGTAGCTGTGCGGACAGCGTGGTAGAGTCTGGAACAACAGTACTATAGTGAGGTTTCCATAGCGTTCGGTCGCTGCGCGATAGTGGAGGCGCTGTTCACCAGCTGAAGCCCATCCATAAACATAACTTCTGACCTACAGCTAGCGAATCTGTAAGCGATCGTATTTTACAGGCACAGCAGTACAACCAATAATTTAAGTCGCTAGTCTCTGACTAGACGGCAAAATAAGAAAATCAACGCTTAAACAACTGAGACGGTCGCTTTGGACAAAGAGGATAGCTCAGCAGCGACAGAAAGGAAAGTGGCCACGCTTTCGGAACAAAGAGATGGTCACTTCCAGCAATGGGAACGAGAATGTCTTTCTGCGCAGGTGCCAATTTCCTTTTTGTGAGCCCAGCTGACTCCTTCACAGCGCTGTTTGGCTGACTTTCCGTGGTTGCAGAGCGTGACAGCTTTTGCAGCTATTCGTGTACCGCCTGTCAAGAGCGTGTTGGTCTTGTTGCAGGGGACCACCTGACGGTGTGCCCGCAGGGGCCGACGTGCTGTACGCAGGAGATGGAGACGCGGCTGCAGCAGCAGAGCCTGCGGGAGTTCGACCGCGCCGTCAAGGACTCGCTGTCCAAGCTGGCGGGCCTCCTCAGGACGCGCGCCACGCGCTTCGACGGTAAGATCCTGCACACACAAGCTGTTTGGTTCTCCTTTTGTACCGGTGCATAAGTACAAACAAGTAAACTATGTGACTGGTAGCAATACAGAACAAATAATTTATTCGTAACAGTCATTATAGTCACATAGACAGCTGATGTAAGTTGCAGACATGCAGAAAAGGAAATTTTGAAAATTTTCGTGCATCCAGATCAGCTGAACAGTTACTACATCATTGATCTTCGTGTTTGCTAAACTCTGTAGGACTCAAAGGTGCGCACTTTTTCTTCAGTAGTGTGATTTAGTAACCACTTTTATAGCGTCACACAGCGCTGTTGATTTATGGACGCGTAACAAACCGACAGAGTTGGTGGCTGACTGTCGGAATGTGTCTCTTCCCTTTTTTGTGCCTGTGGAAATGATCAGTCACTGCCAGCAGACGCGTCGTAATTAACAACTTATGAAGCGGACGGTAAGGCGGTGAGGCGCGTAATTACACTTGATCCGGCGGCGAGCACTCGTGGGCTAGCTAGCGGCTGGACCGCCACGTGGTACGAGGCGCTGCCGCTGATTGATCGAGGAAGGGCCCGGGCCGTGCCTCGCAGCTGACGGCCCCTGATGGAGTGGCTGGCGGCAACCGGAGACACCGCCGCCGCGGCGCGCCGGACACAACAGCCGCTGTCCCTTTCAGCAGCCTCGCCTCGCCCCGCCTGTTTGCTCTGCGCCTGGCCGTCGGCAACGCAGCGCGGATCACACGTACGGTGTCTGTACTCACAGTTCGCTCACACGGTAGCTGAAGTGCAACCATCTGCACCAGTTGTCGTCAAACCCGCATGAAGTTTTCGTGCTGTCCGCGGTTCTCAGTTTTATAATACGCACCTAACATGGACAAGTCCCCATCGGCGGATCAGCTTTTTGAAAGCACCAATACGGTGATGTGAAAGGCTATTTACAATTTGTACAGAGACCAGATGGCAGTTACAAGAGTTGAGGGGTATGAAAGGGAAGCAGTAGTTGGGAAGGGAGTGAGACAGGGTTGTAGCCTATCCCCGATGTTATTCAATCTGTATATTGAGCAAGCAATAAAGGAAACAAAATAGAAGTTCGGAGTAGGTATTAAAATCCATGGAGAAGAAATAAAAACTTTGAGGTTCGCCGATGACATTGTAATTCTGTCAGAGACAGCAAAGGACTTGGAAGAGCAGTTGAACGGAATGGATAGTGTCTTGAAAGGAGGGTATAAGATGAACATCAACAAAAGCAAAACGAGGATAATGGAATGTAGTCGAATTAAGTCGGGTGATGCTGAGGGAATTAGATCAGTAAATGAGACACTTAAAGTACTAAAGGAGTATTGCTATTTGGGGAGCAAAATAACTGATGATGTTCGAAGTAGAGAGGATATAAAATGTAGACTGACAATGGCAAGGAAAGCGTTTCTGAAGAAGAAGAAGAAGAAGAATTTGTTAACATCGAGTATAGATTTAAATGTCAGGAAGTCGTTTCTTGAAAGTATTTGTATGGAGTGTAGCTATGTATGGAAGTGAAACGTGGATGATAAATAGTTTAGACAAGAAAAGAATAGAAGCTTTCGAAATGTGGTGCTACAGAAGAATGCTGAAGATTAGATGGGTAGACCACATAACTAATGAGGAGGTATTGAATAGAATTGGGGAGAAGAGGAGCTTGTGGCACTACTTGACTAGAAGAAGGGATCGGTTGGTAGGACATGTTCTGAGGCATCAAGGGATCACCAATTTAGTATTGGAGGGCAGCGTGGAGGGTAAAAATCGTAGAGGGAGACCAAGAGATGAATACAGTAAGCAGATTCAGAAGGATGTAGGTTGCAGTAGGTACTGGGAGATGAAGCAGCTTGCACAGGATAGAGTAGCATGGAGAGCTGCATCAAACCAGTCTCAGGACTGAAGAACACAACAACAAAAACACAATTTATGGTTCTAGGTACCACATCCTGCATCCATTCACCCTGGTTATCCTCGTTTGCGAGCAATCGACGAAAAAAATGAGGAAATTCGCAGGATACTCCATGGTTTTATTAAAGCATTGCATGACAGACTGGTTGCGTAGCGCAATGGTGAAGGTACCGGCGTCATATACAAAAAGTTCCGGTTCAAATCTTCTGAAGGTTCGAAGACTTCTATTTTTAAATCTTTCTCGAAATGACTTCTGTCGTTATTTCTATTGAATTAATTGGGCGAAATGAATTTTTTTGTTTCTATCACTACGTCACATTATTTTAATCACTGTATTAATT
Source organism: Schistocerca cancellata (assembly GCF_023864275.1). NCBI lineage: Eukaryota > Metazoa > Arthropoda > Insecta > Orthoptera > Acrididae > Schistocerca > Schistocerca cancellata. The sequence goes on from NC_064627.1 coordinate 471,578,622, forward strand.
TTTTCAATTGCTCTCATTTCTCTGCCTGTCATTCTTTTCTAATTGGAATCTTTCAAATGGTTCACATGGCTCTAAGCACTATGGGACTTAACATCCGAGGTCATCATTCCCCTAGACTTAGAACTACTTATACTTAACTAACCTAAGGACATCACACACATCCATGCCCGAGGCAGGATTCGAACCTGCGACCGTAGCACCAGTGCGGTTCTGGACTGAAGCGCCTAGACCGCTCGGCCACGACTGCCGGCTTGGAATCTTTGTGCACGTGAATTCTTTTTATTTATCTGTGATAATATTTAAACATTTCCAACTGCCGATGAATTGGTAGAAAAATAACAGACGAAATAATCTTTTTTTATTGAGTGTGCAGTGGTGTAAAAATGCATTTTCCTTAGAAGATGTACAGTTTCTTGAATGGTAAATGTCAGACAAAAATTTAAAAACATACATTCTTACTGCAGTGTGGGCAAAGTAACGCAGATGAACCTCTAAAGGAAAGAATGGATAATAAATGAAAGGAAGTTCAAGTAAAATGAGGAACGGAAATAAAGAATACACTAACGTGGACAAAAATTCGGAAGAAACTAAATCGAAGTTAACACACAAAAATAATTAAAATAACATTAATAATGATTGCAACTGGGAAAAGTATGAGAGGAAAAAAATATTTAAACGTTAAATTTAACACAATGCTTAAAATGATGTGACAATGCGATACGAAAAAAATATCCATTCAAACCAGTTAACTGACTAAAGCCGGCCGGAGTGGCCGAGCGGTTCAAGGTGCTACAGTATGGAACCGCGCGACCGCTACGGTCGCAGGTTCGAATCCTGCCTCGGGCATGGATGTGTGTGATGTGCTTGGGTTAGTTAGGTTTAAGTATTTCTAAGTTCTAGGAGACTGATGACCTCAGAAGTTAAGTCCCATAGCGCTCAGAGCCATCTGAACTGGCTAAAATTAACGACCAAAATCATTTCGTGGAAGATTTAAGTATTGAAGTCTTTAAATTTCCTGATGAAATTTGAACCATCAACCTTTTGCATGTGACAGTGTTAAACCATCCTTTATTACAGTTGTACAACATCACACAAAATACCGAATTTTTTTTTTATTCGGTTATTCATAAACGAGGGGCGACCAGGATGAATGGCTGCAGGATGTGATACCTGGGACCCTAACCTACATCTCCATATAAATGCTAACAAAAACTCGATCCTACCGCTGTGGACCTCTACTCGTAAGCAACTAACAGCCGAATTAAAAACCGTCAAGCAACGGCAAGAGCTTCTACGAGTGTAGTTTTCCTGTTCAGTAAGAAACAGAAATACTTAAGAGAGAGTAATATTTTAAGGTGAGCTTAATTTACGTGAATTCGGCCACGAGCCAACTTGGCCGCTCCCCTCAGGGACAGAGGGTAAGTAGCGAGGCCGCTGCGGCGTTAGAGAACGCGTGCGGGGAAAATGTTTCGTCGTTTGTTTTCCAGGACTGAAATCTCACGGGCGTGTGCGCCTCGAACCGTTCAGCTGTTACAATAAAAATTGAAAACGGAACTCTCACGACCGCGTGAATGCGCATTACAGGGACGGTGTCCGTCCCCAGTAGCTGAGTGGTCAGCGCGACAGTGTGTCAATCCTAAGGGCCCGGGTTAGATTCCCAGCTGGGTCGAAGATTTCTCCGCACAGGGACTGGGTGTAGGGTCGTCCTAATCATCATTATTTCATCCTCATCGACGCGCAAGTCGCCGAAGTGGCGTCAAATCGAAAGACTTGCATCCGGCGAACGGCCTACCCGAAGGGAGGCCCTAGTCACACGACATTTATGAGTACATAGAGACTGTCATCTTGAAATGTGTTATTTATTTGTAGCAAAGAACATGAAATTAAATTAAGTATGTTGTGATAGTTGTGGTGAGTAGAATAAAATTGGCCAGGTTACAGTAGGCCTTGCGCACTTAGCGTTCTGTGCATACTTAATTATGTATATTCTGTAGACAGTTCGTCTGTCCCAGGAACAGAGAACCTCGACGATTTTTGCCTGTTACGGGTATCGATAGTGGCAAGATAATCGGTCCCAGGAATTCAAAGACCAGATCAAAATCTCTACATGAAATATATGAAACGTCCCCTTTGAAAAATAGTACAGGACTGTGCTTAAACTGACACACAATATTTTTTAGCGCAACGCAATCTGACTTTCAAAAATCCCTACAAAAGAGTGGCCCTGACTAACATTAACCTATACCTTTCACAAATCACTTACCTCACAAAAATCTTCGTTACTCGAACTACTGCAATACAGCGAGCGCCACTACTGCCAGCTAAATAAAAGATTCAAACTACTGAAGGCACTAACTACTAATAGGCATAGTTAGCAAATGAAAGATTTTAATAGAGAACAAACAATGTATTTACCTTAATAATCATAATATATATGCCATCCAGTCTTACAAATTTCAAATCTCCGCCATTTCTCTCACCACGTCCACCACTGCTGACGGCTCACCTCCAACTGCGCAACGCTACGCGCTGTTCACATCCAGCTGCCGCTGCCCAACACTACAATGGCAGACAACAATGCAAACTAGCCACAGACTGCACACAGCACAGACAGAGATTTTCATACAGAGAACGCTACGTGGCGGCGGTGTTACCAATATAAGAACCTAAACAGCCTACTTACATATACACTACTATACATCAAAATTGCTACACCAAGAAGAAATGCAGATGATAAAGTGGATTTCATTGGATAAATATATTATACAAGAACTGACATGTGATTACATTTTCACGCAATTTGGGTGCATAGATCCTGAGAAATCATTACCCAGAACAACCACCTCTGGCCCTAATAACGGCCTTGATACGCCTGGGCATTGAGTCAAACAGAGTTTGGATGGCTTGTACAGGTACAGCTACCCATGCAGCTTCAACACGATACCACCGTTCATCAAGAGTAGTGGCGTGTTGTGACGAGCCAGTTGCTCGGCCACCATTGACCAGACGTTTTCAATTGGTGAGAGATCTGGAGAATGTTCTGACCAGGGCAGCAGTCGAACATTTTCTGTATCCAGAAAGGCCCGTACAGGACCTGCAACATGCGATCGTGCATTATCCTGCTGAAACGTAGGGTTTCGCAGGGATCGTATGGAGGGTAGAGCCACGGGCCATAACACATCTGATATGTAACGTCCATTGTTCAAAGTGCCGTCAATGCGAACAAGCGGTACTCGAGACGTGTAACCAATGGCACCCCATACCATCACGCCGGGTGATACGACAGTATGGCGATGACGAATACACGCTTCAAATGTGCGTTCACCGCGATGTCGCCAAACACGGATGCGACCATCATGATGCTGTAAACAGAACCTGGATTCATCCGAAAAAATGACGTTTCGCCATTCGTGCACCCAGGTTCGTCGTTGAATACACCATCGCTGGCGCTCCTGACTGTGATGCAGCGTCAAGGGTAACCGCAGCCATGGTCTCCGAGCTGATAGTCCATGCTGCTGCAAACGTCATCGAACTGTTCGTGCAGATGGTTGTCGTCTTGCAAACGTCCCCATCTGTTGACTCAGGGATCGAGACGTGACTGCACGACCCGTTACCGCCATGCGGATGAGATGCCTGTCATCTCGACTGCTAGTGATACGAGGCCGTTGGGATCCAGCACGGCGTTCCGTATTACCCTCCTGAACCCACCGATTCCATATTCTGCTAACAGTCATTGGATCTCGACCAACGCGAGCAGCAATGTCGCGATACGCTAAACCGCAATCGCGATATGCTACAATCCTACCTTTATCAAAGTCGGAAACGTGATGGTACGCATTTCTCCTCCTTACACGAGGCATCACAACAACGCTTCACCAGGCAACGCCGGTCAACTGCTGTTTGTGTATGAGAAATCGGTTGGAAACTTTCCTCATGTCAGCACGTTGTAGATGTCGTCACCGGCGCCAACCTTCTGTGAATGCTCTGAAGAGCTAATCATTTGCATATCACAGCATCATCTTCCTGTCTGTTAAATTTCGCGTCTGTAGCACGTAATTTTCGTGGTGTAGCAATTTTAATGGCCGGTAGTGTATTTGCAATTGCGAATATGGACTATCATCAGCTTTATAATGCAATGACGACACCGAAAATGTGTGCCGGACTGGGACTCGACTCCGGATTTCCCGCTTATCGCGAGCGGTCATCATACAATTAGGCTATCCGATACGACTCACGGCCAGACGCAAACATCGTCAACCATGTAAGTATGTCCCAAGGAAATTTGCATCTTATTCGGAGTAACATTGTCACTACGGTATCCTATTTATCCGCCAACACCGGGCAAGCGACTTCCAAGTAAAATGTCTCCTCTGTAAGGGAATCTACGAGGGTCATTCAATAAGTGATACCCCACAATTTGTTACTCAGAACATATTTATTGTTAAGAGACAGAATTTGGTGACAATACACATCAACATGTGTTGTCCATGTCCTATTTTCCTACCTAGTCTTTATCACGTTCTATGGCTATACGCCAACGTTGTGGTAAAAGCTCTTGCCCTGTAGGCGTAGCCATGCTTTCACTGCATGACTGACAGTCTCGTCATCTTCAGAGTGAGTTCCCCGCAGAGAATCTTTAAGCTCCAACTATTAAGATGAAATGACCTTTCTTTGAATCTTCTGGTCCGCTGTGTCCGTTCGTGGAATCCATCGTGAGCACCTCTTTGAATATCCGAGTGTCTCTATGATTGCAGACGCATTTCCCATGCTGACTGACAGCTGTAGAGCCAATTGTCGAGTTGTGATGCGCCGTTCGGCACGAATAATGGCATCTGCACGATTCAACATGTCTGTAGCAGTGTCTGATCATGGAGCTCTGTTTCTGCATTTCCTGAGGCTGCAACATTCTTTACCCATCGCCTAACTGTACTCCTATCATCTGCAGCATCGCCATACTCTGCACACGAAAGTTCATGTATGTTCTCCACGGTTTTTTTTTCTGCACTCAAGAATTCAGTAATAGCACGCTGCTTGTAACGTGAGTCGTGTGTAGACGCGATTTTGACTCTTTACTACGGCTCTGCCATCTGCCAGAACGGTTCGAAACTTCACCGGCGCAAAGAGCAAACATCAAATGCGAAAGACCACGAAGGGCGTTTGTCTGTGTATATTAATGGCTTTTTTTAAAAATGTGGGGCATTACTTATTGAACGACTCTCTTACATAATGGATGTACAAGCATAGGTTGTGGACACATGGTTGAAGACTTAATGGAAGTTTGAATCTGGCCATAACACTTACTCGGGTAGCCAAATGGTAAGGCGACCGCTCGTGATAAGCGGGATATCCGTGTTCGAGTCCCGGTCCGGGAGAAATTTGCATTGTCGTCTTTCCATTACGCAGCTGATGGTTGTCCATATTAGCAATTGCGAATACATTTCATGCCCTTCATAACGGCTGTAGTCGCAGCAGTGCTTGTTTCTTCGGACAAACATTCATGTCGGAAGGAACTTGGCATCGTAATTCGGAGTAACACAGGCACTGCAATATCGCAAAATCTCTGTAGTAGTTCCTAAGATTAACCTCCACATACAAAAAGAAGCGAGCATGAGTCTTAAGTTTACGTACTTATAGAGAGAAGATTTAATAGAATTTTCATTTACTTACTAAATAAAACAAGACTACAATTTATGTATGCCTGCAGTAATATTTTTCTTTCAACGATGATGAATTCAATGTAACTTACAATGGCGAACGTTTTTTATATGATATAATTATAGTTATCAATTTTCGGGTTTTTCCTCTTTACTTTTACTATGAAACCTTGCTTCTTGCCAAACTTCATGTTTCTAGATCAACGGGAAGTACCCTATAGTTCTTGAAGAGTGAGTTTGAGAATACAAAAACATGTGACACGAACGGCCGTTCTTTTGATTGCACTGACTTAGATACTTAGCTCTTTTACACTACAAAGGGACGATAGATCTTAGCATGGGGCATAAATTTCAACTCGATATGTCTATCCCGTACTGACAAAAACGGGTTTTGACGGACAGGCAAACAGAGACAGACAGACAGACAGATGGATGGAGAAGACAGAAATCGTAAAAGGCTTCCGTTTTCACGGACTGAGGTACGGCACTCTAAAAAATTACATTCAAAGCATTCAGTACATATTTGTGATCGTTTATAATATCTCATAACATATTCAAATAAAGTGCAATTACTGTTATCAATCAATCAATCATTCTGTCATACATACAACACGACACCACTTCGTCAGGCAGTTACAGCGTCACAACTTTGGGGTCGCTGATGATGGGAGCAGTCTGAAACAGAGAACACTCGACGTGAAGTGTTATAAATTGTGCAGATTTTTTACGATCAGAACTTACGAGCGCCTTTTCTATAGCTACCTTTTTGGATCTCATAACATGGTAATTTATGTAGGTTACCAATTAATAATAAGATCGGTAGATATGTGGTCCGAGGAGCCCGCCCACAGTTTCAGTATCGGCAACTGGTCAAAAATTTTTGACTACCGCTGATCTTCACTGATAAGTCAGAACATTACGACCACCTGCTTAATGTCGTGTTGACTTTTGAAACGCAATGCAGCAGCGATTTTGCGTGTCATGGATTCGACAAGTCCTTGGTAGGTCTCCGCAGGGATGTGGCACCAGATATCTCCGCATAGGGCGCTCAGTTACTGCAAATGACGAGCCGGTATGAAACTTTCCGGTAGGTTAAAACTGTGCGCCAGACGGGGACTCGAACCCGGTGCCTTCGCCTCCCGCGGGCAAGAGCTCTATCAACTGAGCGACGTGAGCACTATTCACGAGCCGTCCTCACAGCTTTACTTACTTCACTATCTCATCTCCTTCCTACCAAACTTCACAGAAGCTCCCTTGCGAAACACACGGGACCAGCACCACTGGGGGAAAGAATATTGCGGAGATATGGCTTAGCCACAGCCTGGAGCGATTGTTCCCAGAATGAATTTTCACTTTGCACCGGAGTGTGCATTCTTATGAAACATCGTGGCAGATTAAGTGGTGAAGGTACGCAACGATTTGCTGGCGGCAGTAAAGCTGAGAGGACTTAACTGAGTCGTGCCTGTGTAAGTCTGTTGGACAGAACTTGCCCGCGAAAGGCAAAGGTTGCCTGTTCGACTCCTGGTCCGGCACACAGTTTCGATCTGTCAGGAGGTTTCATATCAGCTGCAAGCTCCGCTGCAGAGGGAAAATTTATTCTGAACACGAGCCGTTTAGTTCGTGGAAGCGATGGTGTCGCACGATAACGCCCCTCTCCATCCGTTTCAGAATGGGTTCGCTATCTTGCTACTCAAACAATTGTAGCAAAATTATGGCCCCGTGTGTTCACGGAGTCCACAGCTGTCATGGTTCTTTTTGTTAACTATCACAGGTCCCTTGGAAGTCCAAGCGAATGTCCCACGTAAAGTGAGACATTAGTCGAGCAGCCATTCGCCTTCACGACAGCGTATCCGGACACGACAGCCGAGCTGGTATAGCAAGAAAGGCGTTCCTTCCGCCCAGGCGTCACATTTCTATTGATCCACGGTCAAATCTCGATAATCCTGTAGCCACTGAAATCGCATATTGACCGTGTGACATTATGGAAAGAGTAAAGGTTGTCTGGTGCAGAGCCTCGAGATCAACAACGTCGCTGCGCATTGTATTCGGAAACAGCCTGCGCCAGCACTGTACTGTATAGTCAGATCCGTCACAGATCATCGCCTATCCTACTTTACAGAGCAGACAAACCTCCGACCTTCACGTTCTGTGGTGAGGTGTGGACGTCAAACACCGTGTCGTATACTCGTGGTTTCAGCGTCTTTCAACCACCTATAATGCTCGCAACATTAGCACGCAAACAGCGTACCAGCTTTGCCGGTTTCAAGTCTACGCAAATGTCTGGGAACTTAAACGGGAGTCCTCGGAAGAAAAGACGCCATAGTTCTCGCGAAACTTTAAGTATTTTCAGAGATCCAACGGCGTGGCCGCAGAGGTAACACCGGTTCCCATCAGATCACAGAAGTTAAGCGCTGTCGGGCTTGGCCAGCACTTTAAGCGCTGTCGGGCTTGGCCAGCACTTTGATGGTTTATCATTCGGGTGTGCCGAGTGCTGTTGGCAAGCGGGGTGCACTCAGCCCTTGTGAGGCCGGTTGAGGAGCTGCTTGATCGACATGTAGCGATAGCGGTCACACAAACTGGCAACGGCCAGGAGAATGGTGTGGTCACCGCATGCATCTCCGTTTCCGCATCCGACGGCACCTCAAGGCTGAGGATGACATGGTGGCCGGTCGGTACCGTTTGACCTTCAAGGCCTGTTCGGTCGGTGCTTTTTGTATTCAAAGACGACTGTGCTGTCATTGTGCTGCACCATCGTATATCTCGCTTAGGGACCATAAGAAAAAGAGAACCGAAACTAGGGCTTTTATAGGAATACATAGTCGGACAATTTCTTCATTGCTCAAGGCAACAGGTAAGGCAATCGATAACAGTCGCACGAGTTATGGCACACCATGCATTGTAAGATGGCTTGAAGAATAAACAGTGTGTTCCTCCTAAGAGTCGCGATGTGCGTTTTCTCCGGTTTTTCGGCAGATATTAGCTTTTTCAGTTTCGCATTGTGTCCTTGAATTCATCCCTAACAGATATTGCTCATCAAGTCTTGCGTCTGACACCCAGTGTCGGCGGAAAGGGTCTTCACCAAGTGGTTTTTAAAGCGGATTTTTAAGTGTCCATCCGATTGAGCAGTCCCAAATTAGCCCAATGTGATATTAATTTTGTCGATATTTGTAACAGAGACAGTAAAACAGGTAGAATAACCAGTACTCTAGCAGCGACTGCATTGCCCGCGCTGACCGCTACCGCCAAACAGAAGCGGTGAGCAATCACTACTGGTATACTGGTTAGTTTCGTGTTTTTCTGTCCCAGTTGACATTTGGGCCCCAGTGGTTTCTGCCACAAAACAAAATTTTGTTTCTTTCCTTTGAAGTACCAGTGCCTTTGGCATGTGCCCATCGAAGCTATTGCAAGACAGATTCCTAGTGGTACACTGAGGTATTTCTACGAATGCAGTGCATTGTAGCAGCCACTTATAGCGCTCAAAGCAACAGTCGACGCGGGGTTTGTGCTACATGATTGTAGAGATTGTGATTTTTTTTTTTTATAGTGGCCATACTGAGCAGATTGATAGTGAACGTAAGCACGTCTAAGTTATTGTAACGTGAATGAGAGTTCGTACTGTTACTTTTATGCGTACTATAGAAATGAAACCCCTGGGACAGTATGTAGTTGTGTTACAAAATTTATTAAATTTTAGGCCTATTTTGCTCGTTATTTAGGACCATATTATTTTTTAGGCGTTATGAGTTCCTGGAAGTTTAAATATTTTTGATTTTGTCTAGGAAAATTGCGAGTGAAATGAAATGATCGGTCTTTGAAAACTCGATGTCCCAGTGGTTCGAAAGTACAACCACCTTTTTAAAATAATTGATTTTTTAACTTTTTGCCGATTTCTTCTTGTATTCGATGCTTCCTATGATAACAAATGTAATAATGTCTTAAAATACTTTTTTCACATTGTTGGACTCAGATTTAATAAATGTTGAAAAACTAATATCGCACTAGGCTAATTTCGGACTACTCAATGGAATAGGCACTTAAAAGTCCGCTTTAAAACTAATTTTGTTCGTGACAGGAAACAAAGACGCTTTCCGTCGACAATGGGCGAAGCATGAAAGTCATGATAAGCAATACTTGTCTGGACAGAGTCGAGTTACACACCGGAGAAACGAAATTGCGAATATCTGCCATGAAGTGGACTCAGGGTGAAGGGCCACTTCTGTGCAGCGTTGGGTTACGGCGGTGTGTCACAGCGAGGATGCAGCCCAAAGGCAGCTGAGATAATCAACATCAAAAGTGAAGTTTTTAATAAAACCCAGGCGACTACACTCAGTGCGGCGGTCACGCCCCTCTCGCCACATGTTGAACATGGTGCGTGGTCCGCGGCAGCGGCGGATAGCTGTCAGTCAGTGGCCTGTGATGTCTGCGCCCAGGACTGCTGATACCGCCGGCCGTGGTGGCCGTGCGGTTCTAGGCGCTTCAGTCCGGAACCGCGGGACCGCTACGGTCGCAGGTTCGAATCCTGCCTCGGGCATGGATGTGTGTGATGTCCTTAGGTTAGTTAGGTTTTAGTTCTAAGTTCTAGGGGACTGATGACCTCAGATGTTAAGTCCCATAGTGCTCAGAGCCATTTGACTGCTGATACCAGAAGCTGACTCAGCGGGGTGCGCCCCAGTCTGGCGTTGCATGGCTGGTCGCGGACGGTGCCAGGCGCTTGGAAGACTGCCAAAACACTTGCAGGGGATGACAGCCTCCGATGTTGAATCTCGCCCCTGGAGTGGCGTCCAGGCGTCTGTGCCATTGGGGGTGAGTGAACGACTCTGCTGTCCCCGTCTACTGACTTGGCTGCTACTGGAATGAGCCTGGAGGCATATCACTAATAGAGGGTCACCGTGTCCAGAAAGGAAAATTGGGTGCGAAAATGGTGCGGCGGTGGAGGCCTACACTTGTGACGGCTGTTTGCTGACCCATATCGCTCAGACGCATGGCGTTGCCCTCTCATCGTGATAAATGCTGCCCAACTGGGGATTGCTAAAATGGATGGTTATTTATGTGGGCTGCTGGGGCCCACTTATTGGACCGACGTGCTGCTTCCAGCCTCACTCGAAACTACAAACGTGTGGCCCGGCAGTGTTGAAATGCTGGCCTCGTCTTGCAAGAGTCCCGCCTTAGTGCCGTTGGTAGGATTGTTGTTGATACCGACATACTGACATCTTAGCGCCCCTGCATGAAGGGGCTCTAACAAGTTGAATAATATTGTCAAACCGTCAATATTTTGACCGCCTGAGGGCGCGCATTGACGTACTGTCAATACTCGGAATATTGGCGAGCAGTATTGTCAGTACATATAACGCTAGACGGTGTGATGAAATTCTCCATTCAAATGTTGATAGAGTTTTATGAACCAGGCACACGGCATTGTGTTCACTTTTTGTTTTCATTTCGCCTTGTTGCAAACCGCACCTAAATCTACATCGATACCCTGAAAATCACATTTAAGTGCTTGGCAGAGGGTTCATCGAACCACCTTCACAATAATTTTCTATTATTCCAATCCCGCACAGCGTGCGGAAGAAATGAACAGCTATATCGTTCTGTACGATATATCTCGCGTTCATGTGGACAAATATGTTAATCTGCCGGGTGTTGATATGTGGTGTGGCCTGTCATCGCGCAGTTAGATTGGCCCGTTCTTCTTTGAAGGTAATGTAACTGGTGCGGTGTATCTTCATACACTGCAAACATCGATTTTACATGCCACCCTAGAGATTTTTGGAAATGAAAGATTCTATGTACAACAGGATGGCGCTCCGCTTCGCTACCACAAAAATAGCTGAGCCTCTTTAGGTGAAAATCTGCCTGGACGGTGGATAGGTCAAAGAGGAGTTGTTGAGTACCCACCACGGTCTACAGACCTTGCACCTTTTGACTTTTACCTAAGGGAGACCTTGAAAAATAAAGTTTATCAACAGAAACCAGCTGTACTGAACGAGCTACGAGGAACCATCAAGGTGCTCCGCGCGGCTATCACATCGGCAACGCTCACAGCCGTAGTTCGGCCAAAAGTTCAGCGTCATCGGCTTTATTTGCCTGCTAATGGGGGTCACTTAGAACACACAAAATAACCTCCCCCGTGCAAGAACTGTGGCGTTACGTCATTTTGTTGCTTTACTATTGACTATTAAAGAATGTATACATTTTTCCGAACACGTATGTGTGTGTGTGTGTGTGTGTGTGTGTGTACTCTCCTGGCAGGGACTTAGAATAGCGGGTGTATATACACCCTGGGTTTTCCCAGCCTGCTAGATTTGTATGCCCTGAGCTTGTTACTTTTCCTTTCTCCCTTAAGTATCCCATGGTGCGTGATTCATGCTACAAGAACGGAGATATGTCCAGGTGACCAAGAATGATGGTACAGTAAAAGTGACACACAGAATACACCATAATGTAAGGGTCTGAATAGCAACTGAACAGCTTCTGACTGCAACTGAAAGCGCATTCTAGTCTGATGAGAAACGGGACTACTCGTTAACAGTTCTTGAAGATACAGTCTGAGTACGTACACAGTCATAGTAAGGAAGCAATGTGATAGGCAAAGTCTGTATCTGCCACACTGTCTGTGTCTTGGAACCAATTGCATGTACTGCTCCCTGACGAATTGCACTTGGTGAGCGTTGGCTGCTCCCTGACGAATTGCACTTGATGAGCGTTGATGAACTCGCGAGCTGAAATTGGAGCTCACACTCTCGCAGATTGACCTCAGAGTTACTGGAGGCGACTTGCAAAGCCGCCCGGCGGATGACTGCTCGGAAGTCGTGATAGTATTACGTGGTCCGGGGAGGCGAGCTGGTGCCGGTAACAGCGCCGATGTGGCGCCCCCAGATACAGCACTTGCTGTTGAAGGCGAGATCAGCTGCGGTTGAGTTGCGGGCACCTTGACAGAGCGGCAACCCGCGACTCCCTGCTGTGTGGTTGGCGGACAGACCGTAAGGTGCCCGCCACGGACACTAGCAGATAGCTACACTACTGGTCATTAAAATTGCTACACCACGAAGGTGCGACAGACGCGAAATTTAACCGACAGGAAGTAGATGCAGTGATATGCAAATGATTAGCTTTTCAGAGCATTCACACAAGGTTGGCGCCGGTGGCGACATCTACAACGTGCTGACATAAGGAAAGTTTCCAACAGATTTCTCATACACAAACAGCAGTTGACCGGCGTTGCCTGGTGAAACGTTGTTGTGATGCCTCGGGTAAGGAGGAGAAATGCGTACCATCATGTTTCCGACTTTGATAAAGGTCGGATTGTAGCCTATCGCGATTGCGGTTTATCGTATCGCGACATTGCTGCTCGCGTTGGTCGAGATCCAATGACTATGGATATGGACTCGTTGGATTCAGGAGGGTAATACGGAACGCCGTGCTGGATCCCAACGGCCTCGTATCACTAGCAGTCGAAATGACAGGCATCTCATCCGCATGGCGGTAACGGGTCGTGCAGTCACGTCTCGATCCCTGAGTCAACAGATGGGGACGTTTGCAAGACAACAACAATTGCACGAACAGTTCGACGACGTTTGCAGCAGCATGGACTATCAGCTCGGAGACCATGGCTGCGGCTACCCTTGACGCTGCATCACAGACAGGAGCGCATCTGATGGTGTATTCAACGACGAACCTGGGTGCACGAATGGCAAAACGTCATTTTTTCGGATGAATCCAGGTTCTGTTTACAGCATCATGATGGTCGCATCCGTGTTTGGCGACATAGCGGTGAACGCACATTGGAAGCGCGTGTTCGTCATCGCCATACTGGCATATCACCCGACGTGATGGGTGCCATTGGTTACACGTCTCGATTACCGCTTGTTCGCATTGACGACACTTTGAACAGTGGAAGTTACATTTCAGATGTGTTACTACCTGTGGCGTTACCCTTCATTCGATCCCTGCGAAACCCTGCATTTCAGCAGGATAATGCACGACCGCATGTTGCAGGTCCTGTACGGGCCTTTCTGGATACAGAAAATGTTCGACTGCTGCCCTGATCAGCACATTCTCCATCTCTCTCACCAACTGAAAACGTCGGGTCAATTGGCCGAGCAACTGGCTCGTCACTTACGCCAGTAACTACTCTTGATGAACTGTGGTATCGTGTTCAAGCTGCATGGGCAGCTCTACCTGTACACGCCATCTGCATTTCTTCTTGGTGTAGCAATTTTAATGGCCAGTAGTGTAGAATTTAAGTGCAGCTACTCACAGAGATCTAGTGTGTGCTGTAATTATCGTATGGCAGAAAACTTGGTAGAGATGGTACTGCGTTCATGCGGAACCGATTTAAGCTGGAAAAAATTAGTTAAAATTTTGGCCACCAGGTGCAAATCTGGCGCTGTACTGCAGCTCGTCGACGTCTCTGGTGCTCATACTGAGCAAACGATAGTTTATAATAGAATCAACATTATACCTTTCTCGCTTGTTTGACTTTTACTGCCCACATCACGTTCCTAATCCGTTATATATGGAAACATTTCTAAATGTCTTTCTTGTATTCACATTGGCAGATTTGCACCTGATCGCCAAATTTGGAACTGCAATTTAATAATAACCCCCCCCCCCCCCCCCCGCCCGGTATGTACCCTTTGCTCGCAACAATTCACTGTTCAAGGATTCTACAGTTAATTATGGTCACAAATGAAGCTACTTCACTTTCAAATTCCCAATGGAACCTCGCAAGGTTCGACAGAACTCTGGTTGACTTGTTCAGTATCAGCACTGGGATACTATATCAGTCATTTTTGCACTCCCATGGAAATTAATTAGCGTCAGCATTCATTGGTTTTTCTTTTGAGTTAGAACAACCGAAGTGTTGGAAAGTTCAGCTTTCATTTTACTATTGCCTGCCTATATCAGCCACGTGTGTCCACACTGCTTTTTGTACCACTGGCAGCCTTAACATATCTCATAGAATTCAGACTTGCCCCGAAATAAAACTGGTCCAGCTAATACGCATGAATTCCTATGTTAATATCATGGAACGGCAGTAGAACGATATGACTGGGCAGTCGTTTCTCCTCTGAGTTCACTTACCTGAGCAAACTGCATTTAAAGAAATGAAATTGGAGTTCATTCAGAAAACACTGGCAGAACTGAACATACGCAGGTTGATCTTTTAGTTGTAAGTTGTAACCTATGTTGATTAGAACAGTTTCAATTAAAGCTAATACTGTGATGTACTTAAACCCAGTTGTAAAATAGTGTATGCTACGAAGGTTGCTCAGAAAGTAAGTTCCGATCGGTCGCGAAATGGAAACCACTGGGAAAATCCGGTAAAGCTTTGCACAGATGTGTTGGACAGTGTCTCTAGTATGCCCGTCGATCGTGTCGCGTCGCTCTTTTCAGTTCTGAGTGAACAGTGGCCACGTAAAGATGCGTAGGGAATAGCGTCTCCCTCCAAGTATGAGGGCCTGGTTAGAGATTTCGCCTGTGTCATGCAGCCCACATAACCCAACTGTCGAGCAGTTCCTTCTTCATGCCAATTCTCGGCCGCACACTGCAGGGGCAATGAAGACATTCCTGCAGCGTTTCCGATGAGAAGTGTTTCATCACCCACAATACAATCCGTAATTGGCTCCCCCTGAGTCTCGTCTCTGCTGACAAGAACCGCTGGCTACGAAGACAAAAATTTTTCACAGACAACGAGATGCAGACCAGTGCAGATAACAGGCCAAAAGCACAGGCGGCTGCTTTCTATGACGAGAATATTGGAAAGTTGATACAACACTACGACACAGCTCGTAGTTGGAGCGGCGACTGTGTAGAGAAGTAGGTGGAAGGTGTACCTAACTGTCGCAAAGAAAACGTTTCTGGTTTTCACTGTGATTTCCATTTCGCGACCGATCGGAACTTACTTTCTGGACAACCCTCGTATTACGTAGCTGAAGATATTTCTTTTCTGACTGTTAAACCCGTATTGCAACAATCTTTGTTTTCTGTGCGTGCTGCTGCTGCTGAAGATGGGCTCCTGCCCTTTATTAGACCGCTGACATAATTTATAACCTTGCTGAACTACTTCAAAATGGAACATTAAAAAATTGTACCAGTGGTATTACAGTTACGATTTTTAATAAATCTTCCTCGCCAAATAATCACAATAAGCTTACTTCCGGGAACGTTGCGAGTTCTCAGTAAGGCTACTGCGGCCAGTCTTCCATTCAGAAAATATGTTACCAGAAAGCCATCTCACATCGTAATGTAACGGCTTACGATTCGGTTCTCTGTTTCATCCACTTCCGGGATACACTGTTCGCCCCCGCTAGCTGAGTGGTCAGCGCGGCGGAATGCCACGCCAAGGAGCCCAGGTTCGATTCCCGGCTGGTGCAGGAGATTTTCGCCGCTCAGAGACTGGGTGTTGTGTTGTCCTCACCATCATTTCCTCCCCGTCTCCGGCGCGCAAGTCGCCCATTGTGGCGGCGAATGCAAAAGTACTTGCCCCCGGCGCCCCGAACTTTCCCGAATGGGGGACTCCCGGCCCACAATGCCGTACGCTCATTTCATTTTACGGGATACACTCACAGAACTGATATGTTTGATAATGAACCAGTTTTTGACTATGTTACCCGAAAAGATTAATACGCGCAGTTTTTGTCATGCATGACACATCGACTTCGGGATTATATCGTTCATATTCGTTCACTGTGCAAGAATTTTCACTCGTCTTATAGTATTAGACGTATGTACGGTTTACCCATAATTTAACGTTCTAAAACTCATCACAGTTCAGATTTTAATAAAAGATGACCATTTAAGTTTTCCCCGAGAAGTAATATAATCGCGCCTGTGAAACAATCGAAGACAGGACCCTCTGAACAGCAGTTGTCTTTACGTTCTAAATATGGCTGACGTGCTCACCCAAGAAATGTATCTTCCGCTGCTGCATTTTGGCCTTATCTGCAGTCATTTTAGATAAGTCGAGTTCCTAAGTCGAGCTCAAAGGGGTCTTTCTAGACGCAACATAAATTTTATCTCGCCTCTTTAATCTAATCTGGGTTGTAACAGTCTCAACAGGAAGAGGCTGCATTAATAGCGCCTATGGCGCCAACGTGCTTTTCGCATTTCATAGTACGACATTAACAGATTTGTTATTTAGCGTATAGCACTGCACATGAAATACAGTCAATAGTACAGAAAAAATACACAAACAGATATAAATACGGATAATACATTAAAAACTGGTGTTACATTCTGATGTCCAGTCACCTTATCCTGTCAAGGCATGATGCTGTGGTCATGAAAAAGTCGCTTCGGTCATCCAGACAAGATCTCAGTTTACACTTCTTAATAAAGTGCCGGATGGTATGGTTCGATGCTCCACAGTCACAGCTTGGGGTGGGCTGCGTACCTACACTGCACAATTTGCGGACGACATGGTCACAACACACCTGTGAGTCATATTTAGACCTTAGATGATATAGACCACACATGACGTCATTATATTAAACATCTCGGGGCCCCTAACTATTGGCAGCATCAATTTGTAGGCAACATCTGCAATATTGTTCAGTGTTGTTTAATTGTAGTACTTTCAGTAAATGTTTCTTTATTACACTATGGTGAAATCTTGGGCAGCATTTGGTTGCCCCGAAAGATATGTGAAATGAAGTTCGTTCCACAGGTGAAGTTAAGAATAATAATAACAAAAACAACTGCGAGCAAATTTTTGCAAGTTAGGACGTATGTTAGTCCAAAGATCTGCAACTCGGTGAATGGCAAAGATTTTGAGACGATACAATATTAATACCTAACTTGCTACAAGAATTTTCTCTATAATCAACGTTTCCTAACATAGTATGCTTATGTTCATATTGTTTCATTAAGCAAAAGTCATAAAACATAAATGTTTATTTTGTGTCATTTCTTACAAAAGCATACTGAAACACCTCTCACGTTTTGTTGAGGAATAATCAAGAAACTAAATGCCTCCTGTCAAACTGATATTTGTATTCTTCTTCTGTGGAACGATGGACTAAATGACTAGTAGTGCAAAAATACGATAATTCTCTGAAAAACTGTAAGTCTGTCGTTCATAATAAGAAAAAAATTGTCAAATGAATGTTTCAATTTGTTTGTTACCCTCTCACCTGGCTAAATGTAAAATTGCGGTAACTATCGCATTAGTATTGCGAATTTTGGAAAAGTAGGTTAACTGTACTACTACATGTGTAATAATAATAATAATAATAATAATAATAATAATAATAATAATAACAGGATACCCCAGTCAGAATTAGAAAACATCAAACAACAAGTACAACAAATACTGGAACAAAATAATGTGCAATCAGAAGAAGAAGAAAATACAGTAATGGACTCAAACATCCCAGGGCAAACAAACAAAGACCAACACGCATCAATTAAACAATCAGAGGAAAACGAAATCTTCAGACAGCCACCAGAACAAGCACAAATAGAACACGAAGAGACACACGTGTTAGATATAGAAGAGAAATTTCAGCTGACATATATAGAATACAAAGACACAAATACAGACATTAGACCATTCTTGCATAGACCGCCAAATAACCCACAAGTCGAAACAACAATAAAAACTATCAACACAATCATACACAACAAAATGAATGAAAACACAACTATGGAAGAGTTACAACTACTGGTTTATATAGGAGCACTCACTACACTAAATATACACACTAGGCAGAGATCAGAACAAACCAACACACAGAAGAAACCCACAAAACCAGCATGGCAACACAGGCTACAGATCAGAATAGAAAAACTGAGAAAAGACATCGGACAGCTAACACAATTTATAAGAAATGAAATATCAGACAAAAAACGAAAAAGGTTAGGTAAAATCTCACAACAAGAAGCAATAGAGCAATTAGATGAAAAAAAGCAGAAATTACTAGCATTGGCCAAACGACTTAGAAGATACAAAAAAAGTGAAAATAGAAGGAAACAAAACCAAACATTCAACACAAACCAAAAGAGATTTTACCAAACAATGGATAACACACACATTAAAATAGACAATCCACCAAACATAACAGACATGGAACACTTCTGGAGCAACATATGGTCAAACCCGGTACAACATAACAGGCATGCACGGTGGATACAAGCAGAAACAGACACATACAAGATGATACCACAAATGCCTGAAGTGATAATTTTGCAACATGAAGTCACCCGAGCAATTAATTCTACACACAATTGGAAAGCCCCTGGAAATGATAAAATAGCAAATTACTGGCTAAAGAAGTTCACCTCAACACATTCACATCTAACTAAATTATTTAACAGTTACATTGCAGACCCATACACATTCCCTGATACACTTGCACATGGAATAACCTATCTGAAACCTAAAGATCAAGCAGACACAGCAAACCCAGCTAAATATCGCCCCATAACATGCCTACCAACAATATACAAAATATTAACTTTAGTCATCACACAGAAATTAATGACACATACAACACAGAACAAAATTATAAATGAAGAACAAAAAGGCTGCTGCAAAGGAGCACGAGGATGTAAAGAGCAACTGATAATAGATACAGAGGTGACATATCAAGCTAAAACTAAACAAAGGTCCCTACACTACGCATACATTGATTACCAAAAAGCCTTTGATAGTGTACCCCACTCATGGTTACTACAGATATTGGAAATATACAAAGTAGATCCTAAATTGATACAGTTTCTAAACATAGTAATGAAAAACTGGAAAACCACACTTAATATCCAAACAAATTCAGATAACATCACATCACAGGCAATACAGATTAAGCGTGGAATATACCAAGGAGACTCATTAAGTCCTTTCTGGTTCTGCCTTGCTCTGAACCCACTATCCAACATGCTAAATAATACAAATTATGGATACAATATTACTGGAACATACCCACACAAAATCACACATTTGCTATACATGGATGATCTAAAACTACTGGCAGCAACAAATCAACAACTCAACCAATTACTAAAGATAACAGAAGTATTCAGCAATGATATAAATATGGCTTTTGGAACAGACAAATGTAAGAAAAATAGCATAGTCAAGGGAAAACACACTAAACAAGAAGATTACATATTGGATAACCACAGCGACTGCATAGAAGCGATGGAAAAAACAGATGCCTATAAATATCTAGGATACAGACAAAAAATAGGAATAGATAATACAAATATTAAAGAAGAACTAAAAGAAAAATATAGACAAAGACTAACAAATACTGAAAACAGAATTGACAGCAAGAAACAAGACAAAAGCTATAAATACTTATGCTATACCAGTATTGACCTACTCATTTGGAGTAGTGAAATGGAGTGACACAGACCTAGAAGCACTCGATACACTTACACGATCACAATGCCACAAATATAGAATACATCACATACATTCAGCAACAGAAAGATTCACATTAAGCAGAAAGGAAGGTGGAAGGGGATTTATAGATATAAAAAACCTACATTATGGACAAGTAGACAATTTAAGAAAATTATTTCTAGAACGAGCAGAAACTAGCAAAATACACAAAGCAATCACTCATATAAATACATCAGCTACACCATTGCAATTTCATAACCACTTCTACAACCCTTTAGATCACATAACATCAACAGATACAAAGAAAGTAAATTGGAAAAAGAAAACGCTACATGGCAAGCACCCGTATCATCTAACACAGCCACACATAGATCAATACGCATCCAACACATGGCTAAGAAAAGGCAATATATACAGTGAGATGGAAGGATTCATGATTGCAATACAGGATCAAACAATAAACACCAGATATTACAGCAAGCATATTATCAAAGATCCCAATACCACAACAGATAAATGCAGACTTTGCAAACAACAAATAGAAACAGTAGATCACATCACAAGCGGATGTACAACACTAGCAAATACAGAATACCCCAGAAGACATGACAATGTAGCAAAAATAATACATCAACAACTTGCCATAAAACATAAACTAATAAAACAACATGTTCCCACATACAAGTACACACCACAAAATGTACTGGAGAATGATGAATACAAATTATACTGGAACAGAACGATTATAACAGATAAAACAACACCACATAACAAACCTGACATCATACTCACCAGTAAAAAGAAATTAACACAACTAATTGAAATATCCATACCCAACACAACAAATATACAGAAGAAAACAGGAGAAAAAATTGGAAAAATACATCCAACTGGCTGAGGAAGTCAGACATGTGGCATCAGGATAAAGTTGACATTATACCAATTATACTATCAACTACAGGAGTCATACCTCACAATATCCACCAGTACATCAATGCAATACAGCTACATCCAAACATATATATACAACTACAAAAATCTGTAATTATTGAGACATGTTCAATAACCCGAAAGTTCCTAAATGCAATATAACATATCCCGTACAGTTAAAAGGAAGTCACGCTTGATCAAGGTCCGCGTCACTGTCCATTTTTGACCAGACATAACGTCTGAGAATAGAAAGAAATAATAATAATAATAATAATAATAGGAAAAGTCTTTCAGTTATTAAAATCAACGCTTCATTTCAGATGTAAAAAGATCTGTAAATGTCGACTCCACTTCGCGCAGTTCGTAATGACAGAAAACCCGCTTTTTTTTCCCTCTCTGTCGCGTGGTTTAGATGTTGTTTTCAAACCTCAACAGGCCATGTTCAGCTATTGTCAAACGTCGTAAGTAAAGAAACAATGTTTGTGACGCGAAAATACATGTAAACATACAAAAATGAGGTGAATATAAAGTGAATGTGCCGGCCGCGGTGGTCTAGCGGTTCTGGCACTGCAGTCCGGAACCGCGGGACTGCTACGGTCGCAGGTTCGAATCCTGCCTCGGGCATGGGTGTGTGTGATGTCCTTAGGTTAGTTAGGTTTAAGTAGTTCTAAGTTCTAGGGGACTTATGACCTAAGATGTTGAGTCCCATAGTGCTCAGAGCCATTTTTTTTTTAAAGTGAATGTACTTCCAGTAACACGCGTATTGAGCTGTAATTTGTTGCCTTGACGTGTCGGGATAGGAGCAGCATTCATATCATTGTGTTTATCTCTCAACATTAACGTCACGGACGATATACTGTGACGGAGAAAAAGTTGCATCATCAAGAAGGACTTGTGCAACATAAACGAAAGTTAGTAGGTATGTTTCTGCATCTCATAGATGCTGTCTGTTCCAGTTTCGCGCCAAATCGGATTTGCTTTTAATACACGCTGTAACGGTCGTGAGCGTTATAGTTACCTTTGAGATTCGACAGCTGGGTTGATGTCACTCGAGAATGCCTTTAAGGCGACAGAGACATTATAAACACCTCACTGTGTTTGACCGGGGCTATGAGAAGATGAATATACCTTCCACGATACTACAGAAAGAAACCACTGTGCGTGATTGTTGCCAGCGGTGATAACGAGAATGTACGATCGGAAGAAGACTTGGCTCCTGACTGTCGCGTGACACTACTAAGAGGAAAGACCATAGTGATCCGTGTATGGCTCAGGTGCATCGTAACTGCGTCTTGCAACAGTAATTTGAGCAGCACTTGGCACCGTGTGACACGAAGAACTGTTACAAAACAGTTACTTAAAGGACAGCTCCGAGCCATACGCCCTGTAGCGTGGATTCCACTGACCACAGACCACCGCGAATTGCGACATCAGTGGTGTCAAGTAAGAGCTATTGGAGGGCAGGGTAGAGGTCTGCTGTGTTTCCTGATGAACGCAAGTTCTGCCTCGGTGCCAGTGATGACTGTGTGTTGGTTGGAAGGAGGCCTGTTGAGTGCATGCAAACAGCCTGTACTGCGTGCTGGACACACTGGACCTGTACGTAGATCTATGGTCTGGGGTGACAGCAGGAGCGCACTCGAGGTTATCCCATGCACTCTGACCGCAAAATTGCACATCAGTCTGGTGTTTCGACCTCTTTGTGTGCTGCCATTCGTGAACAGCATTCCCAGGATAACGCTCGTCCTTATGTCACCTTTCTAAGCCACCGTGTTCTACAGAGGGATGGAAATGGAAAGGAGCGTTTGGCGTCATTGGCCTGGAGGCCCCTCACGGGGCAGGTACGCCCGCCTTGGTGCAGATCTTATTACGAGGGCAGTTCAATAAGTAATGCAACACATTTTTTTTCTGAAACAGGGGTTGTTTTATTCAGCATTGAAATACACCAGGTTATTCCCCAATCTTTTAGCTACACAACACTATTTTTCAACGTAATCTCCATTCAATGCTACGGCCTTACGCCACCTTGAAATGAGGGCCTGTATGCCTGCACGGTACCATTCCACTGGTCGATGTCGGAGCCAACCTCGTACTGCATCAATAACTTCATCACCCGCGTAGTGCCTCCCACGGATTGCGTCCTTCATTGGGCCAAACATATGGAAATCAGACGGTGCGAGATCGGGGCTGTAGGGTGCAGGAAGAACAGTCCACTGAAGTTTTGTGAGCTCCTCTCGGGTGCGAAGACTTGTGTGAGGTCTTGCGTTGTCATGAAGAAGGAGAAGTTCGTTCAGATTTTTGTGCCTACGAACACGCTGAAGTCGTTTCTTCAATTTCTGAAGAGTAGCACAATACACTTCAGAGTTGATCGTTTGACCATGGGGAAGGACATCGAACAGAATAACCCCTTCAGCGTCCCAGAAGACTGTAACCATGACTTTACCGGCTGAGGGTATGGCTTTAAACTTTTTCTTGGTAGGGGAGTGGGTGTGGCGCCACTCCATTGATTGCCGTTTTGTTTCAGGTTCGAAGTGATGAACCCATGTTTCATCGCCTGTAACAATCTTTGACAAGAAATTGTCACCCTCAGCCACATGACGAGCAAGCAATTCCGCACAGATGGTTCTCCTTTGCTCTTTATGGTATTCGGTTAGACAACGAGGGACCCAGTGGGAACAAACCTCTGAATATCCCAACTGGTGAACAATTGTGACAGCACTACCAACAGAGATGTCAAGTTGAGCACTGAGTTGTTTGATGGTGATCCGTCGATCATCTCGAACGAGTGTGTTCGCACGCTCCGCCATTGCAGGAGTCACAGCTGTGCACGGCCGGCCCGCACGCGGGAGATCAGACAGTCTTGCTTGACCTTGCGGCGATGATGACACACGCTTTGCCCAACGACTCACCGTGCTTTTGTCCACTGCCAGATCACCGTAGACATTCTGCAAGCGCCTATGAATATCTGAGATGCCCTGGTTTTCCGCCCGTTGTTTGCAACGCACATCCGTTACAGACGCCATTTTAACAGCTCCGTACAGCGCTGCCACCTGTCGGAAGTCAATGAAACTATACGAGACGAAGCGGGAATGTTTGACAATATTCCACAAGAAATTTCCGGTTTTTTCAACCGAAATTGGCCGAGAAAAAAAATGTGTTGCATTACTTATTGAACTGCCCTCGTACATTCGACGCCACATTGGGCGACTTGCGCGCAGGATGGGGATGAAATGATGTTGAAGACAACACAACACCCAGTCCCTTTGCGGAGAAAATCCCCGACCCAGCCGGGAATCGAACCTGGGCCCGTAGGTCGGCAATCCGTCACGCTGACCACTCAGCTATCGGGGCGGACTTGACGGGAAGAAATCTATGGACACAAGTCACTGAATGCTGGCCTCTGTTTTGCCTGGATCAGAGGTGAGACTCTTCCTCCACGTCGGTCAGTAGGCCTGTAGACGGCATAACGTAGCGCCGAAACTGGTTGTTCAAATAAAATAACAATTGGAAATTTAGACGACTGAAGGTGTTTCGATGCGACATTTTATACTGAACGGCCGCGGTTCCGCAACAATCTGTATAGTGAGGGACTAACAGAGCCTGCTATACAGGATGTCGACATGTTGTCTTGGCCTGCTCGATTACCAGATCTGTCTCCAATCGAGCACATAGAGAACAACATCGGACGACAACTCCAGCGTCATCCGCAAACAGCATTAACCATCCCTGTATTGACTGACTGTGTGTAACAGGCATCGAATTCCATCCCATCAACCGACATCCGGCACCTGTACAACACAATGCATGCACGTTCGCGTGCTTGAATTCAACACTCTGGCGGTCACACCGGTTGTTAATGTACCAGCTTCTCACATTTGCAGTGCCTTATCTCGCGCTTACATTAACCTGTGACCTTGCAATGTTAATCACTGAAAATGTCACACAGACAAATGTATTATCGAAATTTCATTACGCTACATCAATCATTTTTTTGGTGTCCGCCCCCGGTAGCTGAGTGGTTAGCGCGACCGACGGTCAATCCTAAGGGCCCGGGTTCGATTAGCGGTAGGGTCGGAGATTTTTTCCGCTCAGGGACTGGGTCCTGGGTGCTGTGTTGTCCTAATCATCATCATTTCACCCCCATCGACGCTCTAGTCTCCGAAGTGGCGTCAAATGGAAAGACTTGCACCCGGCTAAAGGTCTACCCGACGGGAGGCCCTAGTCACACGACTTTTTTTTGTGTTTCCATTTTATACCATCAGCGTAGTTTTGACTTCATGTCCTAAGAGCGCCGCTGTCACTTCACCCGAAGAGGTGGCCTAAGAGCTTAAGTTAAGTTGACGTATGTGAATCAGGCGCGCGGGGCACCAAAGGCGGCCCACGCCTGGTCTGAAGGGTCGTAATTCGCTTGCCCTTGGTTTAACCTAGCCCACTGTGTTTTTTTAAGTACCCTAGAAAAACTAGTGGTGACAGCAAAAATACTGCGACGTAAGGCATTCTGAAGCGTTTTGTTAATAATTATAATACACAATTAAAGATTTCACTGCTAAGCTTAATAATTACTATCACAGTCGCATGACAGAAAAGCTGTAGTGATTCCATACGAATCGTGATTCGAAACGTGATTATTTGGTAGAAAGTGATGGAGGAGACGAGAGAAAGTTTGATAAAATTAGCCAAGTTTATCAGTGAATGGGATCGGCCGTTGCTGGCAGCATGAGACATAACTGATGGCGTCGTTAGCAGTGTTGGGGATAATCATACTGAAGTCTTCTCTCTATCGCGGTTTACAAGAAAGGTAATCTCGATCCCCGTGGTTACAAACGATCTAATTTTTCGTTTCACGTGGTCGTCAGTGAAAAGTTCATTCAAAGGTGCACCATCCTTGCACAATGTTTCTCTTACAGAAAATCCAGGAATCTTTCTACGGATATTTTGCTAACAGCGAAGCGATTCAAAAATTGTTTTTATATCTCCACAAGAGTAGTACACGCTCTTTATGAGTGCGATTACTCACTTGTGATTCCGTTTGTATTTAAGGAATACCAAAGCGCCATTAATTTACAGGACTTCCCGTCGCTCGTACCACATGATCAGGATTGTGAGCAACGTTGTGGTCAACTGAGTTGCTGCATGAAGATGCTATTAATATTCGTGACACGGACATTACACCTCGATCGGTGAATCTCTTACGCACGAATCCGTTTAAAAGAGCTGCGAAGGTGGTACGTTTGACTACGAAAATTAATTGCGGACCATTGGAAGAATGCGGCAGATATGGCGTGCCTGCATGTCTTGGCACCTGTAATCATCTACCATTCATTTCCTTAACGTCCGAATCTGTGACATGCACGTAGCTCACGACGATCTACTGAATGAATTACACAGGAAAAGGAATTTATCCAGAGAGAAGTTGATTGATAACTGAACGGAACATTAAATAGAGCAATTCCCCGTTCTGACTAATTTCGTTTTTCGATCATTCAGTTTGGAGAAAGTTAGGCTGTATAATCTAGATTGTCAGTCGCTTAACCTGACTGTACCGGTACGCAAAAAGATGGCAGTACATGACGGTCAGTTTTAAGCTACGAAGCATTTTTTTTTCTTTATTTTTGCGCCGGATGATTTAATGGGCGGAGCTAAAGGTCATTGCGTAATTTAAATTCCAATCGTTCCTGCACAGCGGTGTGAGCGCGAACCAGTGCCTGTTCTTCCACGCTGACGCGCTGCAGCTCTCGGTGGCGCCGCTGTACGTTATTAATGACGGCCTGCCGTCCTGCTCAACACGTGTTTCTATCACCGGCGAACGCTGGACGTGTCTCCCCTCGCCGCCGAGTTTTCTTCTTTCTCCTCTGAATATTATTAAGAATATAAAACTCGCCGTCTTAAACAAACTGCGCAGGAGAAAATAAAATAAACCCGCGTATTTATTAAACAGTGAGGGCGCGCCTGGCCCGGGGCTCGGCTGCTCCCACACAAACACAGTGGCAGCGCGAGATAAACACGGGACGCGTGTCAAATATTTATGCTGTCTGGAGCTGAGACGGATGGCTGCGCGGAAGGAAGGAAGGAAGGCGACTAGGCGGGCGCTAACGCTCGATTTTCTTGTCAGCCGCAGGGCGGGGCGCAGAAGCCGAAGGCACGCCGGTGAACTAACAACAAGAAATTCCTTCTCCGATGGTGAGAGACTGCCTGTGGAACAGCGCAGTGTGATGCGAATGTGTCAGTGATTTGGCAGTAGACGAGGATTCTATAAAAATACATAGTGAAAGAACTGGAAGCGAGGTGTAGCAAAGTTAATGCAGTGAGCGCTCAGCTACGATCTACTCTCTTCTGCAAGAAGGAAGTCAGTACCAAGACTTAAGTTATCTGTGCACCGTTCAATCTTTCGACCAACTTTGTTGTATGGGAGCGAAAGCTGGGTGGATTCAGGTTACTTTATCAATAAGGTTGAGGTTACGGATATGAAAGTAGCTAGGATGCTTGCAGATACTAGTAGGAGGGCAGGAGGGTGTCCATAATGAGGAAATCACAGAAAAACTGGGAATGAACTCTGTAGATGGAGCAGTCAGGGTGAACAGGCTTAGATGGTGGGGTCATGGTACACACATGGGAGAAGCAAGGGTACCCAAGAGACTCATGGGTTCAGCAGTAGAGTGTAGGAGGAGTCGGGGTAGACCGAGGAGAAGGTACCTGGATTCGGTTAAGAATGATTTTGAAGTAATAGGCTTAACATCAGAAGAGGCACCAATGTTAGCACTGAATAGGGAATCATGGAGGAATTTTATAAGGGGGACTATGCTCCAGACTGAACGCTGAAAGGCATAATCAGTCTTAAATTATAATGATGATGCGTAGGGAATAATGGGGCCTAGTGATCAACACAGCACTCGGTAAACACGGGGAAGCGTGATGGTGTATATTACTTAAATCGCGTCTGTGATGTTTTTGTTTGTATGTTTTAGTTGCAAAAGTTGTTCCTGCGTTTAGTTTGCAGCATGCCTATCTTTTAGTTGTTTTGAGTGGTGACGTAGGTCGGTTTGTTTATCAGATCTTTGTACAAAGGCTATTTGTAAATTAAACCATTCGCATCAAATACGCGCTGTATTCACATGAAGTTACTGTGGCGTTTAAATTTCATGACGAGCTTTACATACATGTACACTTCAGTATGCGAATGTGTAGATTTAAATTTGTAGTTAATACACGACTCTGAAACATATTCTGGGACGAAGCACGTTCCATTTGTGTCTTGTGATAGTCGATCTCTATAAACAACCTACATGGGGAAGACAGTAGTTCGTGGTGATGATGAGGATTTGCAAAAGTCTGTTGATAGTTTTTCAACAGTCATAATAAAGTAAGTGATTTGTGTTTCAGAGTCTGAGGAACCGTAACAGTAGTTAAAAGTGAATCTACATCTACATACATACTCCGTAATTCACCATACGGTGCGTGGCGGAGGGTACCTCGTACCACAACTAGCATCTTCTCTCCCTGTTCCACTCCCAAACAGAACGAGGGAAAAATAACTGCCTGTATGCCTCTGTACGAGCCCTAATCTCTCTTACCATATCTTTGCGGTCTTTCCGCGAAATGTAAGCTGGCGGCAGTAAAATTGTACTGCAGTCAGCCTCAAATGCTGGTTCTCTAAATTTCCTCAGTAGCGATTCACGAAAAGAACGCCTCCATTCCTCTAGAGACTCCCATCCGAGTTCCTGAAGCATTTCCGTAACACTTACGTGATGATCAAACCTACCAGTAACAAATCTAGCAGCCCGCCTCTGAATTGCTTCTATATCCTCCCTCAATCCACCTGATAAGGATCCCAAACGTTCGAGCAGTACTCAAGAATAGGTCGTATTAATGTTTTATAAGCGGTCTCCTTTACAGATGAACCACATCTTCCCAAAATTCTACCAATGAACCGAATACGACTATCCGCCTTCCACACAACTGCCATTACATGCTTGTCCCACTTCATATCGCTCTGCAATGTTAACGCCCAAATATTTAAACGACGTGACTATGTCAAGCGCTACATTACTAATGGAGTATTCAAAAATTACAGGATTTTGTTTTCCTATTCATCTGCATTAATTTGCATTTATCTATATTTAGAGTTAGCTGCCATTCTTTACACCAATCACAAATCCTATCCAAGTCATCCTGTATCCTCCTACAATCACTCAACGTCGACACCTTCCCGTACACCACAGCATCGTCAGCAAACAGCCGCACATTGCTATTCACCCTATCCAAAAGATCATTTATGTAGATAGAAAACAGCCGACCTACCACACGCCCCTGGGGCACTCCAGATGATGCCCTCACCTCCGAATCTAGTTCTGAAAGTGGCGATGAAAATTGCAATAATGATGAATGTGCACCGGCCGCTTTAAAATGTGTTCATACTAAGACACAGACTAAGCAAAGTGAATATAACTGGGGAAAAAATTTGATAGTAACCCTGTTATCTTTCCCTTCAATGTCTACAGTTGCGTATGTGAAAATTTGTTACATGTAAATCACAGTCCTTGTTGGAGCTGCCTCTTTTAAGAATGTAATGGGAACGTTGTTCGGACTGATTTGTGGCGGGACCAATGCTCACGCCAAAAAACTGTTGAACTAAAAGATAAAAGGTGGTGAAACTACACAAGCTTTTTTCCCTTCATCAAAGAATGGTGTCACCGGTATTTCAGCCAGCCTATGGAAAAGATGGTGAAAAATCTCCCAGCCAGAACGAATGAGACTGGGGCATATTTTACATTAGTTGTTCTCGTGTGACAAATGCGGAAGTCTACACTCCAAAGCTGATACGTGTTAAAGCTAACTTCGCAGCAACCAGTAGGACATTTAAATACGATCTCACTGGGCTAACCTACGATTGGATATTAAAAGTAAACAAATGCGTGTAGCTTCATGGCACTTGCTTATTTAGGAAAGAAGACTTTGAACGTCACGTTTGCGTCAGTCAACACGCTTTTGCGTTCGTCAGTGTGTACGCAGCAAGCGACTGAAATGGACGTCTTATTGCGTCCCCTGTCAATCGCGATGTATGTGCTGTCATTCGCTTCCTGCAAGCAAGAAGAGTCAATGCCATTGAGATTCGTCGTCAATTGCGTCGTATGTATGCGGATGGGGTTATGAGCGATGGCGTTGTGAGGGAGTGGTGCAGAAAATTCAAGGTTGATCGCACTGACGTGTGTGATGAAATTGGTCGAGGAAGACATTCAGATGTGATTGACGAACTCGTGCATCACGTTGAGGTGCGAGCCATTGGTTCGCAATTTCCGAACCTCGCTGAAGTTATGCCACGGATTTCGAGGACAGCCGTCTTAAAACGGTCGCAGAGAGTGTAGGTAACCGTAAGTATTGTGCACCGCTGGTACCAAAATGTTTACCAGGGTTTCACAAAACTGAAATAGTGATCTCAGCATTGACATTCCTCGAGCACTATCAAGAAGACGGGGAGCGATTTCTGGACAGAAACGAGACGTGAATGCATTACTTGAATTCTGAAATTAAGTCAAAACAATGAACGCGCTCTCATTCTCCCAATCACCCCAAAAAATTCGAGCAGATGCCGTCAAATTCCAAAACGATTGCTTTAGTTTTTTTGGAATCGCAAAGGTATTTTGACAAGAGATTTCATAGATCAGAAGCGCGGGGTGATATCGAATGAACCATTCTTCCTGACGAGAATGTGTGACCTCAAACTGCGAATGGAAAGAAGGAAAAACTCTCACGTTCTGGCTGGGAGATTTTTCAGCATCCTTTCTATAGTCCAACTAGGCACCAATTGACTTTCTTCTCTTCCACGAAGATGAAGACGTGGCTGGCTCGTCAGCATTCCACAGCTGACGATGAGCTCGAGGATGCTGCCGACAACTAGCTGAAACACCAGGCGACACCATTCTTTGATGGAAGGAAAGAAAAGCTTGTGTCACGGTACGACATGTGAAACTTAGGGTGACGACAGTGTAGGAAAGTGATATCAGCCAGTAACTGCAGACCGTATGTAATTTTTTGTCTAGGCTTTCTTTTTAAAGAAGCCAGTTAGAGGTGAATTCATGACTTGCCGTTGTGGGTCTGGTTGAAGTAACGATCCGTTTGATGGAGACACAGGTTAGGATCGAGCTTTATATATGACCTGCGTAAGTCTAATGGAGACAGTGACGGCTCTTCTTTGTTGTGGAGGTTGTGCTGCCAGACTGAACTGTGATGTAGTCCAAAGTCCAGGCTACATTGGAAGGTGACAGTTTGGATGTCAGTTGTCGAAGCAAACGCAAATACCACGACAATATTCTTTTTAAAATTTATATAGCCTATTGCGCATTCCTTAGTTCCAATTACATCCCTGATGAAAATGCCTGTTTTTGCACTGTGATAAGATATAACATCATCAACGCCCAAAAGCTCCCTATTCCCGTGGAGGTCTTGTCAGTTTGTCTACTTCTGTTTCGCTCACGTTTCGTAAGCTGGTATAAATCTGATCAAAAGCAGCAGCTGTTTTAAAATCGTTCATTTACTGCAGTGACATCGCCATACGAATTTGAAGTGCTAACTGTACAGCTTTGTAGGAAGTGCATGCATGTTTCTATTTTTCATTCATGACTGCACTTTTATATTAATTAAATTGTTGATCGGTTTCTCCTCGCAAGGTGGCGTGAATCCGATCACTAATTTATTTTGTATGCAAAAACTGACTCAAACTTCCAGTGTAGTGACTCCTACTACTATTTTGAATTAAAAGAATGATGTATTTACAATAACATACTAAATTTTGTGTCCTAAACGAGTGTTCTTCGGTACATTAAATTCCAACTTTTTGCTATAAAAACACTTTCCTTCAGGAAAGTTAGCAAACATATTCAAATTTCAGTAGTTCTATGGCACTATCAACAGGAAAGCTATTTACTCAATGTCATAATCATCTGTCCCTTCAAAGAGATATTTACCCCATATTCTATATTGCGTCACCTTTTTTTTTAAATAATTGTGACTCTTCCTACCTCAGTCGCATCTTCAGTCATCGGAAAGACAAAAGAAAACAATAACATCGCGAACATTTCTTTCTCAGAAATGTTATTTCATAAGTGACATTAGAGATGTTATCAGTTATGTCATTAAAAAGCCTGACCTTCTTTTCACAGGAAATTTCACAATGGCCATCTCTATCCTTCTCCTTGTCGATTCCTTCATTTTCATTTGACTCCAGCCGTTCTACTTCACTGTTAGATGTTGTGGAGATACAGTCAGAATCATAGGATAGGGACTCCCTGCGTTCAGCAATGTTACCTTCATGAAAGTATCTAATGACAATAACTTTTCGTGGAGCTAACACTAAGCTCTTTGCTCGGCGCAGCATTCCTTTTGTTTCATTACAGTAAACTTGTTTCAACTGCATTTCGAACGCTGCTGTCCAAGTAACTTCTGGTGAGTCGGTGCCATATGTATGTTTCTTCTGTAATCTGTTAAATGACTTTACCAGAGCGGAAAGGAAGAATTCTTGCATTTCCGAACCCACATATAACATTAGATTTAGAAGTGATGCTATCTTTTGAAAGGCTCCTTTCACCAACCAAGAACATTAAGATTTTGGTACCACTTCTCTGTTGTTCGTCCTCCAGTCATAAAGCAGGCCACATTGACTGACATTCATGAGTAGATACGCACAAATTGAATGTCATGTTCCTTGCGCAGTTTAAAATCACATTAAGTGATAGATGACTTGGGACATTGTCACCTGTAATCACTTTCGGTCGCTCTAAATGCCGCACTTAACACAATAAAATTTCAGCAAAGCACGATTCACACGTTGTTAAGTCGAATCAACTACTTTGACTGCTATTGTAACGTGCACCATTTAAACCTTGTAGAGATCTTTTGCCCTGTAAACTGTGTGCGGTGGGAGCAATGCGCCGTCTGCAGCCACTGTTGTTATTACACTGATGCTTGACTTAGAACTATCCAAAATCCTGTCAGGGTGTCTTGTACCTCGCTGTTTCACTTGTCCAGCATCATCACAAAAGTTGGTCTCATCATAGTTTGTAATATTGGAGGGAGGAATACCATTCAAGGATACCACAAGATTCTTAAAATCATCATTCACTGTTTCTCGGGTATCTGCTGCCCATGTCCTGTTTATATTTTCATATACTCTAACTGCTAGTTCCTTATTTCTTTTCACAGAGCATTTTACCCATACACGTACATGTCGATTGTCAAGAAGCCTTTTTTCAATTCGCCCTGATCGACTAGGAGATGCTCCGTAACATCATTATTCCTCAAAGGAAACCCCCATTTCGCACAACACGATACTCTCTCAACCAGATTTTTTTTCCCTCACTGTTGGTTAACGTTGATTTTCTACCTATTTTATATTTTTATTTGTACTGCAGTTTGAATAAATTCTGGGTTGTAGTTTGATTTCCGTGTTACCGCTACAACCTTCTTGTATATTCCCAAAACCACAATTTGGAAATCAGGCGTGCATAGTGTCAAAACCAGTCGTTCCCAACATGGGAGTAATAAGCCCCTGTGAGGCGACAAATAAAAATTTTTATAGGGTAAAAACGGAACACTTCTATTTAGTTTCGGTCACGAAACTGAGTCATTTATAAAAGATCATTACTATTATCACTGTTTTATAAGACTGTAATACTGATTACGTAAGTTACCAATAATTAAATTTCCTTTTCAAATACTAGCATTAACAAACCCGTGACATGTTCACTACCTCATTGCTGTAGGGCCTATGCAGTATTGTTGTGTGTGTGTGTCCATAAATCACGTGATTTACAAACACACATAGTACACACATTTAACTTGTTTTGGTGGTGCAGGGAGTGGATGAAGAAAGTGTCGCTAAGGAGAGGAGTGCTACAGAGAAAGCATGTTTTATAACAAATCTCTACCCTTAAGTAAATACTTCCTTTCCTGAGAAGGAGTTACAGAAAGCATTCGCGATGCACTGAGAATCACTCCAGTTTTCTATAAATGAGGGTTGTTAAATGTACCAGTTCCTTCTAACTCATTAGTTCGTGGTTTAATAAAACACTTACAAAAGCTAAATATCATTTATCTTTCGCCATTTAAAAAAATGTTCAGAGATAATTCTTTTCCATTCTAAAATTTAATAAGATGATGATGATGATGATGATGATGATGATGATGATGATGATGATGATGATGATGATGATGCAGGAGACAAGGGTGGAAGGGGGGAGTGGTGTGGGAGACGCTAGCTAGTGTCTGCACTCTGGGGCACTGAACTCAGGCAGATCAAAAACCAGTGGTCTAAGCGGTATTAACAATAAACAAAAAGGAGAGAAACAGTGGCACTTGAGATATTAGTATTCAAGCAAACTATTACGACTTACCAGTTATATACCGGAAGTACCTGATGCCAGCAGAAGTTTTCGTGCCGATGAATTTACTTCACGAGTGCAGCACATGAATATCACATCTACTGACAATGCCATTTTTGGTACCATGCGCTCCAACACACCATTGTTATAAGTAAACAGTCAAAAATTCGCAACAATCGTTAGCTGCGGTATTCGTGTTCAGATATCGAAATGCTGAAAAACAGGTAAATGATCGGATTCACACCACCTGATCAGATTAAATTCACTTTACAGATTTCGTATTGTTAGTGACTTCATCAGCTGGTTGTTTCATGGAACACGTATTTCCACCAGTTCAGCAGTAGGAAATCATAATTGGTACTCAGTTATAGCTGAAAGGTTTCAAAACGCGCCTAATTTACTGGTATTAAAATTCAGTGATTGGTTTTGAAGTGTTGTCTGTTCATAGCCTCAACGTAGCCGCAAACATACTGTCTGTGCAAACTTGGCCACGTTTCAAACTTGTAGAAAGTTTTAATAGGTATTATAGTACTATCTGACAGCTAACGGAAAGTAAACGCCAAGTTTTAATGATTTCAATTATTTAAACACGAGAGATAAATCACATGACGTAGTAACATCATTTTACAATTTCAATGTGGCGTCAGCTGTAGCTGTCCCACCAAAGATGTATATAACAGTAAAGCTGTTACCAACACGACAATTGATTTGGATGCCACAGTGCTTTACTAGGAATTGCCCAATTGGAGGTTGACCATTGCGTCCCTCTGTCCTATGAACTGACTTATCCAGGAGAACCTACAGTTTAGTGTGGAATCTGAATCACAGAACAATCAGCATTTTTCCCATTATTAAACTTCACCTGAGGTAAAAGAAGTGGCAAGTGACAGATAAAAATCCGAAGACCGACCGGAGATTGGACCTGCGTCCTTTGGATCTGTAGTCTAGCACTCCACCACTGAAGCACCAAGCCAAATTAAACAGAGACTGTAATAAAGGCATTACCAGCATTCACCTCTTTTTAAATCAACTCTTAGATTGTGATAGTCTATTAGCCACAGCCTCGTACCGGCACCATGACAACTAGAAGTAAAACTGAGCGAGGTGAGCGGCGAGATACCGTGCTACTATTTGGGAGGGCACAGGCTCGAAACTTTGTCCGGCCATTCAGAGTTCAGTTTCCTGTGCAATCCCTGAATCCATTACGGTAAATACCAGGATGATACATCTGAAATGGACGCACCCCAGATTTCCTTCCACAATCTGACAAAGAATAATTGCGTCAATAACGTTTTCACAAAAGAAAGGTTGAGCGAGAACTTACTGAATGAAACGCATTGGATATCAAGTCTAAATTTAATGTTTACAAGAAACATTAAATATTATTCTGCAGAAAAGGTGTACGATACTGGCACATGCAAAAAAGACATGCACATAAATTAAACTGCTCCTACATTATGAGGTGACTGTCTGATATTCAGAAATACCATGGAAACATTAAAACCAGATTTGGAATATGCAAAAAGGAAGATGGATTTGTCACAGAATAAGGCAACTTACTTATTAAACGCAACGGGCAGCATTCTGCAGCAAAATAGAACACACTTCAGAAGAAAACTTAGGGGTGAAGTGACTTTTCAGAAACAGTATCGCAATAGCTGAGTCACTGTGGCTTTATTCCAGCTTATTCATGGTAAATTAGCCTCATATGCACCCTGAGTGACACGAAATGCAGTGTTCTATTCTATTGGGTGTTGAACAGGCAAGAAATATTTGTCATCTACTCTGACATGCACACATCCAGGGTTTCCATGTACTTAAGAGAAAAGGAAAATATTTAAATATATCAAATTATACCTGAAGGTGGAATCAAAGGGCTTTTTGCATGTGCCACATAGGCTACTGTAATAAAACGTAACATCAATGTAGGTAGTTGTCCACATACTGCCTGGTTATATTCTATAGTAATTCTGAGCTCCTAAACTGAAAATAAAAGTACTTAAATTGAACACTTGGAATGTTGCAAAGTAGCACCTTGAAGTCCTAAAGCCTCACGTTAAGGGCGTTAAAGTATATACCTTTCACATCTTATTTGTCATTACTCTAGAGTATAGTTTCAGTGTTTCAGACGATAATCTGGTATTACCACCTGGAGAAAAATACATGATAATCGTTAAAAATGGGAGTTTGACAATTTTTATGTTTATATTTATTATACACAGCTGAACTTTCAAAGCGGCTATCAGTTTTTAATACAATTTTTTATTATATTAAGAACTGATAGTTGCTTTGAAAGTTCAGCTGTGTATAAGAAATATAAACATAAAAATTGTGATACTGGAAATTTGTGATAAAACACACACACACACACACACACACACACACACACACACACACACACACACACACACACACAACGAGGGAGGAGGAACCTCCGATGGGGGCAGCCGCGCGAACTCTGGCAAGGCGCCACAGACCGCGCGGCCCCCGTAGCAAAGTGTACGAACACTTGCAAGATAGGAATAAAACCCATTAATTTGTGTAATTCTGTCTTGAACCAAATGCATTGTGTAAATGTATCGCTAAAATGTGAAAATATGTAATGATCTCCACTGCACTGTCTAAAATGTAACGTTTATTTCAAAATTTGCATTGACTTAAGTAATCCTTCAAGTAGTCAATGAACTAGAAAATACTGTTGCTAAGTAGAATGTGTCCTGAAAATTTGTGACGAGTTGAGATTATGTGTGGAACTGAATTAGAGTCCTTATCCCGTATACTAGGTGTCCCAGGAGGAATGGTCAATATTCAACGATATGACAGGAATGCTCGATCATTTTAAGCAAAAATGTCTAGTAAATATACCGTAACAGCTATGATCACTTGTTCATCTACGCTACTTGAAAAACATCACGTAGTTCTTAAGATACCGTATCTATTTTAGAACATATGTTTACTAGACAATTTTTTCTTGGTTTCGTCCTACTACCACTGCGCAAAACGCGGAAAGCAAAGAGTTTGCAGCACAAGAGATTTGTTTCTCAGTATAGAAGATGTAGTGCTCTTAGCTCTTCAGGTTGCATTTTAGAGCCCATATTTACTGGACTTTTTTGCTTCGAATGATCATTCCTGTAATATTCCTGAATATTGACCACTCCGCCTGGGACGCGCCGTATAGCTTCAAGTAGCCGTAGACGTTAAACATTGTGAATGCTCAATTGAAAATAAGAGATTTCAATCGAATATTTCTTCTTTTGCAGAATTTTTCAAGAAACTTCTGACTCAGTCAAAACGTGATTTCCATGAGATGTTCAAGAGGACGTACGGCATCATATATGAACAACATTCTTATGTTTTCACGGACCTTTTTGAGGAGCTTGAGCGTTATTATGCCCGTGGAAATGTGGCACTTGCTGATGCTCTTGACAATTTTTTCAGTGTACTGTACCAGAAGATGTTTACTGTGTTGAACGCACAGTATCAGTTTGAAGAAACGTAAGTTTTAACATGCATACCACTGGAACTATATTTACAAGGAGAGGAGGCCTACTCGCGTCGCCGAATTCGTCCATATTCATGGTACATGTAGGGCGTGGTGAGACAAAAAAGTGCGCCAAGTGGAAACCCCAGATGGCAAAGTGTTCAGGAATTTTGATACGGATCTATCAACACGTGCACCTTACCAATTGTCCCTGTGACAACGTGTATAGAAACCGGTTTTTGGCTCAGCGGTGAGAGCGCATTTCATCCTATGCCTATACTTTTTGTGCTAATATAAATTAATAAAATAACCTATATGATGATGCGGTTAATTCTGATGTCAGTAGTGAACGCATTGCCAAGGAGCACAAAAATATTTGCCACCGGGCAGAGTCGAACCTGCGACCCCTCCAATGCGAAACAGATTTCTTACCGCTGAGTCAAACAGTGCTTCCTAAACGCACTAAACCAGGGACAATTGATAACGTGACATGGTGATAGATCAGTATCAAAATTCCTTTTATTTCCTCCTAATCTTTTGGCCGTCTGGAGTTTCCGCTTGGGGTACTTTTTGGTCTCACCACGCCCTACATGTACCATGAATCTGGGCGAATTCGGCGATGACGAGTATGCGTCATTTCCTTGCTAGTGAGATGTTCGTTAATGGATCTCCCACAAAACAAATTTCGCACTTGTTACGATATCACTGTACAGAAGTGCAACATAACAACTTAGTATGTGCCATATCACTTCCATTACCACTTTCTTGTAAATCATGTTGAAGAATGTATTTTATTTAAATGTGTGCTTTCACTGTAAGTCAGGCCTGGCCAAGATTTGCGCTCCTAATGCGCGCTCGCGCTTCGCAAACGCAGCCGAGTGTATTTAGCGTTCCGGTTTCCCTCCACCGCGGTGCTTTTACGAGATCTGTGTGTGAGACAGTTCTGTGCTCAAAACTACACATGCGGGGAATCGTGGGACGACCTGTCTGAAACACTGTGGGGTTACTTCTAAGAGGGAAATATTGCAGCCTACTTCTAAAAGCATTATTTTTATCATTATTAATTTTCAACATACAATGCTTCTTACAAAGCAATATTAATTACTTTAGTACCGTACATTAGACAGTGCTATACGGTGGACAGAACTATAAAAAGCTTTACGTTAAGGAATAACATTAAGTTGTGATGTTTATAAATTTATACACATTTCTGTTTTAGAATATGTAATATATCTGGAACTATTCTTCGTGCTACAATCAGAGACATTTAGTTACTCAGACTGATATCTGTTAGACCGAGCGTTGGTGGAACTTTATCAGTTTCATAACCGAAGAGAAACGCTCGCACACGTGTGTTGAAACAAACATTGAAATAACTTTAGCGGCCTGTCTGCGCAATCGAGGATATTGCTCCTGGGGTAACATTTTACGAAAGTCTCGTAATTCCTGGCTCGGACAAAAATGTCGTTGAGCCGGGTGCTACACTGTGCGTCTGTTATAGTATACGTTAACAGCAGAATTACACCCATATTCGTTTAGGGCCAGAGACAGTTACACTGTACTGGTACTATCTTTGAGTTAGTGCCACAAACACAGTGTTCATTTTGGCATATTTGGCTGTTTTTGTATTCAGCCCATTTAAGATTTATCACAATACTTATCATTAAGTGCCAAGATACTTCAGTAAAATAAGCCTTCAAATGATACTATGATAATTAAGGCAAAAGATGAAAGTCGCATGGCTTTGGCATAGCGTAATGGATAATGTTATGAATTAGTGAGTCCAGGAAAGTGGGTTCGCATCCCATCATTCCCTCATATGCGAAATTTTTCATTTTCATCTTAGCGTTTTAACACGATTTGGGACTTTCTTATGAATATAAAACAAGTAAGTTCTACTATATTCGATGTTGTTTACATTTCCGAATGACTATAAAATGAAGGTTGAACCAAATATTTGGCAGTTTGTTTCCGAATATGTGGCAACTTCAGTGTGTCTAGTTAGGCAGGAATCTAAGAGAACAGCTTAAATTGCTGAGAATGAAACGAGGTGCAATAAAATTTCTTCTTTGTCACAAATCTTTGGCTATTTATTTCCTGGCGTTAGCAAACTCGTGAGAAGACAGTTACTTCACATATTATAACCAATGGCACATACGGTTGGTGTATTTTTCCCGCTATCCACATGTGTTTGTCAGCTCAAGTTGAAAGTAATGAGGTGCATCAGCAACCAAAAGTGAACGATCTGACATAAAACGAACAGTCTTCAGTCGTGCGTTGTCCTGGTATATCTTGGGGAACTCGTGATGAAATGTTTCTATTACTGAAACATAGTCAGTCATGTCTGGTACATAAATGACTGCCTTGAATTCCGGGAAATGTACCACGTCATGAAACTGAAGCTGATTCTTCCGCAGGATTAGTTTTTGTTTGACAGTGTCAATCTTGTCCACCATATCTGATTTTTCCGCTTGCATTAAGGCATTTAATGAATTCAAATAACTGGTGACGTAGACCATAAGATTTTAGCATCACTCCATTTACTCTTAACTCAATTTTTTTCCCTAATGACCGCCTTGGTTCAGCCAGCATTCACTGTCGTTCGTCATAAGACAAATGTATCATGTCGTCTTTGTGACTGATGTTATCATGACGTTGCAGTAAGCATTTTTCGAGCTCATAATAGGGCGAGCAGATATTAAGTACTTTGCATGGCCTTCAGACGTACGAAAAGGAAAGCAATTACCATGCAGCACTGGCTCCTCCACTTTTTCGTTTTGGGATAATTGCGTAGGTGCCATACTATTCCTTACGCACAACATTAATTTACTTTAACACAGGTAGCATTGCCGGCAAACTGCTCAGCGTGTTACAGGGTGACTGTCTTGCTGTAGCGGCGCCCAGCTGCAGCTTTCCCGTTTCCTTCCCTCTTCGTCCCTCGCAACCACTCGCTGTTGCGTTCCGAGCGCTAGGTAGCAGCGCAGCTGAAGCACTTGCGCTCGTGGAACTCCTTTTGGCCAGGCCGGCTGTAACGAATGACTTTCTGTTAGATGATTTGCCATAGATGCGGAGAATGTTATACATCTGGAATACACATGGAAAGTCAAAGGTTTATATATAAAAACCGAATATTAGTTGTCAATGCCTGCTACTCTGTTGAATGTGGATATCACGCAATTGAAGATAATGGGTGGGTTCTCTAATTTCTTCTTACTGTATTTGTTTTTTTTTTCTTTGTCTTTTGCTGAGAGACAAACATGGTGCTTCAGAACACCGATTTATTCTTTGGATAAATGTCTGTATTTCTTTTTTCTTTTAGCACAAAAATAAATAAGAAACTCTATCCCCACACCATTGACTGTGTGTTTAGAAATCAGAAACGTTGCATATGTACTAACAGTCGATTACCTTCCATATCACTAGGTACCTGCGGTGCGTCAGTGAGCACATGGAAGAGTTGAAGCCATTCGGTGACGTCCCTCACAAGCTGTCTATACAATTAAAGCGCTCCTTTGTTGCTACACGTACATTTGCCCAAGCGCTTAGTGTAGCGAGTGATGTTGTCAACAACATGGTTATGGTGAGGACCACTTTTAAATACTATGCAGATACTTAAGGAAAATGTGGCTTACAATGGTAAGCACGGGTTAACTGTGACTTTCGCTATTTTACATCCAAAATTAGAAACTTAATCGTTGTCAAAATATGTCTTTCCTTGGTGTTGTGATAACATATTTTGATATGACAAAGGGGATAGTTTGAAAACATTTTATGGGTGTTAATGGTCTGTGTTGATTGTTAAGGTACATACTGTGATTCCGACGTCCTGTCTTAGATTTATGTATTTTTTTGTTGTTGTTATAGATTGCTCCGAGCCAAGACTGTATCCGTGCTCTCACAAAAATGACAGGTTGCCCAGCTTGTCAGGGGCTGCCAGAACTGAAAGCGTGCAATAATTATTGTATAAATGTTATGAAAGGCTGCTTGGCATATCATTCGGAACTGGAAACCGACTGGAACACTTTTGTTGGTAAGATGTGACACATAATAATTAAATAGCTGTAGAAGTGACTCACACTATAAACATTCCGCGGTACAGTGGTGGTGATTGTAAGAGAGTTCAATGGTTCCGTGCCGCATTGTGTTAATTAATTGTTTTTGATTATATAGTTACTCCTTGTTTTGTCTCGTTGCAAACCGCATACTTGCGTGTAATTAGTTTATATGTGGAAATAAATCTTTTCACGAGTTAACCACAAATCTTTTCACGAGTTAACCACTGGTGCCGCCCGACGTGATCACGCCTAAAAGTAGTTCTGCGCCGGCTTCGACGTTCCACACCATGTCAAAACTACAACTGTTACTTACGCGCCAGCCGCGTCGGTTTTTCATTCAGCACGAAAATGAATTCCTCGCCAGTGCCTGCCGTGCCAACCTCAAGTAAGGGAGTTATCAGCGAGACTACGATCAAACCATCACCTTTTTGGCAACATAACCCCCCTCGCTTTAGTTTAGGCAACTAGAGAGCCAATTCATCTTAGCACAGATTACGGCAGATGAAACAAAATATAGTTACGTGGTAGATGCGTTAACGGAGAAGTCCAGGGCATTCTCGTTACACTCCCGGAAAGCGAACGATATGCTGCTATAAAGAATGCATTGATTATGTGATTGTCCCATTCTGAAGCTAAACTTATGGGTTACGCTGTATAGTTGATTGATTGTTTGGGAGGGTGAGAGGGGATTATGGGACTAAACGGCGAGGTTTCCAGTCCCATGCAGTATATGGCTATCCCGATCCGGCTGCATAGAGGATTTTAACGGTATGTCCCGGAGATTAGAACGCATTAGCGTGAACAGCAGATCGGATAGCGGAAATGTATCAGGCGACAAGCGTCGTGACGGTGACTATTGCACAGGATAACATGAACTCGGCGACTATATCGTCACTATAGTCTCAACTAGCTGAGCTTACAAGTGACCGTGCTACAAAAAGCGCACAAAAGGAGTCAAAATCGTTCGCCAGAGACACAGCACGTAAGAGATTGGTACCACAGAAAATTTGGTAAAGACGCACAGAAGTGTGTGCCACCATGTAAAGCGAATTGTGATGCCGATAAAGTAGCAGCTACAAGCACGTCCACCGGCAACACACACCATTTGTTTGCTACTGACCACAACAGTGGAGCGGTAATTTCAGTGTGCCTCACGACCAAGTTACCATGTCACAGCCGCAATGATTCTTGCGTGTGTGCTGCAAATGATACAAAGATTACGTCGTACGGACACGTCACTGTACTACT
The DNA here is from genome assembly GCF_023864275.1 of Schistocerca cancellata. NCBI lineage: Eukaryota > Metazoa > Arthropoda > Insecta > Orthoptera > Acrididae > Schistocerca > Schistocerca cancellata. Next base: position 471,621,710 of record NC_064627.1, read on the forward strand.
CAACCTCGGACTTCGGCGCACCTATGAGTGGCTGTTTACTGTGGCTATGTATCACACCCCTCGCTAGGAGAACTGGCATTGCACAATATAGCACCGTACCTACATGTGACGCAACAGCGAACATGACTGCACAAGGTAAGGTAACCCAACTGCTACCACGCCAGTCAGTGGTCTCTGAGAAAATGGAATATACTAAAAACCTAAACTCCACCCGAACAGGCCATGAAGTCCCAATGGTACTGACCAGCTGTCGTGTCATCCTCAGCCCACAGGCGTAACTGGATGAGGATATGGAAGGGCATGTGGTCAGCAAACTGTTCTCAGGGCCATATGCCAGTTTAAGAGACCAGAGCTGCTACTTCTCAATCAGGTAGCTCCTCAGTATGCCTCACAAGGGCGGAGTGCACCCGCCTGCCAACAGCGCTCAGCAGACCCGATGGTCACCCATCCAAGTGCTTAACTTGGGGTACCTGACGGGAACCGGTGTTGCCACTATGGCGAGGCTTTTAGCTCACATGAAATATACGCGACTACTAAAAAATTTCACAGATCATGAGGCAGTCAGTAACGTTTGCATCTGTCACACAGTTGACGTTTCATCATATCCCCACCACCCCAGGTCCGCCAACTTATGCACGCCCTTGACAATTATCTCCTAATAAATTACAAATTATCAAACAAAAGCTTTGTAGCACGTTAGGTCAAGGTATCTGCTGCTCTTCAAGTAGCAGCTGGGCAGCCTCCCCCCCCCCTCCCCCTTTTCATGTGGTACCCAAACAGATGAATGACTGGCGCCCCTGTGGTGATTACCGTCAGTTAAATGCAAGAACAATTCCGGACAGATATCCTGTGCCACATATAGAGGATTCTCTGCTGGGGTACAAGGTAAAACAATTTTTTCAACAATACATTTGGTCAGAGCACACTACCAAATTTTGGTCCAGAAGACACTCCCAAGACAGCTGTCACCAGTCACCATGCCGTTTGGTTTATTAGAGTTCACACAAATGCCATTCGCGCTCTGTAATCCAGCCCAGACGTTTCAGTGGTTCGTGAATGAGATAACGTGTGATCTAGAATTTTGTTACTTATTTACAGATGATGTGCTCATTATGTCTGCATCTGAAGAGGAATATATGCAGCATTTGACATGAAGTTGTTTGAATGTTAGCACACACAAGGACTAATAGTGAACCTATCAAAATGTATTTTTGGTGTCAAGGAATCCAGTTTCTTGGCTACACAATGGATGCATGTGGCATCCGACCATACCCATGTAGCCACAGCCGGTTACAATTCGGCAGTTGCGGCAGTATACCACCTATCAGAAGTTTTGGTCACATCACGCATTGATAATAGTACCATGGAATGTATTCCAGCAAAAAAAAAAAAGGGGGGGGGGGGAGAGAGAGAGAGAGAGAGAGAGAGAGAGAGAGAGAGAGAGAGCATTCTTTGGAAGACCACCATTTCAGTATCTTTACAGACCACAAGCCACTAACTTATGCCTTCAAAGTGAAACCAAATAAGGTATTTCCATGACAACTGAGGCATATTGACTACATTCGCCAATTTGTAACCAACATCATGTATGTGCAAGACAAACTTAATGTATCTGCTGACGCACTCTCTCGGATTGAAGCAATTGACATAACCGAGCATACATCACTGCACATTGAGGCCATAGCTGCCGCTATTAATTTTGATGCCATGGCACAGGCGAACAAGACGATGAGGAGCTGCATACATTGCTTGTGCAACAATCAGGTTTCCAACTATGAAGGGTTGACAATATTGGACACAAACACTTTGGCTGTTTGTTCTGCAGCAGTTTTGAGCTCAGACTATCTCTTCAATACACTGTCTAACACATCTTGGAGTCTGAGGAACCACGAATCCGACTAAACAGGGTTTCCTGTAGCCCAGCATGAACGTTAGCTGTAAACTGTATGTCTGACAATGTATGGCCTGTCAAAATACACTCCTGGAAATTGAAATAAGAACACCGTGAATTCATTGTCCCAGGAAGGGGAAACTTTATTGACACATTCCTGGGGTCAGATACATCACATGATCACACTGACAGAACCACAGGCACATAGACACAGGCAACAGAGCATGCACAATGTCGGCACTAGTACAGTGTATATCCACCTTTCGCAGCAATTCAGGCTGCTATTCTCCCATGGAGACGATCGTAGAGATGCTGGATGTAGTCCTGTGGAACGGCTTGCCACGCCATTTCCACCTGGCGCCTCAGTTGGACCAGCGTTCGTGCTGGACGTGCAGACAGCGTGAGACGACACTTCATCCAGTCCCAAACATGCTCAATGGGGGACAGATCCGGAGATCTTGCTGGCCAGGGTAGTTGACTTACACCTTCTAGAGCACGTTGGGTGGCACGGGATACATGCGGACGTGCATTGTCCTGTTGGAACAGCAAGTTCCCTTGCCGGTCTAGGAATGGTAGAACGTTGGGTTCGATGACGGTTTGGATGTACCGTGCACTATTCAGTGTCCCCTCGACGATCACCAGTGGTGTACGGCCAGTGTAGGAGATCGCTCCCCACACCATGATGCCGGGTGTTGGCCCTGTGTGCCTCGGTCGTATGCAGTCCTGATTGTGGCGCTCACCTGCACGGCGCCAAACACGCATACGACCATAATTGGCACCAAGGCAGAAGCGACTCTCATCGCTGAAGACGACACGTCTCCATTCGTCCCTCCATTCACGCCTGTCGCGACACCACTGGAGGCGGGCTGCACGATGTTGGGGCGTGAGCGGAAGACGGCCTAACGGTGTGCGGGACCGTAGCCCAGCTTCATGGAGACGATTGAGAATGGTCCTCGCCGATACCCCAGGAGCAACAGTGTCCCTAATTTGCTGGGAAGTGGCGGTGCGGTCCCCTACGGCACTGCATAGGATCCTACGGTCTTGGCGTGCATCCGTGCGTCGCTGCGGTCCGGTCCCAGGTCGATGGGCACGTGCACCTTCCGCCGACCACTGGCGACAACATCGATGTACTGTGGAGACCTCACGCCCCACGTGTTGAGCAATTCGGCGGTACGTCCACCCGGCCTCCCGCATGCCCACTATACGCCCTCGCTCAAAGTCCGTCAACTGCACATACGGTTCACGTCCACGCTGTCGCGGCATGCTACCAGTGTTAAAGACTGCGATGGAGCTCCGTATGCCACGGCAAACTGGCTGACACTGACGGCGGCGGTGCACAAATGCTGCGCAGCTAGCGCCATTCGACGGCCAACACCGCGGTTCCTGGTGTGTCCGCTGTGCCGTGCGTGTGATCATTGCTTGTACGGCCCTCTCGCAGTGTCCGGAGCAAGTATGGTGGGTCTGACACACCGGTGTCAATGTGTTCTTTTTTCCATTTCCAGGAGTGTACAAAATCACATGACAGGTAAAATATGCTTTCACAGCTGGAAATGTCACAATTAATAAAATTTGTGAGCTGTTATGCTATGGTCGAATGGATTTCAACTTAAAATCAAATGTTTCATCCCTGTCCACTGAGGATATTTTCAAGAGGGATCATAGCTTCTCTGAATGTTGGATTGTGGATCAAAATTCAGGGAAGCTTCGATCCCCCTTGAAAATGCACTCCGCAGATGGGGGTCAAAACATTGGGTTTTAAGGTGAAATCCATTTGAACATGGCATAATAGCCCAGAACGTTTTATTAATTGTGAAAATATATTTAAAAACAAAGATGATGTGACTTACCAAATGAAAGTGCTGGCAGGTCGACAGACACACAAACAAACACAAACATACACACAAAATTCAAGCTTTCGCAACCAACGGTTGCCTCGTCAGGAAAGAGGGAAGGAGAAGGAAAGACAAAAGGATATGGGTTTTAAGGGAGAGGGTAAGGAGTCATTCCAATCCCGGGACCGGAAAGACTTACCTTAGGGGGAAAAAAGGACAGGTATACACTCGCGCACACACACACATATCCATCCACACATACACAGACACAAGCAGCTTCAAAATGTCTGCTTGTGTCTGTGTATGTGTGGATGGATGTGTGTGTGTGTGTGTGTGTGTGCAAGTGTATACCTGTCCTTTTTTCCCCCTAAGGTAAGTCTTTCTGCTCCCGGGATTGGAATGACTCCTTACCCTCTCCCTTAAAACCCATATCCTTTTGTCTTTCCTTCTCCTTCCCTCTTTCCTGACGAGGCAACCGTTGGTTGCGAAAGCTTGAATTTTGTGTGTATGTTTGTGTGTCTGTCGACCTGCCAGCACTTTCATTTGGTAAGTCACATCATCTTTGTTTTTAAATATATTTTTCCTTCGTGGAATGTTTCCTTCTATTATAACCATCTTATTAATTGTGAATAATCACAAGACATGTCAAGGCACCGCTAGGTACATTTATACTGCCTGACCAGCAATTTGAACCCATCCATGTAGATATTGTGGGCCCACTATCAATTTCCAATGGCTGCACTTACTGCCTTAAGATTGTGAGCAGATATTAGAGATGGCCAGAAGCATTACCTATGGCAGACATCACTGTGGAGACTGTAAAAAACGTTTTTCAGAGGATAGTCTGCATATTTTGGTATACCATTGAGAATAATGACAGATCAAGGATGTCAATTTGAGGCATACCTCTTCAAAGCCCTTCCCACATTGTTAGATGTCAAGTGAATAAGGACTATCACTTATCATCCTGCAGCGAAAGGTATGGTGGAACACATACACCGACAATTGTAATTGGCCCTTAGATGTCACTCAGCAGACAAGTGGATACAAACTCTACAGATTGTTTTAGAAGGATTAGAAACAGTTTTCAAGTGTAACCTCCAAGCCACAATGGCAGAGTTAGTATATGGCCAAATATTGTGTCTTTCTGGAGATTTCATCCAAGATATAGGAGTTGAAATCATTGCAGCATCAGACTTTGCTATCAAGTTGAGATCCCACCTACATTAGTTTCACTCAATTGCAGCCTCAGGACAAACTGGACGCCACACATTTGTCTTTGCAGATGTAGCCACTTGTTCACATGTGCTATTATGGAATGACACAGTCTGAGACTGCTGCAAGCCCCACATGAAGGTCCAGTAATTAGTTGAGGTGACAATAATTTCAAGATGAAGATCTGTGGCATACCTATAATGATTGCGCTTGACCATATCAGATTGGTATTTCAAGATCCACAGCCAACAGAAAAAGAACTGGCATTGAGAAACATGAAGAAGGGAAAGGCAGGAACTAAAGGTCCTCCCGCATGTCAAGCAGCAGAGGAGCCTCGATGAACATCGGATGCTGCCACAAGGAAACATCAGCAGGTGCTACCACCCCGCAGCTAGAACAACACACGAACCCCAAAGAGAAGCCCCTGGGCTTCAAGAAAAGCTGTGATCATGCAATATAGATGATGTGTGAAATTTAAAAGAAGTATCACTGTTGCTGGGGAGGGGTAAAGACTCAGTATAGTGACTCCCACTGTATACATTCCATGGTACAGTGGTGTAGATTGTTCGAGAGTTCCATGGGTTCATGATGCAGTGTGTTTATTAATTGCTTTTGATTATATAGTTATTCCTTGTTTTGTCTAGTTGACACTGAATGTCATGCAAACCATATACTTCTGAGTAATTAATTTGTGTATGGAAATTAATCTGTTCGTTGTTTAACCACATGTTTGTCATGAACAACAGGTAAACTGAACAATGGTTGTTATAACATTTAATGTGAGAATTATGTAAGCAATATTGTTTATTTATGAGCCTTTTTCTGAAAATTTAACAAAATTTGACATTATTTGTATCATCTGGAGATGTTTGTTTGCTAAAATAGTGAAAATGTTTCTTTTATTTTCAGACACAGTCAAAGTTATCTTTACAGGTAGCAGGATTCAACCATTTCGACTGTCCATCTTAGGATCCAGTTGCTGTACCAGGGTGACAATGCATGGTTGTATGCAGGAGCTGGATCTAAGGATGACTGTTTGAGCTGGTCAAAACTGGTCATCTCTAAAGATAATTGTCAGTCTGCTGGAAAATAAATGAAATATTTAAAAGAGTTTGTGAATAGTAATAATGTCTGTCATATTAACTAATGTACTTCAACTTTAATAGCATTTTCCACCCGCTGGTTCGGCGCAGGCTAATATTTTTTCACAACAGCTTTCTTGACTACACATTTTTGTCTAGTGACTTTTAGTTCAGAGTTAATGTCCACAATATAGCCTGTAAATTCATTTTGAGTGGTGTAATCTGTTTAATAGTTCATTCATTCAAATTAAAGGATATATCACTGTAAACAGTATTTATAAATATTAGTGTGGTCAAAGGACATAGAAAAATCTTGTATCTGTGTTATTGTGTTTGATTGGCTTCATGCAAATACTGCCTTGTGTTTTAACGCTTAAATTTTATTTTTAATTGAACCTAGTGTTCAGCAGGATTCTCCTTCATTACTAACATACTTCCACCACTTCACAGATATTATGGACAAAGTAGCTGAGAGGCTGCTGGGACCATTCAACATTGAGATGGTAGTGGAGCCTATTGACATAAAAATCTCGGAAGCTATCATGAATTTCCAGGAAAATGGGCATGAAATATCACAAAGGGTAATTTTGTAATTGGATTTTTTAAAGTTTTTTGTTTGTTCTTAAAGCAGTTAGTGTTCTAAAAAGTAATCAGTTCTTGTTAATGTATTTCCTCTGATGAAAATATATTCTGAAGCTGACTGTTTCATTTTAATGTCATCATTTTAATGTCATCATATTAATGTCATCTTATTAATGGCCATTGGAAAGATTACACCTTAATGTAATTTTTTTCCTTCATTATGTTGCAGTTTAAAAAAATGTTCTCTTCATTTTTAGGTATTCAGTGGTTGTGGAAAACCATTATTGGGAAGACGAAGGAGGCGTGATGCTTCTGAACTTAGTTTTGATACTTTCAACATGGGTGCAGACAGTGATAACCTAGATGACAATGATGATGATGGTGGAAGTGGTAGTGCAAAATTGACAAAACTTATCAAAGATATCAAGTCAAGGGTGGGTAGTGGCAAAACAAATTGCCTGAATCATTGTGCATTCATTCAAAAGCCTAGAATGTCTACAGTTTATTACTAATCAATCATTAAATCCAGGAATTTCATAAAATGTTTTTAACATGCATGTTTAAAATGTTGCAGTTTCATGAATTAATGCAATAAAGAATTTAATTAGATTGATGCTGCAACATATAGGCCTTTCTACAATTACTTTTGCCTTTATTACATTGTACGACAGAAATTCACAAATGTTATATTCTTATGAGAATAAATTTTGTCATGTTGCACAAAAATAATTTCTGAAATTTAAAAAATGGAAAACAGAACTAAAGTATTCATTTCATGATGTTGGGTTGCATGAAGCTTAATTTTGGTTAATGGATTATTGTGTATAGTAACTATAGAACTGTCAGCAGACTTAGCATTATCAGCAGATAATTTTCTTTAGAAATGTTGTACTAGGGAAAATAACATACAATCCTAAGGAATAAAATACAATTTTCAGTAATTTTGTCAGCTACGAAATTTATAGTGGTGAAATGTCTAAGCAAAGTCTACAGAAACTTCATTTGTGATACTCAATGGGTGAACTGTCCACAACTAAAATAACAAACTTGTTTCAATAAAAGAATGGTGAGGAATTTCCAGGATGGCAAGGGGCAAAATGGTCAGCAACTAAGCAAAATTTCATCAGCAAACAAACTAATTACAAGGACAACCGGACAGAAACACACAGTAATCCAGCTTAGAAACTATTATACTTATTGTGCCACCCATCGTACACTGAAGAGACAAAGAAACTGGCACACCTTCCTGATTCCATGTACAGCCCCCAAGTACGCAGAAGTGCTGCAACACAACATGGCATGGACTTGCCTCACGTCTGAAGTAGTGCTAGAGAGAATTGAGAGTATGAATCCTGCAGGGCTGTCCATAAAACTGTATGATTACAAGGCAATGGAGATCTCTTCTGAATAGAATGTTGCAAGGCATCCCAGATATGCTCAGTAATGTTCATGTCTGGGAAGTTTGGTGGTCAGATGAAAAGTTTAAACACAGAAGAGTGGTCCTGGAGCCACTGCAGGAATTCTGGATGTGTGAGATGTCACATTGTCCTGCTGGTTCTATCCAAGTCCACTGGAATGCATAATGGACATGAATGGATGCAGGTTATTGGATAGGATGCTTATGTACATGTCACCTGTCAGTTGTATCTAGATGTATAAGGGGTCCCATATCACACCAACTGCACACACGCCACATCATTACAGAGCCTCCAACAGCTTGAACAGTCTCCTGCTGACATGCAGGATCTGTGGATTCACGAGGTTGTCTCCATACCCGTACACATCCATCCGTTAGATACAATCTGAAATTAGACTCGTCTGACCAGGCAACATGTTTCCAGTCTTAAACAGTTCAGAGTTTGTGTTGACAGGCCCAAGCGAGGCGTAAAGCTTTGTGTTGTGCAGTCATCAAGGGTACGTGAATGGGTCTTCGGCTCCAAAAGCCCATATTGATGATGTCTCGTTGAATGGTTCGCACACTGACACTTGTTGATCGCCCAGCATTGAAATGTGCAGCAATTTGCAAAGGGGTTGCACTTTTGTCACATTCAACCATTTTCTTCAGTCATTGTTGGTCCTGTACTTGCAGGATATTTTTCCAGCTGCAGTGATGTTGGAGATTTGATGTTTTACTAGTTTCCTGATATTCATGGTACACTCATGAAATGGTTGTTGGGAAAATCCCCACTTCATTGCTACCTTGGAGATGCTGTGTCCCATCGGTCTATGGCCAACTGTAACACCCCATTCAGACTCACTTAAATCTTGTTGACCTGCCATTGTAGCAGCAGTAACCAGTCTAACAAATGCACCAGACACTTGTCGTCTCATATAGGCATTGCCAGCTGCAACGCCATGTTCTGCCCGTTTACATATCTCCGAATGTGAATACACGTGCCTGTACTAGTTTTTTTGGCACTTCAGTGTATATTGCTACATGATGACTTGTGTATGATCTGAGCAATCATCTATCACAGCTTCAAATTTTCTCTGTCTCTGAATTTATTTTAACCCCTTGGAATGGTCATATGATACTAACCTTAGTTTTGATAGCCTGTCTCTCACAAGTAGTTAAAGTCATTGCATGCAAATATACTTGTGAGCAAGTACAGCTTATTTGTATGTAAACTACATCCAGACTTTGAAAACATTTTGAAGGCCTTTCCTCAATTAATGTTGAGTATACAATGTTGGAAGACATTCCTAGGCTCCTCAGTGAAACTAATTTTGGGATTTTGTAAGTAAATTTTTTAACATCTAACAGTTGATACAGTTTGACTTTTGTGTAACACTCTCAGTTGAGTTCACACCTATAACCGTTTTTTGGCACTTTCTCTGTATACGTTACATGTTGCCTTTTAATCAGTGTAAGCTTTTTCTTTTCTTTAGGAATAAAAGAGCCCAAATAATTGTTTTATTTATTAATCAATGATGCACTAACAATTTACAGAGGAAAAATACACAAGCTTAGACTAGAATGTTGAAACTGTGTGTGAAACTTTTTGTGTTTCATTATTTTGTTTTGGGTTAGTTTATCAATAACAAGATTATTTGGAGGTTTTTCAAGGCCAATTGTTTTCCTTTTGGTGGAGGTAAATAACATTGGAAGAGAAATTTAACATGAATATGTGTGTTCTCCTGTTACTTCAAACATATTTTATTTTGGTAGTTAACATTCTGACAGAAAGAAGATTAATTTAGGTTACGTTGTCACTGATGTCATTATCCTCACTACCAGAGTTTACATTATGTGTGTGCTTATGGTACTAGTGAGATTCTTCATTTTTTTGTGCAAAATAAAACATTTTCTATCATGAGGTTTTTATTACTTATGTCTTTTTTAAGGTACAAGATACAAAAATGTTCTGGTCACATTTACCATACCAAATATGCAACAATGATGCTGTAGCTGCTAGTCCTGCCAAGGAAGACAGCTGTTGGAATGGAGCAATGAAAGCCAGGTACATATTCTTTACTTTTCATAATATTTTGCAGATCATTAGTCCAGAACAACATCAGTACAAACAAATATAAATGTAAATAGTTGACTGAGGCTATAATCTAATAACAATGTATTAGAATCCAACACTCATTCACACTCAAATGGAGGAAATAGTACAGAGAGATCAGGAAATGATTGTCGCCACCAGAAAAGCCTGTATGTGGAAACAGTTATACATACTAGCTGAATACCCTGGCTTCACCTTGTTATTTATGTACTTCACCTTTACATGCCTCTTCCCAACTTGTCCTCTATCCACTTGCCTCCTCACATACTTTACGTCTTCCACCTCATACCGTCTCACTCTTCCAGCTGTACTGTCATACCTGCATCATTTTTCGTAAGCCAACTATCCCCCTTCATCATTCGTGTGCCAACATTTCCCTCTCCCCCCCCCCCCCCCCCCCCGTTTCCCACCCACTCCACTCACATCCATATCATCATCCTCCTCCTCCTCCTCCTCCTCCTCCTCATCCTCTCCTCCCCCCCCCCTCTCCTCCTGCTGTCCATCACCTCCTCTATCTCTCTCAACTGTCACCAAGCTGTGCTCATCCACATACGTGCACAGCTGTGCCAATTCACATGTGTAAAACAGGTTGATAAAGTGGGCAAATACTACTCCAACACAATGCCTGTCGTGCAGGATAGCCTACATGTCGGGACTTCAAAACAAATTCCTGCCCCTGACATGTAGGCTGCCCTGCAGAGGACAGTGATAAGGCATGGTGATGCTATCCCCAAAGAGCACAACTGTTATGCAGTGCCACTTATAAAGGAGCAGCTGAAAAACAATTTTTTTGCCTGTATCTCGGCTCCTGTCAGAGCTAGGAGATTATGAACCCCACAGTTCTGATACTCGTGAAGTTTCCTGATCGTGTGCCAACATTGGTTGAAATTGATCCAGAGGTTCGGAAGGAGATCCTGGTCAGACATATGTACATATATGTATTTCTGTACATGAATACAGTTTGTTATGTAACTGGGTAAATAACAAAATGTACTCACCAAGCAGCAGGAGGAAACACACACAAAGGTAAAGAAATGCACTAGTTTTAGTAATCAACAGCTCCTCCTCCTGGCAGGAGGGTTAAAAGGGAAGGACAGCAGATCAAGGAAGAGAACTGGTGAGGTTTCTGAAATGAGGAGAATGATAGAAAAGTTGTCCAAACCCCAAGTTACAACAGACTCCCAGACAGGATGAGAACGAAAGACTGATTGTTGGGCACTGCACTGGATGACATTTGAAAACCTGAGCTCAAAAGTGAAATATAGGGTAATAAGCAACACAGAGATTACTGACAAAACGATGTGCAAGAGTTAGAGTGCAAACTGCATTATTTGTGATACGGTGGGGTGTGGGGGAAAAATAGACAGGTCAGAAAATAGGAGATACAGAAATCTGAAAGTGAATAAAGAAAGGAATAGTTAATGAGAATAAATCCTGAGACTGAGAAAACTAAAGAAAATAGTTAATGTAAATTAAGGCCAGGTGGGTTCTGAGAAGCAAGAACATGTTACATTGCCAGTCCCCACCTGCAAACTTGTGAGAAACCAGTGTCTGGTGGAAGAATCCAAATAACATGTGTGGTGAAACAGTCATCAAGGTCACAACTGTAATGTTGTTGAGCATGCTGTGCAACAGGGTACTGTGTGTTCCAATATATACCCTCTATATACATCGATTTGTCTTAACTGGGAACTTGGTGGTAGTCACACCAATGTAGAAGGCAATATAACAGTGTTGACATAAAAGCTGGTACATGATATGTGTCATTTCAGAGGTGGCTCTGCCTTTGGTAATATATGTTTTGCCAGTTACAGGGCTGGTGTAGGTGGTGGTGGGAGGGTACATAAGGCATGTCTTCCAGTGAGATGGTCACAGGGGTAGGAGACCCAGGGTAGCCAAATGGGTGCAGAAAGAGCATAGGATCCAACCAGGAGTTTGCAGAGATTGAAGGGGGGGGGGGGGGGGGAGAGACAAAAAGCTATTCTAGGTGTGGTGAGCGTAAGTCAGATAGAATGGACCTCATTTTAGGGCATGTTTTATGAAGTGAAACTAGCCATTTAATACATTCAAGGCCAGGATAATACTGAATGATTAGAGATGTAACCGTACTATGTGTTTTTGGAGGAATCAATAGTACTAGGATTGGATGCGGTGACTCAGGAAATCTTCTTTTGAGCTAAGCCGATAGTCATTATGTTCAGTAAAGGCCGGGGTGAGATTGGTAGTGTATTGCTGTAGAGTGCCTGCGTCTGAATAAATGTGTTTGCCTTGAATGCCATGGCCGTATAGAAGGAAACATTTCATATGAAAGGATGGGATTTGTTAAAACATAAGTACTGTTGTTTTGTTAGTAGGTTTAATGTGGACATAAGTTCATGGCTGACCCTCAATGAGGACGATGTCACAATTGAGGAAAGTGGCATGATATTTGAAAAAGAACCATGTTAAGTGTAACTGGGAGAATGTTTTCACTTCATCAGACTTCTCTCCTCCTACAAAGTACTGCAGTTATCTTACCCTCATGTTTCCTTGGATGGTTATCATTCACCAAGCCAACTTTAAATTGCAACAACTGGCCAGACTTCACCTTAAAAAGCTGTCCTACCTTCTAATAAACTACCTCGGTAGTAGTGTTTCCCTCCCTGCCCCTCTCTAGCTCCCTAAACAGCCATATCATCAACCACCTCTCCTCTCCTCTCCTACAAATGGAGTTTGGCCAACCTTCTTAAGAGCTACATCATTCACCACTGCCTCCCAGAGCAATAACAACTTATTATCGCAATAACTACCCACAACAATACTGTGTTCTCAACATCTCATCTGAGGGACTTTCCTCTCCTGAGTTAACTGTATTGTTGAAGTTTCTCACTTTGAACTGTAAGCCTGCATTTGATCATGCTCTTTTGGTCAAGGACCTACAGTCCTTTACACATTGAGTGTCAACTAGAAATATCACTTTGCCACCCAAACCCAAAACCTTTCCAACAGAAAATCTGATATTGAACCCTGTTTTGAACAGTTCCACCCACAATCTCCTCTTGATCCATCTCCACTACCTCAAGATCACCCTTTGCAGGCCTTCCAAGAATTCCTAACATCCAGCATCATTTCACAACCCTTTCTCATGTCCCTGTAACCTGACCCTAACATGTCCTATTCAGAACTTCAAGCTCTTTGTTCCATAAAAACTGATGACTCAATCATCATCCCCCCAGCGAACAGGGATCTACCACTGTTCAACTTGATGGATGGGAAACTCGGGCCTCTCACAAGGACTAACACCTCGATCCATAGAACTTCTTACCCCACCCAAACCATGCACTCCCACCTTTTACCTGCACCCTAAGATCCACAAACATCATCACCCAGGCTATCATGTAGTTTCTAGCTTCAAAGCACCCACCAAATGTATATCTGTCTCAGCTGATCAAAACTTGCAACCTGTAGCACAAAACCTTCCCTCCTATATTAAAGACAACAACCATTTCCTAGATCGTTTGAAATCTCTGCCTGTCCCATTCCCATTGTATACCTTGCTAATCACCACTGTCGCCAACTTTCTGTATACCAACATCCCCTGTGTACACGGTCTATCTGCTACTGAACATTAACTCAATCAGCACCCAACTGAATCCTAACCTATGAGGATCTTCCTGCTCATCTAAACCACCTTTGTACTTCCCATGAACTACATTACCTTTGAGGGGCAGACAAACAAACAGGTCAGGGGCATGGCCATGGGAACCAGGATCGCTCCTTCCTATGCCAACCTTTTGATGGGTCAACTGGAGGGGACTTTCCTGGGATCCATAAGTCTTCAACTCTTGGTTTGGTTTAGACGCATTGAGGACATCTTTCCCATATGTAATCACGGTGAGGCTGACCTGTTAAAATTTTGGGAATTTCTAAACACATCTCTCAGTTAAATTTCACATGGTCCTATTCTGAATCCCATGCCACTTTACTTGGCATTGACCTCATCCTCACAAAGAGTCAGCTACACACTTTTGTTGACATGAAACATAGTAACATACTAACAAGACAACAGTACTTGCATATTAACGGTACTTGCATATTAACGGTACTTGCATATTAACGGTACTTGCATATTAACGGTACTTGCATATTAACGGTACTTGCATATTAACGGTACTTGCATATTAACGGTACTTGCATATTAACGGTACTTGCATATTAACGGTACTTGCATATTAACGGTACTTGCATATTAACGGTTACCCATCCTTTCCATGTCAAACATTCTCTCCCATACAGCCTTCGCATTCAAGCAAACATACTTGTTCAGATTCAGACTCTATACAGCAATGCACCACCATTTTCATGTCATCATTCACTGGACATATAATTACCCCACCAAACTAGCTCAAAAGCAGGTTTCCCAAGTCATCGCATGCAACCCTGGTACTGTTGGTCCCTCCAAAAAACAAAATTTAGGTGTATACTTCTCTTCACTCAGTATCATCCTGGTCTTGAATGCATTAATTGGCTACTTTGACAGGGCTATGAAATCCTAAAATCATGCACTAAAATGAGGTCCATTCCATCCAACACAATGCCCACTACTCCTATAATAGCTTTTCGTCTCTCTACCTCCCCCCCCCCTCCCTCCCCTCCCTACACCCCTCCGTATTCTCCTCCCCAATCTCTGCAAACTCCTGGTCAGACCCTATGCTGTATTCATGTATAGAAGAAAGAGCCACTGGTGCTGGAAGCTTGTTCATCCAGTTACCTGTGTATGTGCTTTATCCTCCCACCACTTGGTGAGTATATTAAAACCAATTGAGAAATTAGAGTATAAAGGGGTCAGTTAAAGGCAGAATCTGTTGGCAAAAGGAAATACCTCTCAGAAATGTTTCACAAAATATGATACCATGCAAAAAGTTGTGCTATTAACTACAGGCTAAAGGGCAGAAAAATAATATACAAAATTTCGTAACTAAGAGGTAACTCGGCAAGAAAAGTTGTCCATTCACATAGCAGGGTAAGGAATGACATTTGCCTGAAGATAACAGTTGATTTGATATATAAATATGATTTCTGTGGATCTTTCTTGAAGTTGATAGAGTAAATGATAACTTCTCTCATTTTTATATCAAGTATAATGACAATTACCTATGTAAGTTAGCTCTACTGCAAAAACTAATCTGAGTATGAAGCTATAGGGAAATGTAAAATTTTTAGCAGAGACCGGAGTCCATTTTGTTCCTTGGCTACCTTTCTTGCAACAGGAAAAATGATGATTTATTATGAAGCCTTTCACAGCCACTCAGCTACTGTGAAACATTTCATGGAGTTTGGAAAGGGCTAGGTGCAAGGCCCACATGTCTTGCCTGTTGGCATCTCAGGTTTACTCTTATTAGTGTTAGGCCAAGTGACTTGATGTCTACACAGTCACCTTTGTGTCCATAGGATATAACTTAGAGTATTCTGAAACATTTTGGGAGCAACAGGATTGTGCTACATCCAGTAGAAGTATTCACAGGGCCAAAAAGTGTGTTCTGGTATCATTTGCCAATGAGAGGCATTGTCTTACATTTCAGAAGTGCCAATTTATCTCGGGTAAGTTTTCTCCTGTATGAGAATAACTCCACTGTATACCTGAATAGTACCATGTAGGCAAGGAAATGCAGTTGTCTTCTCTTTTGATATTATCATTCCCTGCCATTGCACATATCCATATTTGCAATGATCCATCAGTCCAGATGATGCTTTTCTGGGCTTTGGATTACTACGTTTCTTTTCTTAGTCTTACCTCTGTTCTGTGATCTGCATTGTGCAGAAGGACAGATATGAGGTGTTGACTTTTATATCTTACCATGATGTAGTGGTATGGTGTGGATGCCTTCTCATTGGCTGTTGACCAGTATTGATAAGATGATTGATATGCTTCACAATCACCTGTCTGTTATTACCATTTGCAGTAGTCAGTGGCCATACTGGCACAAAAGGTTATTTCCCATGATGCTCAACAATACTGGTTGCATAATTAAGATAATTCTTATTTATTGTTCCATCTCGGTTCAATTTCAGTCACTTTGGGTTATCTTCAAATCCAAGTTCTGAGTAGACAATACAGGCTGCTGATGCAAAGGCTGAAATCTGAAGATGATCCAGAGTTCTCAAAAGATTTAATCTAATTAAAAATGTGCAACTGAGATGGAACAATAAATGATAATTATCATAAATATACACACAATTGCTGAATATCTCAAGATGATTATTTTTGACTATAGTGTATACTGGTCGCAATTTTCCCCAAATTAAAAGACACCCATGACTTAGTGGTATGTGAAAATCACAGTATTTAAAAAATCTCAAACTTGAAGTGTCCCCATGAATTAGGTACCTATGATCCCACCATGATAAATTTCTCTAATAATGTGTCTCTCATGCCTTCATGTACTAGACTGTATGTCAACAGTGAGCATAAGGTCTGGCGATATCCCGGTTGTGTGACATGTTAAACTACTCCTTTCACTGTGCAAACAGTATCATTCGCCCTCCAACACTGATATTCGCTCTTGTTCAATTGATTGTGGTTCTATTTCAAGTCTAAGAAGATTGTAATTGTTGTATACAACTATTCAATTCTCAATGCTCTAACTGTATGGACATTCATTGCATGTGTTTCACATTTTCTACAGGTATGAACCTCAGATAACAGGTGACGGAATCAGCAACCAACAGAGTAATCCAGAAGTCAATGTTGATGTAAGTCACCCTAGCAGTCTGCTGAATGAACAGATGTTTACACTCAGATTAATCACCAGTAAACTGAAAAGTGCATTCAATGGGCTTGATGTGGACTGGATGGACATGGATCCTGGTAGGTCATCATGAAACTATTTGAACATTAAAATATAAATTACTTTCTTGTTATTTCTGTGATATATTATACCATTTTATAGCTTACTTTAAATTAACATTTTAAATTTGAAAAATTAAATATGAATAAATGAAAAAATTGGCAGCATTATTTTCAACTGAATATCACCTCATAACAAAGAAAAAGTACAGGGAGATTGTAACCTACTTCATGTAGTCCATTAATAAGTATGTTTCAGTTCTTAAGAGATAGGTAAAAACAATAAGAAAAAAATTCAACAATATGGAAAAGAACTCTGTGCAGCCATAACTGATGGAGTAACAAGCATTCATGATCTAGTGCTACAGCAGAGCTACCTGTTGATTCCTGCAACTCAGTCCAAATAACTAACACTGCAAGCTGTTAAATCTCACATCTTTTATGTGATCTGCACTCATTCTGATGTTCTGTTCCAACTGTTATCACATACAAATTCTTGGAATAAAAGATGTGCCAGATAAGAGGATGGTTGATGAGCAAAGAAGCACCCAATGTGTCTGGTAAAAACAAACTATTTTGTTGAGGCCTTGTGTCCTCTAGTTAAGTTGGTGTGTACATCAGCAACAGTTTCAAATCTGAGATAAATGTGCATCACACCAGAATACATGGACATCACTAATTCAAAGCAGTCATCTTCCCAATGTACCTTGGACAAACTGGTGCTCACAAATAAATTATGGTGGCTCGTGTGACTTTGTAAGTGAAACACAAGGTTAGTTCTGATTCTTCTTGGCATCTCAACCCACAAGATTTGCTACTACTATTCAGTTTACATACACAATTGGAACCAGAAGGCCATCTATGGTTATCTACCACAATACTTACCAGTAACATTGTGAGAGACGACATAATAGCATGGCATAAGCATTGCTCATTGGATCTAATCACATCTAAATCTATAGTTACTGTCACAGTTAGTTTTTTAACTTTTAAACACCAATTAAAGTCACTTCCTAAGTGACTATAAATAATCATACATCACAAATGTAAGTCAAACTAACAATAACGCTTATTGCGTCACTGAAGGATACCCTCAGTCAACACCCATTGTGATCTGCCGAGAACAAGGTGATGCTACCCCTATTTGTAACTTTTTCAGAGACTATGATGTCATGTATCATTATTCCTAATATTCATAATTTAATTACTTTGAGCTACACCAGTAACTCGCTTGTAAATAACTTGGAACACTTCTTGTAACAATTCTGTGATTGCTCTGTCTGCTTCGGAACATTTTTTCCAAAAGAGTGCTTTTTCTCCTACCCTTTAGAGTGACAGATCCCCCCAGGGGGTCCACAACTCTTTTGTGGATACATGCGTAGCGAGCACGGGACCCCGAGCTAATGTGGCCTTCCTTCCATTCCGGGCTGCATACCTTCCCTTTCCGCATCCTTCCCCATCCCCCATCTTCGCCCCTCCTCCCCTCACCTCTGGCTCTTTCCTTCCCTTTCTCCCCATCTGGGAGTATGGTTTGTGCCTACGTCCGGAGACGGATGCTCGAACATGTAACGCATTCTTCGCCTTCTTTGCTTGTATTTCTCTTTACGCTTTTCTCCGCTGCGGCGTTTGAGACCTCTCTTCTTTCCTTTCCTTTCTCTTTCTTCCTCCCTGTGCGTGTCTGAAGGCTGACCAACGCATTTTTGTGCGTAGCCGGTGACGGAGTAACGCGTAATTCCCTGCCCCGGGTAGACAGGTAGGACACGTACGTACCCCCTGGTAACGGCCAGGCCCAGGGAGGGGTGATTACCCGAGCTGATACCTTCCAAAAGTGCCGATTGGTCCCTCCGTCCGTTTGTCGGGAGGTGTGACCTGGGGTGTGAACAATCACCTAAGGCGGGAGTGCCCTCAAAGAGGGCCCCCGCAAGGGAAGAGCCCGCCATCGGAGACGCCGGTAATCATGGGGGATTCTTCCGCAATGGTTTCCTCACCTTCCACTATGTCTGTTCAGAAGCGTAAGTATACTGAGTCTCAGCCACAGACGGTTCTTCCATCGTTGCCACAGTTCCTTGTTGTTTCTCGGTCTGACGAAGGTCACGACTTCTCCATGGTCAACCCTTTCATTATTCAGAAAGGTGTCGACGCAATTGCAGGTCCTGTAAAGTCTTGTTCCAGATTACGGAATGGCACCTTGTTGTTAGAAACAGTCAGTGCCCTCCAGGCACAAAAATTGCTGCGTACTTCACTGCTCCACACCTTCCCTGTCCGGGTTGAAGCACACCGCACTTTAAATTCCTCGCGTGGAGTCGTTTATACACGCTCCCTCGATGGATTGTCTGACGAAGAAATTCAGCACTACCTGTCTGACCAAGGCGTAACGACTGTTCATAGAGTTATGAAAAGGGTTGACACAAACATCATTCCAACCCGCACTGTCTTCTTGACTTTTGACGAAGTTCAACTTCCATCGAAAATCAAAGCAGGCTATGAGATAATTTCCGTTCGCCCTTACGTCCCAAACCCTACGCGTTGCTATCGGTGTCAGCGGTTCAATCACACCAGCCAGTCCTGTTCCAATCCAGCCAAATGTGTTACGTGTGGCAAGGATGCCCATGAGGGTGCTTGTCCACCTCCATCCCCTCACTGCATCAACTATATGGGTGACCACGCTGCTTCCTCTTGAGATTGCCCCGTTTTTAAGGACGAAAAGTTCATCCAGGAAATCAGAGTGAAGGAAAAGGTGTCGACCTTTGCTGCTCGAAAATTATTCGCCAGTCGACAGTCCACCATGCCTCAGACAGGAAAATACAGCACTGTCCTTGCTTCTCCTCGGCCAACAAAGGGGGCGGCCATGCAGACTTGCGACCTCACCTTTAGTGCCACAGTCGTCAGATCGACCAGCGCAAAGATCGCCCGTTCAACCTCACCACTTTTGCCTGCCCACTCTATGGCTCACCCTTCATCGGGTTCTGCTAAATCTCGAGCCCAAAAGTCAGACACCAAGACTTCGAAAAAAGAGCATACTCGTGAAGATTTTTTACATACCCCAACTTCACAACCATCGGTTCCTCCTTCATCTCAACATCATAATTCCAAGAAGGCTACAAAGAAACCCAGTTCATCTCCTTCTCCGCCAAGGCATGTCCCATCTACAGCACCACCTGGCGGAAATCGCCCTCGGCCGTCTTCTGTGTCGCCGAGGCGCACTGCTGGCGGCCGATCAACCGGCCGATCGCTGGTGGCAGGAGCTGCTCCTGAACAACCTATGGATCAGGATCTTCTGCCTTCGGCTGAATGCCATTCCATGCTGTCGGTCGCAAGCTCTGAGCAGTCGTTGAGTTGACAGCAACCTTGGTCACATTCCTCCATTTTCTGTTCACCCTATGTCCATTATCCACTGGAATATCCGCGGCATTCGAGCCAATCAGGATGAATTGTCGATCCTCTTACGATCCTACTCGCCGGTCATCTTCTGTCTTCAGGAAACAAAGCTGCGTCCCCATGACCGCTTTGTTCTCCCTCATTTTCAGTCCGTCCGATATGATCTCCCCTCTGTTGAAGGCACTCCCGCCCATGGAGGACTCATGATTCTTCTCCATGATACCCTCCATTATCACCCAATTCACTTAAACACTTCCTTCCAAGCTGTCGCCATCCGTCTTTCCCTTTCTGGATACACCTTCTCTCTTTGTACTGTATACATTCCATCGTCCACACCAATGGCACAAGCTGATCTCCTTCAACTTCTTGGTCAGCTTCCACCCCCCTATTTGCTGGTTGGGGACTTCAATGCCCACCACCCGCTTTGGGGATCTCCACATCCTTGTCCACGGTGGCTCACTATTGCTAGACGTCTTCCACCAAGTGGATCTAGTTTGCCTCAACACTGGGGTCCCTACATTTTTGTCTGCCTCCACGACAAATTTATCTCATTTGGACCTTGCGGTCGGTACTGTTCCGCTAGCCCGGCGCTTCGAATGGTTCGCCCTTGATGATATACACTCGAGTGACTACTTTCCATGTATTCTTAGACTGCAGCCTCAACTGCCATATATGCGCCCGAGACGCTGGAAGTTTGCCCTGGCCGACTGGACACTTTTTTCGTCTCTAGCGACATTCGATGACCGTCAGTTTCCCAGCGTCGACGATGAAGTCGCACACATTACCGACGTTATTCTTACAGCTGCGGAACGTTCAATACCACGCACCTCCGAATTGCCCTGGCGCCCCCCCAATTCCTTGGTGGAACGAGGCATGCCGTGACGCAATACGTGAGCGGCGACGTGCTCTCCGCATTTTCCGCCACCATCCTACTCTGGCCAACTGTATCCGCTTTAAGCAGTTCCGAGCGCGATGCCGTCGTGTCATCCGCGATAGCAAGAAGACAAGCTGGAAATTCTTTATTAGCTCACTTAACACCCTCACTCCCTCCTCGGAAGTTTGGAGTCGGCTTCGACGGTTCTCAGGCGCGCCTAGTTTCTCCCTGGTCTCTGGGCTCACTGTCGCGCATGATACATTAGTGGACCCCGTCACAATTTCTAACTCATTGGGTCAGCACTTTGCTGAGATTTCGAGCTCTTCAAATTACCCGCCAGCGTTTCTCCTGAAGAAACGTGCAGCGGAAGTGCGACCTCTTGCTTTCTCCTCTCACAATCGTGAAAGCTACAATACTGTTTTCTCCATGTGGGAACTCCAACATGCACTGTCTTCTTCTCCCTCCTCCGCCCCAGGACCGGATGGTATCCACATCCAAATGTTGCTGCATTTATCATACCATAGTCTGCGTTACCTCCTTCGCCTTTATAATCGAATTTGGACCGACAGTACTTTTCCGAGATGATGGCGGGAAGCTATCGTCGTTCCTGTTCCGAAACCTGGAAAGGACAAACATCTCCCCTCTAGCTATCGCCCCATTTCTCTCACGAGTAGTGCCTGTAAGGTTTTGGAGCGTATGGTGAATTACCATTCAGCTTGGTGGCTGGAATCCCGCAGTCTTTTTAACACCTGCCCAATGCGGATTCCGAAAGCATCGTTCTGCAGTTGACCATCTTGTTGCTCTCTCCACTTATATCATGAATAATTTTCTCCGGAAACGCCACAGTAGCAATATTTTTTGATCTGGAGAGAGCATATGATACCTGTTGGAGGACAGGTATCCTCCGCATACTGTTCTCTTGGGGCTTTCGAGGTCGGCTGCCCCTTTTTCTTCGTGAATTTATGGCAGAGCACACATTTAGGGTGCGGGTGAACACTAATCTCTCCCATACTTTCTCCCAAGAAAACGGGGTACCCCAGGGCTCCGTGCTGAGTGTTGTACTGTTTGCCATTGCCATCAATCCAATTAAGGATTGTCTCCTTCCTGATGTCTCAGGCTCCCTCTTTGTGGACGATTTTGCGATCTACTACAGCTCTCAACGGACCAGCCTTCTTGAACGACATCTTCAAGGATGTCTCGATCGCCTCCACTCTTGGAGCATCGACACCGACTTCCGTTTTTCTCCCAGTAAGACCATTTGTGTTAATTTTTGGCGACATAAGGAGTTTCTTCCGCCCTCCTTACATCTAGGTCCTGTCAACCTTCCGTTTTCAGACGTCGCTAAATTCTTGGGTCTTATGTTTGACCGAAAACTGTGCTGGTCCTCCCACGTTTCCTATCTTTCGGCTCGCTGTCTGCGATCCCTCAACACCCTCCGTGTCCTGAATGGTACCTCCTGGGGAGCGGACCGTGTGGTCCTTCTCCGCCTCTGTCGCGCCTTAGTGCGCTCGAAATTGGACTATGGAAGCATAGTCTACTCCTCTGCTCGGCCGTCTATTCTTCGGCGTCTCGACTCTATCCACCACCGTGGATTACGTTTAGTGTCTGGAGCTTTTTACACCAGCCCTGTGGAAAGCCTTTATGCTGAGACTGCTGAACCTCCGCTACTGCGGAGCTTTACGCTGTTCTCCAGGCTGTCCACTACATCCGCCGCCATCAGCGGATACAGTACGTTATCTGCTCAGATTTTCTCAGCTCTCTCCTCAGTCTCCAAGCTCTTTACCCTGTGCACCCTCTGGTCCACCGGATTCAGGACTGTCTGCGCTTGCTCCACCTGGGGGGCGTCTCGGTGGCTTTCCTCTGGCTCCCGGGACACTTTGGTATCTGCGGAAATGAGGCGGCTGATATTGCAGCCAAGGCTGCAGTCTCTCTTCTTCGGCCAGCTATTCCATCGATTCCCGTCGCCGATCTACGGAGCGTTTTATGTCATCGTGTTGTTCATTTATGGCATGCGCATTGGTCGACACTTCCCCAAAATAAATTGCAGGACGTGAAAACTCTTCCTTGTGCTTGGACCTCTTCCTCCCGAACGCGTCGTCGGGAGGAGGTAATTTTAACTAGACTCCGGATAGGGCACTGTCTTTGTAGCCATCGACATCTTTTAAGCGGCGAACCTCCCCCACTCTGACCCCACTGCTCTCAGCTGTGGACGGTAAGACACCTTTTAATTGAGTGCCCCTATTTTCACCCGTTACGCGCCCGTCTACAGCTGTCGCCTGATATATCGTCAATTTTAGCAGATGACGCGATCGGCCGATCGCGTTCTAGAGTTCATTCGTGCCAGTGAAATGGCGTCAGTCATTTGAAGTTTTTTTTGGGACAACCAACCCCCTTCTGTAGTGGATTTTTAAGCCGTTCTTCTGCTTTTAGTTTCTCCAATTTTATGACTTTCGTTCCCATTGCTGCAGGTTTCCGTTTTCGGTTTTTTCCTGCTTCCTAAGTCACAGACCTGGTGCTAATGACCATAGCAGTTTTGCGCCAAAAAAAAAAAAAAAAAAAGAAAAAAAGAAAAAAAGTGACAGATGAATCCTTCCTGCTGTTGCTAAGGGATTTCTTCTCACTAAAACTGCAACTTACATTTTAGTTTTGATGGAAGCACACCTATGCTAAGCTTCCAGAATACTGGAAATGTCTCGCCTTCACCACTCTTCGGACCTCACTTCTGCCTACCTAGTGGACAAGCCTCCCACAGATGCACCTCACCAACTCAATTGCCAGTGGTTGAACATGGCTGCTGGTCACACCTCCCCAAATCCTGGCGTCCTACTCAATTTAATTCACACAACTCTTGAACCAAATGTCAGATTTAGATGCAGTTTGCATCAATAAATTGCTGAGTTCACAGAACATATATTTAGGGGGTGTTCTATAACTAATTATTCTTTTCCTGAACTCAAGAGATTGATAAAGCTTTATTTCAGAAATAAGTGTGGCCATTGAAATAGCATATCACTGCCATGTCTCAAGATCAAGTTCTCTTTCAGGGTTTAAGTGCATCAATAATTTTGCAAGAGAATAATTAACAGGACAGGTTTATTTTTTATTTTTTGTGCAGTTACCAATTGATTTCATAATAATCTAACTGTACAAGTAGTAGAAATTTTTATCTGCTTTTCCTATTGTGGCCAGTGAAAATGATAGTATAGTTAGTTCAAAGAAACTGCACCCACTTCCTGCTGGAATTCAGCTAATGCTTTGTTTTGCTTTGTCCTTGCACAATGACATGGTGGTAAATGGCACGAAAGAGGAGATACCATTTTTTTTTATTTGGACATCCATATCAAAAAATTTGTTGCAGATTTTCTTACTGACTGCTGACTTGAAGAAAACAGTTTTGTGCTGATTTTAATTCATTGACTCAAGCTACATCTTATTAAACTTGTGTGCCTCTCCCTCCAACCTTTCAATTGTTCCACACATTCTGAAATGCAGAATTATACTGTTGCATGCTCACCAGTTCATAGTTTACGGAATGACCTTAATTTAAGTTCAAATGTGAAATGGTTTCTTGTTTTTTGTGGTTCTTAGTCTGAAGACAGTTTTGGTCCAGAGTTTGACAATATTCTGTCTTGTGCAAGTCTCTTCATCTCTACATAACTACTACAGCCCAGATCCATTTTAACCAGCTTACTGTAGTTGAGCCTTAGCCTACTTCTACTGCTTTAACTCTCACACCTCCTTCCATTACCAAATTGACAGTTCCTTGATGCGTCAAGATGGGTCCTGTCAATAGAACCCTTCTTTTATAGTCATATTGTGCCATACATTTCATTTCTTCCCAGTTTCATTCAGCCAGTGTCTGTTCATTGGTTAGCCTGTCTACCAGTCTAACGTTCAACATTTTTCTGTAGCACCACATCTCAAACTCTTCTATTCTCTTCCTGTCAGCACTGGCTATTCTCCATATTTCACATCTGTATAAGACTACATTCCATACAAGGACTTTTAGAAAAAGCTTCCTAACACTTAAATTTGTGTGTGTCATTAACATACCTTTCTTTTTCAGAGAAACTTTTTGCTGCTCCAGTCTGCATTTTATATCCTCTATACTTTAGCCATTGTCAGTTCCTTGGTTCTCAAACAGAAAAACTATTCTACCAAATTTAGTTGAATAACTTTGAGGTAGGCTGCAACCCTATCTCAATCCATTCTCAGTTACTGTCAACCTTTCATGCCCTCCAACCCCTAGAATTCGTGTCTTGTTTCTGTATAATTTGTAGATAACCTTTTTCCCCCTGCACTTTGTTTCGAGCACCTTCAGAATTTCAAAAAATGTATCCCAGTCAACATTGTCATGAAGCTTTTCTAAATCTACAAGTGTTGTAAATGTGGGTGTCTCTTTCTCTAACCAATCTTCTAAGATAAACTTCAGGGTCAGTATCACTTTGCATGTTCCTCTGTTTATCCTGAATTCAAACTGATAGGCACCCAAAACTTTTTCTATCAGTCTTTCAATCCTTCTGCAAATAGTTTGTGATCGTATTTTGCAACTAGGTGGAAAGATGTTAATAATTCTAGGGAATGCAGTCTACTCAAAGTGCCTGTTAAGTTTTTAGTTAAAATTTGATGAAGTGCTGAGAGATTTATTAACATATATTTCTTTCACCTTTCAATCTATCTGTTTTTGCTTAGTAGTGGTTTCTTCTGAGGTCTTCATGTTCATACAGTTGCTTCTCATTTCTCCTGAGGTTTATTTAACATTCCTATGCATGACATACATCTTTCCTATAGTCATGCATGATTCTACAGCTTTGCATTTCTCCTGTATTCACTCGTGTTTTGCCATTTTGTACTTTGCAGTCTCTATTTTAGATTTCCTATCCCCTTTTAGCTGCTTTTATATTTTCTGTTCTCATCTGCTAAATTTAATATCTCAACTGTTATAAAAGGACTGCAAATGAACCCAATATCTCTGCCTTATTGTTCATCTGCTGCCTTTACTAGTTCATGTGTTGTAGCTAACCATTCATCTTCTGCTCTGCCACAGCAGTAATAAAACCTGGCTACATTGGCAAATGTTACAAGGCCAGACCAATCAGTCCTAGAGAATATTGCTTCTGCTGTCTTTAAAAAGGTGCTGTTCTCATCAGGCATCTTATTTTAGTCCAGCCTCTCCACATACACTCTTCAGAACTGGTTGCATCTACAGATCTCTAGTATTGCGATTTATATCTCTGAGGCGCACAAGCTACCCACCACAGCAAGATCCATGATTGATGAAAGATCCATGGTTGATGAAAGATTGAAATGGTTTATCAATGGAATGGAAAGCAGTCTTTTGATACAAGTGCTAAAGTAACCAAAATATAATTTTAAGTGTTTTGTAAACAGTTTTCATGAATGGTAACAAACAAGCAAAATGCATATTTGTAAGCAAAATGCATATTTGTAAATTAATGAATTAGTGTGAATAACCAGAGATCTTCTTTGTCATGGTAACTTGAACACATAGCTTGGAATCTCATCCTTTTAAGTTTTTCTGCTGCAATTTTTAAAATTACATCATCACAATCGATACCTTTGATCTTCTGTAGAATATGCCTTGTGGTGGCAAACACACATCAAGTTATGCACAGTAACAGAAGAATGCCAATGCTCACGATGAGTCTGATGCACAAAAATGGCAGTTTAATGCATGATACTAACAGTGACTTCATTTATACTGTTCCAAATATGTAGACAATACAAGAAAATATATTCCAACAGAAAGTCTCAGAAGAGGCAAAACAAAATTTTGTTGAGTTGTTCTGGTCCAGTGTGAATACTTACCTATTTGCATTGCATAATTCAAAAATGTAAAATAGTTCTGAGAAGGGCACTGCATCCAAGAACATGCTATCACAGTCACATTATTTAACAAACATAGCAACCATGTATTAGTTGCAAGCATGTAGGACTGACTAGACCCTAGAACAGGAGCCCAAAGCAACTGCCCCAGAACTTGATCATGAAGGAAGCTATAATTAAGCATACTTACATTGGCAAAGATATTCGCCTACACATTTTGTGGAAAACACTTCTTTTGAATCCAGGAAGCCATAAACTGTATATCTCCTCAGCTTCACTGTTCTTTACGATTGCATTATCTCTGCTAATAAGGGACTGATTTTCTTTATTTTCACAGGTGTCTCTTACTACAAAATAAAACCTTCATAGCACAACCAAATTATAGAAATATTTTAACTGACAAACTATGTTAACAATGCTGCCCCCCCCCCCTCCCGACAAAAAGAATATGCAGTAAAACTTGCAAAGTGGAATGTGCATAATTTGTAAATCTGGCCAAACTGTACACACCTTTCAGTCTTGACGTATTCAGTACAAATTTATATGCTAATTTTGTGTATAAAGTGGAATGTGCTTAAAGCAAAAACAGAGTGCAAATTTTAACTCTTAATTAATAATTCTTTCTATTATGTGAGAAAAGCTTATACAGTACTACTATATTACAGTATACCTGAATTATTCACATCTATACAAGGATGTTACTTTTAACATGAAAATTGCACAGCTCTGACAGTACTGTTACATGAAAGAGGTAGTAGTTGTTCTGTTAAACAGTTGTTTTACCCAGCAAGGTGAAGTATTTCCAAAGAAATGCATTAGATGCATTATTTTGTACCATGTGCAACCAGCCTCACACAATCAAAGGACCAAGTTGTGTTTTACATTCCAGTTCCATAATAGATGATTATTCTTAGTGCTGAGGAAGCTGAAAGAGCATTTCTCTTATGGATGCAGTAAACTGGATTGGCTTGGTAGTAAGGGAAATTGTCATAAAGTGCTTCAACAAAACAGGGTTTTGAGGCAATGAAAAAGATGCCTGTGTCCTCATCGAAGCTCAAGAAAAGGCAGCAACAATTGCTGACTTAATTCAAACACAGAACATTTCATGTAGTCCAAGTGACTATATTCGAAGTGAACAATATTATGAAACAAATAGTTGCTGCTCACCATATAGCTGAGATGCTGAGTCGTAGATAGGCACAACAAAAAAGACTGTCACAAAATAAGCTTTTGCCCAAAACAAACAAACACACACACACACACACACACACACACACACACACACACACAAGCCAGATTATGAGCAGCAGCAGGAGCAGTGCATGATATGATGGGAGAGTGGGAGAGGCAACTTGGTGGGGGTAAGTCTGAAGCTGGGTGGGGAGGGGTAGGGATAGCAGTGTAGGGGTAGGGGACTGTGAAGTTCTGCTGGGGAGCATGTGTGGACAAGGTAGAGAATGGATAGGGCAGCTAGGTGCAGTTGGGAGGTTAGACGGAGTGTGAGGGAGAGTGTGGAGGTAGCCAGAAAGAAGAGAAGTAAAAAGGCTGTATTGATTGGTTGAATAGAAGGCTGTAGTGCTGGAATGGGAACAGGGAAAGGGCTGGACAGTGAGGGAAATGACTGACAAAGGTTGAGGCCAGGAGGGTTATGGGAACATACAATATATTGCAGGTGGAGTTCCCTCCTGTGCGATTCGGAAAAGCTGGTGTTGGTGGGAAGGGTCCATATGGCACAGGCTGTGAAGCAGTTATTGAAATGAAAAATGCTGTGTTGGCCAACATGCTCAGCAACAGGATGGTCCAGCTGTTTCTTGGCCACAGTTTGTCGGTAGCCATTCATGTGGACAGACAGCTTGTTGCTTGTTGTGCCCACATAGAATTCAGCACAGTGGTTGTAGCTTAGCTTGTAGATCACATGACTGGTTTCACAGGTTGCCCTGCCTTTGGTGGGATGGATGATGATTGTGATCAGACTGGAATAGGTGGTGGTGGGGGGGGGGGGAGGATGTATGGGACAGGTCTTGCATCTAGCTATATTACAGGGAAATTAGCCATGATGTAAGGAGTTGGGGGCAGGGGTTGTGTAGGAATAAACGAGTGTATTGTGTATGTTCACTGGCTAGTGGAATACCACTATGGGAGGGGTGGGAAGGATACTGGGTGGGATAGTTTTCATTTCATGACATGACAAAAAGTAATCTAAACCCTGGTGGAGAATGTAACTCAATTGCTCCAGTCCTGGGTGGTACTGAGTTACAAGGCTAATGCTCCTCTGTGCTAGATGGAGAGGCTTTTAGAGGTGATGGATGACTGGAAAGATAAGGCATGGGAGATTTGTTTTTGTACAAGGTTGGGAGAATAATTACAGTCTGTAATAGTCTCAGTCAGAACCTTGTTATCTTTTGAGAGAGACAGCTCGTCACTGCAGATGCAACAGCTGTGGGTGGCTAGGCTGTGTGGAAGGGACTTCTTGGTATGGAATGGTTGGCTGCTGTCGAAGTGGAATAATTGCTAAGCTTCAACTCCTGTGCTGCATTCTATGTGGGCATGGCAACCAACAAGCTGTCTGTCCACATGAATGGCCACCAACAAACTGTGGCCGAGAAACAACTGGACCACTTTGTTGCTGAGCAAACTGCCCAACAGAGCATTCATCATTACAGTGACTGCTTCACAGCCTGGGCCATGTGGATCATCCCACCAACACCAGCTTTTCTGAATGCACAGGTGGGAATTCTATCTGCAATACATCCTATGTTCCTGTAACCCTCCTGCCCTCAACCATCATAAGTCATTGCTCTCACCCATCTAGCCCCTTCCCTGTTCCCATTTCAGCACTATACAGCCTTAACCAATCCATGCAACCTTTTTACTTCTCTTCTTTCTAGCTACCCTACACATTCTCCCCCACAGTCCTTCTAACCTCCCAAATGCACCTAGCTTCTCTATCCACTCTCCACCTCATCCCTGCATGCTCCACAGCAGAACTTCACCGTCCCCTAACCCTACCCTACTATCCCTCCCTCTCCCCACCCTAGCTTCTTCCTTACACCCCCCAGTTGCCTCTCCCATCATGCACTGCTGCTGCTGCTGCTGCTGCTGCTGCTGCTCATAGTCAGGCTACAGCTGCCAGAGTCTCTCTCTCTCTCTCTCTCTCTCTCTCTCTCTCTCTCTCTCTCTGTGTGTGTGTGTGTGTGTGTGTGTGTGTGTGTGTGTGTGTGTGTTTTGTCTGTTTTTGACAAAGCTTATTTTGTGACAGTCTTTTTGTTGTGCCTATCTGTGACTCGGCATCTCCACTATATGGTGAGTAGCAGCTATCATTTTCATAATATTTTTATATTCAAAGTGATGACTTTCTGTCAAATAACTCCACTTTTAC
This sequence comes from Schistocerca cancellata, assembly GCF_023864275.1. Taxonomy (NCBI): domain Eukaryota; kingdom Metazoa; phylum Arthropoda; class Insecta; order Orthoptera; family Acrididae; genus Schistocerca; species Schistocerca cancellata. The sequence goes on from NC_064627.1 coordinate 471,652,125, forward strand.
TCCAGCAACACTTGCAATAGAAATCTGCAACACAGTAAATGATCAGGAAGAAATAAAGGAAGAAGAGGAGCAAAATAATGTTTCTAGAAAAATTAATACAGCTGAAGAAGCTATTCCATGCATAAATGATGTTATGCAATTTGGAGCACACACAAATTCTACCTAGCTGTTTGAACTATTGAGCAGAGCAAAAAGTTGCACAGAAAAAAGTTTTGAACAGGAAGTTCAAGCAGCTTTCCCTCCTTGATATGTGGCAAAAAATTGAAATGTAAAGCAAATAAACATAGCAATAATATGTATGTGTAACAATAAACTTAATTAAAGTTAAAGTAAAAATACATGCTTGCCATATTATGTATCAATTAATGTAATAGTCTAGTATTCTATTGTACAATATACAGTAAATGAATGTCTACGATATAGGAGTAAAAGTACATTAAATGTATGTACAATTAAAAGTTCATACTTGTGTGCATGATACTGGAGAAATTTTATGTAGTCTAGTGTGTTTTGTGTAATCAGGTAACTTGTCCAATTAGGAAATTTATTTTAGCCCCATGTTATTAGTTTTGACAAGTTTCACTGTACATCAAAGCAAGATCATTGACATTGTCTCAAGGAGGGGTTAGTGTTGCACCTAGAGTATATTATACCTAGGAAAACATGACTTTTCTTGGGTTGGCACTTCAGACTAGATTTTAGAATCACATGAAGGAATGCACACTAGAGATCATTGTAAGCAGTTTCTGACATTTTCTTACATCTGTATTTGTTGTTGTTGTTGTTGTTAAGAGTGAGGCTGTGTTTTATGCAGCATTTGTAAATATTTTACATTCAAATCCTATGTAATAAATTAAATCTATTTGGAATATATTTTTAATTCTTCAGGTAAAGAATTTTGTAGTGATCAAAATGTTACATACTTTTAGAACCATTTATGTAACATTTGGAGAGTTAAGCCATTCTGTTAGTCTTGCCCATCTGGTACCTTGCAACAGAAGGAGGTCTTTTACCATGGAACATGTGGTACTTGAAAATGAACAGAGTTTCTTATATGTCCTAACAATTTAATCTGTTTTGAAAATGGAAATTTATTTTACTTTCTAATAGCTTCTGCTTCAAAATGTATTTAACTTGTAATGATCTTTTAAAATGCTTCTGCATAATTTGATTTCACTCACTGATTATATTTATGTGGTAGAATAATAATGTAACAGATAGCTAATTAAATATGACATGACAAGATTTTCTTGGTAGCAATGCTTTTAAATTTCAGTTGATAGTTTTTTCCTAAATACATAACCATGTTGTACCTTGGAACATCATTTTCATATTTGGAAAACCTTAATTCTCTAGAGTACTTTTTGCAATTTCAGAAAAATACAGCAGCACATAAAAAGTGAATGCCATCATTTAAAAATGGCATAATAAATTATGTTAAACTTGTGAACAGTGCACCAAGGTACAACTCTCTTCCCTTCTATGTGTGAATAGTTTTTGTTTGCATGCACTTTAGTGGTGAAATGTGCATATGTGTTCATAAGCTCTCTAGTTGCCTACCTGCTCCCATAAGTGTCAGCTTGCTACACCTCTGCTTGGACTACTATAAAATTGTGTACTATATAAAACTTCCCCTAGCCTTCCTGTGTGATAGGCAAGGTACTATTTTTGACATCTTATATCATAAAGTTTTCGAAATTCTTTTCTACGTCTACATCCATACTCCACAAACAACTGTTGAGTGCATGGCAGAGGTTGCTTACTATTGTGCCTGTTATTAGCAAATCTTCCCCTTCCATTCCAGGATGCAGTGTGGGAAGGATAACTGTTTAAACATCATTGTATATGCTGCAATCAGTCTAACCTTGTTCTCTCAATCTCTATGAGTGCAACACAGAAGCAGTGTAATATGTTCCTAGATTCGCCATTTAAACCTGGTTCTTATCTTAAGCCTTGAACTGCAAAGATCATTATACAAAGTTCCAAAACACTGTTCTTTCCATCTAGCTACTTACCTTGTGTCTTCATGATAAGATATATGTAATACAAGTGAACTCGTGTATTCTGAAGTTAAGTATCAGGATTATCATATGCTGAATGGTTTGACCCAGTTACCTCAGAAAAGAGTAATGTATAAAGTGGTTTTCTCTGGTCAGTTCTAGAAGTGATTAGAAATACTTACCATACATGAAAAATTAAAGTGCTATCTGTATCTCATACTCCAAAAAAGATAATAGAATACTGAAATACTGAAGAAAGAGTCACAGGTTTTTTTTTGTGTTCACTAATACACTAGAAATAATTATTTACTCATTGACACTGATTTATGCAGATTACTTAATTCTGCACTTGTTAATGCATCTTAAGTCACAGAATTTGAAGTTCTATAATTTTCATTTTTTTTTTTTTTACAGAAGATGTATCATCTGGAGCTGGTAGTGGATCTGGTGATGGAAACACTGAGCTCGATGATGATACCGAGGATGGAGATGTGGATGAGGGTTCTGGTGATTTTGATTATGGGCGAGGTGGTTCTGGTGGACGCCCTGGTGGAGTAGGAGGTGGCCCATATAGGCCACAAGGTGGTGACGAGTCAGGCAGAGGTGCTGCTGGCCCTGATAGGCAGCGACCCAAGAACACCACTTCGGGTGGCAATGGGCATATTAGGGAACCTGTTATCTCTGTTACACGTGCTGTTACTTCATACCTCCTACCAATAGTAGTCATGTGGTTTGGAGGTATATTTTCTGATTGGCTGTGATCCTCAACATTACGCTGCTTTGCAGAGTTTTGGAGTGTATTGGTTGGTGTAAATCCCACTATAATGACATTGAGAAACTAATGAAATATGAAATATTTAATTTGTCATGGCAACATGACATCAACAACGGACCTCCACATTAATGAGAGCTGTAGCATATGTGCGTAAATAAAAACTCTTCGTGTCTCAAACTGGACTACTTAATTGTGACATCTTGAAGTTCTAGGAAATGAGATGAAGTGAGATTTAAATGTGTGTTAGTGGCTTTTAAATGCACAAGAACACTGCTTCAAGCAGTGACAAACATTTTTGTGAATGATTTTAATGTATATTTTAATACTTTCTTTGTATTTATTATACTTTTTGTTACTGACAAACATAGTAACTGAAAGGTAGCAAAAATGTCGTAAGTGATTTATCTCTTTCTTCTTGTGTTGGTGACCAGAAGGCACTGATACATTTTCTGTAAAACAAAATAGGAATGGTATATCAATAGAATCATTTTATTGACACTGCCACTAATAATTATATCCCAGATTATTTTGTAAATCAAAATGCATTTCACTGGTTGTTAGAAATTATTGTGAGGAAAGCCTTGACTTGCTGACTTTTGTGACAGAGGATTTTATACAGTATTTTAGATTAAAAATGAGAGTGAAATATTGTTGTTAAATTTGATGGATTTTGAAAATGTTCATATGGAGAATGATAACATTAAGAAATTGTGTAACTTTAGACAGCTCATTCTTACAAAGATTGCATATAAATTGTTGATTGATAATGGAATATGTACGTTGGAAGGGTGAATGTGTGTCCATAATATTGTGAACTTTGGAAGACAAATCAATGCTAAAAATGCTGATCCCATGAAATAAAGTTGTGGTTCCATCATAGGTATTTCAGAGGGATCTTTTAGTTTTTAGAAAAACTTATGCCTTCAGTTCTGAACTTTGTCTTCCCGTAAATTATTTTGAGATTATCATGTTGGATCTTATAAATTATTTTTCTGCAAAACTACTTTACTGAATTGTTCTTTTCTGACAAATGTGTATGACTGTTTAATTTTAATGCTGGCAGGAATCCATAAATCTTCAGTTAATGATAGTAAAAAATTTTGCTTCAATTGATCTTCAGCATTGAGGTCTAATATTATTGCTTTAATCTCCTACTGCATAATCCTGAGACATATTTCATAGCCTCAGTTTCTAGTCCATCCAATAAGTGATGTATAAAAAAAAGGCAAAAATACTCAGGAAGGCAAATGCATGGAGACTTGTAATAATACAGAATTGAAAAATGACTATTATGCAGGATGCTGCTTGTTGAAACAATAACCATGTATTTTAAAAATTGTATTTGAAAAATGATACTGCAATATGCTATTTGTTGACCAAAACAATCAGCTTCACCTAACATCATGATCAAGGGACAACCAATATGATCATAGTCTTTACTCTGCCATTTTAAGAACTGTTTCCTTTGTGCATAAGTAGTAAATAGTGGAATTGGCTTCTATTTAAATTAGTGCCAACTCACATTGAGAAATGGTGCCTTTCTCAGATACACACAATGGTATTTATTCATGTGCCTTTCTGATCATGAATAGAGAGAAGAAAATGTGCCTTTCTCATTTGTAAGAGGGAAATGAAATGACTGAAGAAATCTATTATAGGGTATATACTTTGTATGTCTTTTGTTATGGTTGGGAGAATAATACTTAAATCAATCAGATCATGGAAATGCACATTTTCTGTATTATTTTCAGAATTTGCACACAAAGTCAACAATATGCCTATTGCAGTTTTATTCACCCGTGGAATAACATTCTTTTCTTCAATTGTTAATGAGAAGTCTGAAATGAATGTCAATTGAACCTTATTTAAATAACAAAAATACACTAATGCATTTCTGTTTACTTTAATTTGTGACTGATGTTGGAAAGAGTGGTAGAAGCAGACCAAAATAAAAGACAACTAAAATGTTGTGTTATGATGACTTTCGATACGAATACTTCTGTTACAGTCAGTTACTTCTCACAGCCTCTTTCATAGAATAAGTCACCTTACTATCTGAATATCAGGGAAGGAAGGAAGCTTAGTGTTTAACGTGTTATCAGCATTGAGATGGTTAGAGAAGGTCATAAGCTTGGAATGGGGAGGGTAGTCAGCTAAGCACCTGCAGAGGAACCATCCTGGAATGTGACATAAGAAAATTAAGGAAATACCAGAGAACATAAATCTGCATAGGCAAATGGGGATTTCAACCACCATCACACGCCCCCCTCCCATTACAAGGCCAGCATCTTATCACTGTGCCATGTTGTTTACTGAATCATACAGGACATGAATTTGGTTCTCAATATTTCTCACACGTGGGAAGTATGTCAATCGGTTTTGTAATACCAGATGAGAAGTTGTATGAGTATAGAAACTACATTGTTAATTTATGAATCATCAAAGATGTGAAAAGTAATTTGGATTTAATTTTGTAGCAAGTAACATAATTTTGTTTCCTCGTATGCCAAAGAGCCTTAGGACATTTACGTGACCCACAAATAAACTGAAAAATGAAAAGAACATTCTTCTGTGAAAGAGGAAGTAGGTTTATTACAACAATTTCATTCTCAAGTGTGTGTTTCAATCATCATCATCATCATAGCTTAATAGTATGCAAACAGTGTTGTGATGTCAGCCAAAAAAGTAGAAGTAGCAGCAGCAGCAGCTTATTCAGCCAGACATAATAAACATTACATGGATTTTGCCAGAAAATATATACAACAAAAATACTACTATGTTTAGTACCCTATAAAATATAACATTCAAACTTGCACATGCAGGGTGAGTCAGGAGGAAAGGTACATGATTTGAGATGCAGTAGTATTAGTGATTCTAACAAAAAATTTCATAGGGACGTATGCCCTATTGCAAATGGTTTCCTAGATAGAACACATTTTATATCACTTTTGTACATCGTTCTTTAATAACTCCAAAACTCCACACTCCAATGAAAACGTGTCTCAGTACACAATTAAATTAAATTAAATTTGCTACAAAAAAAGATCCTACTTATTTTTTGTTGAGGACTAACAGTTTGTGCAGAGAGACCACAAGAATATTGAAAATATCATGTGACGCACATGCACTGTAGCTTAGGTACTTTCTGTAGGCCAGTTTGAGGAAGTTTTCCCACTTGATAGACCACAAGTGTCCTGTATCAAAATGTTCGTCTCAACTTCCTCTATATTACTGTGGTATGTAGTAAACAATGAGAATGAATAATACACAAAATAAATAGAAATGTACATTAAAAGTGTTGTATATCAGAAACAATTTTGAATAGGGCATATGTCCATATCAAGTTTTTTGTTCAGAATTGGTAATGCTATCACCCGTCAAAAAACGTGTATCACCCTGTGTATAAATCCGCTAACTTACAAAAATGTTTCACAAATGTACTTTACCTAGAATGCCTACAGTTGATATTTATATAAAAGTAAAATGTGAGTGGTCACATGTTGTAGATGAAAGTTACAAGATAATGGAACACAACAGGCTCAGTTGTGCTTCAATGTCCCCGATGAACTCTCCTTACTGTCATCAGTGGCATTGAAAAATAAGAAAAGTTGCATGAAATGGTGGGTGGGTATTACAGCTTCTGGAGCAAGATAAGCTAGTTGGACAGCAGAGTCAGAGGTACTACTTTCAGAGGCCCTGTGAGTAGTGGAAGGTTTTTTGCATCACAACTTGGTCTATGATTATCACTCATGGAGATAGATTAAAGTTTTTTTTATCCATCTTCTTGTCACATAGCCAGTACCAGCACCACGTAATGGAAATAAAGGTGTAACTTTGCCATCTGAAAACAAGCCAGAGAAGACTCAAAAACTACACTGAAGAGCCAAAGAAACTGGTACATTTACCCGATATCGTTTAGGGCCCCTGAGCATGCATACGTGCTGCAACGCGATGTAACATGGACTCAACTAATGTCTGAAGTAGTGTTGGAGGGAACTGACACCTCGAACCCTGCAGGGCTGTCCATAAATCTGTAAGTATACAAGAGGGTGATGATCTCTTCTGAACAGGATGTTGCAAGGCATCTACATCTACATCTACATCCATACTCCGCAAGCCACCTGACGGTGTGTGGCGGAGGGTACCTTCAGTACCTCTATCGGTTCTCCCTTCTATTCCAGTCTCGTATTGTTCGTGGAAAGAAGGATTGTCGGTATGCCTCTGTGTGGGCTCTAATCTCTCTGATTTTATCCTCATGGTCTCTTCGCGAGATATACGTAGGAGGGAGCAATATACTGCTTGACTCTTCGGTGAAGGTATGTTCTCGAAACTTTGACAAAAGCCCGTACCGAGCTACTGAACGTCTCTCCTGCAGAGTCTTCCACTGGAGTTTATCTATCATCTCCGTAACGCTTTCGCGATTACTAAATGATCCTGTAACGAAGCGCGCTGCTCTCCGTTGGATCTTCTCTATGTCTTGTATCAACCCTATCTGGTACGGATCCCACACTGCTGAGCAGTATTCAAGCAGTGGGCGAACAAGCATACTGTAACCTACTTCCTTTGTTTTCGGATTGCATTTCCTTAGGATTCTTCCAATGAATCTCAGTCTGGCATCTGCTTTACCGACAATCAACATTATATGATCATTCCATTTTAAATCACTCCTAATGCGTACTCCCAGATAATTTATGGTATTAACTGCTTCCAGTTGCTGACCTGCTATTTTGTAGCTAAATGATAAAGGATCTATCTTTCTGTGTATTCGCAGCACATTACACTTGTCTACATTGAGATTCAGTTGCCATTCCCTGCACCATGCGTCAATTCGCTGCAGATCCTCCTGCATTTCAGTACAATTTTCCATTGTTACAACCTCTCGATACACCACAGCATCATCTGCAAAAAGCCTCAGTGAACTTCCGATGTCATCCACCAGGTCATTTATGTATATTGTGAATAGCAACGGTCCTATGACACTCCCCTGCGGCACACCTGAAATTACTCTTACTTCGGAAGACTTCTCTCCATTGAGAATAACATGCTGCGTCCTGTTATCTAGGAACTCCTCAATCCAATCACACAATTGGTCTGATAGTCCATATGCTCTTACTTTGTTCAATAAACGACTGTGGGGAACTGTATCGAACGCCTTGCGGAAGTCAAGAAACACGGCATCTACCTGGGAACCCGTGTCTATGGCCCTCTGAGTCTCGTGGACGAATAGCGCGAGCTGGGTTTCACATGACCGTCTTTTTCGAAACCCATGCTGATTCCTACAGAGTAGATTTCTAGTCTCCAGAAAAGTCATTATACTCTAACACAATACGTGTTCAAAAATTCTACAACTGATCGACGTTAGAGATATAGGTCTATAGTTCTGCACATCTGTTCGACGTCCCTTCTTGAAAACGGGGATGACCTGCGCCCTTTTCCAATCCTTTGGAACGCTACGCTCTTCTAGAGATATGCTCAATAATGTTCATGCCTGGAAAGTTTTGTGGCCAGCAGAAGTGATTAAACTCAGAAAAGAGTTCTTGGAACCACTCTTTAGCAGTTCTGGATGTGAGAGGTGTTGCATTGTCCTGCTGGAATTGCCCAAGTTTGTCGGAATGCACAATGGACATGAGTGAATGCAGGTGATCAGATAGGATGCTTACATACATGTCATAGCTAGATGTATCAGGGGCCCCATATCACTCTCAACTGCACATGCCCTGCACCATTGCAGAGCCTCCACCAACATGAAAAGTCCCCTGCTGACAAGCAGGGTCCATGGATTCATGAAGTTGTCTTCATATTTGCACATGTCTGTCCGTTCAAAACAATTTGAAATATGGCTTGTCTGAGCAGGCAACATGTTTCCAGTCATCAAAAGTGCAATGTCGGCATTGATGGGCTCTGGCAAGGTGTAAAGCTTTGTGTGGTGCAGTCAACAAGAGTACATGAGTGGGCCTTTGGCTCCAAAAGTCTATATTGATGATGTTTTGTTGAATGATTCACACACACTGACATTTGTTGATTGTACAGCATTGAAATCTGCAGCAATTTGTGAAAGGGTTGCACTTCTGTCACATTGATCTGCTTCAGTTGTTGTTAGTCCCATTCTTGCAGGATCTTTTTCCAGCTGCAGCAATGTTGGAGATTTGATGTTTTACTGAATTCATGATTTTCACAGTACAGTCTTGAAATGGTTGTATGGGACAATCCCCACTTCATCACCAAATCGGAGATGCTGTGTCCCATTGCCCATGTTCCAACAACACCACCACGTTCAAACCCACTTAAATCTTGATAGCCTGCCATTGTAGTGGCGGTAACAGATCTAACAATTGTGCCAGACACTTGGTGTCTTATATTGGCATTGCCAACAGCAGTGCTTTATTCTGCCTGTTTATATATATATAATAGAGGGAAACAATCCACGTGGGAAAAATATATCTAAAAACAAAGATGATGTGACTTACCAAACGAAAGCACTGGCAGGTCGATACACACACAAACGTACACACAAAATTCAAGCTTTCGCAACCAACGGTTGCTTCATCAGGAAAGAGGGAAGAAGAGGGAAAGATGAAAGGATGTGGGCTTTAAGGGAGAGGGTAAGGAGTCATTCCAATTCCGTGAGCGGAAAGACTTACCTTAGGGAGAGAAAAGGACAGGTATACACACATACGCATACACAGACACAAGCAGACATGGATATGGGTGTGTGTGCGAGTGTATACCTGTCCTTTTCTCCCCCTAAGGTAAGTCTTTCCGTTCCCGGGATTGGAATGACTCCTTACCCTCTCCCTTAAAGCCCACATCCTTTCGTCTTTCCCTCTCCTTCCCTCTTTCCTGATGAAGCAACCATTGGTTGCGAAAGCTTGAATTTTGTGTGTATGTTAGTGTTTGTTTGTGTTTGTTTGGGTGTGTATCGACCTGCCAGCACTTTCGTTTGGTAAGTCACATCATGTTTGTTTTTATATATATTTAAAAAGAAAGATGATGAGACTTACCAAACAAAGGCGCTGGCAGGTCGATAGACACACAAACAAACACAAACATACACACAAAAATCTAGCTTTCGCAACCAACGGTTGCCTCGTCAGGAAAGAGGGAAGGAGAAGGGAAGACAAAAGGATATGGGTTTTAAGGGAGAGGGTAAGGAGTCATTCCAATCCCGGGAGCGGAAAGACTTACCTTAGGGGGAAAAAAGGACAGGTATACACTCGCACACACACACATATCCATCCGCATATACACAGACACAAGCAGACAGAAGCAGAAATGTCTGCTTGTGTCTGTGTATATGCGGATGGATATGTGTGTGTGTGCGAGTGTATACCTGTCCTTTTTTCCCCCTAAGGTAAGTCTTTCCGCTCCCGGGATTGGAATGACTCCTTACCCTCTCCCTTAAAACCCATATCCTTTTGTCTTCCCTTCTCCTTCCCTCTTTCCTGACGAGGCAACCGTTGGTTGCGAAAGCTAGATTTTTGTGTGTATGTTTGTGTTTGTTTGTGTGTCTATCGACCTGCCAGCGCCTTTGTTTGGTAAGTCTCATCATCTTTCTTTTTAAATATATTTTTCCCACGTGGAATGTTTCCCTCTATTATATTCATGTGTGTGTATATATATATATATATATATATATATATATATATATATATATATATAGAGGGAAACATTCCACGTGGGAAAAATATATCTAAAAAGAAAGATGATGAGACTTGCCAAACAAAAGCACTGGCAGGTCGATAGACACATAGACAAAGGGTAAGGAGTCATTCCAATCCCGGGAGCGGAAAGACTTACCTTAGGGGGAAAAAAGGACAGGTATACACTCGCACACACACCCATATCCAACCGCACATACACAGACACAAGCAGACATGTCTGCTTGTGTATGTGTATGTGTGTATACCTGTCCTTTTAATGAGTAGCTTATGAATTGTTTAATGACACTGGTTGTCAGTGTTTCGCACTTACCTTGTTAAAATGGCAGACTAAACAATTCTGACGTGCTGTGACATCAAAAAGTATTAGTTCATTGCTAAATATTGCATATTGTAAGACCCTAAAATAACTGTTTAAAAAATAGCTACACTTATTTTTAAAGTAAAATTTTTATTTAACTTAAAGATATTGATTCTTTGTCTTCTTTAGAGCATTCCCCTAATCCATCCTATACAATTATTTTAACATAGCTTCTGCTCCACTATGCAATACAAGAAAGCTTATTTTGAAATATCTTTCACAACCCACAATGAATTCTCCTGAATGTGATAAAGTGGTGTTGAAAACAAGAAAAACCACATGAGTGAGACGTGGGGAAGAGAGTTGCCGTGGTTGGACACTTGTGAGATTTTTGGCACAAAATTCTACATATTTACAATGCTGAACTGACAGGCATCTTGTCATATTCTGTTGTCTCTATTTTTGTGTATGCCTTGTGTAACCTTTTTCAAAATACTTGAATTCTAATAATGACTGATGTTTGTCTACCACATTAAAAATAGTGCACTGAGCAACCCACATTTTAAAAGGTTCACCAAACAATAACTACCAGATGTTGACGAAAACTAGAAGTAGGCCAAAATCTAAGCTGTCTTTTTACTGAATGTAAGTTAATACAGCAATAAAGAAAGGCTCAAATTGAGGAAGCCTGTAGAAAATGATGTAATTTATCCTGAGTTTATTAAAAATCGGGGTGTTTTAGCTTAGAAGAGGACTCACAAAATTCTGCTTCCATAGTCCCAATGCCAAAAGAATCCCAAAACAATTTAAAACAATGCAAATGCTGCTCAGACTATGCTATAAACTATTAGTAAAGTTAATTTACAATAGAATGTATCATCACTGAAAAACTTATACCAAGTAAGTGGCTTTTTGGATTTTCCTGAACTTCAGTGAGCTGGGATATTTGACTTGAGCTACCTGCTTTTATCAAGAAAATGATAAATTTTCAGTCCTTCACAATGAAAATGAAGATGGAAAGATTTCTGAGTAAGTCAAATAACTTGTAAATTCCACATAATTGTAAAACAATGAGAGACTGCATTAACGGAGTGTTGATAGCTTTGCGAGGCTATTCGCAGACAATGCTGTTTACTGTAGGAAGGTTATAATGCCAGAAGATTGTAGCAAAAGGCAGGCAGATCTAAAAAGAATCAATGATTGGTTTCATGACTGACAGTTGTCAATCATTCTCAAAAATAAATCTTCACTTTCATATACTACTTTTAAGCGAGCAAGAATTTATTTGTTAGTGAAGAGATGGTCTTATAAATCAGTGTCCCAATTCCATCAATTGAATTCTTGACTCAAGAATTCCTTTCCAATACAGAGAGATGTATAACAAGTGCAAAAAAAATAGTAGTACTGTGGCTTCATGCACTTCTAAATTTGCAAATCAACACAGACAAATGTGTGATATTATTTCTTCAGCGATAACATACAATTATTGACAGCTTAGTATCCTCCAATCAGATTGATTTTGAATTAAATTTAAATAGTTAGGAACAGATTTTTGGTTTTCATCTGTTGAAATGAGCTTCAGAACAGGGCAGAAACGTTCTTTGTTGATCTGACTGCAACCCATGATATTATATGGCTAGATGAACTATTGAATATGCTGGCATGAACCGTATGCTCATTAAACTACTGGAGACTGTGATGTTGTGAGAGAGATGATTTGGTAAACAATGTAGAGGAACAAGTAGAGGATCAAGCTAGGGTGTTGTTTTTATCCAAAAAGAAATTTTCAACCACTGAAATCAGGTGAAAGTTTGGCCTTTGGTTCAAAACACAATATGTGCTGCAGCAAAGTGGTGCAACTCATAATAGATCCATTTTTTCCTGATCACTAATGTAAGTAGTACCTAAAGTCCAATAAAATCCTTGATGCCAAGACAGAAATATTTCAAAAGTTCACAGTAACATGTTTGTTGTATACTGCTAATTGTTGGGGCCAATACATTGTTGCACACAACAGGTTTGAGGTCTAGCACTGTGCTTTTATGTGGGCTTGCAGTTCCTACTCTTCTGGATCCAGGAAGTGACAGAAGGGCTTAGTGGAAAAAGGAGTGGATTAGATTGAAAAGTAAGTTTGTTTTTATTTAATTGTTATGGAGTTGACTACCCTGTGAATTTTCTCACTTGAATATTAAACACTCCAGTTGCTACTTTGCCCTTATTACATGTTTTGGGATGATTTATCCCATCATAAAGTCATTTAAAAGCACAAGTTGTAAAGCATAATTGTACCTGAGCACCTGAAAATCAGATGGGTGATAATACTTTGCCATTTGCTCATACGTACATTGTTAAAATTAAACTACTCATTACCAAATAAACAGAAAATCTTGGTCATGCACAAGTGCTCATTTGATTGCAGCCAGAATATATTGGAATCTGAAACTAGTTTTTATTTTAGATATGTTTTGACAGTGAGAAATACACATGCTAATTTTCTAAACATTCTGGCTGGAGCTGAAAAGAGCACTAGTACACAATGAAATCATGAATTTTCATATGACAATGCCTTATGAATTAAATGATTGTAATGTGCTCCAGCATGATGATGCTTTACAGCTTATGCTTTTAAGTGACTTGAAAATGAGGTAAAGCATCCAGAAGCATGTAATAAGGAGCAAATAAGTCCTTTAAATGTAGAATAAAGTCAGAAAACAAGAGAGACTTTATCAGTCTTCTAAAACACCACTTCAGTCACAATTGGTGTGAAGATGAAAGCCTGCAATTTTATGTTCACCTTCTTGAGAGAGAAGATTTGGTAAACCAAGTTGAAGATGAAGAATATGACTGCTTGAAGGAGCAGCCTGGATACCAAATGCTTTGAAGAGAATTAAAAAGCTTTTTGTGATAAACAAAAATGTATGATTAAAATAACAAGTTCAATTACAATATTAGGGTGTACTTTTTAAATATTGTTTATAAATACATTGCCTAATTAAGATTCTAAATGATCCTACAGAACAAATGGAAATTTCTCATACAAACAGTATGCTTTTTTCTTAAATAACTCAAATACTGTGGCCTCTATCGAATGTGTATCCCTGTACAAAACTTAATTACATTAAATTTTCTACAAAAAGGCTTTATTCATTTTCTCTGTTGGACTAATAATTTGCACATGGTGAGTGAGAGAATATGAAAAACTTGCACATGGTATTTGAAGGTATTGTGGGTTGCATAAAAATCAGTGGCATGGGCTGCTGAATCACCCTGTATGTATAGTGATTGCTCTCTCTTGGTACTTTTACTTACCCTTTGTTGTGTAGCCTCTTTGCATAGAGATAAATTTGATACATGAGAACAATTATGAATAACTTAAATTGAAACTATCACAAAGATAATGTTCTGAGGAAAGCAAACCAAGGACTGGAATTTATTGGCAGAACACTCAGGAAGTGCAACAGGTCTACTAAAGAAATTGCTTACACAATGCTTGTTTGCCCTCTTCTGGAGTATTGCCGTGCAGTGTGGGATCCACATCTGATGAGACAGACAGAGGACCTCAAAAAAGTTTTAAAAAAAAGGCAGCTTGTTTTGTATTATTGTGAAGTAGGGGAGAGAGTGCCATGGACATGAACATGAATTGGGTTGGTAATCATTGAAACAAAGGTGTTTTTTATTGCAGCAAGATCTTCTTATGAAATTTCAATCACCAACTTTCTCCTCCAATTGTGAAAATTTTCTGTTGGCACACACTTACATAGGGAGAAATGATCATCATGACAAAATTAAAGAAATGAGAGTTCACACAGAAAGATTTGTATAGTATTGTATATTTACTGGTCCTGTGAATCATACACTGTACAGGGGTACATAATGATATAGGACAAGTCAAATAATTTGCAATAAAGTTTAACAGAAAAACCGTAGTATGGTTTTCAGTATATAGCAATATAACTCTAACATATGGGAATAACATTTCACAAACACGCAAATAAATTTTACATGCATACATTTCATACTTTCAGCCTTGATTATACAGACACACACATACATGTAATAGACCACATATAATACACAGATAAATCTACATGTACACATTTCTTATTTTGGCCTTAACTGTATAAACTATTTAAATTGTTCACATATTTCATAATTCATCAACACTATAGTAGCAATTCTGTAGCAAGTAGTCACTCACTGCAGTTTTGAATTTTTGGATGCATTATTGCCTTAATTTTTTTAGGTAGTTTGTTACACCATTTTTTTCCCCCATGCTTGCAAGGGTCCTTTTTGTTTTAGTGTTGTATGTGAAAACTGTATATGTAAATCTTGATTATTCCTTGTGTTGTATGAATGGATATTTTGGTTTTTTGGAGCAATCTTGCTATTTTCATCTACGATTTTCCTTATAAACATTGTTTCTAGGATATACAGGCATGGTAATGGAAGAATATGAAGCTTTTTAAATGAGGCTTTGCATGAAGATAGAGGTGCTGAGCCTTCCATGGCTCTTATAATTCTTTTTTGTGCAATAAAACAGCTTTTGCTGGGTGGTGAATTTCCCCACCAAATTAAACCATGTCTTAGTAGTGATTCTGCTTGGGCATAGTACATATTTTTTATGGCTTGCATTGATGTGCATCCGGCAAGAATTTTATACTATAACAAATGGTATTTAATTTACTACATAAGTGTTGTGTGTGTTTCTGCCATCTTAGGTCATCTTGGATCCAAACTCCCAAAAATTTGGTTCTATTTACAATTTCAAGTCTTTAGCCTAACAGTTCTGTGGTTGCAGTTAAAGGCTGTTTATTCTGCACTGTGTGTAGATGCATAGTGTTTGTTTTATGTGTGTTTATTGTTTATTATTAAGTTGTTCATTGCGAACCATTCTGATAATGTGAAGTGCTCTTTTTTTTTTATTTCATTTCATTTTGGAGCTCTTCTGGGGTCTTTCCTTTGATAAATATATTTGTATGATCAGCATATTTAATGTACTGGATGGTTCCCGGTCACTTACAAACAGCAAGAACAAGATTGGTCCCAGTACGGAACCCTGCAGCACACCGTATTTAACACACTGTTTTTTCTGATTGATAGGAAGTTAAATTTTTCCTTCTTTGTAGAAGACTTCAACTATTTGGTGTCTGTTTTGTAGATATGACTTTACCCACTCTTAGGCTGGGCTTCTGACACCAACATTTTCTAGCTTTCTAAGCAATAGACCATGGTTAATGCTGTCAAATGCTTTTGAAAGATCTAGGAATATTGCTGTTATGTTTTCTTTTTTATCTAATGCATTTAAAGCTTCATTTAAGAAATTGATAATAGCTGTCTCAGTGGATTTATATTTTTGGAAACCATGCTGTGTAACTGAGAAAAGTTTATTTTTTTTCAATGAAATGTACGAGTCTTTTATAAAAGATTTTTTTCAATTATTTTAGAAAAAACAGATAGTAGAGAGACTGGCCTATAATTTGTTATATCTGTTTTTTCACCCTTTTTTTACAATGGCTTCACTTTAGCTATTTTTAACCTTTCTGGGAAGATTCTCTGAGAAAGTGAACTATTGCATATGTCTATCATGGGCTTAACTACTAAGGGTGCACATTTTTTAATGATATTGTCTGGTATGTTGTCAGTACCAGAGGAAAATTTTGATTTTAGCTCCCCTATTGTTTTCAGCATTTCCTGTTCATCTGTTGGGTATAGGAAGTGAGACTTGTTACTAGGGATAGTTTTAATCTGATTTGCAGTGACAGCATATTGAAAGTTTTGCTTCACCAGAATCTCAGCTGCCTCAGAGAAATACGAGTTAAAATTATTTGCTATCTGCTGGGGATCAGATATTACAGAAGTGATTTTGTTCAGTTTTATATTATGGTATTCTCTCCGTTTTACTCCTGTATCATGCCTTACAATGTCCCATATCGCTTTCATTTTATTTTGTGCATTTGCTATGAAGGAACTATTTGCCATTCTTTTTGCTTCTTTTATGACTAGTTAAAATCTTTTTGTAACTCTTAAAATAGGAATCAAATTCTGGGGATGTGGTGTGCTGTCTAGATATTTCATGAAGTAAACTCTTTATCTTCACAGATATTTGTATTCCTGTTGTGAACCATTTTATTTTCAGATCCTTTTTTGTGACTTTTTATGGAGTGGAAAGCAAAGTTCAAAATAATAGCTAAAACTATTTAGGAATTTGTTGAACTTATCATTTGTACTTTTACATTCGTAGATGTCTTCCCAAGTTTCTTTACACAGATAGTTAAGGAAATGTTCTATATTCTGGTCATTATACTTCTTAGATGTAGTAGTTAGACATTCAGTTCAACTTAACGGTTTTCCTAATCTTATACTAATTTCTTGGGCTGTGTGGTCCCCAAAGCCTGTATTGTGGGTTTGTGTTGTATGTTTCAAGGGCACATTTGTAAATATTTGATCAAGGATTGTGGATGAGGTTTTTGTGATGTGTATTGGCGTTTCTATAGTAGACTTTAAATTTAAAGTTGCTAAGAGGTTCAGTAAAGCAGTTTTTTGATTGAACTCACCCGCAAAGTCAATGTTGAAATCCCCACATATAATTAGTTTTCTATTTTTTGGGTAGTCTTATGTAAGATATTTTCAAGGTTCTTTAACATGATGTTAATATTGCCAGTTGGTGCCCTGTATAGACAAATTATAGCAATTTTTTGTCCATGATTTCAGTTCCATTTACCTCAGTACCTTTCTCTACGGATAATTTTTCTACATACAGCATACATTTGGGTATCATTTTCCTTGTGCACAGGTTGAAAGTGGAACAGTAGAAAAATGGCTTGGAGGTCATTCTATGAAACTTCTGTCAGGCACTTAATTGTGAACTGCAGAGTAATTATGCAAATCTAAATGTAGATGTGAGTAATTCTCTGCTTCCATTGCTATGCAGCAGATTAATTTGGGAACAAAAAGCTCTGGAGTGATTAGTTTACATAGGGAAATAACTAAAAAAGAATTTGTTTTGTCTTTCGTTTTATTCAAGCACAAAATTGTTAGCGCCCCACACATACACTTGTGCAAAATGTTGCATAAATTTGATTTTAGAAACTTTTTATTTGATAATTATATCTCTTGTAATAGCAGCTAATTACATATGGTGGAGCTCAACAGAAAAGCATTTAATTCAATGAGCCAACAAATGCAAACCACTCACGTCAGCATTGTCTTGCCACAGATCACAGAGGGCAACATCTTTAAATTTTATTGTAATAAAGTGAACTTGTTAAGGTGGAGGTGTAAAAACAAAACTAGGATACAACAACCCTCTGTGCCAACCCCAGTAGAACAGGGGTGCACATTTGCCAGAAAATAACAAGCTCAGCAACATAAAGTTTAATATTTCTCATAAAATCCAAAATAAAGTACTGGTTACAAGAGCAGGGTGATCAAACAAGACTAACACTTCACAATGAAAGTATGTTTACTGAACACACACAAATGTATAGATGGATCTGAAATTCCTGCTTCAGCAAGGAGTGGTCTCAGTTATGTACACAGAGAATTTTCTAGGAAATTACAATATTCAGTAAATGAGTCAGTCCCAGAAATCTGACCTGTAAAATCATAAACAATTAAAGGGATCAAGAATTAACCAGTAACCTGCACATCACCAGTCAGTGACTTTAATTGGTACACCATACTGTACAATTCACATCATGCAGCATTGCTCCTCCTCTTTGCAAAACAGTGATCACATTTTTTGGGTAGATGTAGCTTACTGGATCCAGGAATATTTCTTCTGCCATTGGTCCTATGTATGACTGTGCTAGTGGACTGTCACATTCTGGTCATGCTGTCATGTCCTCATGGTCGTAGCAGTAATCATTGGGCAGGTCTTCATCTTTCTTCTATAAGAAGCACCTATTGTTGACCTGCACATCAGGATTACAATAGGGCTGCATGTGAAGGGCATCATGATATCTCTGCACCTGTGTGTCCTTAATATAGATTCAGCATCCTTGACTTTGTAGGTGACATGATGAATGACATAGGATTTGATACAAGCTAAAGCACCACTTTAACAATTTTTCAGGTAGCCTGACCTTCCAAACAGGTGTAAAAATCTTCTAGAGCCCCTCTGTTGTAGCTTACTTGCAACATTTTGCATAACATTCACAGTCCTTATCCTGGATGTCTCTGGTCTTTCTTGCATCTCCTGATCTGGTAATGAGCTGTTTGCTGTAAAGATCATCAAGTTGAAATTGAAGCAAGGCATTCATTATTGTTCAAGCTGCTTGACCAGCCTGTTCCAGCTTAAGTGCCCATGCATAGGCAGTGGTAGAAAGAGGTGGGTAAACAGCTGACATGTGGGCAGTCAGGCAGCTGAGCATGATTGTACTTCACTGGTCAAGCATCCACAGGCAGGAGGGAGGGAGGGAGGGGGTGAAGGGATATGGCTTACACGTATGCAGAATGCACACAATAAGGCTACCTGGCAGGTGGTGTATACTAACTGTGCTTGCCCTGATGTTGACCCTTGCCCCATAGGAAAGTTTGTTCTCGACCTTCAACCAAGAAAATGATATGAAACCTGTGTTGCATGTGGATTTCATGACTAGCATTACAGGATGAGTCAAAAATGACTTTACAACTTTGGAATGATATAGAAATTGATTGAGATAACTTACAGAATTGGTAAATGTCTCATTTTGTTGCAAACAACCTTAAGTTTCACATAAAAGTTTCAAGTGTCATTTTGGTTTGATGTGAACACCATTTGTGATGTGGAAACATCCCACTAGTAATCAATTTCTTCCCACACTTGTTGCAGCAAATCAAGTGTAACTTTTAAAATGGCAGTGTAGATTCGATTTCTCAGCTTGGCTAAATTGTTTGGTAGTGAATCAATGTACAAACAGTCTTTAATGAAACCCTAGAGAAAGAAATCCAGTGGTGTCAAGTCTGAGTCTGAGGTAGTCATGCAGTTGTCCCTTCACAGCCAATCCTCCACCCAGGAAAGTGATTATTGAGGAAATTTCAAATTTCCATGAGGAAATGAGTCGGTGCGCAGTCTTTCTGGTAGTAAAGCGTCCAGTATTGGTCATCTTCATTGATCTGTGGAGCTTCAGCACCATTTTGCCAATAGAATACAGCCACAACTTACTGACTGCTCAAACAACTGAAAGACACTCTTTCACAGTCTTAAGGTGTGGTAACATATACCAATATTGCATAATATTCATGTTGGACAGAAATCATGTCTAAGGTAAACAGTGAAGAATTTATGTCATGATATATATATTTCTGCCACCAGCAATATGTGTTAACACATCTGCACCAACAGCTGTAAACACTGCTTATTTGGAAGTTCAGACTCATCTGACAGATAATCACAAAAGTTAGCTGCTTGTCTACTTTTCTGGCACTGAGTAGCAAGGGTGAACTGAACATGAGCGATAAAAAAAGTTGAAGAATTAATTAATATGTACCACAGTAAACCTGAACAATGGGATGTTACATGGAAAAGATTTAAGGACAGACTGAAGAGATTTAATGCCTTAACAGAAATTGCAGAAGAATGTAGTATGACTGTAGAAGAAACTCAAAGAAAAATTTGTAACTTAAGAAAAAGCAGCACAAAGATAAATTTGGCCAGGGCACTAAAGTATAGCACATGTCAAAATGGTCACACTAAAGGCTGCTATTATTTCTACAAGAAGGACATGCTACAAGCAGTAGAAAATTTACTGATGATAATAGAAAAAATGCATGATAGTTTATTTATTTATCCCATTTTAACTCTTTATATGAATTTGTAGTGTCAAGGAACTTTCCCTTAGCTGCTAACAAAATATTGCCTATATTCTTCATGTACTTTCTGAGCTTTCCCTGAGTAGTTATTACTGCCTTATTGACAGTGGTGGCAGGCTATCAGCTGACAGATTTGTACTTCAGCAGCTTCCATGCATTATTTCTCCTGTTTATAATTTTCTTGATTGAATATGCCACTGGGACCATACACATTTGCAGATTGTTTTCCAGGTCATAACCAATTATGTAAACTTTAAATGGAAAACTACAGACTCCACCCATTCTGGAGAAAAGAGAAGTGGATTCCTTAATACTCTAAATATGCTAGACAGAATACCAAATGTGTTTTCCACTATTCACCTTGCTCTAGAGTGTCTGTAGTTAATTCTCATGGAACCTTGATTATTAAATGGATATTGTTTCCTTTATAGCTAGAATAATAACTGTCACTATTCTGTGGAACTTGGATAAGAACACATTTGCTGTCAATAGCACCCAAACTTTTGGGGATGTTCCACATCATCTCAAATTTATTGGCAATAATTTACCAGTATCCTGATGTAGACAGAACTATAAAAACTGAAAAAAATAGTGTTTGTTACTAGTTATACCTACCTCACTTAATTTCTTTCTTTTATTATATTTTGAGGACAATGCTGCAGTAGAAGAGGCTGAAAATGAAAACAAGACAACATCTCAAGATTAAGACACATCAGAACAGACTGAGGAAGTGAATTGTTCTGACTTAACATTCACATTGCAAAAACATAAAATCAATCTCAAGATGAAAAGGAGAACTGTTTCAACAAATGATTTACTCATGCAAGAAGCTATACAAACGAACTAAGAAGAGGACCAGTGTGATGTTTTTGGCAAATATGTTGTGGCTGAAATTAGAAGTCTCTCTTCTGAATTTTTTTTTAAATGAAGAGAAACATATCAGCAACTTACACTGGAAATAAGCTTCTATCAAGTCCTGCTTCTCATTGCTACAGTAATCTGAATTCGGTTTCTTCAGTTAGTGGATTTTTGGAATCATCAAGCAATTCTGCATAGTATATACATCAACAACCACCAAAAGCATTAGTATCTTGCAGACTGAGTGAAATTGAAAATACTATTTCACTTAACAACAATTACTTTAATGTAACCTTCTTTTAATGCTGATATAATTGTTCTGCATACTTCAGGAACAATGAAGCTTATTGTACATATTGCTACTCTGAATAAACAACTTAGGCTTGTGTATGAATCATTTGTAAATCTTTCATTAAATAAATACTATTTCATCAAATAGTCTTACTACCTTACTGATGCTAAAAATCACAAAGTTACAAGAGGTCATTCTGTTTTGCTAATTACTTTTCTGAATTTGGTATCCTACTTTCATGTAAGTGGACAAATTTACAAGCAAGCTTTTTGAAATCAGCTGGTTCTTAAATAATTTAAAAACTGTGCTGGATCCTCAATATAGAGCTCAGGCATTGACTGTAGGCACCAAAATGTTCACAAATCAAAATCCACTTTTCAATGCACACAACATATATTTTTTCTTTTGTGACATCTTTATAATAATTTCACAGCCCATGATTTTGCATTCTCATGCCTTCAACATGGTAAGAGAAATGGAACAGATGTACAAGACAGGAGACTTTTGTATGTATCAAGCAATAACTGTCAGATGTAGAAGCACCTAAGAAGACCATACACTTATTACAAATTATAGCATTTTGGGAACTGCCACACAGACCCATGACATAAATTTCTAGTGATTTCCATTAACAAATATAAAGTCAAAGTAATTTTTCCATTTGCTACTCAAGATATACTTCCAGAGAAAAGCATCAGATATAAACACACCCTTAGAGCAATTATTCTCAGATTTGAAGAATACTTGGAGGTATAAACCCACACTCTTTAGTTTCCTTTTTGGACTTACATTGTACGTGCACCTATCCCATAACTGCTAGCAGCAGTATGTAGTTTAATCTCAATATTCTCGTCAAAAAGTGCCAGGACTAGTGAAGAAGTTGTTTTTTCCTTAAGTAAGTGGATAGGTCTTTCTTGCTTCTCACTGCAAATCAATTTAGTATGTCCCTGTTACAGTTCTTGTTTCCATTTCTGTTAGTTAGTTGCCCCAAGATTTTTTATTTCTTGGGTGATGACAGCTTAAAGTCATTCTCTTGGAGCATCTTCTCCACTTTCTTCTGAATTATCCACTGTTCAGCAGTAGACACCCTAGAAGACTGCTGATGGTGGGGAGATTATCCCCAGTGTTGGTACAGTGTTTCACATAGAATTGTATGGTTTGCTTATAGTAATTCTGCACTTGAATGCTTCCAAGAATTGGTACAAAATGACCAATGATTCTGATTCAGGCAAAGCTTTTGCCATGATACACTTTAACATAGTTGTCAAGTGGCTTAGATATTTTTCAAATGTCTCAGAGAAAACAACAATGCCAACCAGGAAGCATTTAAGACATCAAAGCACGTTGTCCATCCTGCACCATGCAGAGGCTAAACAGCATAACTTTGAATTTATAGAGAACATGATATGTTATGAAAGCAGTCTTTTCCTGGCCAGTTCATTAACCTCACCCCCATTAGCTGAGTGGTCAGCATGGTGGAATGCAATGCCAAGGGGCCCGGGTTCGATTCCTGGCTGGGGCAGGAGATTTTCTTCACTCATGGACTGGATGTTGTGTTGTCCTCATCATCATTTGATCCCCATCTCTGATGCACAAGTCGTCCAATGTGACATCGAATGCAATAAGTACTTGCCCTCGGCAGCTGAACTTCCCCAAATGGGGGACTCCCGCCCACAATGCCATATGCTCATTTCCATTTTTCCATCAACCTCAGTCTGTCAGTAGCCAGTCAGCATATCCACACTGCAGAAATACTTTGCTACCATCAGGCAATTGAAAGCGTCATTGTTTCATAGCACTGGGTACTGTAACATCGATTTTGGTTATTTTCATCACTTGACAGTAATCAACACAGAAATGACATGTGCCATCTTTCTTCTTCAAAGAATATGACAGGAGAGGACAAGACCTCTCTGA
Organism: Schistocerca cancellata; assembly: GCF_023864275.1. Lineage (NCBI taxonomy): Eukaryota > Metazoa > Arthropoda > Insecta > Orthoptera > Acrididae > Schistocerca > Schistocerca cancellata. The sequence continues at coordinate 471,675,718 of NC_064627.1, forward strand.
CAGCTGAATGTCAGCGTCTTGGAGCATCTTCTCCACTTTCTTCTGAATTATTCACTGTTCAGCAGTAACACGCTGGAGGGTGCTGACTGTTGGAGAGCTGATCACAGTACAGTGTTTCACACAGAATCGTACTGGTTGCCTCATCCCCCATTTTGGGCTTGAATGCTCCTGAAAATTGGTGCAGAATGACCAATGTTGTTCCTAAGTCAAGCTCAGATCTACTGGCAGCTGGATAGTCAATTATAATGGTAAGTAGTTAGTAATTTCATCATAACTTTTATTTTCTATTAATGGCACTGAGGTGATCTTACTGGACTAATTTGACTGTTCCTATGCACATACTACTTCTTTTTCCTCCTCCTCCTCCTCCTCCTCCTCCTCCTCCTCCTCTGCCTCCTCACCTTGACCTATTTTTTCTATGGGGTTGATATTGTTCTACAGGTTTTGGCAATGATAGTGACTGTTGCTCTGATGCCCTTCCTGACACCACTACTACTCTGGGGATGGAATTTGTGTACCTCATCTGTCTGCATCCAGAGTAAATCTCACGGCCCCATCCCCCTGTTTTCTAAATGTTTGCATAGCATGTATTTTGTAACAAATCTGTACCATAGGGACCTTTGTTCAACAACAGATTATGATTCCTATGCTGACTAATAAAATCTGCAATTCTGTTTCTTTTTTCACCTATATTTTATCGAAAATTGCAAACCTGATGATCAAAAGGGGAGCCTTTGGGATTGATGTATTGTATGGGAACAGCTATTTAAAATTTCATTCTTTTTCATGTTTTCTGTAATATTTTGGGAATCCATTTTTGTCTTAATTTCAAAGAAGTTAACTATTCTATCAATTCAATTTATTTCTTTCAGCTGTAATCAGCACTTATTTATTATTTCACAATATTTCCATTTCAAATTTAAATGTAGCAATATGCATTTATTTTATTGATATCTAGAGCCATGTTTTCTTGGTAAATGTTAACTCAAGCATGCAGAAAAAATATGTACAAGATTTAATTTACTTAATTGTTAGTTTTGGAACAACTGAGATTTTCTTGGTGTAACATTATATAGTTGGTTTTGCAAACCAAAGAGTTAGACAATCTTTAATTAGCTTTTGACGATAGAAGTGTTGGTATGGAACTGGAACAGAATAATCATGTCATTGTTTTAGAGTGAATGTACATTTTTTGTATGAATACTGAAAATTAAGTGTGTACCACGTATGGCAGTTTTATTTCATCTTGTGGCTATTAATGGAATATGGTACTAAAATGCAATTCTGACTCATCAACCTGCAAACAGAGCTTATCATATAGAAACAACTATGATCTCTATAGCAAATTTTATAAAGTTGGAAACATAAAGTTGATTGTTTGAAATGTTGGAACTGGAAATAAATGACAATGTGAATTAATATCTTCACTGATACTTTAAAAACCTGGACCTGAAAAATCATCCCCTAGGATACATCAACGTGACAAGCTGTGCCACAGATATCTCTACAAATCAAGATCAGTATTAAGTCTGTTTGATTAATGCAATAGCTATTATTGAACTCACAATCTACACTGCTGTTTCCAATCACATCTGCTTAGCATTTACAAATCAGGTATTGTTGATAAAGAGATGCAAATAATCATTTATTATACTATGAAAAAAAATTGTTGATTGGACTTTGGGAACAGAAATGATTATAATCTGATGTAGAATGTTGTCACCAGCCTAGTATTCACCTAGTTGGATATGGAAAACTATCTGAAAACAACATCCAGGATGACCAGCTCACCAGCCCTCATTGTTAACCTATGAGGCAGATCTGATATGGGGCAGGCTATGTTGACTATCCAGGTGGTTCATATCAATTGATTTTATGAGACTAAGTAAACTTTTGCACTTGATTAAAGGTTCACAGTTACACTGAGCATCCAGACTGTTGACTAAAGCTTACCTTGTTTGTGATGGTGGGATAAGTGTGTCTTCAATGGTAGACAATTACCAGGAACAACTACTGTTATGTGAAATTGTTGAAGTAACTTTTCAGTCTGCAGCTCCAATGTTTCACAGTATATGACAGCTTGTATTGCCTACAAGAAGCCCTGTCCTATGATAACATTATGTCTACATTCGTGGGATTTGTTCTGTCATTGATAGTCCTTCTCACATGACAGTTCCTGAGAGCTGGATGTATTCTCTATTTGCAACCTTCAGCTCAATGGCCTTTTAATATTGGAGCATAATCTTCTTCATCTGGCAACAATAAGCATCCAATGTCACAGAAAATGGTCCCCTGAATTGACTAATGCCTGAAAAGTTTGTTTATTAACAACACTTAATATCTCAGCAGCTGTTGCCCATGAAGGATTATCACCTGTGGTGGCCTTATTTCCATATACAGCTACCTTATTTAATTTTTCAGATTTCATTAGTTGCATAAGTGTTAAGAACCCGTGAATTGTAGAGAACCAATGTGGTGTGTTAGTGAGTGATTTCAACAAGGACAAAGCAATGAGCTGCATCTCACAGGTGGCTGTAATCATGTGCAATTTCCTGGTATGAGCAGAACTGCCTTGTTGCTTGATATCTTGCAGTGTATTAGTCATAGAACATTGTTCTTTCTTTACAATAGTGTATAATGTGCTCAAGGTATCCACAATGGGAATATACTGGTGTGTTGTTCTTCATTTTCCAAATGGTCATATTTCTGTGTAGGGTTGAACTGGTCAGGGAACCAGTTGTATCTGTGTTGAGAACCTTGGGTGTTGTCTGACAATTGTGGCAAACATTCAGGGTTTCTGACTCAATTCCTAAATGTTGATTTCTCTTTAAAAATTGTTTACAATGTTAGAACTGCTTCTTGAATTAACAGTACTGCCTCCCCATGGCTGGGTTTGATAAATAGTGCTGTATCTAGCCACCTGGGTTTGATATTAACAGACTTCATAAACTTTAGTGTCTTGTCTCTTGTTACTCACTTAATTAGTGATGTTCAGTACTGATGGTCTTATATGACTGTCATCTGTATGATATTCAGAAACCTGTCAAATGTTTTTTGGCATAATCTTTTCTGGCACGTTACCTTGATATGCTGGAACTACATAATTAAGTTCTCTTTGTAGCAACATCTTTCGAAAGAAATCCTCTGTCACATCCTTTCTTAGATGTGAAACTAGGGTCAGCTTCTGTTATTTGCATTCACTGCATATGACAGTACCAGAACAAAGAATATATATGACTCTTTTATTTTCCCATGGTGTTGAATGCTATTTTTTTTTGCTGATCTTCAGCCATGCAGACTTACTATTGCTTTTTACCTTTTTTCCATCTAAAATTTGTCCCAACTCTGAAGCTCTTCCTTGTTTTTCTTAAAGCACCATTGGGATGTACTGTCCAAGTAAATAGAGGCAAGACACAAATCATTCAACCTCTTACACAATGCGGTGACAAAAGTCATGGTATAGTGATATGCATATATCCAGATGGCAGTAGTATCATATTCACAAGATATAAAAGGGCAGTGCACTGGTGGAGCTGTCATTTGTTCTTAGGTGATTCATGTGAAACAATTTCCAATATGATTATAGCCACATGATGGGAATTAACAGACTTCGTACAGGAAATGGTAGTTGGAGGTAAACGTGTTGGACATGCCATTTGAGAAATTATTAGGGAATTCAATATTCTGAGATCCACAGTGTCAAGAGTGTGCCGAGAATACCAGATTTCATGTATTACCTCTCACCATGGACAACACAGTAGCTGACAGTCTTCATTTAACAACTGAGAGCAGTGGCGTTTGCTTAGAGTCATCAGTGCTAACAGACAAGCATCATTATGTGAAATAACCACAGAAATGAATGTGGGACATACGACAAAGGTGTCCTTTAGGACTGTGCAGTGAAATCTGGTGTTAATGGGCTATGGCTGTAGGCAACAGACATGAGTGCCTTTGTTAACAGCACAACACTGCCTGTAGCACCTCTCTTGGGCTCAGGACCACATCAGTTGGACCCTAGATGATTGGGAAACGATGGTCTGGTCACATGAGTCCTGATTTCAGTTGGTAAGAGCTGATACATGGTGCAGAATAGGGCTGTTGATAAAATATCGATGTATTGATATTTTTTCCCAAAAATGTCGATATATATCAGTGATATATTTTTTCTCGATATATCGATATTGAAATGACAATATCAGGTGCTTGTCATTACAATATCGATACATCAGGAAAAAAAATATCACTGATATACATCGAGATTTTTTGGAAAATATATCAATACATCAAGTTTTTACTGAAAATTATATATATAATGGAGGGAAACATTCCACGTGGGAAAAATATATCTAAAAACAAAGATGATGTGACTTACCAAATGAAAGCGCTGGCAGGTTGATAGACACACAAACAAACACAAACGTACACACAAAATTCAAGCTTTCAGACACAAGCAGACATATGTAAAGGCAAAGAGGTTGGGCAGAGATGTCAGTTGAGGTGGAAGTACAGAGGCGAAGATGTTACTGAATGACAGGTGAGGTATGAGCAGCGGCAACTTGAAATTAGCGGAGGTTGAGGCCTGGTGAGTAACGGGAAGACAGAATATATTGAAGGACAAGTTCCCATCTCCGGAGTTCTGACAGGTTGGTGTCAGTGGGAAGTATCCAGGTACATGGACGGTGTAACACTGTGCCAAGATGTGCTGGCCGTGCACCAAGGCATGTTTAGCTGCAGGGTGATCCTCATTATCAACAAACACTGTCTGCCTGTGTCCGTTCAAGTGAATGGACAGTTTGTTGCTGGTCATTCCCACATAGAAAGCTTCACAGTGTAGGCAGATCAGTTGGTAAATCACGTGGGTGCTTTCACACATGGCTCTGCCTTTGATCGTGTACACCTTCAGCCTCAACTGACATCTCTGCCCAAACTCTTTGCCTTTACAAATGTCTGCTTGTGTCTGTATATGTGCGGATGGATATGTGTGTGTGTGCGAGTGTATACCTGTCCTTTTTCCCCCCAAAGGTAAGTGTTTCCGCTCCCGGGATTGGAATGACTCTTTACCCTCTTCCTTAAAACCCACATGCTTTCATCTTTCCCTCTCCTTTCCTCTTTCCTGATGAAGCAAGCATTGGTTGCGAAAGCTTGAATTTTGTGTGTGTGTGTTTGTTTGTGTGTGTATCAACATGCCAACACTTTCGTTTGGTAGAGAGAGAGAGAGACACTAACAAACACGAACACACACACAAAATTCAAGCTTTTGCAACCCACAGTTGCTTCATCAGGAAAGAAGGAAGGAGTGGGAAAGACAAAAGGATGTCGGTTTTAAGGGAGAGCGTAAGGAGTCATTCGAATCCCGGGAGCGGAAAGACTTACCTTAGGGGAAAAACAGGACAGGTATACACGCACACACATATCCATCTGCACATATACAGACACAAGCAGACATATGTAAAGGCAAAGAGTTTGGGCAAAGATTTCAGTCGAGGTGGAAGTACAGACACACACATGTCTGCATGCAGATGGGTGTGTGTGTGTGTGTGTGTGTGTGTGTGTGTGTGTGTGAGAGAGAGAGAGAGAGAGAGAGAGAGAGAGAGAGAGAGAGAGAGAGAGAGAGTGTATACCTGTCCCTTTTTCCCCCTAAGGTAAGTCTTTCCGCTCCTGGGATTGGAATGACTCCTTATCCTCTCCCTTAAAACCCACATCCTTTTGTCTTTCCCCAGGCCTCAACCTCCGCTAATTTCAAGTTGCCGCTGCTCATACCTCACCTGTCATTCAACAACATCTTTGCCTCTGTACTTCCACCTCGACTGACATCTCTGCCCAAACTCTTTGCCTTTACAAATGTCCGCTTGTGTCTGTGTATGTGTGGATGGATATGTGTGCGTGTGTATACCTGTCCTTTTTTCCCCCTGAGGTAAGTCTTTCCACTCCTGGGATTGGAATGACTCCTTACCCCCTCCCTTAAAATCCACATCCTTTTGTCTTTCCCTTTCCTTCCCTCTTTCCTGATGAAGCAACCACTGGTTGCAAAAGCTTGATTTTTGTGTGCATGTTTGTGTTTGTTTGTGTGTCTATCGACATGCCAGCACTTTCGTTTGGTAAGTCACATCATCTTTGTTTTTGGATGTATTTTTCCCGTGTGGAATGTTTCCCTCTGTTATATATATTTGAATCTGTTCTTTTTGAAATTGTAGTAGAACATAATTTTACTTTCACTGTGTGAACAAGTCTTACTACTTTTTGAGCTTTCATCATGGCCAGTCTTTCTCTTTAATTGTGTGAAACAAGTGTATGTGGCACAAAAAAGTAGTCTGAGTGCAGTGGGGAGGGAGTGTGAATGGAAAAACAAGACATCTAATATGAAGAAATAGCACACCAGTTGCATAAAAATCAATTTTTAATGCAACTAGTGTGCTATTTCTTCACATTAGCATTCTTCAAAAACAGTTGCTGAAAATGATTAACAAAAATCTAAATGACAAGATTGGTCTATGTGGTGGGCGGAGACATGTGAGGAGAAATGTTGATGTGATTGGCACTCAGCACAACCAATAGAAGCTGCTGTGTTTAACTTCGCGTTGCAATTTTGGCACTATAACTACTAGGTCTCTGGTGTTTGCAGATATGCGAAAAACAGGGAAGTCAACAGTAAATGTTCCAGACAAATCTGATATATGTCAAAACTGAATGACGGATCCATTGGACACCTTTTATTGTACCATTTACTAGCAGTTACCATTGTTAGCAAAGTTGTTACCACCAAGCATGAATGCACATCACTTTCCTTTCAGTTATTGCCCCAAGGGGAATAAGCTGGCTACTATCTTGTTTGTGTGCAGAATATCTAATAATAAGTCAATACTTAAATATACAGCTCTAAAACTGGCAGTGTAGTTACAAGGTGCAGCCAATATTTTTTATAGACGATACATCGATATTTTTTCTGCAAATATATCGATAATTTTTTTAAGTATATCAAGGCTTAAATATTGATATACTGGATACTCAATATTTTTAAACATATCAAAAATCCTAGTGCAGAACTCATGAAGCCACTGACCAAAGTTGTCAACAAGGCACTGTGTCAGCTGGCGGTGGCTCTAAAATGGTGTGGGCGGTTTACTCATGGAATGGACTGAGTCCTCTGGTCCAACTGAATCAATCATTGACTGGAAATGGTTATGTTTAGTTACATGGAGACCATATGCAGCCACTCATGGACTTCATGTTCCCAAATAATGATGGAACTGTCACCAGGCCACTATTCTTCAAGACTAGTTTGACTATATGACTTTGCTACCTAGACCACCCAACATGAGTCCCATTGAACATTTATGAGACATAACTGAGAGGTCAGATCATCCAGAAAATCCTGCACTGGCAACACCTTTGCAAATATGGGCAGCTATAGAGGCAGCATGGTTCAATATTTCTACAGGGAACTTCCAACAACTTGTTGAGTACATGCCAGGTCGAGATGCTGCACTGTGCCAGGCAAAAGGAGATCCGAAGTGATATTAGGAGGTATTCCAAGACTTTTGTCACCTCAGTGTATTTAGAAATGTGGTGATGTCCCTTAAGCTATTCCATCATATCCTGGAAATACTCCTGTATCCTTGATTTGTATCTGTTTTTGTATCCATTAGTACTTTGACAAAGTAAACTGTAGGAGGAATGTACTGTTCATTTTCAAGTTCCTGCTCATGGAAGCACAAACTTTTTCTAGGCTTATTGGAGCCACAGTGATGTCGCTACCTGAGATACCATGCATCGCCACCAGTCTATATTATTTAGAACTAGGAATTGCGTACCACTTATAAGAGTAGGGTCATCAACAAAAACTAACACTTCACACTGAAATCACATTTAATAAACACACACGAAACTGCTGAACTGCTTGCTTCAATGAAGAGAGTGTTCTTATTTACATATACAAAGAATGGTATAGCAGATTACAATATTCAATAAATAAGTAATCCTCATAACTTCCCAGAAATCAGAAGTGGTAAATCACACATCATTGCAGGAGGTGTGAATCAAATAGGTGACCAGCACGTTGGTAGCCATGGACAATAGCTGCTACACCAGATTTTGTGGCAGTATCAACTGCTGCAAAGTACAAGGAAACTGACAAACTCCAGATTAAATAGCTAGACTTAATACTTGACCACTCTCCAGCATTTAGGAAACACCTGAACAGAAAAGTAAACTTATAACTATTATTGGGAAGCTGATTGGAACAACAAGTGGGGAGCATAAATGTCACCTTATGTACAGCACCACAAGTAATTGTGTTGCTGAATACTGTGCTCCTGTGTGGGCTAGATGCAGTAAGGTCAAAAAAATTGTTATCCAGCTAAATAGCACAAATAAATTGACAATAGCACACTAAAATCAACATGAGTTCCCTGGCTTATTATGTTGCCTAGTACAATTCCCTCAGGTCTTAGGTGACAACAGGCAGACTACTACACATTTCAGATCCCTGGGCATAGAGCTCTTATGAAACTGTATGCTAACAAACTCTCTAAATGTTCATTTCCTATAATTTTATACTAGTTTGTTAATATTCTTGTAAGTTTGTTTTATGTATTATTTCTCTGTGTCATGTTTTTTATTTATTTATTTTTTGTAGTTTTGGCATTCACTATCTAAATAAAATAATGAATACTTTTTTGTTCTTAAGGCAAAAATTAAAAATTCACAGTTCCACTGGTAATGAAAGTAGATAAAAATGAAAAACAAAACTCTGAGCATTATTTTGAGACTAGAATGATAGTAATGTGCTTGTTTTGGTGTCAGTATCATTTTCCAACCAACTGTGATGAATGGATATTCAAGACTTGTCTTCTGCCATGATACTTTGCATGAATGTGTAATCACTGTCAGATTGTTCAAGGAGTTCCTTGCAAACACTCAATGTTCCTTCTGCAGGTGATGCATACTCAATTTTTAGTTAAAATATAACTACCAACTAAGATTCCCACTTCTGAAAGTTCTTTGATAGTTAACACCCATCAGACACCTGAAATTCAGAATGTGAATGTCACCAATTGAGGTCAAAGGTCTCCCTAGTTAAAGATCATTTTCAGTTGAGTGTCAATTACTTTTGAATTGGGAGAACCACTAGTACCATTGAATTACACTGAAAGTATAATCAAGGTAAGTTCCCTTCTAAAGTTCAAATGTTGCATCCACCTTCAAACAAAATTTCATATTGAGTCACTGTTCCTAATTAACCAGTACAAATATTGTCATGAACACTGTACCACTTAACACTCAAAAAGACAATTTGGAAAGGAACAACATAACAACAGTGTATTTACTCTGCAGACTGTGAAAGATACAGTGCTGCCAGTGATGCATCACTGAGCTACTGCATTGTCATTTCAAAGAAAAAAAGTTGCATTTTTTTGAAGAGACCCTGTAATGCTAATGTGTTATGGAACTGTCCCCTTGTCCTTCATTAAGAATCTCCTATGCCCCCCCCCCTCTCCACATACACACACACACAAAACAAAGACTGCTTCTTTGAAGAGATGTGTCCAGGAGAAATCAGTTCTTGAATTCAAGAATGATGCAGTTGTTACAATGAAGAAACAACATAATAATAAATCATGGAAACTGTTGCAAACTTAACAGTAAACTTGAAGCCACATCTCAAAGCTTTTCAAATGTAATGTGCTATCAGATAATGCAGTGATACTGCAGAAGTAAATATAGGAAAAAATCCACTTAGTAAGCTACAGCACATAATAAACACAAACAGGCAACAAAAGCTTCCAGAAATGGGGGTGTTTTTCATCTGGTAAGAGTGTATTGGCACTATTCTGTTAATTTCTTGTATCCTGAATGATGTCACCATCATTTCTCAGATGTCAACAATAAATTAATTTAATCACTGCTGACTCTGAGGCCCTTAATTTCCTCAAAGCTGATTTCTTTATCATTTTCTTCATTTTGCACAAAGGGTGTCAACAGTGGAGTTGACCAAGTAATATATATGGGGCAGTTCCAACAGATACACTTACAGCATCTGAGATCAGTGTAAACATACAACCTAAATTTGTTATAAACCTATGCCCCTCCCAAGTTTCAGGGTTGAATTCATGAAGCCATTTAGGCCTTGAATAGTCACTGTTTCCACAGATCTTTTCTTCTACTTGAACCACTTGAATTCAGATAGACTGTCACTCACCAAGCAGATGGGGCACTGTGCTACAGACAGGCACATTTAAAAGTAGATAGTTCTATAGGACAAAGTCCTTCTTCAGATTTAGAAAAACATACATACTCATACATGTATAACACACACATATGGCCTTTGTCGACCCCGAGTAGCAAGGTCAGGTCGCATGAGCAGCATTCCCGGCTGGGCTGGGTAGTGGGGGTACAGAACAGATGTAAGATAGGGAAGGATATCAAGGCAGGAGTGAGAAAAGAAGCTGCAGTGTTGCCTGGGGGAGTACGCAGCAACATTGTGAGACAGTGTGACAAAGCAAGCTGGGATCTTTTTACTTCCTCTCTTATTTTGTCATCTGCCTCCTTAAATTCATTTTATTTTCATTTTTGCCTAATTACCATTAACATACATGAGTATAATCTGTATTTCCATAAAAGGGAGAGGTTGCCCCAGTCTTGGACTGTAGCACCAGATCTAATTTTGCTCTTAGTTTGGTGTATGTAATCAATTTCCTAATTTATTTTGACTATTCGTAGTTAATATCTTTTGTTGTAGGGTGAAATCAGTAATTATTTTGTGACTTAAATTCTATTGTTGTCTTATGAACAAATACAAATTTTGTACTAATTATAAACATTTGGAAAAAGAATGACTAGGATTCTTTAAGAATTTATTTGGCTCTATTCAAAAACATTTTAGCAAAGCCAGCCCTTAATTAACTCCAAAATAATTACCAGGTGCATCAAAAGTATTGTTTGTATAACTATATCTGTTAATTTCATCATTTAAACAAATAATTCATTCTTCTCTGAAGAATAATACTGGTTAAGCGAATTTATCAGACTCTCTCTCTACTCTTGAAATAATTTGGTACTCGAAGAATACTTTTAGTTCAGTCATGATATATTTCAATTTCCACAAAAAACAAATTCACTATTTCTCATATAAATATTCGAACTCATGCGAGTCAACCAAGTTGTCGAACATTAGACTCTATTAAGATACATTTACAACAGGGTTGGTTTAATAACCACCAGAAAATATGAACATGTCTTGCTTCTAGCAAGTCCAGCACATGAATTACTTAAAAATCTAATCTCATTTCTTAATTTGTTCTTAACAGTCATCACAGTCACTAAACCAGGAAAGAATAGCACAGGCTCTTCTCTACACATACAATGAAACACTATGGATCGTACAGCAGGTACGTGTTGGCCGCCGCATCCACATTTTGTTCGTGACTGTTTTTAGACCTGCACACACAAACATGCAATGCGCAGTAGGTCGGATTCATCTCTCTCACACTTCTATTTAAAATATCATGGGTTCAAGACGGAGGAAGCCCAAGTGGTTCTAGAATTTACATGGAAGTTCTCAAAGCACTACATATTCCCCCCCTCGTGTATTTTATATAACATCATTATGTACACTTATATCACATATAATATCAATTCATATTTCAACAGTATACCTTGTTCTTTTAATAACCGTGAATACTCTTTTTCTTTTTATTTAGCTATTCCTTATTTTGTTCATTTTACTTCAATTATAAAATGTGAATATTTCAAGCAATGCTGGAGTTAGCCCTTTCAATATCTAAAAATTGCGAGGACCAATTTTTTTTCTTTTTTCTGCTCTTTATCCAATCGTAAATTCCAGGTGTTCAGGACACTTGACTACTTTATTCTTTATTCTGATTCCTTGTACTATTTTTTCCTTAGCACGTACTAGTATCATTATAGTTGTTTGTAGCCTGGAGGAACTCTGGGCAAAATAAAAGTGTTCCCTTTTGACACTTGTAAGCTTACCTAAAACATAATAAAGCTAGTGGTATAGAGAATTCAAACTTACCAGAATAATTCCTATTAAATGCGTGACTTCTGTCATGATACTGTTGTTTCCCTCTAGGATCAGTACCTATACCTTGCATGTGTGTTGACTCTATCAGTGCACTTCCTCCTTTCGTTCTGGTAGGTATGTTCCTTTATAAGACATCCCTGTTCATCAGGCCACAGGTCGTCCTATCTCTATATCCTTAGGAAATCCCTATATCCTTAGCAAATGCCAGGTTCGTCCCCGTTATCCTTTATGAGTAGGCCTCATGGTTCATTGCCATAGTATACATCTTTACGTACACTATAATTAAATATTTCATAAGAAATTTTGGTCTTACGTCAAAGTGGTAGGTGGATCAAAACAAAATGTCCAGACACTCTGCGACCAAAATGGTACTGAAACAGAGGATGACAAACTAAAGGCCAAAATACTAAATGTCTTTTTCCAAAGCTGTTTCACAGAGGAAGGCTGCACTGTAGTTCCTTCTCTAGATTGTCACACAGATGACAAAATGATAGATATCAAAATGGATGACAGAGGGATAGAAAAAAAATTATAATCGCCCAAAAGAGGAAAGGCCGCTGGACCTGATGGGATACCAGTTCGATTTTGCACAGAGTATGTGAAGGAACTTGTCCCCCTTCTTGCAGCAGTGTACCGTAGGTCTCTAGAAGAGCATAGGACTCCAAAGGATTGGAAAAGGGCACAGGTCATCCCCGTTCTCAAGAAGGGAAGTCAAACAGATGTGCAGAACTGTAGACCTATATCTCTAATGTCGATCAGTTGTAGAATTTTGGAACATGTATTATGTTTGAGTATAATGAATTTTCTGGAGGCCAGAAATCTACTCTGTAGGAATCAGCATGGGTTTCAAAAAAGACATCGTGTGAAACCCAGCTCGCGCTATTCGTCCACGAGACTCAGAGGACCATAGACAAGGGTTCTCAGGTAGATGCAATGTTTCTTGACTTCCGCAAGGCATTCAAAAACAGTTCCCCACAGTCATTTAATGAACAAAGTAAGAGCATATGGACTATCAGACCAATTGTGTGATTGGATTGAAGAGTTCCTAGATAACAGAACACAGCATGTCATTCTCAATGGAGAGAAGTCTTCTGAAGTACGAGTGATTTCAAGTGTGCCAAAGGGGAGCATCGTAGGACCGTTGCTATTCACAATATACATAAATGACCTTGTGGATAACATCAGAAGTTCACTGAGGCTTTTTGCGGATGATGCTGTAGTATATGCAGGAGGATATGCAACGAACTGACACATGGTGCAGGGAATGGCAATTGAATCTCAATGTAGACAAGTGTAATGTGCTGGGAATACATAGAAAGAAATATCCTTTATCATTTAGCTACAATATAGCAGGTCAGCAACTGGAAGCACTTTATTCCATAAATTATCTGGGAGTAGGCATTAGGAATGATTTAAAATGGAATGATCATATAAAGTTGATCATCGGCAAAGCAGATGCCAGACTGAGATTCATTGAAAGAATCCTAAGGAAATGCAATCCGAAAACAAAGGAAGTAGGTTACAGTACACTTGTTCACCCGCTGCTTGAATACTGTTCACCAGTGCAGGATCTGTACCAGATAGGGTTGATAGAAGAGATAGAGAAGATCCAACAGACAGCAGCGCATTGTTACAGGATCATTTAGTAATTGCGAAAGCGTTATGGAGATGATAGGCAAACTCCAGTGGAAGACTCTGCAGGAGAGATGCTCAGTAGCTTGGTACGGGCTTTTATTGAAGTTTCGAGAACATACCTTCACCAGGGAGTCAAGCAGCATATTGCTCCCTCCTACGCATATCTCGCAAAGAGACCATGAAGATAAAATCAGAGAGATTAGAGCCCACACAGAGGCATACTGACAATCTTTCTTTCCACGAACAATACAAGACTGGAATAGAAGGGAGAACCGATAGAGGTACTCAAAGTAACCTCCGTCAGGTGGCTTGCGGAGTATGGATGTAGATGTAGATGTAGATAATAAAGCTAGTGGTATAAAGAATTCAAACTTACCAGAACAATTCCTATTAAATGTGTGACTTCTGTCATGATACTGTCCTTTTCCCCTAGAATCAGTACCTATACCTTACATGTGTGTTGACTTTATCAGTGCACTTCCTCCTTCCGTTCTGGTAGGTACGCCCCTTTATAAAACATCCCTCTTCATCAGGCTACAGGTCATCCTATCTCTATGTAGTTACGCCTGCCCTATATCCTTAGCAAATGCTGGGTACGACCCCTTATCCTTTACGATTAGGCCTCATGGTTCATTGCCATAGTATAGATCTTTATGTACACTAGAATTAAATGTTTCCTGATAAAAATAAAATATATTTTGCACTTCACTCTTACTTCTTAGTACCTCCTCTAATACTCTAGAGTCCTCTTCCACTTCTCAACTTCTATAATCTTAGTAGGTACTATGTCTACACATATTATTCAACTCATGTCAGATACTATGTCTACACATAATGATCAAGTCCCACTATTCTATGACTCATCAATTCATCTGAGTGTTTGCTACCCTGACTTTTCTTAACTGGTTATCACGATTAACTCCTACCTTGCTTATCACTATTTTATAATTATTCCACAAGCTCTCCTGCTCCTATCTCTCTCAGCGCACGAGTTGATTGCTACCATTCTTTCTTTATATATATACACAGCTCTATATACATAAATGTATATACAGGATAAGATAAAAAAAGGAACGATGTAGAACTGTCACTTAAAAAATAAAGTGTGCATCTTTCCAGATGTACACACATCTTTTTCCCCTAAAACCCTTGGCAGTTCTTACACCCTTTCAGTTTGTAACTTCATTGTTTGTGTATTCATATTTCTTTGTGTATATGCAGACATGTTTTTGTGTAGTCTGATACTTCATCCTTCTTATCTGAAGATAAGTTGTAGTTATTGGAAACCACAGAAACTAGGAAGGACTTCTGCGATAAAGTAAATGAATATGGAAAGAGTGAAAAATAGATAGGTCCTCAAACAAGAAGTAAGAAAGGAAAAAAGGTAGATGTGGTTGCTAAGATTGAAGAAGAGACAGGAAACCCTTTCCATCCCTCTTCCCCAGGATCCCTACCTTGCCAGTACTTGAGTGAGAAGCCAGAGGAGGTATGGTGTTAAATCGTCTCCTACAGAATGGACATTCCCACCTTCACCCTTGAGGTCCCTGAAGAAAATCTTAACAACTCTATGGAAACGGCAAATGGTGAAGAATCAGGCACACTTTCTTGTGAGGGTCATTTGAAAGGTGTAAGGTATGTTTTGTGTTAGTCATGATTTATCTGTTAGTGTAAATCGGGCATTTACCTACACTACCTGCCCCCTTTCAACATTGATACAAACCCTCCCATCTGTGTCACATCTCATAAAAGGTATAAAACATTCTGTACGAAGTATAAAATTATATATTCTATTATTGCAGTCATTTAATTAGTCACACAATATTATGTTTTCCACAAATATAATATTCTATTCATTTTACTAAGAAAAATATGCTTCAATGACTTTAACTCAATTATCTTACATTCAGTGTGAAAATGGTATTCTCACAAATTCAGAAATTATTTTGAAAGTTATGTGCCAGGTATGGTTCTCCCTGCTTACTTAGAACTATGTGACAAAAAAAGATTACCAGGCAGCTTTCAAGAAAACCATTTTTGGAATCATTGTAATTATGATTCATATTAATAGAATATACACATTTAATGACATTGATTTTACCCAGACTTCTGCCCACAGATTTGCACAGAAAACTGGTGAAAAGATTACTTACATGGACTAATTCACGCAAAAATAAAACCTAGCTATTCGTGGTGACCGCGTTGGCTGCTGTTGACATTACAATTGAAACTGTGGGAGAGAATGGCTGGCTAGGCAGATTTAAACTATCTTATTTCAGCGATAATATGTGTACCAATTCCCAGTTCATGTCACTGCCTAGTAATGTCAGGATAAGTTGGGGTGATTCGGGACGAGTCATGAAGACAAGTAGGGGCACCTCTGGAATAACCGAGGAAGACACAATCAAGATTTCTAGCAGGCACAACTTTCTAATAACTGAGGACGACACAGTCAAAATGCCTAATGGGCACAACCATCTAACAACCGAGGACAACGCAGTCACATACCAGGAGCAATTTTGGGTGACATAATCACAATTTCTCGCTAGTATGTTTCTCTAATAACCTATAAGTGGGGGGTGATAGAATAGTGTAAGAAGTTGGGGGAATTCTGTGCAGGAAATTTTTATTGCAGAAGAAACACCAAAAATAACTTGGGATCCGACGGTCGTCACTCTGCCCATTAACACAGAACATTAATGTCCCTGAGAGATATGTGACTTTATGTCCTTTACATAGTACAGTCCTTTTTCTGACCCAGTTCTTCAGCAAAGCTTGGTTAAATCTTTTCAGAAAATGAGTTTGATGTACATCCCCTTCTGGTTTAAACTTAGGGAATTGCCTGGATAATCCTGAATTGGCCCTCCATTGTAGATCAGTCATCACTTCACTAGCCACTACCACTTAGGAGAAGTCATCTTCTTGTCTACTTTATCTTGGATAAGTTTGAATTCTCACCATAGGTCATCCATACCTCTCTTGGTATCACTAAGTTCAGAACATAAAATAGGAGATACGTTCCTGGATGTTACTTTCTCGGAAACTTTTTGATCTATAAGTTCTTCCACATGTTCCTCCAAACTATTTATATTTATAATGTCGGAGTTCACTAGTTTCTCTCTGAAATTTCTTATCACAGTATTTACTCATGTATAATGCCTGTAATTTGCGATTGGATAATTGGTATCAACTTTTCTTGCTTATCAACGCTTTTTCTTACCGTATGTAATCTCTACTGTACAACATTGAACTTAACATTACATACATTTTCAAATGATCCTAATTTTTGCTTGACTATTCAAGGTTTCACTCTGGTCAGTTAGAACTTCACTTTGAGCATTTAAACTAGAATGTACCAAACCTATTTCTTTCCTTAGAGTTTCATTCTGAGAATTTAATCTAGAATTTAAAGTTTCATTTAATCACTTTCTTAAAGCCACTGAATCTGCCCTCTGGGCATCTAGTTTTTCATTTAAAGTCACAATTTGAGTATTTGAAGCAACACTTTGTGCTTTAATTAAATTTTCTAACTCAGTCCAGTCTGGCATTCCTCTACTGATTCTCATAGCCATGGCTGGTTCTGAAGTTTCTCCAACTAACTGTACGTTTCCAATGGCTTTACCAATTTTTGATCTAGTAAGCATTTAAAAAAGTAATTTTAAGTATAATAAATACACAAATACAGTCTATTGAATGGTTTATTCAACTTTATACTCAAATAATTATTGTCTTACACTCACTCGGTGTAGAGTTTTTGGCTGTGTCGGTGCGTGGGTGTGGAATCAGCACTGATGAACAGCAACTGGTGCTGGTGTCGTTGGTTGCTGGTTTCCACTTCAGCATGATGTAGAATCAGCACCGGTGAACAGCAATGGTGCGGGTGGCGTTGGTGTTGGTTTCTGCATTGGCGTCACCGCGATGTGTGAGAGACCTATATACTCCCCACACTGAATCTTCTTAGTTGAATTATTCTCATCGTATCTCTGCTTAGTCTAATATGTCAAGGTCTTCCTTCCATTCTTTTAATGTTATTACTTCCTTATGTCTCCCTTTGCTGCATCCACAAATTTTCTTTTACATTTGATTTCTGGGCTAAATCAAGTTTCTCATAACGGTTTTCTCGTCTTGTTATACATAGTTGCTATGGCAACATGTAACATCCACTTTTCTCCTTTTCATCTCTAATTCACATTTTTTCGGGTCCTTTTCACTGGTCTCCATGTTCTAATGCTTTTTGATGATAGAATGTGTGGAGTAAATGTACAAACTTTGTTTCCACCAATTAATTATGTATTGGATTATGCAAAATAACATTCTTGCATTTCACATGTAAATATCTCCATCTTCTCATATTTCACCCATATTTTGAGGTTTAGAAACATATTAAATTAGCATTCATAAGTGAGTTGGTTTAAGAACCACTTGTAATTTATGAACATGTCTTGCTTCTAGCAAGTCCAACACATGAATTACTTCAAAGTCTAATCCCATTTCTTCATTTGTTCTTAACAATCATCACAGTCACTAAACCAGCAAAGAATAGCACAGGCTCTTCTCTACACATACACTGAAACTCTATGGATCGTACAGCAGGTACTTGTCGGCCACTATTCGGCCGCTGCGTCCACATTTTGCTCATGACTGTTTTTAGACCTGCACACACAAACATGCAATGTGCAGTAGGTTGGATTCATCTATCTCACACTTCTATTTAAGATATTGTGAGTTCAAGACAGAGGAAGGCCAAGTGGTTCTAGAATTTACACGGGAATTCTTGAAGCACTACATGATTTACATTTTAATTGTAATTTCTGTAACTTAAAACACCAAACAATGTATAGTTTTAGTGCCTGTTATTGTGAGGATATATAAAGGATGGACATTTGGTCTCTAGACAGTAAGTCCATGGCCGATTTTCAGATGGGAAGTCTGCATCAGTTAGAATAACAATAATGCATTAACTTAACAGTGGAATTACTGTAACACAAATAGGCTGTGTTTGAAAAACAATGACAGTGTCTGTTCAATTTATTTCAGAAATAGTTTCACACATACCTTATTATTCTGCAAGAAGTGTGAAATGTGTGGTTAGATTTTACTGCTCATAGATGTTCTACAGCAAACTATTGTAGCAGTATGCTGATGTTTGCCTGCTACCTATTAATGAGGCTTATCAAAATTTTGCAGTAGTGAACTGGCCATATAACTGTGTAATGTTGGGGGGTTGGGAACAGTGAAAGTAAAGAATTGTGAAACACAAGTGTGCAACAGTTGGCTACATCATTTACAGTAGTCATTGTTGAACTTCCACCCACCCATAGCAATGCTGCATGTCGACACCGAAGACTATCAATCAAGAAATAAAGCAGGCAAACATCACAACAGGAAGGACAGTCCAGCATTGGGAGGCTGTACTGGGCATGGGGGGGGGGGGGGTGTTAGAGATGCAGAGAAGGGGAAAAAACTATACATGGCTGATAGAAGGCATGTGTGTGTCTAGAATGGGAGCAGGAAAGGCACAGAGGTAGGTGGGGTTCAGGGACTAATAAAGACTGAGACCAGGGGTGTTAGGGAAATGAAGGATGTGCTGCAAGGAGAGTCCACAGCTGCATAAATCAGAAAAGATAGCTCTGGAGAGAAGAATCCAGATGGCATAGGCAATGAAACAGTCACTGAAGTCATGCATGCCATAGTACATAGCATGTTTGGCAACTGGATCCGGCAATGTTAGTATACTACATGGCTGCTTTCACAGGTGGCCCTGGCTTTGATGGGATACAAAATGTGTGACAGGAGTACAGTATAATGAGAGAATGCTTGGGACAGGTCTTGGAGCTGGGTCTTTTTCAGGGATATAAGAAGTGGGATAAGGGGCTGAGAGAAGGGGTGAAATAGGGATGGACAATTATATTGTGTACGTTAGGTGAGTGGCAGAATACCACTGTGGGAGGGATGGAGAGGATAGTGGGGAGGGTATTACTCATTTCAGGACACAACAAGAGGTAGTCTGAAGAAGAGTGTGATTCAGTTACTCCAGTGCTGAGTGGTACTGAGACACGCAGGGGCACTCCTTAAGGCCAGTCAATGAGGGATAATAGGTGACTAGGGAGAGAAGGCATGGGAGATCTGTTTCTAGACAAGGTGTGGAGGGTAATTTCAATCTTCAAAGGCCTCAGCAAGACCCTCAGCACATTTGGAAAGGGACTGTCTACCACTCCAGATACAATGAGTATGGGTGGAAAGGCTGTACGAAATGGGCTTCTTGGTGGGGAATGAGAAATGGAGGTTTAATTTGGACAGAGGTACTGATGGGAACTATCCATGACATGGAGATTAACATCAAGGAAGGTGACTTGTTGGGCTGAGGAGGACCAGATGTGGTAAATTGGGGAGAAGGTGTTGACATTCTGGAGGAATGTGGATAGGGTATCCTCACCATCAGTCTAGTTCATCAGGATGTCATCAGTGAATCTGAAACAGGTGAGTTGTTTAGAATATGAGTGACTAGACATATTCCTCTAGATGGCCTGTGAATAGGTTGACATAAGATGGTGCCATGCAAATGTCTACATTTGCGATATACAGGACATAAAATCCCGTCTGAGGCCTGCGATCATTTTTGTGTTAATAATTGGCAACTAATGCTGTACAATGTGATTGTACAGCATTGGTTATCAATTATCTACATTTGTAACACAGATTTATTTGTAGATGATGCCTTCAATGAAAAATTACTGTGGGTGAGGATATGGTTGGTCATGGTGACTAGGAAAGATGTTGTAAGTTTGGATTCAGTTGGGTGTTGAGAAAGGTAGTGCTCAGTAGTGGTGAGGCCATGAGCATTGAGGATGTCAGCATAGAGGGAGATCACATCAACTATGGTGAGCAGGGCACTAGGTGGTAAAGTGACAGGTACCATTTAGAATTGTTAGAGGAAATGCTTAGTGTTTTTATAGAGGAGGGTAGTTTATAGGTAGTAAGCTGAAGGTGTTGGTTCACAAGGGTAGAGATGCCCTCTGTGAGAGCACAATACCCAGCCACAATGGGGGGTCCTGGATGGTCGGGCTTATGTATTTTTTGTAGCAAATAGAACATCAGAGTGTGAGGGTGACCTACATCTGCATGATTTCTCTGTTATCCACAATTAAGTGTCCAGAAGAAGGTAAATCAAACCACCTTCAAACTATTTCTCTACCATTCCACTCTCAAACAGTGTTTAAGGAAATCAAACATGTAAATCTTTCCTTGCAAGCTCTGATTCTCTTATTTTGTAACGTTGATCATTTCTCCCAATGTGAGTGGGTGGCTAGAAAATATTTTCACATTTTGAGGTAAAAGTTAGAAACTGAAATTTCATAAGAAGATCCTATCATAACAAAAAATGCGTTTGCTTTTCATTGATTGTCACCCCAAATCACACAACATATCTGTAGCACTCTCTCCCCAGTTTCGCAATGATTCAAAACGAACTATCCTCCTTTGATCTTTTTTGATGTTTTCCATCAATTTTATGTGGTGTGGATACTACACCACACAGCAATACTCCAGAAGAGAGCAGACAAGCATGGTGTAAGCAGTCTCTCTAGTAGAGAGAAGAGTGAGAAGGAAAATAAGCTCAGGGAAGAGGTTCTGGGATGGATGTAGGGATTTGAGAACTAGGTGAGCAGCATCTTAAATAGGCACATGGGCAAACACATTTGCATGCAGTGAGTGGAAGTGAAAACATGCCCTCTGGTGGCATCCATAATGCCATCCATCAGAATACAATGAGTCCTGTCAGTAGTGTGGCTTGCAGTGGCACCTGCTGGAATGGGTCACTGTGATGCCACTTGTATGTTGAGATGTCTGATGGCTGGTGGAGCCACTCAGCCAGGTAACACCTACAACTCACAACAACAGTGGTGCAGCCTTTATTGGCAGGTAGCATTATAAATTCGTAATAAGTTTTTAGGTGGTGGATTGTGGTCATTTCTGCAGATGAGAGATTGGTTTCCATGTTAAATGATTTGTGGAATGCTGCTGAGGCAAGCTTTCAGGTTGAGAAATTCTGGAAAATTATCAGGGAATGAACTGGGTGGATGGCGGGAGGGCAGGGGGGGGGGGGGGGAGGCGGAGCAGGAGTGGATCATGGATAGAGCAAGTGAACTGACTGAGACAGGGTTTGATTTAGTCTGATTTCTATGTTTGTGATGCAAAAGTGTTTCCACTGTAGGAAATGAAGAAGAAGAGGAGGTTTTTAATAAGCCCAGGCTTATGTTAAATACTGAGACTTCTGTGGGACTGAGGTTTTGGGAGGGATTTACCTAATATGAATACAAAACTTACAAATAAACTGGACAGTCATGTTAAATATACATAAAAGCTTTTACTAGACATACTGGGAAATTAAGCTCTCTAAAACATTTTGAACAGACCATTTCTCTACTATGGTTTCACGGTGTCTTATGTCGAATGCAGAAGTTGCACCACCCACATCTCCACAGAAGATACTATATTTAAACAGACCTCCAACAGGTGCCACTGCAAGCCACACTACTGACAGGACTCATTGTATTCTGATGGATGGCATTACGGATGCCACCAGAGGGCATGGTTTCACTTCCACTCACTGCATGCAAATGTATTTGCCCATGTGCCTATTTAAGATGCTGCTCACCCAGTTCTTCCCTCATATATTGGAAGACTTGCGGTGAGATAACTATGAACATTCCATACCATTATTAACATTTGACTGTTGTATGCAGATTAACATATCAGAGACATTGGTGGAATAGAGATTCAGAGTGAGCCAAAAGTAATTTATTAATTCATAATGCTGTACCTATTGTAAGTAAATATGTTGATGTTTTATTCATTTATTAAATTTCTGTAGTATTCATAGTAAGTCGTGTTATCTTGTGCCAACTATGGATATAACTTCTACCACCATTGAATAGCTTCGGGGATAGTGACTCAGGTTATAATCCTTCATTTTCCTTCATACATTTACTCAGCGGGATTTTGGAGCTCATTCTAGAAACAGAAGATGAGTTTGTGTAATCACTGAAAAGAGACCACTATATGATGGAGTCTCCAGAGTAAAACAAGCACTTTCTTAATTGAGGGGTTTGGTTCAGAAACGGTGTAACCCACAAATACGTTTTTTTTATATTTTTGTGTTTTGTGTTTTTTGTTACTTCATTACATTTTTTATAGCCTATTATTTTTGTACTTCTTTTCAGATGTCATTCAGGAGTAAAACATTAGTGGTGCAACTTGTAGACAATTATTTTGAAATTAATTGAGTGAAAAATTGGTATAACCCATTATGGATTCATCTAGTGAAGAAAATCTGAGTGATTCTGGTTCTGATAAAGAATATGTTCCAAATGCTTGAAGAATTATCTGAAGTGACTTTTCCTTTTTGTGTGTAAGAAGTAACAGCATGGTGTAGCCAACTAGACAAAATTTGAAAGGTGTTTTGGAAACCAAGTCTGTACTCATTAATATGAGTGCCATCCTGTTTCTTTAAGGTGTATGTACGAGTGAATGTGTGACATGATTCTGTTGTACTATATGACCACTTCTTCATTGTTTGTTGCACCAGTCCACAGATAAAACTTTTTTGAGCTAATTCACGTCTTTGCCAAGGGAAGAGAACCTTTCAAAATTGCACTACATGTCTTCTTCAGGAACATTAATCTCACAGGTTTTAGGACAGTTGCAATAATAGAAACTAAACTTCTTGTACTTGCCAGTAACACATGCCATCTTCTTTACATTTCATTTCCACAAACCAGGATTCCTTGTTCTCTTTCTACCCTGTTTTTGAATGGCAGGAGGGTCATCTTCAACATCAATAAAGTTTCCACTCGCATCCAGATCGGCGATTTCATCTCCTTCAGTGACAGTAAATGCTGTTTTAGTTGAGGTACTTGGCATTTGTCCATCATTTCCAGGACCTGTGAGAGTAGGGTTACCTCTTTTACTGTGTGGATCATTTATAGGTGCTGAGAAAGCAGATGCTTGTAGTCTTCCTGTTTCAGCACTAGTTTGTCTTTTCACATTTCTCTTTTTAAGCTTCCTTTTGGGGGTTTCTTAATCAGAGTCATCTTCAGAGAGAGAGAGAGAGAGAGAGAGACATTTGTAAAGGCCAATACAAATGTCTGCTTGTCTGTGTATGTGCGGATGGATATGCGTGTGTGTGTGCGAGTGTATACCTGTCCTTTTTTCCCCCTAAGGTAAGTCTTTCCGTTCCCGGGATTGGAATGACTCCTTACCCTCTCCCTTAAAACTCACATCCTTTTGTCTTTCCCTCTCCTTCTCTCTTTCCTGACGAAGCAACCGTTGGTTGCAAAAGCTTGAATTTTGTGTGTATGTTTGTGTTTGTTTGTGTGTCTATCGACCTGCCAGCACTTTCGTTTGGTAAGTCACATCATCTTTGTTTTTAGATATAAATTAAATATTCAGAGTGACCAAATTGGTAGCATGCACTACCACTATGTTCCAAAATGCCGTGCATAAAAATGGGATTTGTCTGGAGCTTATACCTCAGATTCTATTGGTGACAGAAAGGTAGGGCCAAGTGTCTGGGATGGCCATTGTGCAAGGACCACTTGCATACCCGACAGAAGGGCTGTCTTACTGTAATTATCCTACATTACAGGGTCAAGGTTGGAATACTACACTCTTCCTGTAGCTTAGGCAAATGGAACAAATCATTTGGTTATTTCTGCATTAGATGTGGCCTATGGTGTGCCGTAAGGAGCTTAAGCAGGCAACATTTACTTCTTGGGCTGTTCCTGAGAAATAATAATAATAAAAAACAAAAAAAGACATTTTTCACATTTTTTTCACTGTCAGCAGCAGATATCTTAATAACTAAGTGCAGAATATTACTCAAATTTTAACAGCATATTCTCTAGGCATTTATCTAGAAGTGCCATCTTTCCATTTTCTAAAACCCTTATCTGTTACTGAGAAACATCCTAAAAATGTTTTTTGGGTTCCAAAACTGAGCTGCACATATACTAGCTTTCATCTGCTAGTTATCATTCTGCTGACTACATGTTCATTAATGAGGTGTGTAAAGGATTTGTAAGAAGGAAGGAATATTTGGGACAGAAAGCTAACCTCAGATTGGACAAACATGGGGAAGGAAATAGGAATGCTCCTGGCATTCACCATAAGTGATTCATAGTCATGGCCTTGTTAAGAAGCTTTCTGGTCACTTATATTACGTCATTTAAGGGTATGATGAAAAACTGAAATGTGCGTGTCTGGATAGGGAATTGAATTGTGTTCCTTCTGAATGCCAGACTAGTACTTAACCTCTATGCCACCCTATTTAAAGGTTATCAATAGAAAATCTGGAATGATATAACAACAGTATTATTTAAAGTATGCAAAGGGTAATTTGCTACTCAACATATAGAGGAGACATTGAGTCATAGACAGGTGCAACAAAAAAACTGCTACACATGTAAGTTTTTGGCCAAAAGGCCTTCTTCTGAAGAAAACACACACACACACACACACACACACACACACACACACACACACACACACACACACGACCATTATCTTTGGCTGCTGTGGCTGGACTGTGGACAGCAATTTCGCCCGAAGGGAGCAGTAATCTAGTGTGGGTGGTGGCAGTAAGGGGAGCCCTGGGCCAGGGAGGGGGGAGGAGTCAGGAAAGTGTAGCACTGCTTGTGGGAGCATGCAGGGATGTGGTAGGGACAGAGTAGGGCTTCTAGGTGCAGTTGGAATGTTAGGATGGAGTGGGGAAAGGGAAGGCAGGGGAGTGGCAAAGGAAAGAAGTAGACAAGGGGAAAGAGACTAGTGGGTGCATTAGCAGAATAGAAAGTGAAGTACTGGAGTGGTAGCAGGGAATGGGATAAGTAGGTGGAGGACAGGAATAAGAGAAGGTTGAAGCCAGGAGAGTTACAGGAAGGTACAATACTTTGCAGGGAAAGTTCCCACCAGTGTAATTCAGAAAAGCTGGTGTTGTAATGATCCAGATGGTGCAGGCTGTGAAGAAGCTATTGAATTAAAGCACCCGTGTTTGGCAGCATGTTCAGCAACTGGGTAATGCGAATGTCCTTCAGCCACAGTTCGTCACTGGCAATTCTTGTGGACAGACAGCCTGTTAGTTGTCATGTCCATGTAGAAAACTGCACACTGTTTGCAGCTTAGTTTGTAGATCACATGACTGCTTGCACAGGTAGCACTGCGTTTGATCAAATAGAAGATGCCTGTGACCAGATTGGAGTAGGTTGTAGTGGGAGGATGCATGGGACAGATCATGCATCTAGAATGCTTTCACAGGTAGCCTTGCCTTTGATGGGTAGGAGATGTCTGTAACTAGACTGGAGCAGGTGGCAATGTCAGGATGTATTGGGCAGATCTGGCATCTAGGTTTACTGCAGAGATATGAGCCACAAGGCAAGGGATTGGGAGCAGGGATGGTGTAGGGATGTCACAGATATTGCACAGGTATAATGGACGGTGGAACACCATTGTGGGAGGGGGGATAAGGACAGTGGATAGGACAGCCCTCATTTCAGTGCACAACTATAAACAGTCAAAACCATGGCATAGAATGTCATTCAGCTGCTACAGTACAGGGTGGTACTGAGTGCTCCTGTGTGACTGACTGGTGGGTATGGGGGAGGTGGTAGGTGACTGGAAAGACAAGGCAGATGAGATCTGTTTCTGTAAAAGGTTGTGTGGCCAAGTTCGGCCTGTGAATGGGGCAAGGTCAGACTGTGAATGCCTCAGTGAGGTCCTTGGTATATTTGGAGAGGTGCTGCTCATCGCTACAGACACAATAACCACAGGTAGTTAGTCTGTATGGAAGGGACTTCTTAGTAACGAATGGGTGGCAGCTGTCAAAGTGGAGGCATTGTTGATGGTTGGCAGGTTTGGTATGGACAGAATTACTGATGTAGCTTTCCTTAAGTTGCACTACATCATTGAGGAAGTTGGCTTGTTGGGTTGAGGAGGACCAGGTGAAGTGAATGAAGCAGAAGGTGTAAAGGTTCTGGGGGAATGTGGATAGGGTGTCATCACTCTCAGTTCAGATAAGGAAGATGACCTTGAAGAATCTGTACCAGGGAATGGGTTTCGGATTCTTGGTGATTAGTGAGGATTCCTCTAGATGGCCCATGACTAGAGTGGCAAGGCCAATGGCAGTGGAGATAATGGTGTTGACGAAGGTGGCGTCAACAGTGATGAGCAACGTGATGTGTGCCTAAGAAAGAGGAACTGTGCAGATTTGATGTAGGAAATAGTTGGTGTCTTTTATATAGGAGGGTAGGTTATGGGTAAAACACTGAAAGTTTGGGGCACAGTAAGCAGCCACAATGAGGGGCCCTGTGTGGTTACGTTTATTGACTTTAAGAAGCATGTAGCATGTAGAAGGTTGGAGTGTGGGGGAGTGGTAACAGTGAGCAGAGGGATATACATAGGGGAAAGGGTTTTTGGTATGGGTCTAAGGATTTTAGGAGGGACTGTTGATCCTGTTGGATTTCTAGAAAGGGGTCACTGTGGCAGGGTTTATATTTGGATGAATCTGACTGCTGGTGGAGTCCCCCTACCAGGTAATTCCCGTGGTTCAAGACCACTTTGGTGGAGCCTTTGTTGGCAGGTAGTATTATAAGGTTGGGGTTAATATTTAAGTGGTAAA
Organism: Schistocerca cancellata; assembly: GCF_023864275.1. Taxonomy (NCBI): domain Eukaryota; kingdom Metazoa; phylum Arthropoda; class Insecta; order Orthoptera; family Acrididae; genus Schistocerca; species Schistocerca cancellata. The sequence goes on from NC_064627.1 coordinate 471,703,062, forward strand.
TTGTGGTTCTTTCTGGGATTTTAAGGATTATTTCCATGTTGAGGCACCTGGGGAATTATGGTGAGGTGAGATTTGAAGACAAAAAAGTTGGGTTGTATCATGGTTGGGTGGTGGAGTCAAATGAGTCATGCAGGGTTCAGTATTATTTTTGGGTTGAATCTGATTGGTAGGGTTGGTGGTGAAAGAGAGTTTCCACTTTAGGAACTGGTAGAAGGAAAGAACATCTTTAACAAGTCAAGCATGACTGAATATGGGAATGCAGCAAAAGGTAAGGCCTTCAGAAAAGACTCATACTTTTGTGGGACTTTGGCTTTTGGAGGAAATTTTCATGACTGTATTTCAGGTCTGTTTATGCCCTGGATTCTGTATGTTGGCAGGAGGGAGTTTCTGAGGGCTTGGTAAAAGCAGTAGGTTCATGAGGTGGGATTTGTCAGCTATGAGGGGTCGACGGGAGTTTGGTGGCTCTTATGGAGATGGTGGCTCGTGGTAGTCCAAAGTGGGGGTATAAGGTGAACAGGTTGGAGAATTTTTTGAAATGGCATTGTACTTGTTGTGGAGCAGCAGATTTCGCAGATGGAGAGAAGGTATTGCAAGGAGGTTTGGTTCTGATTTACATGGTTTCACAGGACTGGGTTGGGAGGACTATGGACTGATAGAGATCATCACACAAGGAGGGGTTGCAATGGGAGATGAGAAATTTGATGGTCTGGCCATTTGGGGGGATTCCATGAGCTAGACAACAACACAGGAACAGTATGTGAGACCGAGGATAGGGATGGGAAAACTTTTCTCTAATGGTGCAGTTGGAAGGAGCAAGGACCCATACTGGTTGGCAAAAACATGTAAAATTACATGGGAAAAACTTGTAAAAATATTTAAAAATACATGGGAAAGCTCACAAAAGGATAGAATAGATGAGGTACAAGTAAAAAAGTGAAGACTGATGGAGTAGGGCTGGTAGTGGAAGGAGAAAATGAACTAAAATCAATGTGAAAACACAATGAGATCAAAGACAAAAATAAATAAAAGGATGACAATAGTGCAGTGAAGATCAGTTGGTGGAAGTGTGTGATGTGTGGGGACAGGAGGTGAAAATGGATTAGGTGAGTATGTGCATGCTGGACTGAGAGGAGTGAAAGAGAGGGGGAGAAGGGTGTTGGTAAGGTTTAGGTTCAACAATTCATGTGGCACAGGAATGTCTGAAAATGACCATGCACAAATACACAAGAGCAACGGAAGAATATTAAACACTGCTTGACTCAGTTCACCCCTCCATCCAACTGTGATCCACTCCCACAGCTCTGAAATCATCCCCTGTTAATATTCTAGAATTATACCATTGTGATTTTTAATCACAGGGATTACCTGGTGGAGGGAGTCTGCCAACTGTCAGGTTCATACACCTACAAATGCTGCCACAGTGACTCCATTCCAGAACTCGAACAGTCTCCTGTCAAATCCTTGGACCCATCTCAGAACCTCTTCCTTGAGCCTCTCTCTCCCCTTATTCCTACCATTCCTTGCACTCATACCTTCCTAAAGTCCATAAACCAAACCAACCCATCCCATAGTGGCTGGTTACTTTGTTGCCACTGAAAGAATCTCTGCTTTTGTGAACAATGCATTCTGTCTATTACCTGTAACCTACCTTCCTATACAGATGACACCAACAACTTCCTCCAGTGAGTTTCAATAGTTCCTGTTCCTTTACCACACAGCACCCTGCTCTTGTTGCCGCCACCTCACTCTTCACTAACATCCCAAATGCCTGTGACCTTGGTGTTATTGACTACAACCTTTTCCAACATCTGACTGCACTAGGAATTACTTCTCCTTTGAAGGCATCACCCACAAACAAATCCACAAAACCCCACTTGGCACCATCCCATGCCAATGTATTCATGGGCAGTCTAGAGCAATCCATCTTAACCAACCAGAATCCCAAACACCTCACCTGGTTCAGGTTCGTTGATTACATGTTTGTGATGTGGAATGGGAGTGAGGACATCCTATTCACATTTCTCCAATAACTCAGCACCTTCTCCCCCATTCACTTCACCTTGTCCTCCTTAACCCACAACCCATTTTACTTGATATTGACCCTACCTCAAGGACAGCTGCATCCATATCAAACTTACCAACCACCAGCAATATGTCCACTTTGACAGCTGCCATCCATTCCCTACCATGAAGTCCCTTCCATGCAGCCTAGCTATCAGTGGTTGTTACATCCTTCCAAATATAGCAAGAGTCACAGACTGAACTTACCCTCTAAACCTTGCACACGTATGTATCTCCCATGCCTTGTCTGTCCAGTCATTTCACCTTCCACCTACTTGCCAGTCTGCCACAAAGGAGCATTCCCCTCATGGTGCAGTACCATCTACGTCTAGAATTACAGAACTGCAGAGTTTTGACTACCTCCCATCATGCCTTACTTATACCATCCACTATCTTTCCCACCCTTCCCAGAGTTTTTTTCACCACCCATAAAATGCACACAAATCCTTGTGGATCCCTATTCCATCCCTACTCCCAACCCCTTGCCTCATGGCTCATAGCCCTGCAATAGACATAGATGCAAGATCTGTCCCATACTTCTCCCCATCATCAACTGCTCTAGTCCAGTCAAAGGCATCACCTATCCCATCAAAGCAGGGTTACCTGTGAAACCAGTCATATGATCTACAAGGGCTGTTCAATTAGTACTGCTACATATTTTGTTTTTCTGAAAGCAGGTTGGTTTTATTCAAGATCACAATACACCATATTATATTCCACTATTTTGGCTACAACATTCTAAGAGGTTCTTTCAAAGGAAGCCTGGTCAGTGTGTCTACCTTTGTCTTACATGTAAGGTGGCACCACGTAACTGCAGGTATGGTGACGCGCCATCTATTTGTAGAGATACTGACATGTGCGCACCATTTGATGTTGCATAGTGCTAGTGTGGTTTCATGCTGAAGAGAAGATGGTCACAGAAGTTATTGTCCACTACTGAACATGCAGGTGAGTAACCAGGAACAACAAGAAGTGATTCAATTTTTGGCAGCAGATGGAGTTGGAGGCCATGAAATGTATCGAAGGATGTGTATTGTGAGTACAGTCTGAGTCACTCAAGTGTTGTGGAATGTTGCAAACAATTCCTTGAGGGGTGTGAGTCACTGGAAGACGATGCTCATCCTGGACAGGCTCATTGTGTCATCACACCAGAAATGATTATGGAAATGAATGCTTTACAGAACCTCAGATGACCTATCAAGCTGAAATGCCAAGGCATGTTGTCCAGTGACATTATCCTCCTGCATGATAATGCTGCCCAAACATAGCCAATGTGGTGAAGACAACACCGTAGCAGTTTCGGTGGGAAATGCTGGAACATCCACTGTACAGTCCCGACCTTTCACTGTGTGACTTTCATGGGTTTGGACCTCTAAAACAAGCTATTCACAGATATCAATTCACAACGGATGACAAAGTGTGTGTCTGGGTCCAGGCCTCGATCTGACAGCAGCCTACTAGCTTCTTCAAGGATGGAATCGACCAGCTAGTGTCGCAATGGGATAAATGTGCCAACAGTTTTGGTGACTATTTTTTGAGTATGTGTACTGTGTATAACTGCATTTTTGAGTTAATAAAATTGTTACCATTACTTTACACTAGTGACCGGGTTTCATTTGAATGCCCCTTACATTTTTCAACATAATCTCCAGTCAATTCAACAGCCTTACGCCACCTTACTGGGAGGGCCTGTATGCTCACATGGAATCACCTACATGTTGACATTGGAGCTGTCTTGCTGCATTAATAAACTTCCCGTCATCCATGTACTGATTCCCACAGAGTTCATCCATCACTGGGTCAAAAGTCAGAAGGTGAGAGATCTGCACTATATGGTGGAAGATGAAGAACAGTCCAATGATGTTTTGTCAGTTCCTCTTAGGTGCATAGACTTGCATGAGGCCTTATGTTGTCATGGAGAAGGAGAATTTGTTTTGCATTATTTTGGTGCTGAACATGCTGAAGTCATTTCTTCAGTTTCCTGAGAGTAGCAAAATACACCTCAGAGTTGATTGTCATGCCCTGAGGGAGTACATGAAACAGAATAACCCCTTCACAGTCCCAGAACACTTTCACCATGACTTTACTGGCTGAGGGTGCGGTTTTGAACTTATTCTTCAGAGGAGAGGTGGTGTGGCACCACTCACTGGAATTCCACACAGATGGTTCTTTGATGCTCTCTATGGTCTCCTGTTAGCTGGTGAGGAATGCAGTGGGCAAAAAACTTCGAGCACCCCAACAGGTGGACGCTGCAAGTATGTATGTCACATTTGTGATGCTCTGGTTTTCTGTCAAAAGAAACTCAATGAAAGCTCTCTGCTTGGAATGCATCTCTATTACACAGGGCATTTTGAAGGCTGTGTATAGTGCCACGGCCTATCAGAACTTCCCCTACAGGGGCTGAAGAGGGAATATTCCACCATGTACCACAACAAAACTGCATTTTTTTAACTGAAACTGTTTCAGAAAAAAATAAAATAATTTGCATTACTTACCGAATGCCGCTTTTACAAGCAAAATTGCAACCAATGTGCTGCTTTCTTTGTGGGCATGACAACTAACAAGCTGTCTGTCTGTATGAATGGTCATTGACAAACTCCGACCTTCACCATGAAAATGGTGCCCAACACAATGTGCAGGATTCTTCCAACCAACAACAGCTTTTCTGAATTTCTGTAACCCCCCTGGCCTCAGTCTTTGCTAGTTTCTGTTCTCCACCTACCTAGCTCCTTCCCTTCTACCAGTCCAGTACTACACAGTCTTCTATTCCACAGATAGACCTACTAGACTTTTTCCCCCTTCTCCAGTTCTGTCCTTTTTCACTACGCTTCCTCCTCATCTAACCTCCTGACTACACATAGCAGCTCTACCCTGTCTCCACCATGTTCCTGTATGCTCCCACGAGCTGTGCTACAGTTTTTCCAATCCCTACCCTCTCCCCGCCCAGGACTTCTCCTTACTGCCAGTGCCCACACTAGATTGCTACTCCTGTCAGGCACGGTTTCTGTCCAGAGTCTGGGCACAGCAGCCAGAGATTCATCAGGTGTGTGTGAATTGTCTTTGTATGAATGTGTGTGTTTTCTACTTCAGAAGAATTCCTTTTGGCCAAACACTTAAATCTATAATGGTCTTTTTGTTGTGCCTGTCTGTGACTCCACATCTCCTCTATATGGTGAGTAGCTATCTACCCTTTTCATAATGTTGTTGTTATTCCATTCTGGATTTTCCATTGATATCCTTATAATATGTGGCATAGTGATTAAGTACTAGTCTGACATTCAGGAGGAGCAGGATTCAATTCACTATCCAGACATCATACCCTTAAATCTCAAATAAAATGTCCAGTAGACTTCTTAAATGAGCCATTACTGTGAATCATTTATCGTAAATGCTAGAAACATTCCTATTTCCTTCCCCATATTTGTCCAATCTGTGCTTAGCGCTATGTCCCAAATCTTCCTTCCTTCGTCTAAATCCTTTACGCAGCTCATTAATGAAGACATAGTCAGCAGAATCACAACAGATGAAAGTTAGTATAAGTTATCTAGTTTGTATCTTCTGCATTCAAACTAAATGTAAAGAAAAACAATAATAGTTTATACACTCAGTCCAAGTAATTGGACTATCATAGATATACATTATGAGAGTTGTGCCAATATTTTCTTGGTGATAGGCTTATATTGTATTCAGTCGCACAGAGTATTTCATTTCTCTTTTACAAAGATCTCCACAGGTCTTTCACTGAAATAAACGAAGGAAAGCAAAACACAATAATGTTGTGAACATAAACATATAGACAAAGAAAGATAGGAAGCTGAGCAAGAGAAACTGAAGAGAAGGAGACTAGTGTAAATTTCAACTTGTATGATATATATATGTGCGTCGGAGCCAATTCAGAAGTATTGTTGTTAGTAGGAACAGTCAAGATGAGATACATGATGGTCCAGGTGCCCAGAGCCCTTCTGGTATGTTTCATAACATACTCTGAAATGGATCCTGGGTGTTGCTAGTATATGCAGTTTATGTGGTATTTACTTGCCTCTTTTATTTAATAGTGTTTTCATGTCAGTTGCCACTAGTTTCCTTCTGCCACAATTTGACCTACTCCTTCAGGCTTCACCTTTTTTCCCATACATCACCCGTTCCATCCTTTTATGAGCTTACCTGACTTTTATACTCCACTGTGGATTCTTGCTTTTTCCATCTGTGCCAACACAGAAACATTTCCCATCCCTGTCCTCAGTCCCACATAATGTTCCTGCATTGTTGCCTAGCTAATGGAATCACTCCAATCAGACCATCAAATTACCCATATCCCATTGCTACCTCTCCTTCCACGATGATTTCTATCTGTTCCTCACCAACCTAGTCCAGCAAAACCTTGTAAATAAGGACCAAACCTCCTTGCAATATCTCCTCTCCATCTATAAAAGCCAACCTGCTATGCACTGGATCAAATCTCTCATAATCAAACTCTTGCTTGCAGGCACTAAAGCAACATGCACAATGCTACGTCAAAAACTCTCCACTTATCTCCTGCTCCCACCTTGGACTACCATTATCCACCACCTCTAAAAGAGCCTCCAAAACTCCCCCGCAACCCCTCATAGCCAACAAACCATGCCTCATATAGCTACTGCATTTACCACACCCTCAGAAAATCCCTCCCCCCAACATATGGAATCCAGAACCCAGACGGACCTGAAATACAGTCATGAAATTTTCATACAAAAGCCATAGTCCCACAGAAATATCGATCCTCTCCACAGGCCTTACCTTCTGCCCCATTCACAAATTCCATCAAGCTGGACTTGGTAAAACCTTCTCTCCTTCTCCTGGTTCCTACAGTGGAAACATGTTTTTGCTACCAACCCTATCAATCAGACTCGATCCAAAACCAATATTGAACCCTACCTCACTCAATTCACTCCTCCATCCAACCACGATCCAGCCCCACTGACCCCAAATCACTGCCTGTTAAAATTACAGAATTTCTTCATCTCAAACTTTGCCTCACCATCATTCGCAAAACCCCTCAACATGGAAATGAACCTAAAGAACCCCAGTCCATTACCTAACAATTAATCTCAACCTTATAACACTATGTCCGCAGCTCGTGGTCTTGCGATAGCATTCTCGCTTCCCGCGCACAGGGCCCCAGTTTCGATTCCTGGTGGGATCAGGGATTTTTCCTGCCTCGAGATGACTGGGTGTTGTTGTGTCGTCTTCATCATCATCATCATTCATCCCCATTACGGTTGGAGGAAGGCAATGGCAAACCACATCCACTAGGATCTTGCCTAGTACAGCAGTGCGGGTCTCCCACATGTCCCCTACGCTCCTTGGAGTATGGGACCTCATCATCATTATAACACTATTCTTGCAAAGGCTTCACCACTGTGGTTTTCAACCACAGGGATTATCTGCCAGAAGGACTCTGCCAGCAGTCAGATTCATCCACCTATAAATCCTGCCACAGTGGCATCATTCCAGAAATACAACAGGATCACCAATCTCTCCTGAAATCCTTAGGCCAATCCCAATACATCCCTCTGAGTCCATCTTTCTCCTCACCCCTACTGTTCCCCACACTCCTACTGTCTACATGCTTCTTAAAGTCCATAAACCCAATCACACAGGGGCCCCCATTGTGGCCACTTATTGTGCCCCCACTGAGAAAATCTCTGCTCTCGTGGACGAACACCTTCAGCCTCTTACCCATAACCTACCTTCCTACACAAATGACAATAACCATTTCCTCCACTAAATCTCCACAGTTATTGTTCCTTTACCACATGGTGCCTTGGCAGTCACTGTCAGTGCCACCTTTCTCTATACTAACATCCTCAGCAGCCATGGCCATGCCACTGCTGAATACTATCTTTCCAAATGCCCGTCTGAATCACAAAATAAAAGCCCCTTCTGATCACGATGACACTCTGTATCCTCATTCACAGTTACTTCTCCTTTGAAGGCATCACTTAAAACAAATCCATGCTACACCAATGGGCACCTGCATGGCACCCATATTTGCTTCACCCGGTTCTTCTTAACCCAAAACAAGCCACCTTCCTTGATGGTGACTGCTACCTCAAGAAGTGCATATTATTGTAGTCAAACCTTCCTACCATAGATAATACTTTCACTTCGACAGTTGTCACCCAGTCTGTTCCTAACATACAGGTTAACTATCCATAATCATAGCATCTGTATTGATGAACAGTGCCCCACTCCCCTTCCAAATGTACAAAGGGGCTCAATGAGGCCTTCACAGACCAAACTTAGCCTCCTAACCTTGTACAGATACAGATCTCCCATGCTTTGTCTCTAGTCACCTAATGCCTCCGACATACCCACCGGTCGGCCACAAAGAAGGGTTGCCCTTGTGACTTGGTACCACCCAGGACTGGGGCATTTGAATCACATTCTCCACTGGGGTTTCGACTATCTCTTGTTGTGTGCTGAAGCGAAGAATATCCTACTTACTATGCTTTCCACCCCTCACACAGTGGTATGCAGCTGCCCATTAAACCTATGCAACATCCTTGTCCATCCTGGCTCCCAACCCTTGCCTCATGGCTCATATCCCTGCAGTAGTCCTAGATGCAAGATATGTCCTTGACATTTTACCACCACCACCTACTCTACTCTGCTCAAAAGTGTCTCCCATCCCATCACAGGCAGGGTTACCTGTAAAAGCAGTCTTGTGACCTACACATTAATCGGCAACCACTGGGCTGCTTTGTATGTTGGCATGACAACTAACAAGCTGTCTGTTTGCATGAATGGCCATCGGCAAACTGTATCTAAGACTCAGTTTGACCATACATTTACTGAACATGGTGCCCAAGACTGTGTACTTCACAATGACTGCTTCATAGCCTGTATTATCTAGATCCTTCCTACCGACACCTGCTTTTCTGAACTGCATAGGTGGGAACTCTATCTGCAATCTATCCTATTTTCCCATAATCCCCTGGCCTCAACCTTCACTGTCCTCCACCTACCTATTCCTCTTCCCTGCTCCATCACTACACACCATTCTCTTCAGCAAATGCCCCTGCTAGTGTATTTTCTCTTTCTCTCCTTTTCCGCTTCTTCTCCCCCTGCCACAACCTATAGGCTGCACCTAGCAGCCCTACCCCAACTCCATCACATCCCTACGTACTCCCACAAGCAACACTACACCTTCCCCCACCCCTACCCTCCTTCATGTTTCTCTCCCAGCTCCAGCTCGACACACACACACACACACACACACACACACACACACACACACACACACACACACAGAGAGAGAGAGAGAGAGAGAGAGAGAGAGAGAGAGAGAGAGAGAGAGAGAGAGAGAGTGTGTGTGTGGGGGGGGGGGGGGGCAGCTTTTTGGCCAGAAGCTTAAATGCATAGCAGTATTTTTGTTGTGCCTGTCTGCAACTCAATGTCTTCTCTATACAGTGAGTAGCAATCTATCCTTTTCATAATATTGTTGTTATTCCATCCTGGACTTTCCATTGTTGGATTGTGCCTAATGGGTTTTCTTCCATCCCACAACACAGTGCTGCGTTTCTTTGTTACTATTCTCGAACGCTTTACTGTACTCAGTCAGTGACTGTCCATTTCTTTCTCTTCTTTCCTGTGTTTTATCTGTCACATTCCAACCAACTTATGCTCAGACATATGAGCCACATTGTTTCAACACTCTCGTTCATGCATAACACACAGATATGTTACTGCACAGATTTTTGTTACAACAACTCATTTCCCATTATTTTCAGTGATATAATTACTGCTAGAGTTTCAAATTGATCAAACTTCCTACTTCACCCTTGTGTATTTTTCATGTTTTTTCCTGTGGGGACCAAGAGATTGAAGTGCATTGTAAAGTGTGGTGCACAGCGATATTTTTACCTGGCTAGTGGCTTTTGTGTTTATAATTTGTTTATGTTACCAGTGTGTCTTCCAAAGTATATTTTCTGAATAAATTTTAGTTGTATGTTATTGTATACCATTTCATTTGCAGTTAGGGTAACATCAGAAAAGGAGTCCTATTTTGGTGACCCCAATGTGCTCTCAGCTGCAAATTTCTCTGGAGGTAGTGACATGATGACATGCTGTTTGGTGAGATTTTGATATGATGCTGCAAGGTGTGGCAGCATTATTGTTTGGCGTTGAGTGCGACTATCAGTGCAAGGAATTCATTCAACAACTGTGCACAAAGAGCATCACTGGAAATGTCTTACAGCTCACCTGTCACAGATACTGCAACAGAAGAAATGGGTAGCTTCTTGCATGCCACAAATGGGTGTGGTCCTCACTTGTCAAAGTACGAGTGTCGTGGATCCGAAATTCGCACCACAGAAGTCTTTGTGCAGGCCCTGAAGGGCCTCACATGCTCGTCATGAACCGGTAAGGGTGTCATGACAGGTAAAAAGTTATCAACCTTAGTACTGACCATACAGCTTCACTAGGTCTGGCATCACTTTGAAAAATTTCAGAAAATTGGCTCCTAAGATAGGGCCACTGATATCAGTGATGACGAGCCTCCAAGGAGGCAGAGAATTACAACAAAAGTGTAACAAGACCTCCTGTTTGCTGCACAAACTGATGTGTGTATTATTTGCCACCATCAAGGTATGATAAATAGCCAGCGTCGGCTCTGCACACAGATACCATGGAAAAACTCCAATCTCAGAAGCTGAATCAAATAAAAATTGCATCCTGTATTTCGGTTTTCAATAAACAACTTGTTGGAACATCTGAGCACCACTACTGCACTGTACACTATGAATGTTCTTATTAAAATTCCCAGTAGGAAAATTGCACAGCATTGCACATTTTCTACCTTTGTATTCAAACTTTTTCAATGCCTTGAAGACTTTGGGACGCTTATTGATGCATAGAAGTGTGTGTTTGGAAAATCTGATTTCTTTTCTGGGCTACAAGGTCTCTCCTCCAGTGGACGGGCACCACTACATGACAAGGTTTTAGCCATTCAAAATGTGCTGCACCCTATGATATAGAATGGCCTCAGGTATTCTATTGGCATGGTGAATTTTTACTGCCAACATTTAATGCACATTCCAGTTATGCAGCATCCCCTTCATCTACTTCTCTCTGGTAGACACACTTCTGGTGACAGAAAAGTTGTGTGGTCTGCAGACTCATCTCAAGCATTTGAAGACATGAAGAAAGCAATGGAAAATGTAACACTTCTCACACATCCAAAACCCAGCACCCCTATTGGACTTTTTGTTGACACCAGCCTAGTAGCAGACTTACAGCAAAAAATACATGGATGAGGTGCAAACTAAATGGAGCACTACAGATAGGGAGCTGCTCACTATGTACCACGCTATTAACCATTTCCATCCCATTTTGGAGGGCCAACATTTTACATGGCGACTATGAGATTGACTGAAGTGCATTATGCAGTGTGGTGCAAAGTGATATCTTTACCTGGCTGGTGCCTTTGTGTTTGTAATATGCTTATGTTACTGTTATCTCTTTCCAAGTGTATTTTCTGAATAAACTGTGGCTATTTGTTATTGTATACTGTTTCATTACTCACAGTTAGGCTAACACAACAGAAGGAACCCTATATTCCTTACCTTCCTGGACCTTATGAATGACCGCCCCCCCCCCTCCCACCCTTCTCTCTCATCCTTTATTCCAGCATGCACATACTAACAGCATTTAATCCATTTACACCTGATGTCACCTATCTTCACACATGTCCACCCAACATAATGCATCCCATTATTATCGCCATTTTATTTATTTTTCTCTTTGATGTCATTGTGTTTTCATATTGATTTTAGCTAATTTTCACAACTCACTATTGGCCCTACTTCCTCAGGTTCATTTTCTTTTCTTTGAATACTTCGTCCATACTGTCCTTTTGAGAGTTTTCCCCATGTATTTTACTTAGGTTCAAGTGTTTTTCCCACATATTTTCAATATTTTTATTCTCTGCCATGGACCCTTGTTCCTTCCAAATGCACCATTACAGAAATGTTTTCCTATTCCTAGCCAGAACCCAGTCCCACATACTGCTCCTGCATTATTGCTTAGCTCAGGGAGTTCCCCTCCCCCCACCCCCCAAAAAATGGCCTGACCTTCAAATAATCCATCTTCCACTTTGTACCCTCCTTCCGCAATGATTTCTATCTTTTTGAATTCAAACAGTCCATAGCCCTCACAAAACTAGCCCTGCAAAATCATGTACATCAGGTCCAAACCTTCTTGCAATACCTCCTCTCCATCCATAAAATTCTCTTGCTCTGCAATTCTTAATTCTTGGATCCAGTCTCTCACAATGAAAGATTTTCCCTCCATGAAATAGAGCAGTATGCACAATGCCACCTCAGACAACTCTCCAACCAGTTCATCTCCTACTCCAGCTCTGGACTACCACTATCCATCACCCTACAACAGCCACCAGACCTCCCCCGCAATCTCTCATAGCTGACAAATCGTGCTTCGTATACCGACTACATTTACCACACACCCTCAGAAACTCACTCCTACCAAAATACGGAATCCAAACACCAGACTGACCCGAAACACAGTCATAAAACTTTCCTCCAAAAGCATTATCCCACAGAACTATCAGACCTTTTCACAGATATTACCTTTTGCCCCCCTCCAAAATTCAATCATGTTGGATTTGTTAAAGACCTCTCCTTCTCCAGGGTCCTAAATGGGAAACACTTTTTGGCCACCAACCCTACCAATCAGACTCAACACAAAACTAATACCGAACCCTTCCTGACTCCATAAATAAATACCACTACCCCCAAATCACTGCCTGCTAAAATTACAGACTCTCTCAACCCCAAACCTTGCCTCACCTGCATTCCCCAAATCCTTCAACATGGAAACTGGTCTTAAATATGCAGAAACAAAACTGGCATAGGGATTCTACCAGCTGTCATTTTGTGCCTTCAGCCTATTACCCGTAACCTACCTTCCCATTTAAATGACATTCTCCACAGTTCCTGTTCCTTTACCACACAGTGCCTCGCTTGACACTGTTGGTGCCACCTTTTCTACACTAATATCCTAATGCTCATGGTCTTACTGCTATTGAATATTACCTTTCTCAATGCCCATCTGACTCCAAACCTACAACCCCCTTCCTGGTCACCATGACCAACTATACCCTCACCTACAATTACTTCTCCTTTGCAGGCATCAGCTACAAACAAATCCATGATACAGTAGTGGGCACCAGTATGGCATCATCCTATGCCAACCTATTCATTGGTCAGGTAGAGGAATCCTTCTTCTTAATCATCCAGAATACCCCCACCTGGCTCAGATTAACTGACAACGTATTTGTGATTTGGACAAAGGGTGAGCCAGATTGCCTACAATACTGTAGAACAGCCTAGCTACCCATGATCACTGTATCTGTAGTGCTGAGCAGTTCATTTCCAAATATATCACGAGTTTCATTGATGTGTTCACAGACTGAAATTACTATCCCAGCCTTTTACAGGTATAGATCTCATGTTCCCTATCTCTCATCACCTACCACCTTCTACATATCTATTAGTAGCCCACAGAGGAGCAGTACACCCAGGACTGGAGCAATTGAACCACATTCCCCAGTGGGGTTTCAATGACCTCTTGTCGTGCTCTGAAATGAGGAATATCCTTTTCACTATGTTCCTTTCCCTCCCATACAGGTGTTATGCTGCCCACTAAACCTATTCAATATCCTTGTCCATTCCTACTCAACCCTGCTCCCAACCCCTTGTCTCATGGCTCATACCCTTCAATACACCTGGATACAAGATCTGTCCAATATATCTTTCCACCACAATGACCACAACCACCATCTAATCCACTCTGCACTCATAGACAGGGTTACATGTGAAAGCAGTAGTGTGATCTTCAAACTAAAATGCAACCACTGTACTGCTTTCTATGCAGCATGGCAACTAGCAAGCTGTCTGTCATATGAATGGCCATCGACAAACTGTAGCCAAGAGAGAGCTTGACCTCATAGTTGAAAATGGTGCCCAACACAATGTGCTCCACTTCGATGATTGCTTCATAGCCTGCATCATCTGGATCATTCCTACCAACACCAGCTTTTCTGAACTGGGCATGTGGGAACTCTTCCTGCAATATATAGCCTACCTTCCCTGGCCTGAACCTGTGTTAATCTCTTTCCTCCACCTGCCAATCCTCTTCCCTGCTCCCATTCCAGCACTACAGTGCAGCCTTCTATTCCACAAATGCACCCACTAGTCTTTATCTCCTTCTCTACTTCAGTTTTTTCTGCTCTCTTTCCTTCCCAACGAATCTCCTGACTGCCTCTAGCTGCCCTATCATTTCTCCATAACGTCCCTACAAACTCCCACAAGCATCACACACCCCCCCCCCCCCCCCCTTTCAAGCTGTCTCCTTAGTCCTACTACCCACACTATATGACTGCTCCTGTAAGGCACAGATGCTGTTCCCACAGTCTGGTCATGTGTGTGTTTGTTGTGCTTGCATGAAAGTTTGTGTGTTTTCTACTTTGAAAGAAGACCTATTGGTTAAAAGCTTAATTGTATAGAAGTCTTTTCATTGAGCCTGTTTGCGACTGAACATTTCCTCTATTTGGTAAATCATTAAATTACTGTAAGTGCATTGAGCTCCAGCAACATTCCTACAGAATCACAGCAGTAACATACTAATTTATGAATCTTAGAGAAGGAACACAGGTAACATTAGAAACATTCCAGTTTACCTTAGTGTTGGGTTTCTTCTTACCCACATAACCTACTGAAATATTTTTGCTATTAATAAAAAAGTTAGGAATGAAATGTACAATAAAAATGAATTTTTCATCCAACAGAATAGGACAATGTTCACATAATAGTTAGACAGGAAGCAGCTGTCCACAAGCACTTTTGTAAGTGTCAAGATTTTGGAGCCAGGGTTTTCTTCATGTGGAGAAATATGTGTGAAATTATTATGGGGTATGAAAGGCAAATCACCTAGGATTATAGACCAACAAAGGACAAGGTAGGACTTAATCATATTAACAAAAGAATGCACTGAAAAATAAATTTTGAACACACACTACAGGATGGTTCGGCTTCACTAGGTGCTAATTTGACTTGTGGGTTAGTGTTTCTTATCGTAAGGCAATAATATACTGAGTATAAGAATGCTTAAGATGATATCTTAATCACTTGTATAGACTGAAAGTCATATTTTTACATCAATGTCTACTGAAAAAAGCAGTAAGAGTTAGGCTGCAACTGCTGTCCCTCATTATTGCAACAATATTACTATCTGCTCATTAGTACAATAAAATACACTACTGGTCATTAAAATTGCTACACCGCGAAGGTGACACGCTACAGATGTGAAATTTAACCGACAGGAAGAAGATTCTGCGATATGCAAATGATTAGCTTTTCAGAGCATTCACACAAGGTTGGTACCGGTGGCGACACCTACACCGTGCTGACATGAGGAAAGTTTCCAACCGATTTCTCATACACAAACAGCAGTTGACCGGCGTTGCCTGGTGAACCGTTGTTGTGATGCCATGTGTAAGGAGGAGAAATGCGTACCATCACATTTCCGACTTTGATAAAGGTCGGATTGTAGCCTATCGCAATTGCAGTTTATTGTATCGCGACATTGCTGTTCGTGTTGGTCGAGATCCAATGACTTAGCAGAATATGGAATTGGTGGGTTCAGGAGGGTAATATGGAATGTTGTGCTGGATCCCAGCGGCCTCGATCACTAGCAGTCGAGATGACAGGCATCTTATCCACATGGCTGTAACGGATCGTGCAGCCACGTCTCTATCTCTGACTCAACAGATGGGGACGTTTGCAAGACAACAACCATCTGCACGAACAGTTCGACGATGTTTGCAGCAGCATGGACTATCAGCTTAGAGACCATAGCTGCGGTTACCCTTGACGCTGCATCACAGACAGGAGCCCCTCTGATGGTGTACTCAACGATGAACCTGGGTGCATGAATGGCAAAATGTCATTTTTTCGGACAAATCCAGATTCTGTTTACAGCATCATGATGGTCGCATCCGTGTTTGGCGACATTGCGGTGAACACACATTTGAAGCGTGTATTTGTCATCGCCATACTGACATATCACCCAGTGTGATGGTATGGGGTGCCATTGGTTACACGTCTCAGTCAAGTGCATTGATGGCACTTTGAACAGTGGATGTTACATTTCAGATTTGTTATGACCTGTGGCTTTACCCTTCATTCGATCCCTACGAAACCCTACATTTCAGCAGGATAATGCACGACCACATGTTGCAGGTCCTGTATGGGCCTTTCTGAATACAGAAAATGTTCGACTGCTGCCCTGGCCAGCACATTCTCCAGATCTCTCACCAACTGAAAACATCTGGTCAATGGTGGCCGAGCAACTGGCTCGTCACAAGACGCCAGTCACTACTCTTGATGAACTGTGGCATCGTGTTGAAGCTGCATGGGCAGCTGTACCTGTACACACCATCCAAGCTCTGTTTGACTCAATGCCCAGGCATATCATGGCCAGAGGTGGTTCTTCTGGGTACTGATTTCTCAGGGATCTATGCACCCAAACTGCGTGAAAATGTAATCACATGTCAGTTCTAGTATAATTTATCTGTCCAATGAATACCCGTTTATCATCTGCATTTCTTATTGGTGTAGCAATTTTAATAGCCAGTAGTGTAATAATTAGCAACAGTTGGAGGTAAGGAATATGCTTTGCCCATTATTTCATAAATATGCTGTCATTCACATAACGTGTTCATTATACCAATGTGAACATTATGCTCAGTTAGTATTTCTGAGAATGACTTGGATGTCAGCAATTAGACACAAAAAGATAGAACTTATACATTAGGGAAATGAAACACTACTGACTTCACTAATAACTAGCAGAAAGCTTTTAACAAGTGAATATGTAATAAAAGTTTGCCGAGTGTGAAAAATGGCAGGATCTAGACACTACAAAAGTTTGCTGATGTTACATCGCAACCAAGAAATCTATAATCTCAAGAAAGAATGGGGGGATAATAAAAGGGAATTGGCCCTGTCCCTTTCAAATAAATCATCCCAGTATTCATACCAATCAGTTTAAGGAAACCATGGTAAATGTTAATCTGGCAGACAAGACAAGGATCTGAATCCTGTTTTAGAAGATGGCAACATGAAATGATGAAGGCTGATGTGACAAAATATTCCACCTTTATTCCACTGTTGAAATATAAAATATATAAGAAAATATCTGTATATGAAAATGTTCTTGTAAATAAATATATATTTTATATAAATATATTTGGTCCCAGACATAAAAATTTGTCATTTGCTATGAGCTGCATTTTTATGAATATGATAGCTTATGACAGAAGCACATTTTTCACAATGTTCTACATGGTTAGTAATCAATATTTGTCTTTGGTCTTGTCTTGAAATATACATAAAGACAAATCATTAGAAAAGTAGCTGCCAATGTAGGTAAAACAAGCGTAAAAACACGCTTCTTATTCTCAATGAACTCCTTCTTCCTTTCTTTCTTTTGCTTGTTTGTCTCTTTCACTTTCCCTTTCAGCTGACGCATTTTTTCTGAAGAACTGGGCCTGCAAGACAGTAATGTCATTTATATTTCATGTAGTAATTTCACAGAAGACAGGCAACATAAAATGTTTCCAACATACAAAAAAACTAATCATGATGTTAGACAAACATGATGCACATGCAGTCAGTGTTATGAATAAATCAAAATGTATGTATTAACAAAACAGCCTGGAGAACTGACTGCCACTTCAATGAAATTAAAGGATTTTTTTTTTTTACTTTAAAAACATGCAATTAGTCCAAAGCAGGTAAAGAAGCAAGGTGTCAGCAAAGCTGGAATTTATTATCTTAAGAATGTATGGGTGTAATATGGGAAACATAGGTGTCATAAGCATTCATAAATCATAGCTATTCAGGCATAATATATACTTTGGTCCTACAGGAACTTACCACCACATAGCAGATACTGATCTGGCACACACTGCATTTAATTAATTCAGAACGCATCTCCCAATGTTAAACTTCAGTTTGCTTAATGTAACACGGTAAGTTGAGAATGCACAGCATGGACACTTGATCAACATCTGTCATATGAAAAATCTAAATACAGAGTATAGTGACTGAACACTCATAGGATTTTGTCTGGAACTTGATGTACCTTTCATCTCCAGTAAAACTATGTGAATGGGGAAAATGGTAAGTTGTGCCAGATCCCCAAAAATTGGCTGTGTAAACTGTTTCAGAAAAAGGGCACAGAACTTCCAAAAGGAGCAGTGTCTCAACTCTAAGAATGATGGCTGTATCACTCATTTAAAAATTTACGCAATGACAATACGGATGCTAAAACCAGCACGTCTGCTTCACCCCACCTTCCTTAAATAAATATTGTTAATAAGCAGCGATTATTTGAACTTGTGTGCTAAAAAAATCTCCCTCATTTTGGACATGCCTGCAGGAGCTAATAAGAATCCAACATTAACCAGTTTAATGTCTCAAAAAGTAAACACAAAGCATTTCTGGGCTAAAAAGAAGTAGCAGAACAGCATCAGATCCATTACCCACAGTAATCGGTTTGTATCAGATTCTTATACAGTTTCAGATGTTTGAGTATCAAGTAATATTAGTTCACAATTTTTTCTTTATCTCAGAAAGGATATTAGCAAACATAATTTGTAAGATATGTTTAGAACTTACTTATTTCAATATAAGGTTGTAGCTATACTACATTCCCTAAGATTTTATAATAATAGCTCCCCCTCCCCTTTCCCCATCCTCCAACAACATGTAGGCTATATGAACTAGAATAATGAATTATTCCTATTCAGAAAGCAGTGATACGATGAAAGAAAGACAGTGACCACAATTACAGCAGTTGTGAATAGACTCACCTGAACTGTCACATAGCTATTCAAAGGCTTATTATATTCTACAACAACTATTTTAAGAAATGTTTCCAAGAAATCAAATTTATTAAAACAACACTTCATGAAGGTGAATATTCTAAAAATTGATTGTATATTTCTTGATTTCCAGAAGGCTTTTAATACCATTCTTCGCAAGCAATGGCTTCTACTACCATTCTTCACAAACAACTTCTAATCAGACTGCATGCCTATGGAGTGTTGTCTGTTGTGTGAATGGGTTCATGATCTCCTGTGAGAAAGGTCACAATTCATACTGACACAAAGTCATCAAGTAAAACAGAAGCTATATCTGGCACTCCCCAAGGAAGCGTTATACGTCCTTTGCTATTTCTAATCTGTATAAATGATTTAATAGACAATTTGAGCTGCCTTCTTAGATTGTTTAGGTGATGCTGTCATGTACTATATAGTAAAGTCATCAGTAGACCAAAACCTATTGCAACATTATTCAGATAAGATATTTATATGGTGGAAAAAGTAGCAACTGATCAACCGATTATGAATAATGGAAAGTGTGAGGTAACCACATGAGTTCTGAAAGGATTTAGTTAAATTTCTGTTATATGATAAATCACGCAAACCTAGGCTATCAGTTCAACTAAACACCTAGTCATAACAATTACAGACAGCTTAAATTGGACGATCCCATAGGTAATATTGCGGGAAGGGAAAATCAAAGATTGACTTTTAGAAGATGCAAAGAATCCACTAAAGCGACTGCCTACAATATACCTGTCCTCTGCCAGAGTATTGCTGTGTGGTATGGGATACTTACCACAAAGGATTGATGAAGGACATGGAAAAAGTTCAAAGGAGGGCAGTTCGTTTTGTATTATCAAAAAATAGACAAGAATGTGTCATGGATATGGTATGTGAGCTGGGGTGACTATCATTAAAACAAATGTGTTTTTCACTGAGGCAGATCTTTTCACCACCAAGTTTCTCCTCTGAATGTGAAAATATTTTACTGTTGCCAACCTACAAAGGGAGAAATGATCTCCATAATAAAATAAGACAAAACAGAGGTGATACAGAAATATCTGAGAGTTCATTTTCCCCATGCACTCTTAAGAGTTGAACTGTAGAGAAATAATCTGAAGGTTTTTCAAAGAACCCTCTGCCAGGCAATTGAGTGTGAACTGTAGAGCAGTCTTGTAAACTTTTAAAGACATCTGATACTAGCTGACAAATGTGAACTCTTATTTCTGAAGCATACATAATGAAAAATAAAAATGATTTGTGACACATTGCAGTACATTCTTTGTGCAATTCTTTACACATATGGCAGTTACTACATGGCTAGATTGCAGAACTGAAATTTATCTTATACATATGTATTCAGTTCAGGTTCACTGTTAAAATATTGGCTGCTCTTGATTCAGAATGGAGAAGGCTTTCATCAAAAAATTGTATGCTTTCTGTATGATAGCACCCTTTAGGGTCAAGGACATTTATTATTTTAACGAGAAAGAGAATTTTTGTATAAGTTGCAGAAGTTTATCTACAGAAAAAGCAAAACAGTAAAATGTCAGCAGCAAAACAACAGTGGTCCAGTTGTGTTCCATTGCCACAGTCCTGTTGGCTAATGGGAGACAATCACAATGACATACATATTCATCGGTATACTAAACTAAATTCCGTTCAAACACGCCTGGGAAGGCCAATGATACTGAGTGGCTACCATGTCACCCTCAGCTGATAAGAGTCAGAGGATGCGAATATGGAGGGGCACATGGTCAGCACAATGTTTTCCTGGTCGTCATCAACTTTTGTGACCAGAGCCGCTACTTCTTGATCAAGTAGCTCCTCAACTAGCCTCACAAGGGCTGAGCTATCGCCGCTTGCCAACACTGCTCAGCAGATCTAGATGGTCATCCATTCAAGTGCTAGTCAAGCGTGACAGAACTTAACTTTGGTGATCTATCGGGAGCTGGTGTTACCAATGTGACAAGGCTGTTGCCCCATCAGTATACTACAAGGGTTGACTGAAAAGTAATGCCTCCACCTTCGTAACTCTTCAACAGTTGGCAGCATTGGTATGCAGCAGGTACTGGCTTGTTCCGTAGCCTCTTCTCTACAGCTCCAGTTGGCGAGAAGCCTTAGCATTGAACGGTTGTGTTGTTACAGTGTAAAGTATGGAACCCTGCACAGTCAGTCAGTCAATGTGATTTAAACAACATGCAGTCATTGAATTCTTGACAGCAGAAGGTGTTGTCCCAAAGGAAATTCATCAGAGCATGAAAGCAATTTATGGTGTTTGTGTTGATGTGAGTACCATGCGTTGTTGGGAGAGTAAGTTTAAAGATGTTACGGCAGCAACATCTGACCAGCATGACAAACAAAGAGTTGGACGGCCTGTGACAGCAACCACTGAGTTTCACAAGGAAAACATTGACAGATTGATTCAGGACAGTCGTCGTATCACTCAGAGAGAAATTGCAAGCACAATCGGCATTTCACGAGAATGTGTGGGTCACATTATTACTTTGCTTGGCTAACGGAAGATCTGTGCACTATGGGTACCCCGGATGCTGACTCCTGAAATGAAAGTACGCAGACTTGAAATTTGCCACAAACTCCTCTCACGTTACAGGAATGAAGGTGACGCCTTTCTCCGTTCAATTATGACAGGAGACGAAATGTGGGAACACCATTACGACCCAGAGATGAAACGTCCGTCTATGGAATATCAACACAAAGACTTGCCCCAGAAAAAGAAATTCAAGACGCAGTCCTCAGCTGGAAAATCATGGCCACAGTGTTCTGGGACGCAGATGGTGTTATCAACGTTGATTTCCTTGATCGTGGAACAACAATAAACTCAGAACATTACATCACAACGTTGCGAACTCTGAGACGACAGCTAACAAGGGTCCGAAAGGTAAAGGGAAATGTTTTACTGCAGCATGACAATTCCAAACCAAACACTTCACGTGCCACCACAGCAGAACTTCAGAGACTGAATCTCACCACTGTACTGCATCCTCCATACAGTTGAGATTTAGCACCGACTGACTTCCATCTGTTCCCAATAATTAAAGATGATCTGCAGGGACATCATTACACTTCTGATGAAGAAGTTGAGAGAACTGTGAGATTGTGGTTGCGGAAACAGAGTGTTGACTTCTTCCATGACGGCCTGAGAAAACTTGTTAATTGTTGGCAGAAATGTATCCAATTGGCTGGTGATTATGTGGAAAAGTGAATATTAGTAACTAAAGATCACATTCTAAGGATTATTTGGTTCCCATCCAAACCCATTGGGTTTGGATGGGAAGGTGGAGGCATTACTTTTCATTCAACCTTCAGAAAATAGACTGAATCAGTGTCATGTTTTCTGAAGAGCTGATACTACAGAATTTGTTGAAAATGAGTGAGAATCATTATGAAAATCTGTGGTACTCTACACTCACTGCTCCATTCCTTAACTTTGTTCATGACTTGGAAATGACCACTGAGCTACACTTCTACAGCTATATGGTTGTTTTGTTTGATTAAAATCCAATGCTTTATCTATGTGGTGGGAACTTGATAAATCTCAGTTTTCATCTCCTGTCTCAGTCTTTTTTCATGAAGCAGAGAATTACAGGAAGAAAGGGAGGATGCAAGTAAAGCAGGACATAAGAAAGATTAGGGCTTGATTTTCTGTCAATGATATGATAATCAGAGATGAAACACAAGCTACGATTGTGGCAAAGCAGGAAAGGAAAACCTAAAGCTGGGTGTTCAGA
The DNA here is from genome assembly GCF_023864275.1 of Schistocerca cancellata. Taxonomy (NCBI): domain Eukaryota; kingdom Metazoa; phylum Arthropoda; class Insecta; order Orthoptera; family Acrididae; genus Schistocerca; species Schistocerca cancellata. The sequence goes on from NC_064627.1 coordinate 471,725,826, forward strand.
CAGAGTTTTGAATCCCGCTTCTCCTCAATATAAGTCCTGTGTCTTACCACTGGCCATCCTTCTGGCTTTACAACATTTTTGCCCAAATGTTCTTATTTTTATTAGTACTGTAACTATATTTTTCGAGCTATACACACATTTAATGAAATCTATTAATGTTTGTATGATTTTCTCTGTTGTTAGTTATTATGCCCCCTGCCATTTTAACTCAAGAATTATGATCTCTCCCCAACCAAAATGTCCATTTGGGTTTTCCCCATACTCTTATTGTTCTCAATTATTTCTCTTGCACAATTTTCATTGTACCTTCACACTTTCTCTCAGAGATATTTCCAAATACACTCCTGGAAATTGAAATAAGAACACCGTGAATTCATTGTCCCAGGAAGGGGAAACTTTATTGACACATTCCTGGGGTCAGATACATCACATTATCACACTGACAGAACCACAGGCACATAGACACAGGCAACAGAGCATGCACAATGTCGGCACTAGTACAGTGTATATCCACCTTTCGCAGCAATGCAGGCTGCTATTCTCCCATGGAGACGATCGTAGAGATGCTGGATGTAGTCCTGTGGAACGGCTTGCCATGCCATTTCCACCTGGTGCCTCAGTTGGACCAGCGTTCGTGCTGGACGTGCAGACCGCGTGAGACGACGCTTCATCCAGTCCCAAACATGCTCAATGGGAGACAGATCCGGAGATCTTGCTGGCCAGGGTAGTTGACTTACACCTTCTAGAGCACGTTGGGTGGCACGGGATACATGCGGACGTGCATTGTCCTGTTGGAACAGCAAGTTCCCTTGCCGGTCTAGGAATGGTAGAACGATGGGTTCGATGATGGTTTGGATGTACCGTGCACTATTCAGTGTCCCCTCGACGATCACCAGTGGTGTACGACCAGTGTAGGAGATCACTCCCCACACCATGATGCCGGGTGTTGGCCCTGTGTGCCTCGGTCGTATGCAGTCCTGATTGTGGCGCTCACCTGCACGGCGCCAAACACGCATACGACCCTCATTGGCACCAAGGCAGAAGCGACTCTCATCGCTGAAGACGACACGTCTCCATTCGTCCCTCCATTCACGCCTGTCGCGACACCACTGGAGGCGGGCTGCACGATGTTGGGGCGTGAGCAGAAGACGGCCTAACGGTGTGCGGGACCGTAGCCCAGCTTCATGGAGACGGTTGCGAATGGTCCTCGCCGATACCCTAGGAGCAACAGTGTCCCTAATTTGCTGGGAAGTGGCGGTGCGGTCCCCTACGGCACTGCGTAGGATCCTACGGTCTTGGCGTGCATCCGTGCGTCGCTGCGGTCCGGTCCCAGGTCGACGGGCACGTGCACCTTCCGCCGACCACTGGCGACAACATCGATGTACTGTGGAGACCTCATGCCCCACGTGTTGGGCAATTCGGCGGTACGTCCACCCGGCCTCCCACATGCCCACTATACGCCCTCGCTCAAAGTCCGTCAACTGCACATACGGTTCACGTCCACGCTGTCGCGGCATGCTACCAGTGTTAAAGACTGCGATGGAGCTCCGTATGCCACGGCAAACTGGCTGACACTGACGGCGGCGGTGCACAAATGCTGCGCAGCTAGCGCCATTCGATGGCCAACACCACGGTTCCTGGTGTGTCCGCTGTGCCGTGCGTGTGATCATTGCTTGTACAGCCCTCTCGCAGTGTCCGGAGCAAGTATGGTGGGTCTGACACACCGGTGTCAATGTGTTCTTTTTTCCATTTCCAGGAGTGTAGTTTTGTTTAGTTTGGAATATACTCTCATGTCCCTATTATTATTTACTCGTAACTCTTGTCTTACCTTAAGTAACTGCTTCATTGCATTTGAGATATTCTTTCACTTTGCTCTCTTCATACCTGCAACATCTTTTGCTGTCTGCAAGGGTACCTTTGTTAAATAACTACTTCCTTTAACTATGTCTGCATAACCTTCATTTGCCAAGGTTCTATTATTTTTTTCTTATTTTATTCTTTTGTATTTCCTAATTTTTGACTATATAATGTACATCTACATCTACATTTATACTCCGCAAACCACCCAACGGTGTGTGTCGGAGGGCACTTTACGTGCCACTGTCATTACCTCCCCTTCACGTTCCACTTGCGTATGGTTCGCGGGAAGAACAACTGTTGGAAAGCCTCCGTGCATGCTCGAATCTCTCTAATTTTACATTCGTGACCTCCTCGGGAGGTATAAGTAGGGGGAAGCAATATATTCGATACCTCATCCAGAAACACTCCCTCTCGAAACCTGGACAGCCAGCTACACCACGATGCAGAGCGCCTCTCTTGAAGAGTCTGCCACTTGAGTTTGCTAAACATCTCCGTAACGCTATCACGCTTACCAAATAACCCTGTGACAAAACACGCCCTCTTCTTTGGATCTTCTCTATCTCCTCTGTCAACCCGACCTGGTACGGATCCCACACTGATGAGCAATACTCAAGTATAGGCTGAACAAGTGTTTTGTAAGCCACTTCCTTTGTTGATGGACTACATTTTCTAAGGACTCTCCCAGTTAATCTCAACCTGGCACCCGCCTTACCAACAATTAATTTTATACGATCATGTAACAGGATAGTTTAAAAAATCTATTTACCGAGTGGCGCCAGGAGAACACACATATAAAAGGTGTTACAGTATGCTAACTTCCAGAGCCAGTGGCTCCTTCTTCTGTCACAAGGGTTGAAAAGGAAGGGAGAGGGGTGACTTAAAAGGAATGGTGTGGTTTAGGAAAAGGGGCAGAGTTTGGAAAAGTCACCCAGAACTCTGGGTCAAGGGAGACTTATCGGATGGTATCAGAAGGAAAGAGTGATCGTTAGGGACTGCATGAGATTTGAAAACCTGACAGCTTAAAGGCGTAGTCATAAAGTGTAGGCTGAAAAAATATTATCAATATATCGGCATAACAATCCACATTTAATGTGAAGTTGTGGCCACATTCACCCTCAACAAGTTGATTATTCCATGTGGTGATAATGCATACCACACCTTGCTATTCCTGAGTGGAGAGATTTGATTTACAGATCGTGAGGATTACAGCCACACGTTCTCATTCTTTTCTTCTGTGGCGCTACAGTCCAGGATGAATCTTGGCCTTCCCAACGAGCTTCCACCATCCATCATGGTCACATGTTACCCTCCTCCAGTTTCTGCATCCGAGTTTCCATAGGTCTTCTTCCACTCCATCCAGCCCTCTTGCTCAAGGTCGACCTTGCCCTCTTTGTCCTCGTGGATTATCAAAGAGTTTTTTTTACCAACTCAGACTCCTCCATTCTTGCCACATGACCTGCCCATCTTATCCTTCCTGATAATATGATTTTGTTACAGGAGCATCGGCATGTATAGTGTACAATTCTGCATTGTACCTTTTCCTCCATTGTTCTCTCTCATACACAGGGCCAATTACGGTATTCTCCTCAAAACTTTCTTCTAAAATCCATCGAGTAGCCTTGCATTGGTTTCCGTCAAGGGCCATGTTTCCGAAGCATAAGTGAGAACTGGTCTAACAAGGGTTTTATAAATAGTGAATTTTGTTGGGTGGCTGAGGAGCCTTGACCAGAATAAATTACTCGAGGCAAAATATGCCTTATTTGCTGATATCAGCCTAATCTTAATTTCAGTTGAGATGTCATTAAAACAAGTGACTGTGGAACCAAGATACTGAAAGCTATCAACTCTTTCAAATGTGTATCCATTCACACTGAAAGTTGACGGCATGTTGGGATGATATGCTTTCCCACAGGCCATGTATTTAGTTTTATCTTCATTTATCATAAGACCCATCTTCTTACTTGCTGGATTTAAGGCTGTAAAAGTTTCTTTCAGTGCTGGTACTGTCTGTGCTATGATGTCTACGTCATCTGTATCTGCACTGACTTGTAAAAGATGGTGCCCCTAGACTAGTGGAGGTTGAGCCAAGAAGATGACAAGATTGAAGGATGTGTTGCAAGGATTACTTCCCTCTATATGGAGAAGCTGGTGTTGAGGTGTAAGGGTCCAGATTATATGCGTTGTGGGGCAGCCACTGGAACTCAACATGTTGTGATCAGCAAACTCTTCTGAAACTCAATGGTTTGCTCTGCTCTCTGCTACAGTTTGGTGATGGTGATTCAGTCTGGTGGACAGCTGGTTGGTGGTCATCCCCACATAAAATGCTGTATAGAAATTGCAACAGAACTTGTATATGAGATGACAACTTTCACAGGTGGCCTTGCCTCTGATAGGATAGAATAAGACGGTGATGGGACTGGCGTAAGATGTGGTGAGTGGGAGTATTGGACAGGTCTTGCCCCTGGTCTTTGACAGGGGTATGATCCATGTGGTAAGTGGTTACTGGAGGGAGGGGCACACTCATGTCCTACTAAATGAGGACTGCTACTACTACTACTACTACTACTACAACTAATAATAATAATAATAATAATAATAATAGTAATAATAAATAAATAAATGAATGAATGCCATGTGGCTAGGGCCTCCCGTCGGGTAGACCGTTCGCCTGGTGCAAGTCTTTCGAGTTGACGCCACTTCGGCAACTTGCATGTCGATGAGGATGAAATGATGATGATAAGGACAACACAACACCCAGTCCCTGAGCAGAGAAAATCTCCAACCCAGCCCGGAAACGAACCCGGGCCGTTTGGTATGAAATGCCGTCGCGCAGACCACTCAGCTACCAGGGGCGGACATAATAATAATAATAATAATAATAATAATAATAAAAAGCTGCTGGAGATGTTGCTAAACACAGGGATGTTAAAAATAGTTTTGTGTAAAAGAAAAGAATTTTTAATATTGTTTGTTGACTATTAATAGTCACCAGTCAGTCATACAGATGGCAGCAATGGACACCTGAAACTGATGATGGTGTGAGACTACCTTGGGATTGTTGTCATTTAATAAACGTTATAATTAATACTACTATTACAATCAAGGATCCTCCATTTTGACAATTCTGTCATACTTTTCATAGTAAAGGCATTAATAAACAAAATATATATGGAAGACCACTGAGATCCAGAGATAGGGAAAAAATATTCATGTCTGTATTAGGTGGAACAATTCAACAGAATGGTAGGAGTACAATCTGAATGTTATACAGTACGTACTCATAAATCTGTGAAACAGAAGACATATAAATGGATTTCTGAGAAATAATGATCCTTATCCAATAAAGTAAGAACAAGCAGTGAAATATAGGAACTTATCACACATCGGATCTGACTCCCACTTTCCAGTCAAAGCTGTGACGATAGGTAATGACTCATGTCTCGGTAGCACAGTAGGTAAGAGCATTACTGACTATAAGCATGGCTCTAGATTTAAGTCCCTACGCAGCAAACAGTTTCAATCTGTCAGACTATTTCACATCATCACTCATTTCACAGCAGAATGAAAGATTCATGCTGGAAACAACCTCTAGACCATGGCTGAGCCATTTTTTTGTTATATCTTTTCTTCCACAAGTCCCTACTATGGTGAGCACATAGACGGTGGCTGCATTATGCTTCTTCCACACACAGAGAGAGAGAGAGAGAGAGAGAGAGAGAGAGAGAGAGAGAGATATGGAGAATACACTGAAATGTTGCCAGTGTGCTCTCTGTTTGTCCAATGCCTCACGCTCCACCTGCAGGCTATATGGGTAACTGGAAACACTGGGGTAATCAGCATATCAAGCCACTGTTTTTCCCTTGTACAATTTACACGCTTGGGAAACTCTCTCTGTCACTACTTAATATAATGCACGTCATGTTTACTGTATGTCATCTGTAATGAACACTATGGAGTCTAAGTAACCTCACTGTACCTAAACTAATATGAAAGTCAACACTAAATACTCTAGGTCCATCCTGAGCTGCATGCTACATGCAGACATGGCAGAGTGATGCTATTGGCTGAATCGTCACATAATACACTGTTCCTTGCCACTGCACAATGCCCCACCACCTGTCTTATTATATGCACACTATTATAGCCCAGCAAAGTATGCAGGAACTTCTTTGGAGTTGCAAAGGTAGAAGATATGCACTGAGAGAATTGTAGGTGGGAGGGTGGTACAAAAGTCATGCCTGCATAGCTCACTTGGTAAGATTGTTGCCCACATAAGGCCAGATTATGAGTCTGAGTCTCATTTCAACACACTGTGTTAATCTGTCATAAAGTGTCAAACATTCTGTATATCTGTTGTTTTCCTATTTGTTGACTATAATAATGCACACAGGGAAAGAAGATACTACAGAATAACAAGTTTTGTTTCAAATTGGCCAATAGTACAGGGCTATTACAAATGATTGAAGCGATTTCATAAATTCACTGTAGCTCCATTCATTGACATATGGTCACGACACACTACAGATACGTAGAAAAACTCATAAAGTTTTGTTCGGCTGAAGCCGCACATCAGGTTTCTGCCACCAGAGCGCTCGAGAGCGCAGTGACACAAAATGGCGACAGGAGCCGAGAAAGCGTATGTCGTGCTTGAAATGCACTCACATCAGTCAGTCATAACAGTGCAACGACACTTCAGGACGAAGTTCAACAAAGATCCACCAACTGCTAACTCCATTCGGCGATGGTCTGCACAGTTTAAAGTTTCTGGATGCCTCTGTAAGGGGAAATCAACGGGTCGGCCGGCAGTGAGCGAAGAAATGGTTGAACGCGTGCGGGCAAGTTTAACGCGTAGCCCGCGGAAAATTGGCTCATGCCACAACTGGAGACTGACAGTGCCGACTTCATCTTTCAACAGGATGGTGCTCCACCGCACTTCCATCATGATGTTCGGCATTTCTTAAACAGGAGATTGGAAAACCGATGGATCGGTCGTGGTGGAGATAATGATCAGCAATTCATGTCATGGCCTCCACGCTCTCCCGACTTAACCCCATGCGATTTTTTTCTGTGGGGTTATGTGAAAGATTCAGTGTTTAAACCTCCTCTACCAAGAAACGTGCCAGAACTGTGAGCTCGCATCAACGATGCTTTCGAACTCATTGATGGGGACATCCTGCGCCGAGTGTGGGAGGAACTTGATTATCGGCTTGTCTGCCGAATCACTAAAGGGGCACATATCGAACATTTGTGAATGCCTAAAAAGCTTTTTGAGTTTTTGTATGTGTGTGCAAAGCATTTTGAAAATATCTCAAATAATAAAGTTATTGTAGAGCTGTGAAATCGCTTCAATCATTTGTAATAACCCTGTATAATGAATCAGTTCTTTGGTTATACATTGTGATGAGAGGCATATTTTCTTTTCTTTTAAGTGTAGGAGGCTTGCAAGCAATTTTTTGGACCAAGACAATGGCCCAATAATTTAAAGTTCATAGTATAGGGAGAAAAAAGAAGTAGTATAGATATAGATGCATAATTACTCATTTTTTAAACAAACAAGGAGGAAATACCTTCGCTCAAGGGAGAAAAAGAAGGTTAGTTTATGGAACTACTTCTATTTATTTATTTATTTATTTTGAAGGGAGAGAATGAAGGAAATTAAAGCTAAATTCTAAACAAGGGTAGTGGTATAAAGATGAAAACAACTGTCCTGAATAGCCAATAAATGGGATGGGGAGTTTATTATGTATATGATTTTGCTCGCGAATAATTCAGACCAGAGACGAAATAAATGAACATTATATGGGGGGGGGGGGGGGGGGGGGCGGGCGCATGAGGACAGGGACTAACAGACTCTCAGCCAGGATTGTGGGACCAAAGAATGCGCTATTAACAACAATTCCCATCTATGCAATCCAGAGACTTAGGTATTAGGGCATGTGGAAGATCCATGTGGCAGAGGTTGTGAAAAAGTCAATGATGGCGAGCAATGGAAAGTCCACGATGGTATAACGATAATATGGAAAGCGTAGATTGCTACTCATCACACAGAAGAGGCACTGAGTCACAGACAGGCCCAATGAAAAAGAATACCAAAAATTTTTCAGCTTTCAGACAAGGCCTTCTTCGGAAGTAGAGAACTTGCACACATTCACACAACAACTCGCAGACATATGGCCACTGTCTCTGCATAAGACACGACTGTGACTGTGTCTGAAGAGAGCAGCAATCCAGATGGACTGTGTAATGAGGGTAGAGAAGAAGTGTGGGGGCAGGGAGGGCTAGGGATAGAGGAAGGTGCTAGTGCTGCATGTTGAAGCAGTGGGGACGTGATAAGGCTACTAGGTGTAGCATTGGAAGACTGTGCAGCGAGGAGGGGAGGGGAGAAATACAGAAGAGGAGTATCTGCAGGATGAAGGCATATGTAGTACTGGAGTGGCAGCAGGGAAGGGGATAGGCAGGTAGACAACAGGGGTTAGCAAGCACTGAGGCTGGGGGGGTTATCGGAACAAATTATATGTGGTGGAAAGAGTTCCCAAGTGCATAACTCAGAAAAGCTGGTGTTGGTGGAAGGAATCCAGATGGCTGTGAAACAGTCATGAATGTTAAGCACATCACAGTCAGTAATGGGGTAGTCTAGCTGTCTCTTGATAGCGGCAACTTATGCAGACAGACACCTTGTCAGTTGTCATGCCTATGTAGCATTCAGCACAAGATCACTTGGCTGCTTTTATAGGTGACCCTAGGCTTTGATGGGGTAGGGAATGTCAGTGACAGGACTGGAGTAGGAGCAGGGACAGATAAAGATGTTGTATATGTTGGGTGGGCAGTGGTGAAATATAACTGAGGGAATGGTGAGGAGGATAGTGGGGGATATTTCTTATTAGGGGCAGGTTGAGAGATATTTAAACTTGACAGAGAATGTAATTCAGTTGCTCCTATCTTGGGTGGTATTGAGTCGTGAGAGAAGTGCTCCTTTGTGGCCGGAGAGTGGGTAAGGAATGGTAGGTGCCTAGTGAAACAAAGCAAAGGAGATTTGTTTCTGGACAAAAACTGGAGGGTAATTTTTGTCTGTGAAGGCCTCAATGAAACCCTTGGCATATTTGGAAAGGGCTGCTTGTCAATACAGATGTGTCTACCACATGGCTAGGATATAAAGATGGGACTTCTCAGTATGGAATGGGTAGCAGTTGTTGAAGTGGACGTATTCTTGGTGGTTGGTAGGTTTGACATGGACTGTAGCACAGGTGTAACCATTCTGTAGGTGGTGGTCAACAATGAGAAAGGTGGGTTATTGGGCTGAGGAGGAAGATGTGAAGCAAATGGGGGAGAAGGTGTTGAGGTTCTTAAAGAATGTGGATATTGTCTCTGCAATCTTGGTCCAAATCTTGAAGATGTAATCAATAAATCTGAATCAGGGGAGGATTTGGGGTGGTTAGGAATGATTCTTCTAAATGGATATGTTAGCATAAGATGGTTCCATGCAAGTGCCCATTGCTGTACCACGGATTTATTTTTACACAATGTCTTCAAAGGAGAAATAAATATGGGAGAGGATATAGTTGGTCATGGTGACAAGGAAGGACATTGTAGGTCTGGAGTCAGTGAGGCATTGGGAAAGGTAGAGCATTGAGGCTGGGGGGGGGGGGGGGGGGGGTTATCGGAACAAATTATATGTGGTGGGAAGAGTTCCCAAGTGCATAACTCAGAGCAAGAGCAATGGGGATGTGACAGTAGAGGGACATGGCACTGACAGTGATGAGCATGGGACCAGGAGGTAAATGAAGAGGTACTGTGGAGAGTCAATGGAAGAAATGGTTGGTGTCTTTTATATAGAATGGCAGTAATAGGTTGAAGATGTTAGAGCACAAGGGCATAGATTCTCTCGGGGACGGGGGATGGGAGGGGGGGGGGGGCACAGTAACCTGTCACAGTGGGGGTCCTGGGTGGTTGGATTTATGAACTTTAGGAAGCAGGTAGAAGGTAAGATCACAGGGAATAGTTGAGATGACCGCGCGCATGCGCACCCGTGCCCGCGCGCACACACACACACACACACACACACACACACACACACACACACACACACACAGAGAGAGAGAGAGAGAGAGAGAGAGAGAGAGAGAGAGAGAGAGATTCTGGGACTGACCAAAGGATCTGAGGAGGGACTGGAGACCCATACAGATTTGTGGAACGGGGTCACTGTCAGTGGAGGATATCAATCTTAATTCAAATATCCTGCTCCTGATTAGTTAGTTATATATTTACACATTCCATAGATCGTAATCATAGCCTCTTGCTACGATATGGAATGAATCAGTTGTACAGTTACAGCACATTTTATTAATAATATAAAGTAATTGGATAGATAAAATATCTACTCACCAGGTGGTGGCAGTACATGCACATAAGAGAAGGTTATACTTATGCAAGCTTTCAGAGCCAGTGGCTCCTTCTGGCAGAAGAATTGAAAGGGAATGAAGACAGATCAAGGAAAAGGACTCTAGAGGTTTATGAAAAGGGGCAGATTTTGGAAAAGTCACCCAGAATGGCAGGTCAGAGGTGACTTATCTGATGGGATGAGAAGAAAAGACTGATTGTTGGGAACTGTAGTGGACAAGATTTGAAAACCTGAGAGCTCAAAGGTAGAAGACACATTAATGTGCAAGACAGAGATTACTGCTAAAACATCGTGCATGAGGTAATAAGACAGAAAAGCTAAGCGCAATGTATGTAACAAAGGTGGGAGGGGAACAGTGGAAAACAGACAAATCAGAAAATGAAAGATGTAGAAAACTAAAATGGAGTGAAGGAAGGAGTAGTTACTGTGAAGAAATGGTGATCTAGAAGAAATTAACGTAAATTGAAGCCAGGTGGGTTGCGAGAACCAAGGACATGTAATATTGATTCCCATCTGCAGAGTTCTGAGAAACTCTTGTCTGGGGAAAGAATCCAGATGGCAGATGTGGCGAAACCTACACTGAGGTTATGACCATCATGTTGTAGATTATGGTCTGCAATAGGATATTGTGTGTTGCCAGTATAAACCCTTTGCCTATGCCCATTTGTCCAAACTAATAATCTGGTGATAGTCATGCCGATGTAAAAGGCAAAACAGTGTTTACATAACAGCTGATATATGAAATGTGTCGTTTCACAGGTGGCTCTCCTTTTGATAGTATATTTTTAGCCAGTTACACGGCTGGTATAGGTGGTGATAGGAAGGTGCATAGGGCAAGTCTTGCAGCAGGTACACAAGGGTAGGAGCCATAGGGTAGGGAGATGGGTGCAGAAGGAGCTTAGGGTCTGACAAGGTTACTGTGGAGATTGGGAGGATAACAAAAAGCTATTCTAGGTATGGTGGACAAAATATCAGACAGAACGTCTGTCAGACATACAAACAGATCAGTGCTGCAGCCATGGGAACCAGGACAGCTCCTTCCTATGCCAACCTTTTCATGGGTGGCTTAGAGGGGGCTTTCCTGGGATCCATACACCTTCAGCCCCTGGTTTGGTTTACAGACATGGATGACATCTTTGCCATACAGACTCATGGTGAGGCTGACCTGTGAAAATTCCTGGAATCTCTAAATACCTTCTCCAAATTAAATTTCACATGGTCCTGTTCCGAATCCCAATTCACTTTCTTTCATGTTGATCTCGTCCTCACTGATGGGCAGCTACACACTTCTGCCCACATTAAACATACTAACAAACAATAGTACTTACATTTCGATAGCTGCCAGCCTTTCCATATCAAACATTCCCTCCCATACAGTCTTGGCATTCGAAGCAAACACGTTAGTTTGGATGTAGACTCTTTACAGCAATACACCACCATTCTCACCTCACCCTTCAATGAATCTAACAATGGAAAATTGTACTGAAATTCAGGAAGATCTGCAACGAACTGACGCATGGTGCAGGGAATGGCAATTGAATTTCAGTGTAGACAAGTGTAATGTGCTGTGAATACATAGAAATAAAGATCATTTATCGTTTAGCTACAATATAGCAGGTCAGCAACTGGAAGCACTTAATTCCATAAATTATCTGCAAGTAGGCATTAGGAGTGATTTAAAATGGAATGATCATATAAAGTTGATCATCGGTAAATCAGATGCCAGACTGAGATTCATTGGAAGAATCCTAAGGAAATGCAATCCACAAACAAAGGAAGTAGGTTACAGTACACTTGTTCACCCACTGCTTCAATATTGCTCACCAGTGTGGGATCTGTACCAGATAGGGTTGATAGAAGAGATAGAGAAGATACAAAGGAGAGCAGCGCGCTTCGTTACAGGATCATTTAGTAATCGCGAAAGTATTACGGAGGTGATAGATAAATTCCAGTGGAAGACTCTGCGGGAAAGACGCTCAGTAGCTCGGTTCGGGCTTTTGTTGAAGTTTCAAGGACATACCTTCACCGAGGAGTCAAGCAATATATTGCTCCCTCCTACGTATATCTCGCAAAGAGACCATGAGGATAAAATTAGAGAGATTAGAGCCCACACAGAGGCATACCGACAATCTTTCTTTCCACGAACAATATGAGACTGGAATAGAAGGGAGAACTGGTAAGAGGTACTCAAAGTGCCCTCCGCCACACACTGTCGGGTGGCTTACGGAGTATGGATATAGATGTAGAATGTATTTACTCCTCCAGCCTATTTCAAAACTGATTCCCTGGCCATCACTTCCAATCCTGGTACTGCTGATCTCTCAAAAATCAACTTCACAGCACACCACGTCACTCATTATTATCGTGGTCTGGAATGTATTAATCAGCTACTTCAACAAGGCCATGAATTCCTAAAATTATGCCCTGAAATGAGATACATTCTGTCGGAGATTTTTCCCACCACACCTAGTATAGCTTTTTGTCACCCTCCCAGTCTCCATAGTATCCTTGTCAGAGTCTATGCTCCCTCTGCACCCATCTCCCTACCCTATGGCTCCTACGCCTGTGGCCGTTCCCACTGCAAGACTTGCCCTATACACCCTCCTACCACCACCTATACCAGCCCTGTAACTGACAAAAAATATACTATCAAAGGGAAAGCCACCTGTGAAATGACATGTCACATACCAGCAGTTATGTAAACACTGTTCGGCTTTTTACATCATCATGGTTAACACCAAATTATCACTTAGGACAAATGGGCATAGAGGGAGTGTACTGGCGACATACAATATCCTGTTGCAGAAAATGCTCTACAGCATGAGGGTCACAACTTCGGTGCCTGTTTCATCACACGTGCCCTCCAGAGTCTTCCCCCAGACAGGAGTTTTTCAGAACTCTGCAGGTGGGGACTACTGTTACAACATGTCCTTGGTTTCTGGCCTTAACTTACATTAATTTCTTCCATCTCAGTATTTCTTCATAGTAATACTCATTTCTTCACTCCATTTTTAGATTTCTACATCATTCATTTTCAGACCTGTCTATTTTTCACTATCCCCCTCCCACCTCTGTTATGAACAATGCACTTAGTTTTTCATTCTTATTAACTCATGCATGATGTTTTAGCAGTAATCTCTGCATTGCATATTATCTAGTCTTCCATCTTCAAGGCTCAGTTTTTCAAATCTCACCAGTGCAGTTCCCAACACTCAGTCTTTCCTTCTCATCCTGCTGAAGGTAAGTCTCCCTTGACCCATCGTTCTGGGTGACTTTTCCGAAATCTACCCATTTCTTAAACCTCTCCAGTCCTTTTCCTTCATCCCCTTTTCCTCCCCCTTCCGCCCTTCTGCCAGAAGAAGGAGCTACTAGATCCGAAAGCTTGCATAAGTATAACCTTCTTTTATATGAATCTTTTCCCGCCATTTGGTAAGCAGGTTTTTTTATCTATCCAACTACAGTATATTTTCTTAGTGAGAATACGGCAATATACAACATGCTTTTTGGACACTTGAGGCAACACTGCATTAGATTAAAAGATGACATGAAACTTTGCTTTTTCTGGTTATTATACACATGAATGCAATGGAAAGGGGTGCTTTGTTCATTCTTTTTTGATAGGCAGTGTAAGCTGTGTCCTCCAGTTTAATGTTGTCAAAAGAAACAAATTTTAATATATGGGACAGAATTACAAAAGAAAATGTTGGGAAGAATGTTTTTTCACGAAAATACCTTTGTTTTTAACCATTTGCATTTTACTGTCTGAAGTAAATTATTTTAAATGCATTCTAACAGCAAGAAAACTCTTGTCTTGCGAATATATGAATCTTATTTTCCAATGTTTTACATTCTTCTGGTATGACATTGATACGGGCAATGAACTACTACCAACCAGCTCTCTCCATAACAGCTATTCCATTCTCTGTCAATTTACATGAGGCACTTTTGGTAACATGATTTTTGCATTTATGTATATAAAATCTAAGCTTTGATTTTTTCTAAGGACCTCACACCATCAATGTGTCAAATATATTTACTGTACCAACATCAAAAAGTAGTGCCTTAAACACAGAACAGTATTTTATTTGAAACTTCCTGGCAGATTAAAACTGTGTGCCCGACCGAGACTCGAACTCGGGACCTTTGCCTTTCGCGGGCAAGCGCTCTACCAGGTCCCGAGTTCGAGTCTCGGTCGGGCACACAGTTTTAATCTGCCAGGAAGTTTCATATCAGCGCACACTCCGCTGCAGAGTGAAAATCTCATTCTGGAAGTATTTTATTTACTTTTTCTATGTTAATGTGTATGACTGCAATTTCTTAACATTTTCACGATATGAGGGTAGATGGCAAACAGGAAAATTAGGGTTTTGCACCCCTCTGATGACAAAATCGTAAGAGACTGAGCAGAAGCTCAGAATGAGAAAGGTTGATGAGTAATTTGTGTACCCTTTACAAGGTAACTGTCCCCAATGTTAGAATCTGGAAGTCTGAACAGATATTTTAACTCCAGTCCTCCCAATCCAAGTGCAGTGTCTTAAACACCGAGTGCTCTTGTGTGTAATGACAAGAACTGTTAGCAGCTATAGTAGCTAGAAGCAGGCTATTCTTGATGATAGGACATTCCTGAAAATTGAATATATCTCCTTGAATGTAATATATAATTAATTTTACAGCCAGAAAAATATGATGATTGACATAAATGATGTCAACATAACAAATGGTTGTCAGGAGAGGTGTTTCATTATGGAACAATGTATCTCCATTAGATGAGTAATCTACACTTTGTTACAATAAAACGGGAGACAGTAATGAATGAAGAACACCAGAAAGACAGGCTTGTGTTAAGGGTGGTGTAAGCCAAAGTGGCCTAGTACCACCCCTGTTACCTTCTACAATGCAGAACATAAAAGAAACCTTTAAAACTTTAGAATTTTGTAATTTTAAAGTTGAATTTGAGGCAGGTTGCAGTAGTCATTATTCACTTGTTTCTTTTGAGAAGGCAGAAACTGGTCACTTCAGGCCTTTGTTTTGGGCTGCCAGGTTCCAGACATTGCCAGCAGCAAGTTTTGTATTTAGCTGTTTCTGTGTTTTCTCAGTCGTTTACTTTTTGAATCCTGTGTGTGTTTTTCTATTTAAAAGGTGCAATCTCATGTTTTGTAACTTTATGTGTAAATTCAGGCAGTGTGTAATGCAGTAGTTGTTCATCTATTTGTTTAGAAGAGCAAGTAATAGTTTGTTTCTGTCAGTCAGGTTCCAGTTGCCACCTATTATGCTCCAGCAGAACAGCTAGTTAACATATTTAGCTTTTTCTATGTTTTCTTAGTAGTTCTGGGATGGACGAAAAGATGTGTGCATGCTGTGTAGAGATGCAGGAAGAGCTGGCCACAGATCACGAACAGCTGAAGGTTACTGCCCACTGCCTATTTGTTTAGTGGTGGCACAGCATCTGGTGCATATAATGAGGCACCTCAGATGTCGCACATTTTGCATGTGGCCTCTGCTGCCCTCACTTCAGACTGAGTGGTGAGTGGTAACGCCTTCCCATTGCTCGAGGTGGAGGGCCAATGTGGAGCCCAGTCATCTGACATTGCCCATTAACCCTGTGAGTGGACATGTGGCCACTCTTCCAGCAGGGTCCAAGCAGGCACATGGGAGGTGGGGTTTGTTGTTTATCAGGAGCTCCAACATCAGGAGTGTCATGGTACCTCTTAGCAAAATATCATTCAGTACCAAAAAGAAAGCCGATGTGCACTTCGTAAGTCTGCTGGAGGGCCACATCCGAGATACTGAGGCCTTGCCAGCAGCTATCAAGTATACCTGCAAGTTGTGACTCACGTAGGCTGCAATGATGTCTGTCACTTGGGTTCTGAGACCATCCTAAGGTCGCACAGGTGGCTGTCAGAGGTAGTGAAGACTGCTGGCCTCATGCACAGAGTTTAAGCAGAGATCACAATTTTTAGCACTGTTCCCATGTTTGACAGTCCAGGCTGCAGATTTCTATACAGCCGGGTTATGGGTGGACAGCTGCAGGACTCCCCTTGATTGGTCAGGAGTGTACTACACAAAGGAAGCAGCTACTCTAGCAGCAGAAAAATAGTAGAGTGCACACTGTTTGTTTTAGGCTACACATGGTAGTTTGATGAGCTTTTGTCAGTCAACACGCAGGTAGCGAAATCAGACTGCATTGAGAAAGAATATACTTCAAACTGCCAACAAATTATCAGTAAATTGTTGAAATATTTATAACGGAGTTCCCTCCAGGAAATTTGCCGCGCTCAAATTATTCTCTGGATCAAGAGCAGGCTGAAACCCGAAGCAGAAAGCTCTGAAATATTTAGCAAGTTCTAGAACTGTATAAGGAAGACAGATTAGATGCCATAAGAGGGGGAGTTCTCACTGCACTCAACAAAAATATTGTCTTCAATGTGGTTGATTTAGAGTGTGACTGAAGTTATCTGGGTGCATATAACAGTTCTAGTTAATTGTTGAATGTTTTCACTGGCCACCTGATTCCGCCAAGGCATTTTCAGAAGCATTCAATGAAAGTCTACGCTCAGTGTAGAAATTCCCAGATCATGCAATATTAGTGATTTTAGCCAACTGACTAGAGATTGAGATGTCTGTGGCTCCATTGCACGGGGAATGGACAGAACATATTTTCCAAAAACATGTCTTCAGCAGTGAGTTAGACAGCCCATACACATGTAAATATTTTAGACCTTGTAGCTATGAACAGGCTTGACCTTATTAACAATGAATGGGCATCATTTAGTCTCAGTATGAGGGAAGTAGAAGAATTATGGGCACGGTTTAAACAGATTGTTAATTGTGCTCTGAAAAAGTACATGCCAAGTGGATTAAGGACAGAAAAGATGCACCATGGTTTAATAATAAAATTCAGAAAATGCTAAGGAAGTGAAGACCGTTAAACTCTCAGTTCTAAAGAGAACAACCACATGACAGCACGCGAAAGTTAGTAGAGATTTGTGCATCTGTAAAAAGATCAATGTACAAAGCATGTAGCAACTACCCCAATCATACCTTAGCAAAGGATCTAGCTCAGAACCCAAGAAAATTCCAGTACCATGTAAAGTTGCTTGTTGATCAATCTGGTGTGGCAATAGAAGGTATCAAAAGTAAAGTTGAAGTTTTAAGCCTCACAATTAAGAACTTGTTCATGCATGAGGATAGTACAAACATACAATCATTTGACCAACACAGAGACTCCTGTAGGGAAGACATAGTAATAGACATCCTTGCCATTGCAACTGAAAGATTTTGAAACAAATAAGTCATCAGGTCTGGATAGAATTCCAATTAAGTTTTACTACACAGCAATGTTCTCTTACTTAGCTGAATCTCTCAGCTGGTGCAAAGGCCCAAGCGAATGGCAAAAAGCACAGGTGATTCCAGTATATAAGAATGGTGAAAGCACTGACCTACAAAGTTACAGACCAATATCCTTAACATCAGTTTGCTGCAGCATTCTTGAACATATTCTAAGTTCAAATATAGTCAAGTTTCTCAAGAATGAAAAGCTTCTGTCCATGAAACGTGAAGTTTATAAAGTGTTGTTTGTGCAAAACTCAGCATGCCCTTTTCTCACATGATATACTGTGAAGTATAGATGAAGGGCAACAGGCAGATTCCATACTCCTAGATCTCCAAAAAGCATTTGACATGGTGTCCTGCTGCAGACTGTTAACGAAGGTACGAGCAAACAAATTAGGTTCACAGATACGAGAGTGGCTTGAAGACTTCTTACATAACAGGACCCAGTATGTTGTCCTCAACAGCTGGCATTCACCAGAGAAAAGGGTATCATCAGGAGTGCCACAAAAGTGTGATAGTGCTGCTATTAGTCCCCATATTACATAAATGATCTGATAGACAGGGTGAGCAGCAATTTGCTGATGATGCTGTGGTGTACAGGAAGGTGTCACCATAAAGTGACAGTAGGAGGAGACAATGTGACTTTAAATATCCAGGTGTAATGTTGCAAAGTCATAGAAAATGGAACAAGCATATAAGGATTGTAGTAAGGAAGGTGAATGGTCAACTTCAGTTTACTGGGAGAGTTTTAGGAACGTGTGGTTCATCTGTAAAGGTGATTGCATATAGAATGCAAGTGTGACCCATTCTTCAGTCCTGCTTAAGTGTTTGGCACCCTACCTGGTCATATTAAAGGAAGACATCAAGCAGTTCTGAGGCAGACTGCTAGATCTGTTATGGTAAGTTAGATAAAGCTGCACGTATTATGGACATGCTTTGGGAACTTGAATGGGAATCCCTGGAGGTAAGGCGATGTTCCTTTTGAGGAATGCTGTTGAAAAAATTTAGAGAACTGGCATTTGATACTGACTGTAAAATGATCCATTCCAACCAATGTACACCACCAATGTACATTTCACATAAGGACTACGGATATAAGACAAGAAAAATTAGGGTTCATACAGAGGCACATAGACAGTTATTTTTGCCCTCATTCTATTTGCAAGTGTAACAGGAAAGGGAAACCATTAGTAGCCTGCAACTTACCCTCTGCCACACACCATATGGTGTCTTGCAGAAGTACGTGTGTGGATGTAGCTTTATAAAGGTCTGCTGATGACTTGGAACTTTTGGCTGAAAGTAAGGAAAAGAACTGGACACACTACTACCGTCAAATGTGGTTTAAGAATATGAAATCTAGGGAATAAGCAGTAAGAATGCAGAAATCATTCAGATTATTGAAAAGTTAGATCATGCAATATGACTAAATCAAGGAAAACAATGACAGAATGTTCCTGAAGGTGAAAAAATTGACAGATTTACTGCTACAAAATAATTATAGGCGTACTGCAATGAGTAAAAAGTTCCCAAAATTGTGCAATTATGTCACGGTAATGATGACAGAACAACATGAACAAGGCAGAAAAAAACTAGACACATTAAATATTGTTCTACAGGATGTTAAAAATTTAACAAATGGATAAATTTTGAAGTGGTCCTGCAAAAAACTGTGAGGAATAAGGTTACTTTTACAGGAAAGAGGCACATATTAATGAAGTCTCATGATTTGTGTATGTCACAAAACCTGTTACTGGGAGGACAAACCTCTAGAGAAAACATTGTTGCAGCAGCAAAACGTTATATCTTAAATCACGCTACTGAATGAATGAGATCCATTTGCATATACACCATATATGACTGCATTTTTAGCTGTAACAGGTATAAGGCTTGTTTGTTGGTGCTGCACATTTTAACAATTCTGATCGAGATAAACTCACTCTGTGGCGTTCTTCTTCAGCACACCATTGTAAAAGTGTGGTACAGAATCAGCTAATTGAAAAATCTGTGCAATATGCACATTTATTTATATATAAAAGTCCACTTAGGAATTTTCCTTTGTTTAAGACATCATGTACAAGGTTATGTGCCAATTTTTAATTCTAGATTTGCATATTTTACTGTTTGTGTCACTCTGCCTAATCTTCCATTGACTGTATCAATACCTGTTTGTATTGTGATATATTCTGAAACTTCGAACATTTGGGAGTGCCACAATAAACTCATACAATTATTGTTCATTGTAGGCTTAAACTTAATTGTGCTCTTCAAAAATTTTTGAGAACAGCAGGCCTATCCTCGTTCAAAACAATCATTCTCTAATTTCATTGTACAGTTATGTGAGAATGGGTTACTTTTGAGAATTTTCAGATGCTTACAAAACTATATTTTCGATGTTTAAATAATAATCAGCAGGATTAATTTCAAATTATTTGTTCACTGCCTTGTAATCCATCGCACAACCCAAAATGCAGCGACACTATGAATGCTGTTCTTTATATGGATGAGTTGGTTGACTTTCATAAGCAGCTGTCAAATGATTGGCAGCTGCTATGAATTGGTGTGTCGGAAGAGCTCCCAAGAGTCATGTGCCTATGATATCTATACCAGAAGTACATCATGTACTATCCTCTCCTATGGATTCTGTCTCCTCAGCAGAAAGTGCAGGATCTGTCATTAATCATCCACTTGACTGCACGTTGTATGACAATGGTAGATCTAAGGGTACTGTTCAGCACAGATAGGGACCAGGGAGGACTCACGGTGTTGTACCGAGCCCCCTAATTAACAAGTCCGAGGTGATGTCTTTCACCGAAACTGGGCCAGTGGGGTTCACTTCAACTGTTCTAGGGAAACCTGTTTTGTCTGGTCTCATAAGGAGGCAAACTCAAAGTGGTAAGGGTCTATTAATCATCAGCAGTTCAAATGTATTGCGAATGATGGTACCTCTAATGGAAATGGCAGCAAGGGACAGGAAGAATGCCAGGTGCACTCAGTGCGTGTGCCTCCTGAAGAGGCTATTCAGCAACCATTCACGGAACAGGCTGCAACCAACTGCAGATTGTAGTGCATGTTGGAATAAATTATGTCTGCCATCTGGGCTCCAAGGTCATTCTTGCATCATTCCAACGAGTGGCAAAGAAGGTTTGGAAGACCAGCCTTGTGCATAGAGTTTCAACGAAGCTCGCAATTTGCAGCATTGAAGGACTGAACCAGAGTTTGAAGATCCTGTGACAAGCTAGGATGCGACCTCCTGGATTTGTACCACAGGGTTGAGAACAGCAGTGGGCCATAAATGGGTCAGATGTGCACTACACATCAGAGGTGGTTACTCAGGTAGCTGACAGTGTGTGGGGTGCACACAAGTTTTTTTTTTTTTTTTTTTTTTTTTTTTTTTTTTTTTTTTTTTAGACAACTCTCCATCTAATCCACATAATGAATGCTGTAGGAAACCGAGAATATCAGTGTAAGATTGAAAGAAATGCCTCCCGCATGTGAGACTATTAAAATCCTAATGGTAAAGTGTCAAAACATTTGCAACAAAGTCCCAGTGTTTGAAGTGCTCATGAAAAGCAGTGAACCTCACGTGATACCAAGTCCAGAAAGCAGGTTGAAAACTGAAATTAATTGAAGTGAGATTTTTGGGGGGAAAATTTAAGTTTATATTTAAAGAATACAGAAATGGGAAATGGAAGTGGTGTATTTGTCACAGTGGACAAGAAACTGAAGCTGCATGCAACACTGTTTGGGCACAACTCAGTATCAGAGTTGGTTGGGTGGTTGGTTGGTTTAAATGAGGGCAAAGGGACCAAACTATGAGGCCATTGGTCCCTTGTTCCAAATGAAACAATGCCATAAGTGTGAGAATAAAACAGACGAGACACATAACACAAAATGGAAAGAAAGGAAAGACCACAAGAACGAAGGAAAGCCAATGAACACTAAAAGGACATAAAGAGGAAAAGAAAACAGAGAGATGCAAGAAACAGTTAGAAGAGAGTCAAACAAGGAAGCAGATTACAGTGGCTGGCTGGTCACAGAGGGACAAAGGAAGTGTGCTGAAACTTAGATCCAATGATAAAACCCACCCTCACGGATGAAATGTAAAACCAATGAGGCATTGTCAGCTAAAATCAATGATAACGAGTCCGGCAACCGAAGATGAAGTTGCAGGGCAGCCAAAGGACAGAGCAGAAGAATATGGTCCACTGTCAACCAGGTGCTGCACCAACACTGATGTGGGTCTTCACGGTGCAGGAGGTAGCTGTGGGTCCCAGGCAAGGCTAATGTGGAACTGGCAGAGAACCACGGAGTCCCTGCGAGAGGCGCTCATCGAGGATTTCCACACATTCGTGGTCCCCTTAATGGCTCACAGTTTGTTGTGCATACTGAGATTTTGCCATTCCGTCTCCCAAAGCTGAAAAACCTTGTGGCATAATAACAAATGCAGGTCAGTTGAGGGGATGCTGATCTCCAGAAGTGGTTTCCGTGTAGCCTGTTTGGCCAGCCTGTCAGCAAGTTCATTTCCTGGGATTCCAATGCAATCAAGGGGCCAGATGAACACCACACTGAACAACTGGACTGTTCCAGTGCATAGATGGACTCCTGGATGGACGCTACCAAAGGATGATGAGTGTAGCACTGGACAATAGTTTTCAGGCTGCTCAGGGAGTCAATACATAAAAGAAAACACGCCCCAGGGCATGAATGGAGATACTGGAAGTGCACGAGAAATGGCAACCAGCTCTGCAGTGAATACACTGCAGCCATCAGGTAAGGAATGCTGTTCAATATGGCCACCGTGAATGAAGGCAAAGCCAACATGACTATCAGCAATTTATTTAAACCACTTCAGAGCTGCAGAACATGCCAAGAATCGAGAGGAAATGACAGTGGAGAACTGCAGGGTTAACTGAGTCCTTAGGGCCACGTGAAACGTCCAGACAAAGCTGCAGCCGAGGTGTATGCAATGGAGGCATACGTGAACAGACCACAAGTAGAGGTGGTAAAGGGAAGGACTCCAGTTTGGAGAGAAGAGACCACACGCGAACCTCAATCGTTTGTGCCGACCTGGGCTGCTGAAGCTGGGGATGGACTGCTGCGGGTGGGAAAAGCAGACAATAATTCGGATGCTCAGGAGAACTACGAAAGTGTGCTGTGTAACTGGGGAGCAGATGTGCATGTCTGATCTGCAATGGAGGGATCCCAGCCTCCACCAGTACGCTGGTTATTGGACTCATCCTAAAAGCTCCTGTTGCTAGTCGAACCCCGCAGAGGAGCACAGGGTTGAGTTAATGCAACACTGAGGGTGCTGCCAAACCATAAACTACACTCTCATAGTCAATTCGGGATTGGACAAGGGCTCTGTAGAGCCGCAGCAGCATAGAACGATTTGCACCCTAATTGGTGTTGCTCAGGCACAGGAGGGCATTGAGATGCTGCCAGCACTTCTGCTTAAGCTGACGAAGATAAGGAAGCCAAGTCAATCAAGCATTAAAAACCAGTCCTAAGAATAGACATGACTCCACTGTATTGAGTGGATCATAATGAAGGTAAAGTTCTGGGTCCAGATGAACGGGTAGGAAGCCGTGGGCTACAGCCCGTTACTGCGCCTTGTGGATGGCTCCCTGTAGGCAATGCTTAGCAACACCAGGACTGGAGCAGCAGTACGAAATGTAGAAATTGTCTGCATAGAGAGAAGGTGAGACAGAGGGCCCAACAGCTGCTGCTAGACCGTTAATGGTCACTAAAAATGGAGATACTCAATACAGAGCCCTGCGGGACTCCATTCTCCTGGATATGGATGGAACTATGGGAGGCACCAACTTGGCCACGGAGCGACAGGAAGTTTTGGATAAAAATCGGGAGCGGGCCCCGGAGACCCCACTCATATGATGTCGATATCAGGGGTGGGCATAAAGTGATAACTAGCTCTTTCTACTGCCCATCAGACTAATCTACTGATGTAACCGAAAACTTTAGAGAATACCTCGTTTCACATGTAGTTAAGTTTCCAAATCATGCTGTAATCATTGATGGAGCCTGTAATCATCCAAAAAGTAATTGGAAAAATTACAGTTTTGTTAGTAGTGGGTGTAATAAGACATCCCGTGAAACACTACAGAATGCCTTCTCCGAAAACAACCTAGGAACAGCTAATTAGGAACAAATAGACCTGACCTCTATTAAGATGTCTACATCGAAGCTATTATCAGTGACCATGACAGGTTATGGCAACAATGACAATTAAAACGTGCAGAAAGACATATATTTTCAGCAAACTGGATAAAAAATCAGTAGTGCCATATCTCAATGAGGAACTTGAAACTTTTAGCACACAGCTTTAGCATGTAGACGAACTCTGGCTCAAGTTTAAAAGAATAGTTGACCACGCACTGGATAGATATGTACCCAGTAGAACAGTTCACAATGAGAGGGACCCTCCCTGTCATATTGCATATTAAGTATAAAACAAAACGTAGGGCTATAGATAGAGAGATGCTGAATGAAATGTGTTTGGCTATCAAGAGAGCAATGTGTGACGCAGTTAAATTAAATGTACATCTTTGACTTCTTTCCAACTCCTAGAGATCTGTGGGATCCATGGAATATAGGGTAACCAATGTAATGTAAAACTGCTTGAATGCTAAACACTTACATGAAAATTTCTGGAGTACTGATACCATAGTAAAAAGTTACAATGAAAGTTGTTTGACTCACACTCGATAATATATTGAATACACATCATTGGCAAGCAGAAAAGTGTAGTAAAATATGACATCTTCAATAAGTTGTGCTAGAGTCATGACAGCAATTAAATCTTAAATTACTATATGGTAAGCCTATAACTGTCATTAAATACTTCTTACAGCTGTTCAGTGTACTGAAGTAACTCAGTCCCCATAAGCACATATAGACATACTGTGGAACGACATTACAAACCAGTTTTTGCTTAAGGGTTTCATGTTGTAAGTTAACAGCATTTAAAATACATTAACAAGAGTTCAAAGTATTGCCCTGAAGTAACAGAAGGGCAAGATTTTATTTATTGTGCTCCGATGACTATCAGTACCAATCGCATTACAACAGTACGATACTGACACAATTTCATAAAATGTTCGATATATGATGCCTTTATCAGACGACCGTTAAGTACTAGGCGTTGAGAAGGAACTCGTGTACAATTTAAAAATTGTTTTTTTACGTACGTTGTCGCCACGTTGACATATGGTAGAAATGAATAATCAACTACACAGTAACCTAAATGTCGACAAAAATGATCGTAATTGCAACTAACAGTACTCTACGTTACGGATATTGATAATGAACATACTCTGCGTTACAGTTTTACACACGACGACGGCACCGCCAGCCTCTAAAAGTTAACAATAATAACATGCATAAAATCAGACGACCAACGACACAAATACGTAGTCCGCGATAGTGTGTTGTTTCGAACAGGTGTACCACAAAAGGTAAACATTTGGCTCCACCAGGAAACCTGACTGATTTCGCAGGGCAAGTGTAAATCGGAACTTGTTGCAGAACAGAAGCAGTAAATATTGTGCTGGTGTATATGTTTTTTGTTCACAAAGTTACTGAGCAATTTATAATGCAACAGTGCGAATGTTTGCGATTTCAGATGACCCTGTAACGTCAGGAGAAACATTTATCATGTAATAAGAAGCTATGCAAATAACCGCATGACCATCCGTGTTATTATTCAATACTGCGGCGAAGTGTATTGTTGAATGTTTGGCTTCAGAATTAGGATATGAAAAAGTGATTTTCAATTATGACATGTTCTTCGAACATTGAAAATACAATGCAACAAAATGAATCACCTACAAGAACTAACCAGCGTGGTATTACAGACAACAGTTTACACGGATCTCCGCTTCATCGTTTACAGAATATTCGTCAGAAGATTCCAGTATTCAGAGATTTTAAGGAATATGTGTGTGGATGGGGGGCCGCTTTTATTAACATTACAGTGACATATCCTATTTATAAAATAATATTTAGGCAGGTTAGTATAAATTGTGGCATACAACACATTACCTGAATCTAAGCATTTATCATGTTTCGTTCGTAATATTTCTCATTGCCTTGAAGGGGACTGCAGGAAGCCTTGATCAGTTGAATTGCAAGTTTTGCTGCCCCTAGACATTGCTTTTTTTCGTGTTCTTCCAAAGAGAGGGCTTCTTGCTTGAAATCTAGAACTCGTTTTCTGGATAGGGACACATATATGTTCCTAGAAATTGATTCATTATTGTTTTGTCGTCCTGTGATTAATCTGCATTAACTTGTGTAATGAAAAGTATCTCTCTCAAAGGCAGTGGAGTAAAACTGTGAAAATTACTAATGTAATTGTTATATGTTTTAGCAGTAAATTCCGTAAAGTTACTGATAACCATCTTAACGTGATAAGAATATTAACTTACGCATATTTTTGTTTGGTTATTTATTGCAGATGCTTCATGGAGTTGGAATAAAAAGTGCATTCCAACAACTTTCAAATGAAGGAATATATTTCTTGTATCGCGGAATTCTGCCTCCATTGTGTCAGAAAACACTATCACTGTCGCTTATGTTTGGTTTGTATGAAGAATGCCGAAGGCCATTAGAAGATGCAAGGTTTTCCGCAATCACATCAAAAAGTATTGCTGCTATGATTGCTGGGTCAGTTGAAGCTATCTTTATGCCATTTGAAAGAATACAAACATTGCTCCAGGATCGTCATTATCACAACAAATTCAAGAACACAAGTGATGCTCTGAGGCACATAGTGATACATCATGGATTTAGTGAATGTTACAGGGGTCTAATACCAATTCTGCTACGGAATGGCCCATCCAATGTGATGTTTTTTTTATTGCGGGATGAAGCAAAAGAAGCCTTTCCAAAATCAGTTTCTTGGTACAGGCAGATGTGTCAGGATTTTGTGAGTGGTGCTGTCATAGGTGCATTCACAAGTACTGTGTTTTATCCTTTGAATGTTATAAAAGTTCAAATGCAGTGTCGAATAGGTGGAGAATATCAGAGTGTTTGGGTTGTTTTGTCACAGATTCATGGCGATCGTGGTTTAAAATCAATTTATAGTGGCGTACATCTGAACTACACAAGAGCATTTATGAGTTGGGGTGTCATTAACGTAGCCTACAGTTTCCTGAAGAAGATAATGGATGAATGGGATGTAGTTACGTACTGAATCTCGTATTTTAACATTAAGTATTCATATTTATTCGCTTAGACGTTTAGCGAAGTACACATCCCGCCAAAGAAACAGTATTTTATTCACATTGTGACAGCAAGCTTTGGTTTTTACAAGGTTGGTAATACGAAGTGACAGGAGACGGACGGAGTGAACGGCAGGCTCCAATCAAAATTAGTCACGTCTTTTAAAAATCAAAATGGAGCTGAGCAGAGAGGCAGGAATGAGTGCCGGAGTAGTATTACTGGTGTTTTGTTTCTTTTTACATGTAAATATTATATCGGGTAAGCAGACTGCTATATATTTGTAAAACAAACCATAAACGAACAAGCCAGAGATTATAATTGCTTTTATTTTGCGTTAATACATGTCAACATAGGTCGTGCTAGTCAGTATGTGACTTGTGGCTCCGTAATAAAGCTGATGAACGTGGATTTTAAAGTTCGTTTACATTCCCATGACGTGAAATATGGCACAGGAAGTGGACAGCAATCCGTAACAGGCACAGAAATGCAAGAGGACGTGAACTCTCATTGGACAATAAAAGGAACGACGGGAAAACATTGTATCAGAGGGTATGTAGAAGAATTCGTTATTTTCACCTATTACGTTGCATTTAATCTACTACTTGTGTTCTTGAATTATTAACCAGGTCTGCAAACCAAATGGTGAAACCAATCTCAAGATTGGTTGATACATCTCCCTCTCTGCACTAGTCTTACCCTGTACAGGCCTCTTCATATCTGTATAGTTACTTCAACCCACGTCGCTATTAACCAGCTTACTATATTCATGCCTAGGTCTCCATGTACAGTTTTTACCATTCTCACTTCCCTCCAGTTACCATATTGACTGTTCCTTAATGTCTCAGGATATGTCCTATCAACATATCCTATCTTTTAGTCAATTTGTACCATAAATTAATTTTTTACCCAGTTTGATTCAACAGGTTACCTCATTAGTTATTTAATCTACCAGTTTAATCATTAGCATTCTTTTTGTGTCACCAAATTTCAGAAGCTTCTGTTCTCTTCTTGTGTGAACTGCTTGCCATCCTCACTTCCTCTGTGCAAAGGTTATCTATTTATTTATTTACATTTAGGGTCTGTAGGGCTGTGGATCAGTTGATAGAAACATCTCACATGTTAAATTATTTTGTTTATTTATTTACATTAAAAGACACTCTTATGAATGTAGTGTATGTATAAAACATTATTAGCAGGGTCTCTGTGATGACTAGATTTATTTCTGTTTTGAATATCTGTTTTATTCAAACAGTTTGAACTGTTTTTTCTTTTTTTAAAAAAAAATCCTAATATGGCTGCTTGATGTCTCAAGCACAGCCTTAATGAAAATGTATGCAAATTGTATCACATAGATGCCCACATTATAAAGTTGTGAATACCCAACAGCATCAACAGCGGAGAACAGATTTTGAGCCAAAGTAAATTTTATTAGCATCAATATCTTTCCGTTTTATTTCTGTAGTGAAAAATTCATTAAATATGGTCCAAATGTGGACATTCAAACTGTGTTACAGGTCAGTTTGTTACCACAATCTTTATTTCACACTTAACACCTGTCTGCTACCTCAACACACAATCAGATTATCTTCCAACCAAACCTTATGGTAAAGTCAACCAGTATGACATAAGAAGATATATCTTTGAAGAAAGTATCTGGTGATCAATTGATCTCTTGTTTAGCTCAAAGCTTAAGTTAGGATCAAAGATTGTGGTTTGGTTTTGAGTTGGAAAATCCTAAAAACGACAGTCTTGATTACATTTACTGAACAGTTCAAGCAATTATTTGTAAGACAGGTTATGTATGTCATTCCTCCCCCCATGAACCATGGACCTTGCCGTTGGTGGGGAGGCTTGCATGCCTCAGCGATACAGATAGCCGTACTGTAGGTACAATGACAATGGAGGGTATCTGTTGAGAGGCCAGACAAACGTGTGGTTCCTGATAAGGGGCAGCAGCCTTTTCAGTAGTTGCAGTGGCAACAGTCCGGATGATTGACTGATCTGGCCTTGTAACACTAACCAAAACAGCCTTGCTGTGCTCCTACTGTAAACGGCTGAAAGCAAGGGGAAACTACAGCCGTAATTTTTCCTGAGGGCATGCAGCTTTACTGTATGGTTAAATGATGACGGCGTCCTCTTGGGTAAAATATTTCGGAGGTAAAATAGGCCCCCTATTTGGATCTCCACGTGGGGACTACTCGGGAGGATGTCATTATCGGGAGAAAGGAAACTGACGTTCTACAGATTGGAGCGTGGAATGTCAGATCCCTTAATTGGGCAGGTAGGTTAGAAAATTTAAAAAGGGAAATGGATAGGTTAAACTTAGATATAGTAGGAATTAGTGTAGTTTGGTGACAGGAGGAACAAGACTTCTGGTCAGGTGAATATAGGGTTATAAATACAAAATCAAATAGGTGTAATGCAGGAGTAGGTTTAATAATGAATAAAAAAATAGGAATGCAGGTAATTCACTACAAACAGCATAGTGAATGCATTATTGTGGCCAAGATAAACACGAAGCCGTCACCTACCACAGTAGTACAGGTTTATATGCCAACTAGCTCTGCAGATGACGAAAATATTGATGAAATGTATGATGCGATAAAAGAAATTATTATGATAGTTAAGGGAGACAAAAATTTAATAGTCATGGGTGATTGGAATTCGATAGTAAGAAAAGGAATAGAAGGAAACGTAGTAGGTGAATATGGTAAAGGAGTAAGGAATGAAAGAGGAAGCCGCCTGGTAGAACTTTGCACAGAGCATAACTTAATCATAGCTAACACTTGGTTCAAGAATCATGAAAGGTTATATGCATGGAAGAGGCCTGTAGATACTGGAAGGTTTCAGATAGATTATATAATGGTAAGACAGAGATTTAAGAACCAGGTTTTAAATTGTAAGACATTTCCAGGGGCAGATGTGGACCACACTCTGTTGGTAGCGTTGAGAGATGAAATGGTGAAGGCAGCAAAGGATCAAGTTGGTAAAAAGACGAGGGCTAGTAGAAATCTTTGGGTAACAGAAGATATGTTGAATTTAATTGATGAAAGGAAGAAATGTAAAAATGCCGTAAATGAAGCAGGCAAAAAGGAATACAAGCATCTCCAAATGAGGTCGACAGGAAGTGCAAAATGGCGAAGCAGGGATGGCTAGAGGACAAATGTAAGGATGTAGAGTCATATATCAGTAGAGGTAAGATAGATATTACCTACAGAAAAATTAAAGAGACTTTTGGAGAAAAGAGAACCACTTGTATGGATATCAAGAGCTCAGATGTAAAACCAGTCCTAAGCAAAGAAGGGAAAGCAGAAAGGTGGAAGGAGTATATAGAATGTCTGTACAAGGGTGATGTACTTGAGGACAATATTACGGAACTGGAAGAAGACATAGATGAAGATGAAGTGGGAAATATGATATTGCGTGAAGAATTTTACAGAACACTGAAAGACCTAAGTCAAAACAAGGCCCTGGGAGTAGACAACATCCCAGTAGAACTACTGATAGCCTTGGGAGAGCCAGCTCTTACAAAACTCTACCATCTGGTGAGTAACATGTAAGAGACAGTCGAAATACCCTCAGACTTCAATAAGAATATAATAATTCCAAGCCCAAAGAAAGCAGCTGTTGACAGATGTGAAAATTACCGAACTATCGGTTTAGTAAGTCACACCTGCAAAATACTAACACCAATTCTTTACAGACGAATGGAAAAACTGGTAGAAGCCAACCTCGGGGAAGATGAGTTTGGGTTCCATATAAATGTTGGAACATGTGAGGCAATACTGGCTTATCTTAGAAGATAGATTAAGGAAAGACAAACCTATATTTTTTGCATTTGTAGACTTAGAGAAGGCTTTTGGCAATATTGACTGGAATACTTGTTTTCAAATTCTGAAGGTGGCAGGGGTAAAATACAGGGAGCGAAAGGCTATTTACAACTTGAACAGAAAGCAGAAGGCAGTTACAAGAGTCGATGGGGATGAAAGGGGAGCAGTCGTTGGGAAGAGAGTGAGACAGGGTTGTAGCCTTTCCCCGATGTTATTCAATCTGTATATTGAGCAAGCAGTAAAGGAAACAAGAGAAAAATTCAGAGTAGGAATTAAAATCCATGGAGAAGAAATAAAAACTTTGAGGTTCGCCGATGACATTGTAATTCTGTCAGAGGCAGCAAAGGACCTGGAAGAGCAGTTGAACGGAATGGGCAGTATATTGAAAGGAGGATATAAGATGAACATCAACAAAGACAAAATGAGGATAATTGAATGTAGTCAAATTTAATCGGGTGATGCCTAGGGTATTAGATTAGGAAATGAGACACTTAAAGTAGTAAATGAGTTTTGCTATTTGGGGAGCAAAATAACTGATGATGGTTGAAGTAGAGAGGATATAAAATGTAGACTGGCAATGGGAAGTAAAGCGTTTGTGAAGAAGAGAAATTTGTTACCATCGATTAGAAGAAGGGATCGGTTGGTAGGACCTGTTCTGAGGCATCAAGGTATCACCAATTTAGTATTGGAGGGTAAAAATCGTAGAGGAAGACCAAGAGATAAATACACTAAGCAGATTCAGAAGGATGTAGGTTGCAGTAGGTACTGGGAGATGAAGCAGCTTGCACAGGATAGAGTAGCATGGAGGGCTGCCTCAAGGTAGTCTCTAGACTGAAGAACACAACAACATGAATGTCATTACATGGTTCAACAGAAGCGTCCAATTCTACCCGTCTGCTTTGACCCATGATGTAATGGTGTTGTGATGTCTGACATCACTACAGTGCAGAGTTCTTGAATTGGTTGTTTTTGTAGATGTCACGTTATTGAATTTGATAGTGCTCTATGGTGGTGGATGTGGACGTGCTGAGTGTAATGCGTGGTACAGGATTCGTTGGAGTTCACAGTTGTCATTGTACTAACGTAGTTCTTAGTTTATGTAGTTGGTGCAGTAATGTGGGTTGTGCAAGTGTTTTCAGTGAGATATTAAGGATTTTTTGTTGGTGTGTTTGGCATTTTTGTTAGGTCCGAGTAGTTTGGTTTTGTGCAGAAATAAGTGTAACTTTTAGGTATGCGTATGACAGTGAAGTGCACGATTGTTTCATTACGTTCTGAGATGGGTGATGATATGATGTCCGTCATAGAGTTTCTACAGATGTTCAGGCTTATTGCTGAATGTGTTAGGTGTCACGTTCGTGGCAACAACATGAGGTTGACGAAAGTCCGGCGGCTAGGCCCTGAGGTGTGTGTGTGGGGGGGGGGGGGGGGGGGGGCGGCAACTTAGATGATATTGCCAGAGGTTTTCATTCGGAAGTAGCTTTTATTTTTGTTTTATTCTGTAGTAATTGTGATGTTTTGTGTGTTGTTTATTTATGGTAGGTCGGTTGTCTTTTAATTGATGTTGTGAGTATGGGCTATTTGGGTTTTTGAGTAGTTGGGGTTTTGGTTCCACTTTTTGGAGTTGTAGGTGTTGGTTTTAAGGTATTGATAGCTGCAGCTGAGCTATATGGGTCAAGGGAAATGTACAATTCCACTTTTTGGCGTTGTAGGTATTGGTTTTTTGGTATCGGTAGCTGCAGTTGAGATCTATAGGTCAAGGGAAATGTCCACTTCCTGTGATTTTGTTGGTTGTAATTTGTTGTAATATAAATGTTTTTCGATATTATTTGTTTTGGGATGGTACTTTGGATTGTCATTTCGGTTACAGTATAGGATCTTGCTAATCCATCTCCTACGGGATCAGGAGCTTAGTAGGAACACAACTGTCTGATTCTCAGAGGAAAACTTTTATTGACCCTTAACATGTTCTCATTGGTTGTTCGAGTTACAGTGTCAGTGATTTTATCATCAGGTAATTCTTCTTCCATTGTGCAGTCAACGTCAGTTGTACTGATGCGCTCCCTGATTTATTTAGATACTTCATCTTTATTTTCCTTAACACTTCGGTGGGTGCAGCTTTCATACTTCAATGAGTGGGCACGTTGTGGCTTTTGCACCACAATTAGTTTTACTTTTTAACCCAAGGAAAAATAATCATCCTATCAGTAATAAATAGGTAAAATGCATCAATTTCTTTTCCCGTAATTTCAGAATTTGCTTTTGGACCTGGCAAAACTTTAAGGATGTTCTTGGCCTTGGTTTTAGAAGAAGGAAGGGCTTTACTTACCCAAATAGTTTCTTTATCTTTTCCTACGTAAAATCAGTAATCCTATGTTTGTTGTCTCCCCTCTTCAACCAGGTGGTCATCTGTTTCCTCTGTTGATTATTCGGAGTCACTGCCGTGGTTGTCTTTTTCAGTGACTTCCTCTTCCATCTCAGATTCACATGAATTTGACAATTCTTGTAATTCTTCTTCTGACATTCTCGCAGTGCTTTCTCATAGTCTTCAGGACGTACAATTAGACGGTGCCTGTCAAATGCTTTCTTTTTCTCCATTTCCACGCTTTAATGAGACCTAATGAAAAACGTGTTTTTGTAAAAGTAATATATTGTAGCAAATCAATATCCAAGACTGTAAAAAGTAATGAAAATTGCATATGGGAACTTTAATTCGATTAGAATATTCTTTATATACTAATATAAAAGAAAGATTGCCTTGAGGCAAAAGAAAAACACAAGTATAGAAAATACTTACATCACAAGATGCGTAGTGGCAAACACACCACAAACACATCACTCACGTTTCAAACAACAATAGTGACAAAACTACTGAAACCATGAATAGGTCAAATGTAGTAAGTGGTGGCATCTGTTGAGAACAACAGATACATATCTACACATGGACGCAACTGTAAAGCTATCGGTGATACTAACAGAAAACTAAATCTTGCAGCTATCTGCTGCAGGTGCGCTCACCAAAAGGTTAATATTTGGACTCAGTTTGCACCAAATTTTTCAAACATTCATGCTGGCATTGTTTCTGAAGCTTCATCAATCATATAGATCATGCTTTTTATATTTATTAATTTCATTGATTGAAACAAGCTGCTGCCATCTTGAGTCATCTCTAAAATTGATCCATTGTTTTTTTGATGACATCACCTTTGCAGCCACTCATTGATCCTCTGGTCTATGGGTTGAATTAGACATGTTATATTGGCAGAAAGGAATAAAGCTTTTACTTCACCCTTTTCAAGTTCATCATCAGATGGATGAGATGTAGTACTGCCCAGTATCAATGACACATAGAGGTAGGATTTTTTTAGGTGTTTTGTAACAGCAGGAACAAACTTGTTATAAAACCATTCCTTAAGAATGAGCAGGCACTGTGGCAACTACAGCCATTATGAAATACACTAAATTTATTTACAGTTGTGTGTATGGTCATCCATCAGCTGTATAATGGAGTGACGACAATGAAAATCCATGCTAGACTGGGACTCGAACCTGGATTTCGCGCTTATCGTGAGTGGTTGCCTTACCATTTGGCTATTCAAGCATGACCAACGCTAGACCGAAACTTCCATATGTCGTTAACCATGTGTCTACAACCTGTACTCGTACATCCATTGTGTATATTCCCGTACAAGGGAGACATTTAATTGAAAGTCACTTGCTTGGTGTTGGCAGAGAAATACAATATTGCAGTGCATGTGTTATTCTAAATACGATGCAAAGTTCCTTCGAACATGGTGCGTAAATGGATGTATGAGTACAGGTTGTAGAGAGAAAGTTGACGGCATCAGGAAGTTTAGGTCTGGCCATAGGTCAAGCTCGTATAACCAAATGGTAAGGTGACCGCTCGCGATAAGTGGGAAATCTGGGTTCGAGTCCCGGTCCGGCACAGATTTTCATTGTAACATTCCATTATTCATCTGATGGTTGTCCATATTCACAATTGTGAATACATTTCATGTCTTCCTTAAAGAGGCTGAATTCCATCCATCTTGACTTTTGGTTACAATAATATACAGGTAGTGGTGTGATATTGAAGTTTTTGATAGCCCTTGGTCCCCCCCCCCCCCCCTTTTCAATCACAAACAATGGCATCTTGTGACTGTCATTAGCAGTACTACAGAGAGCAGTAGTTATTCTACCTTTGGCTAGTTTGCATCAGTTACAGATTGATTTTGTGGAGCATGGTTTCTTGTCAGGAGCATTTTGTAGTGTAAGGCAGACTCATTAATGTTATAAACTTGATCAGTGCTCAGCTTATGCTCATTAACCAAGTTTTCAAGATTTGAAACACATTCATTGGTAGTAGTTTCATCAGCAGACACCTCACCAGAAAGCATTGTATTTTGAATGCCATGTCATTTTTTCCACCAATGTATCTGTAAACTTTTCATTTTCGTTGTCTCCATCTAGTTTTTCATGCATAACTGATGCCTTTTATTTTCTATTGGCCCTAATAAAGTAGTTCTTTTTTTTCTCTCATGCACAAACCATTGTCTAGAATTTCTCTTTTAGGCTTCTTCAAGGTATTATGTATTTTCAGTCCTTTCTCATCATCTGTCATCATTGTTTTACTTTCAAGAGTTTGCCTACTGTTTTCTCCAGTCTTTACAATTGTTATACCAGCCCTTATCTTACTTGCAATGTTTTGAAGAGACGCTCTGTTTTCTAACCTTTCAAGAACTTTGTTTCTCTACTAAAGACAGTGTCTGTTTACATGAAATTGATAAAATAATTTAGTATTACACACTTTAATGTGTAAGAAGAAGACTGTCACTAATATATGAAACAAATATGTGTACAATAACACTTATTGATCAAATCAGAAAAAAGTTATTTCATACTAAAACTGATTGAACTATTGCACCTATCAATGGTCAACTGCCTAATGATCCATGTCATAGACAATGAACCATAAAAAAAAGAAAGGTAAAATTAAATCTCTAGTTATAAACAACATACATTGCTGATAATTCCAACCCCTAAAATAAATCTGTTTTTCATAAGAGCCAGCATCAAAGTGATACGCTAACAAACCACCAAAAATTATTCCAGTATTATTCTCACAAACAGCTGTCAAGAAGTACAATGACTCACTGACAGCACTCACAAACAATATAGAAACAAACCCCCAACATGACAGAGTGGTACCATATACTCAAACATGCCCTCTGCAAACACGATCAACTTCAAATAGGCTACATTATGCCACCATGACATCACACAACACAATTAGGTTACATCACGGGTGAAAGCAGTTGGTTCAGCAAACTTTGGTTGATCCATAATGGTCTACAGCTTTACTTTTGTTGTTAAAATAGTTATTTTGTTGACTTTTGTGAGTAACACCACAACTTTTTTGAATACATTGAATTTTTTGTTTTTATGTCGATGTTGCAATTTGACTGTATTGTTACCACAGATTGCTATAAAACATGCTGTATGTCTACAACTCTTTTTGCTCCTTATAAGCAGCTGTTTACATACCGTGTTGCTTTCCTTTCGCACTTCACAGCAAGTGCTGCCAATGAAGCTTCACTAAACACACATTTAATGGTACTGACCCTGATGTACTCTTACCAGTGGAACAAGTAGAAGGATTTGTATGTTTAGCGAACTAGATAAAGGGGCTGTAGTGTCATATCTCAGTAAGGAACTGGAAACATTAAGCCCTGCAGAGTAGCATGTAGGACTACTGTGGTGTAGAATAGTTGACCCTGTTTTTGACAAGATATGTACCCAGAACTATTCCTGTTGGAAAGGATACTCATTTGCATACAGTGACTGCAAGAAATGGACACTATTTTGTAACAGATGTAAAAGGAAACACAGGACTATAGATGGGGAGATAGAGTGAAATGAAATGCTTAAACCCTTCAACAACTATTTCAGCAGAATGTTATCAAAGGATTTCTCACAAGCCCCAAAGAAATTCTGATCATATGTAAAGGCAGTTAGTGGTTGCAAAATTAGTGTCCAGGCATACAGGGGTGGGACAACTGAAATTGAGGGTTGCAAAACAAAAATGGAAATACTTAACTCCATTTTCAAATGTTCCTTTACAGTGGAAGGTTGAGGCCTGTTCCTTAATTTACTACTTACACCACTGCAAAGATGAATGATACAGATAGTAGTGTCAGTGGCGTTAAAAAATGGCTGAAATCGCTAAAATGAAGCAAAGCTCCAGGGCCCGATGAAATTTATATCAGATTATATTTGAATTATCAGCTGAGTAGGCTCCTCTTTTAATAATAATCTACCATAGATCCTGCAGGTGATGAAATGTGCTCAGTAATTACAAGAATGCATAGATTGCACCTATCTACACGAAGGGTAGCAGAAGTGGTCCACAGTACCAATCCCAGTACCCGTGACATCTGCTTGTAGAATCTTGGAACACATCCTTAACTCAAACATAACATAATGACCTCCTCCATGCCAACTGGCATGGATTCTAAAAGCCTCAGTCATCTGTTAAATAATTCTCACTTTTCTCACGACATCATGAAAGTCAGGGATCAAGGCACCTATCAATTCCTTGAGCTCTGTAAAGCATTTGACTGAGTACAATACCTACACTTACTATTGACAGTGTGATGATATGGGGTATTTATTTATTATTTGTTTATTTCATTAACAGTACGAGTAACCCATCGCCTTGTAATGTAAGGTGGGTGGGATGCTTCTGAATCTAATAGCAAAGACTTCTCGTTGTTACAGTCTGTTTGGTATTCAGTTGTTAATGCTTTTGTTAAATATTATAAAGAACATAATATATAAAGATTTCTGTGAGATTACAGCGAATTGAATGCTTAACAATTGTTAAAATGGTTTCATATAATTTGTTACTACCTAGTTGATGAGAATATAATTTATATAATGCAGATGTCAAAGAAAAATAAAATAAAAGAAAATGTAACACAATGAGTGTGGTTACGAATAATTTGTAATATATAGAGGGAAGCTGTATTTGGGTGAGTAATACAGTCTTAAGTAGCATGTTGGTTAATAATGGCCTATTTCTACCTATTTCAGGTGAGAAGGTCTTGGTACAACCTCAAGGTATTCTCATCTGAAATGGTTTGTGCTAATTTCTGTTTACACATGGGGTGTCAAGATAATTTGTAAGTGGATTGAGGATCTCTTGGCAGTGAGAATGGACAGTGTAGACAGATGTTGAGGTAGCTTCTGGTGTGCCATTGGGAAGGGGCTGGAACCATTGCTGTTCATGATTTATATTAATGACCTTTGCAGACAATGTTAATGCTAACCTTAGGCTTTTTGTAGATGATACAGTTATCTACATCCTAGTACTGTCTGAAAAAGCTGCACAAATATTCATTTGGATTTTGAAAAAATGTCAAAGTGATGCAGAGATTAGCATTTTCCTTGAAATGTTCAAAAATTTAAAATTGTGCTGTTCACCAAAAAAGTAATGTCTTATGACATACATCAAAAAGTCACAATTGAAATTGATCAGCTCGTACAAATACCTGGGTTTAACAATTTGTTGGTATAAGAAATGGAATGACCTTCCAGGCTCATTCGAAAGTGAAGCATGTGACATACCTTCGTTTATTGTTAGAATATTAGGGAAAATGCAGTCAGTTCACAAAAGAGATTGCTTATAAAAAACCTTGTGTGACCCTTCATAGAATATCAGTCAAGTGAGTGGGTCTTGTACTAAGTATGGCTAACAGAATATTGAATGTATACAGAGAAAGGCAGGCTGAATGGTAACAAGTATGTTTGACCTGTGGGAGACAGAGAGATGCAGAAGAAACTGAACTGCCAGATCCTTGAAGATAGGTGTGTGGAACGCCAGACGCTTGAAGACAGGTGCAAACTGTCCTGAGAAAACCTGCTTACAGAGTTTCAGTAACCAGCTTTAAATAATAAATCTAGGAATATACTGCAACTCTGTGTGCAAGATTAGACTAATTACAGCACATACCGATGATTTTAAGTAGTCACTCTTCCCAAAGTTCATATGCAGATGGAACAGGAAGATGCCCTAATATCTGGTACAATGAGGAATACTGTATGCCATGGATTTCACGGTGGTGTGTATTGTATGGTTATAGATGTAGAATAGTGACATTTTTCCTCCTTGGCATGTAGGACGAAGTTAAACTGTTGAGAAGATTATTCAGCTGAGATCTTAGCTTGTCAGTGTATTTGTCGTTTGTGTGGAGTTACGATAATTCTGCAAATTCTAGCCCCCTCCCTTTGTCGTGCCCTTGTAATTAGGAGAAAAAAACTTGTAATTCCTAGTTATCTGGGCTGTGTTGTAATTCAATTTCTTGAATGGCTGTACTACTTTTGTTTTTCTTTGCTCAACGAAATTTGAGCACATGGAAGGTATGTGGATTACTGTCGTGGAACCAGATGGTAGTGTGTTTGAAGCAGTGAACTTGCATTTGGGAAGAATTTGTGTCAAATTCCCATCTGATAAGTCAGATTGCTTGAACTCACATTTGAAAATAGATTGAATGAAATCCCAACCTGGTCCTCCAGATTGCTTTTCAATGGTTTACCAAAACTGCTTAAAGCAATGACAGTTTCCAGTAAATCGGAAGGCTGTGTGCAAATGGTGGTGTTTCATGATATGATAATCTCTTTACAGTTTTCTACATTGAAAACCTTTTCTTTGATTTGTTATTAAAAACTGTAGGGATCCCACACCACTCCTCCAAATTGGACGACAACTGGAGCTTCCTGAAGCTGTTGGCAAGACTTTTTAATTGTATGTTGGGTTAACCAACCTTTGCAAAGAAAAATTGTTTATGCATTAGGAGTCATCGGAAAATAACTAATAATATTGTAGAAGTCAGTTTTTAAATGCATCTGTTTATATCTCGTTTATGTGGTGAGTAGCAGTCTGTCCACTTCATAGTGAGGTATGTATAATGTTTACTGACTGGAGTCTTTCTTCTCCCTGCATAGGGCTGTCAGCGGATATTCAAAATATACAGAGAATGGCAGCATGTATGTCCACAGGTTTGTTTGACTCGTGGAAGAGCATCAGAGAGATGCTGAAATATCTGAACTGGGAGATACTTGAAGATAGACACAAAGTAAATCATAAAAGCCTATTTACATGTTTGCAAGAACCAGCATTAGGTGAGGATTGTAGGAATATAAAACAACCAACTATATACCTCTCTTAGGGGCCACAACTACTAGATTGTATGCACATACAGGCATTTAAGCAATCATTCTTCCTACATTCCATACACAAATGTAATCGAAAGCAGTCCTAATAAACGTTACAGCAGTAAGTATTCAAGTAATTCCTAGTGGTTTGCTGAACGTGGATGTAGGAAGTTCCTTTTACTTCCATATTTTAATGAAGAAAACTACTCTGACCTTGATAATTGTTACATGCATGAGTGCAACGTTTTTGTCAAGCTACACAATCCCATTAATCAAATACAAATCCTTTATAACTTTCCCTTATTTAACTAAAATGAAATTAAATGGTCATATAAAAGCAATAGTGGTCTTACCAGAGATGTTGCC
This sequence comes from Schistocerca cancellata, assembly GCF_023864275.1. Lineage (NCBI taxonomy): Eukaryota > Metazoa > Arthropoda > Insecta > Orthoptera > Acrididae > Schistocerca > Schistocerca cancellata. Next base: position 471,766,059 of record NC_064627.1, read on the forward strand.
ATGTTGTTTGTTAATTGATCCTATGCTGAAATATGATGAATACGCTTCTCTCCTTACACCATCATTTTTTGAATGAAGAAATACTTACTGTATGTATCTGAAGGTTAAAAAGTCTGATTTTTTTGGTCAGTCACTGTAGATTGATTGTCAGTTTGGAGACCAGGTATTTGCTTCAGCTATCTCATTTGCTTTGAATGAGTGACTCAATGGTTCCCTTTACAGTGTCATTTGTAGGTTAACATTCACAAGACGGTTGTCCTGTGCTCATTTGCAGCAAACAGCAGATGTTTGCTGTGGTGTGTGTGTGTGTGTGTGTGTGTGTGTGTGTGTGTGTGTGTGTGTGTGTGTGTGAGAGAGAGAGAGAGAGAGAGAGAGAGAGAGAGAGAAGATGAAGGCTGCCAGTGGGGAAGATGTATGTTAACATTTACACTTTTCGTGTTGAAATGTTACTAATGATTTCATCTGTAAAATGAATATTGGTTGTGGTGACGAATTATACTAATTACTCGTGTTGTTTCAATGGCCATCTCTTCATTTTCTGCTTACATGTGTTTCTATTATTGATTTACAAAGCACTTCTCTGATACCCATATTGAAATACAGAGTAGGTCATAAGGCAGTTGTAAAAAATGTATTTGATGCAGTAATACTAAACAAATAAAAATATAAGGACATTCTGAAAAGTAATGCCTCAAAGTTTTTTTATGTGAAAACACTTAAAGCTGTTTCAGTAACACATATGTTACTAACATTCTAAACCTTCATTCTTCAAGTCTGCATATTTATTTCTCAACAGAGCCATTCTGACGATAAATGCCAGTAAACACATTTCTCCCAACGAGAGACCATTTTGTTGATACCATAACTGTAGAATGTTTGACTTCATTGTTGGGCCCCAAACTCACCTCTGCTTGCACCACTTCATCACTATCGAATTGAACTCCTCGGAGGTATTTTTTAAGCTCTGGAAACATATGAAAATTGGTTGGGGCCATTTTGGTACTATATGGAGGTGTTGGATTGTTGCAGATAATGCAGCCCTTGTACATAGTCTGGCATTGTCATGATGGAGAGGGTGATCCATGTGGGGATGAGCTCTTCAAATTCGAAACTAGATTACAGCATGCTGGTTCTCATACAGTGACATATTTACGTTACAGACCAGGATATTAAACACTACAATTCAGAGCCCTATATTGCCAAAGGGTTGCAAATATGTAGACAAGAAGAATAAAAAAGTGTAACATTAATAATGTTCGTTTTATTTAAAACACAATATTTCAGTGCCCTGACTCGGCATCTTCAATAGGTAATCCCTCGGTCTCAGGGAGCAGCTGATGAAGTAGTGAAGTTACAGCATCAAAATGTGTGTTGGGAAGATGCAGAACACCTAATCTCGACAAGGTGACAATAAATTGCTGAGAAAGTCTAAGAGATTACACCACGTAAAGTAAACCAAACATGTCTCTAATCTTTTAACTTTTTCAACAGCTTGCAATGCATATTGTCAGCTAAACTGCTCAAGATGTAATTGTTGCACAAGTGACTAGCATAGGAAAGAAATCAAGGCAGTATATGATTTTGCAATACAGATTAATCCATCAGTCGGAACTTTAATACGTTGACATGAAATATTTTATAACCATTTCTATAGCACAGTTCTTATGGTAATTTGTGAATAATGACTATTTTACTGACAGTGAATCAGTTCCTTGATTATTTCCAGTAGTCATCCCAAAAATGTGAAGCATCTGTTGGGTGATGAAAACAAATATTTTCTTTAGTTCAGACACACCTGATAAAAGAAAAAAATATTGCATTTAGGCATGTTACAGTAACTAGGGAACTGGGGTGGAATAAGAAATGGTCATGGCAGTTGTTCTGCATACTGTGCAGGGCACCATGAAACCTGGGGATGCAAACTGACATTGCGCAAATGATTGAAATTCTTCAATAGTATTCCATTGATAAACCTAAAAAAAAAAAAAAAAATGACAAACAGCTATCGGAAATTATATTGTCCAACAGTTTTCTGAAAAATGCTTTACCAAGTCAAAAAATGTTGTTATCAAGTGGCTAAATCTTGTCCTCCTAAAGACAGACGTGATGTTAAGTCCAGGCCAAGAGTCCAACAAAAGCTGTGAATTATTTGCCAGAAGTGGTAAGAAGGCATTTTGGATGTAGCATTGAAAATTACTCTCTTCCATTTTTCCAGATTTTGTTATGTCTGTTCCAAAGTTTTTGCAGTTAAAGAGACCTTTTTTAAAATTGTTGGTCCTAATTTGCCTTGAGTTTCCTAAAGACAGGCATGAAGCTGTGGAAATGGTAATGCATTGGTATTTATTACCGGCATTGTTGTATTGTCGTATGTGTCAAGTCCATGGCAAATGGGACGGGAACTGAAATTGAGGGTAACAAAGCAAAAGCCAAAATTCTTAACTCAGTTTTTCAAGTATTCCTTTATAAAGGAAAACCAGGAGAATTGCCTCAATTTAATCCTCATACTACTGAAAATATGAAGGAAATAAGTATTAGTGTCATGGGTGTTGAGAAACAACTGAAATCATTAAAATTGAACAAAGCTCCAGGGCTCGACAGAATCCCTGTCAGGTTCTGTACTGAAGTTATGGCTGAGTTAGCCCCGCTTCTCAGTATAATCTATTGTAGATCCCTTGAACGAAAAACTGTGCCCAATTCTTGGAAAACAGCATCGGTCCCACTTCTCTACAAGAAGGGCAGTAGAAGTGAAACGCAAAAGTACCATCCAGTATCCTTGATATCAATTTGTTGTGGAATCTTAGAACATACACTATGTGATAAAAAGTATCCGGACACCTACAAAAGCATACGTTTCTCATATTAGGTGCATTGTGCTGCCACATACTGCCAGGTGCTCCACATCAGTTATCAGTGACCTCAGTAGTCATTAGACATCGTGAGAGGGCAGAATGGGGCGCTCCGCGGAACTCACGAACTCTGTACATGGTCATGTGATTGGGTGTCACTTGTCATATGTCTGTACGCAAGATTTCCACACTCTTAAACATCCCTAGGTCCACTGTTTCCAATGTGATAGTGAAGTGGAAACATGGAGGGACACGTACGGCACAAAAAGCGTACATGCCGACCTCGTCTGCTTGAGAATTAGGGGAAATCAATTGGACTGTAAATATAACTTTTTACGTCCTTAATAGGTCAGTAACATCCTTCTGAATCTGCTCATTGTATTCATATCTTGGTATCCCTATGCGATTTTTGCTCTCCACATGCCCTCCAATACTAAATTGTGATCCCTTGATGCCTCAGAATATGTCCTACCAACCAATCCCTTCTTCTAGTCAAGTTGTGCCACAAATTTCTGTTGTCCCCTATTCAGTTCAGTACCTCCTCATTAGTTACATGATCCTCATTAGTTACATAATCTTCAGCATTCGCCTGTAGCACCACATTTCAAAGGCTTCTGTTCTCTTCTTGTCTAAACTATTTACCGTCCATGTTTCATTTCCATACATAGCTACACTCCATACAAATACTTTCAGAAAAGCTTAAAAGTAAGTTTTGAAATAAAGTATAGTTTATAGTAAGTAGCTAGCCTATAGGTAGTATTTTACTTACGGTATACTACTGCAAAATAATTACAGATTTGCTCTCATTCACTGTATGTAACTCGGGCACTTTGTTCAAATTCTGAGGACACTTGAAACACTTTTTGGAGTATTTTCAGTTTTGTCAGAATGTGACTATTCCTGAAAACAATAATTTAAACTGAAGAAGGTCCAAATAAGTCCTTTTTTCTTACTGTATTTACTCGAATCTAAGCTGCACTTTTTTACTGGTTTTTGTAATCCAAAAAACCACCTGCGGCTTAGAATCAATTGCAAAGTAAGCGGAAGTTCTGAAAAATGATGGTAGGTGCCGCCACAACTAACTTCTGCCGTCGAATATATGTACCGCTATACAGGCATGCTTTGCAGGCATAAAGATAAATACTGGCACCAAAACCTCTGCGTCAGTAAATAAATTAAAAGAAAAGGGAGAAGAATGTAAGCATTATGCCATGTATTCTTTCGTGTTTGCTGCTATCTCATTTAAATCCTGTCTGCCTAATAAACTACGAAACTAGAGTGAGACAACAGCAAAAAAATATATATATTTTTTTAATTGTAAGCGGCAGAAGCACGCACAGAAGCAAGCCTTGCCACGAGTGGCGACAGGTCATGGACACACTTATCAGAATGCGACAAACAATGCATGACACAGCACAATAATGCATTTTCAGCTTAGAGTGACGTAAACACCTATAACAAAAAGAACGGCACTTATTAGTTCAAAGCAAAATAAGCAATAGATTCAAACCAGATGAAGCACCTGAAAAAGGAAGGGTACCCGTATAAATACGGACGGAGCACCTGACACACAGCAATGGCTACTTGGTAAAGCTTAACTCGAACTATACTACTGTAGCTGTATCTTCATTCATTCAACCTAAATTGTGTCTCATGTTACAATGGACCAACTTCGTTTCGATTTGGAGGTGTGGCCTAAAATTTTCTCTCCCCTTGAATTTTGAGTCTCAAATGTCAGGAGCGGCTTCGATTCGGGAAATTTTTTCCCTTGATTTACAGTCTCATTTTTCAGGTGCGGATTAAATTCGAGTGCAGCTTAGATTCGAATAAATACGGTAATCATCTTGCAACTGTTCAATTGCCTATTGTCTGTAACACTGTAAATAACTCAGAGACAAGGTTGTGATGCTTCTCACTCAACCATGTAAACTTGGATGACTGTCAGATGGTCAGACCAGTGTTGCCAATTCCAATTAAATAAATAACCCATAGAATTGCATGAACTACTTGAAATTACCAGCCGTTCACTCAAAATTTCATCTACTACTTATTTGCAGTAATAGCAATAACATTAATATTTACTTAGAATAACTGGAATTAGAGTCAAAAAAGTTTATTCGTAATGATTTTAGTTTGGGATGTGTCACACACTAATTCCAATTCCACAGTTCTAAGAATCGTGGATTCTCTAGGAATCGACTAATATCAGAATCAAACAATTCTAGCACCTTGGGCATTAATTCTTTGGTATTAAATCTTTTTTTATATTTAGTGTTCTCATTTTATCTTGCAGTCATAAGAAGGTAGGTAAAGAAAAGAGGAGAAAAGAAAACTATAATCTGCCTCAAATGTTGCCACATCTGACAATAAAAATTCCTCCCTCCCCTCCCCTCCCCCTCCCCAACCCACTGAGAATAGTGTAACATTTAAGAATGCATTTATCATCAAGAAACACATCCAGATGTTTAATACATTCTGTAATAGTTTTGTTATTAACAGTCATTCTACAATAATATTCAGAGATCTGACAGAGCTCTGACATAAGGACAATGTTTTTCGTACCGGCTTATCACTACAGAGCTGTTCAACTCTCTCTCTCTCTCTCTCTCTCTCTCTCTCTCTCTCTCTCTCTGTGTGTGTGTGTGTGTGTGTGTGTGTGTGTGTGTGTGTGTGTGTGTGTGTGTGTGTGTGTGTGTGTGGGGGGGGGGGGGGGGGGGGAGAGAGAGAGAGAGAGAGAGAGAGAGAGAGAGAGAGAGAGAGAGAGAGAGAGAGTAGAACTGGTAAAGGGCATAGTAGAAGATACACGGCTGGTAAAGGGCATAGTAGAAGATACACGGCTGTCAGCAACATGCACCTTCCATTGGTTCAGCAAGTTGGAATTCAAGTAAAATAAACCAACCATGCTTCTCTCTTCATTCCTTTAATTCCTTGTAATAAAAATAAGTGTAAACATTTACTAATTCTAATGTCTGGAGTATCACCCCATTTCCTTCTTTTAATTGGTAAATCTCTCCCGATGAACCATGAGCCTAGCCATACAATAGGTGCAGCCACAACAGAGGGACATCTGTTGAGAGGCCGGACAAACGTGTGATTCCTGAAGAGGGGCAGCAGCCTTTTCAGTAGTTGTGAGGGCAACAGTCTGGATGATTGACTGATCTGGCCTTGTAACATCAACCAAAACGGCTTTGCCGTGCTGGTACTGCGAATGGCTGAAAGCAAGGGGAAAATACAGCCGTTATTTTTACCGAGGGCATGCAGCTTTACTCTATGGTTAAATGATGATGGCGTCCTCTTGGGTAAAATATTCCGGAGGTAAAATAGTCCCCCATTTGGATCTCCAGGTGGGGACAACTCAGGAGGCTGTCGTTATCGAGATAAAGGAAACTGGCGTTATACGGATCGGAGCGTGGGATGCAAGATTCCTTAATTGGGCAGATATGTTAGAAAATTTAAAAGGGGAAGTGGATAGGTTAAAGTCAGATATAATGGGAATTTGTTCAGTGGCAGTAGGAACAAGACGTCTGGTCAGGTGAATAAAGGGTTATAAATACAAAATCAAATAGGGGTAACACAGGAGTAAATTTAATAATGAATAAAAAAAATATGAGCGGGGATAAGCTACTATGAACAGCATAGTGAACACATTATTGTAGCCAAGATAGACACGAAGCCCACACCTACCACAGTAGTACGGGTTTATATGCCAGCTAGTTCCGCAGATGATGAGGAGATTGAAGAAATGTATGACGCGATAAAAGAAATTATTCAGATAGTCAAGGGAGACGAAAATTTAATAGTCATGGGGGACTGGAGTTTGATAGTAGGGAAAGGAAGACAAGGAAAGGTAGTTGATGAATATGGGCTGGGGTAAGGAATGAAAGAGGAAGCCGAATGGTAGAATTTTGCACAGAGCATAACTTAATCATAGCTAACATTTGGTTTAAGGATCGTGAAAGAAAGTTGTATATGTGGAATATGCCTTGAGGCACTGGAAAATTTCAGATAGATAATATAATGGTAAGACGCACATTTAGGAACCATTGTTTTAAATTGTAAGACATTTTCAGGGTCAGATGTGGACAGTTTATTGTTTATGAACTATAGATTAAAACTGAAGAAACTGCAAAAAGGTAGGAATTTAAGGAGATGGGACCTGGATAAACTGAAACAACCAGATGTAGAGAGTTTGAGAGAGAACATTAGGGACTAATTGACAAATACAGGGGAAAGAAATACAGAAGAAGAAGAAGAAGAAGAAGAAGAAGAATGGGTAATTTTGAGAGATGAAATAGTCAAGGCAGCAGAGGATCAAGTTGGTAAAAAGACGAGGGTTGGTAGAAATCCTTGGGTAACAGAAGAGATATTGAGTTAAATTGATGGAAGGGGAAAATATAAAAATGCAGTAAATGAAATGGGCGAAAAGGAATACGAACGTCTCAAAAATGATATCGACAGGAAGTGCAAAATGGCTTAGCAAGGATGGCTAGAGGACAAATTTAAGGATGTAGAGGCATATATCACTAGGAGTAAGATAGATACTTCCTAAAGGAAAATTAAAGAGACATTTGGAGAAAAGAGAACTACCTGTATGAATATAAAGAGCTCAGATGGAAAACCAGTCCTAAGCAAAGAAGGGAAAGCAGAAAGGTGGAAGGAGTATATAGAATGTGAATTGTAAAGTTTTCCCGGTGAATTGACTGTTCAAACAAATTTCGGGCTTGCAGCCGGTCGTCGTTCAATACTTCGCACGATATTTCAACTGGGCACCTGCCAGTCATCTTCAGGTGAGCTGTCGCAGACTGGTGATAATGTCCTCCGCTCCACAGTATATAGCGTACTGTAACTATTCTGCGCATGCGTCAAAAACTTGATAGTTGAACCAACACTGCCCGCCGGCAGCGCCCTCGCTGGTGGAATAGCTCAAATCGAAGACGACAGAGTGCGTTGACGGCCGTGGCAAACAGCAATGCAGAGGGCGACTGAGTTCCGCTATTCCACCAGCGAGGGCACTGCCGGCGGGCAGTGTTGGTTCAACTATCAAGTTTTCGACGAATGCGCAGAATAGTTACAGTACGCTATATATTGCGGAGCGGGGGACATTATCGCCAGTCTGCGACGGCTCACCTGAAGATGACTGGCAGGTACCCAGTTGAAATATCGTGCGAAGTATTGAACGACGACTGGCTGCAAGCCCGAAATTTGTTTGAACAGTATATAGAATGTTTGTACAAGGGTGATGTACTTGAGGGCAATATTATGGAAATGGAAGAGGATGTAGATGAAGATGAAATGGGAGATATGATACTATGTGAAGACTTTGACAGAGCACTGAAAGACTAAGTCCAAAAAAGGCAATGGGAATAGACAAAATTCCATTAGAACTACTATAGCCTTGAGAGAGCCAGCCATCTGGTGAGCAAGATGTATGAGACAGAACACCCTCACATTTCAAGAAGAATATAATAATTCCAATTCCAAAGAAAACAGGTGTCAACAAGTATGAAAATTACCGAAATATCCATTTAATAAGTCATGGCTGCAAAATACTAACACGAATTCTTTACAGACAAATGGAAAAAACTGGTAGATGCTGACCATGGGGAAGATCAGTTTGAAATCCATAGGAATGTTGGAACACACGGGCAATACTGACCTTACAGCTTATCTTAGTTGATAGACAAAGGAAAGGAAAACCTGCATTTATAGCTTTTGACAATGTTGACTGGAATACTCTCTTTCAAAATTGGAGGTGGCAGGTGTAAAATATAGGGAGTGAAAGGCTATTCATAATTTGCACAGAAACCAGAAGGCAGTTACAAGAGTCGATGAAAGCATTGGGGAGGCAGTGATTGAGAAGGGAGTAAGACAGGGTTGTAGCTTATCCCCGATGTTATTCAATCTGTATGTTGAGCAAGCAGTAAAAAGGAAACAAAAGAAAAATTGGAGTAGGAATTAAAATCTGTGAAGAAGAAATAAAAACTTTGAGGTTTGCCAATGGCATTGTAATTCTGTTAGACAGCAAAGGACCTGGAAGAGCAGTTGAATGGAATGGACAGTGTCTTGAAAGGAGGATATAGGATGAACATCAACAAAAGCAAAATGAGGGTAATGGAATGTAGTCGAATTAAGGGGAATTAGAATGGGATATTTTTTTCACATTTTCAGACTTTTCTCTCATTATAAAATTTGCAATTTTCCAAGTAAAATGATATATAGATCACTTGTAAACTCACGTGAGATATATTTTATTTTTTTTTAATATAATCCACACCGGTTGAAAATGTTAAAATTTTTACGTGCATTACTTGAAGATCTAATAAAATTGGTAATTTTTTATATAGAAGGCTGTGGATTGCTGTTTTACAAAAGGTCATGCCCAGAAGAGGATGGACCCCAGGTTGGGGGATAAGAAACTTTCTGATGGTAAGACCATAAGAGGCAGGTTGACAGACAAAATGATTGATGAACTACAACAGTATTATAGGATGGCCATTAGAAATATTAATGAGGATTTGTTGAAAATGAAGCAGGCAGTGTGGGCTGCCTTCTTCCACACTGTCAACTGATGAAAAACCAGTATACCACCTTTGCCCTCCTGGACCTGATTCATGGTGCAATTACTGCAGACTCAAAACCCCAATGAGTCGTTCAATAATCTGATATGGACTCGCTTACCAAAAAATGTTTTTGTTGGGATGAAGACTATAAAGTGGGTGGGGGGTCAGTGATGCTTTTAGTGATGGGAAATCCTGGAGAAAACTGCATCAAAGAACTTGAATGGGTGGGCAAGGTTTGCATTGATAAAGTACAGTATGCAGCACATTTGGCTACTAAGGAGTCTGAAAAGAAGAAAAAAACTTGGAAAAAGATCAAGAGGATGATACACAGTATGGTGCAGGGCGCTTTTGAGTGGAAAAAAAAATTAAGCATACGTTAAGTGAGTAACAGTCTCTTTAGAATCTGTTCCTTTAAATTTACATGTTCTGTTGCATTTTTCCCTAAATCTCAGAAATCACTTCGAGTAGAGTATCCACATTTTCAGGAAGTAATAGCATACATATCCTGAGTCTACTGAACTAAAAGGAGGACATAATGTTATGTACTAATTAAAATTATTTAGGATAACATACAAAAAAGTATACAAAATTTGAATCGTGTAATTAATAAGTTGTATTTCCGAAAGCAGTGGCTGAAATGCAGTTATTGTAGTTTAGTAGACTCAGAACATACAGTTTAATGTCCTGTAAAAGTTTCCTGTCAGTGGTTGCAGTGGTTCCTGAAATACAGGGAGGCCAAGTCACTAAATTTAACATTGTCAGAATAGGGCGTTCCAACTCCCCTTAAATCAGGTAATGCTGAGGGAATTAGATTAGGAAATGAGACACTTAAAGTAGTAGATGAGTTTTGCTCTTTGGGGAGCTAAATAACCGATAATGGTCGAAGTAGAGAGGATATAAAATGTAGACTGGCAATGGCAAGGAAAACGTTTCTGAAGAAGAGAAATTTGTTAACATTGAGTATAAATTTAAGTGTCAGGAAGTCTTTTCTGAAAGTATTTGTATGGGGTGTAGCCATGTATGGAAATGAAACATGGACGATAAATAGTTCAGACAAGAGGAGAATAGAAACTTTCGAAATGTGGTGCTACCGAAGAATGCTGTAGATTAGATGGATAGACCACATAACTAATGAGGAGATACTGAATATAATTGGGGAGAAGAGGAATTCGTGGCACATCCTGACTAAAAGGAGGATTGGTTGATAGGACACGTTCTGGGTCACCAAGGGATCACCAATTTAGTATTTGAGGGAAGCGTGGAGTTAAAAATCATAGAGGGAGACCAAGAGATGAATACACTAAGCAGATTCAGAAGGATGTAGGTTGCAGTAGGTACTCGGAGATGGGATTTTCAAAGGATGTAGTTGCATGGAGAGCTTCATCAAACCAGTTTGTGGACTGAAGACCACAACAACAAAAGTGGTAAATTTTACATTCTAGCAGTAAAAACTTTTGAAAGTAATTTTTTGCAAATGCCCAGATTTTCGGCATTTAAAACTGCTTTTAGAAAATTCCTGAACAAATGCCCATTTATAAACATTCTACCCACTGGGCGTTTTCCCAGCCGACATCACTACACCTGATCCATTTAGGGGGACCGTACTGTTCTGAATCCTGTGGTGCAAGGCCTGGAAGTTGCAGCCTAGTTTGTTACAGGACCCTCAAGTCTCTGGAACATTATTGGGGTTTTAAATCCTATCATGCCTTCCTTTATAATTTTGTAATTATCTCAGAAGGCAGCCTGTCTCCTGGTAAGATGTTACCAGAGAGAACACAAGAATATTTTAGAAATAATTCCTTAGTAGTTACATTTTTCCCACTAACTTCACAGTATCTGAGAGAAAATGTGGTGGATTTTGGATAATGGCACTTCAACACAATCTAAGGCTATGTTGAAGAACGGTGTCTAGAGACATTATTCCGGTGGTGGAGCCCTTTTTTTTATTTTATTTTTTTTAATTTTTTTTTTAACATCAACACTTATCGGTGAAGTTATCAATCAGGAAAGGTAAAACAATCCATTGTCTTTGTGGAAACCAGGATCTATCCTGTTTTATGAAATGACATACGTACAAGATAAATCGATTATTCTATTTTATGTCACATTTGCCCTGGAGCTAATCCACTACTCTTTGATTGTTTTAGTGTTTTTCTGTCCCCAAATGCAGTGTGTTAAGTGTGACTGTTATACAGTAACCATACAAAATATTTGTTCCTTTGATAAAGGTTTTGGCAGGTTAGAACTGTTGGCCAGACCAGGACTCGGCATAAAATAAAACAGCAGCTGTTGCTGTTCCACCTACTACTGTAGGCCTAAAGAGTGAAATGTCTGCTGGGCTGTGGGAGTTACAGTGGTGGTGTGGTTTGAAGGAAACACATGGCACTGTCGATGCACATGTTACAAATGAAAAATGAAACATTAAGTACTTTGTTTTATGCCTCATATAGTCCTTTCTCCAATGGAGGAACACAGGAGAATAAGGAACATAGTCACTGCCAGGTTATTGCACCTGAGTTCTAAACTGTGCCATTGTTACAAGTTTTATAGTTTGATACCGTCTTTTATGACGGTCTTATTATGGTCACAAAACATGGTATTAACCAGCAAAATTTGTTAAACTATTATTACAAAAAAAGAAGAAAAAAACATGCTCTATTGTTCTTTCAGGCATGCACTCCCTTGGACTGCTGGGTGTGCTGCCGCTGGTGCTGCTGCTGCTGCTGCTGCTGCTGCTGCTGCTGCTATCATAACTGTACAAAAGTTTTAAGTAAACTGTCTTACCTTTCAGTGAACCGGTGAAGTGTGGCGATATAATAAGATTAACACATTTGGCAACTCTGAAAAATCTGCATTCACATCATTTCGCCTCGCCTCTGTCAGGTGACCAGGAAATCTCAGCATATGGAGATGATAATGGTAAGCTATCAGCACACCTAATCAATCAGTTGTGTGGTTTTTCATTGAATTAGTTGTACATCTTTTATTCAGATAAAAACTAAGAATTTACAACTGAAAGACTGCCTGCAGATAATGATCTTTAGTTACTAAAATATATCAAATATAACACACAATAGTTCACCCATGTTGAACAGTTGTAGTGGTGCTTGATTTTTTACCTTGTATGGAAGAATGAAAGATCTGCAAAACAACCAAAATATTTTCTAGTACAAGAAAACATGCCATGTCTAATATGTAGCAGTACAACAATAAAGTTTGTACAAATTTGGTGCAGGAATTCTAAATTATATGTTTACACATTAATTTAGTGGAATAGAATATTCACAAACAACTGAAGCAGCTCAGTATAATTGGTATCAAACACTTTCTCTGCCATACTAGTAAAGTGCGGACACAATAATGTGACAGTCGGTCACAAGTGTTAACAAATGAGGACTGGCCTGGGGGATTTGTGTGTGTGGGGCGAGGGGGGGGGGGGACAGAGCAGAACGAGAAGCCCTGCCTCCATCTTGCAGGCCTGGTAGCCTACGTTCAAGTTCTTGCTCCTGTGAAGACAAAACTAGAAAGATGCTCTTGGTAGAGAACTCCTTTCAAAATAAGAAAAGAAAACAATAAGCAGTGCACAACTCAAAGCAGAGTACACAAAGCATTAGGTAACAGCTACAGCGAAATTGTTTGGTTCAAAATGGCTCTGAGCACTATGCAACTTAACTTCTGAGGTCATCAGTTGCCTAGGACTTAGAACTAATGAAACCTAACTAACCTAAGGACATCACACACATCCATGCCCGAGGCAGGATTCGAACCTGCGACCGTAGCAGTCGCTCTGCTCCAGACTGTAGCACCTAGAACCGCACGGCCACTCCGGCCGGCGAAATTTTTTGCTGAGGTTAGCAATGTTGTAAATGTGGTAGTTCAGGCCCAAGCTCAATTGTTATCTTGTGCAACCATAGTTTAAAACACCTTTGCATAAGGCTGCCACATTAAAGTGATTGTATTATAAAGGACATTCAATGTTCTTCATTTGGCAATAAATTATTAATCACAAAATGATAGAAAAACTGTCCCAATTGACTTTTCTCCAGCTTTGACCTAGTGTTGTTCGAAAGCAGTGAATGGTAAGCCATGAAATTTTAACAGTACATAGAGCACGAAAAGTTGTACATTAATCTGTATATCCCCCATACATTACAACCGTTTTAAATTTAAGTTATCTTAAATGTGGCCAAAACTGGCATAATGCTTGCATGTAATTTTGTTTTCCTTTGAAGCTTTCTTAAAGTCTTGAACTTTTTTGTCTTGAGCTCAAATTCTGTGCTGTTCAGTTTCATTCTGTAGGGAACATTGTGCAACATTTAATTCAAGAAGGAGATATTCCTAAAATGTGTCTACTTTATGAGGAGCAACCCTATATTAAGTTAGCTTTTGCAGTTAAACTGAAGTAGACTGATAAATCCACAGCACATGTGAAACTTACCACAGAAACAATAAGAAAGAAGAACTATTTAGCGACAAGAGCAAGTATCAGGACTCTTATGTGGTATATGAAGTGTAGATCTGAATTTCCCCTTTCCAAATATAGTTGTGGATGGATGTGAATACATCAGGTTCCAGAAACAGTGATTGGTTGTTGTAAATCTTTTCTCAGTAATATGCAGTGCATTTTACAACATTAACTTTCACTTTGTGCATTCCATTTCCTGCAGAATAAGAGTTACAGGATTTGACTTTGTGATTGACTGACAGATACTGGATGATAAGTAAAAGGGGAAAAAAATTGTTTTAATGTGTCATCATGTAAGACCTCTACCAGTGTCTTTCTCTTTTCAGGTGTTGGAGATTCAGGTGACCACTGGATGGTGTTGTGCGAGGGTGAATTTTGGGAACGTGATGAAGCTATAATGTTGAAACATGTTGATACGGAAGTGTAAGTAGTGAATTTTGACTACATTAAACTGATATTTGTGATCTGTGAGTTATGGTTTGCAGGTTGGAGTGTCACATTAACCATGTGCTAAAGTGCTACTGTGGCCTAACATACTTCCATGTTGTTGAATCTTCAGCTTTTTATGTAGGATTAAAGTTTTTTTTCCAGCACATGGTTTTGGTTCCTCAGTTTCCGTCACCAATTTTCAATACACACATACCAGCAGTATGTGTGCCAGTATTCTGTTCCCAGTTCCTATCATGACTCCATCTTCACTTGATGTACAACAGAATCGTAACATTAGTTTACCATATGTCTGTTGGGAAAGGAAACCCATGATGGTGTGTTGGTTCTGCATTCAGTTTTCTATGACGAAGCTACAAGGTGTGTTCAAAAAGTAAGGTGACTTTGTATTTTTATGAAAAAATATTTATTTATTCATCAATATTCATGTTGTCCCCTTCAAAGTAATCCCCCTCAGATGCAGTACACTTGTTCCAATGCCTCTTCCAGTCCTTGAAGCTCTTCTCGTAAGCTCTTTTTGGTACAACCTTGAGTACTTCCAGTGATGCAGCAACAGGGTAGTCCACCTGTTCCTTGGCCACAGTTTGTCAGTGGCCATTGATGTAGACAGACAGCTTGTTGGTTGTCATGCCAGCACAGTGGTTGCAGCTTAACTTGTAGACCACATAACTGGTTTCACAGGTCTATTACGCTGCTAAACATGATATCCTTCATTTCAATGACTGCTTCACAGCTTGTGCCATATGGATCCTTCCCACAGAGGATGATGGTTAAATCCCGCATCCGACCATCCTGATTTAGGTTTTCCGTGATTTCGCTAAATCGCTCCAGTCAAATGCCAGGATGGTTCCTTTGAAAGGGCACGGCCGAGTTCCTTCCCCGTCCTTCCCTAATCCGATGAGACCAATGACCTCGCTGTCTGGTAACCTCCCCCAAACAATTCAATTCAATCCAATCCAATCCAATCCTTCCCACCAACACCAGCTTTTCTGAGTTGTGCAGTTGGGAACTTCCCTGCATTACATCCTACGTTCCCGTAACCCTCCTGGCCTCAAGCTTCCTTAGTCGCTGTACACACCCATCCAGCCCTTTCCCTGCTCCTATTCCTGGACTACACAGCCATCTTTACACCACCCCACATAGTCTTTTCTTATTTATTTATTTATATCTGTTTCTCTCCTTTTCCGCTACTTCCTCCTCTCCCTCCCCACTTTCCCCTGCACGTCGCCCAACCTGCAGCACTTCACTGTCCGCCATCCCCACTGTACTATTCCTCCTCCTCCCTGCCCCAGCCTCCTCCTTTCACCCACCAAGTTGTCACTCCCGTCATGCAGTGGTGCTGCTGCTCGCAGTGGGGTTTCAGTTGCCTGAGACTGCAGTAGTGTGTGTGAATTGCATTTGCGTGAGTGTGTGTGCTTCTGTTAGTCTATTATTGACAAAGGCCTTTGGCCGAAACCTTTAAATTTTAAAATCTTTTTGTTGTGCCTACCTGTGACACAGCGTTTCTGCTATATGGTGAGTAGCAACTTTCCTTCTCATAATATAGAGACTATTGATGTATTTGATGAGGGTTTTTAGAAGTCCAGTATCAATTTTCTGCAAATTATGTATCCCTATTAATGCAACCATGCATCACCTGTGCATTTCAGACCAACCTATTTTACACAGAGGCAACAATCAACTTCAGTACTGACATGGAGTAATAGTATTTGAATTGCTCAATTAGTGCACTTCTGTTATTTTGCAAAGTTTCAGTTTGAGTTTGTGCACAGCTCTGTGAGCAGATGCTACTAACAGCAACCTGAAGTGCTAAATGGCATAATTCTGTTATCAGATGGTTTTCCTAGACCACTCCTAACTTTCCTACTTTTCGCTAAAACTGATACTCCATCTGCTACAGTCCAAGGAATGGGCTGCAATATAAATGGCAATTGAATCAGATCCTCTGGCATTAGTTCCCACAGCAATGTAGTATACAGCACTTGCATTGTATATGAAATACACTGATTAATTGTGTATGGTTGTGTAACATGTTTGGCTCATCTGTTTACAGATGGGGAAAGTTAATCATTAGTAAAGGTGTTTCACTTAATCCATTTTGTATAAACTATGGAGAAAGTCAGGGACAGAAACTATTAAAAACTATAGTTCTAACCTTGTACTATTTTGTGTATGGGGAACCAGACAAACTTATTTCATTTTTATTCAGTTGTAAATATAACTTTGAAGATTTTAGGCTCAAGTAAATATTTATAAAATATAAATGTAATAGATTTTTAAAATTTTCAGCTATTTATCTGCAACTGGTCGGACATATGGACGCCCAATTAATGGCCAAGCAGAGATTGTTGGGGTTCCGACACCTGCCGTAGGACATGTACACTGGAAAGCTATGGAAGGATTATTTATTCACCCATCTGATTTCAATCCAAAATCTCAGCATACACACACTCATCATACAGAACTGTGAAAGTTGATACACTGTTACTGCCAAACAGTTCATCAGCATAATCATGCATTCATTTTGTAGTAACAAATTCTTTTATTTAATTATTTTATTGGATTCTGTTCGTGAGAATGCAGTAAATGTACCTGAGGAAAAATCATTTTCTCACATATATTGTAATTATGTGTAAGTTATATTTTTATGCTTGCCTGTCAGTGAGTTTGTTTTGTGTTTTTGAAATCAAAGCCTATATTAATTTTATATCAAAAGATAAAACCTATCTCTAGGTTGCTCTTCTGAGCATGTAAGTTTGTGATATATTTTAAAGCCTCTTGAATTATATTGTTACAATAGAATACTTGAAGACTTCAAATTTTGTACTGCAGCAAGGTATCGTAAACTTTAGTTTCATTCACTTTACAGGAAAGAAAAAGCAAGCACAAAACAAATTGATGTACTAAGGTTGAAAACAGTATCCCCCTCATGTGTTATGGAAACACATATTCTGTCATCTTATCACAAGATGTGTATATAACATAGAAACATTTTAAGGAAAGGGTGCCTGTAAATAAATAGATGAAACTTATTAAATGTATTACATGTGCCAGAGTGAGTTTGAAAGAGAAACTATTTCATCCTGTGAGGTAATGCAAGTATATATTGCTGTGACTGATATACTCTGCCATTGTAACACATTGAGAAAATCATGAACATTTGAGACAGGAGATTGATTAAATATCCAGATGGATACAGTGACAAAATATTCATCAAATAGTCATCTGATTCTGCTATGTTCTGGGATAGATACAGTTGGTGTATGACAATGCTACTGATACTGGTGCCATGAGCACTTGTATTTCCCAGTTTTATTTTTCTTTGTTATTTATATTTTTCCACAGATTGCTTTATACATCCTGTCATAACAATAATTTTGGTGGATATTGATACAAATTGCAGCTCTCACTTATGTGTGAAATGCAAGTAAAAACCCTAGCAAAAGCAGGGAAGAAAACTACTGGAAGAAAGGCAGTAAGGCAGCATATTAAGAGTAGGTGGAGAGGTTGGTTAGGGTGACATATTGAGAAGACGGGTGCAATCAAGATAGAAAGCAGAAAGGACAGTGCTTGTGATATACGATTTCCAAGTGTGAGTTGTGTGATGTAACTGTGACATGGTCATGGGCTCAATATCTTATCGAGTGAGACTGTATTATATGCAATAACTGAACATAAATACAATATATATATCACTGTTTCAAAGCCTGCAGTATATGATATGAACCTTTGCATTCCATTCACAACTATGGAAAAATGAATGGGGCAGTTTTGTGATCAAAGTTTACATGTACATTGCTGTTTTTGAGGCATGTAGTTGTATCTGTTATGATCTCATGTTAATGAAATTATCAACTGCCATGTAAATGGCAGTACTTTCTAATAACAAGGTATTTAAGTCATTTATGTGTGTGATTTTCATTGTGTGCAGTGAATGTAAAGCAGTTTGTAGCTGCAGTGATAATGTTCCATATCAACATTTTTTGTATTATGTATTCCTTTTCATGTTCCTCAGTGTGAATTAATGTTGTTGTGCCAGTAATTTCAGCAAATTATATGTTGAACAATATGGTAAAAAGTTTGTAGATTAGTGGACACAATTAGTCATCACCAGCTCTTCATGAAGGGCAGTCTAAAATGACTTACATGCATGAAAAAGTCAATAGAAAGAAATATTCAGACCAGACAAAACGGCATAACAGTACTCTTTGCTAATTATGAAGGTATACAGCTTCTTTCCTGTGTAACTATGAACTAAAATTACAGTGCCTCTTGAAGGCATACCATCTCTCTCCAGAGAATAATTTCAGTTGCGCTCTTTGTCCTCACCCTGTGCTTAGCAATTCATAATGACTCGAATATGCTAATGGTTGTTGCCCGAATGTAGAAAGAGTAGCATTTAAAATCTGCCCAATTCAACTGACAGATGCAAGTTTGGACTGTGATAAGTTCAACTTCACTAGGTGTTGCGTTACTTAACGTATTTTTATAAAATTATGATTTCAGTCACTTGACAAACACGTCCCAGTATCCCTTTTTTCATCTCCTTAATTATTGTCAGTGGTTCACCATTTTAAGGTTCCCAACAAATATTCTTATCAGGTGAATTTTCCAGAATGGATCTTTCATCCTACAAGAGAGTGTGTGTTATGGAACTTCCTGACATATTAAATCTGTCTGTTGGACGGGGCTCAAACTCAGAACATTGCCTTTCATGGACAATGCTCTTATCGACCGAGTTATCTGTGCCTGACCCACAGTATCTTTTCCTTCAGGAGAGCTGGGGTTCCGCAGGGTGTGCAGGAGAAGGTCTTTGAAGTTCGGAAAGGGTGACAAACTGTGTGTTGTACCTGGAATGCTTATTCAGTAAGAGCATTTCCCACGAAAGACAAAGTTCTGGGTTGGAGTCCCAGTCTTAGCGAACAGTTTTAATCTGACAGGAGGTTTCACAATTAATTTCACTGAGCAGCTATTCAGAATATTGTAGTCAGATATTTTGGTGCCATAGAAAACTGTTCAATGTAAATTAGTCATAACTGAAGAGCGATATTGCTGAATGAAGGAATGACAGATTTCAGGTCCTCCAGTTGCAAAAGAAAATGTTCTATTGAGTAATTATTGAGTAATTTCTTGTTTAGGAGACACAGCACTGTAACAAAATCAAAATTTATGACTCGCTCAGATATAATATTTGTAATTAAAACCTTTTAAGGGCTTTGAGAAATAGTTATACTACATAAAAAAGTCAATAAAAATTTTATGAAGAAACTTTTCACTCACCATCATATGGGTCATGCATATGTCATGCAGTGTATGTTGCAGTATTGCAGCACATTATCTGCAAGCTGTCTGTGCAGCTCACTGATAGTGCGTTGTGAAACATTTCATATATCCAAGAGATCTTGCTTATTTCCATACCGATTGCATGTTAGAAAACTCATTTTGGAAGATTAGGTAAAGGATCTATAGATATTATGTAGTTATGAACCTCCATAAATTTTTGGTACAAGGACCCAAGCTACAACTCATCATTAGCCAGTATACTTCATGACCGAGAAGAAGATGAAAAGTAATGATGACTGCAGGAATCAAATTTTTATTTACTAGAGCAGGGCCAAAGGCTGGTGTAAAATTGTAGACATCTTAATTTTGGATTCCTGTGGTTGCTAACTTTCCTAGGGCATAATCACTCAAATTCTAGTTGTTATCCAATAAATTACATTATTTTACATCAAACTCATAACAGTAGTATATGTGTTTGATTCTCAAAAATACAGATTGTTGAAACTTGTGTGTGGTGACAATTCTAAATGGTTTCCTGTCCTTGCTCATTTTCTCATACAAATTTATTGAATTTAAAAAGAACTATTAGTTATTTAAAAGCCTCTGGTACACCTCCAGTTAGTTTACTGGACACACTTAGAACACCTATTTCCATAAACACATTGTTTTGATGATCTCTGCCTTGAATATATCTACTAATGTGTAGTGTTCTATGTTTTAAGAAAGAAAGCTGAAATACAGACACACACCTTAATAACACAGGGCGTGGCTTTGGCAAACTACGCAACTCACAGTCACCCATTTACTACAGACATGACGTCCTTATGAAACTACTGGGAATAAACTACTGCAGTGTGTTTCAGTTTTACTCAGATAAAGGACACAATAACAAAAAACAACAGCATTATATCCATATTGCATTATATCACCAAGAGAAAATGTAATACCTCGAGGCATAAAATGCCAGATGACAATTCTGTCTACTAGTTCACAAGTAAAGCAAAAGAAGGGCAAATTTTTGTAAGAATTCACAAGACCTTCCTCTACATAAACAGTTTCAGCTGGCTGTAAAGTACACTGTAACCAACTCCATTTATGATGGATGATGAAATTAAAATGGCCATCTGAAAGGATAATTATTCAAAGTTGTGGAGTAGAGATAACCCCTCACTGCATAGTTGAGGTGTTGAAAAAGGCGTTGAGAGGAAGTGGAGGGAAGGGTGTGTGGGGGCTGGGAGGGAGAGGCACGAAAGAAATGTTAGTTAGCCTTGCGACAGGAAGATTCTCCTGGCCTCAAACTCTCGTAGCTCCAGTCCCGCACCCACCTTCAATCCTTTTCCCTATTTTATTCATTCTAGATTTTTTGTCATTTCCCTCTTTCTCTCTTTTGTTCTTCGGTATACCTCTCCCATTCCATTCTTGCACTGTGTGCCACATCAAACTCCCTGTGCCTACACCAGGGGAGTTCACCAGTGCCAAATTCCTATACTTATTCCTTTGCTGTCTCTTCCTTCTGTCAGCCAGCCTTCCACTTCAACCCTTCCTTTCCCCTTTCCCTCTCCACTTATGATTTATTACCTTAACTTTTTTTTTTTTTTTTTTTTTTTTTTTTTTTTTTTTTTTTTTTTTTTTTTTTTTTTTTTTTTGGATGAAGAAGTGACTGTGCTCTCCTTGTTCAACCCTCCTGTGAATTTCTTACAGTGCCATATTCCTTTACCTGTCATTCCAGGTTTCTGTCAGTCATTCTGTATTAAAGTTAAATAGGAAATCAGTATTTTCGATACCTGCTGTTTCCCTTCCCAGTCACTTTCTTTGTTAATGTGGTTATCAGATTGTTGTTCTGAATTAATGAGTATCAGTTCAGATTATTTGATGTATGAAATCTTTTTTATGAAAAATTGCCGAAACATAGCTCAGATGAACTCTTATGTTTCTGAAGAGGCCCGACAAAAATCCTTGAGGTAACATTACTGTTCATCATATTGCGCCAATATATGAACTGCATTTACTTTTTCTTTTTGAAACTGTTGACTCACTTGTAATTATAATCTTTCTGCAGATATTTTGTTACTTCAATATAATTCCATTAAAGTAGTCATGATTTACCCTGTTCTGAACTTTTTCATCATTTCATATGAAGATATAACTGCTGTATTTGATTGTATGGGAATAGTGCTTCATATTGCTCTGTAGTATTCATTATCTGTTGACAAGGCTCCTTAGTGCTGTAACATCATTAGGAAGTGGCAACAGTAGTTTGATTGATTGAATTTTTTTCTCTTATCCATTTCGATGATCTAATGTTAATTTTTTCTGTAAGCTTTTACTAGTATGTGAAATGCTTTTACTCCATTTCTCTGGAGTGTACAATGAAAAGGTTTCTACACTAGCAGTATTTTTTGTTTTGTGTGACTGCTGTACAGAATTTGATGGACATTTGCAAAGCATGTCATAAAAAGTTGCGTATTTCTGTCATATGATTTTCCATAAGCAACATACTTCATTTTACTAGTCAATTGTATGTATGGCTTAACATTTCCATCTGACTAAGGTTCCTAAATACAAGGTTCTGAGTATTATATGGTCACACTTAAATGGTTAATATTTATTGTTAATTAAATTTATTGTTGTAAATAAATTGTCATACCAAAAATGTCCTGTTTCATCTACCTTGTTTTTTGAATTAACAGAATTTTAGTGAATATTACTCTCATAATACACCAAAATCATAACAGACCAAGCAAACATGCCTGATAAATCTCATTTTGAATGACAACAAAGTTTTTTTTTTCATGGTAGGCTCTTAGGTGGGCGACCTAATTTTGCAGTTTTTCTTACTAGGTCCACAACTTTGCTTCCGCCATTTTTTCTCTAAGTGGGCTTTGTTGAGAGAAAAAAACAAAAAAAATTTGATTCATAGTATTGCCCATCGCTCTGGCCACTATATTCTCCCATCTTTCAGATAGCATACGAATCCCGTGGCGTAAGAACTGTGCGTCTTTTGTGGTGATCCATGAATCAATTCAAGTTTGCACTTGTTCATATGATCAGAAGTGCTGGTCAGCCAGACTGTATGCCACTGATTAAAAAAGATGGTAGTTAGAGAGAGTGATGTATGGAGAATACGGCAGGAGGGATAGGACTTCTCATTTCAACGTTTCCATGTATATTTTGATGGGTTTTGCAACATGGGGTCGAGCACTGATGTGCTGCAAAATTACCATTACGTGTCTATTGCTGTGTTGTGGCTGTTTGTGTTTCAGTGCTGGGCTCAAACGCATAAATTGCTTTTGATAATGATGTCCTGTGACTGTCTTCGTCTGTTGCAGTAGCTACAAAAATGTTCTGTCTTCCACTGCCATGCTGGTCTTTGACATCTAAATCACTGTTCTTAAGGCATTGAAAACATTCTCTGCACATTCTTCCACTAGTAGTTCCCTCACCATTGGTCTTACCCAGCATTTTAAGAGCCACAGCCGCAGATTTCTTGGTGTTAAAGCAGAAAATTAAAACTTTCTGCAAATGGCGAGAAATGGGTACATAACTTGATGTACTCAATAGAGAATAATCTTTTGGTGCAATCACAAATCGACTGATATTTTTATGGCATTATGTTTACAGATGCCTAAGCTTATTGTATTACACCTATGACCAACCACCCGAACCCCACTT
Source organism: Schistocerca cancellata (assembly GCF_023864275.1). Classification (NCBI taxonomy): domain Eukaryota; kingdom Metazoa; phylum Arthropoda; class Insecta; order Orthoptera; family Acrididae; genus Schistocerca; species Schistocerca cancellata. The sequence continues at coordinate 471,789,332 of NC_064627.1, forward strand.
GCCGTTACTGCCATCTATTGCAAAACGGTGGAAGCAAAGTCATAGACCTAATACATTACCAAAGACTATGTAACAAATTACATTTTGCAGGTGTGTGTTCAGTTGCCCAAAAGGAATCTTTGCTTCAAATTATAAATGATGTTCAAACTTAAGTGAGCTGACATTCATATGTTGTGGAAGTTAATTTTTATTTGCACTGTTTTACAATTATTAAAATTTGTTATATCTTTAAATGTTCATCTGGTACAGCATTTGGAGGCTTATTTATAAAACACTGCCTTATGGCCCATCAATCAGGAGCTTTGTTTCATATGTCATTCAGATGACTGATAACCTATTTGATAAACCGTAGCTGTGTTTTCTTGAATGTTAAGAAAAGTGGCAAGTCTGGTCACAACAAAAACTGATTTTCTTCATTTTAATGTAGTAAATAGTATTTTCATGTTCCAAGTTGTCAAGAAAATGCAGTTTTTGAGATACCACAAGACAACCTTAAAACAAAACACAGTGCTTAACTACTACTACTTCTTCTTCTGTAAAAGTAACTTTCTGGATGGTTCCTATGGTGGGCAACTTACAAAAATTTGCAAAACATTTATGTTTAGTTGCCTTGCAAAATGTTTGCACTTAGCTGCAGATTACATCACATTTAACATAAAAATTACAGAAAAGGAAAGTTATTAATTGTAAAGCTATCAGGTAGAGACTGCTGAATGGAATGTTGGCAGTAATAATGAGCAGATTATATTAATTCATTAAAATTTACATTACAGTTATTCAACTCATGACCGTATTAAAATGTTCAATATTATGAAAAGGATAGATTGCTGCTCACCATGTAGAGGAGACGTTGAGTCACAGACAGGTGCCTCCTGAGGGTCCGGGGGTTAGAATAGGCCCGAGGTATTCCTGCCTGTCGTAAGAGGCGATTAAAAGGAGTCTCCATCATTTCGGTCTTTGTGTTGGTTCCCTCTCGGGTTTGACCAACATTTTTTTCCAAATTTCTGTTGCTAGTGCGTGCCATTTGGGGAAGGACACCTTAGATGGTGTTTTTTGTTTGTCCATCATGCACCTAGATCTTGCATGCTACTTATTGTCGTGTGGCGGGCTTTGCACCCAACGTCTTCTGGGTTGCTTCAATCTTGTCTCCTGTGCAGTCCCATCCTTATCACCAACGACAATTCTGGACCATTTCAACACAAAAAATCCAGTGCGGTAGCCAGTCCGTCGTGCTGGGGTCGTCATGTACCCTCTTGGTGGTAGCCTCCTGAGAACACAGGGATCGCACTGCTGATGCCTGAGCTGAGACCTCCCCATGTATGCCGAGGAGTAGGTGTCCGTCCTGGGGCACCAGGACTCATGGCAATGGCCATCCCGCCAGGTGGTCCTTGCTGAAGCTGGGTGGCACCTATGGGTAGAGCCCCTGTTCGGGGTGGGTGGCATCAGGGCGTTTGACTCACAATGAAACGGGTTAAATCGAATCAAGCTGGTGATTGCTCGGCCCCAGCAGTCTCCAAGCGTGTTAGAAATGATTTTGATGCCGCGACATACGATTCCTGATCGTTCCCCTCCCTGGCTACGCCTTGGGAGTACCATAGGGTGACTAGGTCTCAAGAGCTGTATTCGCCTCGGTATCTGGTTTGCAGCAGGACTGATGGAGAGACCTTTCAGGCAATGAAGCCCCAGTTTTTCGTAGACCACCTTGGGGATAGGTTTGGGGAAGTGGCAGTGTTGTCTAAGATGCGTAGCGGGGCGCTTTTGAACCAGGCGGCCTCCCCAGCCCAGTCATGGGAGTTACTCACCTGTGACAAGCTGGGTGATATCCCTGTCTCATTTACTCCCCATAAAAGCCTTCACATGGTCCAGGGTCTTATTTTCCATCGTGACCTCCTTGCAGTCGGATGTGGAGCTACGCACCAACTTAGAGCGACGGGGTGTCCACTTTGTCTGGCGCATGCACAGGGGACCCAAAGACAACAGGGTCGCAACCAGTGCCTTCATCTTGGCTTTTGAGGCTGACTCGTTACCTGAAAAGGTCGAGGTGATGCTTTACCATTGCGACATGAAACCTTATGTCCCTCCTCCAGTGTCACCTGCAGGAATTGCGGTCATCCTCTGCACCTGGGAGCTCCATGTGTGCCTCCTCCCACTTGTGTCCGCTGTGGGAAGCACCACTCCCCCTGCTCGCCTGACTGCCCTGTTCTCCACAAAGAACAGCGAATAATGGAAATCAAAACCCTGGACAGCCTCACCTATCAAGACGCAAAGAGGAAATATGAACACCTTCGTCCTGTTCCAATGACTGCATCCTATGGTGCAACTGCGACTTCATTGCCCCCGTTGGCGACGGCTGGCCCTACGGTTGTTACAACTCCAGTGGGCCCTCAGGGCTGCACCCACCTCTTGCCCCGTGTCTGTGACAGGGGACACTACTACTACTGGTGCTCCCGAGGTACCTCCATTGGGAGACCAACCCCCAAATTGATGGGGATATCGAACCCCATCGCCCCGCCGGAGGTACACCAGCCTTCTCTGGCTTCTCTCATGTGGAAAGGATCCCTTGGAAGTCTACCTTCTAAGGTCTCCTCCAGTGTGACAGCTGACGTCAGTCGATGACTCAAGGAACCGCGGGTGCCAGATTGAAGAGTTTCCCGCTCTTCGTCTGTCCCTGACCCTCCTGAGTCTCTCTCCCAGGTTACTCATAAGGAGCAGTGGGTGGAGGGGCAGACAAAGAAGAAGAAGAAACTGCTGGGTAGGAAGGCATAGGTTTAGGTTGCCTCTGTGCCACCTGTCGCTACCATCTCTGCGGCAGGACGATTTGCAGATTTTGGCATATCCTAACGACCTTGATCTCGCCTCTACCTCAGATGCAATGGTTCTCGATTCTGGCTCTCCTTCGGTGGCAGTAAATGACCCAGTGGCGTAACGTGCCTAATCAGTCCCTTCATGCCTTTTTCGACCGCAGACAGTGTCATCCTCCAGTGGAATTGCAGCGGTTTATTCCACCACCTTGCTAAGTTCTGAAAACTTCGCAGCCTTCACCCTTTCTTCTGCATTGCTCTCCAGGAAACTTGGTTTCCGAAGATGCGAACCCCTGCCCTCCGTGGCTGTCAGGGTTATTATAAGAATCAGGCAGCTTATGAGAGGATATCTGGTGGCATCTGCATCTATGTCCTTAACTCTCTTTACAGCAACTGTGTACCTCTTCAAACACCTTTGGAGATTGCCGCTGTTCGGGTGTGAATGCCTCAGGCTGTTACTGTCTGCAGTATCTATCTTCCACCGGATGGTGATGTCCTACAGCATGTTTGGCTGTGCCGATAGCCCAACTGCCGCCACCTTTTCTGTTACTGGGCGATTTTAACACTCATAACCCTTTGTGAGGTGGCTTGGTGGTGACAGGCCGAGGCACTGTTGTTGAGCACATGTTGGCACAGCTCGATCTTTCCCTCTTAAATGATGGTGCTTCCACACATTTCAATGTGGTGCATGGCACATACTCAATCATCGACCTTTCAATCTGCAGCCCTAGCCTTCTACCGTCTGTCCAATGGAGTGTGCATGATGACTCGTGTGGTAGTGACCACTTCCCAATGTTTCTGTCACTACCACAGCATCACTCTTCTGGGGCCCCCTCCAGATGGGATATTAATAAGGCTGGGACTTGTTCACCTCCATTGCCACTATTGAGCCTCTTTCCACTGACACAATTGATGTGGTGGTTCACATGATCACCACCGGCATCATTTCTGCCACAGAATGTGCAATTCCCTGTTCTTCCGGGTCCACTCGGCGGAGGACTGTGCCTTGGTGGTCACCCGAGATCGCTGAGGTGATTAGAAATCGCAGGCAGGCCCTCCAGCATCATAAGTGGCACTCATCATTGGAACACCTCCTCACCTTTAAACGGCTCCGTACGCGAGCCCGGTGCCTCATTTGTCGACGCAAGCAGGAGTGCTGGGAAGGGTATGTCTCCACCATTGACCTCCGTACCTCTCCATCACAGGTTTGGGCCCAGATTAGGCAACTCTGTGGCTATCGGACCCCCGTCAGCGTACCTGGGCTTTCCCTGAATGGAGCATTTCGTACTGACTCTGACACAGTTGCAAATCACTCAGTGGAGCATTTTGCTCAGAGTTCTGCTTCTGCGAATTACTCGTTGGCCTTCTGCTCCTTGAAAGAGTGGTTGGAACATTGGAGCCTTTCATTTCACACACGCCACCCTGAATCGTGCAATGCTCTGTTCAGTGAGCGGGAATTCCAAAATACCCTAGCTGCTTGCCCTGATACGGCTCCCGAGCCGGATCGTATCCTCTGTCAGGTGCTCAAAAACCTCTCGGTGGACTGCCAGCGATGCCTCCTAGACCTTTTTAACCATCTCCATGGCAGGAAAGCATTATCATACCAGTGTTGAAGCCTGGCATGAAGCCCCTGGAGGTGGACAGCTACTGCCCCATTAGCCTCACCAACATTCTTTGCAAGTTGCTTGAACGCATTGTGAGCCGGAGGTTGAGTTGGCTACTTGAGTCTCTGGACATTCTGGCTCTGTCTCAGGGTGGGTTCTGTAAGAGGCACTCTGCCACCGATAATCTGGTCTGCCTGGAGTCTGCCATCCATACGATGTTTGCCTCCGTCACCATTTGGTTGCCATTGTTTTTGACATGCGAAAGGTGTACGATACAACATGGCGATATCATATCCTCACCACACTGCATGGGTGGGGTCTTAGGGGCCTGCTCCTGATTTTTATTCAAAACTTTCTGTCACTTTGTTCCTTTCGTGTGCAAGTTGGGCCCTCCCATAGTTCCTCCCAAGTCCAGGAGAATGGGGTCCTGCAAGGTGTCTTGAGTGTCTGCCTCTTTTTAGTTGCTATCAATGGGCTCGCTGCAGCAGTGGGAATGTCTGTCTCAGCTTCATTGTTTGCTGATGATGACTTTTGTATGTACTACAGCTCCGCTGGCATTGCAGTTGTTGCTGTATGGCAGCTGCAGGGCGCAGTCTTGAGCTGCAGGGCATGGCTTCCAGTTTTCAGCTGCCAAGACCAGTGTTATGCATTTCTTCCGGCGAAGCAGTGTTCATCCTGAGCCACGGCTTTATCTCGACGGCGAACCTCATGCTGTGGTCGTGACACATCAGTTTTGGGATTCCTTTTTAATACCCGGTTGACTTGGTTCCCATGTATTTGGTAGCTTAAACAAACGTACTGGCAGCATCTTAACACTCTTCCTTGCTTGCAGCATCTTAACACTCTTCCTTGCTTGAGTCGCACAAGCTGTGGTGCCGATTGGTCTACTCTTCTATGACTGTATCAGGCGTTGATTCAGTCCCATCTAGATTATGGGAGCCTGGCTTTCAGTTTGGCATCGCCTTCCGTGTTGCGATCGCTTGATCCCATCCTTCACTGCAGATCCGACTCGCAGCTGGCACTTTCCACACAAGCCCTGTAAACAGCATACTTGTTGAGGCCGGTGTCCCTCCATTGCGGATCCAGCACCAATGCCTACTGACCGTTTATGCTGCACATGTTTGTAGCTTGCCCGGGCATCGCAATTACCATGTCCTGTTCCCCAACTCAAACGTCCATCTTCCAGAACGGCGGCCCCAGTCAGGGTGTAAGATCGTGGCTTGCACCCAGACTCTCCTCTCTGGGCTTGAGTTTTTCCCTCTCCCACCTCTTTTCCAGGCCCATATATGTATACCTCCGTGGTGTGTACCCCACCCATGCCTTCGGCTTGATTTGGCACAGGGCCCGAAGGACTCAGTTCCTCCTGAGGCCCTCTGCCGCCACTTTCTTTCCATCCTTGCTGCGTTTCAAGGCTCTGACGTGGTCTATACCGACAGTTCGATGGTTGCTGGTCAAGTTGGTTATGCTCTTACTTTAGGGGATCATTATGAACAACGCTCATTGCTGGCTGGCTGCATTGTTTTCACTGCAACTTTGGTCACCATCTCTCACACCCTAGAGTATATCCGCTCCTGCTCAGATGAGTCCTTCGTTATCTGCAGTGACTCCCTGAGTGGTTTACGAGCTATCGACCAGTGTTTTCCTTGCTCTCATTATGGTGATGGCTATCCAGGAGTCCATCCATATTCCTGCCCATTGCAGCCGCTCTATCGTTTTTCTGTGGACCCCGGGTCATGTCGGCATCCCGTGTAATGAACCTGTTGACATGCTGGCCAAACAGGCTGTTGGTGCACCAGCCTTGGAGATTGGCCTTTTGGAGTGTGGTCTCAGGTCAGTTTTGTGACAGAAGCTACTTGGCACTTGGGGTGCTCAATGGCGCACCCTGCCTTCTCCCAACAAACTTCAGGTCGTCAAGGAGACTACCGGTGCGTGGTGTGCCTCCTTGTGTGTCTCTCGCAAGGACTCAGCTGTCCTCTGCTGGCTGCTCATTGGCCACACATGGATGACACACGGTTATTTATTGTGCCACGAGGACCCACCTTTATGTTGCTGTGGGTCAGTGTTGACAGTGGTCCACATTTTGTTGACCTGTCCACTTTTTAACTGCACTCAGGCAGACGTTTGCCCTGCCTTCACTTTTAACAGGTGACACTGCCAAGGCGGGCTTAGTTTTGTGTTTTATTCAGGCAGGGGACTTTCATCGCTCAATCTGAGGGTTTGTTTCTTTTGTGTGTTGCATCTGGCCTTTGGCCTACGGTTTTAGATTGGTGTTTTTAGTGTGTCTTGTAACCTCCCCCTCACTTATCGACCTTAATGACCGTGAAAAATGAAACTGCGTGTACCTAATGGGAATTTTGGAAAAGCAATTGTCACCGAAGTTAATCTGTCGGTAAAGAGGGAGGAAAGGGTTACATCTAAATGAAAGGAAATGTGCTAATGAAACTGGTGGAAATTAATTTTGAAAAGGGGTAAAGTTAATAAAGAAAGTAAATGTGCAGCCGTTACGTTAACAATTAACTAGCGGTAATTAGGTATTTGAGATTTGGGGGAAATCACGGTCGCCAGTCCTAAGGACAATTACTATAGTAACTGAAAAAGAAAGGTTATTACACATATAATTAGCACTAGAAGCGTGGCAACTGAAGGTTGACACGTGTAGTGTGAAAACTGAAAGTTTGTCAGAAGTAATAAATTTCGCTACACCCTGACTTAATTTAGCAAAAGAATTACGGTAATAAAACCGGAAAATCGAAAGTTAATTTAGTGACTGAAGTTAATAGTGAGCTTTCTTTCTGAAGCACATCGAAATTCAGTAAAATACGGTTAGTCTTGGACTACCTCAACAATCATTTCAAAAACTACTTGAATCTACGCAATTTAGAAATAAGAGATTTAACTTTGAACTTGAATTAAATGATTCCGAACAATTAACAATAGTAAAATTTAGTACGTACCAAGCTGAGCTGCAGTCACAGGTAAGCTAAAATATGGTAACAAAACTCGCACTCTTACTTTGTGCTTGTGTAATCTAAATAGTGTAGCCAGCTATAAATACTTTAACCGAATTTTGAAATTAAAGCAGTGAAAACGAGTTAGCTATATTACTTTAATGCTGGCGTTTGAATTTCAACGACACTCGGGTTCATTTCGGAAAAGGAAGGGACTCTGCTTGGTAATGCAATTGGGACAATGAGCAACAAACGTTCATGCTAAGTTGCTGTAATTATAGTGACGAAAATGGAACAGTTTGAAAAGCTGAGGTCTGCCCTACAGTTCTAAAACTTTACGTGCATCCAGTCTTCCTTGTTGGTTGATTGAAGGTTTGAAGCCGTCGATCGAGGAGGTGGCGACAGTCACTCATTGTCGGCCGTCGCTGTTGCAGAAGCTGGATGTTGGCGCGCCTTCTTCTCGACACGGTCACCAGACGAAACGGGCTCTTGATGTGCGCCAGCTAATGCTTCCCGTCCGCGACACCATGTCAGAAACTATCATCGCAAGTCGAGCGCAATTACATGCTGCCAAACCCCGAAAGCGCGGCAACTCGCGGGAGCTTCACACAACACACCTGCTCCACTCGCTACTCCAGCCAGACTCCCTCTGCTCAGCCCGCGCTCCACGCGGCAGAGTTAACACTACCAAAGATCCTACACACTTTGATTCTTCACACGACCTATCGACGTAATCGTTCGATAGCAGTCTTCCCTAGGCAAGACCCAGCGTAAAAATACAAATAATATTTACGAAATAAACCAATTATACATCGACATAAATGTATAAATATATATATACAAACAGTAAAACAATTACAATATACAAAGAGACAGAAATGTCATATCTTGAGGTAACAAAGCAAGAAAAAAAAATAGTACAATAGATGGAAATAGGAGGCTATGCATTTCCGGCGTTACACGTGCCCCACATTGTCTGAGGATGTTCGTGTAACGTAAACAGAATCAGAAAATGTCCCAAAAAAGAAACAGCGGAAATGCATACGCTCAACACATCAAAAAAATTTAGCATTCGTCTAATTAATCATAAACCAATTTTTATACAATAATAATTGAGTGGAGATACTCCTAATCTTATTCCACTCTGTCATCTTGCACAAAGTAAAACAGGTTGACAAAATATCAAAATTCATAAAAAACACAGAAAATGGTTTAGCTATTCCAAAATCATTAAAATTCGTAACACTATAAGAAATGGAATACTATTTGCAAAATTAATCAGAGTACATGGTCATAAAAAAACAGGTATATCAAAATACGCAAACTAATGATTAATTACATAGAATACACATTTTTATGTAACCTTTTCATAATTAATTTTCTCGTCATGTCCAATTAACGCTAAACAAGAAAATAATATATAGCAGATCGAAAAAAACATACATATTGACAGCAGAATTCTTTCACATCAGCTGTCCGGGAAGGAAAGCAACTCCACATTCCGTACTCGCGAGTACAAAGAATGCCGACAGCGGCACAAGACCCGACAGCGACACAAGAGCCGACAGCGGCTCAGCCTTGCCAGTATTGTTGCGCCCGCCTGTGCGGCACGCTTGATCTCACTCGCCCTTGTAACGGCGTTTCCAGAACGTTCGTTTCACTGAATTCTTTCGGAAAACTCACTCCCGAGTAATCTCAAGGAGTCCATAAACACTATCACAGTGGATAACTCAACACTGTCCATCATCACACACATGTACTAGCCTGAAACTTAAAACAGCGTCTAAGTACATCGGCAATGACTAATAAAAACACACATTCATGAAATATTACAGCAAGTTACAAAATCATATTTACATTCCTTAATCTACTGTGACTCAGCTGAAAACTTAAACTAGCAGCTTGGATTTTTCAGATGATTACTAATCAATTACTCTTAAATCATTTAGTCAAAATTAATTACTTATTAATTACAACTTCTTTAATGACCTCTAGGTCAGGCAAAAGCATCGCAACATGGCACATCCTTAAATCTTACACTCTATATTTACATACTGTACAAATTACCCATTGTGTGGTATTAATCGATCCAAGGTTGGTACAATTTCAAGTCTACAATATTCCGTATACCTAATCGTTTTCCAGAGCTTGGATACTCTAAGCAATAAGCATTTGTGTGAGGTATACCAATGACTTTATATGGTCCATTATAAACAAACTTAAATTTAGAGATTTCATTGTCTATCTCGCTCGATTTCTCATGAGCTTTTACAAGTACTAAGTCTCCGATTGCAAACTTAGCAAAACGCGCTTTAGCGTCATGACGACATATGCGAGCATCGGCTTTTAGCTTCATTACTTCTCGCAAACGATCTTTTTTCACACCAATACTAATGTCAATCCGTGGAGGGAATTTGATTATATCTCTTCCACTAAACTTTTACTTCTGTCAAGGCCGAGATTCCTCACATTACAGTAGTTCAAATTCATACCTACGTCAATAGCATCCGGCCAGTTAACAATGTGTATAGGCTGGTATTGCCTATGCACACCGTCTCCTGCCTCGTCAAAACTAACTACTATTGTTTTATCTTGTGACGTACATGTCAAATTTTTACTTTCGCAATTAATCACTGCACCGTACTTAATAGCCAATCTAACCCGATAATTACTTCCGTAGTCAAGTCTGGCACGACGACAAACTCTTGTTGAAATCGTGCCCCACATATCTCGAAGTTGACAAAAATCTGTTTTGTGACCGGTTTACTGGCCTTCCCAGTAGCACCGATAATTTTCACTCCTGTTACTGGCATAACTGCGATGCCAGGTCTGTCTTTCAGTAACTCAAATATTTTCCCAGATACAGCACTCAATTCTGCACCGATGTCAATCAACATGTTTAGCTGTAGGTCGTGCATATTAACAGACACTACTGTCTGTCTACACTTGTCCTCGACTGTTTCTTTATTTTCCCATAGTAAATCCTCGTCTATATCCAGGTCATTCCAGAAAAAAACATCAGGCTTTGATCCTAAAGCCGGCTTATCTCGCGGCTTTTTCAGCCTCTGTTCAAATACAGTTTTAATTTCAACACGTTTGTCCTGAGGCTTAGTCTGTAGCTTTGCCTCCAATACCGAAACCTTTTCCTGTAACTCGTCAACTAGTGAGTATTGCTTTGCTATCAATTCACTAATTGTCACCTTCGTCGATTCCTCTTTGGCCAGATTGATCTCACCCGCCAATCTACCTGGAGGAATGTGCCCAGTAGTTTCTGCAATTACTTCCTCTAGATCGGCGTAACCCACATTGTTATCGTCTGACCGTATAATGTCAGCTCTAACCTCATACACGCTGTAATCTATGTGCTTTTCTACCAATCGTGTCCGGCTATCACTAAAATTTTCGTAATCTTTCTCCTTAATACTCTCGCAATGTTTAAACTGGAGGTTTGCGTCGGATGGGTCGGTTACTTCTACCACTGAAACTTTCGGTAAGGTCTGCCGGTTAGGGCCAGAACCTTCCGTTACTACTTCAACATCTAACTCCTGCGGGACGAAACACGACGAATATTGCTTGTGCTCCCCCTTAACATCAACTATTTCTAGTAAAGTCTGCCGGTTAGGGCCAGAACTTTCTATCATTTCACAAACACTATCTTCCTGCGGGACGAGATGCGGAAAATCCTGTACGCGCTCCCCATAAACACTTCTCCCATACAGACCCCTATAATCTCTTAGTTCGTCGTATAAGCGACCGAACTGCCTTAACCAGACCTCATCCCTCTCTGCATCCCCTCGCTCGATGACGGACGTTTTATCCGACATCTGATCTTCTATCAACACTTGCGGATCATTCTTAAACTCAATCTCCAGTTCCGCTGTGGGTATTACAGCTGCCACTTTATGATCGATTTCCGGAACACCACTTAAATTGTTCTCACTGACAGTGAATGTATTTTCTACTGCCGTGTATACAACTGATCTACTACTTGTGGGCGCACTCTTTTCTCTTAACACTGGCACACTCTCCCGCCGTTGATTATTCCACACGGAATTTTCATAACGACGACACCTGGGTTTTCTCCTGTTATTGGGCCGCCAAAATTTCTCCACGCCCGGTCGGCCCCTCACCGGCGCGGCTAATGGTTTCCCTGTCTCGTCCCAGCAGATACGCTCCCCGGATGCTGCTGAGGCGGATGATCACACTCTCTGGCGTTATTACTATTCTGCGAAGCCCGTATCACGTTAGTATGATACTGGTTTCCGTCATTCCTGTTATTATTTGCATTGTACTGATTGTTATTACGGTCCGAACCATTATTGTTATTGCTGCCATGGTTGCGGTATGCATTATTCCCATGGTTATCGTTGTTGTGGTTGCTGTGGTACCCGTTGTTGTTACCACGGCCTCTACCACTGTCGCGATTATTGCGCCAATTGTCCTCGTCCTCAACTCTGTCCAGGAAATCATTGATTGTCCTGTGATTGCTTCCTACGTAGCGTTTTGTGTCATCTGGAAGCTTCCTGTAGAGTTCCCAGATTATTTCGGATTCCGTGCGGCGATCACGCAAATATTCCAACTTGCGGATCCAGTCCTCACAAAACTCCTTCAACGAACCGCGCGAATTCGCATCGAAAGGCCTCGATACGACAAATTCGCGCCAGACACTTTGCTGTTTTTGCTCTGACCAGTATTCAGCCAGAAACAAATTTTTAAACTCGTCAAAAGTTAGGTTCGTAATGTTGAGGTTTAGGCCCCAACGCTTGGCATCACCGGCCAGCACATCAATAACCGCATTAATTTTTCTCTCATTAGTCCATGATCTGGGTAAAACTCTTTCACAATTCTTAATGAAATCCGTCGCGTGTATATCGCCTTTTTTCAAGGGGTCGAACCGCTCCTCTTTCGTCAACAATTCCGAACTATGTGCACAGATTGGCACATAGCTCTGTTTTTCGTCAAGTTTCTTTTCTAATTCCGACACTCTCGTAATTACTTGGCAAGTGGTTGTCGCAAGCGTTTCCACTTCCCTCTTTTTCTCTTCGCAGGTATTAGCCTGCTCCCTCACTTTAGTGTCTACTTCGGACACTAAAGCCTTTAAAGTTTCCACCTTCTGTTGATCCTCTTTTTTCACTAATTGAACTTGTTCCGTCACCTTATTCTCGATGATCGGAGCAACTGCTTCTCCTACACTTTTCTCGATTCTGCTAATTTCGGAATCAAAACGAGTATTTATGCTCGCAATTTCCGCCTGAACGCCTATCATTTCCTGTTTAAGATTACCGATTTCGGTATTAATTACAACAATATCTTCTTTGATTTTATCAACTTTTGTATTAACAACTCCAACATTGTTGTTAACAACATTAATAGCTTTGTTCTGATTGTCTAGCTTTCGTTCAATTTTTTCAGACTGAGCTTCTTGCTTGGCAGACAGAGCTATAATTTCTGCCGATTGACTCTTGATTTCATTAATCGAAACATTCAATAAATCAGTTAAATTCCCGGAGACTAACGGTTTTACTTCCGTAGCTGGTTCCTCTATATATGTTCCCCCGTATTCTTCATCAAGGGGTACAGATTTGATTTTCGCTTCCGATTCCGAAACATTTTCTAAAGTTTGGAATTCCATTTCTGCTCTTTGTTGCGTTTCGGCGGTCGCGTCTTTCATGCTAGCCGCCTGCCCCTGAACACTGGGAACCATCCGTGCGCGTTTCCCACTGTTCGACCAATTGTTCCGTATCCAAGTCTACCAAATTTTGGTAATTGTTGCCTTCACACATTTTAATAATTTTCAATATAAATGACAAATCTCAAATATAATTAGGATTACTCCCACTACTTATTCTCGCTGACGTAACGGCCTGTACGTGACCAGTACTTTGTCACGAGATTTGCACAATGCAAAATTCGTGTCCAGAACAACCTCAAATCCGAAGATTGTCCTGTCACCAGGTCGCCACGTGTAACCTTCCCCTCACTTATCGACCTCAATGACCGTGAAAAATGAAACCGCGTGTACCTAATGGGAATTTTGGAAAAGCAATTGTCACCGAAGTTAATCTGTCGGTAAAGAGGGAGGAAAGGGTTACATCTAAATGAAAGGAAATGTGCTAATGAAACTGGTGGAAATTAATTTTGAAAAGGGGTAAAGTTAATAAAGAAAGTAAATGTGCAGCCGTTACGTTAACAATTAACTAGCGGTAATTAGGTATTTGAGATTTGGGGGAAATCACGGTCGCCAGTCCTAAGGACAATTACTATAGTAACTGAAAAAGAAAGGTTATTACACATATAATTAGCACTAGAAGCGTGGCAACTGAAGGTTGACACGTGTAGTGTGAAAACTGAAAGTTTGTCAGAAGTAATAAATTTCGCTACACCCTGACTTAATTTAGCAAAAGAATTACGGTAATAAAACCGGAAAATCGAAAGTTAATTTAGTGACTGAAGTTAATAGTGAGCTTTCTTTCTGAAGCACATCGAAATTCAGTAAAATACGGTTAGTCTTGGACTACCTCAACAATCATTTCAAAAACTACTTGAATCTACGCAATTTAGAAATAAGAGATTTAACTTTGAACTTGAATTAAATGATTCCGAACAATTAACAATAGTAAAATTTAGTACGTACCAAGCTGAGCTGCAGTCACAGGTAAGCTAAAATATGGTAACAAAACTCGCACTCTTACTTTGTGCTTGTGTAATCTAAATAGTGTAGCCAGCTATAAATACTTTAACCGAATTTTGAAATTAAAGCAGTGAAAACGAGTTAGCTATATTACTTTAATGCTGGCGTTTGAATTTCAACGACACTCGGGTTCATTTCGGAAAAGGAAGGGACTCTGCTTGGTAATGCAATTGGGACAATGAGCAACAAACGTTCATGCTAAGTTGCTGTAATTATAGTGACGAAAATGGAACAGTTTGAAAAGCTGAGGTCTGCCCTACAGTTCTAAAACTTTACGTGCATCCAGTCTTCCTTGTTGGTTGATTGAAGGTTTGAAGCCGTCGATCGAGGAGGTGGCGACAGTCACTCATTGTCGGCCGTCGCTGTTGCAGAAGCTGGATGTTGGCGCGCCTTCTTCTCGACACGGTCACCAGACGAAACGGGCTCTTGATGTGCGCCAGCTAATGCTTCCCGTCCGCGACACCATGTCAGAAACTATCATCGCAAGTCGAGCGCAATTACATGCTGCCAAACCCCGAAAGCGCGGCAACTCGCGGGAGCTTCACACAACACACCTGCTCCACTCGCTACTCCAGCCAGACTCCCTCTGCTCAGCCCGCGCTCCACGCGGCAGAGTTAACACTACCAAAGATCCTACACACTTTGATTCTTCACACGACCTATCGACGTAATCGTTCGATAGCAGTCTTCCCTAGGCAAGACCCAGCGTAAAAATACAAATAATATTTACGAAACAAACCAATTATACATTGACATAAATGTATAAATATATATATACAAACAGTAAAACAATTACAATATACAAAGAGACAGAAATGTCATATCTTGAGGTAACAAAGCAAGGAAAAAAAAATAGTACAATAGATGGAAATAGGAGGCTATGCATTTCCGGCATTACAGTCTCTTGGTGGTTGGCCTTTCCTTTTTATTTCCATGGTTGGCCAACCACTGTACTACTCTTATGTGCTTTTATTTCCTTGTTTTCTGGTCTTTGTCTGTGTCTTTCTCATTCTGTGTCGTCCCTTGTTACCTTTTATACTTGTTTTTATTCCTTGTAGGTTTTCATGGTCGTGTAACAAGGGACTGATGGCCTTTGTAGTCTGGTCCCTTCAGCCCCTACAAACCAGCCAACCACAGACAGGCAAAGCAAAAAGACAGCTATACATTTGAGCTTTTTGCCAAATGGCTTTCATCTGAAGTACAACACACACACACACACACACACACACACACACACACACACACACACACCACCAACACCACCACTGTCTCTAGCTGCTTAGGCTGGAGTGTGTACAGCAACTGCACCTGATGAAAAGGAGCAGCCTATGGGCAGTGGCAGTGGCGGCGGCGGTGGTGGTGGTGGTGGTGGTGGTGGTGGTGGTTGTTGTTGTTGTTGTTGTTGTTGTTGTAAGGAGAAGGCTGGAACAGGGAGGGAGTGGGATAGCAGATTAGGGTTGGATGAAGTTATAGTACTGCTTGTGGGAACATGCAGGGGCATGATTAGGACAGGGTAGGGATGCTAGGTGCAGTCTGGTGGTTTGAGGGGGAGAGGGGCAGTGGAAAAGTAAACGGGAGGAAAAAAAATCTATTGGGTGCATTGATGGACTAGAAGGCTGGCCTCATTCTTCGTTTGTCCCTGTTCTTCACTCATTTATCCCCTTCCCTGCTTCCACTCTAACATTACACAGCCTTCTATTCCACCAGTGCACACACAACTCTGTGCCTATTTTGCAATGCAGTCTAGTCAATGGAAAGCTAAAAACTTGAGATAACTGCAGCTCAAGAACATCTATAACAGAACAATGCAAGCGTTAAAGGAAAAATGAGAATTTCAATCAAAAACTGAAAACAGTAACATGTGAAGAAAACAAAATAGATTGTTATGTTGGGCAGGCATTGCATTTATTTAGTAAAGGTGGCAGATAGCACAGTCACAAACAATGAAGAAAACTGTACTAGTGTCTGCAGATTTATTTAAATGTTTGTGTAACTCGAGATGAACCAGAAATACTGATAATGAAAATCACGACATGCAGGAAGTAATGTCAGGTGAGATATACAGGGTGTTACAAAAAGGTACAGTCAAACTTTCAGGAAACATTCCTCACACACAAATAAAGAAAAGATGTTATGTGGACATGTGTCCGGAAACGCTTAATTTCCATGTTAGAGCTCATTTTAGTTTCATCAGTATGTACTGTACTTCCTCGATTCACCGCCAGTTGGCCCAATTGAAGGAAGGTAATAATGACTTCGGTGCTTGTGTTGACATGCGACTCATTGCTCTACAGTACCATCAAGCACATCAGTACGTAGCATCAACAGGTTAGTGTTCATCACGAACGTGGTTTTGCAGTCAGTGCAATGTTTACAAATGCGGAGTTGGCAGATGCACATTTGATGTATGGATTAGCACGGGGCAATAGCCGTGGCGCGGTACATTTGTATCGAGACAGATTTCCAGAACGAAGGTGTCCCGACAGGAAGACGTTCGAAGTAATTGATCGGCGTCTTAGGGAGCACGGAACATTCCAGCCTATGACTCGCAACTGGGGAAGACCTAGAATGACGAGGACACCTGCATTGGACGAGGCAATTCTTCGTGCAGTTGACGATAACCCTAATGTCTGCGTCAGAGAAGTTGCTGCTGTACAAGGTTATGTTGACCACGTCACTGTATGGAGAGTGCTACGGGAGAACCAGTTGTTTCCGTACCATGTACAGCGTGTGCAGGCACTATCAGCAGCTGATTGGCCTCCACGGGTACACTTCTGCGAATGGTTCATCCAGCAATGTGTCAATCCTCATATCAGTGCAAATGTTCTCTTTACGGATGAGGCTTCATTCCAACGTGATTAAATTGTAAATTTTCACAATCAACATGTGTGGGCTGACGAGAATCCGCATGCAATTGTGCAATCACGTCATCAACACAGATTTTCTGTGAACGTTTGGGCAGGCATTGTTGGTGATGTCTTGATTGGGCCCCATGTTCTTCCACCAACGCTCAATGGAGCACGTTATCATGATTTCATACGGGATATTCTACCTGTGCTACTGCTAGAACATGTGCTTTTACAAGTACGACACAACATGTGGTTCATGCATGATGGAGCTCCTGCACATTTCAGTCGAAGTGTTCGTACGCTCTCAACAACAGATTCAGTGACCGATGGATTGATAGAGGCGGACCAATTCCGTGGCCTCCACGCTCTCCTGACCTCAACCCTCTTGACTTCCATTTATGGGGGCATTTGAAAGCTCTTGTCTATGCAACCCCGGTACCAAATGTAGAGACTCTTCATGTTCGTAATGTGGACGGCTGTGGTACAATACGCCTTTCTCCAGGGCTGCATCAGCGCCTCAGGGATTCCATGCAATGGAGGGTGGATGCATGTATCCTTGCTAATGGAGGACATTTTGAACATTTCTTGTAACAAAGTGTTTGAAGTCACGCTGGTACGTTCTGTTGCTGTATGTTTCCATTGCATGATTAATGTGATTTGAAGAGAAGTAATAAAATGAGCTCTAACATGGAAAGTAAGCGTTTCCGGACACATGTGCACATAACATATTTTCTTTCTTTGTGTGTGAGGAATGTTTCCTGAAAGTTTGGCCGAACGTTTTTGTAACACCCTGTATACAGACATTTGAGGGCACTTTAAATATAAATGGTGAAAGCTGGAGACAAAGTAATGGTATACTGTTACTTAACAGAGAGCAAATAAACAAAATATAAGAAACTACAGATGAATCAGCCTCCTTTCCGTAATTACTACATACTAACTAAAATGATCACCAGTCCCGTAGATAGAGACAGGTAATTTTATTAAAAAAAAGGAAGGGTAAGCTGGCTTTATAAGCATGTATAACACAATGGACTGTTTGCAAATCATGAAGCAAATAGTAGAATGGAGTAATGAGTATGATTTATGTTGTTCAATACGCTTTGGTTTTGAGAAAGTGTTTGACTCATTTTAACAGAAACTGTACCAATGGCCCTTAAGAAACAAGATATTGGCATATGTATGTTAGTATACTGAATGACTTGTATACCAATGAGCCAAGAATAATGACTACTGACAACTGCAAGACTAAGTGATGCCTGGTGGCATTGCAGACACACAGTGCGGTAAGGATAGAATCCAGATGGAGCAGAGGTGAATGGGGAATCATCCTATCGATGATATGGGCTGCAAATGGGAACTCCAGCGACATGAGTGACTTTGGCACATGGGAATGAGCATTTCAGAAATGAAGCTGGTCAGGTGTTTGTGTGTTACTGTAGTGAGCATCTATGGAAAGTGGTCGAAGGGCATTAAATCAAGTATTTGACAAGGTGCTGGATGTCTACTCCTCACAATAGAATGTGGAGATTGGAGACTTGCCCATTCCGTAAAGCAGGAGACATTATGATCTGTGGCAGATCTGGCCACAGAGTACAATGCTGGTGCTGGCACAAGTGTTTCAGAGCACACTGTTTAGTACATAATGCTGAATGTGGGGCTCCACAGCAGATAACTCCTGTGTGTTCCTTTGTTGACCTTACTAAATCACAGTGCGCCGAAAGATGTCCTCTTGTCTCTGTGCTCTCAAAAAGTTTCGGAACTTATTTCCAGAGGACGTGAAATGCCAGCTCATGCAAGCACTCGTTCTACTGAACCTCCACTATTGTGACGTAGTTCCACAAGGCTTGTGTAGTCAAAACAAAAAGACTGTTAGAATTAACCATGGATGCCTGTGTGTGTTACACCTGCAACATTTGTTGATATGATCATGTTAGTGCTTCATACTCCCAGCTAGGGTTGCTGCGGCCAGACAAATTGCATGACTACCACACAATGTCTACTTCACCGTATCCTCATTGTGCAACCACCCTAGTACCTTGCTTCAGAGATTAAACACCTTTCATGGCATCATAATCGAAACACAAAGTCACTGTTATTTGGCATCCTAACTGTGCACTCACAAAACAAAAATATTTGCAAATTCCTTCTTTGTTGCCTCCACCTCTGGAACAAATTGCCCCTCACCCTTGGCAAAATTCAACCCCCTGCTGCTTTTAAGAAGAAGTTGAAGCATTTCCTGCTAACATCCTCATCCAGGTGAACTGCTACTCGAAACATGAACACAGGAGTGGGGGCAGTATTATGCTGTGGGGAACATTCAATTGGACTTTAATGGGATGTGTGGTGGTAACTGAGGGCACCACGACAGCTGTGGACTATGTGAATGTTATTGCAAACCATCTGCATCCTTTCATACTTCGTGTTCTGTGATGATAATGGCATCTTCGAGCAGGGTAACTATCTGTGTCACAAGGCTGAATACTGCTGCAGTGGCTTGAGAACCATGGTAGTGAATTCATGTTGATGTCTTGGCCATGGAATTCGCTTGATCTGAAAGCAATGAAACATCTCTAGGACACTGGGGTGGCAGCCCACAAACCCCTGGACTGTAATTTATGGAAATTTGATGACCTGTGTCAAGATATCTGGCGCCACATGTCTCTGGAAGCCTACAAAGTACACGTTGAACCTGTGCCATATAGAACTGCCACCATTGTGTGTCCCAAAGATGAACTAGCATGCTATGAAGCTGCCTCGTTAGTGTTTCCCACTTGTACAACTTACATTAGTCTCCATCGGGATGATGGAAGCTGAGTACTGTAAGAGGAGTCAGATAAGCAAATTACATACAACCAGAATTATTCCCAGCAGCCCTAGAGCACATTTTTCAGATCCTTAACCTGGGCTAGCACACTGGCCTCGAATGCAGGAGGACAACGGTTCAATCCCGCCTACGGCCATCCTGATTTAGGTTTTCCGTTATTTCCCTAAATCGCTCCATGCAAATGCCGGGATGGTTCCTTTGAAAGGGCACAGCTGACTTCCTTCTGCGTCATTCCCTCATCCGATGAGACCCCTGACCTCGCTGTTCGGTCTCCTCCCCGAGACAACCCAACCCTTAAACTGGGAAAAAGAAAGAAGCAATACAAATTAACGTACTTGCTTTTCTGACAATATACTGTTTGTCTATAGCATGGATAATATTCTATAACTATTTGAAGAACTTAATAAAGTCAGACAATAGGCCTAAAAATCAATTGTTGTAAGATTAGAATGATTAATCAACACTTTGGAAAGAAAATGGTACAAATTAACAATGTCATGAAAAGTACAGATTACTACCCACCATATAGTGGAAATATTGAGTTGCAGACGCACAAAATAAAAAGGCTGCTAAACAAGTAAACTCTCAGCCAAAAGGCCTTCTTCTGAATTACACAGCATTCACATTAATGCAAATGCAACTCGCACACACATGAGCATTTTCGCTAGCTGCTGTGGCCAAACTGCTAGCAATTGCTCATGATGAGAAAAGCAGTCTAGGTGGTGGGGTAAGGACCAGTCTGTGGTGGGGAGGGGAGGGACACCAGGGTATGGCTGTGGGAGCATACAGGGACAGAGACGAGGTGGAGAGAGGGTAGGGCAGTCAGGAGGTTAGACAGAGGACGGGAATGGAGAGGGGGGGGGGGAGAGGGGGAATGGAAAAGGAGAGAAGTGAAGAGACTGGGTGGATTGGTGAAATGGAAAGCTGTGAACTGCTGAAGTGGGAACAGGGAAGGGGATAGGTTGGGGCCAGAATATATTGCAGGGACAGTTTCCACCTACACTGTCAAGAAAAGTGATTTTGGTAGGAAGTATCCAGATGGCACAGGCTCTGAAACAGTATTTATAATGAATGTTGTGTTGGGCAGCATGCTAAGTACTGGGGTGGTCCAGCTGTTTTTTGGTCACAGTTTGTTGGTGGCCATTAATGCAGACAGACAGCTTGTTGTGATAGATCCACATAGAAAGCAGCACAGTGGCTACAGCTTAGCTTGCAGACCACACGATTGGTTTCATTGGCGCGCCTGGCTTTGATGGAATAGCTGATGCTTGTGACGTGACTGGAATAGGTGGTGGTGGGATGGTGTACGAGACAGGTCTTGCATCTAGGTCATATTACAGGGATATGAGCCATGAGGCAAGGGGCTGTGTAGGGATGTTGTTGTTGTTGTGGTCTTCAGTCCTGAGACTGGTTTGATGCAGCTCTCCCTGCTACTCTATCCTGTGCAAGCTTCTTCATCTCCCAGTACCTACTGCAGCCTACATCCTTCTGAATCTGCTTAGTGTATTCATCTCTTGGTCTCCCTCTATGATTTTTACTCTCCACGCTGCCCTCCAATACTAAATTGCTGATCCCTCGATGTCTCAGAACATGTCCTACCAACCGATCCCTTCTTCTAGTAAAGTTGTACCACAAGCTCCTCTTCTCCCCAGTTCTATTCAGTACCTCGTCATTAGTTATGTGATCTACCCATCTAATCTTCAGCATTCTTCTTTAGCACCACATTTTGAAAGCTTCTATTCTCTTCTTGTCTAAACTATTTATCATCCATGTTTCACTTCCACACATGGCTACACTCCGTACAAATACTTTCAGAAACGACTTCCTGACATTTAAATTTATACTCGATGTTAACAAATTTTTCTTCTTCAGAAACACTTTCCTTGCCATTGCCAGCCTACATTTTATATCCTCTCTACTTCGACCATCATCAGTTATTTTGCTACCCAAATAGCAAAACTCATTTACTACTTTAAGTGTCTCATTTCCTAAACTAATTCCCTCAGCGTCACCCGACTTAATTTGACTACATTCCATTATCCTTGTTTTGCTTTTGTTGATGTTCATCTTGTACCCTCCTTTCAAGACACTGTCCATTCCATTCAACTGCTCTTCCAAGTCCTTAGAATGTCATCGGTGACCCTCAAAGTTTTTATTTCTTCTCCATGGATTTTAATACTTACTCCAAACTTTTCTTTTGTTCCCTTCACTGCTTGCTCAATATACAGATTGAATAACATCAGGGAGAGGCCACAACCCTGTCTCACTCCATTCCCAACCACTGCTTCTCTTTCATGTCCCTTTGCCACCTTCAGAATTTGAAAGAGAGTATTCCAATCAACATTGTCAAAAGCTTTCTTTAAGTCTACAAATGCTAGAAACGTAGGTTTGCCTTTCCTCAATCTTTCTTCTAAGATAAGTTGTAGGGTCAGGATTGCCTCACGTGTTCCAACATTTCTATGGAATCCAAACTGATCTTCCCTGAGGTCGGCTTCTATCAGTTTTTCCATTCGTCTGTAAAGAATTCGCGTTAGTATTTTGCAGCTGTGACTTATTAAACTGATTGTTCGGTAATTTTCACATCTGTCAACACCTGCTTTCTTTGGGATTGGAATTACTATATTTTTCTTGAAGTCTGAGGGTATTTCGCCTGTCTCATACATATTGATCACCAGGTGGTAGAGTTTTGTCAGGACTGGCTCTCCCAAGGCCGTCAGTAGTTCTAATGGAATGTTGTCTACTCCCGGGGCCTTGTTTCAACTCAGGTCTTTCAGTGCCATGTCAAACTCTTCACATAGTATCATATCTCCCATTTCATCTTCATCTACATCCTCTTCCATCCCCCCTGCGGGTCCGGGAGTAAGAATAGGCCCGTGGTATTCCTGCCTGTCGTAAGAGGCGACTAAAAGGAGTCTCAACCTTTTCAGCCTTATGTGATGGTCCCCTCTCGGGTTTGACCTCCATCTTTCTAAGTTGTTCCGAAGAGCGAGCCAATTGGGGAAGGGCGTCTTACATGGTGCACTGTATCTGTCGTGCATTGAGACCTTTAGCCGGCTTTCTCGTCGTTGCAATGGTGTCCCGCTCGTTTTCCATCTCTTGGGCGAGGATACGTCCCTGGGTGCGATTACCACGCTGCACTGTGCAGTGTTGCTTTTAGCTGCGATGACGACCTTATACGTTTTTGCACCTAAGATCCAGCATGCTAGCCAGTCCGTTGTGGTGAGGCCGCCATGTACCCTGTTGGTTGTAGCCCCCTGACAACACAGGGATCGCTCTACTGATGCCTGCGCCGTTAACTCCCCACGTATGCCAAGGAGTAGATGCCCATCTCCCTGGGGCATCGGGATTCCCGGCAATGGCCATCCTGCCAGGTGGCCTTTGCAGTGGCTGGGTGGCGCCCATGGGGAGGGCCCTTGGTCGGAGTGGGTGGCATCAGGGTGGATGACATGCAATGAAGTGTGGCACATCTTCTCTTGCTGGTGGCCAGCCACCAGCACTCTCTAAGCATTCGAGGGCCCATTTTAAAGGTAACGTTTATGACCCCAAATCGTTCCCCTCCCTCGCCGCACCATGGGAGGAACGAAAGGCTATGAACGAGAGCAACAGGTATTCACCCCGGTATCTCGTCTGTACCAGAGCTGACGGGTAATCGTTTGTGTCTGTGAAGCCTCAGTTCTTTGTCGAACATTTAGAGGACAAGTTCGGGGAGGTGGAGGGCTTGTCCAAGATGCGGTCAGGGTCAGTCTTAATAAAAACAGCATCCTCTGCCCAGTCACGAGCCTTGCTTGCTTGTACGAAGCTGGGGGATGTTTCTGTTACTATCACCCCACATAAAAGCTTAAATATGGTCCAGGGAATTATTTTTCACAGGGATCTCCTTTTACAGTCCGATGAGCTGCACGCCAACTTAGAGCGACGAGGGGTCCATTTCGTCTGGCGCATCCACCGGGGTCCGAGGGATCACCAAGTTGCAACTGGTGCCTTCATCTTGGCCTTCGAGGGTGACACGTTACCTGAGAAGGTCAAGGTGATGGTATACCGTTGTGATGTCAAGCCCTATATCCCTCCCCCGATGCGGTGCTTCAAGTGTTGGAAGTTCGGCCATATGTCTTCTCGCTGTGCTTCCAGCCTCATTTGTCGCGATTGTGGTCGACCGTCCCATCCTGATACTCCATGTGCCCCGCCTCCCATCTGTGTCAACTGCGGGGAGCACCACCCCCTTGCTCGCCGGACTGTAAGATTCTCCAGAAGGAGCGGAAAATAATGGAATACAAGACCCTGGATAGGCTGACCTACACTGAGGCTACGCGTAAGTTTGAACGACTGCATCCAGTACGAATGACATCCACTTATGCCGCCACTGTCGCTCCTGTTACAGTTCCTATAGCTGCTCCACACACCGTTAGCTCTCAGAACCAGAGAACCACACCTGCCCCCTTGATGATGGGGGGCACTAAACTCCCTGTTGCTCCTGCTCCATCTACTTCAGGAGCAACACCCCCCCAACCATTAGGGACGTCAGTTCCCCCTTCCCAGCCAGAGAAGTGTAAGACTTCTTCGGCTCCTCTCGCCAGGAAGGGGTCCCTTGGGGACCTCCCTTCGCAAGTTCCGACTGGTGCCAAAGTCGACAGCCGCAAGTGGCTCAAACAACCGCCGGTCCCTGGTCATAGGGACACATGGTTGTCGTCTGTCCCTGAGACTGACCCAGTGACGCCCTCCCAGACTGACCTACCGAAGGCACAGCGAGAGAAACAGAAGAAGAAGAAGAAAGTCCCCAAGGCTAACGACATTGCGGTGGCACCCATCCCACCGCTTCCTACAAGCTCTGCGTCTGAGGATGAGGTGGAGATTCTGGCGTCTGCTGAGGACCTCGATCTCGCCGGTCCCTCCAACGCCATGGAACGCACTAGCACAGGTGCTCAATCGGAGGCAGCAGGCGACCCAGCGGCGTAATCTGCCTTCCCAGTTCCGTCACGCCTTTCTCAGCCATGGCCAATACCATCCTCCAGTGGAACTGCAGCGGTTTCTTCCATCATCTAGCTGAGCTCCGGCAACTTATCAGCCTTCACCCTTTCTTCTGCATTGCTCTTCAGGAAACTTGGTTTCCAGCAGTGCGAACCCCTGCCCTCCGTGGCTATCGGGGTTATTATAAGAACCGAGCAGTTTATGAAAGGGTGTCTGGCAGCGTCTGCATGTATGTCCTTAACTCTCTTCACAGCGAGTCTGTCCCTCTACAAACAGCTTTAGAGGCTGTCGCTGTTAGGGTGTGGACGCCACAGGCTATTACCTTCTGCAGTCTTTACCTTCCACCGGATGGTGCTGTCGCGCTGCATATCCTGGCTGCACTGATAGCCCAATTGCCGCCACCTTTCTTGTTACTGGGCGATTTCAATGCCCACAACCCTCTATGGGGTGGGACTGTCTCCGATGACCACGGTCGTGCCATGGAGCATGTGTTGGCTCAGCTCGACCTTAGCCTCTTGAATACCGGTGCTCCCATGCATTTCAGTGTGGCCCATGGCTCATTCTCGGCCATCGATCTCTCCCTTTGCAGCCCCAGACTTGTCCCATCCCTCCACTGGAGAGTGCATCCTGACCTGTGGTAGTGACCATTTTCCCATCTATTTGTCACTGCCCCAGTGTCATTCTTCTGGGCGCCTGCCCTGCTGAGCTCTCCACAGGGCTGACTGGCTGGCTTTTTCTTCCGCTGCAACCATTGAGTCTCCCCCACAGAGTGACATTGACGAGGTGGTCCGTGTCTTAACCACGTCAATCATTTCGGCGGCCGAGGCTGCCATCCCCCGCTCTTCTGGACTCCCTCGGAGGAAGGCTTCGCGACCGTAGGCGGGCTCTCCAGCGTCATAGGCGGCACCCGTCTCTTAGAGACCCTCATCGCCTTTAAGAGGCTCCGTGCCTTGGCCCGTCGTCTTATTGCACGGCGTAAGCAGGAGTGCTGGGAGAGATATGTCTCATCCTTGGGCTCCTGTGTCTCCCCCTCGCTCGTGTGGTCCCGGATTCGGCGGATTTATGGATACCAGACCCCTATGGGTGTCCCTGGGATCTCCTTGGACGGCGCTGTCTGCACGGACGCTGCCGCTATTGCTGAACACCGTGCCGCGCACTTTGCTAAGAGCTCTGCGACTGCAACTTACACCCCCCCCCCCCCCCCCTGCCTTTCGGTCTCTAAAGGAGTGAGCCGAGCAGACGCCGTTATCATTCCACGCGCGTCGTTCTGAAAAATACTATGCTCCTTTCAGCGAGAGGGAATTCCTAGCTGCCCTCGCCGATTGCCCTGATACAGCACCAGGACCAGACTGCATCCACACACAGATTCTGAAGCATCTCTCCAGGGACTGCCAGAGACACATCCTCACCATCTTTAACCGCATTCGGAGCGAGGGCGTGCTCCCATCGCAATGGCGAGAGGGTGTTATTGTCCCCATCTTGAAGCCCAGTGCGGACCCACTCGCGGTGGACAGCTATCGTCCCATTACCCTCACCAATGTTTTGTGCAAATTGCTCGAACGTATGGTGGGGCGGTGTTTGTGTTGGGTCCTTGAGTCGCGCGGTCTCCTCGCTCCATCCCAGGGTGACTTCCGTCGGGGCCGGTCTGCTGCGGACAATTTGGTGTAGCTGGAATCTGCTATCCGTACGGCCTTTGCCCGACGTCAGCATCTCGTTGCTGTATTTTTTGATCTGCGGAAGGCGTATGACACCACATGGAGGCATCACATCCTTGCTACGTTGCATGAGTGGGGTCTTTGTGGTCGGCTCCTGGCTTTTCTTCAAACCTTTTTATTGCGCCGCTCTTTCCGGGTGCAAGTTGGTGCCGCCTCTAGTTCATCTTATACACAGGAAAATGGAGTCCCGCAGGGCTCGGTGTTGAGCATCTCCTTATTTCTAGTGGCCATTAATGGTCTGGCTGCAGCCGTGGGTTCGTTGGTGTCTTCTTCTTTGTATGCCGACAACTTCTGCATCTCCTTAGGTCCACGACTACAGGAGTCGCCGAACGCAGGCTGCAAGTAGCCGTTCGCAAGGCAGCATCATGGGCTCTGACTCATGGTTTTCAGTTCTCTGCAGCCAAGACTCGAGTTATGCACTTCTGCAGGTGTCAGACGGTCCATCCTCATCCTGAACTTTACCTCGACGGCCACCTGCTTGAAGTGGTTGACACTTGCTGCTTCTTAGGACTCGTCTTTGATGCCCGGCTCACATGGTTCCTCATATTACTCAGCTGAAGCAAAAGTGCTGGCGGCACCTCAACGCCCTCCGCTGCCTGAGCCACACGTCTTGGGGTGCAGATCGCTGCACGCTGTTGCCATTGTACAGAGCCCTTGTGCAGTCCAGGCTTGATTATGGGAGCCTGGCCTATGTGTCTGCATCACCCTCAGTGTTGACGTTGTTAGACCCCATACACCACTGTGGGGTTCGGCTTGCAACTGGCACTTTCCGTATGAGCCCCGTCGATAGTCTACTGGTGGAGGCTGGGGTTCCCCCGCTGCAGATTCGCCGCCATCGACTGCTCGCCGACTATGCTGTCCACGTGCGTTGCTCTCCAGGCCATCCCAATCATCGCCTGCTTTTCCCTGCCATGGTCCTCCATCTGCCCGAACAGCGACCTCAGTCTGGGCTTTCCATAGCTGTCCACGTCCAGTCCCTGCTGTCGGAACTGGGGTCATTCCCTCTTCTGCCTCCCTTCCGGGTCCATGCACCTACGCCTCCCTGGTGTTTGCCTTGTCCGTCCGTCCGTCTGGACTTGGCACAGGGACCCAGGGACTCGGTTCCGCCTGTGGCCCTTCGTCGCCGTTTTCTTGCGCTCCTCGCCTCATTTTCGGGCTGTGAGACTGTCTACACTGATGGCTCCCTGGTTGATGGTCGCACTGCCTACGCTTTTGCTCATGCTGCCCATGTTGAACAGCACTCCTTGCTGGCTGGCTGCAGTATTTTTACTGCAGAGCTGGTGGCCATATTGCGCACTCTTGAGCATATGTGTTCCTGCTCAGGTATGTCCATCGTTATCTGCAGTGACTCCCCGAGCAGCCTCCAGGCCATCGACCACTGCTATACCTCTTCTCCTCTGGTATCCTCTATTCAGGAGTCTGTTTCCGCCATTACCCGCTCTGGTCGTTCGGTGGTCTTTGTTTGGACGCCAGGTCACGTTGGCATCCCGGGGAACGAACGTGTCGACAGGCTGGCCAAAGGGGCGATCGACGCCCCAGCTTTGGAGATCGGCCTCCCGGCTCGTGATCAGCAGTTGGTGTTGCGCCGTAAGGTGCTTGGGATGTGGACTGATGAGTGGCGCAGCCTGACATCCCCGAATAAACTGTGGGCTGTTAAGGAGTCAACCGATGTGTGGCGGTCCTCCCTGCAGTCTTCTCGCCGGGACTCTGTCGTCCTGTGTTGGCTCCGCATCGGCCATACCTACCTGACGCACGGCCATCTTTTGTGTCAGGAGGATCCCCCCCCCCCCCCCTGTGTCGGTGTGGGTCCCGGCTGACGGTCGCCCACATTTTGTTGGAGTGTCCCTGAGTGCGCACCCTCCGGCAATCTTTTAATCTCCTGGGCACTTTGCCTTTGGTTTTATGCGACGATGCCTCCATGGCTGACGACGTTTTAAATTTTATCCGTGGTAGTCCTTTTTATGGTTCCATTTAGGGAGGACCTGCACCTTTCCCTTTCTGTGTCTCTTGTCCTCGAGTCTCTCATATTTGGTTGCAGATTTTAGTGTGTAGTCGGATGGTTGACTCTTTCCCTTTTTTTTGTTTTCGTGGTCAGTCAACCAGTCTCCGGCCATCTTCTTTTCTTCTGTTTCTTTCTGTCTGGTGTTCATCTGTACTCTTCTTGTCTGTAGTGTTCGTTGCCGCATTTGTGTTTTTTCAGTGCCTGGGGGGGAGTCTCCTTCCCCTTGGGGTTTTACTTGCTCCGCCCATTTTCGTCTCGCCTGTTTTTCGAATGGGGGACTGATGACCTTAGCTGTTTAGTCCCCCTTAAACATCCCAACAACCACCACCACCATCCTCTTCCATTTCCATAATATTGTCCTCAAGTACATTGCCGTTGTATGAAACCTCTATATACTCCTTCCACCTTTCTGCTTTCCCTTCTTTGCTTAGAACTGGGTTTCCGTCAAAGCTCTTGATATTCATGTAAGTGGTTCTCCTTTCTCCAGAGGTTTCTTTAATTTTCCTGTAGGCAGTGTAAGGATGGACGAGGATATTGTGTACATTTGGTGGGCAGCGGAATACCACTGTGGGAGTGGGTGGGAGGATAATGGGTATGGTGTTCCTCATTTCAGGTCACAATGAGATGTAGTTGAAACTGTGGTGGAGAAAGTGATTCAGTTGCTCCGTTTTTCGGTGGTACTGAGTCGTGAGGGGACTGCAATTTTGTGGCTGGACTGTGGGACTTTGAGAGGTGGTGGATGGTGACTGGAGAGGTCTAGCACTGAGATCTATTTCTGCACAATGTTGGGAGGGCAATTACAGTCTGTGAAGGCCTCACTGAGACCTTTTGTATGTTTTGAGAGGGATTGCTCATCACTAGAGATGCAATAGCCATTGGTGGCTAGGCTGTATGGAAGGGTCTTATGGTATGGAATGGATGGCAGTTGTCAAAATGGAGGTATTGCTGATAGTTGGTAGGTTTGATATGGACAGAGATACTGATGAAACCATCTGAGATGTGGTGGTCAACATTGAGGAAGGTGGCTTGTTGGGTTGAGGAGGACCAGGAGAAGTGAATGAGGGCAAAGGTGTTGAGGTTTGGAGGAATGTGGGCAGGGTGTCCTCACCTTAAATCCAGAACATGAAGGTGTCATCGGTGAACCTAAACCAGGTGAGGAGTTTGAGATTCTGGGTGGTTAGGAAGGATTACTCTAGATGAGCAGTGAATATGTTGACATGTTGACACAGGATGGTACTATGCCATTGCCAATTGCCAACCCCCCCCCCTTTTTTTAGGTGAAGCCTTCAAAGGAGAAGTAATTTTAGTAGGAAGGCCATGGCATTAGGGATGTTAGTGCAAAGGGAGGTGGCATCAGTAGTGACGATCAGGGCACCGCAGTAAAGGAATGGGAACTGAGGAAAGTCAGTGGAGGCAGTGTAAAATGGTAGGTTGTGGGTAATGTGCTGAAGGTCTATGAGAACAGAGATTCTCTCAGTGGGGGTGCAGTAACTGGCAACAACAAGGTGTCCTGGGTGGTTGGGTTTGTGGACTTTAGGAAGCATATAGAAGGCAGGAGTGCAGGGAGTAGTAGGGGTGAGAAGAGAGATACGGCCTGGGAAGATATTTTGGGATGGGCCTAAAGATTTGAGGAGAAATTGGAGATCCAACTGGATTTCTGGAATGTGGTCATTGTGGCAGCGTTTGTAGATGGGTGAATCTGACAGCTGGTAGAGACCTTCTGCCATGTAACCCTTGTGGTTGAAAACAGCGGTGTTGGAGCCTTTGACAGCTGGTAGGATTGTAAGTTGAGGATCATTTTTCATGTGGTGGATTGTGGTTCTCTCTGTGGATGTGAGGTTAGCTTGCATGTTGAGGGATTTGGGGAATGATGGTGAGGCAAGGTCCAAGGTTAAGAAATTCTGGAAATTTACAGGAGGTGATCTGTGGGCAGTGGGGGTGGCTCACAGTTGGATGTTGGAGTGAACTGAGTTAGGCAGGGCCCAACATTGGTCTCTGGTTGAGTCTGATTGGCAGAGTTGGTTGCAAAAAAGTGTTTCCCTTATAGGGACCATGAGAAGGGAAGGAGGTCTTTAACAAGTCCAGCATGACTGAATTTGGGAGCGGAGCGAAAGCTAAGGCCCTCTGGAAATGACTGATACTTCTGCGGAGCTAAGGCTTTTGGAGCAAAGCTTCATGACTGTGTTTCAGGTGTGCTTAGTTTCTGGATTGTGAATGGTTGGGCAGGGAGTTTTATGGGAGAGGGTTAATGTAGTAGGCAGGGCTTGTCAGCTATGAAGGGAGGTGGGGGAGGTTTGGATGTAGCCAAGGTGGGTGTAGGAAGTGGACAGGTTGGAGAGTTTTTTGAGGTGACATTGTGCATGCTGCTGTAGTGCCTGGAGAGAAAGAGTTTCAGCGTGTGAGA
Source organism: Schistocerca cancellata (assembly GCF_023864275.1). Classification (NCBI taxonomy): domain Eukaryota; kingdom Metazoa; phylum Arthropoda; class Insecta; order Orthoptera; family Acrididae; genus Schistocerca; species Schistocerca cancellata. Next base: position 471,820,138 of record NC_064627.1, read on the forward strand.
TGGGATCCAGGAATTTGAGACTGCACAGGAGGTGAATTGTACAGATGGAGAGGAGGCATTGGAAGGATCTTTGTGCTTGATTGACATGGTTTTGCAGGACTATGTTGGTGAGGGTTAAAGACTGATGGAATCTGAACAGATGGAGATCATTCTGGAAGGAGGGGCTGCAGCCTTAGATGGGTGATTTGATGGAAAGGCCATTCAGGGAGATTCCATGAACCAAGCAACAAGACAGGAACAGTATGCAGGACTGGCTACTGGCTTCAGATAAGAAAACTTTGCTGTATTGGTGCGGATGAAGGAGCAAAGATCCATAGTGGAAGACAAAAATGTGTAAATATACATAAATAATGTAGAAATATGAGCAAAATTTTGCAAGTATACATGGGAAAAATCACAAAAAGCATGGATCAGATGTAGTCTATGGGAACAGGAGAAAACCTGAGGGAGTAAGGCTGACCGTCATTAACCTGTCCCTCCTCCCTGTTTGCAATCCAGCATTACACAGACTTCTATTCCACCAATGCACCCACATTCTTTTTCCTTCTCTCCTTTTTTGCCCCCCCCCCCCCTTCCCCCTGCCCCCCTCCCTCTGTCTAACCTCCTGCCTACATGGAGCTGCCCTACCCTCTCTCCACCTCATCCCTGTATGTTCACACAAGCAGCACTTTACCATACCCTACCCCCATTCTTCTATACCTCGCCTCCCCCACCTACTCCTTACCCTCAGTCATCCAAATTGGTTCTCCCATCAAATCTTATTTATAATATTATTATTATTCCATCCTGGATTTTCCAATTTTTGACAAATGAACAATGATGACATTGAACAACTAAGTTTCTGTATTTAGAGCAGTTAAAGACAGATGGTGGGTGGACAGCAAAATAAAGTATACAGAAGAGTGAAAATGGCCTGAAACACTTTTGGCAAATGAAATAAGATTTCTTAAACTAAATATTGGGGTACATGGAAGCAGAATGTTTACCATAAGTGTACATTACCAGTTTTGACTGAGGGTTGCTCAGCAAACAATGTAGAGAGACATGTTACAGGGGTGCCCACAGGTTTTCATGTCAGTAGGGGCAAAACATTTTCTCCATACATGTGGTAAAGAAATTTTGATGCAGATTGTTATCTGCTCATTACTATCTCCTAGTGGTTTAAAGAGCACTTTTAGTACCTGGTTAATGTTATAGACAAGCTAATAGTATAATTACAGTAAAACCTACATTCCCATATTTTACATTTTCTCACTATTTACATTTCTGTTGGTCTGGTCATAAGTCATATTCTCTAATTAATTGTTTTCGTGCAGTTAAAAATTTCATATGGATAAAACTTTCACACATTTTGCACTTTTGAATCACTACCACAAATTTCAAAATCAGTTTTGATATTGACTAATTTGTGAAGTACCTTGTGCTCCTGCTCACACGACCTGTGTGATTACACATAACACTGTACAGTTTCTTTAAAAATATAAATAATTTTGGTCTTAAGAGAAATACAGTTGTCATTTTTAATGGAACTTTCAAAACACTTATGCAATGTTTTTTTCATTTGACTAAACTCTAATAAATGCAATAAATCACCAAAAACAGCAACATCTGTTTTTTCTCATAGTGCACAAAACAGTGCGCAAGAAACAACTGATTTCAATTTGTTATGGCGATTGGTTTGTACTAATTTTGCAAGATTCTCATTGATGACTTCTTTGATACTCTTAGTTTTATTTGTCATAATATTAACAAATATTCTTGATTGTTCAGTTGCAACTTAATGATACTCAGAACTGATATGTGTTCATGAAACATTTTGAAACTGGTAAATTGATAGCTTATGAATGAGCCATTATGACTGCTATGTGTGGTTTGTTTCCAGAAAAATGCACGTAGCTTACAAAGTGCACCTTAAAAACTTTAGAGTGAATAAATCATGTATATAATGACAGTAATCCAGTCAAGATGATCTGTTTATGGCATCTACATCATTATTTAAATTATAATTTTTGTCAGGTGCCCATGGAATCAATAAAATCTGATATTTCAACTTATTTCTGACATTGGAAACAGTGACTAGGAGATTACTACCCTTTATTATAGCACTTGAAGCCAGCAGAGGTACTGGCTAGGTCTGTATTTTCTTCATCAGTACTATTACTGGGATTTCAAGATAGATATTTGAGATTAATTGCCCTTTTCTTAAGATATTTGATCACAGGCAGTATATTTTTTGATTTCCTCACTTTCATTTTCAGTTTTCGTTCATTTATGAAGTACAAAAGACTTAGGGGAACCATACCTAAGAGTGCGCAGTTAAGGAATAACTGTAAATTTCTGGGTTATTATCAATTGGAAAAGAAAATAATTTTAGGTCTATATTTATTATGACAAAATCTATATGTTCAGAAAACTACAGCAGCAGAGAGGTAATACTTTTATTGAACTTTTTCAAAAATACAAAAAATGGGAAATGCTCACTCTTTCGTTCATCTGAAAACATGCCGGAAGAGTATGTATTTAGCAAGTGTCACAAATGAATGCAATATCACACTCAAACGGAGAGCACTGTTCATGCTACTATCCACCACACTTAATGCCATGGATCCATTCCTCTGGAAACGCCAAAATCTATGTTCTCTACTCACAACTTTCAGTCTTTTCCTTAAAGTGACACCTTAATACCAAGAGCAGTGGCAACCTTTGATTGCTTTCTCCATTTTCAATTTGTTGTCTGCCCTTATTGAGCAGCTCTTCAGTTTAGAAGAGCTTCCTGTCTGATTTTTGTATTTAATTTGAAGTCATTCAGAAACAAAACATATCTTTTGGACTCCACAATGCACTCAAGAGGTACAAATTTGTAGTTGTGCCCTAAAGAGAGGCTGAGGGAGGTGGTGCAATGGTTAGCACACTGGACTCGCATTTGGGAGGATGACGGTTCAAACCCATGTCCGGCCATCCTGATTTAGGTTTTCCATTATTTCCCTAAATAGGTTCAGGTAAATGCTGGGATGGTTCCTTTGAAAGGGCATGACCGACTTCCTTCCTCACCCTTCCCTAATTCAATGGGACTGATGACCTCGCTGTTTGGTCTCTCACACCCCAATATCAACCAACCGACCACCCTAAAGAGAATGCACACACTCTATGGGGACATTATATGTGCACGCACTCTTTTCATACAGAAAGAGTGATTCCAAACAAAGTCAACAAATGGCAGCACATGTCACATTTGCAAAACATGTGGATGCAGTATGAGAGATTGTGAGCCAGCCTTTCAGAATTCAATCAAGAATTAAAGGCTATTGCTCATGTAGTCTCTGTACAACTTATGCAAAAGAGTACCAGAACTATGTCAAGAAAGCTGAAAAGTCATTCTCACCTGTTTTGCTTCAGAAACACAGTGTTTCTTCACACAACTTCTACAAGGTGTTCGTGATACTACTCTGAATACAACTAGGTCAGTGGCAAACTGATTAGTATAGACAACTGTCAGAAGCACAAGCTGTGCACTCTTTGGGACTGTGCACTCTTTGGGACTGTGCACTCTTTGGGACTGTGCACTCTTTGGGACTGTGCACTCTTTGGGACTGTGCACTCTGTGGGACTGCACACTCTGTGGTACATTTACCCTATTCAATCATTTTTTTCACTCTGTTCACTATGCTTTTACACCTCACAATGCACCAAATTCTAAGTAAACCACATTAATGTACCTGTTCACTTACAACTCGTTCACTGTTGAAAAACTTAAACTTTTTTCACTGCCAAAAACACTCCCACACCATACTGATTAGCTGAGCTCAAATGTGTTGCTTCTTTGCAGGAGTAATTATAAAATTAATCAAGTAAAGGGAATGTTGTGCAACAGTTACTCAATGAGTACCACCCATTGTTAGACTGCATTAATTGACAGTAGTTCCAATGCCGATGACTTCCCTCAGTGTGGGAACCTTGATGACTTCTTGCTTCTACTGACAAATACCGATTATCGGCCACATGATACAAATGAACACTACTTCAGGAAATGAATATATACCACAAGACGCTGCTTTAAATTAGTGTCTTACAGTTGTTAACAATTATTTGAATTTCGAAGGAGTAAGCCATTTTGGAGTGTGTTTTGTAATGCAACTGTTTTGGTACATCAATAACTATTTTAGGCTTATGAAGATATGGTTATCTAGTGATGTGGGAATGGGTCACTGGGAGGATGAGATTTTAATCCTCTAGTAAAGTAACATTTGGGAGACGAATTTTTCATCATGCGTATCCTTCTCCACAGGACCACATACACATGTGGTATCTCCATAGTTTAGTTGCTCAGCAACTGCATTTCATAATATTATAGCTTATTAGTGATGCCTGAAATTCTTTGACAATTTAATCTTCCTTTCCTTATAAGCTACAATATTTTGGCTATAGAACTGGAAATTTAATTTTGAATTTTTTTAACAATATTGTATTTAATTTTTCAATGATGACCTCCTTTTTTAGGTTTTACTTCCTTTTTTACATGTTTGTTCTTAACCTCCATTTATAATACAGCAACTCATTCTTTTATGTTGGCAAGGACAAGCAATGTACGTGCCTCTAGAAAAAATGCAACAGTTTTGTTCAAGAGAGTATTTACACCTCTTTAAGATAAATTGATAATTCATCTACTTATTGTCATTGTCACATTACCTGCTGTTGTTAACTTGTACCAGGTGTCATTACTGAAATTAAAATATCGATGCTTTGAATTGATATTGCACTAAATGTAATGTCCATTTGTGAAAGAGTGATGTTTGTGTATCGATTTCTTAGGTTTGTTTCTGAAGTTAAAGGAAAATATAAAAGTACGCCGTACAGTTCTTTCAGCACATGATGAAAGATTTTCTAACTTTGGGCACTTGGTTGTCCTATAACAGATATTCCCTCACCTTCGAGAAATTCAGTATGCTGACTGCCACACATTACAATAGCTCTATGATGTTTAATAACAATTTTCTTACAGAAAGAAAATAGCTATTTTAAATAAATTATCCTTCTTGTGACAAAGACAATGTAAGAGAACTCTAGAGATGAATAAGATATTTGAAGGCAGGGTACAAACCAAAAGTTGTAGTTGACTTGGTGGCTGCCTAAGAACAGGACATGAACTTATGGAAGGACTATTTCTAAGAATTGTTGAATGTCATTAAAGGAAAAAGAGGTGACTGAGGAAACTAAGACCTATGAATGATCTCAACTGTGACATCTTATTTTGTTTCGGCCCGATGGTGATGGTTGTCCCAGTCGAGATGACGTGGAACGGCGTTCGTCGATCATGACAAAACCAGTCTGTAACTATTATAAAAACAAACTCCTCACCTGGTTTGGTTATTTTTTAGATACTGTCTCTCAAAACTGATATCAGTGTCTTGATGGAGTAGCACGCTGAAGTGTTTGTGTTGCCCTTGCTTGTAATTAAAGCAATGGTCTTCGAAGTCTATCGATCTTCTCCACTGCACCGCCGGATAATGCCATTACTCCCTTGATATGAAATTCTAACCAAAAGTCTTTTGGGTGTTCTCGATAGACCAGTTTACACGAACTTGCTGACTGTAGTTCTTATGCCCAGTTGGAGAATGGGTATTCAAACTTAGAAAATATAATGTCTAGAATCATAAATCCATCAAACAAGCTGATATCACATCACAATTTTTGTGAGGATATAGAGTTGTTAATTATTATTATATCATCAAGACATCGCAACGTCAAATATTCAACAACTACACGATGTTATTCCAGAGATAACATACCCTTGAGCAATGTTCACAGTGCTTCATATTTCGGTGTAAACTTATTGCTGTTACAGTTAAATTGTCACTAAATCACTTTTCACTTTTACGATATCTGAAGAATGAGTTAATTCCACAAATACACTTTAAATGTTCATTAAATGATGTATGCGACACGAAGAATTAAAGTTGAATTAAAGTTTATTGTTCTTCATAATTATTTGTCCCTACACTGAGCACACACACACCGATTTTTCATTTAGGGGATTCCGTCTGTTAACATCAGCAATTCTAACTTTAACGATAGCTTCTGACAACACGGCGCAATTGTAAGCTGTTCGTGATTGCGTTTATCTTTTGCCTACTCAAGTCTAATTATTGAGTTTATCTCAGTGATCAGTCTCTTTCTGTGTCCTTTGATGTTCGTGACTATTAAGTATCACGAAGGCTAAGTCCCATCACAAATCAGCAATCACACGAGTTATTTTTGTGTCACATATATCAACTACCCTGTTATCTGTCTAAACAGTAAAGATGATTTTAATTCAGTCCGACTTCTGACTAATACTTCCAACTGTAAAACTTTTAAACTTCAGATCGGTTTTAAAACAATCTAGTAGTGCTTAACATGCATACTACTATTGCAAGAGTACAAGAGAGAAGTGAAGTTAACATTCCCATTGCTGAATTACATCGTAGTCACAGCGAACTTAACAGCTCGATGCGGCTACAACTCTCTTCTAGGATAAATGTTATCTATGGTCAGTTTATGGTCTGGGCTTTAACCTTCGTAACTAATAATTTTTTGAATTATTTCTGTGAAGTTTCTGTTTTGTATCATATGGTATTCTTTCATTCAGTCCTTTCTGTTGTAACTGCAACTGTAACGGTCATGGGGTTGATCTGATAGAAAGTGTGTTGGGACCCAAGGAGCGGCCCATGAGCAACAATGCAAATGGGAGAGGATGGACACGAACAATGAAGGACCTGTCTGAGGTGAGATGTCGATAGATGCACGCCCACACTAGACTAACTGGCTGAGCAAGAGGCAGGCACTTAAACACATGATCGGGGACACCGCTATTGGCTGCTGGGACCATGTGTTCCACCGTGGCGCCCTTACGTTAAACGTGGGCCAGGAGGCGTGTGCCACTACGGCTTATGGCTCGATGGTGCAGAGACCTCTAGGTGTCTTTGATGTCCATGCCGTCTGGCGCAGATTCAAAATCTGCAGCGCGCTTTACCAGACTTTCTTTATGTTAAGCATTAGTATTTACATAACGTAATTGTTAATCAAACTGCCAAGAGTGTAAATTTTCTTGTCAGTAGCTGTCATCTCTGTCTGGATGACTGATTTTTCTACGTCTTTTTGCAACAAAAGGGTGTTCATTATGGGTTCTATAATTGGGGTGTTACACATGCTCCCGGACGATGAAGTAGGTATGTGACTTCCTGCTTCAATGTCCGTAACTAGGTAAGGTCCTTGTTTTATTATTGGCATACTGTCATTCAGACACATAAACATACAAAAAAATTGAATCATAACATTTTTTCTTTTACATGAATTTGAACTTAGGTTCCATGTGCCTTAAATATTTCATTATTTCATTTCACTGTCACATTTATATTTTCGGCGCATCGCCACACTGTCACTGCACCTGCACCAGTCCATGCAAAGCTGCAAACATGGCCCAGTTCGAAGCCAGTGCCTTCTCCTCTATCGGCCATGGTGAAGCCGCAACAGCATCGGATCATATATGGCAGTGAGTGCAATCCGATTATGCATGGTTGTCTGGTTACTCTCGTTGTCCAGTGGCTGCACTGCCGGTAGACTGTACAACACATCAGCACAATCTATCCTCAGATAATCTGCATCACCTCTATTGAGTATGCTGAAACATTTAGATCACTTCTCTTTTTGGTACATAACATGAAATTACATATCGTTATCGTAGTTCTGAGTGTTCATCATTGCACATTGACTCTTCATTTTATTAATAACGTTCATGGTAAGTCTAATTAATCTATATTCTCTTTCACACTTGTACTATCAGTTTATAAACACGTACAACATTCCGTACACCGGTACCATTCTATTGTTCTTATTAGTTAGTTTTTTTCCTTTTTCAAGTCTTATTGATTCATTCATTTATTTACTATTCAACCTTATTCATCTCTTGTCTTTGCCTTCCTCAAAATAAGTGATTATGTTCAAATAAATTCCCCCATTCCTGAATGAGCACAGTAAGACTTTTCATTGTCCTTGCATGCTTGTTTTAAACTGATGACTTGTTTGTCAAACAACATGTAGAGGCAAGTTAGTGTAAAAATATTAAAACATCAATTATTAACATGATAATATAATATAATTTAATTGTTTTACTTTCTAAAATTTTTGATGAACACAAAATACTTATAGTTATGAAATCATAGCTCGTAATCTTTCTTAATGACTTAAGTAAATAGCACTTGTTTTTTGCAAGAACTATTTAAAACTAATTCATTGTCCACTAATTATATATAGAAATTAAATTCACAAACATTGTTGTAACATCTTTCTACTGTGTAACTACTCCTAGTTTGCATACTTATTATCTAAACCTTAAATTAACTGAAGTATTTCTTTAACTCTATATGGGGGTACACCCCTTTTATCCTCTTGGTTTCTTCATCTTCTAACAGGTAGCTTCCTTTATGTGGCATCTTAACAATCCAATATGGTCCTTTATACAAAGTGCTCGATTTCGATTTAATTTTCTTATCTTTGAAGATTTGGGATGATTCTTCAGTAGAACATTATCATCAACCATATAATTAACTCCTAAGCCTATCTTTTTGTCAAATTGACGTTTTCAAATACTTACTTTACGTTGTAAGTTCAAGTATACCTTTTTTATACTTTCACCATGATATTTTGGTTCACTTTAAACACGTGGTAAATTACCAAGCCAATTATCACTCTGTTGCTTATTAAATACAAACTCAAGTTCTTATAAATTGATTTAATTCTCTAAATACTCTTTGTACTGGGTTTCCTGATGGAGTAAAGCAGGCAATGAATACATGAGGAATTCCACATGCCTTCAGTGTTTCCTTCCATGCTTTACTTTGAAAATATGAAGCGTTATCTGAAATAAGCATTCCAGGTTTTCCTACATTCACCAAATAATCATCCATAATCTTTCTCAACATGGGTTTTATATTGGCCATTCACAAAGCATAAAATTTCACATACTTCTTGAATAGATCATACATTGTGAATATATATTTAAAATTTCCTTTAGCTTTGGGAAATGGCCCACACGTATCACATGAGACAATACTCAGTGACTCCAATGATATAATGGGATGTAATACACCTTTACTACAATAATTAACCGGATTTGCTCTTTGACAAATTTTACACCTCTCGAGTATCTCCTGAGCACTCCTTATTAAACGCGGATAAAAACACAATTGTAATTTAATCACGCATTTGTGAGCTCCAAAATGACCCCATCTTGCATGTGTGAACCGCAATAATGTCTCAGCACATTGTGAGGGAATGAATATCTTCCACTCATCCTCCTCGGTTCTATGATAAAATAATACATCTGCTTGCAATTGGTAGTGGCTATTTAACGTTACTATGCATTCCTTCTCTTAATTCACTCCTATTTTTTCTCCATTTATCATCTGATTTTTGCATTTGTCCTATTTGCAAACAAATTTCTTTAACTTCTCTCCTATATGGAAGTGTTCCGAACATCGTCACTTTAAAGTCCATTACCCTTTCTTCTTCGATCTCATCTACCATTTTATTTGATAGCCTTGACAACGCATCAGCTACAATATTATCCCTTCCCTTGGCATACTTAACGGTTATGTCATATTTTTGTAGCAACAATGCCGAACGTCTTAGTCGGCCATGCAGCATCCTACTTGTCATTAAAAACGTCACCACTTTATGGTCACAATAAATTACAATTCGTTTCCCATATATGAAATATCGGAACTTTTTAAGCACCCAGGTAATTGCCAGCACTTCCAGTTCAGTCGTGCTGTACGGTCTCTCACAACCTGATAAGGTTGGGCTAGCAAAGGCGATAATTTTTATTGTTTCTACATTATTCTCATCTTCCATTTGGAATATTGTGCCACCTTATCCTGTTTCAGCTGCATCTGTCACCACATAAAAGTCTTTATTCGTTTGGGGATGATGTAACAATGGAGCATTTATCAGAGCATTTTGATATATCATCAAAAGCTTTACTACATGCTTCCATCCATTAGCACGGAATATTTTTCCTTAACAAATGTAACAGACAATCTTTATTTAACAACTGCCGCGACACAAACTTTCTAAATAAACATGCCAGACCTAAAACTGACTTTAATTTTATTTTATTTTGTAGATATGAACAATTTTTAATGGCATCCAACTTTTTAGGGTTCGGTAAAATTCCTTCTGGTGTCACAATATGCCCTAAGAATTGTTATTTGATTTCTACCAAATTTGGAGTTTGTTAAATTGACTGTGACCCCATACTCAAGAAATTTATTAAATATCCGATCAATTAATTTGACATGTTCACTCCAGGTCTCTGAGGCGATCAGTAGATCGTCTACTTATACAGTGACACATTCTAATAAATCACGTCTGAGCAATTTTCTAAAGCGGTTATGAAAACACCACCACTAATATTACAACCAAACAGCATTACCTTAAACTGGTAACTCAGTGCCAGGAAAATGAATGCTGTATATTTTCTTGATTCCTTTGATATTCTACTTTGCCAGTAGGAACTTTGGAGCTTGAGGGAGGTCAAAAATTTCACCCCATGAAATTTCTGCAATAGCTCTTCTAAGTTTTCAGGGTGAGTTTTTATGGGTTTGATAATTTTATTAATGTCGCGAGTGTCAAGAACTAGCCGAATATCACCGTTTGGTTTAGTCACAGCTAACAATGGACTTGAGTATCCAGAAGTTAAAGTCTCAATTATTCCCCACGCTATCATCTTTTTTATTTCTTTGGCCATGGCTTCTCTTTTTTATCAAGGAACTGAATAAGTGGTTTTACAAAATGTAGAGGGTAGATAAGTTTGAATACAATATTCAAAATCTTTAATCATGCCTGGTTTCTTATTAAATACAGACAAATATTGTTGTAAAAACTTTTCCCAACTCATCTTATTGTTCTATTGATAGACATTCCGATTTGCGTACTTTTTCTTTTTCATCTATCTCGGCATAATTTCGTCCTACACAATTAATACTTTTCAAATGGAAAGCATTTACAATTAGACAGGTAACTGTTACATTTTGGCAATATTTTCCCAAAATAATCTTTCTTTTTAATAAAGTTACCCTTAATGGTTTAGCTTTAACTATGAAAGTACATACATCCTCCTTAAAATCTATCACTGCACTCTAGTCACACAAAAAATCAATTTCCCAAATACATGGCGTTGACATTCAAGATACTACTAAGTAAGTGCATTTGAAGTGCAGTGTTACATGCAGTGTAATGCTATGTGCGAGTGATTGCCATTTGTAATTATTATCTTTGGCACAGTCTCTGACTCATGTTTTCACTTCTATGTTTTCTCTTTGATGGATGTTCTTTAGAGTTATTTTGGTAGTAAAGCAGTTGCATGAGTTGTGGTGTGTTTTTATGTTGCAATTAAGTGAGTGCAACCAGTCTCGCAACATTGGTGACCCTGACATGATCACCGAAGGTCACTAACATGAAATGTGACGATCACTAACTCTCCGTATCATGCCACGTCGCGTTAAATACGGGTATCCGCGTCAGCCATGTCGCGCATCCCCATTTCACCATAACTCATGATGGCAGACCCACCACCAACTGCAGAAGTGCTTACTGGTGCAGTAATTAATTGCGTGGCAGTAAAACCACCACCGTGTTGGCAACAGAATCCCATGCTGTGGTTTGCTCAACTAGAAAGTCAATTTTTGCTAGTGCACATAACCTCAGACAAGACTAAGTACAGTTACGTAGTTGCTGCACTCAATGAAGATATGGCCACAGAAGTACAAGATATTCTGGTGTCACCACTGAATACTGATCGTTACACAACCATCAAGAATGCTTTGATAACCCAGCTCTCGCAGCCCGAGACGAAAAGGTTGGAGAAGCCACTCCGCACAGAAGAGCTAGGCGATCGCACGCCATAGCAGCTACTGCACTGACTGCATACATTACCAAGCAACGTGGTCAGTGATGACATTTAGCAGAATATTTGGCTATCCTGCCTGCCACCCGACTCGCAGAAAATATTTACAGTGTGTGCCAGCAATCTGGATGCAAACTGCAGATCGTGTAACAGAAATGTATCCATCCACATGCATCACAGCAGTTTGCTCACAACCTCAGGCAGATAACACTCTCGCCCCGCTACAAGCACAGGTTGCCAAGCTCACCTCGCAAGTAGCTGCTGACCTCATCGCCACCGCTCACCAGGTAAGCACAGCCGCTCACCTTTGTCAGCAAGAATCTGTTGGTATCACCGATGGTATGGTTCTGAGGTGTGCAAGTGTAAACTGCTGTGAGAACAGGGAACTTAGCAGGAAGTCAGTGATGACGGCCATTGGCTCTCCAGACGGCTGCCGTTGACTGTTTGTAACAGAACATAGTACAAAGGTACAGTATTTGGTACACACAGGTGCTGATGTGTCAGTCTATCCATCTGCCTGTCTGCCATGTTGCAAATGTGATGACTGCCACCTTTTCACAGCCAATGGTTATACAATAACAATGTATGGTCTTGTCACATTAGTTTTGAACTTACACCTGCAGTGCAAAGTTGAATGGCAATTTGTCATAGCAGATGTGACGCACCCCATACTTGGAGCGGATTTTTTATCATAGTATGGACTCCTGCCTGACCTTCGTCACCGACACCGTCTTGACACTATTACCAACCTAGCAAGCCAAGGTCGAGGCATTGTGTGGAAGACAGAGCAGTATGAGTAGTTACTGGTGATTCTCTATTTATAGAGCTCCTCAGACAGTTCCCAGAGATCACATGCCAGACTCCCACACTAGCACCTGTGCAGCTCTCGACAGTGCACTATATTTTGACTACACCTGGGCCACCACTACATGCTTGACCACGCCGCTTGATACCCCAGAAACTGAAGATAGTTAAGCTGGAATTCTTGTACATGCTAGCACAAGCAATCTGCCACCCATCAAGCATTAGTTGGTCATCTCCTCTACCCGTGATAGCAAAGTAGAATAACAGATGGCGTCCATGTGGCTACTGTAGAGAGCTAAACGCCAGAACCATTCCAGATCGTTATCCAGTCCCACATATCAAAGATTTTACTTTCAATCTACAGTAAGCGAATCTTTTCCACATTGGACTTAGTTCGTGCGATTACCAGATACCTGTGGCACCTGATGGTGTATCTAAGACTGGTGTTTGCACGCTGTTTGGACTCTTTGAATTTACCTGGATGCCTTTTGGACTTTGTAATGGTGCCCAAACGTTTCAACGGTTCATGGATGAAGTGACACGTAACTTAGACTTCCGTTATGTGTATATTGATAACGTTTCGGTCATGTCAAATTCAGAGGCAGAACACCTATCACACTTACAACAGATCTTCACTCATTATGTGCGTATGACCTGCTCATCAACCTGTTGAAGTGCATTTTTGGAGCAGCTGAAGTACAATTCCTAGGCTACACTATCAATGCTCAAGACATACAGCCACCACAGGAGAAAGTAGACGCTATACTGAATTTTCCTCAGCCTACGACGGTGAAAGAATTATGTAGATTTCTTGGAATAACCAGTTTTTATGGTTGATTCATTAGCAATCATGCCTTCCTATCTGCACCACTGAATAAGTTCTTGCAAGGTCCACCAAAGCCGAAAGACAAACTCAAGTGGGACAGTGAGTCCGAGTTGGCATTTAACAAGCTGAAGAGTGCCATGGCAGTAGCTACGCTGTTAATGCACCAGTTCCGCAGGCGCCTCTCGCTCTGATGGTCGGCACATCTGCATCTGCAATCGGTGCTGCACTGCAACAGCAAATAGATGGGCACTGGCAGCCCTTAGCCTTTTTCAGTAAAAAGCTATCACCATCTCAGCAAAATTGGTCCACTTATGATCTCAAACTGTATGCTGCATGTGTGGCTATTAAGAAATTTCATCACATGTTGGAAGGATAGCAGTTCAGTCTCATCACAGACCATAAGCCACTAACATATGCTTTCCGCCAGCGTCCTGAGAAGGCATCGCCACATCAACTGCGACACCTTGACTATATTGGACCGTTCACCACCAATATTGTACACGTTGAAGGAGAACTAAATGTGTCAGCTAATGCACTCTCAGGGATTGAAGCAATCACTGAAGCAGTTGATTCTGAAGCTCTCGCCATAGCACAACAATCTGATAGTGAGCTCCGAGATTTGCTGGCGCAACCATCAGGCCTACAAATTCCCTGTATTACACTGCCTCTGTCAATGGTGCTGCTGTATTGTGACGTCGCCACTAACAAACCGAGACCTTTTGTGACTACTGACTTTTTTCAACAGCAATTGCCTCTTTGCATAACTTCTCACATCCTGGAATACAAGCCACTACCAGCATGGTGAAGCGAGCTTTTGTCTGGCCACACATGGACAAAGATTGCAAGCAATATGTGTGACAATGTGTGGCCTGTCAACGGAATAAAGTTAGCCGGCACATTAGGTCACCTCTTGCCACATTTCTTCCTCCAAATCAGAGATTTGAACATGTCTGCCTAGACCCAATAGGACCTCTCCCACCATCAGAAGGATACACCTACTGCCTTACAGTCACTGATTGTTTTACGTTCTTGCCCGAGGTGTTCCCGATCGCCGACATCACCGCCGAAACTGTCGCGACTGCATTCTTCAGGGGATGGATCGTCCGTTTTGGAGTGCCCTTACGAATCACAACAAAGGAAGACAGTTTGAGTCATATTTGTTCAAAGCACTCTCTATCCTAGTGGGTACAAGGTGCATTAGAACTACAGCTTACCACCTGTCAGCAAATGGTTTAACTGAACGCATGCACCGTCAACTGAAAGTGTCGCTTCGATGTCACGACTCACAGTGGTGGACAGAGACGTTGCCCATTGTCCTCCTGGGTCTCCGTGCATCACTGAAAGAAGACCTGAACGCCACAACTGCAGAACTTGTGTATGGGCAGCCGATATGACTTCCCGTCGAGTTCTTTGCCAATGTGCCAGACAACGGCATTGACATTTCAGATTTTGTACAAAAGCTGCATACACAAATCCGGCAGCTACGCCCCATTGCTCCAAGGGGTCAGCAGACTCATCCCCCATTTGTGTTTGACGATCTATGGGAACGCCAATATGTCTTCTTATGGCATGACGCAGTATGCAAGCCGCTTCAGCCACGCTACGATGGATCTTATCGTGTCTTCAGTAGGGAGGAGAAGACAGTCAATATCGATGTGATGGGTACACCAACCACCATCTCCATCGACAGGCACAAACCAGCCTTCCGCACTCCCTACACTGGTACAGACGAATCTACACACACTATGGACATGACCGAAGCTCCAGCCACTTCACTGCACATCACAGGTCGGCCTCAACGGACGTCTGAGGCTACCTCTAGTGCACCATCAGCAGCCTGTGCATGACCCATTGTAATGCGGTCCTGATGACATGTCCATTTCAACACAAAGTACCGTTGACACTAAGGAGGGATTGGTGAAGTGCATTCCAATTTGAGTACTTTTTCTATGATGCTTGATACATCTGTCTCAGCAGCATTTCGTCCTACACAATCAATACTTTTCAAATGCAAAGCCTTTACAACTAGTCAGTTAACTGTGACATTTTGGCAATATTTTCCCAAAATAATCTTTCTTTTTAATAAAATTGCACTTAATGGTTTAGCTTTAACTATGATTGCCCTTAATGGTTTAGCTTTAACTATGAAAGTACATACACCCTCATTAAAATCTATCACTGCACTGCTGTCACACAAAACATCCATTCCTCAAATACACGACATTGACATTCGAGATACTACTAAGAAAGTGCATTCAATGGCTACCCCTTGTAGTTCTACCGTCACCCTTATCTGTTTACCAGTGTGTTGCACTAAATGCCCCTGCCACCGTGCAGCCTGTTACCAATAATGTGAATACCTTTCGTTGCTTACTAACCGTATTTAGACAACTCATCGTCATCACACTAACTGTCGCTCCTGTGTCTATGAGCACATTAATCGGTACGTCATTAATTTTTACTTTGACAATTGCTTGCAAAATATATCCACTCATGTGTTTTCTGTTTTGGTTCTAACAAAAATGGGTTCAAATGGCTCTGAGCACTGTGGGACTTAACATCTGAGGTCATCAGCCCCCTATAACTTAGAACTACTTAAACATAACTAACCTATGGACATCACACAGGTCCATGCCCGAGGCAGGATTTGAACCTGCGACAGTAGCGGTCGTGCGGATCCAGACCGAAGCCTAGAACCGCTCGGCCTTGGTTCTAACATGAGATCCTCACGAATATCACTTTCCTTATTATAGTCCAGTATATTTATTAACTCACGACGTTTGCCTCCCTCCTCAATACCAGCCGCCCGGATAAGCCCTAAAATGAGTGGCATTAATTTGACCATCCAGTCTTTAGGTCCCTCGGCTGTTCATGCACCTCAACTATATGAATTTTGTTTTCTGTTTGTGGATACGACTTATCCACAACTACACCTTTTCCATCTGACAAAGGTATAGATCTGTTGGACCTGGAAGACGCACTTTTGGTGTTTGAATTTCCCCAACCTACATTGTGGATTGGACAATTTCCCCAGTTTGATTTATTCTGTAGATTTATAGGAACACAATTGTTCCTACTGCCATCATCACAATATTGAGGGTTCAATGATTGCCGCCCCTCATACTTTCTCTTTCTGTTAGTGGTTACAACATTAACTCATTGAAAACTTCCCGCTCTGGGCACCTGGTTGTTGTTTCCCACAAGATTCCCTTTTGAATATTGGTAATTTGTGTTCAAATTCTGATTCTTCTAATGCGAGTGATCCAAATGATCATTAGCGTTCTTCGAATTACCGTTATTTCGGTTAAATTCTTCAGAATGACTATTAATTTGATTACTACTATTCCACACGTTATTACTAGCGTTGTTCTTAGCATAATAATGATTGTTGTTATTATTATGCCACTGTTTTGCATCCTCCATGAACATATCGATTGAATCAATCACGGATAGGACTGTTCAACGTCAGAATGGGGAACATGAATTAATTTCTCTCGAATATTCAAAGGTAGCCTACCTTTCAATATTCGAATCACTTCTCTACCCGAAATTGGTTCTGTCTAATAATGCGTTTTGTTAGTTTTCCTCTGTGGGCAAGTACGCCATTGCGTGCTTATAAAAGTGGGGAAAACGTGACTGTGATATGTTGTTTCAGTGCTGCTGGTACCTTCCCCAGGAAGAGGATATCAAATCTCTTAAGTAAAGGTGGGCCAGTTGGAGCAATATATGGTTCTTCCATCAATGGTTGGTCCAATGAGTCATTATTTTTCGAATGGATCCAACATTTTCAGAACAATGTAAAATCAACTATTGATGACCCTATGCTGCTGATTTTAGATAATCACAGCAGCTAGATTTCACTTGATATTTTTGAATTTTGTAAAAAAAACATTCCATTGTCATGATAACCATACCTCCACACACTTCTCACAAGCTTCAACCACTAGATGTTACATTCTTTTCTTCATTGAAATCAGCCTTCAGTCGTGAATGTGTCATGTATATGAAGTCACACGTGTATCAAAAAACTACACCATACGAGTTAGCAGCACTTTTTAATAAGGCATATATTAAGGTCGCTACCATGGACAAAGGGCAGTCAGGATTTCAGGCATATGGGATTTACCCTTTCAATCCAAACCAATTTCAGCATGACGACTTACAACAATGTGAGGTCTTCAGACATGTTGTCCTTGAAGATGAAGAGGTTCCAAATGCAATAAATGGAAATAAAGTGGTTGCATCTACAAACAAGCCACATATCCCTAAAAGGAGTCAAGAACAGATTCCTGTATCTTCAGCAGAAGATGTTCCACTTCTAGTAGGCCTAGAATGAACTCTTTTGACATGAATAAAAATGTAAAAAACGAAAATTATAAGAGATGTTTGTAGAATTACATTATTTCGTTGTTAAATATACTGTTTACTATTTGTAGTAACTAATAAGCAAATAAAAATAGCAAGTATTGTACATTTTTATGGTTTGTTTAATTTACATGTTATTACCCAGTACTTTGCGTGTCATTACCCTCAGGGGTGCGGAATACTTTTTTTATTTTAATGTTCAAAATTAAGGTACTGTTTATAACTATTTACAGACGATTGGAATATGTGGAGAAATGTCCATTGTATGGTATGTACTTATTTTCGTAGGTTTTAATGATGTAACGAATGGTTCACATCGATTTTTCCTTAGGTGCGTGTATTTCCCCCACTCTCCCCGAGTAAACACTACTCAAAGTAAGTGATTATCCAGGTATGGTAGATTTTATTGCTTCACCAAATTAATAATTGTAAGAATTTTATTGTGCTGTTGTCGAGTAGAGAATAAGATTAATATTGTGTGACGATTATGACCATAGTTAGTGTGGGTACTAGTAAAAAGTGGTTAACAAGATTTCAAATCATGTCGAGAAGAGGTAGAAGGTCGCGTAGCAATTTCGACAAAATTGACCCGGAAACTTGTGATGAATTAGGTGAAGTATCAGACCATGGGGATATCAATAGAATGATTGTCAATGTAGGAGTAGAATCTTTTGCCAAGTCAGACAAAATTAACCCCACTAATGTATCTGACTATGGGCTAGAAAGTAAAGAAAAGATATCTGATGATAACACTTCTGATCCTAAGGATAATGCCATCAATGAATATATGACGAATGTTACACCAAGGGGGTCAGGAAATACAGATGTCCTTAGAGCTATATTAGTAAAATTGTCTATGATGGATGATTTAAATATTAAATTTCCTGACATGAACAATAGGTTCGCTGAACAGCAAGTAGCCTTAAATGTTAAGTTTTCTGATAATACACAGTAAGTTTGCTAACACAGATGCTAAGTTAACTGAACAGCAAGCATTTATAGATGCTAAATTCATTGATCACCAACAGGCTTTAGAAATTAAGTTTTCTGAACAACAGGCTAATTTACTTGCAATTTGGGAGGCTAAACCAGCCGAACAACAGTCGATTGTACGTTTGACAGTCTAGAGTTAAGGTTACCAAACCGATAAAATCAATGAAAATGTCAGTACTTTTTCAGAACAATTTGGGGTTGTGTCTGATAAAGTTAATGCCCTGGCTGAGAATAACATTTGTATCACGGAATGAGTAGAGGGATTGTCACGTCGTATAAATGATTTGGAGAAAAATTTGTTGGGTAAGGTGGCTACTTATGTGCTAGATCAAACTTAGAAACTGGAGGAAGATCCATCCGAATGGATTGAAAAAAAAAAAAAAAAAAAAAAAAACAGCCAGTAGATATTAATGGAAGGGTACGTCTGGCTGTTGAGAGTGCGCAAAATCAAGTTAATGGACAGGCAACAAACAATAATCCATTGATAGAGACTTTTGTTAATGAATTTTGTCACATTGAAGATAAAATAGTTGACGAATGTACTAAGGGTTGTAAATTAGCACTTACTAACACTCGGTCTTCCGAGCAACAGTCAGGAAGTGATTCCGCTTGCTCACTAAAAACACGGACTGAACATCAACTCTGATGGTTGAGGAGTCTAATCAGCATAGCTGCTGTTTGTCCACAGTAGGCAATGGTGGTAACAATGGCCTCTGGTTCGGATGGTCCTCAGGCTACTTTAGAAGATTTTCGAAATAGGCAATGGCGGCTGCATCGTCTGGGACAGGTTGTCTTCTGCCGGAACGCCACTCCTCCTTCAGCCACTTCTCTGCGACCTGGGAGAGGTGCTCCCAGTCGCTTGGGGGGTGAAGATGGGGAGGGCGTTGATCACACACAGCTCCTTCCGAGAAACTACCTCTGCAACAGGCCACGGGTGTGGCGGTGGTCACACGGGCGGGGGGAAGGGGGGGGGGGGGCCTTGGGAATGTCTGGAAGTGAAAAAGGATATAGGTTGTCTCTGTGAGGTTACGACCCATCCTTTATGGATGCCGTGGTTTTCTTAAGGAAGGGCTGCACACTGCACTTATCAGGGAGTGGAAGGCACAGGGGCAGCTCCTCCTTCACGAATGCCTCTTCCTCTTTGTGTGGGGTGACTAGTGGTGCAGCTTCACTGGTATGTGGGACTGCTGTCAGAGCAGAGGCAGTCCAAGTAACTAGACGTTCATCGCCACCTGCAGGTGGGGAGTCGATGTGCGTCTGCGCAGCGGAGTCCACACCCACCGAGCACCACACAAGGGAGGCAGATGTGGGAGCCAGCACCGTCTTCTTGAGAACTTGCAACTCCTCACACAGCTCCTGGAACTGATGGAGAACAGCTATGAGCTCTTCTTTAAACGTGGATCATTCAGCTACAAAGGCGGCTTGGAAGCCGGCCATGGTGTCGTCAGTGGTGGCTTCAAGCCGGCGAGGCTCATGCCCATCGCTAAAGGGGTGGTGGGGTGGCTGTCTTGGTATCAGGCACAGCTGCGGGGCATGTCATGGCGGGCTGGCGGCGAGGTTCCTTTACATAGACGCAGCTACGCGAGTTTGTGGCGTGTGAGCCGCTGCAGTTCATGCATCTGCTGGCCACCCCTCGTGTCTTGTTGCAACTGCCGTCTTGGTGCCAGGCGCCACCCTGGGGTGTGTCAAGGTGGGCTGGCGGCGAGGCTCCTTAAGATAGGCGCAGCTACCCGAATTAGTGGCGTGAGAGCCACCACAGTTCCCACATCTGCTGGCCACCCCTCGTGTCTTGGTGCAACTGCCGCCTTGGAGCTAGGCACCGCCATGGGGCGTGTCACGGTGGGCTGGTGGTGAAGCTCATTAAGATAGCTGCCCCTCGTTTCTTGGTGTAACTGCCGATATGGTGCCAGCCACCACCATGAAGCGTATCACGGCGAGCTGGCAACGAGGCTCCATAAGATATCCGCAGCTACGCGAGTTTGTGGAGTAGGAGCCGCCGCAGTTTGCACATCTGCTGGCTACTCCTTGTGTCTTGGTGGAACTGCCGTCTTGGCATAAGGCACAGCAATGGGGCGTGTCAATGTGGGCTGGTGGCGAAGCTAATTAAGATAGCCGCACTTTGTTTCTTGGTGCCATGTGCTGCCATGGGGTGTGTCATGGTGGGCTGGCGGCGAGTCTCTTAAGATAGCCGCAGCTACGAGAACTTGAGGGATTTGAGCCGCCGCAGTTTGCGCAGCTGCTGGCCACCCCTCATGTCTTGGTGCATCTGCAGCCTTGGCGCCAGGCACCGCTGTGGGGCGTGTCACGGAGTATTGGCGGCGAAGCTTCCTAAGATAGCCACCCCTTGCATCCTGGAACAACTATCGTCTTGGCGACAGGTGCCGCGAAAGGGCTTGTCACATTCGGCTGGCAGTCAGGCTCTTAACATAGCCACAGCTACCCGAATTTGTGCCATGTGAGCCACCACAGTTCTCACATCCACTGGGTACCCCTCGTGTCCTGGTGCAACTGCTGTCTTGGCGTCAGGCACTGTCACGGGGCATGTCACGGCAGGCTGACAGTGAAACTCCTTAAGATATCTGGCTCTTGTGTCTTGTTGCAACTGCCGTCTTGGCGCCAGACACCACCGAGCAACATGTCACAGTGGGTTGGTGGTGAAGCTTCTTAAAAAAGCTGCCCCTCGTATCTTGTTGCAACTGCCGTCTTGACACCTAGGCAATGCTGTGTGGCGTGTCATGGCGGGCTGGCGGTGAAGCTCCGTAAGATAGCTACCCGTCGTGTCTTGGTGCAAATGCCGACTTGGTGCCAATCGCAGCCACAGGGCGTGCCATGGTGGGGTGGCGGCGATACTCTTTAAAATAGCCGCATCTACGGGAGTTTGTGGTGTATGAGGTGGCGCAGCTCACCCATCTCTTGGCCTACCTTCTGTCTTTGTGCAACTGCCATCTTGGTGGCAGGCACCGCAGTGGGGCATTTGACTGTGGGTTGGCAGCAAAGCTCATTAAGATAGCCACACCTCGGGTCTTCATGCAAATGCCGACCTGGCGCCGCCACAGGGGCGGGGGGGGGGGGGGGGGGCACCGCAGGGTTTCGGCGATACTCTATTTTATAGAGTTTGCAGCATGTGAGCCACCACAGTTCACGCTTCTGCTGGCCACCCTTCGTGTCTTGGTGTAACTGCTGTGTCGGCGCCAGGCACCACCATAGGGCATGTCAAGGAGGGCTGGCGGTGAAGGTCCTTGTGATAGCTGCCCCTGGAGTCTTGGTGCAACTGGCAACTTCGCAAAAGGCGAAACCACCGAGTGTGTCACGGCGGGCTGGCGGCGAGACTCCTAATGATAACCTCAGCTACGCGAGTTTGCGAAGTGTGAGACGCCACAGTTAGCGCATCTGCCAGCCACCCATCGGGTCTTGGTGCAACTCCCGACTTGTCACCGGGCACTGCCGTGGGGCGTGTCTTGGTGAGCTGGCGCCGAAGTTCCTTAAGAAAGCAGCACCCTGTGTCTGGGAGTTACTGCCGACTTGGCTCCAGGCGCCGCTGTGGAGCATGTCATGGCGTGCTGGCGGCGAGGCTCCTTAAGATAGCCATAGCTACGCAAGTTTGCAGCGTGGGAGCCACCACAATTCATGCATCTGCTGGCCACAAATTCTCTCTTTGTGCAGCTGACATCTTTGCGCCAGGCAACGCCAGAATGCACATCACAGCGGGCTGGCGGCGAGGCTCCTTAAGATAGCCATAGCTACACGAGTTTGCAGCGTGTGAGCCGCCTCAGTTTGCGCATCTGCTGGCCACCCCACGTGTCTTGGTGCAACTCCCATCTTGGCGCCAGGAACTGTCGTGGGGCTTGAACTGCGGCCTGGTGGCGAAGATCATTAAGGTAGCTGCACCTTGTGGCTTGGTGCAACTGCCGTCTTAAACTAGCCGCCCCTCATGTCTTGGAACAACTGCTGTCTTGGCAACAGGCGCCGTGGCACGGCTGGTCACGATTGGCTGGTTGCGAGGCTTTTAAGATAGCCACAGCTATCCGAATTTGCAGCATGTGAGCCACCGGAGTTCGCACATATACTGACCAAAGTTCGTGTCTTGGTGCAACTGCCGTCTTGGTGCCAGGCGCTGCCATGGGGTCTGTTGGGGGGGGGGGGGCTGGCGGCGAGGCTCTTAAGGTAGCTGCAGCTTTGAGAATTTACTGCGTGTGAGCCACCACAGTTCACACATCTGCTGCCCACCCTTTGTGTCATGGTGCAACTGATATCTTGGCGCCATGTTCCGCCATGGGGCGTGTAACGGTGCGCTGGCAGCGAAGCTCGTTAAGATAGCCAACCCTTGTGTCTTGGTGCAACTACCGACTTCGTGAAAGACGCCGCCGCTAAGTGTGTCATGGCTGGCTGGCGGCAAGGCTCCTTATTATAGCCGCAGCTGCACGTGCTTGCGATATGTGAGCAGCCGTAGTTCGCGCACATGTTGGCCACCTATCGTGTCCTGGTGCAAGTGCCGCCTTGGCACCAGGCACTGCCGTGGGGCGTGTCATGGCAGGCTGGCGTCGAAGGCCCTTAAGATTGCCGCACCTTGTGTCTTGGTGCAACTGCCGTCTTGGTGCCAGGCACCTATTTGTTTAACACCTTTAGGAGCCAAAATTCTCTCGGGCTTTTGTACAGTATTTATGCCCGTTTCATTGACGTTGAACACTCGCCCTCGCCCCTCTTTAAATTTATATTTTTCAAAGACATATTCTAAGTTTTTGAAATATGCATTAACTTCTCCTTCATTAAATGCCTGTATTCTGTTAATGCTAGTTGCTTCAGGTTCTCTCATGCTAATTCTTGGGTTTCTTTTTAAAAACAGAGCTAGCCAATCCTTTCCAGCTAACCTAGATGACTTACCAAAATTGTTTGCAATGTTGTTAGCTTCTGCATATTCAAATGAAATCATTCGCAGCTGGATGCATATAATGCCATAGAACAGCTTGGCCATTGTAATAACATGATCCCTAATCTCATTTTCCTGTTCTGTCGAAAATGTTGGGTTTCTTCTAAGTTTTGGACCCTCGGTATTTTTAACGTTCATTCTCGTTTGCAGAGTAGCTTCATGAATCCTGAAAGCTCTTGATACTTCTCTTATTTTTCTTCCAGATTTGATGGCATCAAGAGCCTTACAAAGTTCCTCTTGCGTCCATTTTGCTTTCTGGGTTTTTCTTTTATAATATCTACCCATCTGAATTTATTATTATTTTTTTTTAAAAAACTTCGTTAGTATTGAAAATATAACCTGCAAGGGGGAATACCATGCACTTCAACAGCTGCGTGGCATTACCCCACTGTAAGTTCGATGACTAACCTAAGCATAACTCGGCACCTAATTCAAATAGCGGGACAAATCGACAATTAAATTAAAGGTTTCATCTGGGGTTAGTAGTTAATATGCAAGAATTACATTAAAGCAACTTATAGTAGCAGTTACCTTGCAAAATACAGCTGACCAAAATTACATGAGACACCCCGAAAATAAACAATACTTCACTGCTCCAACAATGCCACTGGAAAATGGCTGGCGTAAGCCGTGTCGTAGTTGTTACTCCTGCCGGCAGGGAGTAGCATCAACCGGGAACAGCTTGCGCCATTCAAACTCTGTAAATCAGCCTGCGTGGGATTACCCACATGCGTGTAATTCCCTCACCTTCCTCTATTTATCGTCTGCTTGCGTGTTGTTGTAGTCTCACTCACGTCACTGTCGGCAGCCGATGTCGCTGTCCCGACAAACGTTCTGCTCTGGTTCAGTTCTCCAACGCGTTGCGTCGCTCCTCTTGCAGATGTGTTCATGTGTCTCGTAGTTGCAAAGCGTCGACCCGCATGTTGCAGTCGTTGTGGCGTCGGGCCCCACGTTCTGGCGCCATATAATGTGACGTCTCGTTTTGTCTCGGCCCGATGGTGATGGTTGTCCCAGTCGAGATGACGTGGAACAGAATCTGTGGATCACAACATCGCCAATCTGTAACTATTATAAAAACAAACTCCTTTCGCAGTTTGGTTATTTTTCAGATACTGTCTCTCAAAACTGGTATCAATGTCTCGATGGAGCAGCACGCCAGAATGTGTGTGCCGCCCTTGCTTGTAAATAAAGCAATTGTGTTCGATGTCTATCGATCTTCTCCACTTACAAATATAGCGACTGCACCACCCGATAATGCGATGACTCCCTTGATCTGAAATGATAACCAAAAGTCCTTTGGGTGTTCGTGACAGACTTTTCAGTTAATGCAAACTTGCTGACTGTAGTTCTTATGCCCATTTTGAGAATGGGTATTCAAACTTTGAAAATATAAAGTCTTGAATCATCAGTCCATCAATCAAGCCGATGTCACATCATGATTTTTGCGAGGATATTGAGTTGTTAATTATTGTTATGCCATCAAGGCATCGCTACGTCGTGTATTCAACAACTACACGATGTGTGATTGTGATTTGTGATTAGAGATAACATATCCCTGAGCAATGTCCAGAATGCATCGTATTTCGGTGTAAACTTATTGTTGTTTAAAGTTAAAGTATCACTAAATCACTTTTATGTTATTCAGAGAATCAGTTAATTCCAAAAATACACATTTAATGTTCATTAAATGATGTATGCAACACGAAGAATTAAACTTGAATTAAAGTTCATTGTTCTTCGTAATTATTTGTCCCTACACTGAGCGCACACACCGATTATTCATTCAGGGGATTACGTCTGTTAACATCAGCAATTCTAACTTTGACAATAGCTTCTGACAACACGGTGCATTTGTAAGTTTTCGTGATTACGTTTATCTGTTGCCTACTCAAGTCTAATAATTGAGTTTATGTCAGCAATCAGTCTCTTTCTGCGTCCTTTGATGTTCGTGACTATTACGTATCTCGAAGGCTAAGTCCCACCACAAATCAGCAATCACATGAGCTATTTTTATGTCACATATATCAACTATCCCATTATCTTAAGGTTTTTACCATGGCTGTCAATCAGCGACTGTCGTATAATACAAAATTTTGAAAAACACAGACCTCAGTCGCGAACAAATTACCGGTAATTGTGTTCGCGACTGAGGGCTGTGTTTTTCAAAATTTTGTATCCCATTATCTGTCTAAACGGTAAAGATGATTTTACTTCAGTCTGACTTCTGACTAATACCACAGCCTGATAAAACAGTCGCGACACTTCACCTCGATTTTGTTGCCTACCGCGTCCCAAACGGTCAGTAAGTTAAACTGTGAATTCGGCGCGATTGTGAAAGCGAATAGTGCTTGTTTATTTTGATGTGTACAATGGTTTCTACAAGCGGGAGCGTTTGTAGCGCAATAAATTTCAGCAACAACAGGAAGAAGACACTTTTTTTTTTAGGTTTCCTAAGGATCCTGAGAGGTATAAATCATTCTGTTACTAAATTATATCGTCAGGATTCACTTGCAAATTACATGTGGATTAATGATTAGTATTTCGTTTTAGGAGCAGAAAGTGGCTAGTTAATAGCCGACGAGAAGACCTTATAAAGAAATACCCGGTTTACCTGTTTAATAATATTAGGTTTTCTTCGCTTCATTTCGAACAAAAACCAGTTAATGAACGCAGGTAATAATAAACTCGCGTGGAATGCAGTACCTACACTGTGTGACACCCCAAATAAGACAACTCAACTGACGATGAAGTGGAAACTGCCACAGAGATTCGACAGTCCATCTAAAGCTGTAAAACAGTTCTATGACACAGAAGCAGCCAATTCGACTCTCCATATGTGAATCGTCAGCACTGACCTGCTTTGACGATGAAGTGGTTGGATTAAGTGCAGTTATTCGTGTCTTACAAAAGCGGGTGAAGTGTCAGAATGTGCAGATCTAGACTTCGAGCAAAACTATTACGGGACAAGGGAAGTGCCTAAAAACAGCAACAGAAACTATTAGAAGGATCAAGTGAACAAGGGCAAACGAATGTTGAAGACTGTAGGTATGTATTTCATTAATTTCTGTTGTTAATTAATTACCGTTGCTTCCTTCTTGTGATGACATTATTTTCTTAGCACCTTGTTCACTGACAGATTGTTTGAAAATTATTCAAATATTTGATTTTGCGTGAAATGTAATGTAATCAGCTCATTATAGTGTTTTCAACATATTTCTCTCACTATTTGATAGTTGCTTGTCCCACTTAGAATAATATAAAGATGAAGGTCATACCTGTGGCAACAGGCGACAGTGACATACACAGTAGACCTACAAAACGATAAATAAGCTGTCGATCGCTTTTGCATGTAGAGGTACATGTCTGTGCATCTTACGTGTGAATCTGTGTGTTTACATTCTTTTGATATCAACGTGGTAAGCTGAAATTCCATCCAGCGACTCGAGTGTTTCTTCACGAATGTGTTGTAGCTTGCCATTCGATTCATGGTTTTTGTCCATACTAGCGCTTATTTTAGAATCATTTTTAAAAACATAAATGCCTTCTGATACTACACAAACCCTTGGAGGCAACAAAATAACTCAAATATTTCGAAAATTACGTAGAAAATGGATGCAAAACGAACATTATGCTTACGACGTGTCTGACGTTCACCTTACTCGCCGCTTGGAGCGCTAGTGTCGCTCCATCTGTGAAACGGTAACAACTTTTACAGCAGTGAATGTCGCGACTAATACTTCCCCTTCGCCGAGATAAATTCTAGTCACAGAGAATTTACAGCTCGATGCGGCTACAACTCTCTTCTAGGATAAATGTTATCTTTGGTCAGTTTATGGTCTGGGCTTTAACTTCCGTAAATAATAATTTTTTGAATTCTTTCTTTAAAGTTTCTGTTATGTATCATATGGTATTTTTCATTCAGTCCTTTCTTTAAGATAAGCATTAGTATTTACATAACATTCTTGTTAATCAAACTGTGAAGAGTGTAAATTTTGTTGTCAGTAGCTGTCATCACTGTCAGTATGATTGATTTTTCTATTTCTTTTTGCAACCAAAGGGTGCTCATTATGGATTCTATAGTCGGGGTGTTACACAACCAAACGTGCAGGAGCCTACAATGAGGAAAATGGATTAAGTCCTACTACAGGTGAAGAACAATAAGGCTCCAGGAACAAATGGCTTAACAGTAGAATTGCTGAAACAATGTGGAGAAGTGTGCACAGAAGTGCTGCATAGAATTATTCTAAAGTTCTGGAAAAATGTAAAAATACCCAAGGAACGGCATTAAGCAGTAAATATATCAAATATACAAGAATGGAAAAAGAACCAGGAGTGAGAGTTACAAGGATATATTATTATTAGGTTGTGCATTCTCTTACTAAATTTATATTGAGGAAAAGCTTGAAGAGCATCAGGCTGGATTTAGGAAAGGCATGTCAATGACAGACTAAATAATAATTCCCAGACAAGTAATTGAAATGTGTGGAAATTTGGTAAGAACGTATAATGCCTGTTTTCAGATTTTAGGAAAACCTATGGTAACATCCATAGAGAAAGCATATTGAGGATAATTGAAGAATCAGGGGTATTGTTAAGACTAACCAGAATGTGCAGTGAGGAAAAGGAATGTGTATTTGGGACTGACATCAGAAGCCATGTGATTCCTCTTCCACTTCCCTATAGATATTTCTTGCAACCTATCATGCTCAGCCAGGCTGTTATGGTGTGATTATCCCATGGGCATCACTCAACCCATTGTCCTGGATGTGTTACATCATCAAGTTTTCGCTACTTTGCATAATATTTCAGATATATCTTGCCCTATATCAAGTGTGTTGCACAGTGGATGGAGGCGATCCCTCTTGTTGACATTACGACAGATTCTATAGCATGAGCATTTGTATCTTCCTGGATAGCTAGATTAAAGTGCCCTACATCCATCACCACTAATCAAGGTAGGCAAATTACTGTTATTTAACGAACTCTGCGTGTTCTGTGGTATGGACTATGCTTGTCAGTTGCTCAGTGATTGTGTGTGATGAGCCTCCTCCCTTGTCTCACCAGACTCTGCGTGTGATGTTCCACTGTCTCGGGTTCAACCACAAATCGTGTGTCACCTACTGTTCCCCAAGTGTGTTCTACATTTTCTCCTGAGCTACAGCATTTCTTCCCCCCTTCTCCTAAAGCACCCCTACAATTACCATTATCAAGATTTGCTTTTCTATCAACACTTCTCGGTGCCCGTGTGATGAGCCTTCCTTACAGCTCCAAGATAGATCACACTTCATCCTCCGTATAAGGGGCACTTCGCATGGCCACACCCACTGACACAACCATCCTGTGCACAATCCCTGTTGCAGGTGAGGTGGATGCAACTGGAATAGCAATGACACTTGGCACCAATGGAATGCTCAAGATAAGCATCCCCCTCTTCGCCTCTCCTTCGACAGTGCCAGCTCCTGTGCCATTCCAGTTCACATTGTAAGTAGGCTGTTTATGTTTTCTTTATGTAAGTAGGCTGTTTATGTTTTCGTATTGGCAACGTTACGTAGCGCTCTATATGAAAATCACTGGCTGTGCTGTGTGCAGTCTGTGGCTAGTTTGCATTGTTGTCTGCCATTGTAGTGTTGGGCAGCGGCAGCTGGATGTGAACAGCGCGTAGCATTGCGCAGTTGGAGGTGAGCCGCCAGCAGTGGTGGATGTGTGGAAGGAAATGGCGGAGTTTTGAAATTTCATATATTATGACTTTTGATGATATTGAGGTAAATACATTGTTTGTTCTCTATTAAAATCTTTCATTTGCTAACTATCCCTATTAGTAGTTAGTGCCTTCCGTAGTTTGAATCTTTTATTTAGCTGGCAGTAGTGGCGCTCACTGTATTGCAGTAGTTCGAGTAACGAAGATTTTTGTGAGGTAAGTGATTTGTGAAACGTATAGGTTAATGTTACTCAGGGCCATTTTTTGTAGGGATTTTTGAAAGTCAGATTGCGTTGCGCTTAAAATATTGTGTGTCAGTTTAAGCACAGTCGTGTATAATTGTTCAAACGGGACGTTTCATATGTCGACCCTTACCCGAGGATACTTCACTGGAATCTTCTGATATTTTCTTCTAGTTTGTGTAATTAGTGTAGCTTTTGTTTATTACTAGCACGTAATTGTAGAGAGAATTTCCTTTGTAGTTGCAGCCTTTCATTTTTGTACAGTAAAACAGTTGTGGCATGCATGTAGATTTGCACCAAGTATTTCGCAGCTACGCTTGCAATTAACTAGATATTATTTTCAGTGCTATGTTAATGTGTTCCCCTATTTTTGCTCTTCAAATTGTGTTTTTCTGTGTTGTCGTGTCAAATATTGTGACAATAATGGCGTGTGAAAAACGTAACACTAGGCTCCAAAGTAAACTGAGAAATGACAGTGAAGACGAAAGCAGTGTGTTAACGCCACCATGTAATGAATTAACTAATATTCAAAGTAGTAATTTGGTAACTGTGCATAGGGAAATGGAGCGGGCGTCAAATAATGGTGTAGACAGTGAAACAGGTAGTAAACAGGGAAGCATTATCGATCGATCGGTTGGCAACAGCTCGCCTCAGGAATTGGGAATGACAGAACACAACATTGCAAATACTGTAGACTCAGGTTTTGGGTTCTCACCGTTTTCTCAAATAAGTCAAGACACATTTTCTGCTTGTCAAAATGTGAATGTTGCTGGTGCAAATGCACTGCCGAAAAGCGTAGAGGAACAGATTCCAGACACTAATGCATTGTTATTACAATTAATGCAACAAATGGGACAAAATCTTCAAAAGTTAGACACAATGGAACAAAATCAGAGACAAACACAGCAACAGTTAGACGCAATGGAACAAAAGCTTCAAAAGTTAGACTCAGTGGAACATAAGGTTGAACAAACACGTGAAGATTTAACTACTGAGTTACATAACATTGAATCGAAATGTCAGAAAGTCTGTAATGACGTAAAAACACAAATTTGTGAGCATTTCCAACCTATTTTTTCGCGTCACAAAAATGCATTACAGAATCATGAAGCAGCCATAAAAGAACTGCAAACTATTGTTCATGAAAATCACGACACCTTGCAAGCTAAAACTGACTCAGTTGCATCTACCGATTCGGTTACGCAACTTGCAAAAACTCAAGAAAACTTAAAGGACACAGTAGATACGATTTCAACACAAATGGACACTCTGAAACTCGGTTCAGAAAAACACACTGAGGAAATAAGTACTCTATCGGAGAAAGTAGCCGAACTTTCGGATCAGTTCACTAACTTATCTACAAAGGTAGATGATGATCTGAATGACACAAGACCTGTAGCCTTCACTGACACAGAAGAGTATGAACAAATTAGAAAATTCAAACAAAATCAAAATCAAATCAATACACAGTACAAAAGAGAAATCCGGGAAGTACAAGATCAGCTGACACAGGTGATACAAGAATTACGTATTTCAGAGGACACTCGCGCTCCAATACGGGAAGAGGGACATAGAAATACGGAACAGCCACAAAATAATAACACAGGGCACTTCGGAAATTATGAAAGAAATTGGGAAGGTACACCGAATTTTGAGATGGAACCGCCGACACGACGTAACAATGACCGATATGCGACTTGCCGACCCGATGATTTTGATTATAAGCTGTTCATTACTACACGTAAATTCAAAACGTTTAAGAATTCTGCCAACGACATTCATCCACAAGCGTGGCTCCATCAATTCTCTCATTGTTTTCCTCCCAACTGGTCATTGGAGCACAGGTTAGAATTTATGTGTGGCTACTTGGAGAATGAACCAGCTGTAAGAATGCGATCGGTCATACACGATTGTCTCAGCGAAGGAGAATTTTATCATGCCTTCCTCTCAGCATATTGGTCTCAAACTACACAAGACCGAGTAAAACATAGCATCATAATGATGAAACATTTCGAACAATCTGAATTTTCCAGTCTTGTCAAATATTTTGAAGACATGTTGCACAAGAATCAGTACCTGTCAAACCCATACAGCCCCTCAGAACTCATCCGCATTTGCTTAATCAAACTGCCTGAACATTTACGACATATTATTTTAGCAAGACGTTGCAAAGACGACATTGAAGCTTTTCAGGGACTGTTACAAGAACTAGAAATTGACACTGACAATCGCGTATCGCGAAAAAAGGAACACAACAACTACAGGTCACATCCGTCACAATTCCGCGATGAAAGAAATAATAACTGGACATGACAAGGCTATTCTCACAACACAAATCGTGACCAAAACAGACACCACCCGTATGACAACCGTTGGCAGAGCAGTAATAATTACAGGGAAAGATCACCTCTCTGCGGTAGTGACTATCTCAGAGACAATCAGAGAAACAGACAATATGGGAACCAAAATAATTATTATCAAGGGAGACAGAATAACTTTAGACGCAACGGTCCAGCACGCAGTTACGATTCAGGGAGAAATTCTCCAACACGTGACCGACAAGAAAGAAACTATGCAACCTACCGACATGACGACAGACGATATGATCGTAACGACAGACCTGAATTGCATCAGAACTGGCGGGATTCAAACAGAGCAGGGCCCTCTCATCACGGTGAATTTGTTGAAGTTAGGTCTCCAAACTCCAATAACGACGCGCACCAACAAAGAGACAATAGGCAATGACTCACACCGCTGGCAGCCACAAAACGTACTTATGAAACTGACGACGCAGCTGCCGTAGCTAGTAATTACGTAAAAATGGAAGACATTAGGGACATCTTACTCCAGGAACACGACGTAAAGCATAACAACATTGCATATCCTGTGATTCACATTACTGTAAATGACGTAAAATTTACAGCAGTACTTGACTCTGGCAGTCCCATTTCAGTAATTAGTGAAAAAGCTTTTAGCAAATGCAACAAATCGAACGATTGCCCCACGCTTCCGTTACGTAAGATTAAATTACAAGGTGCGACCTTTGGAATAAGTGTAGATGTACGCCAACAAACCAATTTAGATTTCTTTTGCCAAAACCACAGCTTCTCTATGAACTTTCTTGTTGTTCCATTATTGTCGACGGAAATTATACTGGGAGTAGATTTTTTGAATGAATACAAAGCAATCTTAAGCTTTCACGATGCTGAAATAAGTTTAGAGAAAGAAGGTAAGTCAATAGCTTTGAAATTTGAAGACTGGCTCTCAAACCATGATGAGGAAATTAATCGGCTTTACGTTCTGTTAGACAACAGTTCGGAATTTTCTACGGAACTAGACACTAACAATCACTCTGCAAGTACTGACAGGGATGATATCGACGGCATATTTGAAACTAATGAGTGAATTCAGAATAAAATTCAAACAATTGAGAATTGTAATGACACTGATAGGCAGGACCTTTTTGAGATTTTACAAGCACATTCCACAGTTTTTACTCACAAAACAGGAACAATCAAGGGATTTCAATACCAATTTCGTGTTCGTGAGCATACTAAATTTTGTGTTAGACCATACGTAATTCCAGCACATTATAGGGACCGTGTTAGAACAGAAATACAATCTATGCTTGACGAGGGCATTATTGAGCCTGCAGTAAGCTCATACAACAATCAGTTACATGTCGTTGAGAAGAAAAATGGATCGATCAGGCTTGTCTTAGATTCGAGACAAATCAATACTATCATTATTCCTGAAACAGACAGGCCGCAGACGATGGAAGAACTTCTTCAAAATTTTAATGGTGTAAAAGTGTTGTCTTCCATTGATCTCAGATCCAGCTTTTATCAGATCGAACTTCATCCAGAATGTAGAAAATACACAGCTTTCCTTTGTTTCAGCGTTTGTTATCAGTTTCGGAAACTTCCTTTTGGTTTGAACATTTCTTCGGCAGCATTTATTCGCGGGCTAAATTCCATATTACCTGAGTTCTTAAAACGTCACATCACCTTATATGTGGACGATATTCTGATACCAGAAGCTTCATGGGAACAACACAATCGCATCCTCAACAGTTTGTTACGTATTTTTGCAGAATCTGGAATTACAGTTAACTTGGAAAAGTCTGAATTCGGTAGGTAAAAGGTGAGGTTTTTGGGACATATTATTTCTTCTGAAGGCATTCAGCCGGATCCTGAAAAGTTAGAAGCAATCAGAGCCATTCCAGTTCCATCCACAAAAAAACAAGTCCGCAGTTTTCTAGGTCTCGTAAATTTTTACCGTCGTTTTCTGAATATGCAAATTCTTGTTACACCAAAACTTTGTTCTCTCACTGGAAAAAATACTATTTGGAACTGGGACGAACAAGCACAGTTGGAATTCAATTCTTTGAAAGAATCGCTACTTAACGCGCCAATACTAGCTCATCCAGATCTGTTACAAGATTTCTGCCTTAGCACGGATTCTTCTAAAGTCGGTCTTGGTGCCCATTGATTTCAAGAAGCCATAGAAAATGACACTACCATTCAGAAAACCATTACTTTTGCTAGCCGAGTGCTAACAAAATCTGAAAAAAATTATTCCGTTACTGAATTAGAAGCTTTAGCTATCGTTTGGGCATTTAACAAATTCCGTTTCTTTCTTTCTGGCAAGCACGTAAAAGTATACAGTGATCATCGTGCATTACAATTTCCTATGTCTTCAAAATTAAATCATGACAGGTTAAAACGTCGGGCATTGTTTCTGCAAGAATTCCGCTTCACAATAGTCTACATTCCCGGCAAGGAGAACATTGTTGCAGACGCGCTGTCACGCGCACCGGCTGGGCTTGAGAAAAGTAACACAGAAGGCAACCTCGAGAAAAATTTCAGTATTCTTTACATTCAGAAAGTCGCCTTTGAAAACTTCATCACCACATCTTTAAAGGACATTGCTCATGAACAAGATAAAGATCCGATTTGGAAAGACATCAAAAGTAAATGGCATGAAAAAGACACACTCAGATTCGGCATTATTACCTGGTTAGAAACAACATACTCTTCAAACGCTGCACTGTTGATGACAAGCTATGGGTACTGTGCATTCCAGACGATTTTGTTAATAAGCTCATTTGGTACATTCATTTCAGCTATGCACATTTTGGCCCACGAAAATGTTATCATATTCTTCGAACGACTTGTTATTTTAACAATATGGAAAAGAGAATTCGAAGAGTCTTATCTATTTGTAAACTTTGTCAAAAGGCGAAACCATCTACTATCCCACATCGTGCTCCGTTGTTTCCTATCATTCCTTCTAAATTAAAAGAATTTGCTGCTGTTGATCTCTTGGGACCCCTTGTCAGAACATCGAATGGATTTTCGTACGTTCTAGTCGCTGTTGAACTTACTTCAAAATTTGTTTCTTTCACGCCGTTACGTAAAGCCACTGGACGGTCTGTATCCAACGCCTTTGTTAAAAATTTCTTACGTGAAATTGGCCACATTGCTAATGTCATTTCAGATAACGGACCGCAATTCAGATCTGCTGTTTGGTCACGCATGCTTCGGAACCATAAAATCAAACCTGTTTTTATTTCATTGTACTCACCACATTGTAACCCGTCTGAACGGATTATGAAAGAAATCAATAAGCTTTGCAGACTTTATTGTCACAGAAAGCATCAGAATTGGGACAGATATTTACACTTATTTCAAAACGTGCTGAATGAAATGCCTCATCATTCCACTGCTTTACCACCTACTCTTGTACTGAAGAATGAAGAACCACCGATCAGAATCAGAGAGCTTGTACCTTTCCCCAATACACGTAAACTTCGACACAAAGACATAATTGATTTGGCTCTTAAAAATATAAAATCTGCAGCAAACAAAAGGAGAAAACTACACGGTAAAGCAAATGCAAAGAAATTATGTATTGGTCAGGAAGTTCTCATTAAAGCTCATTCATTGTCACATAAGAAGAAACACTTGAGTCACAAATTCTTTCTAGTTTACATTGGACCTTACAGAATCCGACATATACCACATGATAATTGCGTTGAAGTTGAAACTCTGCGTACTAGGAAGAGTAAAGGTTTACACCACATTTCACATGTAAAACCGTTTATTGAGAGATAATCTGCTTTTTAACTTAGTCTTTGCCATAAAACTTTTCACTTCACGCTACTAGTACAATTTGTCACACTGAGAAACTGTTAACATGCAACAATGTTTTAAAGTTAACTATCCAGTCAAGAACCTAGGGAACTTAGTAATTACCACTGCATTGTTATAATGAACAGACGACACACTGTTGTTATTTGTACATTCTTCCTTGTTAGTTGCACGATTACGTAACGACTATAAGGCTCACATACGTAGAACATTTACCAGTACTGCTAATGAGATTTTAATGCAACATTGTGGTTTACTTGAAAATACATTCTGAATTAAAGTACTTTCTGAGAGATACCAGATGACACAGTGGTTAGTTTATGTGACAGCTACACGATTATATCACGATGTTACTAATGAGTGACAATTTACAATGTTGCTTTTGCGGTGTATCTGTTTTATATCTGCACAGTTTTTCTCAATTATTCTGGAAAGTAAAACATGATTTAGTAGTAACTTTTGTGGTATAGCTACAAGGAGACAGCCTTTTCCGTAGCACAACAATACGTTACAGCACAGTACTTTCATCATCACAACAATAAGCGTAATAACTAAGATATCTACGCAAAGCATTTCACTTTTGTTTATCATGAGGTAAGTACATTGGCTTCTGCAGAACTTAGCTTTCGGAGGAAAATAACTACGACACTTCCACAGAGATTATCTTACAACAAGATGCACATTTAGCGCTACAGGACACGCATTTCAGTGATTAATTTTGTACTTAAAACATTTATTTTTAAAGATTTTTGAATTAAAAAGAAAGTTTTCCGTGATACATTTCATTTCATTGCTGTAATCTGTAACACCTGAGGGTATAATTACATTAATCCTCAGGGGGGTACACGCTTACTTTGTGTACCATGTGTTTGGCAAGCACAAGGAGCCCTAGCTAATATGGTATTTGCTTATACAACTTTACACGTCGGTACCATATTTCTTTAACACATAATTACACAGCTATGTGATCATTTAACTGAGAGAGACAAACTTTTTTACAATGGCAGTGACAGATGTTTACGTAATTACACCGTTGGATAACTTCACACTTACGAAATTGTATTTTGTCTATCCTTTGTGAACTGTTCATATTTTTTCGGACCCATTGTGATATTATGAGAGCTTTGAATGATATATTTGGTATGGGATCACGATTTTTAAAGTACGTTTGAGGCAGATGACACTTTTCACATGAGCAGAGAATTTTTTTAGGTTTTGAAATTATTGGAGGAAGCTACGACGATTTTGAGAGTTGACTGAGGTGTTCTGATGTTATTATTACGATGACTATGTGTATTATGCTGTTGTGGTATGTCTATGATCAATAAGCTGATGCTATATGAGTTATTTGATTATGCTACATATCTGTTGTGATGAAATATTGACGAAGTGTCGACGAATATGTATATATGTAATAAGGTAAGGAATAATGAGTAGTGGTTAGGGACTCTGGTTTGTGAATAAGGTTGTTGGAAACTAAGAATCATACTTTAAGAGTTATGAAATGTGTGTATATGCGTAAATGCATCACAATGCCGACGAAAACGTTTTGAACACTGTTTTATTCATAGGATTTTGTTTCTACACATTTGCAACGTAAATTCTCGACCAGTGAAATTTTTTTATATGAGACTGCCACTGTAGCGGAAACTGCTGTCATAGATATTTCAGTAAGAAAGGTAAGTGACCTTGACGTAATGCGTTTTGGGCGCCCAGCTGAGAGGTAGTCGTCTGACAAAAGAAAGCCATTAGTGTGTGCGCCTTTCAGAGGCAGAGGTGGAGAAAAAAAAAAGAGATCATTAACCTCGCTATTGACATTCCTTTGTAGAAAGCATCGCAAATATGACACGCTCATTACTTGAAAACATATGATTACTCGTACTTTGTGCTAATTACTGAAATGCTTTTGAATTGATGGGAAATATTCGTACATCTGCACGCCTGATTATGACAAGTGTCTTTCTACTAGAGTTGAGAGCTACTGACTTACAAAATGCCACATAGATATTGAATGATATTTTTAAGCTTTGCTCTTCATAATTGCTTATTTCATTTGATATCTGTTTTCCAGCTGTGTTGCAGCACTGGTTTTTTAAAATAAACTTAAATGCATTTGCTAATGTGAACACTTTCTGTCAACAGATCTATTAAATAATTATTTTATGATCCACATTCTTTGAAAAAGGAGCTCTTGGAATGGAAAGAACAATAAGAAGGGACTAATAACAGTAACTGCATATATAATTTTCTTTTCGAGTACTTGGTAATTTTTCGTAGAATTAGTTTTTGTGGTGCACCACTTTAATTACATAGACATTAAGATTTGAATAGACATTTCCCTTTTCTGCATTGTTGTTTTTACTGTAATATTTTTTCTGCTTGAGCTTTGTCATGTTTAGGTATAAGTTACTGCTGTTTGCCAGGCATAGCGTTACTGAATTTGACTTTGTGTTACTCTGCTAAGCCTGTTTTACTACTAATTTATTTTTCTTGTTTGCTGCTCATTGCCTTATATTAGTTGTAATATTGCTGCTTGCTTTGCCAATTTGAATTTTTTGTCATTGCTGTTTGTATTAATTGTTTTATGCTGCTGCTTTGCCTCGTCCCTTGGTATATATATCTGAGCTCAGTAGATTTAAGTTAGCTTAAGAGGGGGTAGACTATATAAGAAACTAACTAAGATGAATTGGAAGAAATGCATTAAGAAGCTATAAGAAAATAGTTTGGCCAAAAAAGTAGTGCACAGTGGAGAAAAACTATTTTTGAAAGAGGATGTGAACAGAATACAGAAAGCATGCTTAGACAGAATTTTTTTGGTGGAAACAAAGGATGAAATAAGAGGAAAGATATATGGAATGAAGTTTTGGGGTGGACTGCAGTACCAAATGTTACACTGAAAACAAACCCTGCCCTTTCCTCTTGTGTTATTCTGCTATGTGTTTGTGTACTCTTGTATATTTGTGTTTTTCCTGTCTTTATGTGTTTAACTGATATGAGTTATGTTGTGGAATGTTTCTAATAATATGTTATTTTCTTTGTAAAGATGTTAGACATTATTAATTCTGTTCTGTTTTAATGCTCATGTGTGAAGTTGATGTTTCAAAAGTTATTCTGATCTTTTATGTATTTACTTATGTCATAATTACCGTAACACTGATGTATATTTTATTTCGATTCTTTTGTAAAGCCTGTATTACTACAAATGTTATCTGTATTGTTATGTTCTTTAATGATGTATTTTGTACCTTTGAAATTGTATTCTATTGTTATAAAATTATAATTGAAACCAGTTCATCAAATTATGTAACTTGTAAGCATTCATTTCACTGCACACATTTCTGTTGGTCACAGTAATGCACAAAATGTGAGAAGTTGGGACTGTTAGTGTTTGCATGTGTGTTGATAATTCAGCAAGGGACTGGATAACAGCATTGCTGGTTCTAAGGACAATTCCAAAAACTTTGTGAGTGCACAAGTGGTGGTTATGGACTTGCTATATTAACTGCCAGACTCTTCGATGGTGATTGTGCACCTGCACAGTCACAACAGATTGCTGCTGGCCATCTCTACAAGGACTACAGTGGGTCTGCATCTCTGATGACCCACCAATACCATTATTTCTACAAGGACTACAGTGGGTCTGAACCTCTGGTGGCCCACCAATACCACAATCTCTACCAGGACTACAGTGGGCCTGTCCACAATTTCTATGACTGCAGTGGGTCTGCACCTCTGGTGGCCCACCAATACCGTAATCTCTACCAGGACTACAGTGGGTCTGCTCTGTGATGACCTACCTACCAATAGTCTTCAAAACGTCGAATGACTCTGTTGTGGGTTTGCTCTGTTGTGGCCCATTACCTGTCAGCATGTCAAGAGTCAGCACTGTCTTTCCGTTGGAAGGATAACACTACTTCTTCAAGACTGCATGGAAATCCACTACTTCCCTGTGCATTGTCTTTTACTGCTCAGACATTGAGAAAAGAAACGGCAGTTTTACTCTGATGAATGATCAGGACTGTCTTTATTGACTGTGAGAAAATTTTAGCTTTTGACCAACATAGTATTAATAAGTGTGTGCATTTGATATCTTTGTTATTGTAATTATGAAAAAATTTTTCAAATCATTATTGGCCACTGCCCAAAACAATTTGTAAAATTTTTTGTGGGGAGCATGGGGGCTATGTAAGTAGGCTGTTTATGTTTTCTTTATGTAAGTAGGCTGTTTATGTTTTCGTATTGGCAACGTTACGTAGTGCTCTGTATGAAAATCACTGGCTGTGCTGTGTGCAGTCTGTGGCTAGTTTGCATTGTTGTCTGCCATTGTAGTGTTGGGCAGTGGCAGCTGGATGTGAACAGCGCGTAGCGTTGCGCAGTTGGAGGTGAGCCGCCAGCAGTGGTGGATGTGTGGAAGGAAATGGCGGAGTTTTGAAATTACATATATTTTGACTTTTGATGATATTAAGGTAAATACATTGTTTGTTCTCTATTAAAATCTTTCATTTGCTAACTATCCCTATTAGTAGTTAGTGCCTTCCGTAGTTTGAATCTTTTATTTAGCTGGCAGTAGTGGCGCTCACTGTATTGCAGTAGTTCGAGTAACGAAGATTTTTGTGAGGTAAGTGATTTGTGAAACGTACAGGTTAATGTTAGTCAGGGCCATTTTTTGTAGGGATTTTTGAAAGTCAGATTGCGTTGCGCTTAAAATATTGTGTGTCAGTTTAAGCACAGTCGTGTATAATTGTTCAAAGGGAACGTTTCAACATGTACAGGTTGACTGGTCCGTCCTCCTTATTGGATGGTGGACTTCTGTAGTCCACTTTGCATGAATCTCCATGACTCTGCGAGAAACAATTTTACTGCCGTCAACTTATATTTCGCGGAAAGACCATAAAGATAAGATAAGAGAGATTAGGGCTCGTATAGGTGCATATCGGCAGTCATTTTTCCCTTGTTCTGTTTGGGAGTGGAACAGAGAGAATCACGCACCTTATGGTGGATTGCGGAGTATGTATTTAGATGTAGATGTAGAACGGTCCATCCACGCCTTCCATTTGGACCAACATGGCGTGGGTGGTTATGTTACCTTGCACAATCAACCAGTATGCTTCAAGTGACCTACAACACATCCAATTCCTCTCCCCAGTGCTCCACACTCCTAGGGAGGTGGAGGGGGCCTCTGTGGTGATCATGGATTGCCAGTGACTCTGGAATGAGGAGTGTTCTATCTTTGGAGTCAGTGAGCTTTGGAAATGGTGTGACTTCAGTTGTTTTTGAATGCTGTGCTATGTTTCATGTGGTCATGCATGAATAAAGTGTGTTTGACTGTAAATATTGGTTATTTCTATCCATGGAATTCATCAGCATTGATAGAATATCCGCAAAGGCAACACAGTCTTGTAAAAGAATGCTGTCAGCTATGTGAGTGAAAAAGGAGTGTTGATTTTATTTATTTATTCCTGGACTACCTCACAACTTAACTGCAGACAACTGGTTTCACAGTTACATTTGAAAATGGAAAAGCAGTTACTGCAAGAGGTGAGGATGTTGTTGCCACAGCAAAAAGAAAGGTGATGCAAAATAAATCTAAAGTACTGGAATATGTTAAACAGTATGAAGCTATGTGGATTAGTAGATTTCATTGCAATAATAAATATGAATGTCTGTCAAACAAAATGAAAAGCTTCTTTAAAGAGAAAGCAATCCATGAAATGTACCATAACAAAATGGAGTGAGTGAGCAAATGAATAGGAACATTAAAATCTAAGCTAACTGCATCCTGTTGAACAGTAAACTTGGAAAATCTCTTTGGTCAGAGGCAGAACAAACTGTTTGTTACTTGATAAACAGTACACTAATATCTGTATTAAAAATGATAGTCTCTGCTAGTTTGTGGTATCATGAAATGCCAAAGTTGCAGAAACTGAAAATGTGTGGTTGTGTGACATAACTGGAGAAGTGATTGCTAGAAAGTTCGATTCCAGAATAAAGAAGGGCTTCATTGTTGGGTATTATGTTAATGGATATCATCCATAGTGTATGGAAGAGAGACCGTCTATGGAGAGTCATCACATTTTGATTTTAATAATAAGGATTGGTTCTCTTGCAAAGATGTCACAAAGAATGAGGTTTGCATTCATGAATAAAATGTCAGTGACTACAGAAATGACTCCATGTCAAGTGATAATGAAGCTGAAGATATGAAATCTCCTGAAATCCACAGAAGTGTAAGAGGAAGGAAACATCTAGCGTGGATAGAAGACTGTGCTGAATTATCACCGAATTTAGAAATGTACATCAAGACTGTTCCAGACACTTTCAGTGACATTTGCAGCAGATCAGATAAAGAAGAATGGCTTTATGCTGTAGCAGAAGGGATGTGACTAATAATTGAAAACAGTATTGCTCTTGTAGCAAGTCTGACAACTCTGAGAACATTACTTATTGTTATGAATCATGAAAAATTGATAGCAAACTGGGTGGATGTAAAAAGTGTTTTCCTTCATGGAGGTATAGATGAAGAAATTTACGTAAAGATGACAGAAGGATTTAATGTAAAACCAGGTATTGTTGGTCAACTAAACAAAGCAATTCATAGTATAAAGCAGGTCTCAATATCTCAGAATTTAATCTTTGATAAGTTTGTTAAAGATATGTGCTTTGTCCAATGCAGATGTACAGTGGGGCTGTTACTGAATGGATGTAATATTATAAAAATTTAATTTTTTGTATTTAAATTGATGTTCGCCAGTGCCTTCTGCCTGGCGGATAGTTTCAGCTAGTAAGTCACATTGCATTGAACCGGACAGAACCACTTTGAAACTCACATATTGAACCATCAGCAGGTAAACCCATGTGTTACTGATGAGGTAATGCTACTGAACCATGCGTCTACAATTTGGCTGTCCAATGGGGAGGTTTGGAGGTGGTCACGTGTGGGTGGAGCCACGGCCAGCTGCCGGGTGTGGACACACTGTCCGTTCTCTTCTGACCCAATTAGATGCTCTCCTCTCCTGCTCTCTTGGGCAGCAGCCCATTCAGTTTCGGTGGCTTCTCTAGGCCTGCCTTTTTTTATTGCATTAAATCACTATGCCCTTATAAAATATTTAACTTCTGCACCTCAATGGGTGCCTACTGCTTTTCCTTCCTTGCCAATCCTGACACTTTAACACAGTGCTGATGAGTGTCTATATACTGTTACACAGTAGTATTGTGGACAAATATAAAATTTTCTTATAGTTCTCTCCAGCTAGCACCAAGCCAATGCCTGATGTTACACTCAAAATGACAAACACATA
Organism: Schistocerca cancellata; assembly: GCF_023864275.1. Taxonomy (NCBI): domain Eukaryota; kingdom Metazoa; phylum Arthropoda; class Insecta; order Orthoptera; family Acrididae; genus Schistocerca; species Schistocerca cancellata. The sequence goes on from NC_064627.1 coordinate 471,863,384, forward strand.
GAAAGCTAATATTGTGGAAGGAGAACAAATCCAGAAGATATTGCCTCACCTCATGTGAGCAAGAGGCCAGAATTGTAAACTCAGCAACACTACTTCGGTAAGTAGAAGACATCATGACATTCTAATAGCATAGCTTGATTTCACAAGAGAGAGTACAAATTTTACAAAAACACCTATCAGCTTGGTGATATGGGAGAAAGACGACAAGCTAAAGCCCTGAAAGCCACTCTTGCAAAACAGAGGGGTGGTGAAGACCACTTATGAGCCCAGAAAAGGAGGCCACATTTGGTCATCACTGGCATACATAACATCATTGCCTCGGACAAGCAGAATGACTTCAGAGCCTTGATGTCTTCACATTGTGAGACACCAGCTATGGGGCTGAGCCTGTGACGTGCTGCCACCGGTCACCAAGATGACTTCCACCTTTGATACTGCTACATGTCTAGTCTGCTGCACTCGGTTGTTGTGAGCTGCCAATGTCGCAACCATTGATGAGAAGATTTGGAGACTTCTACCTTTGACTTGCTGAGTCAAGCTGATTGTGTGTGGTGCTTTGTTAACCTGTCAAAGTATTCAGGAAGTGTGCTAGCTGCTGCAGCTCCTGACTAGTACTTCAAAGCAGCCGTTGATGTCCTTAGTCTTCTGTAGTGGAAGGGCAATGCTGTTACTCATTTTTCACATTTTGAAGAGTTACTGAGAGGTTCCCTGAGCACAATCCTTTGATGAGAATGCACTAATAATGTGCAGTTTTCCTCCTGGGCAGCAACGCCAGTTGTATGTGCTATGCTGGCCACCAACCAGGCCTGCTACCCACCCAACAACATGATTATGTAAGGTAGATGCCACAGGGTGACATCCTCTGCAGATTGCTGTGACAGCATCTACACATTCTGAGGCTGTTTGCTGTCCTGCTGCTGACTTGGGCACCAATACAGAGAGGAATACATGACTGTAAAATTTAATATAATAAATTCTGGTTCTGCTTGTGTCATTAGTGCCCAGTGGACCAACTGACCTGCTCACTGCACTCCAGCCTCCCTCATCCTGACAACAGTAGTGGTCTCAACCCAGGCCTATGCAGTCGAGGAACTTACATTTATGTTTTTTATTTGCAGATGATGTTATCATTTTAGGGAATGGTAAGATGAAAGTTGAGTAATTCAAATTCCTTTAAGAAGTAAATGTAAAATGAGAGATTTTTGAGTTTTTGAGACAGTTCTTGGGAATTAAGTTAGATAACAGGGAGGACGCAATAATTTTCTGTCAGGAAACTTATTGGGAGCATCTGTTGAAGAGGTTTGGTATGAATGAATGCAATCACATTAACACATCCCTAGAACTGAATTACAGAGTAGTTGAGGGTGATGAAAGAATACATGAGAAAGAGCCTTGCAGGGAGTTAATGGGATGTTTGCTTTGTGTAACTCAAAGAGCACTATCTGATTTTTTAAATATACTGTTAATTATTTCAGTCATTATCAAAGTGAACCAAAGAATCACATTGGAAATTTTTAAAGTGAATACTGCATTGCATAAAAGGCATAGATGCATTATAAAAATGAGAAAAATGATGAGACTGCAGTAGCCTATTTTGGTACTGACTGAGGCAACAGTTATTCCATCAAGCTGTTTACTAACACCGTAAGTTGTGGAAATAAAAAATATAAATACTGCAGCACTGTATTCTACAGAACGAGAATATGTATCACCTGCAACTTGTGTTACAAAATACTTGTAGTCTGAGAAGCTATTCCACGACCTAAAATGAAAAACTTTAAATTTATGTAGACAGTCTTGTATTGCCTCCCAGCAAGCGAGAATATAAAAGAATAAACCACACAGATGTTAAGCATAGATTTATAAGGAAAATATATGTTATGTACATTGTTACAGAAAATCAATTAGCTGATACTTTTACAAAACTGTTTTGTGAAAAAAATTGAAAAACTGTCACAGGGATTGGAAATTTTTAAAGCTGTTGACTAGTGTTGCACAGAACTGAGACGGAGTGAAAGTATCACAATTATGTGTTATGCTCCTTATGATCGGTTGCTATGTATTTATCTTTGGTAATGAAGAGCCTTTGATTTGATGTGTACATTGAGTGTGTATATATGTGTTGTTGAAAAGTGTGTCTGGTCTTATATATTGTGCTTTTATCAGAGAATAAATTAATTGGAAATTGAAGTTTCTTGTTTGAAACCACACTCTGCTATCAGTTTCCTTCATCACTTTCAATGTACAAGCAATATCAGAAATCACAAACTGATACAGAAACAGAAGATCTGAATCAGAAAAGACAAAAGAGAAATACTTCATGAGCACTGCTTGAGTGAATTTTACATATTCCTGTCATAAAACATGGAATGTATAAGGAAAGTTTGTACTGATCCACAAATACTAAGAAGAAGCAGAAAAGAATTGTGTTAATGAAGTTGCTGCTATAGCAGTAAAACTTTCAAAAATGTAGCTAGAGAAGACACAAACATGAACAGTGAAGAAAAAACTGTTTGCAAAGAAATCTTGTTCAGAACCTCACCTTCACTGTGCATGTGACTTTCTCTTACAATAAACAGGAAAACTGCCTAACCTGTATAAGAAAGCTAAAATAATTGCCTTCTTGAAAGCAAGTAAAGAAGGGACTGAGGTGCCTAGCTATTGAGTTAGCTCACCTCTTAACCACACATACAAGCTACTGTAGAACCTAATTCTCAATCACATTCAAGAGGCAATTGAGAAAATAATCCCAGTCAAGCATGTATTATGGCTTTAGAAGAAATTGGTGTTATCATGATCAGGTGCTAACACAATACTGGTCGAATCTAGATTTCAGAGAAGCATCAAACTGGCTGCAGGTTTCACGTATCTGACAACAGCTAGCTTACAATAGGGTATATACAAGGGTCCTGATGCTCAAGTTAGTTGATGTAATCCTATGTCAGAAGTTAACACATTTATTCAACTACAGTAAGGATCATCCATGACTCCCATTCTGTTTAATTTGTTGTTCACAGCATGATAGCTACTAGTGCCAAGACAATCCAGTATGTACATGTCCCACCTTTAATACATAAGAACAAGCATATCAAGAATCGTGAAAGTACACTCTCAAGCAACCTTAAAAATACTATTTGGGTTATTTCACAAATAGAATCTACTGTCAAACCTAAGTAAAATGTAGATCACACTGTTTCAGTTCCATAATAAAGTGGCACTCAGGATTTTACATGTGGTATTTGCTGGGAATGAAGTTTCCTGTAACCATTTCCTAAATATCTCTCAATACAATGCTGTAATTTCAGCAGCACAACAAAATTCCCAAGGAAGCTTAGCTCACAAGTAAATCTACCACAGAAAATAGCTGGAAACAATGGGGTAGAATGTGCACATACACTGTGCCGATGTGCAAATTCTTAAGAACATAGTGCCATAAGAACTCATTGGCAGTTCTAGACAGTGCTTTCCTGAATCCACCAGCTATAATCTTGAAGTCATGCAAACCACCTGAGACTGACATTTTTGATGTCACTGAGAAGTGGAAAGAATATTGCAATGAAAATTTGTCCCAGAATGGCTGTCTAATTTCACATTCAACAAAATAGTTTGCAGGGTCTGCCCTTCCAAGTTGTGAATGGTCAGTCTCAACCATGTTCCTATGGGACAGAGAAAATGTGGCCATATCTTGAGGAAGTGGGTTGGTTGTGAAAATGCTGAATGTACCTGTGGTGCAGGAGAACTTCATGCTTGTAAAGGTAGTCTGAACATGACAACAAATTCTGTGATCTTTTAGTCAAATTTAAAAATTAATTTGTAATACAATGTGTATGTATATGTTCTACAATTCTGTACAACAAAAAAACAACAACAACAACAATAATAATAAAAATAATAATAATGCATGTTTGTTTTTCAACTTTTTCAGCCTCATACGCTGATACATTTCACCTAGCTTGATTAACTCAGAGACAGTGGATTAATAGCGTACCATTAAGGTGTTCTTGTGCTCTTCTGGAAAATAAAAATAGCTTAGCTGCTTGAAGCCTTGTGGGAAATGATATGCAAAAATATATTGAGTTGTGAAATGATTGAGTGCAAACATATATGGACTAAAATTGAATACAATTCAAAGGTGAACATCACTAATTTAAAATTGCAGAAATTTGTATCGTCACACTAATTTCTTTCATATCGGTGTCATACTCAGTGTCCCATAAATCTCTAGTACTCTATGTGACCAAAGCCTTTGAGTCAAACAATTCTGACAAAAAACTTGGTGCATTGGGACGATACAGCTCAAAATTAGAAAACAAACAGTTAAACACTAATATGCTGTGGCAAATAGTTGCTTAGTAATGCAAATAGTCTCATATCTTTTCTGCCAAGGCAGTAATTTGCCAAGAATAAAATTATTGTAACTTCTTGAATTTGTTTCATTTTAATGTGAAACATTGCTCACAAGAAATGTGTATTTCATGATGTGAAACATAATGTAGATAAAATTATATTCATTTTGGTAAAAAAAAACTACTCATTAGGTAACATAATAATATATGCACTAAAGAATCACACATTTCTAAATATAATTAAGGAATAGGTGTGCTTTATTAATTATTATGAAGTCATTAAAAACAAAGATTCCATGATTTACCAAACGGGAAAGTGCTGGTAGACAGACACAATAAAAAAAACACACAAACACACACACAAAATTTCAAGCTTTCACAACCAACAGTTGCTTCGTCAGGAAAGAGGTAAGGAGAGGGAAAGACGAAAGGATGTGGATTTTAAGGGAGAGGGTAAGGAGTCATTCCAATCCCGGGGCGGAAAGACTTACCTTAGGGGGGAAAAAGGACAGGTATACACTCGCACACACACACACATATCCATCTCCACATATACAGACACAAGCAGACATATTTAAAGACAAAGAGTTTGGGCAGAGATGTCAGTCGAGGCGGAAGTGCAGAGGCAAAGATGTTGTTGAATGACAGGTGAGGTATGAGTGGCGGCAACTTGAAATTAGTGGAGATTGAGGCCTGGTGTATAACGGGAAGAGAGGATATATTGAAGGGCAAGTTCCCATCTCCGGAGTTTGGATAGGTTGGTGTTAGTGGGAAGTATCCAGATAACCCGGATGGTGTAACACTGTGCCAAGATGTGCTGGCCGTGTACCAAGGCATGTTTAGCCACAGGGTGATCCTCATTACCAACAAACACTGCCTGCCTGTGTCCATTCATGCAAATGGACAGTTTGTTGCTGGTCATTCCCACATAGAAAGCGTCACAGTGTAGGCAGGTCAGTTGGTAAATCATGTGGGTGCTTTCGCACGTGGCTCTGCCTTTGATCGTGTACACCTTCTGGTTTACAGGACTGGAGTAGGTAGTGGTTGGAGGGTGCATGGAACAGGTTTTACACTGGGCGCAGTTACAAGGGTAGGAGCCAGAGGGTAGGGAAGGTGGTTTGGGGATTTCATGAACCAAGAGGTTACGAAGGTTAGGTGGACGGCGGAAAGACACTCTTGGTGGAGTGGGGAGGATTTAATGAAGGATGGATCTCATTTCAGGGCAGGATTTGAGGAAGTCGTATCCCTGCTGGAGAGCCACATTTAGAGTCTGATCCAGTCCCGGGAAGTATCCTGTCACAAGTGGGGCACTTTTGGGGTTCTTCTGTGGGAGGTTCTGGGTTTGAGGGGATGAGGAAGTGGCTCTGGTTATTTGCTTCTGTACCAGGTCGGGAGAGTAGTTGTGGGATGCAAAAGCTGTTTCAGGTTGTTGGTGTAATGGTTCAGGGATTCAGGACTGTAGCAGATTCGTTTGCCACAAAGGCCTAGGCTATAGGGAAGGGACCGTTTGATATGGAATGGGTGGCAGCTGTCATAATGGAGGTACTGTTGCTTGTTGGTGGGTTTGATGTGGACGGATGTTTGATGAAAACTTTTGCATCAGACCAGGATTCGAAGCCAGACACGCACCTTACGTGAAGATCTTGAGGAATTTGGAATCTTGAGGAAACAACGGATTGATGGTGCGATTTCACTACGAAGGGATCAGATCCCTTGAATGGCAAGATCCGAGTCTGAATCCCAGTCCATAACCAATATAGTCAATAACGCAACTAAAATTCAAATAAAAGACGAAATAAGTGTCTTTTGGCCGTACATAGCGTACGGTTCGTTAACTAAAATAAAATTACTAGCATCACTCTACCAGATCACCAAACACTGCATTTTGCTGGGTTACAATTTTGTCGTAAAGCAGCTGTGCCACACTTGATGAGAATTCTGACACCATTACTTCCTGGAGTGGATTATAACCTATTCAATACATTCATTTCCCCGTTCGATCGTATCGCCATTTAGTAGCTGCCTTAGCTACTCAGTGCGAACATTCGGCTTGATTTTGTAATCACTGAAATAAAGTAGCATAACGGCGACCTAAACAAACTGCAAACAGTGTAGGTGCGGAAGTTTTCACAGGAAACACAGGAAGTGTTGCCTTCTACTTGAGCAACACTGTTTTACTACCTCTTCGCATTAAACGTTGCACACTCCAAAAGTAAAGCCGAGTTACTGAGCGCGATTCAACCGTAATCTAATACACCGCACTTCATTTGTCTGCTAACACTATCAATCTTTTGGAAGCTCATTGATATTTTTACTTCATTTTCAAACCCGCCAGTACAGGTAAGTCATGGAAAAATATTTCCGTGAACGAGCTCGTGGCTGCCTGTCCTGATCAGAACAGTTTCTGCTTTATCAGTCTATGGCCACCTGATGTTAACCAGTATCAGAACAGATAATCGCGACGCATTGTGCCTTGATCCTATGACGTACAGTGGATGTTTTTACACTCACATTGGCCAACATGAAAGTATAGAAAATTATACTTTGGTTTATAGCGTGAAATATTTTTGATGAACTAAGTATACATTGTCTAGTAACAACAACTTTGCAACCAGTGCTCATACAGTATACAACATGGAGAATTCTACTTGGAGGCCTTATTTAGTTTATTTAATTTAAACACCGAGAAAATATGAGCTGAATTTAGCAGGATAAGTTTGTGTCACTCCAGTTTCCAGGAAGTAACTCGATCATTACACTGTACACTGTTGCCGAGTCTCAGTCTCCCTTGCAGCAAGAAGGAATGCATTTCCTCGGCCGATGTGATTCTTCAACAGGCTAGCAAACCAGGCATAAAGCTTGCGCCTGAAAGATGCAGCGGAAACAGCTACCAATTGACTGGATGCCTGAAACATTGCAGGTGTAAACAAATGTGTATTATAAGGCAGTCGAAACACTATAAATTAAGAAGAGCAGAGAAAATTAATTTATTGCTGTACCCTCTTGGTTATCACAATATCCAAATGAGAAATACTGAGGAGTAGTTGTTCAACCTGTGGTGGAATGCAAGATTGGTATGCCCATTATGGCTAATTGTTGAGGCAGTTCACTGTTAAGAAATGCTCTTACATATGGGTGGTGCCATTTCCTGTCAAAAAAGTTTTCAGCTTGTTTTCGACTTGATGCACATTGGGTAATGGACGAGCGAGCTAATTCAGAAGGCAGGGCCAAACCGACAACCTCATGAAGTGGAAACCCAACAACTCGCGACAAGGTAAAACATTTAGTTTCGCGGTGTAAGTTCGGTCTTCATTCATACACACACTTCAAAAAAAGTTTTGCATCACCTCTGTTCCGAGAGTTTCAGAACCTGTACAGAAACTTGGAATAGAGATCAACATAAACATCATTTCTGGTCTTTCTTATCGCTCATGAAACCAACACAGTGCATGTTGTACCACCATACAGTGAGTCCTTCAGAGGTAGTGAGTAGAGGGACAATCTATGTGTCAGCGCACTCTGCATTGTTGCCAAATTTATTCAAGATGGTGGCGATGATGTCATCCAAGATGGCGGCTTTTGGCGGGAAAATAGGTCAATTATGCTATGTCCACTTACCTAACCTCCAGAAATAATTGCAGGAATTTTGAATTTTGGCGGGAAAATAGACCAATTGGGCTATGTCCACTAACCTAAGCCTCCAGAAAAAATAGGTGGGAAGTTTGAATTCCAACAGGATAATGGCAGGCTTCTCATTATTATTTATTATCATTTATTATTATTTATGTCCATTTATTATCATTTATTATTATTTATGTTCATTTATTATTATTATTATTCATTATTATTATCATTTATTAAAATTAATTACCATTCATTATAATTTATTATCATTTTTTATTATTTCTTCTTATTATTTATTATTATTATTGGCCTACCTCCGCTAGAAAAAATCCCTCCAAATTCAAATTCCAAAAGTGGAATCCGCCATGACGTCACAACAAGTGGTCCAGTACATGCGCTCGCCACGACGTCCCTCGCTAAGTTAATTGATCAACACACTCTCATTATTCAATCCACATTCTGCACTTACCTAATCGAAGATCGCCGCGAAAACACACGCCCGTAAACGTGAGCCTTCGCGCGTGCCGAGCTTAGTACCTCTGGAAGTGAATGTAACAAAGTTCCCATGACTACTTAATTAAATTGATCAATTAATTAACCTCTCTGATGCGGAAAACTTCCACGTCCACCTAGACTGGTAATCAATTTTCACCAGTGCCACGCCCACCTGGATTTGGAATGAAAAAGTTAAAGTCCCTACCGACCACCACGGCCCTTTACCGACCCATGTTCGTCGGCTAACATGTACTAATGTGTACTGCCGTTTACTAACGTGCACCAACCTACGTTAACGTATATCACATTTTTTCTATACAAATAAGCCAAGTTTGAATTCTGATGGTCAGTTCGTGTTTCGCTACCAACACAAGAAAATTGTGGTAAACGAAGCCACTAACCTAAGTCACCTGTGATGATTCAAAATCGTCGGCTTTGCCTCTCTCACACACCACTAGCGCGAGACCGCCCACGTCACAGCCTGGACCTTTATACTCGCGTCGGACATACTCCTCTGTAAATATTCTAGCTAAACTATGGCCCGAATACTGTTGTTCAATCCACACGGTCTAGGACATGGCCAGAGCACACCCCCAGTACCTAGCCGAGAACATCGCTCGCCACACCTGTGGTTAACCGCTGAGAGACGGATACATGCTGCAATCACATCCCTCGCGCTCTCGTAGCTACTTGCCTCAGCAATTCGATCTAACAAAACCTCCAAGTAGAAAAAATAATAACCAACTCGAACTCTCTCATATTCTATATCATCCCACAAATACTTAACGTACATTTTATTTAGGCATCGAGTATATCTATCACTCTCAAACAAAGAGCAATCGCCCTGATATACCTGGTGTCATGTTGCACAGTCGGCAGACACGCAAACAGCTCCTAATTTCAGTGCGCAATATAAAACTGCTCCCAAACAATGCAGTACACATAACTGTAAACATCATCAGTACTAGTAATCTGTCCAAATAATGCATAGCAAAATAACTCAACAGACGCGCCCAATCAACCCGTCCCACACTAAGTCACACGTCCGACAGCTCTCAATTCACTCAAAGGTCTCTGTTCGACCCCTCAAACATGACTTGATGAGAGCCGCGTTCACACCTAACACCTGAGTAATTCCTATCACCTAGAGGCCGAACATGACTATCCAAGCCAGGCCCCGCTTGTCGTCTGTCACCGTCCTAACTCAGTGCGGTCCAACACACATAAGGCCGCATTCCATTGCTTGCCGGCCTATTTGCGACACATCTCCATCTTGACGTCTGTTGTCAGAATAGCCGAGAGCGAGTTCACGCACACACCGTCCACACACATCCCAGTGCTGCCCTCCCCTCACAATCTAAAACAATCATCATACTACGTAAAAAAGCAAGCGCTCTCCGAATGTGGCGTTGACTGGATATGCCTGGGTTACATTTACAGGCAATTTTAGAACACAGAACGATAGGTTATATTGCGGTCGCATGGATGGATGTGACATAAAGTCGCAAGAAATGCGATAACTGATTAGCGCATAGGTATAAACTAACCTAATATACACCGAAATGCGGTGAAAATGAGGATGTACTTGCTTATCTTCTGGTTCACAGGGAACAATTTGTACATGGAGTCAAGTATGCTGCAACAAGATGAATGTAGGAAGACGATGACATCGAAGCGAGTGGAATAAGGAAGGCAGTCAATTTTTTCTCGTTGAGTTCGTAGTATAGTGTATGTCTACTGAGGTAGCAGTGATACACGCGAGTTGAATACTGTATTTGATGCTTTTGAGGAGGACAGAGAATCATTCACGTCTAAACTGAATCACTTCTGTGTTAAAGGATAACAGAGAGTGTACGGGATGATCGATTGAGACAGAGCTGTAACTAGGTACGATTTAACGTTGACTTATTTATTCTAGAGAAAGGCAAGTTGCTGAAGGTCGATTTTTTTTTCCAGTGTTCTGTCTGGAAGCTTTAGTCACGTGATATATCCGACGTTCTAGTCGTATGCAGGTACAATACTTTACACATGATGCATTGGATGATTCACGTAAAAATGTGTCGAACTACATTGCGTATAAATATCACTCCGTTCTTGTTCTTCTTAACTGTATGCTATTAAATTAAGGCACTTTGAGGTCTGTTACTATAGATCAATATGGTGTGCTAATCTCCAAGACTTGGTTACATCTCGAGAAATGTGGTGCACTGGGAGGGGTTAGGACTAGGAAAGGTCTATTCAGTCAAGAGAGTCGTCTGCTCGGTTGAGAATTAATCGGGTAGTCATGTTGCGGGGTAGGCTGGTCAATGCCGAGGTGAGGACGGTCTTTTAACGTAGGAGGGCAAGATTGCTCTGTGACCGCCATACGCAGAGAGATTGATCGAGTACTATGCGCAAGGTCTCAGAAATATGTATAGCGTTGTCTGGTATAATTGGATCGTTTTTATGTGGTCCAGAATTAAGTGTGAATGGACGTACTGAGCAATCATCTATCAATGCTCGCAATGATACTTGCAAAGTAGACGAGGTATGGTTTAGCTATGATACTGAAATTAGGAAAACATGCTGTCCAATGACTGGCCAGTGTCGTACTCGCTGTAAAATTTTTCGCGATATCTGTAGTGATGGATAATATTACAGTAGATCCATGGTGTCTTATCCATACCATCCGTGCATTGGGTACCACATAATGATTGAGTGACAATGCTTGTATGAGTTGGGGAACATATTTTGGTTGATGGACCGCAACTTTTGGGGTTGCTAACACCGAAAACGGTGATCCCATACTTGAGCGCAAAATGAACAATCACTAGGGATGGAAGGCAGAGTTATCAACTGTTGGGTCATTGCGACATATGAGTTTAAATGTAGAGGCCGTCAATCACTTTCGGGGGGGGGGGGGGGGTAGTTTGGAAAGTCGCCACAACGCCACCAGGCTCTTCTAGTTTCCTTGTGTTGTGGCTGTCCTTTAAAATCATTCAATGTTATGCTATCGACTGTAAGAATATGATTTACAAGGTGCAAGGTATAGTTTCCTGTGAGAGGCCGTGCATCAGTCCGTGTTAATGTCTGTGCAGGGCAGGAATTCTAGCTAGTCAGAGATCTATGGCGCGCTAAAGTACTAGGACTGTGCTTAATATCGAGTACGAGGTGAATTTTATAATATTACATTAAAAATATTTTTGGTCTGCTAATACGCGAGTCTGGAGATGTATGTATAAAAGGAGAGCAGGCTCTGATCAGAAAGACTGATGCGTTTCTGCCAACAGGAAAAGGCTCTCGAATTAGATGAACTGTTCTGAGGGCGACTTGGGTCGACTGAGGGAGCATTGATGTAAAATGGCTATTTTGTACCGTATAGGAAAATGAATTTTGTCTTTATTACAAGGACAAGGTGCGAGTCGGATTATTGTTATCATTGGTCTGTGTTTAAGTATATAATATTAAGTACCCTATCCTCGGTGAGAGGGGTGTGCATGTAGGTAAAAGTATTTGCTTATTTGACTGCATGTATGCGTAATTTAGTACATTTAATTGTTCACCGGTTATGACTATCATTGGAAAACGGAATTATTATGTTCTATTGAGCTGGGTTGTGTGTGGGGGGCGTAAATGCTTGTACAAAATTATTATAACGGGGTGGGTGGCAAATAAGTAGAACAAGTTCTGTGAAAGTGTGTTGAAGGACTGAGCGAGTGGATGACGTGACTCATCTACGACTGTATCATTAGGACATGTAAATAAATGTCGGATAACCTAAATTGAGGTCTTTTTTTTCTTTTTTATCATATGTATGACTTCTGCTTGGAATTATGTTTGTCTATTTGTTCTAAATGCTTAAAAGGGGAGAATGTTTTTTTATTATTACGTGAGTTTTGGCAGGAGTGAATAGGCTTTTATATATGAGAGTGTTTAAGATTTGTAAGTGGAAATTGTCAGCGCAGCGTGAATGATGTCGGGTTCGCTGGCTGGGGGAAATACAGTGTTTACATGTCGAGTTGGAGATGCAGGGGAGGATAGAGATCTGCGCTATTCAGGAATCCATTTGTGCAGTGTATGTGTTTAGACAATAGCCGGAGAGCAGGTATAGAGAGACCTCACTACGGCATGCTGGTCCTGGAGCTGAGGGGACGGCTGTTTAGATGGACAGATATGTGGCTTTGAAATGCCGCCGACGGCGCTCGCATTTCCGGCGAATGGTCAAGACAAGGTCCTGTTCCAGTAAATGAGGTCGTTCTGCTTCTAAACAGGCTGCAGAAGGTTATGGATATGTCTTTCTCGGACTTAAATTGCAGATATCAGATGCGCAAAGATCTGGAAATGGGATCAGCTGAACGATGTGACTAAAGCCAAGTTGGAATTTTACTGTAGCATGCAGGTTCGGGAAGAGTGACACGTTTCGCACTGGGTGCAGCCGTCTTGAATAATGGTAATTGCGTAATCATCTGACGTGATGACAGAGCGCTCTGGTGCTTGTGATAGGAGCTAAACACAGTTGAACTTGGAGCCATTTTTGTTAGGTAAACGAATTTTATGATCTTCCGCCAAAATTCAAACTCCCTACCAAAATCGGACATCTTGAATGAGGCCCTCTGCTGGTGGCGATGTGTACTAACCCAGTTGGACTCCGGACCTCGTGGCGAACACACGCGCATGATATAAATAATAAATTATAATAAATAATAATAAATGGTCATAAATGATAATAAATAGTAATAAATAACTGGAGCAGTTGTCCGAATGCAGAGACCTGTTCGAGTGTATCGATCTGTAAGAGTTAACTTTGATGTCCTCTAGACGACCGAACAGCGAAGTAATAATAGTATGTGTTGGGCGGCTTTGGTGATCAAGTCAGAATTTGAGAAGATGATTGATTTGGGTTGGAGTGTTATTCGATGGGATGTAGATTGTTCAGTTGACTACTTCTGCACATTTGCTTCCTTTATTTAGTTGAGTGAAGATCGATTGTGGTGTGTTGGATACACGCTTGTCTGTTCTCTAGACCTGGGACAGACATAATTTGACGTGTGAATTATAGCCAAGTTCTCGAATATGTTACATGACTGAGACCGGTATTCGAGAGTGGAAATATCATTGTGTGTATGTTTGTTTCTAGTTACTCAGTGGTTTACAGGATGCTGCACGTAGATGAAGTTCGGCGTTTGTAGAGAATTAATTTGTAGTCTATATCTTGGGAATTATGATGAACTAGTGATCGGTAGGGTGTAGCCTAGTGCATGATATTGAGAAGTACAGCTAAAATCGTGTAATATTATGGGGAAAGTACATGTGTTCTTGCAGTCTTATGAGTCTGAGGTTGTTTGTAGAAAAGCGGACAGACAAGGGAGGAGAGACAGTAAAGCGTTTGTGCTGAGGGGGGGATGATATTGAATTTGTGAAAAGAGTTCTGAGGGTGACTTAGGTCCGTTGATGTAAGAGGGAAGATTAGCTCTGAGTGTCGGGTCTGTAGAGAGAAAGAGCAGGTTGACGGTGCTTTCCTAAGATTGGAGAGCATTGGGGTATATAGACGCTGTAGGAATAAGAAATTTTTCTCGCATGCTGTGGAGATATAGTGGATAAGTACACTGTTTTGTGTCAAATATGTATATACTGTATTGTAAAGTTAATGTGGTATACATTGTGTAGCGTCTGTATATATGGCATTGTAAAGTTAATATTGTTTATGTTATGTGATGAGTAGAGAGGAAGTCGTAAGGACAGTAGAGATATTTCCAGAGTAACAGGGATCAAGACAGTGTATTTCCGATACTTAGCTCATTGTCGAATGCCAGTCAATTGAGACCGCGATCGTGACATTTAACTGTAAGTATAATGACATCAACGACTTCGGTATTCGAGAGTGCGTATATCATTTTTTGGTCTGTTTGTTTCTAGTTACTCAGTGGTTTACAGGATGCTGTACTTCGAAAAATTTTGGTGTGCTCTTGTAGTCTGTGAGAATGGAGATGTTTCTAGAAAAAAAGCGAGAAGGCAAGGAAGAAGAGAAAGTAACGCATTTGTGTTGAGGGGAAACGATCGCCGAAATTGTGGAACAGTTCTGAGAGGGACTTCTGTCCGTTGACGTAGAAGGGCTGATTACCGCTGAGTGTCATGTGGAGAAAGAAAGAGCAGGTTCACAGCGCTTCCATAGGAATGGAGAGCACTGGGGCATATAGTCGGTATTGTAAAGTTACTGTGGCTTACATTGTGTAGGGTTTGTTTATAATGGATTGTAAAGTTAGTATTGCTTATGTTATGGGATGATTAGAAAGGATGACCGTGTGTGTGTGTGTGTGTGTGTATAAATTAAGGGGGCTGTGGAGGTAATCGAGCGATCTCTGTAAAAGTAAGCACAGAAAGCCTCAGAAAGAAAAGCAGGATAAAACTACGATAACTGGTCCTTAGGAAATTAGGCCTATAAATTCGATAAGAAGGAATAAGAATGATTCATCGGTTGTTCTGGGATATAGGAGGGTAGAGTACTCTTGCGTATGTTATGAGTTGGAAGGGTAGGAGGTTAGGAGCTCATTCAGTATTATGTTCGTGAACAAGTTCTGTTATGGTAAGAATTTGAATATACAAATAAACTGAGAAAATACGAAAGCGAGCGTTAACTATTTCTGGGGGGCACTATACAATTTCGGTGAGGTTGACTGGGGTCTTACTTTTTATTTTTTTATTTTTTTTTACATAGTATGATGATCGTTTTAGGTTCTAAGGGGAGGGCAGCACTGGGATGTGTGTGGACGGTGTGTGTGTGAACTCGCTCTCGACTATTCTGACAACAGACGTGAAGGTGGAGATGTGTCGCAAACAGGCCGGCAAGCAATGGAATGCGGCCTTATGTGTGTTGGACCGCACTGAGTTAGGACGGTGACAGACGACGCGCGGGGCCCTGCGTCTAGGTGATAGGAATTACTCAGGTGTTAGGTGTGAATGCGGCTGTCATCAAATCATGTTTGAGGGGTCGAACAGAGACCTTTGAGTGAACTGAGAGCTGTCGGACGTGTGACTTAGTGTGGGACAGGTTGATTGCGCGCGTCTGTTGAGTTATTTTGCTATGCGTTATTTGGACAGATTACTAGTACTGATGATGTTTACAGTTATGTGTACTGCATTGTTTGGGAGCAGTTTTATATTGCGCACTGAAATTAGGAGCTGTTTGCGTGTCTGCCGGCTGTACAACATGACACCAGGTCCGTCAGGGCGAGTGTTTTTTGTTTGAGAGTGATAGATATACTCGATGCCTAAATAAAATGTACGTTAAGTATTTGTGGGACGATATAGAATATGAGAGAGTTCGAGTTGGTTATTATTTTTTCTACTTGGAGGTTTTGTTAGATCGAATTGCTGAGGCAAGTAGCTACGAGAGCGCGAGGGACGTGATTGCAGCATATATCCGTCTCTCAGCGGTTAACTACAGGTGGGGCGAGCGATGTTCTCGGCTAGGTACTGGGGGTGTGCTCTGGCCATGTCCTAGACCGTGTGGATTGAACAACAGTATTCGGGCCATAGTTTAGCTAGAATATTTACAGAGGAGTATGTCCGACGCGAGTATAAAGGTCCAGGCTGTGACGTGGGCGGTCTCGCGCTAGTGGTGTGTGAGAGAGGCAAAGCCGACGATTTTGAATCATCACAGGTGACTTAGGTTAGTGGCTTCGTTTGCCACAATTTTCTTGTGTTGGTAGCGAAACACGAACTGACCATCAGAATTCGAACTTGGCTTGGTTCAAAAGGCTCTGAGCACTATGGGACTTAACATCTGTGGTCATCAGTCCCCTAGAACTTAGAACTACTTAAACCTAACTAACCTAAGGACATCACACACATCCATGCCTGCGGCAGGATTCGAACCTGCGACCGTAGCAGTCGCGCGGTTCCAGACTGAGCACCTAGAACCGCTAGACCAAACTTGCCTTATTTGTATAGAGAAAATGTGATATACGTTAATGTAGGTTGGTGCACGTTAGTAAACGGCAGTACACATTAGTACATGTTAGCCGACGAACATGGGTCGGTAAAGGGCCGTGGTGGTCGGTAGGGACTTTACCTATTTCATTCCAAGTCCAGGTGGGCGTGGCACTGGTGAAAATTGATTCCCAGTCTAGGTGGACGTGGAAGATTTCCGCATCAGAAAGGTTAATTAATTGATCATTTTAATTAAGTAGTCATTGGAACTTTGTTACATTCACTTCCGGAGGTACTAAGCTCGGCACGCGCGAAGGCTCAATTTTACGTTCGTGTGTTTTCGCGACGATCTTCGATTAGGTAAGTGCAGAATGTGGATTGAACAATGAGAGTGGGTTGATGAATTAACTTAGCGAGGGACGTCGTGGCGAGCGCATGTACTGGACCACTTGTTGTGACGTCATGGTGGATTCCACTCTCGAGCAAACTTTGGCGCCAAACGTGCGGCAGGGCATTCTTTGTCAGCCAGGTGCTGGATCAACCGACCGACCGTTATGGAGGCTGCAGCGGCAGGTTCTAACCTGTCCAGCGAACAGCTTTGGCGCTAACTGGTCGGTGGGGGCGGACTCAACTGTACACGAAAACATGTTTACATCGCTGGACCAGTGCGTGTCTGCGAAGCGAGTCGGCGCCAGTAAGTAGGCTGTGTGACGTGAGCGGCCGCTGGATCGGCAGCGGGCGCGGACGCATCAGACGGCCGTCACGTGAGTAGAGATGGGCAAAACTGTTCTTTTCAGAGATTGGATCAGAACTGTTCACTCCCTGAAATGAATTAGCTCTTTTTCATGAGTCACCACTCATTTACAATAGAAAATAAATGGAAGGCACATTGCCCTTTAAACTTGGTTTATTCCAGTACTATACCTGTATTTTGATCTTATTTGATCCTATTTTGAAGTAACATAGATAATGAGTAAGAATTTTGTATTGTTTATTGAAATTTCCACGATATGACAAAGTTTTTGATTATTGATTTATTTTGCACTATCATGGTTTTTTGGGTGATCGGAAAATGTTGTAACTTGAGATTTACATTAACAATATATTTGGCTATAATGTATTAAAATTTCATTAACCTCATACAAATACATCACAAGCCATATATTTTTAAAGTGAACGTTTCCTTTCGAAGACGCCTAAAATCGCAAAATCCGTACCAGAATAAGAAAAAAAAATATAAATTTGACTGTAAAACGAAAGTGCTGCATATAGCCTTACGCAGAATAAAACAAGGAAAATATTGGTGTATCACATTTTGCGATACGTTTATCGGTTCGCTCGTAATTAAAGCGTAAATTCGAGTGTCCATAATAAAAATCCTATAGTAAGAGGAGTCATCAGGAACCTAATCTAATCAGTTTAAACAAATAAAAATAAAATAAAAACAGTTGATGTATACATAACATAATAATGTAATATACATAGCGGTATTACTACGAAGAACAATATCCAGTGGGGACGAACTCCGACTCAGAGGCGCTGAGTCGAGCAGGTCGAGCCGCGAGCTGTATTACTGCGTGAGCTGAGACCGCAGAGACCAGAGTGACACCTGAGTCGCTTTGCTCGACGCTCTGGCTAGAGTCGAGACGGTGGGGTGAGCGTTGAGCGGGCGAGTTCCAAGGGTGGGGGGGGGCGGTGAACTCACCCGCTCCGAGACAAATCGTCCGTTCCCTTGCGAGCAGGTTTTTGCAAGTAGTTCCTATGTTATCCGCTAGGTGGCTCTCTGTCCTGTTGCTCGCATTAACTGCCCAGAGGGCAGGACGTGCGACTGAGACGATCGCCGACAGAGTGCGATGCGAAGTTAAGCTGCGCCAGACACTGCACAGTGCACACGGCAGACGACGCACAGAGACGGCACGGCATATGTGAAACACAAAATCCAATGGGGCACTGCACAATGCAGGCAGCCAAGGTATAAGCAGGGCAGAGGCCAGCGCTGGCTGTGTTGTGTGGCGTGCACTGTGCTCTGACCAGCAGAGGCGCTGCTGATATGCTCCGTCTCTCTCTCTCTCTCTCTCTCTCTCTCTCTCTCTCTCTCTCTGCCGTGGAAAACGTTTGGAGCTACCGTTCTTTTTTTCTGAATCACTGATTGTTCACTCCTTTGAAAGATTGAACTCTATGAATTAGTTCAAGAGTGGATCCCCCATCTCTACACGTGAGGCGACCGTTGGCTTGCCGGTGGCGCGCGGTCCGGCGGCGACCATATGGACTAATTCAGTTGGACTGGGGACCTCGTGGCGGCTGGACTGCGACCTCTAGAATGTGTACTAACTCTGCTGGAGAACAAGTGATGACGGTACTGTTTGAAATAAAGACTTCAGTCCTTTTCACACGAATTCACAGGAGGTGATTTACGTTAGTAAAAGTGCACTTTATTATTATTTGACGCGATTTCCATAGCTTAGGACTGAAACAATAAGTGACAGCAAAAAATTCAAATTTCGAAGGATGAGGTGGACTTAGGTTAGTGCATATGGCCCAATTGGTTTCTTTTTTTTTTTTTCGTAAGTGTGACAGATTATCGTGTTTGAATTTGAATTTGTGACAGATTTTTTGTTATGGATATAAGGGAATTGGCTTTCTTGCCACAAAAATCGACCATCTTGAATAAATAATATCAAATAATGATAAATGCTAATAAATAATAGTAAATGATAATAATAATAAATAGAAGTACGGTTTTCCAGAGATTATGGAGTGTGAATTTGAGCATGGCGGGATTATCTATGTTAGTGGAGTTGGGCCAATAATAATAAATAATAGTAAATGATAATAAATAATAATAAATAATAATAAATGATGAATGCTAATGAATAATAATAAAGACAAGTATGGTTTTGCAGCCATCGTTTTGTAATTTGAATTTGGAGGGAATTTTCTAGTGGAGGTATGCCAATAATAATAAGAAATAATAAAAAATGATAATAAATGATAATGAATGGTAATGAATGTTAATAAATGATAATCAGTAATAATGAATAATAATAATAAATGAACATAAATAATAATAAATCATAATAAATGTACATAACTAATAATAAATGATAATAAATAATAATGAGAAGCCCGCAATTATCCTATTGGAATTCAAACTTCCCGCATATTTTTTTTGGAAGCGTAGGTTAGTGGACATAGCCCAATTGGTCTATTTTCCCGCCAAAATTCAAAATTCCTACAATTTTTTCTGGAGTTTAGGTTAGTGGACATAGCACAATTGACCTATTTTCCCGGCAAAACCTGCCATCTTGCATGATGTCATGTGCTGTTGCCAAGTCTACATGCCGCCATCTTGGATGACGTCATCGCCGCCATCTTGGATGACTTCATCGCCGCCATCTTGAATAAATTTGGCAACAATGCAGAGTGCTCTGACACATAGGTTGTCCCTCTACTGTAGTGGTCCAGACTGATGTGCACACCGGTACCTCTAATACCCAGAAGCACGTCCTCTTGCATTGATTCATGCCTGTATTCGTCGTGGCATACTATCCACAAGTATATCAAGGTACTGTTGGTCCAGATTGTCCCACTCCTCAACGGCGATTCGCGGTAGATCCCTCACAGTGGTTGGTGGGTCACATCGTCCATAAACATCCATTTTCAATCCATCCCAGGCATGTTAAATAGGTTTCATGTCTGGCGAACATGCTGGCCACTCTAGTCGAGCGCTGTCGTTGTCCTGAAGGAAGTTATTCACAAGATTTGCACGATGAGGGCGCGAATTGTCGTCCATGAAGACGAATAGCTCGCCAATATTCTTCCGATATGGTTGCACTATCGGTCGGACGTTGGCATTCACGTATGGTACAGCCGTTACGGCGCCATCCATGACCACCAACAGCCTATGTCGAGCCCACAAAATGCGACCCCAAAACAGCAGGGAACCTCCACCTTGCTGCACTCGCAGGACAGTGTGGCTAAGGCGTTCAGCTTGACCGGGTTGCCACCAAACAGGTCTCCGACGATTGTCTGACTGAAGGCATATGCCACACTTATCGGTGAAGAGAATGTGATGCCAATCCTGAGCGGTCCATTCGGCATATTGTTGGGCTCAGCTGTACAGTGTTGCATGGTATCTTGTACCTTTTTAATGTTATTTACGAATTCTGTCTTCTCGAAAAATTTTAATTCAGGCTATTTTGCCGTCTCTTTCAGCAGTTTGATTTGCTCAATTGTATCGATGTTTTCGGAAAACTTTGCTAAATCATCTGCAATGGCTAGACAGATGGGTTTCACGTTCGATTTTTTACATCCCAATGTGATTTTTTGGATTCCCTTTTCTTGAAGTCTAAGATTTCATTTCCTTATTACCTTTTCCGAAACGCAGTTGAGGGGCATTTGAGGAGCGCCCTCGCCCGACCTTACTCCAATTTTGATTTGAAATGGTTTCGCCTTTTTCTCCACGAAATTTTATTTTGGACATTGTTTCTGTCATTGTTTCTTCAATCATTCCCAAAGTTTTTTGTATGCGCCGAAATCTTCTAGTGTATTGAAGAGTGTTTCTCTGTCTACAGAGTCATAGACTACCTTTAAGTCTACAGAGGTTACGACAAGAGTTTTGCTTCTAAGACATTAGTTTCTCACGGCCAGTTTCAAAATCAGAATATGTTCTAAGTAGTGTCGACCGCTTCTAAATCCCTCTTCGCATTCACAGAGGTGATGCTGTAATTGCTTTCCAAACGATTTTGAAGGACCTCAGATAGAATATTGTACGTAATGGCCATTAAAGAGACCCTTCTAGAGCTGTTGACATTTGACTTATTTCCTTTCTCGTGTAAAAAGTGTGTGAGAGCGCATTTACATTCTTCTGGAACTTTCTTAGTTCCCCAAATTTCGTGGCAATGTTTTTGAAGTTCTTGTATAATTTCATCACTGGCATTTTTCCGTATTTCCACGACAGCTGAATCCAGAAGCTTATTATTTCTGAGTTCTTTAATTGTAGTCTGTATTTAAGTTTCGTTTGGAAGGTTCGATGGAAAAACATCTTCGGTTTCTACTTTGTCAGAAGATATCACTGGTTTTTCATAACTGAGGTGCTTCTTGAAGTACTTTACTAATAATTCATAGTTTTCTTTGTGATTAATGGTTATATCGCCGTTTTCTGTTTTATGGCATGGGCTTGGGGACTTGGTAGATGACACTTAGTTAATTTAGTTTCGAAAGTTCTATAAAAATTTTTTGAGTCATTTTTCTGGAAGTCTTATTCAGTATCATGCAGAAGAGACTTCTCAGAATTTCTCTTAGCAGATCTCAAAATTTTTACCTTTCACTGGCTTTGGTTTATGAATTCCACATAACCAATTCCTTTCTTTGTAGAATACCACCTTTTTCACACTCTTAATCTTTCCTCTAAGGCATCTTTACGATTTTGGTTCCACCATCCGTGTTTATTGTTCCTTTTCAATGGAGCTGTCTTCTTGGCAGCATCTATTATTTTGGTACCGACATTTTTTCAGTTCCTTGTTTCTAAGTTGATTAATTTGTTCTGGAAGATTTCTTCGTCCATTCGCAATTTCTCTAGGTCAGTCTTAAAAACTTCATTCCTCTGGCTCCTAGTCTTGCGTTGGGGAATATTACCTTAATTGTTTCCATGTTTCGCTTCTCTCTTCACGTCGGCGTTCATTTCTTTTAAATGTTTCTACTTGAAATCGCAAGTAGATCAATTAGGAACTCTCCTAAATTTGGGCTTGGTGATCTTCTGAGTTATTATTACTATTATTATTATTATTTTAATTTTGTTTGAGGAACTCTGTTTAGCTGTGGCGTAAAATTCGTATATCAGCCGTTCGTTGTTCTCACAAATGTTTTCTCGTGCTCATACTTTTAACCATTGTGTTTCCCCAGTATCCCACAAGTTTGGCCGTTAGCGAGCTTACTACGCCAGCCCTCCCGACGTCCACGATCTATCCTTTATCAGGCAGCGAAAAATCCTGTCTGATTAGCCCCGCCACTGTGAACTATGGGGCTGCCAGATGATGCGTCACGAATATCACGTAACCCCACGGTCGAGTTTCCCTGCGGGGTAGGGGGGCTCATAATTCAGTGAACACTCGGTGTATAGATTTTGCTGTATCAGCGTGCGAGATTAGGTGGATTCGTTGCGACGAACATTATAACGATACGCAATTCCCTTCCACAATGTACGTGGGCCATGTCATTGATACTAATTCATTTATTTTAATCTTTCGATGCTTCCATGGCCGCTAAACATAGAGAATGGATGCGCTGGGAGCTGAGATTCAAGCCGTTTGTTTGGATTCCAATGATCTGTTTCGTAACAGACTTGAAAAACTAATGAACAAAAGGCCGACAAACATATATAACTTTTCTCGTCGACTGTCTTTATAATAAAAACGACCTCTATCGAAGGTGAAAGCGCTGAAATATGCAGATGTGCCAAATGATAGCCCAGCAAGTAGAACATCCAGCGGAGCCATTCAACTACAGCGAAGTAGGCGACAAATGGAGGAAAGAAACACTGAATATTGTACATGCAGTTGGCCGAGTTACTGTACAGCACCATGTTCTACCAGCTACACGATACCAGCACCGACTTCCTTTAAAACTGAAATCAACTGTAGAGAGTGGTGTATTATTGACCCAAGGCTTACAGTGTTATTAAAACAATGTTGCAAGTTAGGAACTGCTCAAATGTCAAGTGGACAGATCACCAATGCCCTGTGAGGGAAATGGTGAAGTTGTTAGACACTGGACTCACACTGGTGAGGACAGAGGTTCAAATCCATGTCCTGTCTTCTAGATTTAGGTTTTTCGTAGCTTTCCTAAATCGCTTAAGGTAAATGCCAGGATGATTTCTCTGAAAAGGACATGTTCAGTTTCGTTCCGCAAACAGAGTTTGTGCTCTGTCATTGCTGATCCAGTCGTCGACGACCTTCTTTCCCTCTTTTACCTGCACCCCTTGGATTCTCACATTAATTATTGTCAACTGACCGATGACTAATACGAGTAATAGAGATCAACACGCTAAAATTCGAATATTTCCACATTCTTTATATTATTCATCACATATTTGTAGAAGATTCGTGGCTGTAAAAACAATGACTCCTAACATGAAGTAGCAATATCTATTAAATTAATTGGTGAAGTTCTTTGACAGGAGGAACAGGACTTCTAGCGGTGTGAATACAGGAAGATCAACACAAAATCAAATAAGTGCAATGCAGGAATAAGTCTAATAACAGTAAATAAGGAACTGGGAAATCGGATAAGCTACTATGAAGAACATAGTGAAAACATTATTTTTGTCAAGACAAATACTAAACCAACACCATCACTGCAGTGTAAATTTATATCCCTGCTAGCTCCGCAGATGATGAAGAGATTGCAGGAATGTATGACGAGATAAAAGAAATTGTTCAGAAAGTTGAGAAAGATGAACATTTAGTTGTCATGGGGGACTGGAATTCGGTGGTAGAAAAATGAAGAGAAGGAAAAATGGTAGAACAGGGACTGGAAGGAACAAATAAAAGAGTAAGTCACCTGGTAGACCCCTGCTCAGAATACAGTTTAATCATTATATATACTTGGCTTCAGAATCATAAAAGAGGGTTGTATACGTGGAAGGGACTAGGAAACATCTGAAGGGGCTAGGGCAAGGGCAGATGTGGATTCTGGCCATTTTTTATTGGTTATGACTTGTACAGTAAAAGTAAAGAAATCATAAAATTAGGCGTTTAATGAGATAGAACTTGCTTAAATTTGAAGAATAAAAGGTTGTTGAGAGCTTGAAAGGGAGAATTAGGCATCTGTTGACTGAAGTTACGGAAAAGAATACAGTAGAAGACGAATGGGTAGCTTTGAGACACAGTATAGTGAAGGCGGCAGAGGATCAAATAGCTGAAAAGACGAGAGCCGGTAGAAATTCCTTGATAACACACGATGTATAGGAAATTAAGCAACGAAAGAAGAAAATAAAAAGAAATAGGCAGGAAAAAGACGACGTCCAGTAGAAATCCTTGAATTACCATGGACTATGGACGTTGTCGAGGTGAAGTGGTTTGCGTGTCGCATTTGTCCGACGACACCGGGCAAGCGACTTTCAAGAAAAATGCCTCTCCTATACGGGAATATACATAAATATTGTGGGAGTTTTGACACGTTTAAAAGACCTGGAGACGCCAGAAGGTTTCAGATAGATCTTGAACTTCAGATCATGTTCAGGCCAGATTTGACTCTAACCATAATTTATTGGTCATCAACAACAGATTTTTTTTCATCAGTCTTCTGACTGGTTTGATGCGATTTGCCACGAACTGCTCTCCTATGCCAACCTCTTCATCTGGAAGCAGCGCTTGCAACATACGTTCTCAATTATGTGCTGGATGTATTCCAGTCTCCGTCTTCTTCCACAATTTTACCCCCTATAGCTCTCTGCTACTATTCCCTAATGTCGTAACTGATGTCCTACCATCCCGTCCCTTCTTGTTGTCAGTGTTTTCCACATATTCCTTTCCTCGCCGATTCTGCGGAGAACCTCCTCATTCTTTACTTTATCAGTTCACCTAACTTTTAACATTCTTCTATAGCACCACATCTCAAATGTTCGAGTCTCTTCTTTTCCTGTTTTCCCGCAGTTCATCTTTCATTAACGTACAATGCTGTATTCCAAAGTACTTTCTCAGAATTTTCTTCCTGAAATTAAGGTATATGTGTGATACTAGTAGACTTTTCTTGGCCAGGAATGCCCTTTTTGCCAGCGCTAGTCTGCTTTTTATGTCCTATGTCCTCCTTCTCCGTCCGTCATGGTTTTTTTGCTGCCTAGATAGCAGAATTCCTTAACGTCATCCATTTCGTGATCACCAATCCTGATGTTTAGCCTCTCGCTGTTCTCATTTCTGCTGCTTCTCATTACTTTCATCTTTCTTCGGTTTACTCTCTGTCCATATTTCCTACTCATTAGACTGTTCATTTCATTCAGCAGGTCTTGTAATTCTTCTTCAATTTCACTGGGTATAGTAATGTCATCAGCTAATCTTATTATTGATATCGTTTCATCTTAAATTTTGGTTCCAGTCTCAAACCTTTCTTTTATTTCCGTCATTGCTTCTTCGATGTGCAGACTGAAAAGTAGGGACGAAAGACTACATCCCTGTCTCACGCACTTTTTAATCCGAGTGCTTCCTACTTGGTCTTTTACTCTTAGTATTACCTCTTGGTTGTTGTACATATTGTACGTCACCCGTCTTTCCTTATAACTTGCCCCCATTTTTCTCAAAATTTCGACCATTTTGCCCCATTTTACAAAGTCGAACGCTTTTTCCAGATCGACAGATCCTATGAACGTGTATTGATTTTTCTGTAGTCTTGTTTCAATTATCAACGCAATATCAGAATTGCCTCTTTGTCGCCATTACCCTTCCTAAAACTAAACTGATTGTCATCTAACACATCCTCAATTCTCTTTTCCATTTTTCGGTACATTATTCTTGTCAGCAACTTAGCGGCAATAGTTGTTAACCTGATTGTACGATAATTCTCGCACTTGTTGCAATCTTCGGAACTGTGTGGATGATACATTTTCGAATATGAGATAGTGTATAGTCAGACTCATATATTCTACATGCAAACGTGAATAACCGTTTTGTTGCCACTTCCCCCAATGATTTTAAAAACTCGAATGGAGTATTATCTATGCCTTCTGTCTTATTTGGTTTTAAGCCCACCAGAGCTCTTTTAAATTCTTTTTCTAATACTGGATCCCCTAGCTCTTATATCAACACCTGTTTCTTCTTCTAGCACGTCATCAGGTAAGTCCTCCCATTCGTAGACGCCTGCCGGCCGCGGTGGTCTAGCGGTTCTGGCGCTGCAGTCCGGAACCGCGGGACTGCTACGGTCGCAGGTTCGAATCCTGCCTCGGGCATGGGTGTGTGTTATGTCCTTAGGTTAGTTAGGTTTAAGTAGTTCTAAGTTCTAGGGGACTTATGACCTAAGATGTTGAGTCCCATAGTGCTCAGAGCCATTTGAACCATTTTTTCGTAGACGCCTCCAGTGTATTCTGGCTATCGTTGATACTGTACAGTCAGATGGAGAGAGTACTAGTCAAATTATTCAAAGTTGCATCCTTTGTGCCACGGTCTGACACTGCAGGACTGTGGAGGAGGGTTGAGCATTGTGTACTGTTGAATGGCAACTGTAAATGTTGCTTAAAAGGTCTGGCATTTGTCGTCGATGTCAAAGGGCACTAAGCGATCCATTTACGGTGTTGAATGGAAGCGAATACTCAGCCTTCTTGAATGAGATTTTTGTACAGTGAAACTACCGCCCATACAGAGCGTACGTCGATAGCAGGGATGAATCTCTCAAAGACGTGGGCTGTATGAATCCAGCTTGTTAGTCATACGACACACAAACAGACGCACACACGCACGCACACACACACAGAACGGTGCAAGAGACGACATTGTCTCAGGAATAAGCTAATAATACAACGCTCCAGCTCCAATCAAAGTTTTCGCGAGATTTCCGGTGGTTATCAGCGAATACCGCGGCGAGAACCCCCCCCCCCCCCCCAAGTATATCTTATAGGTAAACTTTCTCATCCCGCTCCCAGTTTGCTGTGATCTGTCTGAAAGGAATCAAGTTTTGAAATGATCCGCACTGCTCTCATGGGTAGGGAATGAGATATAACGGGAATCAAAAAATAAAAATTTATGTCAATGGATCGCGGAAGTAACAGAAACATGGGACAACAGACACCTCATTTCAGTGATAGAGACGGCCCACACAACTTCGTCTCAAGTTCACTGTTGTCAAGTTGTGATACTGACATCTTAAATGTAGTCTTTGTAAACGTATGACCCTCTTGCTCACCAGGAAGAGCTTCTCTTCCGTTGGAAGTACAACAATTGCTGAGTACTTTGGGGATGCTACGGTGGAGAAAAACACCGCATTTCAGATACTTCATCGATCTGGAGAAATACTGAAATTGTGTCTGGGGTGTTGTTCAATATCATAGGCCATCTCAGTTACCTGGATCACCAATAATACAAACAGCGACCGATTCACAACGTAAATTATACGAAGGTTGGACGAAACTATCGAAGGAATAAAACCACGACGCATTACCATGCCTAAAACAGCGTAGCAAACCCGTTGGCATTCAAGACGGCTTCCAGTCGCCTGGAAATGGATAAATACAGATCCTGTAAGGATTTGAAGGGACTCTTACACCATTCTTCCTGCAAAATAGTGGCATGTTCAGGTAACAGTGATGGAGGTGGATGCCGATCACGCGCACTTCTCTCCAAAATGAACTATGAAGGCACAATAGGCCGCCCGTTGTGGGCGAGCGGTTCTAGGCGCTTCAGTCCGAAACCGCGCGGCCGCTACGTCCACAGGTTCGAATCGTGCCTCGGGCATGGATGTGTTAGGTTTAAGTACACTATTGGCCATTAAAATTGCTACATCACGAAGATGACGTGCTACAGACGCGAAATTTAACCGACAGGAAGAAGCTGCTGTGGTATGCAAATGATTAGCTTTACAGAGCATTCACACAAGGTTGGCGCCGGTGGCGACACCTACAACGTGCTGACATGAGGAAAGTTTCCAACCGATTTCTCATACACAAGCAGCAGTTGACCGGCGTTGCC
The DNA here is from genome assembly GCF_023864275.1 of Schistocerca cancellata. Classification (NCBI taxonomy): domain Eukaryota; kingdom Metazoa; phylum Arthropoda; class Insecta; order Orthoptera; family Acrididae; genus Schistocerca; species Schistocerca cancellata. The sequence goes on from NC_064627.1 coordinate 471,891,429, forward strand.
TGGTGAAACGTTGTTGTGATGCCTCGTGTAAGGAGGAAAAATGCGTACCATCAGGTTTCCGACTTTGATAAAGGTCGGATTGTAGCCTATCGTGATTGTGGTTTATCAAATGGCTCTGAGCACTACGGGACTTAACATCTGAGGTCATCAGTCCCCTAGAACTTAGAACTACTTAAACCTAACAACCTAAGGACGTCACACACATCCAAGCCCGAGGCAGGATTCGAACCTACGACCGTAGCGGTCGCGCGGTTCCAGACTGTAGCGCCTAGAACCGCTCGGCCACACCGGCCAGCTTGCGGTTTATCGCACCACGACATTGCTGCTCGCGTTGGTCGAGATCCAATGACTGTTAGCAGAATATGGAGTCGATGGGTTCAGGAGGGTAATACGGAACGCCGTGCTGGATCCCAACGGCCTCGTATCACTGGCAGTCTAGATGACAAGCATCTTATCCGCATGGCTGTAACGGATCGTGAATCACGAGATGGGGACGTTTGCAGGGACAATAACCATCTGCACGAACAGTTCGACGGCGTTTGCAGCAGCATGGACTATCAGCTCGGAGACCATGGCTGCGGTTACCTTTGACGCTGCATCACAGACAGGAGCGCCTGCGATGGTGTACTCAACGACGAACCTGGGTGCACGAATGGCAAAACGTCATTTTTTCGGATGAATCCAGGTTCTGTTTACAGTATCATGATGGTCTCATCCGTGTTTGGCGTTATTTTCGTGAACGCACATTGGAAGCGTGTATTCGTCATCGCCATACTGGCGTATCACCCTGCGTGATGGTGTGGGGTGCCACTGGTTACATGTCCCGGTCACATCTTGTTCGCAATGACGGCACTTTGAAAAGTGGACGTTACATTTCAGATGTGTTAAGACCCGTGGCTCTACCCTTCATTCGATCGCTGCGAAACCCTACATTTCAACAGGATAATGCCCGACCTCATGTTGCAGATCCTGTACGGGCCTTTCTGGATACAGAAAATGTTCGACTGCTGCCCCGGCCAGCACATTCTCCAGATCTCTCACCAATTGAAAACGTCTGGTCAATGGTGGCCGAGCAACTGGCTCGTCACAATATGCTAGTCACTACTCTTGATGAACTGTGGTATCTAGTTGAAGCTGCATGGGCAGCTGTACCTGTACACGCCATCCAAGCTCTGTTTGACTCAATGCCCAGGCGTATCAAGGCCGTTATTACGGCCAGAGGTAGTTGTTCTGGGTACTGATTTCTCAGGATCTATGCACCTAAATTGCGTGGAAATGTAATCACATGTCAGTTCTAGTATAATATATTAGTCCAATGAATACTCGTTTATCATCTGCATTTCTTCTTGGTGTAGCAATTTTAATGGCCAGTAGTGTAGTTTTAAGTCCAGGGGACTGATGACCTCAGATGTTAAGTCCCATAGTGCTTAGAGCCATTTGAACTATTTCAAAGGCTCAATAATACTGAGATCCGTTTGTCTGTGGTGGCCTGTGGAGATGCGAGAATTCTCCCTCGTGCTCACCAAACCAGTCCTGCACGATGCGACCTCTGTGAACAGGGACCCCGTTGTCTTGAAACGTAGCGTCGTCATTGGGGAACAAACATTGAACAATGGGATGGGCCTGATCAGCCAAAATGGTCGCTTAATCCTTGGCAGTAACGAGATCTTTCAGAGTAACAATGGGGACCATGAAATACCACAATATGGCTACCCAAATTATCACCGAACCGCTGCCATGTTTCACCTTTGGGAAGTTAAACTCGCCCAGAGGTTGGAAACAGTGTGCAGCAAGACTCACGCGACCAACTGCGATATAGTCGAGGTTTTATGGCTTGAGCATCATTCTTGTTACGGGCATTTGCATCACTGATGAGTGGCTGCGGGATTCAAGCTCCCCCTGCAATTCCCTGCTTCTGGAGCTCTCTTCGTGTCGTTTTGGTGTTGACAGGGTTCGCGAGGATGAAATTCAGTTCTTCAGTGACTTTTGCAGCTGTCGTCCTCTTACGTTTCGCCACAATCTTCTTCAATGACCGTCTGCCACGATCACTCACCGCACGCGTGTAACCGCGTCGTGACTTGGCGGATGTCGTTTTCCCGCTTTCCTTGTAAGCAGCATAAATCTTCGGTACGGTGCGCCTTGAAACATCAAACACTTTTGCTACCTTGGTTACGGAAGCACGCACCATACGAGCACAGACAATCTGTCCTCGTTGAGAGACACTTAGCTTCGACATCATGTGCTCACAACGATACAGAACACTGTTCTTACCACGGCTAACGCTTGTAAGGAATTGAGGACATTGCATAGGTGCGTTTGTGGTCAAATGCAACAGCGCAACCTGTAGACTTGTCTAAAATCTGCATGTATGAAATTACAGTGAAATGAATACCCCTAGGTGCATACAGGCGTAGATATAAGTCAACGGGGACAGTTGAAAATGTGTGCCCCGACCGGGATCTCCTGCTTACATATGTACATTCCCTGCCCTGCATTTATGGTTCAAATGGCTCTGAGCACTATGGGACTCAACTGCTGAGGTCATTAGTCCCCTAGAACTTAGAACTAGTTAAACCTAACTAACCTAACGACATCACAAACATCCATACCCGAGGCAGGATTCGAACCTGCGACCGTAGCGGTCTTGCGGTTCCAGACTGCAGCGCCTTTAACCGCACGGCCACTTCGGCCGGCCCTGCATTTATGTTCAAGCATACATTTCTCACGGTGTTTTCATATTTTTGTCTGACCCCTGTGGAACTCAAAGCGCTACCCTTCCTTGAGGTTATTCCTCTCTCTGTATTTCAAGTGTGCTCGTTAAAATGTTTACGTACGCTTGATACTCTTCCAGTTGCCAATCAGACGAACTTTAGCGTCAAGTTAAAAACTCTTTGGAATGCCATTCCTCATAGTAACAGTCAAAGTCCTTCAGATCCGATGTCATTACATTTAGAAATAATTATCACAGCACCAGGCAGCTTTGCCAAATACTGATTTAGGGAGCGTGGTTATAATGCTTACTAGATCTGCTCGTTTCTTGTCGGCACCAATATGGACTTCATGTCTGACATTTACTTCTTCGTCTTGTTATGTTTACAAACGGCAGTGTATTATGAAAGGAAAAATCGTTTGCATAGCTTGAACCACAAGTCACTAGCTCACACACCCGTGCGGTTTTATGCCATTTACCCACACTCTGTCTTCGTGATCACCATTCCCAGCATCAGAAATATTTAAAATAGGGTGACGTACAGAACAAAGTTTCCCCAATTTACAGACGGATGGTGCATGAGGCTCACCGTAAAACAGTAAAGGCACCCTGCCACGAAATTAATAAAGGTAAATGCAAAATCAGGAAATAGTTGCTCTGTCACAGGCAGTATAGGCACTACAAGGAGCAAAAAGTGAATTTTAAATATCTAGGCTGGAAGTGGTGGACAGCAAACGGTAATGCATTGTGTTTAACCTCACGATGATTATCTGTAAAAGCTAAAATGCTAATATTTCATCGATGGTTTCTGAAGCTGTTGAACGTGTGTTCTCGACCTCCGTGCAGACGATTACAATGACCATGATGTCTGGGGTCGCTAGACAGAGAACATGTACTAAGCAAGTGGCACTAATTGTAAGGTTAATTTGTAATGGCTTGCTGCTCAGAAATAACAGCTTGCGTTATCTGCCACAAAATCAGACTGACACACTCGGATTCCGCAACGTTCTCGTTAAAATTTTTTACGAGCTCTCACCAATGATACCAGGCAAACGTCGGCGTACGTTATGGGCCAAGATCACTGTCGATCGCCTCAACAATCTTTATCCAGTCTGTGTAGTGGTTCGTCGCAGTTGGTAGGATACTACGCCCTATGAAAAGAACTTTTTCGCATTTCAATTTTTCGTATACACAGCAGTATCACAGCAGTGACCTTAACTACCCGTATTAGACTGCGGGATTTGTGTTTTATGATCGTTCATTCCGCATATTTAACTACAGGAATGTGACAGGCGCGCCTGAATAAGCACAAATACACTCCTGGAAATGGAAAAAAGAACACATTGACACCGGTGTGTCAGACCCACCATACTTGGTCCGGACACTGCGAGAGGGCTGTACAAGCAATGATCACACGCACGGCACAGCGGACACACCAGGAACCGCGGTGTTGGCCGTCGAATGGCGCTAGCTGCGCAGCATTTGTGCACCGCCGCCGTCAGTGTCAGCCAGTTTGCCGTGGCATACGGAGCTCCATCGCAGTCTTTAACACTGGTAGCATGCCGCGACAGCGTGGACGTGAACCGTATGTGCAGTTGACGGACATTGAGCGAGGGCGTATAGTGGGCATGCGGGAGGCCGGGTGGACGTACCGCCGAATTGCTCAACATGTGGGGCGTGAGGTCTCCACAGTACATCGATGTTGTCGCCAGTGGTCGGCGGAAGGTGCACGTGCCCGTCGACCTGGGACCGGACCGCAGCGACGCACGGATGCACGCCAAGACCGTAGGATCCTACGCAGTGCCGTAGGGGACCGCACCGCCACTTCCCAGCAAATTAGGGACACTGTTGCTCCTGGGGTATCGGCGAGGACCATTCGCAACCGTCTCCATGAAGCTGGGCTACGGTCCCGCACACCGTTAGGCCGTTTTCCGCTCACGCCCCAACATCGTGCAGCCCGCCTCCAGTGGTGTCGCGACAGGCGTGAATGGAGGGACGAATGGAGACGTGTCGTCTTCAGCGATGAGAGTCGCTTCTGCCTTGGTGCCAATGATGGTCGTATGCGTGTTTGGCGCCGTGCAGGTGAGCGCCACAATCAGGACTGCATACGACCGAGGCACACATGGCCAACACCCGGCATCATGGTGTGGGGAGCGATCTCCTACACTGGCCGTACACCACTGGTGATCGTCGAGGGGACACTGAATAGTGCACGGTACATCCAAACCGTCATCGAACCCATCGTTCTACCATTCCTAGACCGGCAAGGGAACTTGCCGTTCCAACAGGACAATGCACGTCCGCATGTATCCCGTGCCACCCAACGTGCTCTAGAAGGTGTAAGTCAACTACCCTGGCCAGCAAGATCTCCGGATCTGTCCCCCATTGAGCATGTTTGGGACTGGATGAAGCGTCGTCTCACGCGGTCTGCACGTCCAGCACGAACGCTGGTCCAACTGAGGCGCCAGGTGGAAATGGCATGGCAAGCCGTTCCACAGGACTACATCCAGCATCTCTACTATCGTCTCCATGGGAGAATAGCAGCCTGCATTGCTGCGAATGGTGGATATACACTGTACTAGTGCCGACATTGTGCATGCTCTGTTGCCTGTGTCTATGTGCCTGTGGTTCTGTCAGTGTGATCATGTGATGTATCTGACCCCAGGAATGTGTCAATAAAGTTTCCTCTTCCTGGGACAATGAATTCACGGTGTTCTTATTTCAATTTCCAGGAGTGTATGTCACGTCCCGGGTAGAATGCGCAATCTTAAAACATATTAGAGACTGTCCGTTTAATGCCACGTGCACGCAGCTTCGATGACTGATGTAATACGACGTTTCTTAATACACCTGTTTGAAATAATAATTCCTGTGTTATTAAACGGAAAAAAACACGTGGACTCAGTTCAAACGACTTCGAAGGGCAACAAAAACTTGATTTTGTTATTTCATACAGACGAAAACGAGATCCTCGTCCGTGCCGTGAAGGCCCAAGGGATGTTTACTGGCCTTCGTGTCATCCTCTGTTATTCGGCATCATGATGATGCGGTCTGAAGGGGCATGTGGTCAACATACAGCTCTCCCGGCCGTTTCACAGACTTACCAGACCGTGGAGCTGCTGCTTCTCATTCAAGTAGCTCCTCAAATGGCGTCACGGGAGTGAGTGCAACCTGTAGCAGCCCTCTCACAAAAAAGTTCGGCAGAACCAGGAATTGAACCCAAGACATCTGTGTGGCAACCATCTACGTTTTATTCACTTTCATCGTTATTGTTTTTGGTGTTTGGTCTGGGCGGACGTCGCAGGACACTCCTTCAAACTCAACGATGAACACTTCACTCAGCTTTTTTTTATTACAGAGGGCAGGTAGCCCACAGACGAAACACGCGCCGGCGGGAGTGGCCGAGCGGTTCTAGGCGCTACAGTCTGGAACCGCGCGACCGCTACGGTCACAGGTTCGAATCCTGCCTCGGGCATGGATGTGTCTGATGACCTTAGGTTAGTTAGGTTTAAGTAGTTCTAAGTTCTAGGGGACTGATGACCACAGCTGTTAAGTCCCATAGTGCTCAGAGCCATGTGAACCATGTGTGACGAAACACGCTGAGCCACCATGCCGGCACCACTCAGATACGGAGGCGGACGGCGGACATTTCATATCCAGTACGTGCTACAAAGTAGGAAGCACTTAGAAAGGGGAGGAGGAAACGAAATGAAACTTAACGGGTTTAACGGGTATGTGATGTTCTTCTAGTGGTTACAGTATCGCGCCCACTTTACAAAGAACTTGGTGGTACGAGACCACTTATCAGGACTACGAAGCACCTCCTCTTGCCTGGATGCGTGTACTGATTCTGTTGGGAAGGGTATCATAAAGCCAGTGTGCCACAACTGTTGCTCGGACGGAATTGACAGCAGAGCTGGTCCCACACATGATCCATCGGAGCAGATCTGAGGAACTTGCTGGGCATGGGAGTACTTCAGTATCTCACATTCAGTAGAAACACATCTCATGTGTGGGAAAGCATTGTCCTGTTGAAAAATGTCACCATGATATTATCGCATGAGACATAACACATGAGATCACAGGATGTCTGCAACGCATCACTGTTACAGCAGAGCATCTCACTCACAAACAGCTGTGACCTCAAGTCATACTCGATGGCTTCCCATACCATGGACAGTAAGACCACTGCGTACGTCCAACAAACAGTAAGAAGCGTCTAACGTATTTTTCCCCTCAATACTTTTCCCAAGTGCAGGTCCTTCAACTCTTACTGAAATTTCACAGCTTATTTGTAAGATAACCAACTATCTATAACGACTTTTAACTAACCTTCATTATTTTTATTTTTGTCTTTTAGATTTTGTTTCTAAATTAAAAACAAAGATGTTAGCATTATAACACCATATAAAAACTTTATTTTTTATTAATTCTAAAATTACATAATTAAGTTATATTGTTTCATCCTTACGCTGAAGAGCTGTATGTGTATGCAAATGACAGTCCATTCTGCTCATATGGGGAAAGGGGATGAAATGAAAATAAAGAAAAAAAGCCAATTGAGTATAATTCGAAAATGTTCCTTGGAGAAACGAATGAGCAGATTTGTGTGGGAATATTTAGTTACATATTGATGTGTGGAAGAGGATCTTATGGAAATGGAAGCATGGCAAATACAGTATTGTGTGAATATTTGAGCCTAGTGGCTGTTCGAGATACTCGTTTTTACAACCAAGTGCAGGGATATGTAATGAGTCAGTATTAATTCAAAGATGAGGAACGAATTAATGTACAGCATGAAGAAGACGCTGCCTGTTGCTTCTTAACGGTATCTAGCCACAAGATGTATATTGTTCCCAGTAGCAGTTTACCATGTACTTGTACTGTGATTTGTAATGTAATGACCCTTGGTGAACACACTGTGAGATGAGCTGTTATTGTTTGTGAAGCCAGTTTTCTCAAACTGACTTAAGAGATTCTTCTACAACAGCACTATGTAGCCCGGCTAGCCATGCGGTCTAACGCGCTGCTTCCTGAATGGGAAGGCATGTCGCTCCCCTACACGAATCCACCCGGCAGATTAGTGTCACGTTCCGGTGTGCTGGCCAGCCTGTGGATGGTTTTTAAGGTAGTTTTCCATGTGCCTCGGCGAATGCCGTCTGTTTCCCCTTATTACACCACTTACACCTCAGTTAGACTATGTCGGCGATTGCTGCGTGAACACTGTCTGCGCATACGCATTCATCACAATTACTCTACGATGCAACCATTTGGGGTTACAGTCGTCTTATGTGAGACATGCCTGGGGGGAGGGGGGAGGGGGGGGCGAACCGCAGAACCACACAATAATCCTGGGTTCGGTGTGGGGCGACGGTGGGGTGGGTGGACTGCTGTGGCCTGTTGTGGGGTTGTGAACCATTGAGGGCTACAGCAGCACAAAGCCTCTCCATTGTTTCTAGGCCAATACTACTCCAACATGGTACATCAATCATGCAGGGCAGCCTTCATTTCAGAGCTGTGATACACAGACTGCCCTTCAAAGCAGGTTGATTCAGCATGCCAATACTTCTTCCACACAGCATACCTGTCTACTGGGTGGCCTATATACCAGGGGCTGATAAAGAAACGTTTTTATCTCCAACTCTGCTCCTATTGAACCCTGCAGTGCTGATACTCATGAGGCATGCTGTTTCTGTACAAAATTTGGTTCAAATCAGTCCAGGGGTTTATGGGGGGATCCCAGACATACACACATGCACTCTGCTTTAAATATATAACAGTTTAACTTCCACTGCTTATTTCAAAGTAATCTTATTATGATGATGGTATCACTGAAACTATTACCTTAGAAATTTATTCTTTGATTTAAAGTATGAAATTAATCAAATGCAAAATCATAAATGAAATTCTTTTGTAGAATGGTATGGACAGACGTGTGCTGAGCTACCAAAAGGTAATAATTTTCGTTCTTCAGACTTCCAGGAGGCACTCCAAGTGAAAGATAGCTAGCTGCAGTGACAGAGTATAGAGTGTGCCGATCTAAACACTGAATTCAATTAATAGATTTCTTTTATTCAACCAGCTTGTCATACTGGCTCTATAATTCTCTCTATATTTTCAGTTCTACTTTGAAACTGAATATGACATTCCGCTATCTGATCCCAAGTTCGATTTGTGAAATCCTAAGCAATAATTATTTGAACTGTTTCTAGATTCTTTATGCTTGTGAAAAGAACCTTTTATAGATGCCATTCAACTGACAGAATATTCTCGTATAAAGCACCTCGTTCTGCAATTGAGTCTTTCACTTTATTATTTTTGATAGATATCATAAGCTTTCATCACTAATCGATACTTCTCGAAGGTTCTCTCCTACAGATATTATTTCATTGTCATATGAATTAGTGCCTGCTACTTTTAAAGCTAGCAAGAAAGCTAATTGTTCCACCAGTTCATTCGGGTTGTTCCAGTGAGCCCAGTCACGAAAACTGATAACGGCTGGCAGAGCGGTGTGCTGATCACATGCCCCTCCGTGTCTGCATCCGGTGACGCATAAAGGCTGAGGATGACACGGCGGTCGGTCGGTACCATTGGGCCTGCAAGGCCTGTTCGGACGGTGTTTGTTTGTTTATTCCAGTGAACGAAATCGACATGTTGGGGAACATTCATTAACAGTTACTGAGTTCACAACACTCAACACAGATAAAGTAAAAAATATGCATTGGCGATTTCAGTTGCGGATGGTAAGTGGATTTCTGTTATTTCCAACATCGATATGTACGCAATCATCTCTCAATAATGGTTAACCATTTTTTTGCAAATCAGGCTTAGCAATGTGTGGATATTTATGACTGCTGTTAGAGTTTAATGGTCTGCGAGGAGATAATCGTGCTTATGTGCATTGTTAGCTCTGGGAATTATACCTTGATTTTGAAGATCTTGTGTTGTGCAACTGTTTCTAGAAAACTAATTTTAAATAATAAATTATATAATCCTCACAGTCCTTGGTATCTTACACCACGAATTATTAAATCATCTCCTTAGACAGTTACCTGTGAATTACCAGTCATCTCTGCTGCTCCTGTCTGTTGAAATCTGATGCCATATTCGGTATCAAGTGTTTTGTCTGGTAGTTTATTACACAATGATTCTGCTATATTTTCTTTCATGACTTTCTTCATCTTCGTCTTAATCTTCTTCTTCTCCTCCGCTTTCTGCTTCCACAAATACGTATTTTCTTTGGCTTCATTTTCTGTGTCTTGGTCTCTGTCCTTCTCCTCCTTCTGGAATAGCTTACTCAGTTTCTGTAGCGGTTGAGAAACCGGTTCAAATACGTTTTCCACTAAAGAGTCAGCTGCAGGTTTTCTTTTCACCAAGGACAGTTTCCTGTTTCCTGCAGATACTTCATTGAGACCTTAACGTCCGACTTTAAAGCCTAATCTCTCATCCAATTTAATTGAGAGACATGTTGACATTCACAAATCACAATCAGCATCTGAACTGATTACAAGTAAACATCTCAGTTTAAACCACGGCTCACATATAGCAGAAATGTTAATGTTCATAAAAATATAGTTATCCAAGTTTATAAAATAATGTCCATCATTTAAAATATAATCTTTGATTATAACCAGAAAAATGATTCATTCTAACCCCATGCTTATTTATACATTTTGATAAATGCATCAAAATTCATTTCTGTGTTGACACAAATGCTGAAAACAAGTCTCAAATTGCGTTTATCTGGTTTGAAGAGAATACTTACATTAATGATGAAGTTTTCATTTTGTAGTGAACTTTGCACTGATTTGAAACTTCCTGGCAGATTAAAATGTGTTCTCTAATGAGACTCAAACTCGAGACCTTTGCCTTTCGCAGGCAAGTAGTCTATCGACTGAGCTAGCCAAGCACAGCTCACGAACCGCCCTCACAGGTTTACTTCCTCCAGTACTTCGTCTCCTAGCTTCCAAATTTGACGAAGTTTTTCTGCGAAAAGTGCATGATTAACACTCCTGGAGGATAAGATATTGCAGAGATATGGCTTAGCCATTACCTGGGGGATATTTCCAGAATCCTTTCTTCCAAATTTTGCATGAGAACTTTTGTGAAATTTGGAGTGTAGGATATGAGGTAGTGGCAGAAGTAAACGTGTGAGGAGGGGTGGTGAGTCATGGTTGGATAGCTCAGTCGGTAGAAGACTTGCATGCAAAAAGGAGAGGTCCTAGGTTCGAATCTCAGTCTGGTACACGGTCTTAATCTGCCAGTAAATTGCTGTAATTACATTAGCATTGTCTCTAAATAAATGTTTCGGAATGTTGCTGTATTTTAACAACGCTACGAGGTGACAAATAAGAAACTATGCCTTCATATGATCTTACTTATCCCAGGCAATTTCATCAACAAAAAAAGTGAATACTGTAGCACTTCGTCATGAACAATAAAAATTGAATAATATAGCACTTCGTCAGGTGATATTATATCTGTCTTACTTAAAATGTGAAGTATCCAGTAGCATTCAGTTTCCCTAACATTCATCCTAGATATTTATATCTATGAAGACATTTGGAATATATATATATATATATATATATATATATATATATATATATATATATCAGATCCCTTCAGCAATAAGCCGCACAGGGTAGCCGTGCAGTCTAGGGCGCCTTGTCACGGTCCGCCCGGCTCCCCCCATTGGAGGTTCGAGTCATCCCTCGGGCATGGGTGTGTGTGTGTTTTCCTTACTGTAAGTTGTTTAAGTTAGATACGTAGCGCCTAAACTTATGGACCAATGACCTCAGTAGTTTGGTCCCATAAGACCTTACGACGAATTTCCAAATTTCCTTCAGCAATATAAATATCTAGGATGAATGTCAGAAAGACTAAAGTAAAAATGATTATGGGTATGTAAAAGAAAAAAAGAATGCAGAAAATATAATAAATAGAATGAGCCAAAAGTTTAATCTAGTCTAAATTGTGTGAAGTCAGGCAGAAATCTCATGGCTGCCATGTAAATCTTTCGTAGAACTGCATCACAGGATGCAAGGAAAAAAACCTTGACAGAGAGTATATATAACATCCATCCTAAGAAAAAGTGGAATATTGCATTTCATTCCAATATTTACTGCATTAACTGTTCTTGGAGAATCAGCAGGAGTGTGGTAGGTTTTGTTAAAGTTTGAAATAATGCAAAAGCTGCTTACAAACAGCTAACTGAGATGCAAAGACAATCATACAATGGAAACAACTTCATGGACGGAAGGGTTCATATACAGCAGTGTGTAGGAAAAACGGATTTGATCTGTATTTAATAAAAAAAGTCTCCTTAAGCAGTCTTCCAACAAGAGAACATACTAATACTGACTTAGAATATTAAGCTAGAAACAGGAAATACCACATTTTCGAAGTGTATTTATGAGAGGACTTTTCCCAAAAAAGATAAAAGATGCGAGAGAGTGATTGTTTATCTCCAGGCTGAAAGTGAGCCTGGCTGACATTGTGTGTTTTACAAAGAGAAAGCTAATTTTACGTATATTTTGATAGCTTCAGCAATTTACCACCTCTTCAGGAAATAGTGAGGTAGTTCAAAAACTATGCAATAAAGTAAAACTACAATACATTTCAGTCACCTGAAAGTCATAGATGTGATGACCTTTCTGTAAAGCTTCTGCACTTTAGATAAATTAGCAAGTTTTTAACACATACTGACAAAATCATTATGGATGTCGTGAGTATGGTGAAATGTTTAGACTGTTGAGCAAAAACTCAATTATAGCTATTGTCTACAACCTCAAGCTACATTTGGTTCAGCGTGCATGCAAAAGTTTACTTGCTCAGCTTATTTACCTACGATTCCATACTGAGTATTATAGCATGAAACAATTACTTTTACTTTTATAATCAGATAGGTGAAGTGGAAATTCTGGACAGAGTTACTTTCAGACATGGAACTTTGAACTTCACGATGTAACTTTCAACTTGTTGAGAGGATAGATTCATTAAGTATCAAGAATGATCAGGAAGATGATGCAGAGAAAAAGAAAACAGTCAATGTAAAGGCAAATATCAGTTACAATAATTTTGAGCAAGATTATGACATTAGGAGGGCAGTGGACACTCTAGAAAAGCAAAGGCAGAGTTCCAGTAATCCTGACGTCAGCATCAGCTTTCCTGGAATTCCACCCCTCCTGAATTTCTCAGAGTTCTCTTCCTCTCCCCTTGCCCTTCACGCAGTGGTCGGTGGCGATAGATGTGTGCTCTCAGATTGGGGCCCTGAGCACTGTTTTGCCCAATGTCATGCAAGATCATCCCCTCACCCCTGCAGCAGTTTCAGTTTTTATAATTTGATTATGAGAGAGCTTCCATTTTCCATCCGCACTTTGAGTATGAATGCGCCCCATTGCTTTCGGACAATATACTCTCTGTTCTATTTGTGTTCAAGTATTTGTTATACCACATTAATTTTTTTATTATTACGTGAGTTTTGTCATTCACTGTAAGCAGAGTTAAAAACGACGAGGTAATATGTTTGGATAGAATAAGTTGGATGCCAATCCAGAAATTGGCAAATCGGCTACAAAAATAGTAAATTGGTAGGATGCCAAATCTGGGAATTGGTAACATTGGTGGGATAGATGGAAATGCAGTTGTATCAGCCAGAAAAGATTTGGCATATCTGTATCAGCCTGCTGTGTAAATATGTCCAATCTTGCAGATGTGAATTTGTGTTAAAGTATTCGAGTTATTTATATTAATGATGGCTGCAGTAAGACTGAACCACAGGGATCAGTATGTTATAGTATGACTATGTAAAGTATTCGTTGAACAAACATGTCCATTAGGCAGTTCGCATGTTTGCCAAGTCCTAGCATGTCCCTACACACACGCATTTCTACCAAGATAATGAGAGCTAAAAGGACTGACTAAGTACTTTTGCATGTTACAGCTTGTTAGGACGAAATTCTGTACCCTGCCATGTGTAAACCAGTACCTACGACACTGAGCAAGCAGTATATGAAAGCAGTAGGGGAAACAATTGTTTTTTGCCACAATGCAGTTAAATAATGATATTACTGAATCATGGTGAGTCCTACAAACAATGTTATTTGTAGGCCTTAGTAAAAAAAAACAGTGTATCAAATGAAAATTATTATCTACCTGTCAATAGTTTTAATTATTTAATGAGGAAATTGGACACTGTTGCATGGGAGGTATTGTCATGTCATGCAGCATATGGTTGATCCTACTACACTATTTTGTCGGTTAGGCTTCGATTTATCACTGCAGTGATTACCCTACACATATAAAAATGTTAATTCAGTAATGTTAGCCTTGTGACTTTTGTCAGATATTGTACTACTGCACCGTGGGTACACAGAAAATGACATTAGCATGTCCACAAGTGCCCCTGTTCCAGAGTGACCAGTCATAAAAAGTGGTGGAACAGACCAAAATGCAACCATAAAAAATGGTAGAATTAACTGCCTAACGTTAAAATAACACGACTCCTTTTGAATCAGTTCATGGTTGTCTTTAACATGATTAGGGGACTGTCTCAACTATAATATGCTCTAGAAAGGAAGACGAACTTTTACTATGTACCACGGGGTTGATGTGCCATCTGTAAGCACTAAAAAGCATGACCACAGACCATCTTTTCTCTGAGACGTATTCATCCGTCAATATGACAAATATATATCTTCCTCAAGCAGTAAAACGAGATCTGCAGCAAAACTTTAAATGTATCTGCAACGTTTTGGTGAATGTGATTCGCCCTGTCACTTGACACATCCACCAAATGCACAGCACACGCATTATCAACGTCACGAACCCCTCACCCACCAAAACTGTTAGCTAAGCTACCCATTGTAGACAGCCTTCCAGACAGGTAAGAAAAACATCTTATAATAAGCACATTGTTCGTTTTCCCCATATGCTGTTCGAGTTTGGAATGACTTTAATGTGCATGTGCATACATAATTACTAATAGTGCGAGCTGCCAAAAATATAGGGATGTCTCCAAAGCACTGTGCTGCCTATGAGCACCATAAAATGACTGCGTGGTAAATTTTATTGTCTGAGATAATAAGGTTTCGGATAGTAGAATAACATGTGAGCCCCATCCATGTATGTGTCAACACCACATCTTAACACATACCTACAAATTTACATAGAGAGGCCTTACAGTACCATGATGTCACACACCCAGTCAACGCTACACTGAATGCATTTTATGAGGTGCACCATCTCCCTGTTTGTTTCAACTCACTCTCATGCCATACACACAGACACACACACACACACACACACACACACACACACACACACACACAGGGAGAGAGAGAGAGAGAGAGACAGAGAGAGAGTGTGTGAGAGAGAGAGGGGGCGAGAAAGAGACATGTTACCACACTAGAAGATACTAGCCTTAATGATACATGTCAGACATCATATATGGATGACATGCATAGACTTCCTCCTTGACACAGTGCATCCTCATTCCAGTTTAGTGATATGCAAATCACATGAACTATAAGTATAGGGGCATTAATATGAGAACTAAATCTATTGCTCGAATCGAAAAGCCTTCGATAAGCTGCCTCCTGGAATACAGCTCCAACATAGTGCACCCACAGAACACTCAGGGACATTGACAGGTACTGTTCATGGAAACACAACTGCTGGCTTGGCTAGAATGCAATTCTTGTGGTGTTTCTGCCCACCCTTACACAAGGTTAGCATCCACAAGCAGCAGACATCTTTTAACCATATGTATGTTCAAACTGCATGGCCTACTTCACATCACACTGAGAGTGGTTGTTCTTTCAAGTCAAAGTCTGAGGGGCCAGGTGCATTACGACAGCTCCATGCACACGTACTGTCGATTCAGTGACTTAATGTGAAGTGCAGAATAGTAGTTCCAATATCCACAAGTAGTGTGCTGTTGTGAGGCCCGCACCACTCTGTATCATCACAATCCACATAAAATATGAAGAATCTACGACTTATGTCCAGAATTAACTTGAGTTTCATCCTGATACGTGTATGTGAACACTGAATTCGTTCACCATCTAAATAGTAAATTAGGCCTCCATGGAAGAGCTACAACATGTTTCCTTATGATACTTATACCTCACATCTATTAATCCAACCTGGTAAGTGGTCCAGGCTGACGAACAAACCCTATATTTTATATATAACATACCATGAACATCGGAAGCGTGTTATGCAGGTGATAAATAATTATAAATTGGATCGAACGTGACAGGTAATAGCAGTAATTTTACAAATGCATATTGACATTAGCTTAGTATGGTGGAACTGTAACATATTTACACGTACAATGTTACCTGTTGTAGTGTTAAAGCACTAAGCTAACACACCGAAAAGTATCATCATGGTCTTGTGACCAGCTTAATAGCTCTTAATGGATAATGCCTAAAGTCTGCTCAACAGATTGATTCCTTTACTTATATATATTTTCGCCAGCAAGGGAGTCAGATCTCTCCTGTGTTAACAAAGATGTGTAGCTATTCTTTGCATTCTCAGAGTTACTGTAGTGGAGACAATGGCCCCTACTAATTTTTTTCCTTATTCTTAACACTAACATGAAGTATGGGGAGGTAGTGTTCTTGCCACCCATAGTAACCGCAAATAAAGTTCTGTACAGACATTCTACAACAAATAGCCAGTCATCAACTCCCTCCAGCCAATAACAAATATTCCGTTAAAAACTGACAGTGTTGAACATCATATGCATCCGATACTGAATTTGAATGAAATTTGCTTCTGAGGAACAGACAGTGGTCCATAAGAATTTCATCAAGAGATTGTGTACTATACAGCTGTCTATATAGATATCTTGGTAGTTTGTGTAACCGATTTTTGTGTTAAATAATTAAGTCCATATGCAAACAGAGCATAGTTTGATAACCCATTATTAGTCCAGATTACCTGCTTCTAAATAAGTCAAACCTCAGCTCATACGTATTTACTTCAATTCTCCAGCAGGTGCCGGTTTAGATCCTTCAGTTTTTCATTTTATGGAGTCACTCCGCTGTATATTACGTCCAGATACTTTACAGTTCCAAGTACACGTTACTTACAGTTCGTATGGATTGTGAGAGAGTACCACAGAATTCGGAATCCAAATAAAGTGTATCTTACCAATAGAACAACTCGAGTTAAGTGGGCACAGCGCATGCTAGCGATTCGCCCCCCGCACTTGATAGTTGCACTGACATCTGCTGGAAAAGGCGCGCCAAGATCCGTCGAGAAAACAATGGACTACGCTACCGCGCGAAATTATAATGATATGTCATTTCGTTCCAAAGATATTAACTATCAAAGAGTGTGTACATTTTTATGGATCCCTCTCTACGTTATAGCTCTTCCATGGAAGCTTGTTTTACTGTGGAGATGGTAAAATAGTCCAGTGTTTATATACATATATGTCTGAATAACTATCATACTGAAACTCTAGCTAATTCTGCGCACATGTCGTATATTCTTCGTGTTTTATGTGGACTTTGATGACAGAGGGGAATGCAGTGTCATCAAAGCAGCATTCTGCTGGTGTAGATAGGAAATGCTACTCTGCACTTCATGTTACACAACTTGGGGCATTCAAGAGTACATAGTTAATACTTTTAGCAGTTATCGACTTGATAGATATGAGTGTATCTAGGGACAGGCGGAGACTTGCAAGCATGTGAGCTATCTATTCTACTTGTATGTCAAACAAGCACTTTACGTAGTGATATTCTAACTTATTGATGCCAGCGATTCAATCTGTCTATAGCAGTCGTTAACGCACAGAAGTCAAATATTTTAATGTAAATGCACATGTGCAAGACTGGACATATTCACACAGACGGCAGATACACATCCGCCAATTCGTTTTTGGCTGGTATATCTACACTTCTACCAGTTTACCAGATGTACTTCGAATGTGCCAATTTATGGATCTGGCATCCTACCAATTTACTATTTTAGAACCATTTGCCAATTTCCAGACTTGGCATTCTACCAATTTACCAATTATACAGCCAATCCTCCAATTTCTGGATGTGGCATTCTATCAATTTGCCAGTTGCTTAGCCAATGTTACCAATGTCTGGATTTGGTAACACTCATATAGTGTTTGGTAGACTACTCTAACACGTCATTATTTTATGCTCTCAAAGTATCTTGCCTCGCCATTTTTTAACTCCGATTCTCACTACAGTGAATGGCAAAACTCATGCAAATGTAAAAAATTAATCTGTTGTAACAAATACTTGAGCACTGAGCTAGAACGAAGTGCATATTGCCTGATATCAGTGGGGCTCACTCATCCTCAAAGTGCAGGTTGCAAATCGTGGCGCTCTCGTAATCAAATTTTAAAAATTAAAATTGTTATTGTGTTTCCAGGTTGAGCTAGAACGCCATTGGGCGAAACGTTAGTGTCCCAGGCCCCCAGTGCAACTGCCTGAGAGCACACATGTATCGCCGCTGGCCATGAGAGATTGGGGAGGGGGTGGGAATTAGGGGAAATGGGGGAGGGGCAGAGAATTCTTAGAACGATGTTGCTGACGACAGGGTTACTGGAATGCTGATTTTGCTATTACAGGATGCCCACTGCCCTCCTATTAATAATATAAGATCAGTTTTAGATACTGAGAGAAATGCAATTGAAAAAGAATCCTCAAAGATAGCAGAACATCCAGTAAATAATCAGAACGTTAACTTCCTATGCATTACCTGTAATATTTCTACAGGTTCGTTCCACAATTCTACTCCTACACATAAGTTACATCGGTTCTGGCGTGTGGTAACACCGGGGTATATGATCGCGGGATTACAAAAACAGCCTATTTACATGGCAATCGTGATAAGATACGTTTAACAGTTAAGTATGGGGTCTATCAATGAAAAGTCATGACGGAAATCTTGTGGATTCGATTATACCTGTAGAATCGTAATGGATATCGTATTCAGGTTGCTATGATTGAAGAGCAGAAAAGGAATACAAAGACGATGGGAAAGAAGAAGGAGAAGAAACAGAAGATGTGAAAGAAGAATAAGAAAGTGAAATACGTGCTGACTCCACAAAACTGGCGAATACTGTCACATCTGGGTGCACATTGCTATAAATACTAACATCATTCACTGCGTGCTCTCATTGGACGTTGCGGTGAGTGAAGAAGAAGAAGAAGAAGAAGAAGAAGAAGAAGATAATGATAATGATAAGTCGCATACTGAATGTGGGAAACGAAATTCTCGTTGACAACTGCATTACTGGCTTCGAGTATCGTAAGTATGTAGCATTTCGTCATCCAGACTTCGCTCACAACGATACCACAACAATTGCGATACAAAATGAAAACACTTGACTGGTGCCATTCAAGAGTTTCCTGTGTATTGAAGGAAGACTTCTCAATGAAAAATGAGTGCACAACTTCACTTGTTTTCGGAATTTTAGTATCAGCGTCTTTTACGCCAAATGTCGCAGGCGCGTTGCAGAATGCTGGTTGGGGAACGTGAAATTAACTAAAAGAATTTGTTGGTGAAGACGGAAGTTTCGGTTTTTGTATCTCGCTCACTATGGTGACTCGGATTCATAGAGGATTACAGGAATACTGTTTTAAACGGTCGCCATGAACTTGTACTGATTCGCAGCGGACAAGACTAATTGTATTGCGTCATAAGAAACAGAGACCAAATCGAAAACTGTGCTCAAAACAATGCTCTGGAAAATGCCAGGCACACGTGGGTCCGATAAAGAGCAAATATTGTTATCGGACGTCTTAAAACATGGTCTAAGCCTGACTCTAGCATCCTGTGATTGGGATTTAACTGAATGTGCTGCACTGAACTTAGTACATGGGCATAGCAAGTTAAGTACAGTGTCAGGAATAGTAAGATACGTAATTTTAACTTTTCAGTCAAACAAGAATTCGATTTCAGACGATTGCAGCTTATTCAGTGCAGCAGACATGACAGACTCGAAGGTATAACTGAATTCTAAATATTCTGAAGAGAACTATTCAGCTGATCTTAGCGCAAAGAATACTGTGCAAGCGTATGAAATGTACTGCAGTTTTCAGTCGCCGTGTCACGGGGAGAAGGGACTAGGAGAAATCCGCTCATGAGTCGCAGAGTTCAGAAATGCACCATACATTTAATCGATTGTTCACGTCAGTATGATGAAATACTGGAACCTTCTGTCACTGATATGGAAACTGAAATGCTAACAAACCGTTTCCATAAAATCCAATAGCATACTGGTTGGTTATTCATGATTCTGTTTATAGAAATGACACCGTGAACGAAATGGGTAACAAGGCATACACATATATCAGAGATTTAATGCTGTTCATATGATAGGAGTCTCACAGCTTCTCACTCGGAAGTGACGTCACGATCATGTGATCGGCAGTGCGGCCATCTAGAAGCTTTAAGAGTGTGTAACAAGCTTTGACAGGTGGAACTGATTTTTGATCTGCCGGACATCTTATTGAAGGTAAGGGAGAAAGAAACTTCTCTCGCGCTTAGGAAGAGTGGGTGTTTGGAGAGTGAGATTACTCACTGCAATGTTTTCTCTTTTGCAGAAACGTCTTTGCAGGAGGCAGCCATATTAGTCAAGGTAAGGAAGAAACCTCTAATGTGTAGGGGTAAGGAAGAAATCTCTAATGCTTAGGACTAGTTTTGTTAGCATGAAATTGCTCATTGTTATGTTTTTTCTTTCTTTCTTACGCAGAACCACGTGCGACGTCCTCTTTGATTTCTAAGGAATTGGCATCTGAGACAATTGATTTGTTCTAAACACTTGCATTTCAGATGTTGTGTGGTGCTCGAAGCAGAGTAGTTGTTTGTAATTGTTTCATTTTAGACTGCACAACGCCCTACTATTAGTTCGATATAATTTCTGCGAAATAGTTAAGCACTGTCATATGTGGTTCAGCTGTTGTGCTATTTGAGAAGGCGCTGAGTGGTATACGTTCAGTTCCAACGGAGTTGCGTGGCTTTGTGAAGAGTTTGGAAAATGCGAAGTGGACCAGAATACGACGTGCACAACACTGAGGACAAAAGTTGTCCCTCACTTCCCGTGCTCTGATTGAAAATGTATGTTGACGAATACAAATCAGTGACTGCTGAGTTAAATGTGAAGTTGTTGGAACACTGATGGTGTGACTGTCATTTGCGAGGCATCCCATATGATGTCAATGACCAGATCGGACATTGTTAAACAATGCAAGAAATGCAACATGTTTTAACGTCAATGAGCGAAATTGATGTTGTTGTTACTGAACAATGAAAGAAATGTAAAGCTTTTATGGTAAAATTTATATTTTGAAGCCAAAGGACCAAAGTTAACATTGTTGTTGAAAAAACGTAACGTATTTTCTAATAAAGTTTATGTGGAAAGTATTTTGTTTTGTTTATGCTTTTTCCCCCTCTCCCTCTGTAATATATTATATAAAGAAACATTTAATCAGCATAAAAGTTGAAAAGGGTGAAGAAGTGTATCGCCCAGTGTGCAAAATTTATCACAGCAGAGTGGTTATCACGAAAGGAATTGATGGCATTCATCATGCTGATCTGGTTGACTTCAATGCATATTCCAGATACAATTCAGGTTATTAAAAGTTATTTAAAAAATTGACATATACTCCAAATGTGCATGGTTCGGTGTTCTGAAGAGTAAAATTGACTGAGGTTGCGGATGAGTTTAGAAAAATTTACAGAAAAAGTAACAGGATTCCGAAGCAATTGCAGATTTAGGTGAGGAATTTTACAACACTCATATATCAACAAGATAATGGAAAAAAACTAAGATTAATCATTACCCCCGTTTTCCAAGTTGAAAGCTTCAGTTGCGAAGCAATTCAATAGACCTCTTAAACGAAAGATGTTTAAACATTTCACTGCTCTGGGTTCTCTCAAATGGGTTAGTATGGTGCAGGGCCTTGCCAAAAAGTGTTATTACCCAAAATATAGAATAATTAGTAAGAAACCTTTTGGTGTGAAAGATAACAGCCTTTTGTCTCCTGAGTATAAAAAGATCAAGGTGCCAGACCCACCAAAATATAGCTTCAAAGTCTACGATTTTGTTAGAATTAGTAAACATAAGTCGATTTTCAGAACGACGTCACCCCAAACTGGTCTACTTAGATGTTATAAAATCGAGCAGTTCAGGAGACTAACAGAATAACGTATCTCCTAGTAAATTACATTTCGCGACCTGTAGCAGGAGGTGTCTACAGCACAAAACTACAATTAACCACACATCCATTTACTATCTGAGTGGCGTCTGGTCTAGCGGTAGCGTCTTTGACTAGTAATCAAAACGTTTTGGGTCCCGCGTCTGACCAGCCAATATTTAAATTTTGAATAAAAATCATCAGCAATTGCGGCCAAGGATGTCACTCACGCTCTGCCAACTGCCTTGGCAAAGAGGGCAGAGGAGCGGACAGAGATCCAGGGCACTCTCTAGATCCTGTGGTGGGAAACTGTCCCTAAAATGCAGAAGGATCAGCAATGATCAACGGCATGAGGGTGCGGAAGACAATGGAAAGTACTGCATCGAAGAAACATAACGTGCATACACAGAATATGTGGCCTGTAATTGAGAAAGTGTCATGATGATCTCTCCATTGGCAAAAGATTATAGTCTAGTCTCAGTTCAGATCTCTGGCAGGGAGCTGCAAAGAAGGAGGTGACCAGAAGGAAAAGACTGAATAACTAATGAAAGGGTAACTTTCTATGATTTGGGGCATGGAATGTCAGAAGTATGAATGTGGTAGAGAAGCTACAAAATCTGAAAAGGCAAATCTAAGGTCCAGTCCAGATGTAATGGTGGTCAGTGCAGTGACTTGGAAAGAAATAAAGGTTTCTGGTCAAACGAATGTAGGGTTGTACAGGGTGAGTCACTAACTATTGCCACCAATAATAACTACGAAAGTAGGTCCAGTCCAGATGTAATGGTGGTCAGTGCAGTGACTTGGAAAGAAATAAAGGTTTCTGGTCAAACGAATGTAGGGTTGTACAGGGTGAGTCACTAACTATTGCCACCAATAATAACTACGAAAGTATGACAAGAGCTGTAAAGTTTGTGGGACGAAAGTTGCTTGGGACAACGGGGGCCATAATATGACATTGGTTTTTTGTTGCTTGGTGGGGTCCCGTCAGAGACATGACGGCCAACTTCTTAAAAAAAATTTGGTAATTATTTTCTGATAGCGGCTATCGAGACAAGTCCAATGATGTGTAACAATAAGGCCTTTGAAGGTCAACGAAGGTCACAAAGATGGCATGAACGTCTATTTACAGAAGGTGTTCGAAGTGATGACCATTGGTATCAATGCAGTGCTGCAAACGTCTTATCATGGATTGAGTGGTATTCCGTTTTACTTTGGCACTTATCAAAGCACATGCTCTGACAATTCTATCTTGCATATATTCAGATGTAGTTGGAACGTCTTTATAAACAATGTCTTTTACGAATCCCCACAAGAAAAAATCTAGAGGCCTCAAGTCTGGCGAACGAGCCGGCCACGACGCATCTCCTCCGCGTCCGATCCAACGATTTGGGAATTGTCTCTGCAACTCATTGCTAGCCATCAGCGAAAAATGTACCAGACACTAACTGTGTTGATACCATATTCTGTTCCTTGTTCCTAAAGGTATTTCTTCCAATAACAGATCTAATGTTTCTTGCAGAAATGTGGTGTACACCTACCATTAAGATTTCCTTTGATGAAACAGGGGCCCATAATTATGTCCTCCAGAATCCCACACCATTCATTCACCGACCACGGTTTTTGGTGTGCAACTTGCTCCTGCCAAAATGGATTTTCAGTGTCCCAATAATGCATATTATGCAAATTAATATTTCCATGGTTCGTGAATGTAGCCTTGTCAGTAAATAAAATCAAATTAATAAACGTGTCATCCCTCTGAATCTGAAGTTGAGCCCATCGGGAGAATTCAATGCGATGAATATAATCCATAGCAGTTAATTCTTGGCGGAGACTGATATGGTAAGGATGATATTTATGGCAATGCAGAACACGAACAACACTACTTTGGCTCCTGCCAGATTCCCTTGCGATTTGATGCGAACTAACACAAGGATCTCAAACCACAGTGGCAAGAGTAACAATTCCCATTTCCTCGTTAATAACTTCCCTTTGCCAGATATGTTTCTGATGCGTTAAAGATCCAGTTGTTTTCAATTTATCATACACATATTTAAATGTACAATGTGTGGGGTGAGTGCATTGAGAATATCTTTCAGCGTACATATCTCTAGCTTTCACTGAATTTCGTTGGAATTCTCCATAAATGATAAGCATATCGACTTGTTCTTCGAAGGAATACAACGTTCACATTCGCTTGATTCAACGATACTAGTCTTACCGTTCCTATTAGTGTTGTATTGACAAACTGTCGAATGGTGTTTACATGTCAATGGCACATTAGATGGTTACGCCGTATTCGGCGAATATTTACTATTTGCACGACATACGAGAGAGACCTGTGAGAGCACGTGCTTCGATAAGTGCCAAAGTGATAAGGAATACCACACAATCCATGATAAGAATATTGCAGCACTGCATTGATACCAATGGTCATCACTTCGAACAACTTCTGTAAATGGACGTTCATGCCACCTTTGCGACCATCAAAGACCTTACTGTTACACATCATTGGATTCGTCTCGGTAGCCGCTGTCAGAAAGTAAGTACCAAACTACAGCATCCCATTAAAAAAAATGTTGACCTTCATATCTCTGACGCGACCCCACCTAGCAACAAAAAAAGCCAAAGTCGTATAATGGCCCCCATTGTCCCACGCAACTTTTGTCCCACAAACTTTTCAGCTATCATGCTTTCGGAGTTATTCTAGGTGACAATAGTTAGTGATCCACTATGTATTGTAAGGCGTGGGGTTTTGGACACCTTACATGTAGGGTGCCTCAGATTTACTTGTCGTTTGTAGCGTTGCAAGACACTTGTTTCGCGACATGGGATGCTTTTTTGTGAGTATATCTCTTTTGCTTGAGCTTTAACACGCGTGGCATCGAGACTGATGAGAATAACTCCCTTATGTAAATTTGCATGTTTAATTTAGGTAGAAACAGGGTGGAAGCATCATTGGAGGGGAAGTCAGTTTTAGTTAGCCACACTGTGACACAATGGCATGCAGAGCTGCATCCTAGTCAAGGTCAAGTGCAGGTGACGGGCACCGCCGAGAACTGGTGGAAGAACAGTATATCACGTGAGCGGCGCGTGAGGACGTAACTTACCACTCTTGTGGATGATGGAATGTTAATGAGAGCTGTTCCATCCAGTGTCCAAACCCACTGGAGAGGGAAGGGGAGCTAGGCTGAATTCTTTTCATAAATCTCCTGAGCAGAGAACGAAGAGAGTCATTATAGTTAAATTCTTTGAGAACAACGAGGGGAGAGTAACACAAGGCGCGCCAGCCTTCCATGTGAGCTTAGTTATTAAAAGCAGGCTACGGTGAAGTTAACGTTTTTCGCTTCACGAAAGCGCAGGGAAGATTTGGTGATACAGAATCAGCCAGGCTCGGTATAGTGACAAAATAAAACACCTACAGCCGTCCTTATGATTTTATTTAATTTTTTGCAACCAAGTTTCAACCTTCAATGAGTAGTTGGCAGTTGATGATGATTGGAATGCTGACACATTACCTGCATATCCAGTAATGCTGGCAACTGATGTAATATATTCAGGGATCATATCAACTCGTACCGCATCAACAGCCTTAAGATGACGCATTGAAGTGTTGAAACTGGTTGCAACAAAATGAAATTAAATCATAAGGACGGTTGTAGGTGTTTCATTTTGTCACAATAGTAAACGGCCGTCGTCCCAGAGACCTCCTGCCAAAAGGATGGACATACAATAAGGCTTAGTATAGGATTTTGATAGATTTACAGCTCCGATGACACACGGCAGCATCCATGCCGATGACACTTTACAACACACGGTATAGAACGCAGTACGCCATAAAATGTAAATGTCATGTCACAAGCCAGTTCTTACTCCACTGGTACGAAGCTCGAAGTAGGAAGACCTGTTCTCCTTGTAGTATTTCCCGAAATTGACGTATTTCCTTCGTGTGTTCAATAGCCACGTTTGGCTAACATTTGTGGGGAAAGAATAAAATTTGTTAGAGCTGTTAACATTGTTCAGTTCGACAATAGGATAGTCTTCCACCAAAGAGTCTTTCTCTCAGTTAAAATAATTAACTATCCAGAATTTTCCGATATTATTAATCTTTTATATTTTATGTTATTTGAGAAATTTAATACCAGTATCGCCTTGTCTGAACAGG
Source organism: Schistocerca cancellata (assembly GCF_023864275.1). Taxonomy (NCBI): domain Eukaryota; kingdom Metazoa; phylum Arthropoda; class Insecta; order Orthoptera; family Acrididae; genus Schistocerca; species Schistocerca cancellata. Next base: position 471,917,482 of record NC_064627.1, read on the forward strand.
CAACACATGAGATTGTTCTTGCAATTTGTTATGACCCAACATGTGCAAAAGTGATTCCAATAAATATAATTACAGGGAATAGTTGTTGTCTATTCTAAGATACAGGTACTGTTCCTGCCTCATTGGAATATTTTAGGAACGTTGATGGCAGCTATTCTTCTGAAGTTCAAACCCTAGGTGAGTAATAGCACATTTCTTTCCAGGTCGGGTTCAAACTGCGTTATGAGCGCTAAGTGGACTCGTGCAAAGAATGCAAACATAGCATTCTCTTATTATCAACCAGAGGCATGTTTAGAATATCAACAGCAGCAGTAAATGATATACAGAAGTAGGATTTGGTATGAATAGGAAAGTTGCACAGAGAGTGAGTTACCGTGAACATTTCGCTGATAGGGTTATCAACAAATTTGACTGCAAACCAATGCCAACAACGATCATTCAGGGATACACGTCGACGTCACAAGCAGAAGATGAAGAGACAGAGAAAGTATATGAGGATATTGAACTGGTAATTCCGTATGTAAAAGAAGATGAAGATCTAATAATCATGTTGTAGGGGAGGGAATAGAAGACAGGATTACGGGAGACTATGGGCTATGCAATAGAAACGAGAGAGGAGAAAGGCTAACTGAGTTTCATCTTAAATTTCAGAAGGTCATAGTGAATGCTCTGTTCAAGAATTACAAGAGGAGGAGGTATAGTTGGAAAAGACCCGAGACATGGGAAGATTCCAGCTTGATTACATTATGGTCAGACAGAGATTCCAAAATCAGATATTGGATTGAAAGGTATACCCAGGAGCAGATATAGACTCTGATCGTAATTTAGTAATAATGAAGATCAGACTGAAGTTCAAGCGAATCGTACGAGAGAATCAGTGTGGAAGGAAGTGGGATACTGAAACAATGAGGAATGATGAGACGCATTTGAATTCGCTAAGGGCGTGGACAGTACGATAAGGAATATCACAGTATGCTGGTAAGTTGAGGGGGGACTGGACATCTCTAAAAAGTGCAATCACAGGTGTTGAACAGTCAGACATGGATACAAGGAAGGTAGCTCCTAAGAAACCTTGAGTAACAGGAGAAGTACATCTACTGATCGACGAAAGGAGGAAGTATAAAAATTTTCAGGGATGACAGGAATAAAGCAATATAAATCACTTAAGAATAAAATAAATGGGAAATGTAAGGCAGCCAGGGCAAAAAGACTGCACGAAAAATGTGAAGAAACCGAAAAATTAATTATCGTTGGGAGGGCAGACTCGGCGTACAGAATAATCAAAGCCACCTTTCGTGAAATTAAAAGCAAGGGTAGTAACATTAAAAGTACAACGGGAGTTTCGGTGTTAAATGCAGAGAAAAGGGCGAACGGGAAGTGAAAGTACGCTGAATATATGTATGAGGTATGAGGGGGAGGTCTTGACTGATAACATGATAGAAGAAGAAACTGGAATCGATAAGAAAGACGTAGGGCACCCACTATTAGTCAGAATTTAAAAGAGCTCTGGAAGACTTGAGATCAAATAAATCAGAAGGGGCATATAGCTTACCATCGAAATTTCTAAAATGGTTGGGGGTAATGGTAACCAAACGACTGTTCAAGCTGATTTAGGATCTATGAGAGTGGCGACGTACCATCGGATTTTCAGAAGAATATCATCCAGACAATTCCGAAGACAGCAACGGCGGTCAGCTGCGAAAAATATCGCACAATCAGCCTAACATCTCATGCATGTTGTTGACAAGAATAATGTACAGAAGAATGGAACAGACAGACGAGGATCTGCTAGATGACGATCGGTTTGGCTTTAGGAAAGGTAGAGGTACCCGAGAGGCATTTCTGACTTTGCGACTGATTATGAAAGCAAGACTTAAGAGAAGTAAAGAAACGCTCATAGAATTTTTCGATCTAGATAAGGCGTTCGAAAATGTGAATTGGTGCAAGATAATCGGAATTCTGAGAAAAATAGGAGTACGTTACAGGGGGAGACGGGTAATGTACAATATGTACTAGAACCAGGAGGGAACAATAAGGTTGTAAGATCAGGAATGAAGTGCTCGGATTAAAAAGAGTGTAAGACAGGGTTGTTGTCTTTCGCTCCCATTGTTCAGTCTGTACGTAAACGAAGCAATTACGGAAATGCTTCCCACGCCCGGGTTCCCGGGTTCGATTCCCGGCGGGGTCAGGGATTTTCTCTGCCTCGTGATGGCTGGGTGTTGTGTGCTGTCCTTAGGTTAGTTAGGTTTAAGTAGTTCTAAGTTCTAGGGGACTTATGACCACAGCAGTTGAGTCCCATAGTGCTCAGAGCCATTTGAGCCAATTACGGAAATAAAGAAAAAAAGGTTCAAGAAGGAGTTTGAAATGCTGGGTGAAAAGATGTCAACGATAAGATTCGCAGATGACATTGCTATCCTCAGTAAAAGTGAAGAAGAATTACAGGGTGTGTTCAATGGATTGTGCAGTCTAATGAGTACAGAATATGGATTGAGGTTAAACAAGGAAAAGACGTATAACGAGTAGCATCAGAAATGAGAAAAGCAAGAAACTTAACATCAAAATTGGTATTCACGAAGTAGGAGAAGTTAAAGAATTCTGCCACCGCGGAAGCAAAGTAACTCGTGACGGACGAAGCAAGGAGAAAATAAAAGACAGAGTAGCAAAGGTAAAGAGGGCATTTTTGGCCAAGAGACTTCTCCTTACTAGAACTAAACATAAACCTTACCGGCCGCTGTGGCCTAGCGGTTCTAGGCGCTGCAGTCTGGAACCGCGCTGCTGCTACGGTCGCTGGTTCGAATCCTGCCTCGGGCATGGATGTGTGTGACGTCCTTAGGTTAGTTAGGTTTAAGTAGTTCTAAGTTTAGGGGACTGATGACCTCAGATATGAAGTCCCATAGTGCTTAGAGCCGTTTGAACCATAAGCCTTAATTTAAGGAAGAAATTTCTGAGAATGTACGTTTGGAGCACAGCATTGTATGGTAGTGAAACATGGACTGTGGGAAAACTGGAACAGAAGAGAATCGAAGTGTTCGAGATGTGATGCTTCAGAAGAATACAGAAAATCTGTTGGTGGACTATTACAATAACGAATGAGAAGATTCTTTGCAGTATCGGCAAAGAAAGGAACACATGAAAAACACAGAAGAACGGAGGGGATGACAGGACATGTGTTCACGCATCAGGGAATAAACTGCATGGTACAAGAAGGAACTGTGGAGGGTAAAAGTGTAGGGGAAGTCAGAGAGTGGAATACATCCAATAAATAACTGATGGCGTAGTGTGCAAGTGCTACTCCGAAAAGAAGGGGTTGGCGCAGGAGAGGAATTCTTGGAGGGGCGCATCAAACCAGACAGAAAACTGATGACTTTAAAAAAATCTACACTCCTGGAAATTGAAATAAGAACACCGTGAATTCATTGTCCCAGGAAGCGGAAACTTTATTGACACATTCCTGGGGTCAGATACATCACATGATCACACTGACAGAACCACAGGCACATAGACACAGGCAACAGAGCATGCATAATGTCGGCACTAGTACAGTGTATATCCACCTTTCGCAGCAATGCAGGCTGCTATTCTCCCATGGAGACGATCGTAGAGATGCTGGATGTAGTCCTGTGGAACGGCTTGCCATGCCATTTCCACCTGGCGCCTCAGTTGGACCAGCGTTCGTCCTGGACGTGCAGACCGCGTGAGACGACGCTTCATCCAGTCCCAAACATGCTCAATGGGGGACAGATCCGGAGATCGTGCTGGCCAGGGTAGTTGACTTACACCTTCTAGAGCACGTTGGGTGGCACGGGATACATGCGGATGTGCATTGTCCTGTTGGAACAGCAAGTTCCCTTGCCGGTCTAGGAATGGTAGAACGATGGGTTCGATGACGGTTTGGATGTACCGTGCACTATTCAGTGTCCCCTCGACGATCACCAGTGGTGTACGGCCAGTGTAGGAGATCGCTCCCCACACCATGATGCCGGGTGTTGGCCCTGTGTGCCTCGGTCGTATGCAGTCCTGATTGTGGCGCTCACCTGCACGGCGCCAAACACGCATACGACCATCATTGGCACCAAGGCAGAAGCGACTCTCATCGCTGAAGACGACACGTCTCCATTCGTCCCTCCATTCACGCCTGTCGCGACACCACTGGAGGCGGGCTGCACGATGTTGGGGCGTGAGCGGAAGACGGCCTAACGGTGTGCGGGACCGTAGCCCAGCTTCATGGAGACGGTTGCGAATGGTCCTCGCCGATACCCCAGGAGCAACAGTGTCCCTAATTTGCTGGGAAGTGGCGGTGCGGTCCCCTACGGCACTGCGTAGGATCCTACGGTCTTGGCGTGCATCCGTGCGTCGCTGCGGTCCGGTCCCAGGTCGACGGGCCCGTGCACCTTCCGCCGACCACTGGCAACAACATCGATGCACTGTGGAGACCTCACGCCCCACGTGTTGAGCAATTCGGCGGTACGTCCACCCGGCCTCCCGCATGCCCACTATACGCCCTCGCTCAAAGTCCGTCAACTGCACATACGGTTCACGTCCACGCTGTCGCGGCATGCTACCAGTGTTAAAGACTGCGATGGAGCTCCGTATGCCACGGCAAACTGGCTGACACTGACGGCGGCGGTGCACAAATGCTGCGCAGCTAGCGCCATTCGACGGCCAACACCGCGGTTCCTGGTGTGTCCGCTGTGCCGTGCGTGTGATCATTGCTTGTACAGCCCTCTCGCAGTGTCCGGAGCAAGTATGGTGGGTCTGACACACCGGTGTCAATGTGTTCTTTTTTCCATTTCCAGGAGTGTAGTTGACAAAATCACACGAAAGAAAGGAAACAAATTTTTTTTTAAAAAGAATGGCTGGGATTTGGTAAAACTCACAATTCCTGGATTACTTTGTAAGAGAGTGTATGGGTAATGTGTATGGCAATGTAGACATTACGCATTGTGTGTGTGATTTCTGTGAATTCAGGCAAATCCAGACTCGACAAAGCTACTGAAAGCTGCCCTTTGTCTCCAGCTGGCGCAGTTAGCTCTCACGAATCGTGTACAGATGTGTGTGGGTGTTTTTGTGCTTGCAATCACGAAATATTTTTGATAAATAATGGAATACCTCCATCTGGCACTGTGATCGGCTGAATTTTCAAATTTGCTTCCATCCGCCATCTTTAATTTTTAAAATTTTCCATCATCGGCCATCTTCAATTTTTAAATTTTTCGCCGTCCACCATCTTTAAATTTGAAATTTATCACCGTCTTTAATTTTATTATTGCTAACGCCATCCGCCAGCTTTTTTAAACTTTTTATATATTTTTTTTTAGATTTTCCACCGTTCGTCAGCTTGTTGAAATCGTCGAAAGAGGGGCATGGCTTTTGACGCAAGAATGATGACGTTCTACGATGACGTAGATACTGTGATTTGATCTGTGACGTCGTAGTTAGAGTATTGACCTGGGCATGTGACGCCACAAATGAAAACAAGGTGGTCCAGTTAGTACACTCTAGTACGTAGTTTAGCGCATAGAAACTGCAAAAACACGTAGACGAACCCATGATGACGAACCAATGCGTGCTCTTGTTCGGATTGCCTCCTTCTCCGTCATCAGTTTTACCTATTGACAGTCTCAGATTGGTGAAAAGTAGGCACCAATCCAAAGAGAAATTGCTCCGAACGCATATCTGTGAATATTTCCGAGATTTCAATCAATTTTTGTTTCATCCTCTGCATAATGTGTCACAGGACGATAATGCAAGGTTATCGTAATATTGGATTTAAATATGGAACCAGTACTTCGTCAAGTAGCTTTTTTTTAGCTCTCATGAGATTTTGTGGACCACGATCCAATTGCCTCTATGTGGCTGACCGGATACTTTAAATGAATCTCAGTGTGGCGTCTGCGTTTACTGGTGCTAGTATTATTATCGTGCTGATCATTTCTCTCTATGTAGGTGGGTGCAAACAGTATGTTTCGCAATCAGAGGAGAAACTGGTGATTGAAATTTCATGAGAAGATCCCGTCGGAGCGAAAACCGCCTATGTTTTAATGATTGCCACTCCAATTCACGTATCATGTCTGTGGCCCTATCTCCCTGTTTCGCGACAATACAAATGAGCTGCCCTTTTTTGAACTTTTTCGATGGCATCCGTCAGTCCCACCTGATGCGGATACCACACGACACAGCAGTACTCCTGTATAGGGCGGACAAGCGTGGTGTAAGCAGTTTCTTTAGAAGACCTGTTGCACCTTCTAAGTGTTCCGCTAATGAATCGTACTCTTTGTTTGCTCTACCCACAACATTATCTATATGACAGTTCCAATTTAGGTTATTTATAATTGTAATCCCTAAGTATTTAATTCAATTTACGGCTTTCAGATTTGTGTGACTCATCGCATAATCGAAATTTAGAAGATTTATTTTAGTACTCATGTAAATAACCTCACACTTTTCTTTATTCAGGGTCAATTGCCACTTTTCACACCATACAGGAATGTTAAGCCTAAGGGTATCATTTTTGGATCTTAATAACGCCTAACATGAATTACGAGAAATCTAATAACGTATAGAAAGAATCACTCTGCATTCTGCATTTCTCTTATCACGCAACCATATCCGCGTACTTCAGTGTTCATTAGGTTACAGAAGGATGATTGTCTGATTGGCATCGAACGTTCCCGGTGAAATATTCTCTGCAATAAGTTTCGGGTTTTCATTTGTGCAGCCATGCATTAGTTTACCGCGCTTCCGAGGGAATAATTTTGGAAATTTTCATGCACTCTTAAACATCTTCCAGTGATAATAAAATTCCTTGAATACATATGCAGTAGTATTTCGTCATCATAATCATCACCGACATCATGGATTAGGCCTATTGGCTTGTTATACCTCATTACTGCGCACGCCATCTGTTTAAAGGTAGCCAGTGTTTCATTTTCCTCTGGGGCTATATTGTAAAGCGGAGTTAGTGACTCTGTTGTCCTCCATGCGTTGAACATGACCCCTCCTGTTTAGTCTGTATTTCTTTACTAGATCTGCACCTGTAACCTTATCAACTTACTTCTCTTCGAGAGGCAAGGCTGAAAGTTGTTAATTTATATAAAATAAGACCAAGGTATTCGACACCATCATGCCACGTTAACTCTTGGGTGTTTATCGTTTGACTTACTTTATAAAATGGAATTTTTGTTGTGAAATTCAGGTTTAGTTTCATTTTATTAGTGCAACATTACTGTTGTGTCATCTCTGATTGTGTATCTACAATAGTCGACTAATATTCATCCTGTCTTGACTTCCAGATCCAACGGATATATAGAGCCAGTAAGTGGTAGACCACTTACTGAAAGATTAAAGAAGCCAGCAACAAAGCACAGAAGCCTGTGGAAAGCTTCCTAATTTCGGATGGATTTGTGAACTTTGGCCGGCCGGTGTGGCCGTGCGGTTCTAGGCGCTTCAGTCTGGAACCGCGTGACCGCTACGGTCGCAGGTTCAAATCCTGCCTCGGGTATGGATGTGTGTGATGTCCTTATGTTAGTTAGGTTTAAGTAGTTCTAAGTTCTAGGGGACTGATGACCACAGATGTTAAGTCCCATAGTGCTCAGAGCCATTTTTTTGTGAACTTTGTCTGCTGACTTGTATTCTGAAGTTTTCATCTCTTCAGAAGAAGTGCAGTATAAGATGGCACTGGACTCGCATCGGGGTTCTGAATCCCCGCCCGATGGTGGTGATTTGAGCTTTTCGTGGTTGCCTAAATTACTTATGCGAATTCTGTCACAGTTTCTGCGGAGAAGTCACGAACGAATTCCTAGGTTAATATTATTCTATGCAGATTTTTGCTCTGTCGCTAACGAGCTCCTCGTCGACGGTACGTGACGTCCTAATCTCCATTCCTTTCTTAGTGTTTAAGATGAATGCAACAAAATGGAGCAGGAGCTGTTCGATGATTTCCAATGGCAAGTTATTTCGACAAATTTTATCGAGTGCCTTTTCTCATCTAGAGAGACAGCTGCAGTGACTTTGGTGTAGTTCGTGCATCTTGTGATATGTTCAACGCCATATGAGACCTGTCGTCATTAGAAGTCTTTTCCTGTAAATCAAAATGTTGAGCTTTAATAGTGCCTTGGTTCAGTATTAGCTGTTGGATTCTTGTGAGTACAATACATTTCACAATCTAAACTCAGGTACAAAGATAGCTACCTTTGAGACAGTTTAGGACATACACCAGGTTTCTATGTGGCTATAATACTTGCTAAGACGAGTGTCACTGCAAAGTATTCTGTTTAGCAGTCAATTTCTGTGAATTTCAACTAACAATATTTTGTGAAATGTGAGCTTGGTCAGTTTCATACACAACACTTCGTTAATGTCTGCATCACATAGCTAATAGGCCTACGGTCCAAGGGTCGTGCGAACTCAGTCTGTTCCGTGCAGAGAAGGCTGCGTATGAGGGGCCCCTGGGAAGTTGCTGCAAGTAAAACAGAATTCTTCCAAAAGGCAAGATCGCATTGGCCCTGTTCAGTAGCAGATCCAGTAGTCATCACCTGTCCATATTACGACCAGGATCTCTTAAGTCGTACATAACAATTAGAGCTGCAAGAGCCAGGGTTGTTGATCCACGGACCTGTCTTCCGACTACTAACTACCATTAGTGAAAACATAACCATGAATACTGTCTATTCCTTGGTTTACTTGCCAGACTTACCCTATGAAATTCTGCTTAAAGAAAAATTTCCCTATCTGAATGACACCTCAGACCCAATCCTTCTAGTCTCACTCGACTACATGCTGGCCGCTCAGAAAGATCTCGTGTGGAAGGAGTATTTGCATGGCCATATGAAAATATCGTACCGAACATCGGCGCCGACTCATCGCTGTGCGAACCACCTCATCCATCGCATTTGTAATCTTGGTGATATTAGGCATTGTTTATTGGTACCTCAAGCGTAGGACTGTCCAGATTCCGCCCGTTTCATCCTCCAACCTGCAGATCCATACTAATAGTCTCACAGGCTGCCACATCGTCGCGAAAAAACACAGTGACCCGTATATGTAATAAGTTTCCTTTAATTTACGTCTATGGTCACAATCTTTTTGTTTAACAGATTATCGGTTTCGGTCTTTAATGACCATCATCAGATTCGCAGCAAAAATGGGGAAAATATAAATACTCTCGCAAACTGTATACAGCTTAAGAACAATACATAGACCATAATGAAAAGTAGTACTGATAAAATTTACATTTGTGCGCTTTAAATATGAAGAGGCATACCTGTTCCATAAAAACAAAGTCCTAATGTACTGTAGCTATAGTGGCATCGTCAAATGTTAAATGCGGATTCAGCACCAGCACCGTCAAATACATATAAATCACATAACATGCACGAGTCAGTAATACTACTGTTTAAAACAAGCTGCCGTACAGTAGCCACAAGATGTTTGTGTTGTAAGTTCACCAGATGTCGCTAATGTCGGCATACACTAGTTTTCAATGATTAATTGAAACTGCGGAAAGAAAGGGGGTTACAATAGTTGAAGTCTGTAATAAGCTTATAAAGTATAAAAGGCATTACAGTAATGAAAAGCAATAAAAAGAAGAACACGAAAAAAGTAATATTGTTAAAAAGAGGAATAGTTAAAAAAACAGTGGTTCACATGTGCTCTAGTGCCAATATTCTAGATAATGACATCAATATTAAACACCGTTGATAGTGCACCGGGTAATATTAAACAACATAAAACAAATCGCTAAAGGAGCCACAAATGAAAGAAAACATAGTGCTGCACATAATCAGCGCCCTCTGTTAGCGCTAACGCCGGAATTCCGCACAGGCGGGAAGTGGTTGGAGGAACGTGACCGGCAGAGGGCCCTTCGTACCCTGCGGTACTCCGTTGCAAGAAAAGAATGATAAAAATCCGTAACAGTGGGTGATCCACATTATCTGATTAATGCAGTCTATGAAATGAATAAAGAAGGAACAAGAACATACTAGAGTCATGCGTAAAACTGGTGCACTTACAACACAAACATCTTGTGGCTACCGTACGGCAGCTTGTTTTAAATAGTAGTATTACTGACTCGTGCATGTGATGCGATTTATATGTATTTGACGATGCTGGTGCTGATTCCATTGGCTCCTTTCCCCCCTCCCCCTTCACTTTTCCTCTCCTTCCCCCCCCCCCTTTTTCCCGTCATCTGACCAGTTTCCCCCCACCTGCTCTCGGGTGTGGTATGTCATATTTGTGCCGACTTTTTAGTGCAGTGTTTAAGTGAGTGTTCAGTGTTGTGCGTCTTTCCACAGTGTTGCGAAAAGAAATCATGCTGTCGCTGGGTGTGCTTTTTATATCTCTTGCGAACAGAACCCAGACTGTCGCCGTGTTTTTTAATTGTCTGTCTATTATTTTTCTGCTTCCTGTGCATTTTATTAGCATCATCCACCCTGTGTTATATGTTTTAAGCTCCAGAATTTTCTGCCATTTTACCTTTAAGTCACCGATTTTATCACCAACTGTTATTTTTTTATTATCTTCATCTTTTTAAAACAAATTCTGTAGGCTGAAGAGCGGCGTAATAAGCTGCTGCCAGCCCGCCCCCTTTAGGGGGAATCGAAACTCAATAAAGGAAAAAAAAACTGGTGCTCATTCCGCATTTAACATTTGACGATGCCACTATGGCTGCAGTACATTAGGACTTTGTTTTTATGAAGCAGGTATGCCTCTTCATATTTAAAGCGCACAAACGTAAATTTTATCTGTACTACTTTTTATTACGGTCTATGTATTGTTCTTAAGCTGTATACAGTTTGCGAATGTATTTATATTTTTCCCATTTTGACTGTAGATCTGATGATGGACATTAAAGACCGAAACCGGTAATCTGTTAAACAAAAAGATTGTGACCATAGACGTAAATTAAAAGAATAAAACATACTAATAGTGTCGCCCCGGGGGAGAGTACAAAAATCAGGAATCAAAGAGGGTAATGTCTAGTGGGAACCGAAAAGGAATATTTAAGACACAAAATACTGTACAAAAAACATGTTTAATAACATGTATACGACTAATACAAAATGGGAGATCTGTACATATAACTGAAATGAAAACACAACAAATAACAGAGAAAAGTGCACGATAAACTGAGAATGACGTCGTCCACGGGGCTGGCAGCTGACCGACTCCTGTGGACGGCTCTGTCAGCTGGCTCCGTCTGGCGGCGCGTTGTGCGGCGAGGCTTGCCAAGCGCTGGCAGCCCGCGGCGGAAGAGGCGGTACGGCCGGTCGTTCAGGTACGCGGTGGAGGTGGCTACCCGCTGAACTCGAGAGCGAGGGACTCGACGCGAACCAGAGGCGTGGGGTTGGAGGGGCAACTGGTCACCGTCGCTGTCCTAGAAGACGACGAATCTCCTCTGCCGTTGAGAAGCTGTTGGTTTCGTCTGACTTGACTTCCTACACTATGTACCTAACTGGTTACATACTTGCAGGATATGGATTGTAAGTGCTGAGGACCACTGATGTGATATGAATGAGACCCAGCCATCTTCTCGCTTCAGCATCAGCAATCACCTTCGTGGTCACGGCCATTGGAAGGAGTATGAAGGGATGAAATGGCGACGGATGTAGAAAAAAAAATCAGTCTCTCAGAACTGTCGATCCAGATCGGCACCTCGAGGCGTCTAGTGCCAGCCGTGGCTGTAATGACTGTAGTGATGGATGTGAATGGGCACCTTCTTCTTGATGATGATGGGGTAGGGCTTCGGGATGGGCACGGGGACGGGCACCTTGACCTTGACTGGGTAGGGCACGTGCTTCACCACGGGGTAGGGCACGTGCTTGACCACGGGGTAGGGGACCGGCCGCTCCACGGGGTACGGCACGTGCTTCTCCACCTTGTACGGCACCGGCACCACCTTCTCTACGGGGACCGGCACCTTGACCTCGCGGGTGATCTCGACGGTCTTGCCGATGTCGTAGCCGCCGGAGCCCAGGGATAGGCCGCCGCCGTAGCCGAGGCCGCCCCCGTAGCCGATGCCCCCGCTGTAGCCGAAGCCGCCTAGGCCGCCGTAGCCCAGTCCGCCGTAGCCGAAGCCCAGCAGGCCGCGCTTCTCGTGGTGCTTCTCGGACTCCTCCGCCTGGGGCTCCTCCACGGCCTGCGCCGCCTCCTCCACCGGCTCCGCCTCGACGGCCTCCGGCTGCTCTTCGCACACGGCCACCGCCACGCACAACAGCAACGCTACCTGCAAAACCACGTCATATCAGTAAATGGTGTCTACGCAAGTTCATTTCACATCCATAGTTTGTCGCATGTGACATCGTACAAGTGGGATTCACACAGAAGTTTGAGCCATATGAAGTAGTACTGACAAAGGAACCAACGGACCTCTTAATCACCAATTTGAACTAGTCTTAGGTATGTTGTACATCAGTGGCCATCGAACTTTTTTTGTTCAAGTGCCAACACTGATATTGCCGCATATACCGGGTGATCAAAAAGTCAGTATAAATTTGAAAACTGAATAAATCACGGAATAATGTAGATAGAGAGGTAAAAATTGACACACATGCTTGGAATGACAGGGGTTTTTATTAGAACCAAAAAGAAATACAAACATTCAAAAAATGTCCGACAGATGGCGCTTCATCTGATCAGAACAGCAATAATTAGCATAACAAAGTAAGACAAAACAAAGATCATGTTCTTTACAGGAAATGCTCAATATGTCCCCCATCATACCTCAACAATAGCTGTAGACGAGGAATAATGTTGTGAACAGCACTACAAAGCATGTCCGGAGTTATGGTGATGCATTGGCTTCGGATGTTGTCTTTCAGCATCCCTAGAGATGTCGGTCGATCACGATACACTTGCGACTTCAGGTAACCCCAAAGCCAATAATCGCACGGACTGAGGTCTGGGGACCTGGGAGGCCAAGCATGACGAAAGTGGCGGCTGAGCACACGGTCATCAGCAAACGACGCGCGCAAGAGATCTTTCACGCGCCTAGCAATATGGGGTGGAGCACCATCCTGCATAAACATCGTACGTTCCATCAGGTGTTTATCAGCCAGGCTGGGATGATGCGATTCCGTAACACGATTGTCATGCGCAGCCACTGACGTTTTGCTGCCCAGCGGCATCTGTCGGACATTTTGTGAACTTTTTTTTTGTTCTAATAAAACCCCATGTCATTCCAAGCATGTGTCTCAATTTTTACCTCTATAACTACATTATTCCGTGGTTTATTAAGTTTTCAAATTTATACTGACTTTTTGGTCACCCGGTATACCAATCTGATGACAGCCAAGCTGTAGTAAGAACGCGGTAAGTTGGCTGCCAATCCCCTCCTCTCCCCCCTCCCCACCCCCCTGCTCGCCGCTTATACTAATAGTTAGAAGTCGGCACCATTCGGAACACTTCGTGTAGACGGTTCTGTTTCAGAATTCTGCCGCCCTTAGATACCCCAAAGTCGTGACACAGCAATTGCCGACAAAATGTTGTTGTATTGTGTGAACAGAAGATTAAGTGATTAATAACAGTAATTTTGCTTATATTTAAAAGAATTGTGCAATATGCAAAATGAATACATATGTTTACTGAATGTTTTGACTGTCATTCTTCTTCAAATAATAGCTTTTTATTACAACAGCCTTAATTACTTTCATATTCCTTGCTTCAAAATATGTTCCGCATTTGAAGATGTCCGTCTTTATAATGGGCATTCACGATTCCACGTCACTTCCGTTTAAAATTTGTACCATAGCAGCTGATCGGTACGAAACACACACGACCATGACATGGCAGCAATGGAAGATAAGCAGTAGAACATTCCCCCGCACCCCCTCCTCAGATCCTCTAATCCCTCAGTGGCTACTTATCCCTCTGTTCCGGCCGGCCTTAGTGGCCGAGCGGTTCTAGGCGCTACAGTCTGGAACCACGCACCACTACGGTCGCAGGTTCGAATCCTGCCTCGGGCATTGATGTGTGTGATGTCCTTAAGTTAGTTAGGTTTAAGTAGTTCTAAGTTCTAGGGGACTGATGACCTCAGAAGTTAAGTCCCATTTGAACCATTTTGAACACTCTGTTCCTCGGCCAACTTTACTTAGCTCACGACCGAATTTACCAACTCCAGTTCAAACTGAAATATTATTGTCTCTGTTACTATTTTATTTATTACTGATTCTGAGCAGGAAAACTATTGTCTGAAGACGCTTTCAGAGTTAGCTGACGTTTTGAATTCGGTTGTTAGTTACTAGACGCATATTATTATAATATACGGCCGAGAACCACGGCCGCACGAATATTTGATTCGGGCCGCATCCAGGCCGCAGTTTGATGACCACTGTAATGTAGCTAGACCTGCCAGAGTACCTTGCCAGCAGCTTTCCATGTGACACCTCCTGCTTTCCGAGAAGATCGATGTTGAAGTTTTATGCATTCTACCTACGCTTGTAACGTTTGTTATGTTTCGACCATGCGGAAATAGCGCAGTAGCTAAGGTTTACTGCTATCACGCTGACGATAAAGGCTCAAAGTGAGTCCGGGTAGCTCTTCCTTTTTATTCAATTTCATTGTACAAAATATCATTAAATAGTATGAATCATGCAAAATTATTGAAAATCGTAATTTTCGCTGCAGTAATTTTTATATGAATCATTACAGCAAACTTTCTTCAAATGTGTATTCCGTTCGTGGTTCGTACTTAAAATGCCAGGTATTTGGATAGCGTTCGCTTGATTCGTGGGGAAGGCAGACTGATCAGACACTTCACGATCAAATCTTTGTAGATGAAAGACAAGTAAGCACCTGCACCGTAAAAATTATCTCACCCAGTTGTACTTCACTTCGCCGACGCCGTGATTTTATTTTTACAGGCACGTTTACATTTTGACGATAAAAATTCAAAACGTTCCCAACTTGTTAAAGACTAACAGAGAAATCGTTCGAGGAAAGATTCCAAGAAACTCAGTCTTTACCTCTACGTCAGTTTGCACCTACTTTAAGAGTAATGTCCAAATTCACGTGGTTCGAATAAAAGTAGATCGAAAACAGAACAACTTTTTTTTTAGTTTAAATGAACTGTGTTTTCCGATATCGCTTCTGAAAAATCGCTGTACCAGCATGCATTAACTTTCATTCAATGTGCGTAGTGCTCTACGAATTTGTGTTTCGGTTGCTTCTACGACAAATACCATCCGGATTTCTGTTCTTGAACAGGAAGCGGTGCTATAATTAATGAAATTACTACGGACTCCCTAAAAACTACTCAACCGAGTTTTATCTGAATTTGCGCAAGCAAACGAAGAGTAGGAAATAGACAAATAGGGTAACACATAGACCAGCGTGAGCTCTAGTTTTACAAAAGTGTTTTAACTGCTTAAAGTAAAAAACTGAAGTATATCACGAATAGCTGCTGCTAGCTATGTAAGTAAAATGTCAACAAGTAAAAAAATCACAGCATGAATTGATCTACTCTCACTTGATCCATATGCTCTCCGTAATAAGAAAATACTGACTGATTTTTAAATATTATATATGTCATGCTTTAACCAAACTTGGAAAAAGTTTGAAGAGATGGTCAAATGTATTGTGAAATGATTGAGCTAAAAGAAATAAACTAGATTAGAGACGCCTTTGACGCGCCGTTGAATGATGCTCGAAATACAGTACAGCAGCTGAGGTGTTCATACGTTCGTGACGTAAGGAGAGCAGTGAGTGAAATTGTACCAGACAAATATCTTTTAATACTCGTTAAAATTCTAAGATTGTAAGCTAAATAGCGAACTTTAAATTCTCAGTCGACACCACATTCGCTGTACACGATTTCGACTTTCATTCAATGTGCCGTTCTATTTTGAGTTAGGGATACGACGGCTTTTCGGACACTCCTGCATTTCTCCTCTAGACAAAAATAGAAGCCAGTAGTTAGAAATTCGGTTAGCTGTTCGTTACTTTATATTACAGTTCATCTTTTATCTGACGAAATAACCGATATGTGTACGGGATGCCCCTCCTAAGAGTCGTTAGGCGTATTTTCTCTGTTGTTTCGGCAGATACTCTTTTCTGCAACGTGTAGCTGGAATCAGTGCAAACAAATGCTGCTCACCACGTCTTTCATGAGACGCCCAGCTTTCCATTTACAAGCCATTTACAAGCCATTTGCAGTTACAAATATCTGCCGAAACATCAGAGAAAATGGACCTGACGACACATAGGAGAGACATCAGGTATATGCATATATGGCGTTGGTTCGGAGTAACATGTCCGGTAACAACCAGTGCCAGACTTGATTCACGTGTAGCATGCGGGGAAAGCATCAGTGTCTGCCGTTAGCGGCGAGTTGGGAAATCAGCAAACACGCTATTCGGGGAACTGCAGGAAGGAAGCAAAGAGTGCAGCGAGGCTGGCGGGCGCTTTACAAACAGCCGCGGCTCCGCCTGCTGTCAGCCAAACGCTAACCGTGCCGCAGATGCTGTTTGCCAAGTGGTGCGGGCAGGTACGGAAAGTTTTCAATGGCTGCTTTGTTCATCGTGAAGTGCCCGGACTGTCGGAACCGCTTTAGCTCACATGTCTGATGAGCAGTCTGCCCTGTCAGAGACTTAGCGTTCCCTCATTCATGGAATTCTGCAAAAGGCACTATGAGCTGTTTTGTTTGTTTGATAATTTCAGAAACGGACAGCAGTCGAAAGCTTGTACCGGCGCTTCTAAAACTGCTGGTAATTTAAGTGGTGCTTCCACGTCACCATTTAGTGGTGGAAAGTATGAGCTCTAATGTGTAAAGTCTTCTTATAAGGGAAAGGCAAATGAAAACGAGATAGATGCGAAAAGGTAAAAGCAAACTGTTTATTATTTCAAAAGCAATTGCCGTAAACTGTTAATATATTTTTCCCACTCCGAAACAAAGCAGTCAACGCCTTTATGAAAAAACTTTTCCAGCTGCCTACGGAAGCATGATTGTACCCAGAGGTGCGCTGCTTTGTCCAAAGCATACCGACGACCACGAATATCTTTCTTCAGGTCTCCAAAAATACGGAAATGGCGTGGGAAGAGATCGGGACTGTATTGAGGATGTGTAAGGGCTTCGTGGCGAAACTTCTGTTGTGTAGTCGAAACAACCTTGAGAATACGGGGGCCTTTCGTACAGCCCCGATATCCCCTCATGTCATTTCCGTATTTTTGGAGCCCTGAAGAAAAACATTCGTGGCCATCTATTTGCTTCCAACGAAGAGTTGCGCGCCTGCGTGTGATCATGGTTCCGTAGGCAAACGCAAACATTTTTCCATGAAAGCTATAGCAGTCTTGTTTCACATTGGAATGAATATATTAATAGTTACTGTGATTACATTTGAAATAATAAATTTTTTACTTACTTTTCCTCATATCCCTCGTTATCTGACAGCCTCTTATTCTTACTTAACGTAATTTTCTCGTTGCTTATAAATACAGCAACCTAAAAAAATATACATTACGAAAACACATAAAATGTTTCTTATGGCGGAATACGTTTCAGAAGAGTTCTAACGTGTTTTCGCTCACTTCCGTTTGAGTCACCATGTCATGGACTGTGTGTCTGGTCCCGGCGGAGGTTCGAGTCCTCCCTCGGGCATGAGTGTGTGTGTTGTTCTCAGCATAGGTTAGTTTAAGTAGTGTGTAAGTCTAGGGACCGATGACCTCAGCAGTTTGGTCCCTTAGGAATTCACACACATTTGAACATTTCACTTCCGTTGAATCCATTTCTCTAGCTTTACGAGAAACACAAAAACGACTGACAGCAAAAGTGCGCATCGGTGATATCGGTTTGGAAGTATTAGAGGAATTTGTTGTTCCAAACCGCTATAATCTTCACTATTATCTCGGTTGCCTCAATCTCTTGCATTATAAGAACAGCAGGGATTTTTAGATATTCTCGTTTGAATTAAATAGCGAAACCCTTAATGCTGATACTTTCCATCGTAGTTCCTAACACATTCTTGAGATTCAAGAGAATAAAGATACTGCCCTCTTTTGTGGAAACGTTGAGCGATACTACTGCCAAGATCAGGCATCGCAGTACGCTGTCAGACAGCTTCGAAATAAATACAGGAGTCCGGCAAGGGGACGGACTGTCACCAATTTTGTTTAACCTGGTTTTGGACGACGTAGAGAGACAGTGGAGACAACTAAACTGTAACATGAAGATCAAAGGTGTGCAAATGGGGTAAAAGGTCAAACATAATGCAACAGTGGCCTGCCTGGCATTCGCAGATGATATGGCACTCTTAAATGAGACAGAAGAAGAGGCAAAGACAGCATTAAAAATCTAGCCGAAATAGCAGAAAATGTCGGGCTGAAGATTACATATAAGAAGACCAAGACATTGAATACTGAGTCTGACTGGAAGATAGATGGCCAAGTGGTTGAGAAAGTCAACAGTTTTCGTTATTTGGGGAGAAGATAACTGGTGGCATACAGAGCAACAGTAGCGCAGTAGAGAGTGCACCGCTTTTGCAGAAGCTTCGGTATGTGGCAAGAAAAATCTGTCACGGAATGCCAGATTTCGACATTACACAGCAACTGTTAGAAATGCTGCTCTGTATGCATCAGAAACTATCACACTCGGCAAGAGAGCTTGTATACAGTTGGAGAAGGAGAAGCGGAAAATTTTGAGAGACACGTGGAGCACCAAAAACATGTGGATATCTGGATACACAGAACATGACGGGAACTGTATGAAAATATTGAACCCATATCGAGCGAGATACGGAGGAGGAGATTACGAGTTGTTGGGCACATCATGAGGATGGACGAGGAGACGTTGACTAAGAAGATACGGAATGCAACATTTCATACAGGAAACAACTGGGCGAAGGAATTCAGAGATGATTAGAAGGCTGTTGGAATAAAAGAAAGGAATCTGCAGGCAGTAGTACAGAACAGGAAGAAGTATAAAGGGTTGGTGGATGGTCACAGGTGGCCGGACACCAAAACCAAACTTGTCTTAACAGAAGAAAAATGCCCGGGTTCCCGGGTTCGATTCCCGGCGGGGTCAGGGATTTTCTCTGCCTCGTGATGGCTGGGTGTTGTGTGCTGTCCTTAGGTTAGTTAGGTTTAAGTAGTTCTAAGTTCTAGGGGACTGATGACCATAGATGTTAAGTCCCATAGTGCTCAGAGCCATTTGAACCAACCAGAAGAGAAATGAAACAGAAGAAGAGAGAAAATGAAGACGTATTGGGAAGAAAGAAGACGTGCAAAAAAAAGCCACAGGTGATACTGAAGGGTCCTAACGAAGCAGGAGAAGAAGAAGAAGATTACCTGCAATACTGGCGAAAATTGAAGTATAACACGGCACCATGAAGCACCGCATGGCTCGACATTCGGGTGTTACAATTATTCGCGTTCCTCTGGCTCGTTAGAGCGGAATATTACTTTTATCGAGACACACAGTGCGTTATTTAAAACTATGAACTGAAGATGGCAATTTCAAACGCTGGTCGGGAACACTGGTTTACGTTACGTACAGTTTTTGTGAATTACTCCAGGTTAGCATTAGGATGGCTTGTAGATCGCGTTTCATTCATTCTCCTTTAGTTATAGAACTGCTTCGTGAATACATACACCATTTTACAAGGTATATTACGGAAAATGACTATAATTTTGGGTTCAGTGGCTGTTCTCCAATGGCGACTGCTGGAACAACGTGTGCATTTAATTTCCAAAAGAACGAAATGGGAATAGAAGATCTTATTAATCTAATCTAAGAAAAAGTTTTGAAAAGAGAGCACCAAGGTTTTGTGCCCACTTCTGACCATATTATCGACAGAATAGTTGCTGGTACACAGTCTATTACAGCAATAGCAAGTATTTCGGCTGTGTTTCAAACTGAATTGCGCGACAGACCATAAATTGCTTTACCTAGAAAGTTTATGTCGTTAGTAGAAACAATACTCAGTATCGGTTCATCCCGCGTCGCGTCTGCATCTTGCTGTCTGTCTCCTCATATTGGTCATTTGCTCTTGTCTGAATTTAAAAAGTGATGAATTGTTATTGGCATTCCAATTGCTTAATCGCTTCCTGTAGCCGATTCCAATCAATTAAGCACGGCGTTCAGACATCCAGTAATGTTTGAATGCAAATCAGTTTTGTTTTGCTTTCCTAAAAACTGCTGACATAGCCGTCGCAGTGTAGCTGTCAGAGATAACCTCAGATCACCGTATCTCGTATAGAAACTGATATTTATAATTTTGTAGTACAATATAGGAGAGCTAGTAGTATAATACAAAGAACTGGGAGGAGCAGTTGAACAGAATTAATAATGTCTTGAAAAGAGCATATAAGATGAACAAAACCAAACATGGAACAATGGTAATGGAATGTAGTCGGGTTGCATGAGGTAATGCTGAGAGAATTGGAATAGGAAATTAGACATTGTAATTTGTTATTTGGGTAACAAAATATGTAATGATGGCTGAAGTAGAGAGGATATAACACGCAGACGGGCTACTGAATGAAAAACATTTCCGAAAACAAAGAATTTATTTGCATCTAATATGGTTTTAAGGGATAGGAAATCTTTTTTGAAGATACTTGTTTAGAATCTAGCTTTGTGCTAAAGCGAAGCGTGGACGACAATCATGTAAGGCAAGAGGGGAACAGAAGCTTTTGAAATGTGATGTTACAGAAAAACAGTGAAGATTAGATTGGTAGATGGAATAAATAATGAGGAGATATTGAGTTGAATTGGATAAAAAAATGGTGGTCCAACTTGACTAAAAAAGGGAATCGGCTGAGAGAACACATTCTGAGATATCAATGAATACTCAGTTTGGTACAAGGAAGTGTGAGGATAAAAATCATAGAGGGAAACCTAGGCATGAATATGGTGAGCAGGCTCAAATGGATATAGGTTGCAGTAGTTATTCAGAGATAAAGACGCTTGCACAGCATATGGTATCGTGGGATCTGCATCAAATCAGTATTTGAACTGAAGACCACAGCAGCAACAACAGTACAATATCTAGTGTAAACGTCTGAAAATTAATCTTGGTATGTACGAGAGCCGTGGGGTAAAATAATCCAATGGTTCAACCAGTTTTGCAGGTGACCTTCGCAAAGGCACATTCCAGGTGACACTGGTTCGCCTTGACCTTCGGCGCCTTGATAAGATCATCTGCACTAGTTGCTGTAACGTGATCCGATGGAGGCAACCTGCTAAATTAGCCGAAACGTTAGAGCACTTTCACCCAATAACGGCGTCACACACAGAGAAATTTTTTTAAATTGATGCCGGCAGCGTAAACC
Source organism: Schistocerca cancellata (assembly GCF_023864275.1). Classification (NCBI taxonomy): domain Eukaryota; kingdom Metazoa; phylum Arthropoda; class Insecta; order Orthoptera; family Acrididae; genus Schistocerca; species Schistocerca cancellata. The sequence goes on from NC_064627.1 coordinate 471,938,743, forward strand.
GGCGGCTCAGATATTCATACCGTCTTAATAATCACCGTAATTTTGTTGCAAGATTATGATTTATCTACCACATTTTGAAGTACAGCGTAGACGATGTTCCATGTGTCCGACAGATAGTACAGCAAACGAGCAGAGGGAGCTGGTGAGGATACGAAAAGCGTGTAAAGATTCAGTGTCTTCATACTTCCCCTGCCGATGCGCGGCTGTCACACGGTAGGACGGAAGATGTGCACACATCGCAGTGCGAGCTGCGGGACGTTGAGGCAAAGGGGCGAGAGCAGGTGGCTGTCACTCACCAGGATCCTCATCGCAAGGTACTCGAATGCTGGCTGCTGCGTGTCAGCGGTCTGCGACGCCGGACTCTGGATGCCTCGTGGACCGCACGACGAGCTTTATATAGTGGCCGGGCTGCTGGAGGGGTGCGGCTTTCGCCTGGGCGCCGGTCTGCGCCTGCAGGGGAAAGCAGAGGCACGGCACGAAGGCGTGGGGCGTCGCACGAAACGCTTCCGGACGCCGGTCAGTGCAGTAGGGCCGGCTGCGGAACCGGACAGAGCACCGCTGCCGGAAGGTCGCTCTAGCTGCCCGCCCATCTCAGCCTCACGGAACAACATTCGCCGGCCACCTCGATTTACACCTGCCAGCAGCACAGGCTGGCGATCCGGAAATACACGGCGGCTAACTGGCAGGTGCATCGTTCTGAGCTCCTTCCGTACGCATCGCATTACGTGTCTCGGTAACTGTAGTACACATCAGATTTTTTTATTGAATCACCAATCTTGTGACTGATTTGATCCGGCCCATCACGAATTCCTCTCCTATGTGAATCATAATCTCAGATCAACAGCTGGGTAAACACTCCTGTAAGGCATGTTAACACTGAGCTGAGCAGGATGCTCCAGACACCGGCAAAATCTCACGTAAGTGTTGTTCCAGTAAATGCTATTGGTAGGCGGGGATACACTACACATGGAATGCACCGAATAGGTTGGGAAAAAATAAGTTAGCTTCTTTATTAGCAGAAACTGTAAGGGGGTCCACGGTCACACAAGGGGTGATCCCTGTGGTTGATGGGTCCAGGCAGACAGGTTTTTTAGGTTAAACCCACAGTCCAGACAGATGACAATCAAGATAAATAGAATAAAAGAAACTTCATGTACAGTAAATAGGGGTAAAGCTAAGGACAGTATCAACTTACTTCATCAAAATATCAGGGGAATAAAAAATAAAGTAGGTGAGCTGTTACTGTGTTTAGATGATCTCAAAAATAAGAATCAGGTTGACATACTCTGTCTGTCTGAACACCATGTAACTGTGGGCATCGATAGCATCAGTATAAGTGGGTATTATTTAGCATCTTACACTTGTAGATCTAGGATGGATAAAGGAGGAGTTGAATTTTCATAAAACAAGGGTATAAATGCAAAACTGTAGAAGTAAGCAAATTTTGTGTTGATAAGTACTTTGAGGTTTGTGCATGTGAACTCCAGCTAGATAATGTAGTACTAATATTAGCAACAGTGTACAGGTCCCCATTAGGAGTCTGGGAGCTGTTCATAAAAAAAAAAATGTTTGACTCCCTATTATGCTGTCTGTCAGACAAAAAGAAGAAGTTGTTAATCTGTGGTGATTTCAGTGTAAACTTTCTAAGTAATTCTGATAGGAAAAGTGAACTAGAAGTGTTATTAACAACATGTAACTTAGAATCAATGATCAATTTCCCTACATGTATAGATCAAGACAGTAGCACGCTAATAGATAATGTATTTGTACAGAAAGAGGATGTAAAACAACCACATGTTTTCCTGTGGTAAATGGATTGTCAGACCATGATGCACAATTGATTAACTTACAAAACCTAACAGGGAGTACAGTTAGGAAACCATTGAGCAAAAGTGTGAGGTCGCTCAACCCGGTATCTACAGAGCAATTCAGAGAAAGCTTAAGAAATGTTAATTGGGGAGATGTATATAATGAGCCAAATGCTAATGATAAATGCAACATGTTTCTTGTTAAATTTATATCCCTTTTTGAACATTGTTTCCCAAAGAAAATTAGTAAATGTAACACCACACACTTTTCAAAGATACCTTGGATTACTACAGGTATTAAGATGTCTCCATAAAGATAAAGAAAATTGTATGAGACAGCAAGAACTAGTAAAGATCCAGAAGTAGTTTTACACTATAAAAATTATTGTAATGTATTGAGAAAAATTGTAAAAAAATCAAGAAATATGTATGTTAGAGAAGAAATTAACACCTCCAGCACTAAAATAATTCAACATGGAATGTTGTTAGAAGGAAGACAGGAAAAGTAACCACTGGGGAAGGTAGTATCACTATTAAAGAGAACGAGACCATCCTAACCAACAGTACACAAGTAGCTAATGTATTTAACAACCATTTCTTAAGTGCCGGAGAAGAAATTGGTGAGAACAGTTCAAAAGAAAAAGCCAGGCAGTACATGGAAGAGTCTGTTTTGAAAAACTTAAGTCAGATTAAGTTTCATCTAATAACCTCTTGTAAAATAAGTAAAATTATTAAATCTTTGAAAAATAAATGTTCTGTTGGAGTAGATGACATCACTAATAAGATATTAAAACAATGTGGAGTAATTACAGCTGATGTTCTGAGTCACATATGTAATGCATCATTAACTCGAAGTATTTTCCCAGACAGGTTGAAATATGCCATTATCAGGCCTCTCTACAAAAAGGGGGACACCACAGATGTCAATAATTATCGGTCAGTATCCTTGCTTGGTTCAAATGGCTCTGAGCACTATGGGACTTAACTTCTGAGGTCATCAGTCCCCTAGAACTTAGAACTACTTAAACCTAACTAACCTAAGGGCATCATACATACCCATGCCTGAGGCAGGATTCGAAACTGCGACCGTAGCAGTCGCGCAGTTCCAGACAGTAGCGCCTAGAACCACTCAGCCACCCCAGCCGGTGTATCCTTGCTTACAGCATTTTCAAAATCTTTGAGAAAGTAATGTGCTCAAGAGTGGTTAGCCATCTTAACAGTAATGGGATACTTAGTAAATCACAGTTTGGATTTCAGAAATGCTGTTCCACTGAGACAGCAATGTACAATTTCACTGTCGATATAATAGAGTCTTTAAATAATGAAATGTCACCAATAGGAATTTTCTGTGACTTGTCCAAAGTATTTGATTGTGTGAACCATGACATTATGTTACAGAAATTACAATTCTATGGTATAAATGGAATAGTATGTGAGTGGTTTAAGTCATACCTACTGAACAGGAAGCAAAAAGATTCCTTATAAGGGTCATGTGATTTAAATAAGTTTGCCACTTCATCTAACTGGGGTGAAATTACATTAGGTGTTCCGCAGGCTTCAATCATGGGCCCCCTTCTCTTCTTCATATATGTGAACGACCTCCCTTCCTATCTGAAACAGGAAGCTGAAGTGACACTGTTTCCTGATGATACAAACATCATTATTAATCCAGTAAAAGAAACTCCAATTCAAAAAGATACAAATAAGGTCTTTGGAAAAGTCATTAATTGGTTTTCTGCAAATGGGCTTGCTATAAACTTTGGAAAAACACAGTACATCCCATTTTCTGCTGAAAAAAGTACAGTTCCTTCAATAAATGTAACACATCAACAGAAATCAGTAGTCAGGGTAGAGCATACTAAGTTTTTGGGTGTACATGTAGATCACAATCTTAATTGGAAAACTCATATTTTGGATCTTCTAAAGCGACTAGGTTCTTCAACTTTTGCAATCGGAGTAACTGCCAATTTTGAGGATATAGAAATTAGTAAGCTAACATACTTTGCATACTTTCACTCTCTGATGTCATATGGAATAATAGTTTGGGGTAACTGAACATTTAGACAAAAAGTATTCACTGCTCAAAATAAAGTGGTTAGAATAATGTGTGGGGTTCATGGTCGCACATCTTGTAGGCATCTTTTTAAAAGATTGGGAATTCTTACAACAGCCTCACAGTACATTTACTCACTAATGAAATATGTTCACAACAACATAGACCATTTTAAAAACAACAGTGACATTCATGATTATAATACCAGAAAAAAGAAAGACTTACATTATCCTTTACTCAACCTATCTTTGGCACAGAAAGGCTATAAAATTATTCGAGAAATTACCAGATGAAATAAAATGTCTGACAGACAGCAGAAATAGCTTCAAAAATAAATTGAAATCATATCTCCTTGCAACTCCTTCTATACCATAGATTGTAAGTAGGCTGTTTATGTTTTCTTATTGGCAACGTTACGTAGCGCTCTATATGAAAATCACTGGCTGTGCTGTGTGCAGCCTGTGGCTAGTTTGCATTGTTGTCTGCCATTGTAGTGTTGGGCAGCGGCAGCTGGATGTGAACAGCGCGTAGTGTTGCGCTGTTGGAGGTGAGCCGCCAGCAGTGGTGGATGTGGGGAGAGAGATGGCGGAGTTTTGTAACTTGTCATGAACTGCTATATATATATATATATTATGACTATTAAGGTAAATACATTGTTTGTTCTCTATTAATATCTTTCATTTGCTAACTATCCCTATCAATAGTTAGTGCCTTCTGTAGTTTGAATCTTTTATTTAGCTGGCAATAGTGGCGCTCGCTGTATTGCAGTAGTTCGAGTAATGAAGATTTTTGTGAGGTAAGTTATTTGTGAAAGGTGTAGTTTAATGTTAGTCAGGGCCATTCTTTTGCAGGGATTTTTGAAAGTCAGATTGCGTTGCGCTAAATAATATTGTGTGTCAGGTTAAGCACAGTCGTGTATAATTGTTCTAAGGGGACGTTTCATATGTTGACCCTTAGCCTAGGATACCTCACTGGAATCTTCTGATTTTTTTCTTGTAGTTTGTGTATTTAGTGTAGCTTTTGTTTATTGCTAGCGCGTAATTATAGAGAGAATTTCCTTGGTAGTTGTGGTTTTTCATTGTTGCACAGTAAAACAGTTGTGGCATGCAATTAACTAGATATTATTTTCAGTTCTATGTTAATGTGTTCTCTTATTTTTGCTCTTCAAATTGTGTTTTTTTTTGTTTTGTCGTGTGAAATATTGTGACAATAATGGCGTGTGAAAAACGTAATACTAGGCTCCAAAGTAAACTGGGAAATGACAGTGAAGACGAAAGCAGTGTGTTAGCGCCACCGAGTAATGAATTAACTAATGTTGAAAGCAGTAATTTGGTAATTGTACATAGGGAAATGGAGCGGGCTGCAAACAATGGTGTAGACAGTGAAACAATTAGTGAACAGGGAAGCATTATCGATCGATCGGTCGGCAACAGCTCCCCTCAGGAATCCGAAATGACAGAACACAATATTGCAAATACTGTAGACTTAGGATTTGGGTCCTCACCATTTTCTCAAATGAGTCAAGACACATTTTCTGCTTGTCAAAATGTGAATGTTGCTGGTGCAAATGCACTGCCGAAAAGCGTAGAGGAACAGATTCCAGACACTAATGCATTGTTATTACAATTAATGCAACAAATGGGACAAAAGCTTCAAAAGTTAGACACAATGGAACAATACCAGAGACAAACACAGCAACAGTTAGACACAGTGGAACAAAATCTTAAAAAGTTAGACACAGTGGAACAAAATCTTCAAAAGTTAGACACTACACTTGAACAAACACGTGAAGATTTAACTACTGAGTTACATAACATCGAATCGAAATGTCAAAAGGTCTGTAATGACGTAAAAACACAAATTTGTGAGCATTTCCAACCTATTTTTTCGCGTCATGAAAATGCATTACAGAATCACGAAGCAGCCATAAAAGAACTGCAAACTATTGTTCATGAAAATCATGAGACCTTGCAAGCTAAAATTGACTTAGTTGCATCTACCGATTTGGTTACGCAACTTGCAAAAACTCAGGAAAATTTAAAGGACAGAGTAGATACCCTGAAAATTGGTTCAGAAAGACACATGGAGGAAATAAGTACACTATCAGAGAAAGTAGCCGAACTTTCGGATCAGGTCACTAACTTATCTACAAAGGTAGATGATGATCTGAATGACACAAGACCCATAGCCTTCACTGACACAGAAGAGTATGAACAAATTAGAAAATTCAAACAAAATCAAAATCAAATCAATACACAGTACAAAAGAGAAATCCGGGAAGTACAAGATCAGCTGACACAGGTAATACAAGAATTACGTATTTCAGAGGACACTCGCGCCCCAATACGGGAAGAGGGACATAGAAATACGGAACAGCCACAAAATAATAACACAGGGCATTTCGGTAATTATAAAAGAAATTGGCAAGGTACACCGAATTTTGAGATGGAACCGCCGACACGACATAACAATGACCGATATGCTACTCGCCGACACGATGATTTTGACTATAAGCTGTTCATTACTACACGTAAATTCAAAACATTTAAGAATTCTGCCAACGACATTCATCCACAAGCGTGGCTCCATCAATTCTCTCATTGTTTCCCTCCCAACTGGTCATTAGAGCACAGATTAGAATTTATGTGTGGCTACTTAGAGAATGAACCAGCTGTAAGAATGCGATCGGTCATTCACGATTGCCGCAGTGAAGGAGAATTTTACCATGCCTTCCTCTCAGCATATTGGTCTCAAGCTACACAAGACCGAGTAAAACATAGCATCATAATGATGAAACGTTTCGAACAATCTGAATTTTCCAGCCTTATGAAATAATTTGAAGACATGTTGCATAAGAATCAGTATCTTTCAAACCCATACAGCCCCACAGAACTCATCCGCATTTGCTTAATCAAATTGCCTGAACATTTACGACATATTATTTTGGCAGGACGTTGCAAAGACGACATTGAAGCTTTTCAGGGACTCCTACAAGAATTAGAAATTGACACAGACAGTCGCCGGATGCGAAAACAGGAAAACAATCACTACAGGTCACATACGTCACAATTCCGTGATGACAGAAACAGTAACTGGACACGACAAGGCTATTCTTACTACGCAAATCTTGATCAAAACAGACACCACCCATATGACAACCACTGGCAGAGTAATAATAGTTACAGAGAAAGATCACATTTTCGTAGTAATGAATATGACAGAGATTACCTTAGAAACAGACAATATGGGAACCAAAAAAATTATTATCAAGGGAGACAGAATAACTTCAGACGCAACGGTCCAGCGCGCAGTTATGATTCAGGGAGAAATTCTCCACCACGTGACCGACAGGAAAGAAACTATGGAATGTACCGACATGACGACAGACGATATGATCGTAACGACAGACCTGAACTGCATCAGAACTGGCGGGATTTAAACAGAGCAGAGCCCTCTCGGCAAGGCGAATTTGTAGAAGTTACGTCTCCTAATCCCAATAACGACGCGCGCCAACAAAGAAACAGACAATGACTTGCACCGCAGGCAGCCACTTGCACCCGCTGGCTCAGGGAAAAATAACATTGACGCTAACCGTGAGCAAAATTCCAGTATTCTTTACGGACGAATACCGCATGATAATTGCATTCAAGTTGAAACTCTGCGTACTGAGAAGAGCAAAGGTTTACACCACATTTCACATGTAAAACCGTTTATTGAAAGATAATCTGCTTTTCGACTTTGTCTTTGCCATAAAACGTTTCACTTCACATTTCTAGTATGCATTGTCACACTTAGAAACTGTTATCATGCTACAATGTTTGAAGTTAAATATCCAGTCAAGAACCAAGAGAACTAATTTAAACAGAAATTACGAATGCATTGTTATTGCGAACAGACGACACAGTGTTATTGTGTGTGTACATTCTTGCTTGTTAGTTGCACGATTATGTAACAACTATAAGGCTCACATACTTAGAACATTTACCAGCACTGCTAATGAGATTCTAATGCAACATTTTGGTTTACTTGAAAATACATTCTGGATTTAAGGTACTTTCTGTGAGATACCAGATGAGACAATAGTTAGTTTATGTGACAGCTACACGATTTTATCACGACGCTACTAATGAGTGACAATTTACAATGTTGCTTTTGCGGTGTTTCTGTTTTATATCTGCACAGTTTTTCTGTATTATTCTGGAAAGTAAAACATGTTTTAATAGTAACTTTTGTGGTACAGCTACAATGAGACAGCCTTTTCCGTAGCACAACAATACGTTACAGCACAGTAATTTCTTCATCACAACAATAAGCGTAATAGCTAAGATATCTATACGCAAAGCATTTCACTTTTGTTTATCATGAGGTATGTACATTGACTTCTGCAGAACTTAGCTTTCGGAGGACGATAACTACGACACTTCCACAGAGATTATCTTACAGCAAGATGCACATTTAGCGCTACAGGACACGTATTTGAGTGATTAATTTTGTACTTAAATAATTTATCTTTAAAGAGATTTGAAGTACAATGATACAAAGGTTTTCCGTAACACATTTCATTCCATTGCTGTAATCTGTAACACCTGAGGGTATAATTACATTAATCCTCAGGGGGGTACACGCCTACTTTGTGTACCATGTGTTTGGCAAGCACAAGGAGCCCTAGCTAATATGGTATTTGCTTATACAACTTTACACATCGGTACCATATTTCTCTAACACATAATTACACAGCTATCTGATCATTTAACTGAGAGAGACAAACATTTATTTTTACTACATCAGTGACACATGTTTACGCTATTACACAGTTGGGTAAATTCACACTTACGAAATTGTATTTTGTCTGTACTTTGTGAACTCTTCATATTTTTTCATAACCATTGTGATACTATGAGAGCTTTGAATGATGTATTTGGTATGGGATCATGATTTTTAAAGTACGTTGGAGGTAGATGACACTATTGAAATGAGCAGAGAATTTTCTTTAGGTTTTGAAATTATTGCAGAAAACTACGACGTTTTTCAGAGTTGACTGAGGTGTTATGATGTTATTATTACGATGACTATGTGTATTATGCTGTTGAGGTATGTTTATGATCAATAAGCTGATGCTATATGAGTTATTTGATTATGCTACATATCTGTCGTGATGAAATATTGAAGAAATGTCGACGAATATGTATATGTGTAACAAGGTAAGGAGTAAGGAGTAGTGGTTAGGCATTCTGATTTGTGAAAGAGGATGTTGGAAACCAAGAATCGTACTTTAAGAGTTATGAAATGTATGTAAATGCGTGAATGTATTACAATGCCGACGAAAATTTTTGGACACTGTTATATTCATAAGATTTTGTTTCTACAGATTTGTAACGCAAATTCTTGACCTGTGAAATATTTTTATGTGAGACTGTCACTGTAGCGGAAACTGCTGTACTAAATATTTCCGTAAGAAAGTTAAGTGACCACCTGCACGTAATGCGTCGTGGGCACCCAGCTGAGAGGTAGTCGTCTGACAAAAGAAAGCCATTAGGTGGAGAAAAAAAGAGGCCATTAACCTCGCTGTTGACATTCCTTTGTAGAAAGCATCGCAAAAACGACGTGGTCGAACTTGAAAACATATGATTACACTGTGGAGCTCTTAATTTATGATATTTACTGAAATGCCTAATGAAATGACGAGAAATATTTTTATGTCTATACACCTGATTAATACTACTGTCTCTCTAGTTGAGAGATTTTTCTACTAACTTATGAAATGCCTCATGACTACTGAATGATGTTCTTATGCTTTACTTTGTACATATTTGCTCATTTTCTTTAATATCTAGTTTCTAGCTGCACTGCAGCATTGGTTAAAATAAAATTTAATATATGTACTAATATAGTTATTTTATGCCTACAGATCCAGTCAATAAGAAATTTATGATTTACTTCCAAGAAAACGAGGGCACATAAATAGACATTTCCCTTCACAGGAATTGCATAAATAATTTCTTTACGATTTGGTAACTTATCTGCTAGTGTAAGTTCTCGTGATGCATCACTCTAGTGTTAAGATGTGACATAGATATTAGACATGGCCATTTTAGTGTAATATTTTTTCTGCTTGAGCTATGTCATGTTTAGATATAAGTTTTGTTATTTGGTGCTGCTGTTTGCCAGGCATAATGTTACAGAATTTGACTTTGTATTACGCTGTTAAGCCAGTTTTACTATGGATTTAGTTTTCTTGTTTGCTGCACATTGCCTTATATTAGTTGTAATATTGCAATTGCTTTGCTAATTTCTATATAAGCTGCTTGCTTTACAAATCTGCATTTTTTTCATTGCTGTTTGTGTTAATTGTTTTGTGTTGCTGCATTGCCTCGTCCCTTAGTTTAGCATCTGAGCTCAGTAGATTTAAGTTAGCTTAAGAGGGGGTAGACTATATAAGAGAATGAGTTGCGATGAATTGGAAGAAATGCATTGAGAAGTTATACGAAAAAAAGTACAGAAAACAGGTTTAGGTAGGATTTTCTTGGAAATAAATGATGAGGTAAGAAATGTGTGAACATATAAATACAGAAAGCATGCTTCGATAGAATTTTTTTTGGTGGAAACAAAGGATGAAATAAGAGGAAAGACATATGGAATGAAGTTTTGGGGTGGACTGCAGTACCAAATGTTACACTGAAAACAAACCCTGTCCTTTCCTTTTGTGTTATCACACTATGTGTTTGTGTACCCTTATGTAGTTGTTTTCTTCCTGTCTCTGTGTAGTTTCATAGATTTTTTTCCTTCTTCTAATACTAAGCTATATTCACTATGATGAGGAATACTGTTATCCTCAAATATAATTGGCATTAATAATATGTTATTTACCTTGTAAAGATGCTTAGACATTATTTATTCTGTTTTGTTTTAATGCTCATGTGTAAAGTTGATGTTTCAAAAGTTATTCTGATCGTTTATGTATTTACTTATGTCATAATTCCTGTAACACTGATGTATATGTTTATTTCTATTCTGTTGTAAAGCCTGTACTACAAATGTTATCTGTATTGTTATGTTTTTTAATGATGTATTTTGTACCTTTGTAATTGTATTCTCATGTTATAAAATGGTAATTGACACCAGTTCATCATATTAGTAACTTGTAAGTTACATTTCACAGCACACGTTTCCATTGGTCATAGTATGTGGACAATATGTGAGAAGTTGGGACTGTTGTGTTTGCATGTGTGTTAATAATTCAGCAAGGGACTGGATAACAGCATTGCTGGTTCTAAGGACAATTCCAAAAAATTTGTGAGTGCACAAGTGGTGGTTGTGGACTTGCTATATTACCTGCAAGACTCTTCAATGGTGACTGTGCACCTGCACAGTCACAACAGATGGCTGCTGGCCATCTCTACAAGGACTACAGTGGGTCTGCATCTTTGATGGCCCACCAATACCATTATTTCTACAAGGACTGCAGTGGGTCTGCGCCTCTGGTGGCCCACAAATACCATATTCTCTACCAGGACTACAGTGGGTCTGCTCTGTGATGACCTACCTACCAATATTCTTCAAAACGTCGAATGACTCTGCGTTGGGTTTGCTCTGTTGTGGCCCATTACCTGTCAGCATGTCAAGAGTCAGCACTGTCTTTCCGTTGGAAGGACAACACTACTTCTTCAAGACTGCATGGAAATCCACTACTTCTGTGTGCAATTTCTTTTACTAATGAGACTTTGTGAAAAAAACTGTAATTACTATTATGATGAATGATCAGGACCATCTTTATGGACTGTGAGAAAATTTTAGCTTTTGACCGACATTGTATTAATAAGTGTGTGCATTTGATATCTTTCTTACTGTAATTATGAAAAATTTTATCAAATCATTATTGGCCACTGGCCAAAACAATTTGTAAAATTTTTTGTGGGGAGCATGGGGGCTATGTAAGTAGGCTGTTTATGTTTTCTTATTGGCAACGTTACGTAGCGCTCTATATGAAAATCACTGGCTGTGCTGTGTGCAGCCTGTGGCTAGTTTGCATTGTTGTCTGCCATTGTAGTGTTGGGCAACGGCAGCTGGATGTGAACAGCGCGTAGTGTTGCGCAGTTGGAGGTGAGCCGCCAGCAGTGGTGGATGTGGGGAGAGAGATGGCGGAGTTTTGTAATTTGTCATGAACTGCTATATATATATATTATGACTATTAAGGTAAATACATTGTTTGTTCTCTATTAATATCTTTCATTTGCTAACTATCCCTATCAGTAGTTAGTGCCTTCTGTAGTTTGAATCTTTTATTTAGCTGGCAATAGTGGCGCTCGCTGTATTGCAGTAGTTCGAGTAATGAAGATTTTTGTGAGGTAAGTTATTTGTGAAAGGTGTAGTTTAATGTTAGTCAGGGCCATTCTTTTGTAGGGATTTTTGAAAGTCAGATTGCGTTGCGCTAAATAATATTGTGTGTCAGGTTAAGCACAGTCGTGTATAATTGTTCTAAGGGGACGTTTCAAGATGAATTCTTGAATAGGAATAAATAAATCTATAAATATAGTATATGAATTTTGTGCCATTGAAGGGAAAGGGGTAAATAATAGAAATATTAATCATTAACTCTGTATTGTATATATATAATCTTGTTTCATATGTGCATTTCTTGTGCACTTGACATGTTCCACATCATAACGGCTACCGTACCGTACGATTGATCAGTGGAACACGCAACAAACTAACTAACTACAACCAACATCCTCAGTTATATGCTCGATATATTCCAGTACCTGTCTTCCTCTATAGATTTTACCCTCTATAACTCCCTCTAGTGCCACAGAAATTATTCTCCGATGACTTAACAGATTTCCTATCATTCTGTTCCTTCTTCTCGTAGGTGTTTTCCAAATGTTCCTTTTTTCGCCGTTTCTGCAGAGAACCTCCTCGTTCTTTATTAAATCAAACCATCTAATTTTCTACATTCTTCTGTAGCATCATAGCTCAAATATTTCATTTCTGTTTTGTTCCTGTTTTCCCACACCCCACGGTCTCATTACAATACAAAGTTGTGCTCCAAGCGTACGTCCTCAGAAATCAAAGCATCACAAATATCTGAACAAAAGCACCGTGAGTAGTTGGGCGAGACGTCTGTCATCATCGCAATAAGGTTGGTCAAACCTGTGCCATCTTCCGTGTGCCGTCCGGCAGCACACAGCTGTGACTCCTGCAGTGTTGAAACATGCGAACATTCGCACCCGAGGTTGCCGACGGATCACAGACACCTCACTGCTATTGCTGACACACTCGTCCACTAGCTGGCTTACTCAAAGGTGTGTGCCTGCTGGGTTCCTCGTCGCCTAACAGAAGACCATCTACGCGAAACTGTTTGCGCGTTACGAGACTCATCGTGACAATTTTTTGTCGATCATCATCAGAGGCAAAGAAACATGAGTTCATCACTTCTAACCCGAAAGAAATCGGCAATCCGTGGAGTGGAACATCACCTCTCCTCCGAAGAAAAAGTTCAGAGCCACGCTTCAGTCGGTAAAGATATGGCGACGGTCTTCTGAGACACTGAAGAGGTTATTCTTTTTCATGACCTCCCTCATGGTGCAACGATCAAGTGTATTATTCTACTCTCAGGAAGCCGAAGTAACAGCTTGAGTGTGTTCGTTCCCACAAAAATGCAAACGAACTTCTCCTTCTCCATGAGAATGCAATGCGTCACACAAGTCTGCGCACCCTAGAGGAGGGCACAAAACCGCATTGGACTGTTCTTCCTCATCCACCCTACTGCCTAGCTCTCGCATCTTCCGACTTTCATCAGTTTGGCCCAATGAAAGGTGTACTGCGCGGGAAGCAGTACGTGGCTGATGGGGAGGTTACTGATGCAACAGAACATTGGCTCCGACGTCGATCTGTAGAGTGGTATCATGCAGGCATACAGTCCCTCCTTGTAAGGTGCCGCAAGACCGTCACTTTGAACGGAGATTGTGTTGAACAATACGTCTTCTAGCCAGAAGACAGGGGAATAACAGAGTGTATCGGAATCCAGAGCAAAAACAACCTGCTTCCAGAAAAGAAGTGTTGCATTACTTGATGAACGCCCTTCGTAATAACAGTGACGGTAGACACACTGATAGCAATGAATAGAATTAAGAAATACTGATCATTTCCGTATCTAAACTTATATTGAAATTCTTGGCAATTTGAGTAGTTGCATGTCATCTGCATAGTGCAGCACTTTTCACGGCTAGCACTGTATTTACGCATCGGCGTCTCCGTGTAGTACGTTGATGTATCTCATTTAATCTACTTAAATGTCCACAGAAAACGTCAAAATATATCGAAGACTAAAATATCTTACTACACTTATTCTCCCATAAACACCTTCTCCACGTATGCGTACACCATAATTACTCTACCACGCAAACATTGGGGTTCCACTCGTCTGGTGTGAGACGTTCCCGTGGGGGGTGCACTGGGGACCGAACCGCACAATAACCCTGCGTTCGATGTGGGGTGGCAGTGAGGTGTGTGGACTGCTGTAGCCTGTTGTGGGGTTGTGAACCACTGAGTGCTACGCGGGGATGAAGCCTCTCCGTCGTTTCTAGGTCCTCAGTTCTATACAATACAATACAATACAATATTCTCCCATGGAGCGTTATCTGGAAATATTTAGGCGAGGGACACTGTCCTCTTCCAATATTTATGTCATATAGTTTGTACTTCTTACGAAAACTAAAGTCTTCTTTGCGTAATGACGCCTATACTTCATTCTGCCTTACCCATTGAATTAACTAGTAGCAAACCGCGAGATACGTTTACTTGAATTATGAACTAAAAATGTTCAGTGCAGAAGTCTGGACATACGTATAACAAAAGAACGTTCCTGGAACACTCATTCACAACTGAATTAGACACATCTCCCCGTCAATTTGCACGTGCCAAATAAGAATGTGACTGGCGTCACCATCAAGTGTAGGTGTTGCCCTAACTTTATACGAATCAACTGTTCGGTGATAATCAAGTAAATGCTTGTTGTTATCTGCTGTTGTTATATTTTATAAATTATTGCCCAAAAATATTGTAAATAGAAGGCAAGAGGAAAGATGGCGCGGGACAGGCGCGGCGTTTCATTTTTTTTCTGAGTGGGTAGTTGTCCAGAAAAGGTTCCCGTTCCCAGAAGAAATTGTAAATATCGAATAGAAATATAAAAATGGGACTTTTCAGGGACAAAAACTACGATAAAATTCAAAAGTATTCTTAAAATATTATTTATTTAATTAAGTGCTACTCAGTATAAGAAATCACTTGCACAATGCAAAAACTGTGCTACGCTTTGCGTGTCGCAAAATAAATGTATTTAATAAATCGTCTAAATTTAGTTCATCTGTGATTTCGGAGTGCAAAATAGCGATAAGATGCAGTCAATTTTGCCACTAAATAAGTCTTGAATCGGTGTAAAAAGAAAAAAACTCCATTCATTAAATCAAAATGATGGAGAAATCGTAATAAGCAAGCGATCCAAAACCCACAAACTCTGGAATTAGTACTTTTGTCCATCCACATTTTTTTAAAAACTTCACAACTTCCTTCAAGTTTTTTGCCTCCTTATTTTGTCTGTTCCAAATTTGCAAAACACGTCTCTATCGCTCATCAATCTCTTTGCTTCAAAATAATTTTTAACAATATTACAAGGTTATCGACATCTGTAGCGTGTCCGAGAGTAAATTTCCCCAACCATTTAACAAATTTCGCATTATTTTGGTCGAATCGATTGTTAAGTATGGTCAGAATATCATCTGCTGAAAAAGTTTTGGGGCATTTTGAATCTGACGTTTTTGGTATACCATGATGACGATGTTTCAGAGTTTAGTGCTGGCGCGAAAGTTTATGTTCGTCAAGATCAAAATCAGCCACAACATCAACAGTTTTACACCAAATTTACTCAAATTTAAAATGACGATAAGCAATTAAAACTTCAGTAATTCAATGACACACTGATTAGACTTTGTAATTCTGTGATTAAAGTTTCGACTTAATGAATTGTTAAATTAAAACAGCACTCGAAACTGGTGAGCCACGCAGGCATCTCGCTGTTCGTGGGGTATATATCGGTCTCCTTTGATACAGTTTAGGAGCCTTGGGTGACACAAGGTTGGGGTGCAAGTGCAGGTCGCCTGTAAGCATGCTGTACATGAACAAATTGCTGCCTGTGTTCGGTATATAGGTTCCTGTTTCGTCTCCCGGTTATAGGCAAAGGCAGACGAGTAAGGGGCAGTTTCATTGCCAGTAAACCTCACCCATACGAGAATACCTCCAACACCTGCCTGCATGGCTTAATCGTTTCATGTGCTTTTCGGCGTACTTGCAACTTGTTTTAGCATGTACCAAACCGTATCGCCATATTAGTCCAAGCAGCCTTATTCCCAGCTCTGGTGATAAGATCATACTAACCTCCGAGCCAAAGGATCTGCTGCGGTCAGAGGTACTAGAGGTGGTGGCCTCTGTGCCACAAGGGAGATGTTATTTGTAGATCTCCATGTAGTTTTGCTGCCCAGGAATGAACTTGTGATTGATCTACTGCACTAAGCTCTGTCAACCAGCAGGTACCACCGGCAACAGCCGACGGCGTCTACTGTCCACATGTTGTTGTTCACCGGCGATGGTGACGGGACCGGCCTGCGGAAGTTTCGTCCGAACTACGAAACACATGCTTGCTGTTATCTCAGTGACTCGCACAAAGCCCAGTGCTTGCACATCGTCGTTAAGTAAATAATTTGCATAGGTAACTGAACTCTATTGAGGTGTGAGAAAGACCTGGATAAACAGAGGTGCTTTTCGATGCTGTGCTGTGCCGCACAGCACCATTGTTTTCCCCTCTTCCAAAGAGACATTTTCGGTGGAGTGTCGCGCTGGAGCCGCGAGAGGGCAGACAGCGCGCTCACACGATCGTCACGAGCTCTGTCGTGGCCGAGGTAGTACCGAGCATGGCCGGCGGAGAAGCCATTCAGCTGCATCAAGGGAACTAGCAACGTCTTCCTGAGGTCAACACCGTCGCCAGGGTAGTAGCGGTGGACAAACTTGCGACACGTCACCAGGGACCGGAGTGGCCAGGCGGCCGAGGCGTCCATAACGGCAGGCTGGCCCTGAAGATGTTGGACTAGCCAGTCTCTGCCTGGAGACGATCGAGTGAGTCCTGGACAGAGGTGAGAGCTAGGGCTCGAGGAACTGGTGTGCTGCAATACTGTTAGCCGGACATTCCTGTGGTCCGTGCGGGGCGTGGCCGCTGTGTAGACACAATAGCCTGGCGGATTGATTGGTGTCTTTTCCCAGCCGGACGGACAACGGTCCAATTGGAGACGCGGAAAGAGGCTTCTGAGTACTTTCGCACCTGACAGTGGCACGCTGGTGATCTGGTGGTTGATAGAGAGCAGTTCTGCTTGTTAACTACGCTCTGTGAGCATGGATAATTCTACTAAAGTGTTTTGTTTAAACTACCCCCTGAGTGTGACTGTTGAGAATTCGTCACTTGAATAATAAATTTGAATCAAGGCGCAATTAGATTCCTTCTTCTTCTTTTGCATTTCAAGGTTTAGGCGCTTGTGCTAACCATCTTCACTTTTCAGTGCCACCTCGTTCTGCGTCTTCCTAGGGCCCTTCTTCCTATTGCTGGTAACGCATGGCCTGATGTGGAACTCTTTCTACACTCATTCTTTGTAGGCAGTGTTTTCATGTTATATTTTCTTCAATATTTTCATTAATGTTATAAATATTTAGTTGATTCCTAATATCCTCATTTCAGATATGACCTTCCCCGGCAGCATACTACGCTTTCCTGAGAAATTACGTTTTACGTTTTGATGGGATCAATGACTCACGTCTATATGGCAAGACGATGTAACCCTGTGGGCCAGATGGTATTAATATAGAACTTTCAAAATATCCTGTTCCTTTAGTGAATTTAGTTTATTAAATTTATTTAATGAATTTTGGCACTCTTGGAAAATTTGAGAAATAATACCATCTTTTTTTTTAAAGAAGTTGAACTAAACAACTATGAAAATTACAGAGGACTTACTCTCCTAAACTAAAAATAATTAATAATTTTAGAAAAACTGTAACAGAGGCTCTCGCAATAGAAGAACAAAGTGGATTATAGAATGGCCGTTCATGCAGTAATAATATATTTAGCATAAAAAGAATATTACCAGTAGATACACGATGAGAAGTCAGTTTTGAGATACAGGTAGTTTATTGACTTCGAAAAGATTTTGACAGTGCCAGCAGAAATGACTGACGCAATGACTGAAACTGTAGATCTTATTGAAACTGTAAAAGCTTACACAAGGACACAAAAATAATTATAAAAATTAGCAAAACTTAAACTGAAGAAATTAATTTCCATAAGGTACTCCAACAAGGCTGTATACTGTCACTCACCTTATAAAATGTGCATATAAATTATTTGATTAAGAACTGGCGACAGGAAGTAAGTCTGGGTATACAGATTAATAGAAATAAATTTGTTAATATCCTTATGTACGCAGATGAAGTAACAGTTTTGGAAGAAAATGAAAATGAGCTACAAAAAGGAGTGAATAAACTATATCCTTTAGGGAAAAGAGAATATAACCATTGTAAAACAATAAAGAAAACGAAAATCATGGCTTCATCACCGGAAATATCATATCTGCTAAAAAATAACAGTTAGAATTCCAGTTGAGCAGGTCTTCAGCTTTAAACTTTTAGGATGTGATATAAGCAATAACATGGACAATGGCATAGAAAATAAGATTAAACACCATCACTCGATACGAGGAATGATAAACATAACATTCCATACCAAAATATGAGAGGAAACAAAGTTAAAATTTTATAAAACTGTGCCTACAAATCAGATTATGGGACATATTTCATGACTATTATTAGATTATTAGAAATTAAGTATTAGATATTTCATAATGTAGTTAAGGAGCCTTTGCAAGCCAGGAAGTAGTGATGGACGATAGAGTTAACTGCAGCAGTTCAACTGTGTCTTTCTTCACATACACGTTGAGTCTGCGGATACCCAGAGGCATTAGAGATCAAACCTGTAGTTAGAAATTAGATATAGGTTTACCTTAAATTCATGTAAAAAATTTGTAATGCATATCTTGAATGAGCTCAGTAATACATTTTGCTACAATTTACATAAAAACGGAGACTGTTTCATGTTGATTACCAAGATCTTCGCCCAATGCAACACTGCTAACTGAACTGTGTGCAACGGAATCAATAAATGCTCATTTTTGGTACAGCAATGCCTCAATATGTGGGAGTAATCACAAATTTTCATTAATTATGCAAAGGGATGACTAACAGTGAAAGGAGACTCAGAGGTAAAATAAACCCCTTAGTTTATCAACAACAATTGATTTCCAAACATTGCCAAATAATTCTGTAAAAGCTTGCTCCTGATATGACACAAATTAATAACGAAACAAAGCAACAAATCTTGAATGCACTGCGGTTGGCAAAGTTTAGGATAGGGGAGTTTGTGACGGTAAATTCAGCTTCCTATTGTATGAAAACATCACTGACGAAAATCGCTTATCATGCTCAAAATAGAAGTGAAGTTATTGAGGAACTATGCCTACCCCATTGGCCAAGTCGAACCTAATCGTGAAATCATGGAAGGGTCTAACTTCCTCGCGACCTGTACTATCGATGCTGCACGTTGGTCTCAACATGATTGAAGTGTGAATGTGTCAGCTGCAGGTAGTGCCGACAACTCGCTAAGTGCGCCTGTTTGGACACAGCTGCTCCATTGTCGTCGGACGAGATCTGAACCACCAGTCTGATAGGTAAAGTCCTTAACCAAAGTGTCCTGATTGAAGTCTAAAAGCCCGCATCTCGTGGTCGTGCGGTAGCGTTCTCGCTTCCCACGACCGGGTTCCCGGGTTCGATTCCCGGCGGGGTCAGGGATTTTCTCTGCCTCGTGATGGCTGGGTGTTGTGTGCTGTCCTTAGGTTAGTTAGGTTTAAGTAGTTCTAAGTTCTAGGGGACTGATGACCGTAGATGTTAAGTCCCATGGTGCTCAGAGCCATTTTTGAAGTCTAAAATCGAAATTACTTTAATGGAATCTAAAACCGAAGTGTCTCAATTGAAAACAGAATCCGAAGTTTCGAAAGAGTGCGGTCCAGCGGCAGTCTGTGGTACCTACTACGTACGGCCCGGCGCTTACCCCACCTCATAAGGTCAGTGGGTATTTGAAAGTCCTGTCTGCTTTGCAGCGGACACAACTCGCTGAAATCATCCTAGGCCACACCCAGTACACGTGCATAATCTAACTACAAATGAACAATTGAGCAAAAAAAGAAAAGAAATCGCTTATACTATCACTGTTGGTAAATTTCAAATACACTCCTGGAAATGGAAAAAGGAACACATTGACACCGGTGTGTCAGACCCACCATACTTGCTCCGGACACTGCGAGAGGGCTGTACAAGCAATGGTCACACGCACGGCACAGCGGACACACCAGGAACCGCGGTGTTGGCCGTCGAATGGCGCTAGCTGCGCAGCAATTGTGCACCGCCGCCGTCAGTGTCAGCCAGTTTGCCGTGGCATACGGAGCACCATCGCAGTCTTTAACACTGGTAGCATGCCGCGACAGCGTGGACGTGAACCGTATGTGCAGTTGACGGACTTTGAGCGAGGGCGTATAGTGGGCATGCGGGAGGCCGGGTGGACGTACCGCCGAATTGCTCAACACGTGCGGCGTGAGGTCTCCACAGTACATCGATGTTGTCGCCAGTGGTCGGCGGAAGGTGCACGTGCCCGTCGACCTGGGACCGGACCGCAGCGACGCACGGATGCACGCCAAGACCGTAGGATCCTACGCAGTGCCGTAGGGGACCGCACCGCCACTTCCCAGCAAATTAGGGACACTGTTGCTCCTGGGGTATCGGCGAGGACCATTCGCAACCGTCTCCATGAAGCTGGGCTACGGTCCCGCACACCGTTAGGCCGTCTTCCGCTCACGCCCCAACATCGTGCAGCCCGCCTCCAGTGGTGTCGCGACAGGCGTGAATGGAGGGACGAATGGAGACGTGTCTTCTTCAGCGATGAGAGTCGCTTCTGCCTTGGTGCCAATGATGGTCGGTCGTATACGTGTTTGGCGCCGTGCAGGTGAGCGCCACAATCAGGACTACATACGACCGAGGCACACAGGGCCAACACCCGGCATCATGGTGTGGGGAGCGATCTCCTACACTGGCCGTACACCACTGGTGATCGTCGAGGGGACACTGAATAGTGCACGGTACATCCCAACCGTCATCGAACCCATCGTTCTACCATTCCTAGACCGGCAAGGGAACTTGCTGTTCCAACAGGACAATGCACGTCCGCATGTATCCCGTGCCACCCAACGTGCTCTAGAAGGTGTAAGTCAACTACCATGGCCAGCAAGATCTCCGGATCTGTCCCCCATTGAGCATGTTTGGGACTGGATGAAGCGTCGTCTCACGCGGTCTGCACGTCCAGCACGAACGCTGGTCCAACTGAGGCGCCAGGTGGAAATGGCATGGCAAGCCGTTCCACAGGACTACATCCAGCATCTCTACGATCGTCTCCATGGGAGAATAGCAGCCTGCATTGCTGCGAAAGGTGGATATACACTGTACTAGTGCCGACATTGTGCATGCTCTGTTGCCTGTGTCTATGTGCCTGTGGTTCTGTCAGTGTGATCATGTGATGTATCTGACCCCAGGAATGTGTCAATAAAGTTTCCCCTTCCTGGGACAATGAATTCACGGTGTTCTTATTTCATTTTCCAGGAGTGTAGAAATAAGAATGCACAGATGCAATCTCCCCGATTTTGATTGAATTTAATAGAGATGTTACTAGTAGAGGTGTTACTAATTTGCGTATTGAAACTGTCTCTAATTAGCATATCCAAATGTGGCTAATTTGCATGTTAAAGTACCGCGAACTGAAAAGAGACATAGCACATGGCTTCGACGTTCTTCACTTTCTTTGTTTATGTAGTTGCTAGTACAGTTTCCCATATTCACTAGGCTGAATACCTAGGATACGGTGGCAAATAAAATAGTGTCACATACATTGGGAACCCGTGATCTCACCCCGATCAATTGCGCGAACATCGTGTTCTGCTTTTCTCGTACTCGATTATCAGTCCGATGGCGGCTGCAAAGTCTGAGAACAATTCAGTCATATGAAATGTCGTACAATTACATTCGCTGTGGTGAGAGAAGTGTCTGTCAGCAACGCAGCAGCTATATCCAGTTTAAAAGTATTTGCTGTTTTACTACGATTATCAGTAGTAGAGGTCGTCGTAGATGTCTGGGGACTGTCACTGACAAAACTTGATTGAGTTAAGAGATGAAACTTCCTGGCCTATAAAATTACATTACTGTCTTCCCTCATCAGATATTCCAACCTTTCTGTTATAATTTTTTATATCGTTCGTCAACTGTAATTGCAATGGCCGTAGCGAGTTCTATCCACAGAAAATGAGATATTTAAGCCCCGATTTATAATCGCAGGATAACGCGAACTCGGTACTGATTTAGGATGACGACTAGTATATCTCTGCAGGCAGTTGGTACATTTCTGATTTGTCCTACTGATCATGACTACGTGGAACTGGGAAACTCGTAATTTTAATGAAACACTGCAAAATATAACATTTATTAACATTCTCTTGTCCAGCTGACATGGAATTTGACATTAAACGACTAGAAACTTAGTTCATCTAATTGTCCCGTCCACATTCACAGCTGAGTGAAACTTAGTGGCAAAAATATCATCAGCGTGGGGTGTACACTTCGCAGTGAGGAAACAGAAACTACACTGGATGTTAATCATGCAAATGCGAGATTCGATCCAATAAGGGAAACCGTGAAACGAAAGCGAATACTGGTACTGTAGCAATGAAAGCAGCAGAGAATGTACGAAACAAACTGAGGGGAGCAAGTTAGAGCTTTACTAATGAAAGCTTCGGCAGTTAATAACCGGATGGACTATTTCTGGACAAAGTAATTTTGGGCGCTCCAAGTTCTTTTTAGCGTGTTCATCCTGGTATTATGTCACGAAAGCTGATGGTATCTCCCTGTGCTCTCTCACCAAGGCTGAGCAGAAATCCGTTCAAAAACTCAGGTAAACTTAGATATTCATGCAGTACATTGTGCCAGCACAAATTTGGGATTTGCCGATCAGAAGGGGCACTTGAAAATTAAAAACCAAACGCAGGCTACGCGGAAACTTGCTCTGAGCATCGTTATCACGCCACAGAACTGAAAACAGGTCAAACGTAATATGATACCAAATAATTAATCGATCGTAGAATCAATGAAACAGGAACAAAAACAACGCGCGTCTTACACTTATTCAATTACTTGTGTGCGTATACACGGGCATACTTAACTTATCACTTGAGAAAAATAAAGTTACTTGATTAGTGTTTTTTTTCTTCAGATACATGTATGTAACTCTGGTGCCCATGAAACTCCCGCACTGCAGTACTGTGGCACGCCGCCAGATGAGCCAAAGCGAGCGAAATGGTGCAATCCATATCGACTGTACCGGTGGGCTGCGACGTCTTCTTTGTATTCTCTAGCGGCGTTCTACGTTATTATGGTGCGGGTATTTTAAACTGTACCAGGACTGTTAACATGGAGCCGCAACAAAACAAAAAATCAATCACATAACTTTACGTTCTAATATGACAATTAAAACTGTATGACTTGCCCCCTAAGCTGCAATAAAATGATTCTCTGAAAACTGACTCAAAGATTTAATATTGTCTTACTGTCGTAAAAATGATATATATGTATTAAAAAGCCATTAGTTATTTACTTGTATTAATATTAGTCTTATATATGTTTTTCTTGTTTTAATAATGAGTACTCCAAGAATCTACATTTATTTTAATAATGCTTTTGTAGCACTAAACACATTTCACTAGATTCTCTCCTCATTTAAGGAGGAAGTCAACGGTAAGACTCGCCGATAATGATTTTCCTGTATCGTAGATGGAATGTGAACAGGAAGCTGTGATGGTGCGTTTCTGTTTCTGGCCGATACTCAAGATTATGGGTTTCCGTCGGTTTTATAAGCCCCTCTGTGTGGGTAACACACTCTTTTATTTACTTAACGTGACAGGTTTAGATAAGTGACCTACACTTAAGGACCTGTACTTCGCCGTTTTATGCGTTATATTGAATCGTCTAGACGCATTCAATTGGAATACAGCTTTCACCCTTCTTTCGTCTACACGACTACTAGCATGGTCATCAGGTCTCGTCATATGTCTTCTCACCATTCACAGTTTACTGGCTTACTTTGCATACGACTTCAACGATAAAATTTTTTACTACGGCTTAATTGTTTTAACATATTAATTCTGTTTCGTTTCTCTCCATATGCGACGAGGTGTACTCTTTCTTGAAAGTAGGATATAGAAAATCTAGTTCGATTATTGTAAGTACGCGCGCTCTGTCCCTTGTGATCATCAGAACATAGTCTGCAGATTTAATTAGTGCTGGTTTCGAATGCTTCCTTCCCCTCTAGTTTTCCTTGTAGTGGTGAAACTCTTTGAGCCATGGCTGGCGCATGCTTTGTGTTGGATTAAACCTTGGTTGCTATTCTGTGTTTAGTCTCCGGTGGTTATCGCGATTATGCTGTTATCCTCTTTCCGCGGGTGGCAGCAGCGGTGTGTATAAATATTCACACCTTGGACTATCTTTGGCCTGGAGCTTATTAGTTTCCAGCTGGGCTGTGTGTGAGCAGTTGGTCAGTTGGCGTGGAGCAGCGAGGAAATCTCTGCGGCGCATAGTTTGGCCAGGCCCGCTGGCGGCCTCTATGCAGTGTCAAAATGTGTGGTGCTGTTCCCATTGCTACGAGGTTTGTGGCTCACCGATTCTGAACATGAAAGTTGAGTTTTGACTTTATCTACCAGCAAGTCACTACTGTTCACATCGTGTTGTTTGGACTTCATTGTCGGCTGTTGGGATATTCGCGCGAGCAACAATGTGTGTTCTCAAGTTGGCAAATTTTAGCCACCCTCCGGTATAGTTTAACTGTACTTGGTTATTTGAATTGAAGTGCGCCAGCGGAATCTTCTGCCTTGTGGCCATTAACGTTCCGGTTACCTGCCCTGGCCTTTGACGTAAATTCAGGCAGTGTATTTTTCTCATCGTGTTGTCACTGTCTAGCACGGTGTGTAGTTTGACAGCTCAATGTATAATTGGTTCTGGGCGCCAATACGTTATACGTTGTTCCATTGAAATCCCTCTTGTATGCTGGTCGGGTGAAGCGGAAGTTATCTTGTCGGTGGGGCCGTTGATTGTCTGTTGGTTGGGTTGTCGTCGGATCGACAATAGTTGGGCCGACTGCCTGTCTCACCTAAGCGAGCGTTAGTGTTTGAATTCCAGGCCGACCATCGGGGCATCTGTGCGCCTTTGGGTGTACTGCCTTTTCTTGTTTGTTCTTGTTGTTTGTACTTGTATGGCTTCTAGCCGATTTTTTGATTAAGGTTGTTTTGCCCTTAAGGGGTCAGATGGTTTGGGCATTCAGCCTAATTTAAGAACTGTTTTATGTAAAGCCTTTGGCATTTTTTTAAAATTAATGTTATTGAGTCTTAAGTGTTGGGCCTTCAGCCGATTTTGAATTTAAATTGTTTGCTATAAAATTGTCAGATTCTTTGGGCCTTCAGCCTAATTAAGGAACTGTTTTAAGATAAGGCTTTGCCTTTTAAGAGGCACGAGATTCTACGGCGCATACAGCCGCTAATTAAGTTCCAAAACTAAAGCTGTGTTTCTTTTTTTTTTTTTTACAAAAATTCTTGGCTCTTGTAATGTTTGATCAAACAAAAGGTTGTATGTTCGAGTGCAATTGACAGCCCCTTATTTTGGCCCCTTTCCTCAGCTTAAACTATCTGTCCTGTCCTGTGGGTTTAGCAGGGCGTCTCACTCTTTAGTTAGGTCTAATTTGGATATGCCATATATACAGGGTGATTCAAAAAGAATACCACAACTTTGAAAATGTGTATTTAATGAAAGAAACATAATATAACCTTGTGTTATACATCATTACAAAGAGTATTTAAAAAGGTTTTTTTTTCACTCAAAAACAAGTTCAGAGATGTTCAATATGGCCCCCTCCAGACATTCGAGCAATATCAACCCGATACTCCAACTCGTTCCACACTTTCTGTAGCATATTACGTGTAACAGTTTGGATAGCTGCTGTTATTTCTCGTTTCAAATCATCAATGGTGGCTGGGAGAGGTGGCCGAAACACCATATCCTTAACATAACCCCATAAGAAAAAATCGCAGGGGGTAAGATCAGGGCTTCTTGGAGGCCAGTGATGAAGTGCTCTGTCACGGGCTGCCTGGCGGCCGATCCATCGCCTCGGGTAGTTGACGTTCAGGTTTCATAACTAACCTTTTTCGTAGGACTCTCCGTACAGTTGATTGTGGAATTTGCAACTCTCTGGTAGCTCTGCGAGTCGATTTTCCTGGGCTGCGAACAAATGCTTGCTGGATGCGTGCTACATTTTCATCACTCGTTCTCGGCCGTCCAGAACTTTTCCCTTTGCACAAACACCCATTCTCTCTAAACTGTTTATACCAACGTTTAATACACCACCTATCAGGAGGTTTAACACCATACTTCGTTCGAAATGCACGCTGAACAACTGTCGTCGATTCACTTCTGCCGTACTCAATAACACAAAAAGCTTTCTGTTGAGCGGTCGCCATCTTAGCATCAACTGACGCTGACCCCTAGTCAACAGCGCCTCAAGCGAACAAATGTACAACTAAATGAAACTTTATAGCTCCCTTAATTCGCCGACAGATAGTGCTTAGCTCTGCCTTTTGTCGTTGCAGAGTTTTAAATTCCTAAAGTTGTGGTATTCTTTTTGAATCACCCTGTATAATTAAGTAACATCTGTAACACAGATGGAGATTCATTGTCTGACGTCATTTGTAGAGCCGAGAGGTAAACAACTTACCTATTCATAATCGGGTGATCGACAGCGAATCTACACCGAACACCTCAGTAACAACCGAATCACGTGCAGATGTACATATTTTCTCTTTATCCACTGATCTTGGACGAGTTAGTTGACATGTGAAACCAAAAACGTAAAAAAATGAATAGTCTTAGTCGTTAGATATTTAGCTGCTTGTGATATGAACTCACTATTCACGAAATATCTACAAGGATGGCATTATATGCTGATCAGCCAGAAGATTATGGCCACTGACCTGCTATCGATATAAACCCGTCCAGGTGGTAGCAGCGTCACCTGCCCAGGAATGACTTCTAGTCTGACACAAGCACGGCGCGTGTAGTGTCAGTGAGCATGCTGTCCATGTGCAGAATGGGAAAAGCGCGCGATGTACACTATGCGATTTTTTTTTCAATTCTATTAACGTCATTTTATTCATAAGGAAGTACATGAAATGGCTATCAAGTTCGTATTTAACGGTGTAAATGCTTTATCATTCCAAGTTCACTGATTATCCAACATATTTCACACGTAAAAGCAGCCAGAATTCCAGCAAGTCCGTCCCGATTAATTTTTGCGATCTAACAGTCACTGACCCACCACTATTAGCGAGTTTAACTTTCGGTTGTTTCAATGGTCTTCTATGTCAGAAGTGCTCGCCAAAGTATTCCATCAAGAACACGGAATATGCAATGCGGAATTGTCTCTATGACCAAAAGATCACACGCTTATAAAACATGAATTAATTAGTTCCGAAACATCACACTTTCCTGAAAATGTTCATAACTGAAACAACTTTAGTCACGACATGTTCTATCTGAAATTATCTCACTAGGTCTTCATTTTACATACTATTTTCGTGGAGACATCTAGCATGGTGTTACTCGGAAACAGGTTACCGAGTGACTCTCTCGATGCTCCTCGATGCGATCAAAAGTATCCGGACACATGGCTGAAAATGACAAGTTCCTGGCGCCCCTCATCGGTAATGTTGGAATTCAATATGGTGTTGGCCCACCGTTAGCGTTGATGACAGCTTTCACTCTCGCACGCATAGTTCGATCAGGTGCTGGAAGGCTTCTTGGGGAATGGCAGCCCATTCTTCACGGAGTGCTGCACTGAGTAGAGGTATCGATGTCGGCCGGTGAAGCCTGGCACGAAGTCGACGTTCCAAAACATCCCAAAGGTTTTCTACAGGATTCAGGTCAGGCCTCTGTGCACGCCAGTCCATAACAGGGATGCTATTGTCACGTAACCACACCGCCACAGGCTGTGCGTTATGAACAGGTGCTCGATCATGTTGAAAGATGCAGTCGCAGTCATTTCAACAACAGCCAACTCGGGCAACTATAGAAGAGCTGAAATGTTCCTGCTGGATTTTTGACTCAGGTGACATCCGGTTACTGGTCCGCGTTCGAAATCACTGAGCCCGCGTGACTGACAAATTACGCTGTTGCCGCTTCTCTGCTGAGGCCACGATACTCTCCGCCTCCTATAATACTGTCGAGTCCACCTGCTGTGACAACTAGCGGCCAATTCAGTATTACAGGGTTATTGAATACTTTTGATCAGATAGTATGCAGTAAAACACTACGTTAAAAATATTTTGTTTGTGACAAGAAACAAATCGGCGAGTTCCGTCGCATGAGAAACTTGACGAGCAGCAGACGAAATGGTCCAAATACTGGCTAGAGTCTAATGTGGGTTAGTTGTTACCGAAGCGCTTACAGGTGCCACAGCCGAGTGGCGGCAGTGTTAAACTGTTAAGAGAGGGAGCCCACAAGCGAAAGGGAGCAGCTGACCGCTTGCAGCCAAAGTTTTTGGACGCAGTGGTATAGAACGCGTCATTTTGCCATTTCCAAACCCATGAAACACTTTGTAGGTATATTTATTTTATTTTATTTAACAGTAGTTGTTACAACAAGGCATTTTTTGTTAACAGCGTCTTGCTACCGATATTCCGCAGTTGGTTTGACATATATTATTTATTGTACAACGTATTTTGGCAATAAGCTACTACTGCTCTAAGCGTTCTTATCCAACTGGTCTACATATGTACTACACGACTGGGTCCAAATATGGGCTAGCCCATATTTACAATTTATTCCGCTACATCCGATGCAAAACGACTGATTTATGTTACCTGTTGTTCAGGATGCCAAGAAAAACGACAAAGTATATTTGAAAGACTAAAATAAAGTGCTGGAATAAAGAGGACCTGGAGAAAGCTGTTGTAGTTCCTCGAGAAGAGCGAATGGGGGTCCCGAAGGCAGCAAGGATGTTTAATATACTGCGTACCACACTCCAGAGCTTAAAAAAGCAAGTCATAACTCCTGCTGTAGCAGCTCGTGATGAACTAGGGAGAAAACCCCATTTAGGTGCCAGAGTAACAGCTACCTACTTACGATGGAACAAAAATTCCACGGATATACTAGAGCAGATAAGAGACGGATGGTATTTTAACTTTCGACGAGAAATGGTCTAAAAACTGCTTTCATGCCAAATGATGCTGCCAGAGCCTGGCTAGATCTTTTTCTGAATCGTCACAAAGACTGCTTACTATTTCGCAAAACCTTGTAAAATATCATTTGCAAGGACACTATGCTTCAACAAAGAAGACGTCAAAGTCCTCTTTCACCTTCTGGAAACATAACAAAACCGCAAATTCTCTGCAGAGAGAATATTAAATGATAATGAAACAGGTCTTTCGATTATCCAGAGCAAGATCCCGTATAAGGCAAGAAGCAAATAGCAGCTCCGATTTCTGCGGAGAGAGGTTCAAAGTGATGTATATTACATGCATGAGAGCACCTGGGCAATCTGTTCTGCCTATGGTCATTTAAACAAGACTCGCGTTCTAATGAAACCCCACATAAAAGAAATAGCTAAAATAGAAGACTAATCACAGAGACTTCCCATGGGGTCGCCAGTCAGTGGACTCGTAGCCAACATCTTCCTAACTCACATTGAAAACCCAATATTTGAAACAACAGTAACACCCAAACAATAAAGGACAGTATATTGGTATCGCTATGTAGATGACATTATATGTCTTTTAGATGAAACAGCCAGCTGCATCCAGTAACTCGATAACGATATAAATACAGTTCACCCAAAAATAAATTCACCATAGAAACAGAAAGTGACAAAATGTTAAATTTTCCTAGAGCTCACGATACACAGAGACAACTATTAATACCAATTCTCCATTTTCAGGAAAGCCATCACCACCAGCACAGCCATACACTAAAACTAGTCATACGATTGTGCACAAACTAACCGGTTTGCAGTATATGCCGCACAGACTGAACTCAATGAAGAGAACTACAAAAATGAATTACAGGCAATCAAACAAACAGCTCTAGAGAATGGATATGATACAAACATTATAGAGGAACGGAATGACAAAATTAAAACAAAAATAAAGGCGCAGCTAGAACACGAAAGAAATAACCCGTCAGCAACTTAAGGGCACACACAAATACACAGAAACAAGCACACGTGAAGAAGAAACACCCATAACAAGAAGCAAGTGGTACATTGTCAGTTGTAACAACGAAGCAAGAATAGGCAACATATTCAGAAGAAAGGGATAAAAATATCCTATAGGACAGACGACTAAATGGTTCAAATGGCTCTGAGCACTATGGAACTTAACATCGGAAGTCATCAGTCCCCTAGAACTTAGAACTACTTAAACCTAACTAAAGTAAGGACATCACACACATCCATGCCCGAGGCAGGATTCGAACCTACAACCGTAGCGGTCGCGCGGTTTCAGACTGAAGCGCCTAGAACCGCTCGGCCACATCTGCCGGCCAATACAGAGAAAACTAATAGCAACCAACACAAGAACAAACCCAACATATTTGGTATTTACCATCTGACATGCCAAGACTGCAAATCAATTTATGTAAAACAAAGAGAAACTTTAGTACCAGATACACATAACACAGAAGAGCATTAAAAAATAACAGCTGTCATTTTACATTTGCTGGACACCTTATGGACATGAAACACAGTCCAACAAACATCAACACTGACTTGAAAATTCTCAAATGCAGCTACAGCCCCCTCAAAAAAGTAGCAATTGAAGAAAACTGTCAAATAAAAAAAATAATTGAAGGAAAACGAGTAATAAATGAGTATGCAGTTCTCTGCACTGGAACTCCGTTCTCTGCCCTCAAAGAACTGTCAGGCGACACCAACCAATAAACATCGCAAACCCCCCTTCCAAATCCAAATCCAAACACAAACACACATACGTACACACACACACACACACACACACACACACACACGCACACGCTCACGCACACACAAATGACATAAAATCCGGGAAATACACAGCATTTGGTAACTAGGTATATGTATAAAATTTTGTCTGTTTTTCAGATATGTAAACACTGTCTTAAAAATTCAAATTTTTTACGTGAACAAGTAGTAAAAAGCAATCTTCGTTTTTTATAGAAAATAATAAAAAACCCACCGAGGGTGCTGAAACTTCAGTGACAATGTCTGGGGAATAAAAATAAAAATTGTTTTTTGCTCAAGACAGACCATCTGCAACAACAGATCTATTTATAAGTAAATAGGAACAGAACAGCTTCAACCTCAAGATGGTTGTTCTAATGAAAGATTCTCCTCCAGGTTCGATAGGTGGTGTTCACCGACCTAAATGGATGCAAAGCAATCTTTTAACAGAATGGCATGCTCATTTCAGTGCAAAAGTCGACCCGAAAGAAGACTCACCACTTACACTGATTTTAGATGGTAATTCTAGTCACATACGGAACACTGACATTACAGACATGACTAGAGCAAGCCAAGTGACGATCATCTCTCTTTCTCCTCATTCCATCCACAAGCTTCAGCCTTTGTATAAGACATTTATGGGCGCCCTGAAAGCTTATTATAGTGAGAAGGTTAGACAATGGATTGGAGCCTCACGTAGTCCTGAAATAATAGAGCTCTTCGGAAATACGAACGGATTCAAAGCAACTGGAATATTTCCTCTGAGCAAAGGCATCTTTTGCGATTCTGATTTTCTAGCTTCCGAAATTGAAGCAGAGAAGACATGCGGTTCTACGACATCAAAGACAGCAGACATCACTCCTAACTTTAACCCCTTGGCATCATGTTCGATTTCCACTCCCGCTTCTCCGCAGGCTCTTCCAGGAACGTTAAAGCAAGGGCACCCTTAGGGGATTGCTCCAGTTCCTGGCATCAGGAAATTAGCAACAAATCGTGGTCGTAAGCCTTCACATTCGTGTGTCGTTGCTGGGAAACCACATCGTCATGAACTGTCTGTATCTCTGAACAGTCTGCTGTCAAGAAGGGTAAGAGGAAATTATCTCATGACGGCAGCGGGAGATGTAAAGGGAAAACCAACATTCCAATAGCAAGCACACAGGCAAAGGGAAGGGATTCGAAAGTGAGACATCTACCGATTTCCGTCCCATTCAGATAATTTCTTCGTGGTGTATCTTTTTCCTTGCCTTAGGGTGTACTATGAAACCATTAATTTTGCTATTCTTTGTATTATGAATATTGGCCTGTAGCCTTCTGTATACATTCAGATCTGAAGATGAAAATTTACCTGGACATGTATCCTTCCTTGCGATCTTGGCAAATAAAAATTTTTCCTATAGAAATCTACAAAGCTATATTTAAAGATCCCACCTACACACTGACAGTGTCAGGAATTATAGTATAATTAAACTTGGGATGTGTTATTTATTAAAGTAATAAAACTCGAGCAAGTCTGCCATGCACAGGGAGGCGCGTGTGTCCATTTGTGTGACAGAGAAAAGCAGCAGCATACGAAGGGCTGTTAGTTAATTGGAAGATGTCAGGAATGAAGAAGCAGATTAACGACGTATTACTGATCAGTATTCACTTTTCAGAACAAATGACAGGGTCCTGAACCTGAGGGACAAATTGCTACTTTATGTTACCATACAGGCCTAAAGCGTCCCTATCACAGAGCAGTTGCGATGTAGGACGCAAAGTAATGTTGAGTGCGGAGTAGTGCAACATGTAAACGCTATGTTCACAAAATATGACTGGTGAGGGAAGCGCGGCCAGTGAAAGTAAAGGCTACGAGTGGGTGGCAATAGGCTCAACCAGTGAGTCTCCTACGCACTCTGCAGCAGCGGGGAACGCAACCGACAGCTTTAGCTCTGTCGATGGCTTCAATTTCACCACGTCCGCGACTTTTACAAAACATTTGGCAACGGCAGTAGACAAGCACCACAACAGCAGCGTTTTGATGAGCCTCTGTTATGAGTCTGACGATATCTCGGATCGGTGAGAGGTGTTACGGCGTTCCAAGGGTGTGATTGTTGGCTAGATTTAGGAGATTCACATAGTGTTGTAATCACCTTTTGTACTTTGTTCGGGAGGAAGAGGGGAAATAGGAAAGATTAAGTTTTAACACCCCGTCGATTATGAGATTAGAGAGAGATCAAAATCTGAACATGGTAATTATGGAGAAGGAAACTGGTCGTCGCATTTCAAAGGAAGTACTGAAATTCTAATGTGGCTGGAAGGGTTTCTGAATCGCATCTCTCACAAAAACGAGCTGTGAGTCGGGTGAGAACACGAAGAACGTGGCATGGAGAAGGGCGTTAAATACGTATCATGGTATTTCCCTTGAACACTTCAGGAATGAAGTACTTGAATCATAAAATCAGTGTCTAAACCACTGTAAGGGAACACTGCCAGTAGATCATAGTAGTTTCATGATGTAGGAGTAGTTTTATAGGAGCCTGCGCCTAAAGAGACGGCGGTAGCTCAATCTTGCCGGCGTAGATATCGTCCTAGTGAGCTCTTGTAGTTGCCGAGGCAGTAATAGGTGATCTCGGAGGCCAGGATCGGCGAGCACTCATCCCTGTGAAATCAGATGAGGAGTTGCCTGAAATACATTTAGTGGCTCCTAAAGTTGTAAGGCAAAGCAAAAGCTGAAATGCTCAACTCCGTTTTCAAATGTTCATTTACAAAGAAAAACTCAGGAGAATTGCTCCAATTTAATCCACGTACGACTGAAAAGATGAATGAAATGAGTATTCGTGTCAGTGGTGTTGAGAAACAGCCGTAATCGTTAAAAATGAACAAATCTCCAGGTCACGATGGAATCCCTATCAAATTCTATGCTGAAACACAAGTCACATCAGTCTACAAAAGGGGTAGTAGAAAACGACCATCCAGTGTCCTTGGCATCGATTTGTTGCATAATATTAGACCATATTCTGAACTCAAACATGATGAGGTATTTTGAGAAGAATAACCTCCTCAATGCCATCAGCATGGATTTCGAAAACGTCGATCATGTGAACCACAACTCACACTTTTGATGACATACTTTGGATCAAGGCAGTCAGGTCGATGCAGTATTTCTTGATTTCCGATAAGCATTTGACTGAGCACAACGTCTAAGCTTATTGTAAAAAATACGATCGTATGGGGTATCAAGTGAAATTTGTGATTGGCTTGAGGACTTTTTGGTAGGGAGGATGGAGAGTCATCGTCAGATGTAGAACTAATTTCAGATATTCCCCAGGGAAGTGTGTTGGGACCCTTGCTGTTCGTGTATCCTATGACTACAATAACAGTGTCACTATTGGAATCGGCCAACACATCCAAATACCTGGTGCAGCACTTTGTAGGGATATGAAATTGAGTGATCAAATAGGCTCAGTTTTGGGTAAAGCAGGTGATAGACTTTGGTTTATTGGTAGAATACTGAGGAAGTGCAATTACTCTACAAATGACATTGCTCAGAAATCATTCGTGCGACCTGTTCTAGAATACTGCTTAAGTGCGTGGGACCAGTACCAAATACGACTAACAGAGGATATTGAACGTAGACAGAGAAGTGCATCACGAATGGTTCAAATGGTTCTGAGCACTCTGAGACTTAACATCTGAGGTCATCAGTCCCCTAGAACTTAGAACTACTTAAACCTAACTAACCTAAGGACATCACACATCCATGCCCGAGGCAGGATTCGAACCTGCGACCGTAGCGGTTGCGCGGTTCCGGACTGAAGCGCCTAGAACCGCTCGGCCACAACAGCCGGCCACCACAAATGATCACAGGTTTGTTTGACCCGTGGCAGTGTCACAGAGGTGCTGAAAGAACTGAACTGGAGCATTCTTGCAGAGCATCCATGTAGATGTAGATGTACACTCCTGGAAATTGAAATAAGAACACCGTGAATTCATTGTCCCAGGAAGGGGAAACTTTATTGACACATTCCTGGGGTCAGATACATCACATGATCACACTGACAGAACCACAGGCACATAGACACAGGCAACAGAGCATGCACAATGTCGGCACTAGTACAGTGTATATCCACCTTTCGCAGCAATGCAGGCTGCTATTCTCCCATGGAGACGATCGTAGAGATGCTGGATGTAGTCCTGTGGAACGGCTTGCCATGCCATTTCCACCTGGCGCCTCAGTTGGACCAGCGTTCGTGCTGGACGTGCAGACCGCGTGAGACGACGCTTCATCCAGTCCCAAACATGCTCAATGGGGGACAGATCCGGAGATCTTGCTGGCCAGGGTAGTTGACTTACACCTTCTAGAGCACGTTGGGTGGCACGGGATACATGCGGACGTGCATTGTCCTGTTGGAACAGCAAGTTCCCTTGCCGGTCTAGGAATGGTAGAACGATGGGTTCGATGACGGTTGGGATGTACCGTGCACTATTCAGTGTCCCCTCGACGATCACCAGTGGTGTACGGCCAGTGTAGGAGATCGCTCCCCACACCATGATGCCGGGTGTTGGCCCTGTGTGCCTCGGTCGTATGCAGTTCTGATTGTGGCGCTCACCTGCACGGCGCCAAACACGCATACGACCATCATTGGCACCAAGGCAGAAGCGACTCTCATCGCTGAAGACGACACGTCTCCATTCGTCCCTCCATTCACGCCTGTCGCGACACCACTGGAGGCGGGCTGCACGATGTTGGGGCGTGAGCGGAAGACGGCCTAACGGTGTGCGGGACCGTAGCCCAGCTTCATGGAGACGGTTGCGAATGGTCCTCGCCGATACCCCAGGAGCAACAGTGTCCCTAATTTGCTGGGAAGTGGCGGTGCGGTCCCCTACGGCACTGCGTAGGATCCTACGGTCTTGGCGTGCATCCGTGCGTCGCTGCGGTCCGGTCCCAGGTCGACGGGCACGTGCACCTTCCGCCGACCACTGGCGACAACATCGATGTACTGTGGAGACCTCACGCCCCACGTGTTGAGCAATTCGGCGGTACGTCCACCCGGCCTCCCGCATGCCCACTATACGCCCTCGCTCAAAGTCCGTCAACTGCACATACGGTTCACGTCCACGCTGTCGCGGCATGCTACCAGTGTTAAAGACTGCGATGGAGCTCCGTATGCCACGGCAAACGGGCTGACACTGACGGCGGCGGTGCACAAATGCTGCGCAGCTAGCGCCATTCGACGGCCAACACCGCGGTTCCTGGTGTGTCCGCTGTGCCGTGCGTGTGATCATTGCTTGTACAGCCCTCTCGCAGTGTCCGGAGCAAGTATGGTGGGTCTGACACACCGGTGTCAATGTGTTCTTTTTTCCATTTCCAGGAGTGTAGATGTAAACTATCCTGAGAAAGTCTATTAACAAACTGGAAGTATGAACTGAAACGCCTTCAGTCATAAATTTAAGTGTTTTATTAAGTACACGATGCATTTTGATCAGGTGTAACTTGTCTCAACACTTGATTTATTTTTGCTCTTGAAAGAGGTGAAGTGAATATTCCTGTCAAGAAAAGGTTTGATGTTAGGTTACGAATTTCGTAAGTCAGGCGCGGAAATACGTGCGAAATAATGGAAAAAATGAACAGTATTATATGGCAAGTGTACACTGTCCACTTTTTCCGCTATCGCGCACACATATTCCGCGTGTGACTTACGAAATGAGATTATTTTCCTTTGCTGTGTGTGCCAGTGAGGTTACGCGTCGACAAAGACGCCTGTTCGAGAGGATAAATATGTTGTTGTGGATACATTTTGTGCGAAGCACGGTTAGTCATTTTGTTAGTGCATTTACTTTTGTTTTTGTTGATAATTTTGTTGTCTGGCGGCCAGAACACAGTAACAAGTATATCACAACTTAACACTTTCACAATCATGTACTTAGATCAATCCAAAGTGTCTTAAAAGCTAAGATAAGCTACACTCCTGGAAATTGAAATAAGAACACCGTGAATTCATTGTCCCAGGAAGGGGAAACTTTATTGACACATTCCTGGGGTCAGATACATCACATGATCACACTGACAGAACCACAGGCACATAGACACAGGCAACAGAGCATGCACAATGTCGGCACTAGTACAGTGTATATCCACCTTTCGCAGCAATGCAGGCTGCTATTCTCCCATGGAGACGATCGTAGAGATGCTGGATGTAGTCCTGTGGAACGGCTTGCCATGCCATTTCCACCTGGCGCCTCAGTTGGACCAGCGTTCGTGCTGGACGTGCAGACCGCGTGAGACGACGCTTCATCCAGTCCCAAACATGCTCAATGGGGGACAGATCCGGAGATCTTGCTGGCCAGGGTAGTTGACTTACACCTTCTAGAGCACGTTGGGTGGCACGGGATACATGCGGACGTGCATTGTCCTGTTGGAACAGCAAGTTCCCTTGCCGGTCTAGGAATGGTAGAACGATGGGTTCGATGACGGTTTGGATGTACCGTGCACTATTCAGTGTCCCCTCGACGATCACCAGTGGTGTACGGCCAGTGTAGGCACCATGATGCCGGGTGTTGGCCCTGTGTGCCTCGGTCGTATGCAGTCCTGATTGTGGCGCTCACCTGCACGGCGCCAAACACGCATACGACCATCATTGGCACCAAGGCAGAAGCGACTCTCATCGCTGAAGAAGACACGTCTCCATTCGTCCCTCCATTCACGCCTGTCGCGACACCACTGGAGGCGGGCTGCACGATGTTGGGGCGTGAGCGGAAGACGGCCTAACGGTGTGCGGGACCGTAGCCCAGCTTCATGGAGACGGTTGCGAATGGTCCTCGCCGATACCCCAGGAGCAACAGTGTCCCTAATTTGCTGGGAAGTGGCGGTGCGGTCCCCTACGGCACTGCGTAGGATCCTACGGTCTTGGCGTGCATCCGTGCGTCGCTGCGGTCCGGTCCCAGGTCGACGGGCACGTGCACCTTCCGCCGACCACTGGCGACCACATCGATGGACTGTGGAGACCTCACGCCCCACGTGTTGAACAATTCGGCAGTACGTCCACCCGGCCTCCCGCATGCCCACTATACGCCCTCGCTCAAAGTCCGTCAACTGCACATACGGTTCACGTCCACGCTGTCGCGGCATGCTACCAGTGTTAAAGACTGCGATGGAGCTCCGTATGCCACGGCAAACGGGCTGACACTGACGGCGGCGGTGCACAAATGCTGCGCAGCTAGCGCCATTCGACGGCAAACACCGCGGTTCCTGGTGTGTCCGCTGTGCCGTGCGTGTGATCATTGCTTGTACAGCCCTCTCGCAGTGTCCGGAGCAAGTATGGTGGGTCTGACACACCGGTGTCAATGTGTTCTTTTTTCCATTTCCAGGAGTGTAGTTTCTATAGTTAAAACAGTGGTACACAGTGAAGATGAAACATTTATATTTGGATGGATTTATGTCAGGGCAAGTATTAGGTGAGTAGTTGGCAAAGACAGTTTTTCACATTAGTCACAAGTGACTGTTGCAGTATATATTATTTCAGGAAAATATTACAATAAAGTCCATGCACTCAAATAACAGACATATATCGTACATCGATTTGAGATTATTATATCTTTTCAGGGGAATCTATCGTAAATAAACCTGTGTTTGTGTCATAGTACAGCCTCTTATGAAATACTTTTAAATGTCTAACAATGCTCCAGTTTCACTCCCAGTTTTTTAAATTATACCTTTTATCGTAGGTGTAGGAGAAAGTGTATCATGTCAACATTACTTCCAACTGGACGATATCAGCATCCCATATTCCTGAGGCAGTCTTCATAATACGTAACTGCAGACAAATGAACAACCGGCTCATACGTTCACAAACAAAAAAGAAAAAAATGGCATTACGTTGCCCCTGTGCTTGTGTATCCAGCTCACACAGCAGCTCTGATCTTCCTCCTTTCTTCCTCAGAGCAACACCGGATCTCAGATGGCACCTAGGGCGACTGACCTTTCCCGTGAAGAAAGTTCCATCAAGATCGAGAAAGCGTGGAGCGGGTACGTCCTCTGTGAAACTGGATTACCGCGAGGCGCTGGGACCGGCCATGTGTTGGCTAGGAGCCAAGTCAAGGAAACTGACGCCGCCCCCTCCTTGGGTTGCGCTGCTCACAGAGCTACAAAGCTGAGGAGGGCCTCTCCTAGATATTTTATCCATATCAACTGCCTGAAAACACTTCATTTCTGGCACTATCAAAGTTTTCTGTTTGTAGTAGTGCCGCATCTTCCTCATTAAATACTATGAAGTTGCCAGTGTCATCCGAGTTGTCACTCAGTTGGTAACACTCAAGTAATGCCATTATTCAGTACTTTAATGACAGAATAGCTATTTGCGGTATTCAGATATTTAGAAAGAAGGAAACTGTAAACGCACCTAATGATGGCTGCATTCTGCTGAAACGCGTCGTGCTAATCAAATATTAGTAACAAGTGACAGTTGCAGTATAATATATTACTTCATAAGTTGATAATCTTGCCTACTCTGTCAGATCCTTTGCTTTCATTGTCTTAGTAACGCACGCACTTTTCCATTTATTTCCCGTTTTCCACTTTGTTCAGCGGATTACGTGAATGTTAGTTGTCTCTTAATTTCTTCCGCTACTGCCTTACGTTAATTTCCGCAGTAAGTAATTTCTGTGTGCGCTTTCCGTCGAGCAACGTAGTACAGTTATCAGACGTTATCGACTTATCTTTTATAGGAATTTGTTTTGTGAAGTTGTCATATTACTGCAGGGCATTAATGTGTGAAACACATCTTTCACCAGTGAATGTCACTGTATAAATTTTTTTTAAGTTTCTGCTGCACAACGACTTTACTAACACGTTATTTATACACGACGAGTCCCGTTTCTGCCATTATGCCATTTTAGAGATTCTGCATTAGCAATCTTGCTGATTTTTTATTAAGTTATAGTGGTACGTGCTGGATGGCTTACGCCTATGTTTGTAATTATTTGCCTTACTTGTTAGATGTTACAATATAGCGTCATGGTGTGCTTTGCTGAAATTATTCTTAGTAATGTGCATATAGTGTTCAGTTTTGTATATGCACCTATGTTAGTTTGACACGAAACATTACTCCACTGACACATACAGTGTGAAGAATAAATGCCACACTTGAAGGTCGGTTCGTAATTCCTCATCCAGATCCAATACAAAACTTTATCAAGCAAAATTAGATCAGCTGCATTTTGAAAACACGTGTATGAAAACGAGGAGCTGGCAATACTGTCACATCGTGCAGCCCATCTGAATGTATAGCGGAAAGCGTATCTCCTCACACTACCTAAGGAGCCATCGTAGTTCACTGAATAAACTGCTGAAACATCAAACCCTCCACTCACCTTGTCGCTGTGGTTCGAATCATTGTCAGCTTCCTTTTTTTTTCTTTTAGGAGCCCGCTTCCTAGTTCTCGTCGTTTACAAACAGGACATCATTTTGTTACATGACATTAGCCTACTCATGACAGTTGAATCCATTTAACTGCATGCATGTGTCTACAAACGGCGCAGTGCGCAATCGTAACTTGTCCTGTTAAGTTCATGTAGGGCGGCTTCTCGATGGGGCACACAAACGATGAATACATCGATATGCTTTTGTTGCTGTGTGGATCTAATGATCACGCTGCTGCTATTGCTCGTGTGTATGCTTTACGGTACCCTCAAAGGCGCCATCCTTATAAGAATGTTTTTCGTCGCCTGTAGCAACGCCTTCGGGATACCGGCGATCTTCGTCCACAAGTAACAGACATAGGTGGTTCAAAGACTAGACGTACAGTACTCCACAGGCGAAGTACCTGCGATATTGCAAGGCGGTTCCGGATATCTCAAATACCGGTTGTTGAATTGTTTCACGATATAGGACTGCATCGATATCATCATACGTTACCTCAAAACCAGCTCCCAAAATACCGCATTCGACGAGTAAAGTTCTGTGAAAGGCTTTTGGCACCAAGCAGAAGATAACGAATATTTTACAAAAACGTGAAATGGACTGACGAATTTAGCTTCACTCGTGAAGGTATTTTCAACTTCCACAACAGCCATTATTGGTTGGGACACAACTCATGTGTCACCCATTAACGTGGCTTTTAGGCGTTGTTTGGCATAAATCTGTGGGCTGTAATCGTGGGAGGATTGCTTTTCAGCCCTTACCTACTGCTGATAAGCTCCCCTTATCTTAGGTGTTTTTTTTTTTTTTTTTTTTTTTTTTTTTTTTTTTTTTTCAGCACTTTGCCTGACGCATTAGAAAACATTCCACTTGGTGTTCGGCGACAGGTATGGTTTCAGCATAACGGTACGCCGCCACACTATGGAATGAATATGCGTAACTATTTACATGAAGCGTTTCCAGGGACGTTGATTGGTCGTGGAGGTCCAATGTTCTGGCCTCCAAGTTCCCTGAACGTTAATCTACAAGATTTTTATATTTTGGGGACATTTAAAGGAACAAGTTTATAGTACGATCTAATAGCTCACGTGCATACTACTTCGGCAATAGAGGATGCATATATGTTGTGGTATGTTGGGGTGGTCCAGCAGGGAGTGGAGCGTTTGTAACTGCAAGCTGATCGCTTTGAACATCTTCTCTTAAGTGAACATTGCTCGCACCCGTACGTACCGGCTCTGTGAAGAGAAGTCTGGGCGTCAAACGTACAGAATAGAATTATGGTGCATTACATAATGTGCAATCTAGTGTAGCCTATTTATTGTGTTTCTTGTATTTCGTCAGCTACACATGATGTTACTGCAGCCACCATAATTTTGTATTGGCTTTATTTGTCTCATGGACGAAATTAAGTGGTCTTTTTCTTCTGTAAGAAGTGCATGTTATGCCTTAAAATTTAAATCAAGGTAACAGTAATGTGAAGAAATACATAAGATACCGCATTATGGAGGTGTAAATTGGATGGAATTTGACGCTTCAACTGAAAAAAATGTTTGGCATAAATACGACTAAAGCGTTGGCGAGTGTGCATATCCGTTGCCCAGGGTCTTGCCTCGACTCATTGATCTACGAGTAATGGAACGGTTGAGGCAGAGCACAGAGTTCAAGCTACCTGTTCTTGGCCACGCTGCATGCAGTTAACAGCGTTGCCAGTCTTGTTATTTAGATCGTATTTCTGTTAAACCTATTGGCGGGACTAGGTTTTGCTAGACAAACCTCTGAATTGGGATGAGGAATCTAATGCCGACTTCCGAGTTGCGGGCTTTCAAAATAACTACGCATCCTCCGACTCAGAGTTCCAATATTTAAAGTTTTGGCTGGTTTCGTTGTCTAGGAGCTGGGATACGTAGCTGCCGCATTACAGGCCAAATACTGCTGAGTCTACAGTATACGATAAGAAAACACATAAATCGAATGATCAAAGGTTTCTATTGCAATTAAATAAAATCTGCAGGTACTATCTTAATGAATTTAAATGATGAGTACAATAGTAGAAGTACTTTTGAGAATGCAGTATATTTATGCAAAACACTTATTGGTGTCGATGGTCCTTCAATTAAATAAAATACAATTTGAATAACAGGGAAACAATAGATTCCTACTTCACGTAATTAGTTATGAAAAACATAGCTCGCGAGATATTCACTTCTGAACGCATACTACGACTTCACTGCAGAAGCCACGGAAATCACACAAGAGCACAGATCGGCACTCCTAAACACACTACTGGGCATTAAAATTGCTGCACCACGAAGATGACGTGCTACAGACGCGAAATTTAACCGACAGGAAGAAGACGCTGTGATATGCAAATGATTAGCTTTTCAGAGCATTCACACAAGGTAAGCGCCGGTGGCGACACCTACAACGTGCTGACATGAGGAAAGTTTCCAACCGATTTCTCACACAAAAAAATGGTTCAAATGGCTCTGAGCACTATGGGACTCAACTGCTGAGGTCATTAGTCCCCTAGAATTTAGAACTAGTTCAACCTAACTAACCTAAGGACATCACAAACATCCATGCCCGAGGCAGGATTCGAACCTGCGACCGTAGCGGTCTTGCGGTTCCAGACTGCAACGCCTTTAACCGCACGGTCACTTCGGCCGGCTTTCTCATACACAAACAGCAGCTGACCAGCGTTGCCTGGTGAAAAGTTGTAGTGATGCCTCGTGTAAGGAGGAGAAATGCATACCATCAGGTTTCCGACTTTGATAAAGGTCGGATTGTAGCCTATCGCGATTGCGATTTATCGTATCGCGACATTGCTTATCGCGTTGGTCGATGTCCAATGACTGTTAGCAGAATATGGAATCGGTGGGTTCAGGAGGGTAATACGGAACGCCGTGCTGGATCCCAACGGCCTCGTATCACTAGCAGTCGAGATGACAAGCATCTTATTCGCATGGCTGTAACGGATCGTGGAGCCACGTCTCGATCCCTGAGTCAACAGATGGGGACGTTTCAAGACAACAACCATCTGTACGAACAGTTCGACGACGTTTGCAGCAGCAGGGACTATCAGCTCGGAGACCATGGCTGCGGTTACCCTTGACGCTGCATCACAGACAGGAGCGCCTGCGATGGTGTACTCAACGACGAACCTGGGTGCACGAATGGGGAAACGTCATTTTTTTCGGATGAATCCAGGTTCGGTTTACAGCATCATGATGGTCGCATCCGTGTTTGGTGACATCGCGGTGAACGCACATTGGAAGCGTGCATTCGTCATCGCCATACTGGCGTATAACCCTGCGTGATGGTATGGGGTGCCATTGGTTACACGTCTCGGTCGCCTCTTGTTCGCATTGACGGCACTTTGAACAGTGGACGTTATATTTCAGATGTGTTACGACCCGTGGCTCTACCCCTCATTCGATCCCTGCGAAACCCTACATTTCAGCAGGATAGTGCACGACCGCATGTTGCAGGTCCTGTACGGGCCTTTCTGGATACAGAAAATGTTCGACTGCTGCCCTGGCCAATTGAAAACGTCTGGTCAATGGTGGCCGAGCAACTGGTTCGTCACAATACGCCAGTCACTACTCTTGATGAACTGTGGTATCGTGTTGAAGCTGCATGGGCAGCTGTAACTGTACACGCCATCCAAGCTCTGTTTGGCTCAATGCCCAGGCGTATCAATGCCGTTATTACGGCCAGAGGCGGTTGTTCTGGGTAATGATTTCTCAGGAACTATGCACCAAAATTGCGTGAAAATGTAATCACATGCCAGTTCTAGTATAATATATTTGTCCAATGAATACCCGTTTATCATCTGCATTTCTTCTTGGTGTAGCAATTTCAATGCTACAATGCCACCACGCGCAGACTGCTCCACTGTCCAAGTCCTCCCGCCGACTGTGCGTCCGTCGAGCTGTAC
Source organism: Schistocerca cancellata (assembly GCF_023864275.1). Taxonomy (NCBI): domain Eukaryota; kingdom Metazoa; phylum Arthropoda; class Insecta; order Orthoptera; family Acrididae; genus Schistocerca; species Schistocerca cancellata. Next base: position 471,983,188 of record NC_064627.1, read on the forward strand.
TGTCCGCGTCCAGTACTCACTCCTGTGTCCTGTGCCGTACTCCCAGCACCCTTCACCCGAACTCTCTTCCATCCAATCTCCCCATTCACGAGCGCTGTGATTGGCTAGAGTGTTCGTGCCTTGTCTTCATGCCAACGCACCCACACGAACATAATGAAACATATTCGAATTTAATTACATTTAAATAACTTGAAATTATATAGATATTCCTAGGGCTGGACCATAAACACTCTCTAACACACATTATTAGATAGATAAACAAATTAAATAAACATATATTAAAGGAATAGAACAAAAGGTAGGCCAGTAGCCTAATGGCTCTGTGCTTTCTATAACACAGTAAATATTCAACCAATTTCTTCATGAATAGTATGTATCGGACATAAACAAAGACATAGATGAATAAATATACTTATAAGCATGCTGCTACGGTTTTTTAGTGTAACTGTGGAGTACTTATGGCCTGAAGCGATCGATAGTAATCGGCCACTTTGACCTCCAATAACTCATGTACTATTCAAGTTAAATGCCTGTAATTTATACCAATTTAGGTTTACTCTAATAGCTTTCTAAAGACACGTCGATCGACGGAATCAGATGAAGCGTTTAAATTTTGGAAATTGGTTGCTGGGTGTTACTTGTCTAATTTACAGTGAGATACTAAACTTTAAACTAATAAAGATATTGCAAATCTGATTACACCATCAGAATCGTCGTGCAAAAAATAGTAATGTACATGTTTCTTTTTGAGATATCATGATTCATTTGGCTACTATTAATTTCTGCACGAACTGTGAAATGTCTGCCATTATGGTTTCACGAAGTTCGCCATCTTTGGCCCTCCCGGCGCACAGCGTCACCGAGGAATTCCCAGCCACGTGCTCGGTGGACCACGCGGTGGGGCTACCCCTCTCGTCCGGCTAAAGCCCGTCTCACACGGAGCAAGGTTCGGCGCAAGTTTGCGAGATGGCGTGTATGCCTGCCGGCTTGCAGGGAAAGGAGGCAGCTATCTTCCATGCCGAAGCTCTCCCACGGTGCAAGATCGGCTGCATGTTGTATCGAACGAAGATGGCTGCTTCAGGTACAGATGTTCAGAACAAACTGGCGTCATTAGCTGTTTTGGTGCTAAACAATGCAGAAATGCATGCTAATGAGAGAAGAAGAAAGAAAGAATAGACGAAAAACTGGATTAAGAGGAGAAACGCTGGAAAAGGTGTGCTCTCCATGCTTCATAAAGAGTTGAGGTTAATTCGCATAACACGTACTTTTGTTTGAAAAGTATCACCATTTCATTACTGTTTGATTTTATAAATATTCCGATAATGACTGTTATATACGACTTTATTTTATAGGATAGAAGATCGTACATCCTTTGCAAATTTTATACGAATGGATGTATTGGTATTTGCAACTCTTTCGAGTGCCTCTGCACGCAAGTGTTTATTATAATAGTTTGCGCTTTTCACGACATATAGACACTGTTGTTCCCTATAAGTACATATCAATGCTTCAATCGCTTGCTTGGACCACTGCGGTGCCATTATTTAAGAATTATAAGAACTTCGTACCGCACCTCACAACAGCAGAAAAGCGACTATCAACATAGGCTTCCCGCCCAAGCTTTCCGCGTCTGACGTCACAAACGAAACGCCTCACGATTGGCCAACGCAGGCAGCACGCACGGAACCTTGCAAGAAGAATAGCACCGGACCTATCCTGGAAATCTTACAAGGTTTCCAGCAAGGTAGCCCGCTAGCAGACGACGGAGCCCGCAAGGTAGCCGTCGCGCGAGCCAGCAAGGAAACTTACAGCGAATCTTGCTCCGTGTGAGACGGGCTTAACGTTCGGCACCGCGTGTTTGCTGCCGGGCCCTGGCTGGCCGAGCGGCTAGTGCGGCCACTGCTTCCTCCGAACTTAGAATATTTCCAGGGCGCAACAACTCGCCCGTTACCCCACAGAGTGCAGCAGTTTTTTCTTCGCCATGTATACAGGGTGTCGGTTGTAGCTTGAGACAACAAAATATCTCGAAAACGTCACATAGAACGAAAAAATGTTCTAACCACGCCTCCTGCTTGTCGGATCAACTTTGCAATTTCAACTGGGAACCCCTCAGTTCCACTGCGATTCAGATTCTACGCCAAAGATACGTACGGTCTACTCAAAGCATTGGTAGACAGCGCTGTAATCGACAAACATCAAATGTGCCTGTTTTTTCCATTAAGGATTGATTCTACATTTCATTCACGATGTAAATGCAAACCTTTGTTTTCTAACAGTCGATATTTATGTTCGAAAGTTACTTAAGTGTTTCGATTTGATTGCTTAGTACAATATGGTGAATCGTTTCAGTTTCAGATTATAAACTACGTTTAGCGTGATCCAGGAACAACCGTGTGGACGTAATAGTTTCCTATTTCCATCGGGATGCTTGATGTCGGTGAGTCCTCTTACCTCTCACCATTGAGATGCTTGATTCAATTGGCTCTGAGCACTATGGGACTTAACATCTGAGGTCATCAGTCCCCTAGAACTTAGAACTACTTAAACCTAGCTAACCTAAGGACATCACGCACATCTGTGTCCGAGGCAGGATTCGAACCTGCCACCGTAGCAGTCACACGGTTCCAGACTGAAGCGCCTAGAACAGCTCTACCACTCTGGCCGGCTGGGATGCTTGATTTCAGTGATTATCCATGGCAATTGCTCCTGTCACTATCAGTTCATGGACAAAGTAATTTATTGCGATGGCTGTGGTTTGTATTCTGACAGTTGCCGTTCAGCGACCAGCGCGAGAGTTACAGTGGCTGGAAATCATTCACCCTGTGGGGGGGTTCGAAGGTGGTCATCGAAATCAAGTAGTACTGTGGTTTGGGGACACACCTAATCAACACCGTAGGATACAGAAAACTACGTTATCATACAAGTAGCTTATTTGCCGAAATTGTTGACGTTTAACAATATTATTTGTACTGAATAATCACATTTGCAACACTCGAGTAACGTTGAACATCGGTATCAATCGTTAGAACGAAAAGATTTACATTTACATCGTAGATGAAAAGTAGAATCAAATGCCTCGGTTCTTAATTGCACAAATATGTGCACTTGCTATTTGTCGATTACAGCGCTATCTGCCGATAATGGGAAACAATGGTTTGAGTAAACCGCGAGTATTTTTTGGTGTAGGATATGAATATGCGAAAGAAAGGAAGGAAATACACGTGCGAGGGGTGATTAGGATGTGGCCAGTTGTAGCACAGACAGATGTCCCCTTTACTAACATTAACTTTCCACCTAGAACACTTTTTCGAACGATGCTGCGTTTTCGAGTTATTTAGTTGTCTTAAGTTAAAATAAACACACCGTGGGCAGATTGTACAAAGCATTTGACCTTTGATTGACACAGAAAATGGTCTCAGACCAAGCTTAGCTCTGAAGTCTGCATTGTATAAACGTTAATTCCACATTATATTTGTGAAGTATGATCAACTTTGACTGTCAGAAATTTGCAGATCAGAGTAAGGTTCAGATGTAATCGTCAGTTTACAATGTAGTTACATTACAAAGCAAAGCTTTTGTTTTGAGCAAATGCAAATTGAAACAATAAAGAAGTTGTAATTAACACATAACTATGGAACTACGCCACTCTCACACCGCTGAAGCTCAAAATATTTTTATTTCTATCTATAAAGTTAGGTTAAGCAACTTATCAGCTATGTACATAATAAGTGCAGATAATAATTTACCTCATAACAATTCATGGAGACGTCTTGCAATTTATGTGATTAATTTCAATGCATTTTATAGACACTCTGCAGCAAAGTAAGAAAGGAAAATTCGAAGTATTTGCTGTGAACTATTATGTATATTGATACTGACAACAGCCAATAATAATAGAGCGTTCCTTATAGTAGTAGGACTACGTTCGTATGGTCCCACTCTGCATTGTTGCCAAATATATTCAAGATAGCGGATCCAAGGTGGCAGCGATAGATATGGCAATGTCGCAATGAGGTCATGGCGGGAAGTTCAAATTTTGACTGTAAAATAGGTCAGTTGGGCTACCTTCACTAACCTAACCCCCTCACTTCCACTCTCCACCTGCCCCCCTCCACAAGAAAATGGTGGGAAGTTCAAATTTTGGTGGGTAGCAAAAGGGCACTTGGGCTATCTCGACTAACCTAAGAAAATGGCGGGTAAAAAGGTCACTTGGGCTACCTCCATTAACCTAAGTCATCTGACTGCACTTCTTCCTTGGAATTGGTGGGAAAGGGACTCAGCCTCTGCTGGGCTTCTGGATAAGATTGATGTAAGTCTTTATTTTGCAGGCAGTCTTTATTTAAGATGAAATAAATCTCGGGTGAACAACCTGGTATGAGTGTGTATAGGACACAATATTTCGGCAATCGACCATGTTGCCATCATCAGGTGCGCTGATGTACTGACCGGCGGTGGGCCGGCGCCATGTATATATAGGACAATCCCCCTCCCGCTCCTCCGTCAGGCGCTTCCTATGAGTCAGTGCGGTCCGTGCCCCAAGAGCGGTCCAGGTGCAGCGACTGTTCTCCCGTCGTCTGGGCGCTGCGACCTAGATCTTCTCGTTCAGGAGGGTCTGCTTGCACTACTCTCGTTATTCTTCCCTCCTCCCCCAAAGTCGGTACATTCTGGGAAATATCCTTTTTCTTCTTAATCCGGGTGATCGCGGGTTCCCACGCCTTGCTAAGGATGTAACCGCTGTCACGATTTAGTGCAGTGTGTTTGCTCTGTTTTCTGTATGTGCATGTGTCGCAGACAGCTCCCAGGACCTGTAGTAGACCTGAGTTAGCATTTGAGTGTGGCTTCACCGCATGTTATATCTGGAGCGATGTTGGGATGCAGATCCACAATAAGCCACATCCGGAATAGGGTTTGAAAGTGGATCTGCCACGCAGAATGTACAGTGCAATGTTGGGATGCAGATCATCAATATACCACAACCGAGTTAGTGTTCAAGTGCGGATCTACAGAGCACAATATATCCAGAGCGATGTTCAGAGGTGGATCCACCACACGTCACATCTGGGATAGGATTCACAGGTGGACCAACCACATATTATGTCTGAAGATGTGTTCTATGTTCAAAATGGAGTCCACCAACAGGAGGACCGTGTCATGCAAACCTGCAAGAACAATGTTTGTCATGCACTGGAAATATATTTCTTGCATTGGAATATTAACAGTGCTGCATTCTCCATGATTGATAGGTTGGAAACTCAAGAGATCTAACATTATATTCTGTTTTAAGTGCAGAACCGTGTAGCCTCAGGAGTGTATGTGTTTATGTTCTTTCTTACCAGTTCTCTCCTGGTACTGATCCCAGCCACAAGAACAGTACTTTAAAATCGATAGCATAGATGATTTACATAAAAAACTTCGAACTCCATCCATCTGGAGCTTCATTATGGATAAAAACCACCCGTTTCTTGATCTTCTTAACTGTCTGGTATTTCAACACAACACTAGATCTTTTACTATACACCGATAAGGGGTGCTAACCTCTTCGACATGGGTGCGTCTGGAGAAATCTTGTGCACTTGGATGGGCGAGGACTCAGCAAGCTCCATTCATTTACAAGACACAGAATGTGTCAGTCTACTTCTGGTCAGCTGCAGATTACATTGGTAATGGTGATGAAGGGGGATTGCTCAAAGATAGTGCAAGGGAGGCATCATTGGTCAGTGTTGAATTTACTGTAAAATTGCTAAAATTGTTTGCACTATCAACTGTGTTGCTTATTTCTATCCCATCCGTCCACTGGTACACTATTGGTTACCACACAATGATTGACTGACATCGCTTGTTTGAGATGGAGAAAGAGTTTTGGTGGAGGGGTGACACCCTCTAAGGATGGCTAGTACTGAATCAGTGATCGCGTACATGACTGCAATGTGAGGAATCAGTTGAAACAGAACGCAGAGCCATCAGATATTCCATCACTCTGACGGGTGAGTTTAAATGTAGAGGTCGTCAAACACCTGCAGACGGCAGTTGGGGAACGCTCCACAACGCCACCAAACCCTTGCCGTTTCCTTATGTTATAACTGTCTTTTATTTAAAATCATCCAGTGTGTGTGGTGTGTTACGGTAGCAGCAGTAACAACACGATTTACACCATGCGACGTCTAGTTTTCTGTGAGAAGCAATGGATCAGAAAGTGTTAATGTCAGTTTAGAACCTGACACAGACCTATAAGTCGTGGTGGAAAAAACAAAATGTACATTAGTGTACAAAGTGAGTTAGAGCAGTAAAAAACGTTTCACACAACAACACAGTGTCACAGGGAGAATCTCCTGTGTCTTATACTACAGTTTGTGGGATACGGTCATCCTCCTACACTACAGGCGATGCAACTTAACACTGGTCTGTGCAATGGATCAATACCTGTATATTTAATAGGATCGTCACATGTGCTCAATGCCAGCATGCAGACGGTATTTGTTTTTGATATATGGGAGGAGAGAGATGCGCTAAAAATCTTATAGAGTTCTCTGTCAGATGAAGTTAGTGGAGCTTTTATAGTTAGTAATTTTTCTCTGTTGGATGGTACAGAATAACGATAATAGCGTGGTCCCTGAGGGACGTGGATCTGCTACGAACTGCAGTACCTCTATGTAGTTTGGGGATGCACCACAATGCAGTAGCAAAATCCTGCTCCTTCACCCAGTTCCCATACTGTCTTCTTTACTACCTCATATTGCAGGAGCAGGTTTTATTTGGTGCTCGCCTTACACATCGTCCATTGTTGGCAGAGCTATGACAACATGTTCCCATTTCCACCTAATGGTCAAAACACGGTCCTGTGACACTAACTCAGGTCACTCTGTTTCTACATGGGCTGCAGAAGGTGGTTGATATAGTTCTCTCTGACTTCTTCTCAGTTCTGACTTGAATTGGAACGATCACATGTGCAAGCTGCAGGAATGGCAGCAGTTGCACGAGTTATAGGAACTGCCTAAAACGCCACATTGGAATTTTATTGTAACAGACACAGTCAAAAAGCTGACTTGTTTCAAGATATGAGAGTGTCAGAAATATGTTTCACTAGTGGCAGCAATCATGAAAGGAGTTATGCATTGGATACAACGCAGCTATGTGGTTGAATGGAAAGACTTAATTCCAAATCACAGACATCATTTCTACCAGAAAGCGTAGCACTAGAGATCTCAAAAGCTAGTGTACATTTTTTATGACCTCAATCAGCACACCATCATCTACTGTTTGTGATCTTCCAATCAACCATCACCTGTAACACAGTGGATATATCACTGAACTGAAACGTCCCCTTAGAACAATTTATACACGACTGTGCTGATAAACCTCTTACACTATTTGCTTTTCAAACAGCTGAGCAAAACTGAACGTACTCAAACATTCACTAAAGTGACACACAATATTTTTTAGCGCAACGCAATCTGACTATCAAAGATCCCTGCAAAAGAATGGCCCTGAGTAACATTAAACTATACCTTTCACAAATCACTTACCTCACAAAAATCTTCGTTACTGGAACTATTGCAATACAGCGAGCGCCACTACTGCCAGCTAAATAAAAGATTCGAACTACTGAAGGCACTAACTACTGATAGGGATAGTTAGCAAATGAAAGATATTAATAGAGAACAAACAATGTATTTACCTTAATAGTCATAATATATGTAATTTCAAAACTCTGCCATCTCTCTCCTCACATCCACCACTGCTGGCGGCTCACCTCTAACTGCGCAATGCTACGCGCTGTTCACATCCAGCTGCCGCTGCCCAACACTACAATGGCAGACAACAATGCAAACTAGCGACAGACTGCACACAGCACAGCCAGTGATTTTCGTACAGAGCGCTACGTAACGTTGCCAATAAGAAAACATAAACAGCCTACTTACATAAAGAAAACATAAACAGCCTACTTACATAGCCCCCACGCTCCCCACAAAAAAATTTTACAAATTTTTTTGGCCAGTGGCCAATAATGATTTGATAAAATTTTTCATAATTACAATAACAAAGATATCAAATGCACACACTTATTAATACAATGGTGGTCAAAAGCTAAAATTTTCTCACAGTCCATAAAGACAGTCCTGATCATTCATCACAGTAAAACTGCCGTTTCTTTTATCAAAGTCTGAGCAGTAAAAGACAATGCACACGGAAGTCGACGTATTCAAGAAGATTGGTAGGTAGGTCATCACAGAGTAGACCCACTGTAGTCCTGGTAGAGATTGTGGTATTGGTGGGCCACCAGAGGTGCAGACCCACTGCAGTCCTTGTAGAAATAATATCCACCACTGCTGGCGGCTCACCTCTAACTGCGCAATGCTACGCGCTGTTCACATCCAGCTGCCGCTGCCCAACACTACAATGGCAGACAACAATGCAAACTAGCGACAGACTGCACACAGCACAGCCAGTGATTTTCGTACAGAGCGCTACGTAACGTTGCCAATAAGAAAACATAAACAGCCTACTTACATAAAGAAAACATAAACAGCCTACTTACAGAACCTCTGGCGTGGCATCAAGACAGAATGCATTACAAATACTGGAGAAATATCTAGTGGCAGCATGAGGGAGTTGCAGATACCGCTTTCATACCATATTCCTTAGCCGAATCACTTTCTAAATTGCATAATTTTATTACGAGGTTGCCCCGTCGGCGATGTGTAACTGCACTGTTGGTCTGATAATATACACTGCGGCGATCACCGTCTATATTCGGTGTCGTGGTATTTGTCTGGAAAAACCACTTCATACAGAGGTAATGCCATACCTCGATTTATAAAGCCAGTATAGCTTTTAACATGGATACTTGTTTGCTCATGTAGAATCAAGACCACTTGTGACAGTAACATACAGTAGTTGTTGCGATCGTGTTTTTTAATATCTGGCGGTTTGTAAGACATTCACTCCTCTCTTTGTAAGATTTGTAAGGTGCAGTGGTACCACTCACAGGAGAAACCTTATGAGACATGTCCACCCATCGCTGATTTTCGGTCAGTACCATTTCGTATCGCTGGCAATCAGTTATTGGCGAAGTATTATACTTAGTAGTAGGGGATGTGTGATAGGTTCGCCTTGAGCATCAGGCTTATAAAATATGTGTGTCTGTATTCCGAGATGTGCAAAGGAAATGACTATGTCCAGTCACGAGGAAGGTATAGATTTGACGTGGAATACTGTGATAGCAAAGGGAAAAGTATGTCAAGTCATAAGAATAGTACAGATATCTCTATTTCCAGAGTCACTGCTGTCAGCCGGGGGTATTTCCGACATTTTGCTCATTGTCGAATGTCGTCCAGTTGAGACGCAATCGTAATATTTAATTGTAAGTATAGCGATCAGATATGTACGTGGCTGGTTTCCTAGGATGATTCTGACTAGGGGTGCGTGGTGCGTGGCGGCGGTGGGCTGTGGCGGGAATGGTTATGTTTCCTGCTAACCTCAGGAGCCTGTAACGCCGGAAATGCATATCCTCCTATTTCCATCTATTGTACTATAAGTCTTTTTCCTTGTTTTGTTACCTCAAGATATGACATTTCTGTGTCTTTACATATTGTAATTGTTTTACTATTTGTATATATATATTTATGCATTTATGTCGATGTATAATTGGTTTGTTTCGTAAATATTATTTGTATTTTTACGCTGGGTCTTGCCTAGGGAAAACTGCTATCGAACGATTACATCGATAGGTCGTGTGAAGAATCAAAGTGTGTAGGATCTTTGGTAGTGTTAACTCGGCCGCGTGGAGCGCGGGCTGAGCAAGGGGAGTCTGGCTGGAGTAGCGAGTGGAGCAGGTGTGTTGTGTGACGCTCCCGCGAGTTGCCGCGCTTTCGGGGTTTGGCAACATGTAATTGCGCTCGACTTGCGATGATAGTTTCTGACATGGTGTCGCGGACGGGAAGCATTAGCTGGCGCACATCAAGAGCCCGTTTCGCCTGGTGCCCGTGTCGAGAAGAAGGCGCGCCAACATCCAGCTTCTGCAACAGCGACGGCCGACAATGAGTGCCTGTCGCCACCTCCTCGATCGACGGCTTCAAACCTTCAATCAACCAACAAGGAAGACTGGAAGCACGTAAAGTTTTAGAACTGTATGGCAGACCTCAGCTTTTAAAACTGTTCAAATCACTAAATTACAGCAACATAGCATGAACCTTTGTTGCTCATTGTCCCAATTGCATTACCAAGCAGGGTCCCTTCCTTTTCCGGAATGAACCCGAGTGTCGTTGAAATTAAAACGCCAGCATTAAAGTAATATCATTCGATTTCACTGCTTTGATTTCAAAGTTCAGTTAAGGTATTCATAGCTGGCTACAATATTTAGATTTCAAAAGCACAAATTAAGAGTGTGAGTTTTGTTAGCATATTTTAGCTTACCTGTGACTGCAGCTCAGCTTGGTACGTACTAAATTTTACTATTGTTAATTGTTCAGAATCATTTAAATCAAGTTCAAAGTTAAATCTCTTATTTCTAAATTGCGTAGATTCAAGTAGCTTTTGAAATGATTGTTGAGGTAGTCCAAGACTAACTGTATTTTACTGAATTTCGATGTGCTACAGAAAGAAAGCTCACTATTAACTTCAGTCACTAAATTAACTTTCGATTTTCCTGTTTTATTAATTCTTTTGCTAAATTAAGTCAGAGTGTAGCGAAATTTATTACTTCTGACAAACTTTCAGTTTTCACACTGCACGTGTCAACCTTCAGTTGCCACGCTTCTAGTGCTAATTATATGTGTAATAATCTTTCTTTTTTAGTTACTATAGTAATTGTCCTTAGGACTGGCGACCGTAATTTCCCCCAAATCTCAAATATCTAATTACCGCTAGTTAATTGTTAACGTAACGGCCGCACATTTACTTTCTTTATTAACTTAACCCCTTTTCAAAATTAATGTCCACCAGTTTCATTAGCATTTTTCCTTTCATTTAGATGTAACCCTTTCCTCCCTCTTTACCGACAAATTAACTTTGGTGACGATTGCTTTTCCCAAATTTCCATTAGGTACACGCGGTTTAATTTTTCACTGTCATTAAGGTCGATAAGAGGGGGAGGTTACAAGCCGTCCAAATGAAAAGGCCTCTTGGGATGCAGGACTGTAGCTGACTTAACCGTGTCGTCCTCTAGATGGCCGCAGTGCTAACTTATACTTAGTATGTGTTTGACAGTCGTCGTGATCGCATAAAAATTTGAGAAGATCCAATATGGACGTGTGTTTGCGCTTTACCGTTATTCGCTCCCATGTAAATTGCCCGGTTAACTGCTTCTGCACATTTGCCATCTTTACTTGCTTGAGAGAACATCGACTGCGGTGTGCGTATCTAGCAGGTGAAAGATAGGTGGAAGACACGTTTGCTGGTTCTCTAGACATGAGAAACATAGTAGTTGGCTTTGTAAATTATAAGGATTATTTGGAGTCTGTTATATCACCGATATCAGCATTCGCGAGTGGAAATATCAGTTTCCTCTAATCTTTTTCGAGGTTTCACGTAAAGATCTTCACAGACGAGATCAGTTTCTAGTTACTCAGTGGTTTACTGCACGCTCCTCCTCGCTGAAGTTTCGAGTTTGTAGAGAAATAATGTCTGGTCTATATCTTCGAAATTGCTATGTTCTTGATATCGAGAAGTATCACAAAAATGGTATGACATTCTGACAAAACAAGTGAAATTACATATGTTCTTGTAATCCCAGAGTCTGGAGATGGGTGTAGAAAGCAAGCAAGCAGGTCGGGGCCAGAAACAGTTACGCGTTTGTGCCAAGGGAAACCGATCCTGACTTTGTACAACAAGTCAGAGAGTAACTTCGGTCCACTGAGGGACCTCTGGTCACGTGTCGGGGGTGGATGACTTGTGACTCTCTCAATTTTGATCTTTATCTTAATTGTGAAAATGCTTTTGTTGCTTGGTATGTTCTACATAATGTGATTCAACTTAATCAATACAATGCTTATTCAATTCTCAACGTATTCAAATTGTACTTCCACAATAACACCAATATTACTAACTTAGAAAGTCTGTTACATTTTCACGACTGTACCGCAGAACCGATTCCAGTGAAATCTGGTGTGGAGGTAGCTGGAACCTCGTACAAGATCATAGGATACTTTAGAAAGTTGTATATTTTTGAGTATTGTTAACATTTTTAAATACACTGATCAGCCAGAACATCGATATACTGTCTATATAAACAGTCTAGGCGATATCAGTGTCACTGGGCGAGGAATGACTGCTAATCAGACACACACACACGGTGCATGTAGCATCAGGGAGCGTGGTGTCTCTGTGTAGAATGAGGAAGGTGCGCGATCTATCTGAGTTTGACCAAGAGGAGATTGTGATGGCCCGGATCCTCGGCACGAGCATTTCGGAAACCGTACGACTTTTCCAATGCTCGAGGAGTTCTGTGGTGAGTGTCTTCAAAACGTGGCGAAACCAAGGTGAAACCACGTTCAGGCGTCTTGGAATTGGGCGGCCTCCCTTTGCTACAGATGTCGGACGTTATAGGTTGGGCAGTCTGGTAAAACAGGACAGGTAAAGAACTGTGACGGAACTAACATCAGATTTTAATGTTGGGCGGAATACAACTGTGTCTGAACACACAGTGCACCGACAACTCCTAACGGCGGGCCTCCCCTGGCGACGACCCATGCATGTGCCAATGTTAACACCACGACATCGGCAAGTCCAAATGAAATGGGCACGCGACCATCGGCACTGGACATATGCGCTACAGGGTCTGATGAATTCCGATACCTTCTTCATCGTGCCGATGGGAGGGCACAAAATCGTCGTCTTTCCAGGGGAAGAAGTACTTCACACATGTACTGTGGGACAGAGACAAGCTGACAGCGGCTCCATTGTGCTCTGGGGAGCATTCATCTGGGCATCTCTGCGTCCAGAGGACCTTGTACAAGGCACCATGATGGCCAAGAAGTATCGTACACTGATTGCAGATCACGTACACCCCTTCATGACGATCATGTTTCGTGACGGCAGTGACTTTTTTCAGCGAGATAATGCGCCATGACACTTGGCCAGGAGTGGTTCGAGGAACTCGGTGGCCAGTTCCAATTGATATGCTCCCCCCCTCCCCAACTACACTCCTGGAAATTGAAATAAGAACACCGTGAATTCATTGTCCCAGGAAGGGGAAACTTTATTGACACATTCCTGGGGTCAGATACATCACATGATCACACTGACAGAACCACAGGCACATAGACACAGGCAACAGAGCATGCACAATGTCGGCACTAGTACAGTGTATATCCACCTTTCGCAGCAATGCAGGCTGCTATTCTCCCATGGAGACGATCGTAGAGATGCTGGATGTAGTCCTGTGGAACGGCTTGCCATGCCATTTCCACCTGGCGCCTCAGTTGGACCAGCGTTCGTGCTGGACGTGCAGACCGCGTGAGACGCCGCTTCATCCAGTCCCAAACATGCTCAATGGGGGACAGATCCGGAGATCTTGCTGGCCAGGGTAGTTGACTTACACCTTCTAGAGCACGTTGGATGGCACGGGATACATGCGGACGTGCATTGTCCTGTTGGAACAGCAAGTTCCCTTGCCGGTCTAGGAATGGTAGAACGATGGGTTCGATGACGGTTTGGATGTACCGTGCACTATTCAGTGTCCCCTCGACGATCACCAGTGGTGTACGGCCAGTGTAGGAGATCGCTCCCCACACCATGATGCCGGGTGTTGGCCCTGTGTGCCTCGGTCGTATGCAGTCCTGATTGTGGCGCTCACCTGCACGGCGCCAAACACGCATACGACCATCATTGGCACCAAGGCAGAAGCGACTCTCATCGCTGAAGACGACACGTCTCCATTCGTCCCTCCATTCACGCCTGTCGCGACACCACTGGAGGCGGGCTGCACGATGTTGGGGCGTGAGCGGAAGACGGCCTAACGGTGTGCGGGACCGTAGCCCAGCTTCATGGAGACGGTTGCGAATGGTCCTCGCCGATACCCCAGGAGCAACAGTGTCCCTAATTTGCTGGGGAGTGGCGGTGCGGTCCCCTACGGCACTGCATAGGATCCTACGGTCTTGGCGTGCATCCGTGCGTCGCTGCGGTCCGGTCCCAGGTCGACGGGCACGTGCACCTTCCGCCGACCACTGGCGACAACATCGATGTACTGTGGAGACCTCACGCCCCACGTGTTGAGCAATTCGGCGGTACGTCCACCCGGCCTCGCGCATGCCCACTATACGCCCTCGCTCAAAGTCCGTCAACTGCACATACGGTTCACGTCCACGCTGTCGCGGCATGCTACCAGTGTTAAAGACTGCAATGGAGCTCCGTATGCCACGGCAAACTGGCTGACACTGACGGCGGCGGTGCACAAATGCTGCGCAGCTAGCGCCATTCGACGGCCAACACCGCGGTTCCTGGTGTGTCCGCTGTGCCGTGCGTGTGATCATTGCTTGTACAGCCCTCTCGCAGTGTCCGGAGCAAGTATGGTGGGCCTGACACACCAGTGTCAATGTGTTCTTTTTTCCATTTCCAGGAGTGTAGTCATATCTGAACCCGATGTGATTGAACGTAGCGTTAGAGCTCATCGATCCCCTCCTGGGAATTTACGGGAACTGGGTCACTTGCATGTATATATGTGGTGCTAACTACCTCCAGCGACATACCAAGGTCTCACAGATTTCACTCCACGACGTGTCGCCTCTGTGGGGGACATGCCGGCTATTAGGTAAGTGGTAATAATGTTGTGGGTGATCAGTGTATGGGATACGTGAGTGGGATGCAGATGACGCTGGCACTATGGTCGGTGACTCTTAGTGTTTATGGATTGTTCCGTGGCAATGCAACATGACGTTGAGCTGCAGGCTGGAGAGTTTTTGTGCAGGTACAACAATAAGATCCGACGGTAATCCCGAGAACCATATTTAAAACTATTACGATAAGCCTCGCAAACGTAAGTCTGATTTAGCGCATACTGGTTCTTAGAGGGCTCGAGCTGCGAAAGTTACTCGAATCCTACAGAATTCGGAACAGTTTCAGACCCACCGGAACTTGGAGGCAGAACGTCATGCAGCCGTGATAGCTACAGAAACAGTCATATGCCGTCTCATTTTATACGCGGGGCATCGCGCGTCGCTTCCGACATACTTGAAGACTCACAACAAACGGCGTTATTTAAAAGCTATACAACAAACACAGAGGCGTCGTATCTTCTCACGTGGAAAGTGGGGGCTTCTGATGAGGCTAATCTATTAACTGGCTACGTTAATCATAAGTTAGTCATATTTGGGGGATGGATCAAAAATGTAGGCACTATAATACGTTAAAATGGATTAAGAAACTGTTGATGTGTGTCACTCCGGTGGCAAAATCTCACATACAGTACTAGAGCAGCCATAGAGACCCATAATGAATCGAGGCATTTTTTAGATACCGTTGGAAAATGTTATACATGCTTTCCGATTCGACATACAGCAAAATAAGAGAAGCACATTCGTTATGTACCTACGTACGGGTTCTACATATATTTTTTATAGATACATCTCTACACCACTATATACATTGACATAAATTACTAGCTTGCTTAATCACGATGACTCTTCATTACCTAACTACTGATACGTGAGCGCAGCCGCAGGTAAGATCTAGTATGACTACAACTTTATTTTAAAAAAATTTCCGTAATTAATATTGCAGAATCACTTACAAATAACATAACAACCGGAACGGGGCTCATCGTGTATAAATAAAGAGTTAATAAAGTCGTTGAACGGCAGAAAATTGCAAAATGTATGTGATGTCATTCACCGACTTGATGCACGTTGTGGACCCATCAGAAAAGGAACATTTTTCATCGTATCAGTTTTTATTCAAAATTAGTTTCATTACCATTTTTGGGTGACTGAAGCTATATTTTTATTTTCACGGAATTCGTCATTGCAAATGGAACAAAGGCAATCATGGACGGCCATCCGATAATTTTTGGGGAGTGGGGGCTAAAAACTCGTTCCGATATTTACAAAAATATTGGATATTGACTAATAATTAGTACCATATTTTAATTTCCAAGTTACGTATAAAAATAAAATTTGTGTTGTATTCAGCACGTTTATTCAGATAAAATGCAAAAAGAACAAACTCTATAGCATGTAATATCATTATCTTCTAAATTCATTTATTAATTGGTTTGTTGATTTGGCAGCTATGAAATTCGCGAAGTTTTGTGGATAACAGTGACGGGAGATGATAATTACACCAAAATGTCCCTTGCTAACAAAAGACTAACTGAAGATTTCTCTTATTAAAATTTTTTTTGTTGGTTAATCTTTCAAATTACTCTTTTATATTCTATCTCTGTTCGCAGATAATAAATGTATCTCAATAAAATTAAGTTTGCGAACAAATAAACACACGAAAAATAAACACACGAAAAATAAACTCACGAACACGGAGGCAGAAATACCGATCTCTATGCGTCAAAACTATATCGTAGCTCTGACAACGAAGTACAGATTTTCTGTTGTTGAAGAGGGATTGATGCTACATCGCCTGGAAGTTTACGATTCTCTCAATGTCGAATTCCTTTGTTAAGAAAGCTGTTTAATCAGTTACATGTTTCACTTAGGTGGGTTGGGGTGAAGTACAATGGTATCAAAATTGACTCGGTTCTGGTTTATTTTCGTGCAAAACACCTCCGATTTTCTTACCTCGTTAACTCAGGGCAGAATCTCAATCTTACGACAATCACCTCCATCGGCATGCTGTGAGTAATGAGCGTAATGAACAGGGGTGCTACTATATCGGTAGCGTGCAACATAAGTTGAGAATCTGGGTCTGACTAACGGCGTCCTGGGGTAGTCAGCATACATGCCAGGTATAAAAGCGACCTGGGTTCGAATTCCGGTCAGACAAAAATTTTCACCTTGCACATTGATATAAATTAGTGCCCCATAGCGGCTAATGTCTTTAATTCCCTTGCATCACGTTATTAAAACATTATGACTAGACCTCGTAAGGTGTAAGATGGATGCTGGTTCAGATAAGACTGGTTCTACAACTTAACACATTCTTTGCTCACTCGAACACTCAGTACTAAAACATTAAGTTCATAATGGATGCTGGAAATAAACCCTTCAACTTTGTAGGTCTGAACACTGGTATTAGTTCAAACACACATTATTGTAAGATCTCCAGGAAGGCCACAAAAGGCAGAGAGATATATCCTTACCCACAACATCCAGTAGCACGCAAACATGCTGTTGTGGTTCATTGTCCCGAGTCATTTCCAATGGCTAAGGAAGATATTAAAACAGAGACACTAAATAATTCTTCATGTCAAATAATGGCTATAATTCTGCTTTGATTATTCATCTCTTGCACTGAAAGCATGAACCGAAAAGTATCTCCCTTATTTATGCTCTCTTCAGATGTTTTCAGAAGATGGTTTACCGACCCATACTTGAGACCTCAGATATTAGCCAAAAAGTTATAGTATTGGAATTACCAAACATCACATTATGTTAGACACACCACAGGCCGTGTATTTTCAACAGCAAAGACAAAAGGTACAACACGACAGTGAAGGGTATAAAATTTTGTCTTGAGAGTGTATGATTTTACACTGCGCAATCAAGCATTCCCACAGCAACTTGATTAGCTGAACGTGAAGGAATCTGGACGATGTACAAGGCTACATTTTCTGATAGTTTACTGAGTGAATCATTCAGGTACCATACACAGTCCTAAGTTAACATTTTGTCAAACACAGGTAGAAAATTAGCTCTTGGAAACCCAAAAAACTGACTTCGTTTTATAGTCCGGCGTGCAGCTCGCACGCTTGCGTGACACGAAGACGATTCCGCACGTCGGGTTGACGACCGTAAGTCTGGGACAGCGGCCAACCTGAGTGTGCTTTTTAGTATATGGTGTATGTAAGTGTAATAATACTGTATAAAAGAGAAATGTAGTTACGGTTACTGTATAAAGGCAACTCATCAATTAACATTACTACAAAAAATTTATAAAACCCATAGGCCAATTTATTTCAAATTTTTCACAGTACTCTAATAAACGTTCAGATGGACATAGACTACATATTTTCCAAACATATGGTATAAAAATAAATATCACACAAATAAAGAGTACATTATTAGCAAAGATCTTAAAAAGCTTTCGACCGATTTGCGTCAAATTTTTACAATATACTTTAATAGTCGCTCTGATAGACAAAGGCCACATATTTTTCAATATGAATATATGAAGATGTATAGCAATAGGGAGGAGAAGGTGATGCACAGAGAGAGGGGAGAGGAGGAGGACATAGACAAAGAGTGGTGAAAGGAGAAGAGGAACAGGGAGAGGAGGAAGAAGTTTAGGATATAAGTCCAATTTCCATACACATTTAGCAATTGAAGCATTACTTGGTTTCTAATGTCTTTGTAACACGTGTAACTTATTGTTCCATTGAGAAGGTTATTAACCTGTTTCAAATTTTGTAGCAGTCGTATCAGAATTTGAGTTTACAATCTAATTTGCCTTACTGTAAACAACCTATCCCACCACTATCCTTTTACATTTATTTCTACTTGGTTACAATGTTCCACAGGCTTGTTCATATACTCTAAAACTATAGTCTGTTACTGCCTGATGACGGCCTTGGAAGCCAGAAACCGATTCACAAAATAAAAGTTTTAGAATATCAGCATTTAGTGTTGTCATTGATAGTTAGTTATTTATTCATCCATAGATCATTTTCAAACGAAATCAGACATGCCACCTTAATTAAAAAAGGAACCAATTTGAAAAAAATAACTAATTCACGTGTTTGGTAATGTCATCTCACTTAGCTCTAGATTATAATATTGTTCCAGCAATAAATTTTCCACTACTAATTTGTATCACATAAAGGTTTAGAACTACTTAAACCATATAACCTAAGGACATCACACGCATTCATGCCCGAGGCAGGATTCGAACCTGCGACCGTGCGACCGTAGCAACAGCGCCGTTACGCACTGAAGCGCCTAGAACCGCTCTGCCACAGCGGCCGGCACACACACACCCACCCACCCACCCACCCAC
Source organism: Schistocerca cancellata (assembly GCF_023864275.1). Classification (NCBI taxonomy): domain Eukaryota; kingdom Metazoa; phylum Arthropoda; class Insecta; order Orthoptera; family Acrididae; genus Schistocerca; species Schistocerca cancellata. The sequence continues at coordinate 472,002,286 of NC_064627.1, forward strand.
ACACACATACACACACACACTACAGGAAATAAGCAAATTACTGCGACTCGCTTAGAAGTGATGGGAAGTGTAAGTGTAAATTATACACTGAGGTGACAAAAGTCATGGAGTAGCGAAGTGCACGTATACAGTATCGCATATACAAGCTATAAAAGGACAGTGCATTGGGGGACCTGTCACTTTTACTCAGGTGAATTAACAGACTTCGGTATTACGAGATCCGCAGCGTCAAGGGTGAGCCGAGAATAGCAAATTTCAGGCATTATCTGACACCACGGACAATACAACGGCCGACGGCCTTCGCTTAACGATCGAGAGCAGCGGCGTTTGCGTAGGGTTGTCATTGCTAACAGGCAAGCAACACTGTGTGAAAATAACAGCAGAAATCAATGTGGGACGTGCGTCGAAGGTGCGTCGAAATTTTGAGTTAATTGGCTACGGCACCAGACGAACGACGCGACAGCCATTGCTAACAGCACTACATCGCCAGAGCTCATCTACATCTACGTGATTACTCTGCCATTCATAATAAAGTGCCTGGCAGAGGGTTCGATGAACCACGTTCAAGCTGTCTCTCTACCGTTCCACTCTCGAACGGTGCGCGGGAAAAACAAGCACTTAAATTTTCCTGTGCGAGCTCTGATTTCTCTTATTTTATCGTAATGATCATTTCTCTTTATGTAGGTGGGTGCCAACAGAATGTTTTCGCGATCGGAGGAGAAAATTGGTGATTGAAATTTCATGAGAAGATCTCGTCGCAACGAAAAACGCCTTTGCTTTAATGATTGCCACTCCAATTCACATATCATGACACTATCTTCCCTATTTCGCGATAATACAAAACGAGCTGCCCTTCTCTGAACTTTTTCGATGTCATCCGTCAGTCCCACGTGATGCGGATCCCACACCGCACAGCAATACACAAGAACAGGGCGGACAAGTGTGGTGTAAGCAGTATCTTTAGTAGACCTGTTCTGCTAATGAATCGCAGTCTCTGGTTTGCTCCACCCGCAACATTATCTATGTTATCGTCCCAATTTAGGTTATTTGTAATAGTGATGATGATGAGGTCCCATACTCCGAGGAGCGTATAGGACGATGCGGGAAACCCGCACCGCCGTACTAGGCAAGGTCCTAGCGGAGGTGGTTTGCCATTGCCTTCCTCTGACTGTAATGAGGATGAATAATGATGAAGAAGACGACACAACAACACCCAGTCATCTCGAAGCAGGGAAAATCCCTGAACCCGCTGGGAATCGAACCTGGGACCCTGTGCGCGAGAAGCGAGAACGTTACTGCAAGACCACGAGCTGCAGACATTTGTAATAGTAATCCCTAAGCATTTACTTGAATTTACAGCCTTCAGATGTGTGTGACTTATAGCGTAATCAAAATTTGGCGGATTTCTTTTAGCACTTATGTGAATAACTTCACACTTTTCTTTATTCAAGGTCAATTGCCACTTTTTGCACCATACAGATATCTTATCTAAATCATTCTGCAGTTAGTTTTGGTCATCTTATGACTTTACAAGACAGTAAATGACAGCATCATCAGCAAACAATCTAAGACGGCTACTCAGATTGTCTCCTATGTCATTAATACAGATCAGGAACAATAGAGGGATTATAACACTAACTTGGGGAACGCCGTATATTACTTCTGTTTTACTCGAGGACTTTCCGTCTGTTACTGGAAATCGGTTGGATCACAGACGACCAAAAATCGTGGCTGAGCAGGTAACTAACGACTTAAATGGGTACGAGCTGATGGTAGGGTTGAGGCTTGACACAGACCCTACAAAGCCATGAACTCAAGTTTCAACAAGATACTATGCTAGCTGGTGATGGCTCCATAATAGTGTGGGCTGTGTTTACATGGTATGGATTGAATCCTCTGGTACGCCGAACCTATCATTGACTGGAAAAGATTATGTACTGTTACTTGGTGAACATTTGTAGCCATTCACGGACTTCAAGTTTCTAAACAGCGATGGAATTTTTATGGATGACAGCGCACCATGTCACTGGGCCTCATTTGTTCGTGACTGGTCTGATGAACATTCTGGACAATTCGGGCGGATGATTTGGCCACTGAGACATGAATCCCATCGAACATTTATGAGACATAATCGAGAAGTCAGTTTGTGCGCTGTAAACACTTTCACAACTATTATGAACGACTTTAGAGGCAGCATGGCTCAATGTTTCTGCAGGGGACTTCAAAAGACTTGTCGAGTCCATGGCACGTCGAACTGGTGCACTAGACCGGGCAAAAGGTGGTCCAATACGATACTACTAAGTATCCCATGTCTTTTGTCATCTCAGTAGCTACATTTTTTAGGAAATACATTGTGTAGTAACTGTTCTTTTACAGCCCATCAGGCGAACATGTTGGCAACTGGCTATCCTCTACTTCTCATTTGTATCTCTGTCTCTCCTTTTTTTTCTTTTGTTTTGAGTAATCAGTCTTTTGCCGTCTCTGACGCGGACCGCCACGAACTGCCTCCTTGCTCATCTCAGAGCAGCACTAACAACCTAAGTCTTCAATTATTTGTTGGATGTTTTCCATTCTCTGGTTTCCCCTACAGTTTTTATCCTTTACAATTTTCTTTAGTATCATGTAAATTATTCCCTGACGTCTTAAGAGATGTCCTGTCATCTTGTTCTGTCTTCTCGTTCGTATTTTTTGTTAGTTCCTTTCTTCGATTACGCTGCGGAGAATTTCCTTCCGGCACAGGTATGCGCAATTTTCAAATTATTTAGGGACAGAGCAAGACGACAACTAGGGGACCAACCAATGAACGGATATTCTGGAGACTCGCCTTTTACATCCGGAAATACATGATCGATGCTTTTATTGACTGTCTTTGAGGAATTAATGAGGTTTCCATTTATATAACCACACCATTTTCCATATTTTCCCTTGATTTCTTGGAAATTAAGATTTCACTTCAGTAATTCGAAGTGGAATCGATCCCAAATGGCGCAGTATCGAAGCGTATCAGATCACTGGGTTAGATGACGGAGAGGAAATAGGGGACATGCGTTTCGTAAAGTAGATAGCAATGTGAAAAAGACTGAGTTAGAATGGTTAGTCGAGAATTTTTCGTCGAAAAGCATGGAGCGACAAGGCCATTTGTCTTCAGAAAAAGAGTACCGTAAGGCAGATTTCTCACGATTTTTGTTAATCTTTGCAGACACAAAATTTAACTTTTACTAAACGAACATTCTTTAATAATTATCTGCATGTATGGTTCTTGCAGAAGCTGATCGGAATCATTCTACAGTCAGCTTCTCAGTGGCCAATTCCATCTCAAACATCAGCAAAACAAATAGATTGTATACTCTCAGTGATTCAACTTCGCCGGCTTAGCTCCATGTTACTTCACTCGACGCTCTACTTTCACAAGCTTCGCCGTTCCTAACTCTGCCTACAGTTAAGTCAGAGTTTACGGAGAGGTCTTATTATTAAGACGAATTCGTATCTCCCTCTTTTAGTACTTCCCAGTTGTTTTACCAGAACTTTTAGTGCCAAGAGCGCATTTCCTCCGTGCTCGTGATTGTCGTCGTCGGCCCCCCCCTTCCCCCTCTGGCCATCAGCTCGTGCTTTTCTTTGCGGAACGAGCATTATCCGGCGCGCAATTTTCCCGCGCAGGGCTTGGGGGTGGGCGAGATGCTCCACTTATAGTGATGTCGGAGGGTGGGTGACTGTTCTGTATAGAGCCGGTCGGACTCTTAACGCACGAGAGAGTGGCTTTTCAGAGAAGTGGCGGCGTTGTCGTGCATTCTTCTCTTCCAAGGTATTTCATACGTTCTGGCGGTCGTGATGCTGCCAGGCGAGGAATTACGGATCTGCGAGGACTCTTCATCGTAAACTGAGACTGAGTTTCAGACGATATTTCCACTAGAGTGAGCTCGTCCCCGTTTCTTTTGAATAGGTATTTGTCACTCGTCAATAACGGTGTGGGCTATTTGTTTTCCTGTGATAACATTTTATTTCAATCGAGTTTGCTTAGTAATTTAGAGACTTTTAAATGAAAAAAACTATAGAGGGTGTCGACACGAGGACGATGATACTGAATTTTCGTGTTAGAAGACACTTTATGAGAACCTAGCGGAGTTAATAACATCATATTCAATATTTTAACCGTCCCATTTGTTTAGTAATGTGGAAGGACTTGTTTTCGAGGGGCGTTCAAACAGTAATGCAACACATTCTTTCTCGGCCAGTTTCGGCTGAAAAAAGGGCGGAATTTGTTGTGGGACATCGTGGAATATCGCCCTTTCAGCCACTATAGCGACTGACAAGCTTCAGGAATACAAGTAGTTATTCCAACTGTTGCCTGTACTTTATTTGCGACACCGCTACAAAAAATCGAGCAATCATCGAGTTTTTATGTTTCTGTAATGGTTGCTGTTAGTATATTAATTTTTAATTTATAATTATTGGGAGTTCCATTTCTTCAAATCGGATCCTTCAGTTCAATTTTACGACAATTTCAGATATCTTGTAGTTTCCAATCATTGCTCAAAGCTGTGAATTATACTTACTTTGGAAAGATCATGAGTGATGTTTTACAACAAACAAACGCAAACCACAACTACTAATTAGTTCTACAATTTTATCAAGTCTTCGGTGTTTGAATATGGTAGAGAAGTTAGACAGTTTGACAAGGGAAATGAAAAGGCTCAATCTAGATATAAGTTGGGTTAGTGAAATGAAATGGAATGAAGATAAGGATTTCTGGTCAGACGAATATAGGACAATATCAACAGCAGCTGAAAATGGTATAACGGGAGTAAGATTCGTTATGAACTGGAAGGCAGAGCAGAGAATGAGTAGTTGTGAATAGCTCAGCACTAAGCCTGTTCTTAACAGAGTCGACAGCAAACGAACGCCGTCAACATTAGCTCTTCAGAAACAGAAGATGGAGAGATAAAGAAAGTACTGTATACGAGGATATTGAACAGGTAATTCGGTATGTGAAAGGAGATGATAGTATAATAACCATGGGTAACTAGAACGCAGTAGTATGGGAACGAATGGAAGACTGAGATACGAAAGAATGTGGGTTTTGTAGTAGGAATGAGAGAGGAGAGACAGATTGAGTTCTGCAATAAATTTCGACTACAATAACGAAACCATTTCTCAAAAACCACAATAGGAGGAAATATGCTTGGAAAAGGCCCAATGACACGGGACTATTCCGATTACACCAGGTCAGACAGAGTTTCCGAAATTGGAATGTAAGGCCTACTCAGGAACAGATATAGGCTCGGATCCCAATTTACTCGTGATAAGAGTGGACTGAAGAGAAACGTCTGTAAATCAAGCAAGATAAACGTGGAAAGATGTGGGATATTGAAGTACTGAAGAAGATCCGTTTGATGTAATCTAAGGGATACTGCGATAATGAATACCACGGTAGACCGAGCGAGGTGCGGAGTGGCTAGCAAACTGGACTAGTACTCGGGAGGACGACGGCCCAAACCCGCGATCGGCCATCCCGATTTATGTTTTCCGTGATTTCCCTAAACCACTTCAGGCAAATGCCGGGATGGTTCAGTTGAAAGAGCACGGCCGACTTCCTTCCCGATCCTTCCCTAATCTGAAAGATTGGATGACCTCGCTGTTTGCTGTCCTCTTCCAAATCAACCAACCAACACCACGGTAGACAGTTCATTTGAAGAAAAATTTACATTTCTAAAGAGGATAATTATAGAAGATGGACAGACAAACATAGTTACAAGGAAGGTAACTGGGAATGAACTTTGGGTAACAGAAGAAATACTTTAGAACTCTTTCACGGAAAAGCAGAAGTACAGCATTTGGGTAACAGAAGAAATACTTCAAAACGCATTCAGGGAAAGACAGAAATACAGCAATATGAGCTGTTTTGGAATGAAATAAATAGGCAGTTCCAAGGCGTGATGGTTGAAGGAAAAATGTGAAGAAATTGAAAAAGAAATGGTCGTCGGAAGGACCGGTTCAGCATAGAGAAAAGTCAAAACAATCTTCGGTAAAATTAAAAGTAAGTGCATCATAATTAAGAGTGCAGTGGTAAATCCATTGTTAAATGCAGTAGAGGGAGCAGACATATGGGAATAGTACACTGAATACCTCAGCGAAGGGTAAGACATACCTGATGACGTTACAGAATGAGAACTGTTAATTGATATAGAAGATATAGCATACCCGGTATTGCAGTCAGAGTTTAACAGAGCTTGCCAAGACTGGCGACCAAATAAAGCAGAGAGAATAGATAACATCCCTTCGGGATTTCTGAAATCATGGGCGGAAATGGCAAGCAAGCGACTATTCCAGCTGGTGTGTACTGTTAGACTTGCGGAAAAATGTCACCTACACAATTCCGAAGATAGTAGCATCAGATAAGTGCGAAAACTATCGCACAATGAGCTTAACAGTGCCCAAGCATATAATAACATGCAGAGTAATATACAGAAGAATGGAAAGGAAAATAGGGGCTCTGTCATATGATGATCAGTTTGGCTTCAGAAAAAATAAAGCCACCAGGCAAGTAGTTCTCGCGTTGCGCTCGAGAATGGACGCAAGGCTGAAGAAAAGTCAAGACACACACATAGCATTCGTTGTTGTGGATTGGCAAGAGAGCCAACCCACTATGAGAGGAAGCCGAAAGGCACGCCTTTTAGCTCACGCAGGCTGGCGTGAGGTCTGGAACAGGACAAGGAAGTTAGACTAGCAAAAAAGAACGTAGCTGTGGAATACTTAGCTTTAATCCATAAATGGTGAACATCGCTCTTGACGGTACATGTTTTACAGCATCAATAGTAAGTGGTAATGGCGCCTTGCTAGGTCGTAGCAAATGACGTAGCAGAAGGCTATGCTAACTATCGTCTCGGCAAATGAGAGCGTATTTTGTCAGTGAACCATCGCTAGCAAAGTCTGCTGTACAACAGGGGCGAGTGCTAGGAAGTCTCTCTAGACCTGCCGTGTGGCGGCGCTCGGTCTGCAATCACTGATAGTGGCGACACGCGGGTCCGACGTATACTAACGGACCGCGGCCGATTTAAAGGCTACCACCTAGCAAGTGTGGTGTCTGGCGGTGACACCACATTCGTCTGCCTAGAAAAAGCATTCGACAGTGTAAAAAGGTGCACTGCGTTCGAAATTCTAAGAAGAATACCAGTAAGCTGCAGGGAAACACGGTTAATATGCACAAGAACTAAGAGGGGAAAATAAGAAATGAAGACCAAGAACGAAGTACTCGGATTAGCAAGAATGTAAGACAAGGGTGCAGTCTTTCGCCCCTACTGTTCAAGCTCTACATCAAAGAAGCAGTGACGGAAATACAGGAAAAGTTCAAGAATGGGATAAAAATTCAAGGTGAAAAGTTATCGAAGAAAATATTGCTATTCTCAGGGAAAGTGAAGAAGAAACAGGATCTGTTGAATAGAATGAACAGTCTAATGAGTACAGAATACAGACTAAGAGCAAGCCGTTGAAAGACGAAAGTAACGAGGAGTAGCAGAAATGAGAAACAGATCACGAGGTAGATGAAATTAAGGAATTCTGCTACCTTGGAAGCAAAGTAACACATGGCGGACGAGGGAAAAAAGACGACTAGCACAGGCAAATAGGGAATTCCTGGCCAAAATGAGTCTGCTAATATCAAGCAAAGGCCTTAATCTGAGGAAGAAATTTCTGTGAGTCTGCGTTTAAAGCATAGTATTAAATAGTAATGGAGAGTGGAGAAACCGGAAGAGAAAAAAATTTGGTGCAACAGAAAGACACTGAAAATCACGTGGATTAGGAACATAAGGAAAACACTGACAAGAAGAAGGGACATAATGATAGGACATGTGTTAATCATCAGGGAATAACTTCCACGGTACTAGAGAAAGTGGCGCAGGTTCAAAACTGTAGAGGAAGACAGAAAATGGAATACATCCAACAAATTAATGAGGAGTTCTTCTTCGAGATGAAGAACAAAAATAACTGCTTAGCTAATTAATGATTTTATATGGCGAATGTTGTAAAATTTATTAAGGAATTAATTAATGCATGCTGTGTTCCAAATACATGAAACCTTGATACACTCCTGATTGTTGGATCATAGACTTTAAGGTAAAACTACTGGGATCAGAAGAAAATGGTTGGGCGAGATCCACTCCGAAGCTTTTCAGTTGTTGATTTAGAAGAATGGGCACATATCGCTCGTGCGAGGCTTGGTGAAACAATTGCAGATTGAATAGTGTTCGTGTTACAAGACGTCTCCTTAGACAGCTGCGAGGCAGGTGCTGTGCTCAAAAGTTCCAGGCTGTCCCTGTATATGTAATAAATCTTCGGTATGGTGCCTAATACCAAAACTTCCGCTCTCTCGGAACAACTGTAAGCCGAGTGTGCCGAGCCGCAGGGATGTACACGGGAGCGCGGTGCACAACTGAGGCGATCATCATCCGGTCGTACCTTAATGAAGACGTTGACATTTGTGAGGAACGTCGTTTAGAATGCTTAGCACGTATAATTTATAACATAGTGGCGTTACTACAATTGCAATTTTGTACTTAGACTCCGTCATTATCCTCACCTTATTATTGCCCGTTACCTGGGATACAATAGTCTACCGACTTCTAATTTCAACCGAGAGTCGTTGGGGTAGTGACGAACACGCAGGGGATGGCCAAAAATAAGAAAACACCGAAAACACATTACAGTGGTCAATATTGTGTAGAAAAATTGTTGGTTTCCAAAACAGCTTCTAGTTGTCTCGAATGAATAAATACAGGTCCTATATGGTCTTCGAGGGAATCTTACACCATTCTTCCTACAAAACAGTGGCAAGTTCATGTAACGATGGTCGGGGCAGATAGCGATCAGCACCCTTCTCTCCAAAGTAGGCCACAAAGGCTCAATAATACTGAGAGCCGGTGACTTTGGTGACCAGAGGAGGGGCGACAGTTCATTCAATCTCGTGCACACACGACTAGTTCTGGGTGATGCGAGATGTGTGAGCAGGGGGCATGCCGCCTTGGATCACAGCACGGGACACCATGGGATGGGCCTCATCAGCCGAAATGGCCACATAACATTTGACAGTAACGTGACTTTGCAGAGTAACCATGGGGTTCATGGAATACCGTGATACGGTAAACTCGGCCAGAAGTTGAAAACAGTATGAAATGTTGTGGCGTTGCAAGACAGTCACGCCACTCGAAAGTAGCCGAAATGCACGCGTTAACTCACGCCGGCTTGCGTGAGGTCTGAAACAGGATACTTAATGAATGCTATAAAGAAAAGTACGGAGCTTCTGTTTACTTAACTTTAATTCATCCTTGTGGTACATCGCTCGTGATAATACAAGTGAGACTCTCAGATATGGTTAATGGCGCCTTGCTAGGTCGTAGCCATGGACTTAGCTGAAGGCTATTCTAACTGTCTCTCGGCAAATGAGAGAAAGGCTTCGTCAGTGTAGTCGCAAGCAAAGTCGTCGTACAACTGGGGCCGAGTGCTAGTACGTCTCTCTAGACCTGCCGTGTGGTGGCGCTCGGTCTGCAATTACTGACAGTGGCGACACGCGGGTCCGACATGTACTAATGGACCGCGGCCGATTTAAAGCTACCACCTAGCAAGTGTGGTGTCTGGCGGTGACAACACATGAAACATAATTCATCCGATCAAACAACTTTCTCCATCTGCTCCACAGCCCACATTTTACGGTTTCGACATCACTTTTTCCCGTTACGGGCATCTGCATCACTGATGAGTTGTTTTGGAATTCCCGCTCGTCCTGCTTTTCCCGACGTCTGGAGCTCCTTTCACGTTGTTTTGGTGCTGGCAGGGTTCGCGCGTGCGACGTTCAAGTCTGCAGTGACTTTTGCAGCTGTCGCTCTCTTATTTATCGTGACAATCCTCTTCAATGACCTTCTTTCACGGTCACTCAACACACACATTCGCCCGCGTTGTGGCTTAGTAGATAATATTTTTCCGCTGTCCCTGTATGTGTAATAAATCTCCGGTGTGGTGCCTAATACCAAAACTTCCGCTCTCTCGGTTACAAAGCACCTACCATATGTGCACCAACAATTTGCTCTCGTCCAAATTGACTTGGCTCCAACATAACTGCACTCACACCTACACAGAACACTGATCTGACCACTTTCAACATATTGAGGATATTGAACAGACGCTCTTCGTGTTCGTGGTCAAATACAACAGCGCAACCTGCAACCGTGGCTAGCATCTGCAGTTTTGTGTGTGTGTGTGTGTGTGTGTGTGTGTGTGTGTGTGTGTGTGTGTTTGTGTGCGCGCGCGTGTATATGGTAAGGCGCAGATGAAAGTAGCCGGTGTAAGTATAAAACAAATGCAGTGAAATTACAGAAACGATGTACTTATCATTTATTTACAATGAAAAATACATTTATAGAAGATGCTAAAAGTGACCCTCTGCAACATCAGTACTTTTGTGACGGCTCCCAAACCCAAGGTCCGCGGCGGTACTTTTGGGGCAGCCACCACAAATTGTATAAAGCGTGGGTAGTGACCAGGATGTAGCTATGTCTGTTGGCCGAAAAATAATTAATGACAAGAATTGCGCCAGCTAGAATGAAGAGATCATTTATCTTTATTTCTGACGAAACGTGCAGCAGCAATACAAGTCCAAGTAATATCCAAGAGTAATAGTGTACTGAGCCGAGTCGAATACAATAGCAAATATCAGACTGCAATGGCTCCGCTATAAACTCCACGAAAGGCTAGCAATAGACAATCGACAATAGACTGTCCGTCTCGGGGCCAACGCTCCTCCTTATATGCAAAAGGCAGAGGGCGCTGCGGACCCGAGCTCAGCCATGGCGCGACCTCTTCCGTCGGCGGTAACCCCCTGAGACGCCGACGGCCGCGACAGGAACTGTGACAGCGATGTCACGGTCAGGGCACGCGTGCGCGAGTTGGTTGGTTGGTTGGGTCCGTGCATACAACAAGTACATAGCTGTGCATGTCTAAGCATATTAAGATACAGCCGGTGTACAGTTCGGATATTGATGGGGGCAGCATCACGGCTGATGCTGTCTTTCAGTTCCTGTGCTGTGAGTGGAGTTGCTTCATAGACCTCGCTCTTCAAGTGTCCCCGCAGGAGGAAAACTACTTGTTGTTAGCTCCGCCGAACTTGGTGGCCATAAACGTTTGATGACAGCTCGTTCCTCAGTGAAGACAACATGGACTCGCTCCACAGATACCTTAGACGTGTGTCATATTGTCCGATCTTGCTGGAAGAAGCAGTACTGTCTGTCATATTCAGTCAGTTGACCAAAAACATATCAAAAATTTCTTATATGCAACCGTGTTGAGGGTAGTGTCGATGTGCGTTTCTGCTCCACCGCACCAAACGCCAATCTTTTCATCATGGAGTGGTTGCCGACACACAACGTTAGGGTTCTCCGTTGCTCAGTACCTCGTGTTCTGTCCATTCACGTACCGGATAGATGAAACCATTCTTGATTACTCGTGATGTAATGGATCGGGTCTAACAAATCATAGTTAATGTTATTCAAAAGACACGTGCAGTAATCTACACGTTTCTGACTGTCATCCACCCGTAACTGCAGCACAACCGTCACACGGTACGGATTCAAGTTAAGATTTTTTCAACATCCGCTGGAAACTCCTCCTGCTTGCATGCACCTGTTGGGCTAACCTGCGAGTAGACTTCTTTGGGACTTGAATCATTCTTCGCGGAAAGTCTGCAATAACTTCTGGTGTGCGAACTAAAGGAAATCTTTTGTCGTTTTACATTTTACGCAGATTCGCCGGTGCGCCAGATTTTATACAGACTCTGTATTCCTCTCTTTGGTGGTAGTCGTCTATCCGGATACTTGACACCGAATATTTCTGTCCGCAGCTCGTGGTCTCGCGGTCGCGTTCTCGCTTTCCGAGCACGGGGTCCAGGGTTCGATTCCCGGCGGGGTCATGGATTTTCACCTGCCTTTAGATGACTGGGTGTTTGTGTTGTCCTTATCATTTCATCGTCACTCATGAAAGTGGTGAGATTGGGCTGAGTACAGGTTGGAAATTCGTACGGGCGCTGATAACCGCGCAGTTGAGCGCCTCCCCTAACCAAACGTCATCATCGAATATTTCGCGAGTTTCCTTAATCGAGCCTGTTGCCACATATGCTACAACAAATTCAACTCTTAATTCTACCGAGAAAGACATTTTTCAGACCGCAAAGAGAAACGTCTGACTTCACTGATGCATTAAACTGAAATGCTGACAGAAGAATGTTATCAATCACTTATTGCATAAAACTGTCCGTTGCTGTAGCTGCTTACTAACTGTATTTCAGAAGTCGAAATAGTGTTTTTGCAGTCAGAGACTAAGCGGGCTATTTTTATCTGTACCAGCATGTAGAATTAAGTATTCTGCTGCACAAAAGAATGGTCTTTCGTGTGTTATCTCTGAATAATTACAATTTCTCCTAGATTACCCTGCATATTATATATGACACGAAAGACCATTCTGTTGCGTAGCAGAATAATTTAAGCCAACATATTTCAATTTTTTAACCGATCTGACAGGTGAGCTCAGAACAGAGAAGGTTAACTCCGGTCCGTGTGCCGCTTCTAATGTCAACAAGGCATACTATCATGTAACAGACGTCCCGGTGAGAGGTAAGCATTGCCACAGAACCTCAAATGCTGGCCTGCTACATAACAAGGCACTTTGGAGTAACACTACGTAACTTCAACACCTGAGTGCCACCGCAAAATGAAATGTTGGCAGAAAGGACCGAGACTAGCGACATAGAAGAGTTATTGGATTACTCACAGCGAGGCAAAAGGTTCTGATGGGTATGATAAACGAAGGCAAATGCACTCATACACACAGAGCCACTGCATCTTAGCTCCAGGCTTTCGGAGCTCAAAGACACATTCAGTCCTGTTGCCATTCTTCCTGTACCGTTAGAACAAAAGAGAAAACAGTCTGTTGAGTATCAGTGAAACCATGATAAGCTGATCGGTGATGGCCTGTCTGCTACCTTCTTGGCTTCAACACCAAGATGCAGCACAACTGTGCTGTGACATTGTTGTGTACTGGGTGTATATATATATACATATATACATATATATATATATATATATATATATATATATATATATATATATATATATATCCTGTAACGGCTGTAAGTGCAGCTATTTTCGTATGTAGTACCTTAATACGCACACACATCAGGAACGATCATTCCAAGCCAAAACTTGGGCTGTAAAATAATATCTGAAGACCTGTTAGCACTTCTTGCACTTCGATACTGAGAACAAACCTCTTCTACTGCAGGCTCTTTGTTCTCTGTTTTTAGAGAGGTGGTAGTGTGGACCAAAACAACAAAAAGTGCCCAGCGAACATGAATACCTTAACGGCAACGGGCACTTCTTCACTTTCGCTACTGCGAAACACATCTCTTCTACTAAATAAGTACTCGTAGCTCTTAACGCAAGCATGTTAGAGCACATGTTAACCGAACAATTTTGCCTTGTTGAAAGGATTGAATGAACTGAAACACATTCACTAGAAACAGGTGAAGCTGCCTTATCTGTGTCGCGTGATGTCTGCTGTGGATGCAATGGAACAGAAGACGGCCGTGACTCGGGACATAAGTTTAAATAAAAGCTTGGTTTGGTAAAAAACTTTCTATAGCCAAGATCGCATAAATATTTTCGACAACCCGTTTTAACAGACTTTGATGTCATCTTATCGTCTTCAGAAATTCTTTTCTTACAAAACGTGTTCATTGTGAGTTGGAGCCTCATGGTAAAGTTTCAAATTACTGGATAAATGGAGCACATTATGCAAAGGTTTGTCATAATAGCCCTGTCCGTATATGTAGCACTCACAGATGATTATTAAGTAAACAGTAAACTGTACAATAGCACATCTATTTCTGACAAACTTTTCCGTAATGTGGTTCATTTTATCTAGTAATACGACAGCTTGGTCTGAGGTTCCAACTCAACAATGAACATGCTTTGCAACAAAAAAATTTCTGAAGACCAGAAGATTACAGTACCCAGACCGGTTGTCGACAATAAAGAAGTATTTATACGATCTTGGTTATAGGATTTTTTTTTTTACCAGTTAAACCAGATCGCTCATTCTCATTTCTCAGCATGGGGAAATTCAATTGAAAACTTTGCATAACGCTTGTTAATTATCGTTCATGACAAAAAAAGGACATATTACTCACCTGGAACGTAGTATAGTCAGTGTTGCCATCATATTGTTTAATGGAACACTGTTCTAGTAACTGAAGTAAGTAACTGAACACACTCCAGAGCTATTCACAACTGCCCTTCGCGTGAGGCCGTTTCTTTCAGTGTGGTGGTGTGTGACATTACTCTTATTGCGTCATACAAGCCCTGAGTAAGAATTACTAAGAATCTTATGAATCAAGTGAATATTTCTACAATTTACAATGACGCAGAAGGCCAAATTTCAATGACATTCAGTGGATTAAAATATTTACTCCTTCTCTGGCGGGTGAAGTTAGTTTATTTTATAAATCAACAGTCTTCTGTTCATAGGAGATCAGTGATCAGATTTTTGTTCACAGCGAGTGACTTGAATTTTGTCTATGACTATGGCTTTACAGCGTCCTTGATTGGATGCACTATTGAGGCTAGAGAGTTTTGGCAATGCAGTGCTACCCGTGCCCGGAACCGGCCGCGTTCCCCCACGTCGCTTAGCCAGGCGTGACTTGCTGGTATAGCGCCAGTGCGTCCTTATAATTTGCCACGCCGTCTCTGTTCTCGTGTTTTCTCCTTTTGACGTAACTGACACTCTTCATAGACACTCAGACAAAATAGAATTTTGTTCTTGGCATACATTACAGTCGTACTGAAAGCCTCCTAGAACTGCTTCACTTTTGCTAAGAAGTCTCGAGTCGGATCGAACATCATTCAGTGACCACTATAATAAGTCGCGGGAGACACACACACACACACACACACACACACACACACACACACACATCCTACCTGACGCCAGCTATACAGAATACTGGTTGGAGAACATATGAGAGTCTCTCTTCACGTGTAGAACAGACTGATGCATTACGTGACCGGTCATGTCCCGTATGCTACTTTTAAGTGGTTGTTTGTTGCCAAACTGTCCCGTGACCTATTTTATAATGTGATATGTAGATCCCAATAGTCAGTTATTTCTGTATGAGAATTGCAAACAATATTTATTACTGTCAATGATTGCATTTCTAATTATTTATCTCCTTTCCTCTTGGTGCAGTGAAGGAATTTTGTAACAGTGACACGACCTTTTGCCGTCTCGCGGGACAGCAGTTTTAATGGGGGGAGTGGACTGGACATAAATATGTTTTCTACTGATAGCAAGTCTCTGTGCAGGTATAGAGCATGGGAGGACAGTCTGCTATCCCAGCCCAGCAGAGGCTTGGAGTGCGTATGGACAGTGTGCCATAAAGCTGCACTGAGCGAGAAGCGAAAGGAATCCTTTTCAGCTAAGATAAGAATGTGAAAGACAGAAGAGAACATGACCTTACGAAATGTGGGAGCGGCCATTAAGCCCAACGGAGGCAGTTGGAATGTTTGTTCAAATGTCAGTAATGGATTCTCTGGTTAGGTGATAATAATTATTTCGACATTGGGGGTGGAGGCGAATTCCCTCCCATGAGTATGTGCACGTCCTTTGGTTCGCTATGACCGAAAATCTGTCATGTAGTGGAAGAGATCTTCTGCCTTCTTTCCTACGCCATTTGAGAAGTATGCCTCACTGATTAACCAAGATAAAATTCGCAAGAGTAGCAAATTGTCAAGCTTGTTTATTAAATTTTCATTGCCCAGAGCTCGCTAGGTCTGGTGCAATTGGCCGTCAAGATACCAACACTGGCAGAACTACCTAAATTCCGTAGAGTAAAGAAGGAAGACACTTCTGCTAAGGTCACCACAGATGATACTTGTATCAGGGCTTGAGGCAGTACGCTGGGTCTCATAAGCCTAAAGATGTCTCTGACTTAGAGCAGAATACAGAGATCGAGCTGAATTTGAAATTTTCAGCCATTACTGCAGCCGTCTTCACACTTCTTAAGAGTGGTAAGCATGGGCCGTTGTTGCAGCCACTGAGTCGGGACGAGTGCGAAGTCAGTTAATTTGCATCAAGAGTTTATTTTGAAGATCTAATTTTCAGAGCCAGCTAGTTGCAACAACATGTGCATAGGTGTTCATTCATGCTTTTCCAGTGACACTTTCTTTAAATTACTAACATTTCCTGAAATCACTGACTGTATTCACGACACAGTTTTATATTACTGTTTTACGTATCCACTTACTAGCGCACGACTATAGTTTGTATTTGTAGTCCATTGTCCATTTCATTAACATTCGTATTCTTGATACAGTGGGTAAATCACTTTTGGTGACTTTTGGCAATACACCAAATTGTTACAGTGACCATTAGTTTCCTTCCAGAGTTTGACGAATCCGTTATTAATACGTCTGTGTGAGGTGCGGTACCCGTATTGTCATGATTAATTGGGCCACCTTTAGTGATTTCCACTTAATAAGACGTTATTTGTTGCGCTACCTTGTTACCTTCAAATTTGCATGACCTAATGAGAAACTTTCCATCCCTAGGGGGTCCAGGGATAGCGTCTGTAGCATCTAAGCGATATACTAAACAGCTCAACCCACACCCCACATTACGTATCTGTGCAATATCAAGAGGCAGATGAATGATAGTTGCGCCTATGGAAGTATAGGACTCCAGAGTACACGTTGTGGGACTGCGTGCTGTGGAAAGAAGCAACCGGTAACGTCCCTGAGACATTATGGGTGCTGGATCCTAAAGCAACACTGAGGAACGAGTCTACCTAGCACATGTTGGACGACACTGCAGCCGCAGTATAAAGGAAGGCCAAGGACGAATTCACAACGCTTTCAACCACACGCCAGCATCCTGCCATTTCGACTAGATGAAGGGGAGGCAAGTGACTTCAGTGACCACCCAATAAAACGATTTTCATGACTTTGTATCGCGTTAGTGCACGTAATCACGGAAGTTTGCTCTCTAAGTTGTTACAGTGAATCGTTACATCGCTTGTTGAAGTGGGAACGCTGGCGACGTGCTGCCCTTTGCCAAAGGAATCCAGCAGATAATGGCTGTTGTCCGGGGTCGTATGAGGGCGGGTCCACTGTTTAAGTGCAACCTAATAAATGAACATAAATGGTTAAATGTTTCATAGTAGTTTTGTAGTGGTAGAAAGTAGCTGTAATATTAGAATCTTTGTAGTATTGACCGAGCGAGGTGGCGCAGTGGTAAGACACTGGACTCGCATTCGGGAGGACGACGGTTCAATCCCGCGTCCGGCCATCCTGATTTAGGTTTTCCGTGATTTCCCTAAATCGCTCCAGGCAATTGCCGGGATGGTTCCTTTGAAAGGGCACGGCCGACTTCCTTCCCCTTCCATACCTAATCCGATGAGACCGATGACCTCGCTGTCTAGTCTCCTTCCCCAAACAACCCAACCCCTTTGTAGTATTCACATGTGTTTTTAATTTTTTTCGTAATGTTTAGAAGTATCAGAAAGAAATAATTAATATATACATCTTTTGTTATCGTCAGCTTCCTAGATAGTAGGCTATAACTGCGAAGAATGAATAAATAAATAAATTAATTAGTAAAGACACAGAGCAACTGCTCTGATCCTGCAGTAACAGTTTGGTAAACTGCCGCTACTAAAGCATTTGTAAGCTACACAGGCAACCTTGGATTTCGTCTTTAAGTTAATTTCAGATGTCGTTTGTGTTGTCTAGTACTTGATTTGCCTTGCTCTAGATTACTACGAATTCAAAGAAATAGTCGACAGCAATTGAGAGATCTATACCAAATAAATTAATAGACGACGGAGCTGATCCCCTACGGTACACAAAACAGGTCAGAACATTGTTGCAGAAACAAACAAAAAAATGCCAAATTTAGAACACAAAACCCCCAAGATCGACAATCTTAGACAGATGCTCGAAATTTAGCGTGGACTTCAATGCGAGACGCTCATAATAAACCTGGTTTCGGAACTTGCCAGAGAATCCAAAAAATTTTGGTTGTATCTAAAGTTAGTGGCAAGACATAACTAATGCTTTCCTGCGTGCTGGCAATGGAAATACTATCGATGACAGTGCTGCTGAAGCAGAGTTACTAAACACAGCCTTCCGAAATGCCTACACCAAAGAATACGAAGTAAATATTCCAGAATTCGGGTCAAGAATAGCTGCCAACATGAATAACTTAGAAGTAGATACCTCAGAGTAAGGAAGCAACTTGAATCACTTAATAAAAGCACGTCTCCCCATCCAGACTGTATACCAACTACGTTCCTTTGAGAGTACGCCGATGAAATAGCTTCATACTTAACAAACATATACAACAGCTCGGCCGACGAAAGATCCATACCTCAAGAGTGGAAAGTTTCACAGGTCAAACCAATACCCAAGAAAGGCATTAGGAGTAATCCACTAAATCACGGGCTCATATCATTAACGCCGGTATGCAACATGATTTTGGGACATATATTGTGCTCGAACGTTCTGAATTACCTCGAAGAGAACGGTGTATTGTCAAACAGCCAACACGGATTTAGAAACCATCGTTCCTGGGTGAAACACAACTGGCTCTTTACTCGCACGAAGTGTTGGGTACTATCGACAAGGGATTTCAAATTGATCCGTCTTTATAGATCTCCAGCAAGCTTTCGACACCGTACCACACAATCGGATTGTAATCAAATTGCGTGCTTATGAAATATCGTCCCAGTTATGTGACTGGATTCGCGATATTCTGCCAGAGAGGCCACAGTTCGTAGTAATTGATGGAAAGTGGTCGAGTAAAGCAGAACAGATTTTTGGCGTTCCTGAAGGTAGACCCTCTGCTGCTCCTTAGCTATACTGAAGCGCCAAAGAAACTGGTATAGGCATGCGTATTCAAATACAGAGATTTGTAAACACGCAGAATACGGCGCTCCGTTCGGCAACGCCTATTTGACAAGAAGTGTTTAGCGCAATTCTTAGATCGGTTACTGCTGCTGCAATGGCAGGTTATCAAGATTTAAGTTAGTTTTTTACGTGGTGTTATATTAGGCGCACGAGCGATGGGACACATCATCTCCGAGGTAGCGATGAACTGGGGATTTTCCCGTACGATCATTTCACGAGCGTACCGTGGATATCAGGAATCCGGTAAAACAACAAATCTCGGACATCGCTGCGGTCGGAAAAAGATCTTGCAACAACGGGAACTACGACGACTGAAGAGAATCGTTTAACGTGACAGAAGTGCAATTCTTCAGCAAATTGTTGCAGATTACGATGCTGGGCCATCAACAAGTGTCAGCGTGCGAACCATTCAACGAAACATCATCTAAGGCCCACTCGTGTACCCTTGATAACTGCACGATACAAAGCTTTACGCCTCGCCTGGGCCCCTCAACAACGACATTGGACTCATGATGACTGGAAAAATGTTGCCTGGTCGGACGAGTCTCGTTTCAAATTGTATCGAGTGGATGGACGTGTACAGGTATGGAGACAACCTCATGAATCCTTGGACCCTGCGTGTCAGCAGGGACTTTCAACCTGATGGAGTCTCCATAATGGTGTGGGGCATGTGCAGTTGGAGTTATCTGGGATCCTTGATACACCTAGATACGACTCTGACGGGTGACACGTACGTAAGCATCCTGTATGATCACTTGCATCCATTCATGGCCTTTGTGCATTCCGACGAACTTGGGCAACTCCAGCAGGACAATGGGACACCCCACACGTCCAGAATTGCTACAGAGTGGCTCCAGGAACACTCTTCTGAGTTTAAACACCTCCGATTGCCACCAAACTCTCCAGACATGAACATCATTCAACATATCGAGGATGCCTTGCAACGTGTTGTTCAGAAGAGATCTCTGTGGTGTCACCGCCAGACACCACACTTGCTAGGTGGTAGCTTTTAAATCGGCCGCGGTCCGCTAGTATACGACGGACCCGCGTGTCGCCACTGTCAGTAATTGCAGACCGAGCGGCACCACACGGCAGGTCTAGAGAGACACTGACTAGAACTCGCCCCAGTTGTACAGCCGACTTTGCAAGGAACGGTTCACTGACAATTACGCTCTCATTTGCCGAGACGATAGTTAGCATAGCCTTCAGCTACATTTGCTACGACCTAGCAAGGCGCCATTACCAGTATAGATATTGAGATTCTATTAATGTATCATCAAGAGCGATGTTCTACAAATGTGGATTAAAGTTAAGTATTCCAGAAGCTACGTACTTTTCTTTATAGCATTCATTACATATCCTGTTTCAGACCTCACGCTAGCCTGCGTGAGTTCAAGCGCGTGCCTTTCGGCTTCCTCTCATTGTGTCTAGGCTGTCTTGTCTAGACACAACAATCTCCACCCCCTCGTACTATTACGGGTTGATGGACAGACCTGCAGGATTCATGGTGTCAGTTCCCTCCAGCGCTACTTCAGACGTTAGTCAAGTCCATGCCACGTCGTGTTGCGGCGCTTCTGCATGCTAGCGGGTGAACTACACAATATTAGGCAGGTGCATCGGTTTCTTTGGCTCTTCGGTGTATCTAAACGATTGAGGAGACGATCTGAGCAGCAGTTTTAGGTTGTCTGCAGATGACGCTGCCGTTTATCGTGTAGTAAGGTCATCAGAAGATCAAAACACATTTACAAAACGATGTAGAAAAGATATCTGTACTGTACGAAAATTGGTAATTGATCCTAAGTAATGAAAAGTGTGAGATCGTCGACATGATTGCTAAAAGGAATCCGTTGTACTTCTGTTACAGTGTATCAGTCAAATCTAAAGGCCGTAGATTCAACTAAATACATAGGAATTACAGTTACGAATAAATTAAATTGGAAAGACCACATAGAAACAGCTGTGGGGAAGGCGAACCTCATAAAGAGACTGCCTACATTACACCTGCCCATCCTGTTTTGGAGTACTGGTGCGCCATGTGAGATCGTTACCAGTTAGAGTTAACGGGGTAAATCGAGAAAGTTCAAAGAAGGGCAGCACGTTTCACACTGTCGATAAATGGGGAATAGAGTGTCACTGAAGTGATACGGAATTTGGGGTCGACACCATTAAAACAAAGGCGTTTATAGCTGCGGGATCTTCTCACGAAATTCCGGTCACCAGCTTTCTCCTACGAATGAGAAAATATTTTGTTGACATCGACCTACATAGGGAGAAACGATCAACATAATAAAATGAGGGAAAACAGAGCTCGCACGGAAAGAGGTAGGTGTTCGTTATTTCCGCGTGCCGTTCGACAGTGGAGTAATAGTTGATTATTGAGAAGATGATTCGATGAACCCTCTCTCAGGCACTCAAGTTGGATTTGCAGATTATCCATTTACATGTAGATGTCTTCAGTGATAAATCGACATTTCAGCTAAGTGGAAATGTAAACACATATGATGCGCGCATCTGTGGATAAGCTAGGCTGGGAAAGAACTCGCCTGATACTTGATGTGTGATGAATGGTACTAACTGTGAATACTTGTAAGAAAAAGCTGTTTGAGTTGGTGTTTCATTTGATGTATTGTTTATAATTATAAGCTGAATGTAATAAATGTTACAAAACCTTAAAATCCGTATATTTGTTTTGAAATCCGCTAAATGCACGTGGCGACCCAACGTCCGTAGTCCTTGCATCTGCGGTTCTCCCCTTGCTACCTGCAACGGTCGTTTGCTGCAGCACGGCAATCCAGGTTCCGTTCACGTTCAGGCTTGTGCGGGAAAGCTATAGAAAGACGCAAACATGGCAATAGCTTCAATAGAAAAGAAGAAAGCTGCAGAGTAAACGGATTCTGGATTCCCGTGCTACAGGGAACGACCATTCCAGGTAGCAAGGGGAGAGCCGCAGCGGTAATAACCACGGAAAATCCCTTGGACATTGGTGCGTCAGGTACATATAATCTCTGGCAGCGAGATCCACTCCATCCCACCACTATCAATAGAGGGCGAAGCTTTGACAATGCATGCCACTCGTGTTGTCGAAACGTTAGAAAAATCATTCAACAAACGTGGGCCCGAGACAGAAATCGACAGGCAATATGTCAACAAGTGCACACGAATGCCTTAGCAATTTTGTAATTGTTCCCAAACAGAAACAAACATTCGAAATAATATATGTGACGGAGAGGGGAGGCTGTTTTTCTATAAAGGAAACATTTCACATAACATTTGTGGCGCTAACTGAGTGCTAGTCTTGAGGAAAGTTTCTGGGATTGTTCTACTATCATTTCCATTATAATTATCCGGGCTGTTATGCCGTGGTCGGTTGATGAATGCTGTGGTGATTCCCAACGTTTCGTCTCCGACTGCGGGAGACATCTTCAAGGGGGTCCGTAGCTTGATGGAAGGTCCAACACACACACTGGCTCGCTACTGACTGCCGCTAAATTCCGTGTCCGCGCGCCCCCGCGCCGCGGCGTGACGTCACGTGTTTTGAAAACGTCAGTGCAATTGGCCGCTGTCCGTCGCCGTCGATCGCCGTTGCCATCACCCAGTAGTGGACGAGTGGTACACATCTTCTTTAACACCGGCATCCATATACCGTTTAATTTGACGCCCTCCTCCTTTCGGTTGAAATTATTTGGATGTTTAGCGATTTCGATCGCCTCCCTGTAGAGCCTTTCGTAATATCCGCTCGTGGCCGCTAGTACTTGCGTCTCCTCGAAACGAATATTGTGGTTCCCTGGCTGGAAAGCATGCTCTGCAACAGCTGATCGTTCCGTTTCTCCTCTTCTACAATTTCCCTCGTGCTCTTCCAAACGTTTAGAAACAGTTCTTTTAGTGGTACCCACATAAACATCACCACAGCTGCATGGGATCCTATACACTCCAGATTTTTCCAATGGTTTGCGAGCGTCCTTGGCAGGCCTAAGGTATTCTTGTATCTTCCTGGTGGGCTTGTAAATTACGGTAATATTCCGCTTCGTCAAGATCCTCCCTATTCTTTCCGTTACATTTTTAACAAACGGCAGGAAAACCTTAGATTTTGCAGTAGCCTGTACGTCAGTATGATTTCTGCGTGGCTGCCTCAACGCACGTTTTATTTTGGCGGACGAATATCCGTTCTTCGTTAGTGCATTGTGGAGATGTTCCATCTCAGCGTCGAGCAACTCAGGTTCACAAATATTTCTAGCTCTGTCCGCTAACGTCTTGATAACACCCCGCTTCTGTTCTGGGTGGTGGTTCGAATCCCGGTGCAAATAACGGTCCGTGTGCGTGGGTTTGCGGTACACTGAATGGCCCAAATTACCATTTTCGTTTCTAAACACAAGCACATCGAGGAAATGTAGTTTGCCGTCTGCCTCCTCCTCCATTGTAAACTGAATTCTTGAGTTTATACTGTTCAGATGTTCGTGGAACCGGCTTAGTTCGTCCCTACCATGTCTCCACAACACAAACGTGTCATCCACGTATCGGAACCATGCATTTGGTTTCTTGCTGGCAGTACCTAAGGCCTGTTCTTCGAATTTCTCCATAAAGAAGTTTGCAATTACGGGACTTAGGGGGCTTCCCATAGCCACGCCATCCGTTTGCTCATAAAACTGTTCATTCCACTTGAAGTATGTGGTCGTCAAACAACACTTAAACAGCTCTAAAATATCGGCAGGAAAAATTCGATCCAGCTGTTCCAATACATCATTAAGTGGAACCATGGTAAACAGCGATACCACATCGAAGCTGACCAATATGTCATCCGGCTGGACCACTATGCCATTCAATCTGCTAATGAAATGTGTCGAATTCTTTATATAAGAGTCCGAACGGCCCACATGTGGTTTTAACAGCGTAGTCAAAAACTTGGCTAACGAGTAGGTGGGCGAACCAATGGCACTTAGTATCGGTCTTAACGGAACATTTTCTTTATGAATTTTGGGCAATCCATAAAGCCTCGGTGGTAGCGCAACCGAATTGCAGAGACCTTTCTGTACACTCTCTTCAACGGAGGACTTTTTTATTAACCGCGACACAGTTCTGAGAACGTTGTTAGTGGGGTCCTTATTCAGCTTCCTATATGCTTGCGGATCCAGTAGATCCGTAATTTTTCTCCGATAGTCGGCCACATCCATAACCACCGTTGCGCTTCCTTTGTCAGCTGGGAGAACCAAAATACTATCGTCGTCATTCAGGAGTGTTAAAGCTCTTCTCTCACCCACAGTTATATTACTTTTCGGCGGTTTTGCATTGGCTAATATTCTCACTGTTTCTATACGGATTTCTTCAGCTGTTACAGAATCTACACTGCGAATTCCTGCTTCTACATTGGCTATAATTTCTTCCGTGGGCACAAAACGCGGACTAACAGCAAAATTTCCTCCCTTGGCAAGCACAGATGTCTCATCGTCAGATAACGAACGTTTGGACAAATTGATAACGGTCCGGGAAACGTCCAAATGCCGAACAGTCTGATTAGGTAGCAAATTATCAAACTTCTTCTTCTGTCTACTAGACGTCGTCAACATACGCTTCCCCATGGTATCATGCAGTAGTCTATCAATTTTATCCCAGTCACGGCTGCACAGTTTATTACTGATCGTAATATGGAGAGATATTAACTTACAGTTTGTGCTTGCCAAGTCCCGTCGGGTCTGCTGAATGCGCTCTCGTAGTAAGGCCTCCTCAGTCCGTTTGAAAATGCGTTGTGCCTTTCCCGAATAGAACAGTCGCTTTATCTTCAGAAACTTCGGTATAACGCCGACGGCTCTGCAACGAGACAGGAATGTGAGGGAACACAAAAGCTGCACTCTCTTCTTCTGGAGTCCTTCCAGGCGTCGCACTTCTCTTGACAACTCCTCCCCGTAGAGGCGTCTGATACTAAAATGTAAACTTTCACGGCCGGAAATATCATGTCCATTATAATTATCCGGGCTGTTATGCCGTGGTCGGTTGATGAATGCTGTGGTGATTCCCAACGTTGGGAATCACCACAGCATTCATCAACCGACCACGGCATAACAGCCCGGAGAATTATAATGGACATGATATTTCCGGCCGTGAAAGTTTACATTTTAGTATCTACTATCATTGCATATCTCATGCAAGGGTCACTACGGCAAAAGATAATCTCGATTCATGAAGGGATATGTGCTATTGTAGGAGGTTTTGATTGTATTGTCGATCTGCATGAGATTTAGTGGCCAATGGTCTAATTTAATCTACAAACATGCTTTATGGTGCAGTTATTTTCCTTGAACCAATTTATTTTATTCTTTCCATTTCGTTGGAGATGCTGGATAACATTAATCACGGCGTGCATTATAGAAAGACACAATGGAGAAGATTATCCTGTGACGAAGACGCATTCAGTATATTTTCTGAAAACGTAAGCGTGCTGTAGTACCGCTACCCATCTCGGAATCGACAGTTACATCTCTCGGGAGCGCGGTGTGTTTTTGGTAGCGAGTCGTGCATGCGCGTCCATTGTGGGCGCCATGAGTATTGCCAAAGTGAGGCCCACAAAACGCCAGCTGTTGCGCAAACAAAAAAGTTCAGTGTTTGGCCGAGGGTATATATTCTTTGTTAGCCAGTGAATTAGTCGTTAAAAGTTAATTTCTGTTTATGACAGATAAAAGAGAGGAAAAGCAGCTTCAATTTAATTAGCGTAGGTCTAATTACCTCGTTGTTTTCTATCCACAATGGGCACTGAAACCAGTCGTAAGAGAAAAAGACTGTCCTAAGCCTTTTGCGTAGCTTTTCGTTTATAATAACTGTAGTTTTGTGGCGGTCTTTATCTTTGTAGGAAAAGAAAACTGTTTGCTTTAACTCCGATGGCCTTTCCAACTTAACGATGAGTTCTTATATGCGTTTGCCATTCAGACTGCAAGTATGTGGTCAAATGACGAAAAACAGACTGTAGGAGCAAAAGTTTCCATACATCTATTAGTGGACATTATTTTGGAATGTGTCATTCCTTAGCACATGTGACGGCCTGAACGTTGCTGAGGGTGCTTTCAGTTAGGTGTCTGAACGTATGTGAAGGAATGGCAGCCCATTCTTCCGCAAGATCAGAAACCATAGACGTCAGCGATGTTACACGCTGCGATCTGGAGGGAATTCAATGTTATAACTTATTGCAAAGGCGTTTTTTTATTGCGTTAAGGTCGGGACTCTAGGAAGCACAGTCAATTTCAGGAACATTTTTGTCCACAAACTATTGCCTCACAGATGTTTCTTTATGAAGGGGTGCATTTCGTGCCGATACTGTTCCTCTACTGTAAAGTCCGTCCCGATAGCTGAGTGGTCAGTCTGCCTTCGGCGGTGCTACGGCACGGACGTCTGTTTACGTCCCTGCTGGGGAAGTTCGCGCTCGCGCAGTTGTTTACCTCTTCGGCGTACTCGCGCGTTTAGACGAGTCGATATAGAATGGCACACGCATACCGAAAGTCGACTCTCAAGATTAGTTTTTCGAATGAATATGCGAGACCGAAAGCCTACGAAATCGAAAGGTTCCTACGAGACGAAGTTAAGCTTGACTACAACGAACTTATCGGAATACACCTCTCCATAGTGAGCAGTGTCGTTTACGTCAAACTGATTAACGATGCAGTATGTGACAGAATCATCCGAGATACTAAACATGGACTCAAATTTCGTCACTCAGATGGACATGTTGATGAAGTAACTATTGATCACGCAGGACTGGGCTTACGAAACATACGTATTTTCGAACTTCCCTTCGAGGTTCCGTCTGACTTGGTCATTGACGCCTTACGCCCATATGGAAGAGTGCCTAGCCACGTTGAGGAAAAATGGTCCAACTTTACGACTTACCCCGTTCTCAATGGAGTGCGTCAAATCAGAATAGAATTGACACAACATGTACCCTCGTACTTGTTCATCGGCGGATGTAGTGCTATAGTCATCTACGATGGACAACCCAAAACATGGTCAGGCTGCGGAAAAGAGGGCCACGTCCGTTCCGAATGTATGCAGCGGAGGATAATGCAAGTTCCAAACGGCGAACCCGTGCCTCCGTCCACGTTGACGCCGCTGCCACTAACGTATGCGGACGCGTTTCGAACAGATCACATCCAAAAGACTGACCAGCTACAGAATCCTGACAGTTTACGGCAACCGACTGCAGCAGAGACCGCCTCCAGTGACGAAACGACGCACACTTCTGCCGCTCCGGCGCCGACGACGCCCTTAACCGAGCGGAAAGGATCGGTAGGAGGTATGGAAATTGATCCTGCTGTTGTGCCGACAGCTGCTTTCGTCCCTGTGCACCGGGAGTCACTTCCACACTCGGATACAGAGGCGCACACGCGCAAACAACGATCGCCGAAGCGCCACAAGAAACGACGGCTGCTACGGTCGCAGGTTCGAATCCTGCCTCGGGCATGGATGTCTGTGATGTCCTTAGGTTAGTTAGGTTTAAGTAGTTCTACGTTCTAGGGGACTGATGACCTAAGATGTTAAGTCCCATAGTGCTCAGAGCCATTGGAACCATTTTTGAAACGACGGCTAGCGCCGTCGCATACCTGCTTACTGCAGTCCACGTCAGACGGACTTGGGTGTGACGTCGATACAGTGCATCCGGATGCGCAACGGGAGGTTCTACCTCCCGCAGAGAAGTACGACGCGAATGATGCTAGACAGGGGTTGAATACAGACACACCGGACGGAACGCCGACGGAAGGAGTCCCTCCACCCAGCGGAGCAACGCCACCGCCTTCGGTCAGCCAAGCCGGAGGAACACGACGGGAGATGGACCTCCAGCACAGGAACTGGGCCGACGACTCCGATACTGACCCACAGACCGACGACGCACCCGCAATGGCGAGTGCTGCGTCCACCGGATGTTAACCACGCAGAAGATGCAGACTGCCGCACAGACTGCATGTCGCCGAGCAGCAGCACACAAAATAACGTAAGCGTTCATCTGGCATATCGAACAGCCTCTGTTAATATCAATACGATCAGAACGCCTGTCAAATTGCAATTATTACGAGACATGTTGCATGCGTCAGACGTCGACATCGTGCTTCTGCAGGAAGTACGTGTTGAGAGCTTCCCCGACCTCTATGAGTACGATACATAAATTACACCTACTACCGATGGCAGCAGCGGAACAGCGATATTTCTACGTGGCGGCATAGTAGCCGAGCGCGAGGACTGGCGCTTACAGTGCTGGGAGTACGGGTCGTTAACATTTACGCACCATTGGGGTCCGACAGACGGCGCGATCGATCCCGATTTTACGCAGAGGAGATTGCAACACTATTCTTAGGTCGATATGAACATGTCTTATTTGGAGGCGACTCCAACTGCTTGCTCGCACCAAGAGATCAACACCCACGTTATACTTCATGCCCGGAGCTGCGGCAACTCATACAGGACATGAATCTCATTGATACATGGGAGACGATACACGGCGACAGACGTCACGAGTCACTCTGCAAGTCGTCTCGATCGCATTTACGTAATACGTCATCTCGTACCTGCGATCCTCGATGCGGAATTGTGGCCTGTCGCCTTTTCAGATCACATAGCATATATATGCACGGTCTCCCTGAGTCGTCAACAAGTGTGGAGGAGTCGCAGTGTTTGGAAACTGAATATAGCACAACTCAGGGAACCTAAGTGCAGACGCTTAATCGAAGACACTTGGAACATGTGTGAACGACGCGTCCCGACATATCCGACGACCTTTCAGTGGTGGCTGGAATGCGTTAAGCCTGCATTGCAACGAGCGTTAATTGCATACGGAAGAGAGCAGATGATGTGGAGGCGACAGACGACGGAATTTTTATTCCACGATGCTCCGCGAACTTTCTGTACAAGCACCTTCACAGGAGCGTCGTGCCGGTATAAAACGAGCACAGGCCGAAATAATTTCCAAAACCCGCCGCCGTCTGGAGGGTGTCGCAATCCGTGCAAGGGCCTTTGAACGAGTCCGTGGAGAATCGCCGTCGATGTATCACGTTGTCAGAGAAAAACAACGTAGCCACAGAACCTTAATACAGACGGTCGTACTGCCAGATGGTCGCCGTATGACAACGCAAAAAGACATTGCCAACGCTTTTGTGGAACACTACGGTCATCTCTATGAAGAAGCGGAACACGATCAGGCAGCCTTTCATGAGGTCCGACGAACGCTCTCCGCGTGTCTCGACGAGACGGCCAAACTGGAGTTAACAAGTGAAGTCACAGTTGACGACGTAATGGAAGCGATTGATAAGGGAGCGTCGCAAAAATCGCCGGGGCCAGACAGGTTTCCGTTAGAGTTTTATCGTACATTTAAAGATCTCATGACTCCACGATGGACTGCCATGTACTGCGAATTGATGTCTCCCATCGTGCCTCTTCCACCTTCATTCGTGGAAGGAATGATCATCCCCATCCACAAACCATCCGGCGGCACAGGGATACAGGCCTACCGGCCACTGACCCCTCTTAATAGCAGCTACAAGATCTACACCAGGATACTTGCAGCACGCTTTAAACGCGTAATACGCCAAGTGATATCACTCGACCAAACACAGCTAGGAGGAGATAGCAATATACAAACGGCACTCAGCGACTAACGCGATGTTATCGCACTGGCATCAACATGTCGTCTCCGGGGTGCATTGGTATCGATAGACTTCGATCGCGCATTTGACAGGCTGAGCCATGCTTATCTCACGGAAGTGATGACGCAAATGAAGTTTCCGGAAAGTTTTGTCACCGTCGTCATGCGACTAGTCCACGGAGCCGCATCCAAAGTGCTCATCAACGGACGCTTGGTGGGGCCCATCACCATCTCACGTTCGGTCAGACAAGGGTGCCCGCTGTCAACGTTATTGTATGCCATCGCTATCGAGCCGCTGCTCTGCGGGCTACGGAATCGACTCCAAGGAATGACCATAAGGCACAACAAGTCTATATACAGAACATACGCGGATGACCTAGTGTTTTAGCACGGTCAGGCGACGAGGCAAGAGCGGCCCTGCATTGGATTAATTTGTATTGTATTGTATGCAAATGTAGACGAGATGTGGCTAAATTCAAAGATATAGTAGCAACAGCAATTGAGAGATTCATACCTCATAAATTGGTAAGAGATGGAACTGATCCCCCACGGTACACAAAACAGGTCCGAACGCTGTTGCAGAGGCAACGGAAAAAAATGCGAAGTTCAGAAGAACGCGAAATCCCGAAGATTGGCTAAAATTTACAGACGCGCGAAATTTGGCACGGACTTCAATGCGAGATGCCTTTAATAGGTTCCACAACGAAACATTGTCTCGAAATTTGGTAGAAAATCTGAAGAAATTCTGGTCGTATGTAAACTACACAAGCGGCAAGACGCAGTCAATACCTTCGCTGCGCAGTGCCGATGGTACTGTTACTGACGACTGTGCCGCTAAAGCGGAGTTATTGAACGCAGTTTTCCGAAATTCCTTCACCAGGGAAACGAATGGAATATTCCAGAATTTGAAACACGAACAGCTGCTAGCAAGAGTTTCTTAGAAGTAGACACCTTAGGTGTTGCGAAGCAACTCAAACCGCTTGATACGGGCAAGTCTTTAGGTCCAGATTGTATACCGATTAGGTTCCTTTCAGATTACGCTGATACAATAGCTCCCTACTTACCAATCATATACAACCGCTCGCTCACCGATAGATCTGTACCTACAGATTGGAAAATTGGGCAGATCGCACCAGTGTTTAAGAAGGGTAGTAGGAGTAATCCATCGAACTGCAGACCTATATCATTGACGTCGGTTTGCAGTAGGGTTTTGGAGCATATACTGCATTCAAACATTATGAACCACCTCGAAGGGAACGATCTATTGATAAGTAATCAGCATGGTTTCAGAAAATATCGTTCTTGTGCAACGCAGCTAGCTCTTTATTCGCACGAAGTAATGGCCGCTATCGACAGGGGATCTCAGGTTGATTCCGTATTTCTGGATTTCCGGAAAGCTTTTGACACCGTTCCTCACGAGCGACTTCTAATTAAGCTGCGGGCCTATGAGGTATCGTCTCAGTTGTGCGACTGTATTTGTGATTTCCTGTCAGAAAGGTCGCAGTTCGTAGTAATAGACGGCAAATCATCGAGTAGAACTGAAGTGATATCAGGTGTTCCCCAGGGAAGCGTCCTGGGACCTCTGCTGTTCCTGATCTACATAAATGACCTGGGTGACAATCTGAGCAGTTCTCTTAGGTTGTTCGCAGATGATGCTGTAATTTGCCGTCTAGTAAGGTCATCCGAAGACCAGTATCAGTTGCAAAGCGATTTTGAAAAGATTGCTATATGGTGTGGCAGGTGGCAGTTGACGCTAAATAACGAAAAGTGTGAGGTGATCCACATGAGTTCCAAAAGAAATCAGTTGGAATTCGATTACTCGATAAATAGTACAATTCTCAAGGCTGTCAATTCAACTAAGTACCTGGGTGTTAAAATCACGAACAACTTCAGTTGGAAAGACCACATAGATAATATCGTGGGGAAGGCGAGCCAAAGGTTGCGTTTCATTGGCAGGAGACTTAGAAGATGCAACAAGTCCACTAAAGAGACAGCTTACACTACACTCGTTCGTCCTCTGTTAGAATATTGCTGCGCGGTGTGGGATCCTTACCAGGTGGGATTGACGGAGGACATCGAAAGGGTGCAAAAAAGGGCAGCTCGTTTTGTATTATCACGTAATAGGGGAGAGAGTGTGGCAGGTATGATACGTGAGTTGGGATGGAAGTCATTAAAGCAAAGACGTTTTTCGTCGCGGCGAGATCTATTTACGAAATTTCAGTCACCAACTTTCTCTTCCGAATGCGAAAATATTTTGTTGAGCCCATCCTACATAGGTAGGAATGATCATCAAAATAAAATAAGAGAAATCAGAGCTCGAACAGAAAGGTTTAGGTGTTCGTATTTCCCGCGCGCTGTTCGGGAGTGGAATGGTAGGGAGATAGTATGATTGTGGTTCGATGAACCCTCTGCCAAGCACTTAACTGTGAATTGCAGAGTAGTCATGTAGATGTAGATGCTACGGGAAGTCGCCTGAACATGGCAAAGTCGGGAGCGATGAACATCGAGAGAGGACTCCCGACAGGAAGTGTTGCCTCATTTCAGCCGATCAACACGATGAAATGCCTAGGAATTCTCTTCACTACAGACGTTCAACGCACGGCGGCACTGAGCTACAGACATCTTCTGCAAACAGTTCGTGCGAGTGTCCGAAGTCACAGGTTAAGGGCACTGGATATGATACAACGGGTCACCTTTGCCAACACTTATCTAGCTTCTCGCATCTCCCACCAGGCACAAGTTCTTCCTATGCCGGTGGTGTTGGCCGAATCCTGGCGGCACTAGGATATTTTGTTAGCACAGGTCTGCTTTTTAAGGTCGGATACGAAACCCTCACCCTTCCTCGTAGTCGTGGAGGTCTTGGACTAGTCCACGTACGCGACCGAGCAGTGGCTATTTATGTAACCACAATGATAAAGATGTGGACACGACACCGGTCAAGTCTGACGGGCACCTTGATAGACGAACTCGCTCCACCTTCTCGTTCGGCTCCGGTAGCGGTGTCTCACATCTCACCATCGCTTGCCCATATGCGAACCTTTTTTGTGGAACACAGTTATTTACATATGGAACTACCGACTACGAGGACGGCAACGCCACGTGATATATATCACATCTTGACTCGACGACGGCCGAATAATGCCGTAGAGCGCCGCCAACCAACTGTTACGTGGTCAGTGGTGTGACGTACAGTGCACCACCCACACCTTGACACGGGAACGCACTGTGGTATCAGGTGGTAAATGGGAAATACGTGACTCTTTCCAGGTTGCATACAATTCATATGGCTGAAGAGCCACTGTGTCCGCAGTGCAATGTTATAGACACAGAGGAGCATCGCCTGATATGCGGGCCTTCGGCGGACGTATGGTGTTTGGTCAAAAAAATGATCGCCTTCCTCCTTCGGGAGGGGCCACACGCAATAGAACCACGGATACTACTTCTCCCAGATAGGACATATTATCCCCGAACAAAGACAAACGCAGTGACTTGGATTCGAGGTTTGACTGTGTGTTATCTTTCCCGAGACGACAGTAAGAATGTCCTCGACTTTTGGGCCATACTACAAGAACATCACTCACAGCTTATGAGACTTCCGAGATATCGAACATATTACGCTAATTTTTTAGGGAGTGCCTTGCTTGATCCCCCACCCAGTTGGGGTGTCCCGGGTAGGAGAATGTAATTATTGCCTGTAAGTGTCAGAACAAGAAAGGACCAGGACAGTGGAGAGGATCCACAACCACACGTGAAGACGTACCCGACACCAACGCGAGGTATAACGGGATTAGCGAGGTACGCGCCCAAAAGAGGAACGTGGTCCGTTATTGTTTTGTACTGACCGAAGCAGGATATTTTTTCACTATTATGTGAAAAGAAAATCCACTTATTTACGTTTCCCAGAAATATTTTATTTTATACAAGTCATCGTCTTACATATTAAAAAAATGCTAGAAGCTGTTTATGTTTGTTATTGTTACTCCATTATGTAAGGAAAGTCTACTTACTTACGTTTCCCAGAAATATTTTACTTTATAAAGGTCATCGTCTTATATATAAAAAAACCAATGCTAAAATCAGTTTATGTTTGTTATTGTTACACCATTGTGTAAAAAAAAAAAGAAGTCCACTCATAAAAAAAACGGTAAGCGTCGCGCACTGTTGATAAGACGTCGCGTGTTCTATTACATTCGTTGCTACATTTCTTTTAAAAGCAATTTAAAAAAAGTGGTCAGAGTGACGGATTGACGTCCTACGGGCCCGGATTCGATTCCCGGACGGGTCGGGGATTTTCACCGCCCAGTGAGTGGGTGTTGTGTTGTCTTCATCATCATTTCATCCCCATCCGGCGCGCAGGTCGCCCAATGTGGTGTCGAATGCAATAAGACCTGCACCAAGGCGGCCGGACCTGCCCAGTAAGGGGCCTCCCGGCCAAGGATGCCAATCACTCATATCCATTTTCTACTGTACACAGTGTAAGTAGGCTGTTTATGTTTTCTTACTGGAAACGTTACGTAGCGCTCTGTATGAAAATCACTGGCTGTGCTGTGTGCAGTCTGTGGCCAGTTTGCATTGTTGTCAGCCATTGTAGTGTTGGGCAGCTGGATGTGAACAGCGCGTAGCGTTGCGCAGTTGGAGGTGAGCCGCCAGCAGTGGTGGATGTGGGGAGAGAGATGGCGGAGTTTTGAAATTTGTAAGACTGGATGCCATGAACTGCTATATATATTATGACTATTAAGGTAAATACATTGTTTGTTCTCTATTAAAATCTTTCATTTGCTAACTATCCCTATCAGTAGTTAGTGCCATCCATAGTTTGAATCTTTTATTTAGCTGGCAGTAGTGGCGCTCGTTGTATTGCAGTAGTTCGAGTAATGAAGATTTTTGTGAGGTAAGTGATTTGTGAAAGGTATAGGTTAATGTTAGTCAGGGCCATTCTTTTGCAGGGATTTTTGAAAGTCAGATTGCGTTGCGCTAAAAATATTGTGTGTCACCTTTAGCACAGTCATATATAATTTTTCAAAGGGGACGTTTCCACAGTACACAGTGCTGTAAAATTTGTTCGTATCCTTACGGATTTAACGTTGTCTTAAGTGCAATAAGAGGACTATACCCTAACCATGAAAAACAACTGCATATCGTAACATCTCTTTTGTATTTCACCGTTCTCACTGCACATGAGCCGCGCGGGATTAGCCGAGCGGTCCAGGGCGCTGCAGTCATGGACTGTGTGGCTGGTCCCGGCGGAGGTTCGAGTTCTCCCTCTGGCATGGGTGTGTGTATTTGTCCTTAGGATAATTTAGGTTAAGTAGTGTGTAAGCTTAGGGACTGATGACCTTAGCAGTTAAGTCCTGTAAGATTTCACACGCATTTGAACATTTGAACTGCACATGATGGCAGATAACATTCTCCAGGAATTCGCCAAATCCAGACCCCTACATCGGATTGCCACAGGCTATAGCGACATTCATCATTACAAACCAATTGCTTCTTTCCAGTCATCCGCTATCGAGTTATGTTACTCAGCATTGACTAGAGAGATGTCTAGCTTATGAGGAGCTCCCCCACTATTGTATCCCTTTCTTATTAACTTCCTAAACACAGCCATTGGGCTACCTGGACTGCTGGTACCACTTTGGAACTCACGAGTTATTCCTTACACTGATTTCATGTGATTTTTTACAAACACTGTCCACAATGATCGACGGTCCCTGTCCGTCAGCACACGAGCTCTACGTGGTCTTGGTTTGGCTGTGGTTGTTATTTCGCGTTTACCCTTCAGATTCACATCAAAACAATCGATTTGGGTAGGTTTAGAACAGTTGAAATGTCTCTGCTGGATATGTTACTCAGGTGACATACAATGACTAGCCGACGTTCGACGTCATCGGGATCTTCTGTGCGACCCATTAGGCTGTGTGTGTGCGCGCGAGCGTGTGTGTGTGTGTGTGTGTGTGTGTGAGAGAGAGAGAGAGAGAGAGAGATAAGCCGAAGTACTGCCTTGCATTAAGGCTGGACTTCCGGGATGTCTGGGTGCAGGGATCTATTCAAGCTTTATTCAGACGTAAGAAGGGGGGGGGGGGAGGAATCGTAGATCGTGGCCCTGCTAAAGGTGTTGGTTATCGTTTAATCCAGTTACGGGGGGGCTTCAATGATTGCACGAGGGACCCGCACACGATGCTTCCGTTGTGGAGAAATAGAGCCAGTGTATTCCATGTGTCGGATAGTGGGCCGGAATTCATCGGTCCTATGAAGCGGTTTCTGCGCTGCATATGTGATGTGATCGGAGATGCGTGGGATGTTCAGTTCGGCGCGAAGGTCGGAAATCCGGGCCCATCTTGGAGCTCCTAAGATGAAGCGGAGACATCTGTTTTGAATGACTTTTAGCGGCCGAAGATTGGATGGGCTGGTAGTTCCCCACGTGGAGCAGCCTTAAAGTAGTTCAGGTAAAACTGTCCGTCGACATAGCCGAAGCTTCGTTCGAACATTCAGCCGGCAACTGCTCAACAACGGGTAAAACTGGTGTAGGAGGTATGATAGTTGAATCCTCTTCTTGTGGATATGACGTCTGAAAAAGAGTTTTCATTTTAGGGTCATCCCGAAGTACTTCGTTCATCCACGCAAGTTCTTGATGGTGAAGAGTCGGGGCCTTTGCGAGTGAAGAATACAGCCTTAGTTTTGTCGGCGTTAAGACGAATGCGATTATCTGATGCCCACCGTTCCGTCAGCGTGAGTTGACGTCGTAGTCTTCCCACTGCTGCAGTACTCCGCCGGCCCATTCTGTGTCACTACTTCTCTACTGATAATACAATACTCCTCGCCTCCTGTTACAATGGTGTGTCCGCCTCTTATGACATCTACTGGTCAGTTCTCCATTACGTACGGATGTCCTTATACTAAGACCAGACAGACTGTTTCATGATTTACCCTCTGTGCTCGCGCTTCGGCGCTTACACTAATACCTTATCATTTTAGGGCACTAGCGGAACCGCTCCACGCTCACGGTTGCATAATTATTGATTATCGCTCTCATTTACTAGTATTTGTGAATAAGGGAACAAACCACCGCATTTTTTAACTTTTGCATCGAAACTTAGGGAAAAAATTCAACTTTCTTACATCAATGGAGTTGCGATACTGTGATCATAGCCCATATGAAAGAATTAGCTGTGAACAACCGTAGATACATGTGAGCGAAAGCTTCCATGCTTGCTGTCATAATTAACATGGGGTTTTTGCTTTAAATACAAAATCGTGATGTAGGTGACTTGTACCAGTGTCCGAAACGTTGGTTTTATAAACGACATGACGATGCGATCACATAACCGGAAACGTTCCATTTAAGGACTGTAGAACCGTTTTTAACATTAAAACTCAGAGCAGTTTGGACATGTACTCAAGTTTCCTTTATTCTTTCCAGTTCATCGGGCAGGCTTGATAGCATAAATTACGGCGTAAATCAGAGAAAGACGCAACGGAAGAGACTACCCTGTAATGAAGACGTATTCAACATATCTGCTGAAAACATGTTCAGTGTTTGTCCGAGAGTATAAACTCTTTGTTAGCCACCGAATAATTCGTTAAAAGTTAATTTCTGTTTATGACAGATAAAAAGAGAGAAAAAGCAGTTCCAATTTAATTAGCGTAGGACTAATTACCCCGTTGTTTTCTTTCCATGGTTCATTTCTGGATACATCAACCAGTTATCGTGCAGAGGATATTCCAAGAGTTTACAGCTGCAGAGTTAAATACGGGTGATATAGTTATGTACCATATTTAATCAATGTCTTACATTCTTTTTTGCTGTTTCTTGCAATTCTTAACATTCTCTTGGAACTGATATTGATCCACACGTACTGTAATTATCTGCAGTTCGGGTATCCAGCCCTTAAGTCGACAGTATAGTGAAAAGAAGTGTTCCACCAACCGTAGTGAGCTGTCACTTTGATTCGACCAGTGACAAGTTCATTTGAGACGCGTACAATAAGAGAACAGATTGTACTCATTTGCACTGAGAGAAGCGTGTTCCTGATTACGAGGGCAGTTCAATAAGTAATGCAACACATTTTTTTTCTCGGCAAATTTTGGTTGAAAAAACCGGAAATTTCTTGTGGAATATTTTCAAACATTCCCGCTTCGTCTCGTATAGTTTCATTGACTTCCGACAGGTGGCAGCGCTGTACGGAGCTGTTAAAATGGCGTCTGTAACGGATGTGCGTTGCAAATAACGGTCAGTGATCGAGTTTCTTTTGGCGGAAAACCAGGGCATCTCAGATATTCATAGGCGCTTGCAGAATGTCTACGGTGATCTGGCAGTGGACAAAAGCACGGTGAGTCGTTGGGCAAAGCGTGTGTCATCATCGCCGCAAGGTCAAGCAAGACTGTCTGATCTCCCGCGTGCGGGCCGGCCGTGCACAGCTGTGACTCCTGCAATGGCGGAGCGTGCGAACACACTCGTTCGAGATGATCGACGGATCACCATCAAACAACTCAGTGCTCAACTTGACGTCTCTGTTGGTAGTGCTGTCACAATTGTTCACCAGTTGGGATATTCAAAGGTTTGTTCCCGCTGGGTCCCTCGTTGTCTAACCGAACACTATAAAGAGCAAAGGAGAACCATCTGTGCGGAATTGCTTGCTCGTCATGTGGCTGAGGGTGACAATTTCTTGTCAAAGATTGTTGCAGGCGATGAAACATGGGTTCATCACTTCGAACCTGAAACAAAACGGCAATCAATGGAGTGGCGCCACACCCACTCCCCTACCAAGAAAAAGTTTAAAGCCATACCCTCAGCCGGTAAGGTCATGGTTACAGTCTTCTGGGACGCTGAAGGGGTTATTCTGTTCGATGTCCTTCCCCATGGTCAAACGATCAACTCTGAAGTGTATTGTGCTACTCTTCAGAAATTGAAGAAACGACTTCAGCGTGTTCGTAGGCACAAAAATCTGAACGAACTTCTCCTTCTTCATGACAACGCAGGACCTCACACAAGTCTTCGCACCCGAGAGGAGCTCACAAAACTTCAGTGGACTGTTCTTCCTCATGCACCCTACAGCCCCGATCTCGCACCGTCGGATTTCCATATGTTTGGCCCAATGAAGGACGCAATCCGTGGGAGGCACTACGCGGATGATGAAGTTATTGATGCAGTACGACGTTGGCTCCGACATCGACCAGTGGAATGGTACCGTGCAGGCATACAGGTCCTCATTCCAAGGTGGCGTAAGGCCGTAGCATTGAATGGAGATTACGTTGAAAAATAGTGTTGTGTAGCTAAAAGATTGGGGAATAACCTGGTGTATTTCAATGCTGAATAAAACAACCCCTGTTTCAGAAAAAAAAAATGTGTTGCATTACTTATTGAACTGCCCTCGTAGATCAATGTTGTACCATTGTTAATAAAAGTAGCACATTTCTCGTTAAAATAAGAGTTTAACACCATGAGTAAATTACTGACAAGCAATGTAATAGATGGCTCAGTTGAGTAAATTATTTAAAAGAAATTTATTAACATGTGGGACCCAAGTCACTACCGTGCGGAATACGCAGAAATAAATAGAAAATCAGTGAGAATGTACAACACCCTCATTGGCATTGTAGCGAGAAGGAAGTGCTTTTCTGGGCGGTATCACTAACCTGGTTGGTGTCTCGCTGCTTTGGTAAGTCCCTCGTAGCACAGAAGTAGCACTCAGTCGCCAGGTTCCAAGTAGGCGGTGATCCCGCTGAAGTGGAGTGGTTAGAGATGCCAGTCGTTAATGGTCAACAACGTTTGTACCATACTTGTTTTAATACAGAAATTGCTTTGTCAAACACGTCACGGAGTCAGCATTTGCAATATGGCGGCTCTGGACTACGCCGTTATATTCGACCCTTTACACACATTAAGGGGCTCCGGAAAGGCTCAAAATCATGAAAAGTTCAATTTTTACTTTTTTGCGTTTTCTGAATCTGCAGACTATTACCTTTTAATAGATATATAAATTATTCAATTCCGAAGATTACAACTATTTTTAAATTTTTTTTTAAATGTGTTCTACATGGGCGTGACCCACTGTGGCGCTGTTGAACTGCTGTCAAATGGTGTTATTATTATCGTCCGTGTTCATCAGGTACATTTTAGTGATGTGAGATAAAGTATGTGTTGTGGCTAACCTGTGATGGTTCAATATATATCGCTGGTGTGATTGTCGATTGTTTCATGTTTATTTACTCTGTCGTTATCTCGAAAATATTCGTAATTAATTCTGTTTCTTGAGTCTCTGTTTTGTTGAAGTATAATAATGAGTAAAAGTAAAGTTATTAGAAATCCTCTGAAGGATGGCAACATTGTAAGGTGCAAGGTATTTAGAAATATGGGAATGAAGATAGGTTCTAACATGGTACGAGCGATGCTTGCCTTAGACAAGGAACGCCTTCAGGCTGCAGACAGGGCTGTAAAGAGTCTAGAAATACAAGCAAGAGTAAACAGGAGGAGGAACAAGAGGAAGCTGGAGGAAGAGTTTGCAGAGGATGAAGATAATCCATCCTATGGACCTGGAAGGCACTAAAAAGTTAATCCAATCTTTGTCGCTCGATTCCCAAAACTTTTATTTTCTCATACTAATTACATGTTTTCTAAGGATCTTCCAAACATATTTGTTTCAAACTTTCAGTAAATGTTACACAGTACCTTCTGCATAATTTAACACAGCCTTTTCCCAAAAAACTGTATTTTTGAATATATAAATAAAAAATTGCAAAAAAATGTTGTGAATTTTCATTACAATTGAAAAAATCATCTTTAATAACTGAACTAAAATTTTGTAAAATCCCTGTGGTAAGTTGTAGCCCATATTCCAATAAATAATCTGTAAAAAGTTCAACTTCCT
Source organism: Schistocerca cancellata (assembly GCF_023864275.1). Classification (NCBI taxonomy): domain Eukaryota; kingdom Metazoa; phylum Arthropoda; class Insecta; order Orthoptera; family Acrididae; genus Schistocerca; species Schistocerca cancellata. Next base: position 472,042,761 of record NC_064627.1, read on the forward strand.
ACCTCAAATACTTTGTGAGGAAAGATGTAATTTATAAGCGTTATTTTAACATTGCAAGTATAGGGCGTTCCGGAGCCCCTTAACACAGTTTTCTGACTTTACATATGATAGACACTGCACATGACACGTGGCATTCTTATAACTAATAACTTCACGTTACATCTTGTTTAACATCTGAAATATGCACTCGCGGCCATTCTTTTAGAGCCGCCCCGGTTACTCGACCGTGCGTTTTGCGTGACTCCTCGCGACTAACTCGCCCTGTCTTCCTGAAGGACAAGAGAGACCACCCCACCTTTCTCTCTCAGCCAATAAGGACACTTCTCTCGTTTCCTACATATATGTATATATCCAAACCTTCAGCCACTGGGCGTTCAGACCGCTGTTGCTAGGCGGGTCTGACGTCACGTTTGCGGACATTGTGACGGAAGTTTGTCTCGGAACACTGTCTCAGATCCTACTGCCGAATCATCGGATGCTGTCCCTAATAAGATTGCACAACATTGCCTCCTATGATTTCGTCACTAATGCTCCTTGCTGACGCTTAATTGTTAAATGTACAGCCGGCCGTTGTGGCTGAGCGGTTCTAGGCGCTACAGTCTGGAATCGCGCGGCCGCTACGGTCGCAGGTTCGAATCCTGCCTCGGGCATGGATGTGTGTGATGTCCTTAGTTTGGTTAGGTTTAAGTAGTTCTAAGTTCTAGGGGACTGATGACCATAGATGTAAAGTCCCATAGTGCTCAGAGCCATTTGAATTTGAACCATTTTTTGTTAAATGTACATGTAGGCTGGCTGCTACTGAGCATTCGCAATCGCATAAATATGCATAATACTTGGCTTAAACATGTGAAGGAAATGCACATATGCATTACAAATTTGTGTCGTATTTAGATTCGTTCAGAAGTAGCTGCATTAATGATGGAGTTTCTTGGTATCAGAATGAGCATCTGAAACATAAAAGGATTCTGCGTGGCCTTATAGAATCTCGCTGTCTATTAATCAACGGAAGTAGAACGTTGTATGTTTGCTAACAAATAGATCGCTTCAGAAATTGTAACAGCCTGCTGCTGCAAGGAGAAGAAGAAAAATTCTCGACCTGGTACAAAGACGCTTCTGATACCAAATAGGTATTGTTTTTGTTACATTGGTACAGACTGTTAAGCAATGTCGGACTTGGACAGCATTCCGTCGGGTCTGCCGAGTGCTGTTGGCAAAGGGGGCGCACTCAAGTCTTGCGCGGCTAATTGAGGAGCTACTTGATTGAGGAGTAGCGTCACCAGCCACGAAAATTGACAATGGCCGAGTGAGTGGTGTGCTGATTACATGCTCTTCCATTTCCGTATCCGGTGGTACCTAAGGGATGAGGTTGACACGGCGGCTGATCGGTATCATTGGACCTTCAAGGCCCGTTCGGACGGTGTGTGTGTGTGTGTGTGTGTGTGTGTGTGTGTGTGTGTGTGGTACAGGTTGCACAGTAATGTAGCCCATCTGCGGAAAATTTTTGGCGTTCGTGTTGTGGAGGTTTAGTTCAAATGAATATACTAGAGCATTTTCTATTATTTTTTGTTTTGTTTTGTTTTGTTTTGTACGAAGTATAACCAAAGGAAATTCGTTAAAAGTTGATGAAGGTTTGCATAATATTAATAGCTAGAGATTGTTACATGTAGTAGTTATTTTGAAGAGGATTCCTAAACTATAACCACAGAAGAAAACTTTTAGAAAGTTCAAATAACGTATCGAGGGATCCACTATTAAAGCCGGACGCTGTGGCTGTGCGGTTCTAGGCGCTTCAGTCTGGAACTGCACGACCGCTACGGTCGCAGGTTCGAATCCTGCCTCGTGCATGGATGTGTGTGATGTCCTTCGGTTAGTTGGGTTTAGTAGTTCTAAGTTCTAGGGGACTGATGACCTCAGATGTTAAGTCCCATAGTGTTCAGAGCCGTTTGAACTATTAAAAGTGTAGGATGTAGCCGACACCATAGGCGTATCAGAAGAAAGAGCACCGTATTTTAAGTGATTCTCCCTCCCTGCTTAGTAGAAAAAATTCTTTTGTAACTATAAACCACAAATATTTGCATATAGAACCTCCAACCAAAGCCAAGCAAAACTGAGGTAGAAGCATTCCATTTTCTAAATGGAAAGACGCACAGGAAGTTGCACGGGTTATTTTAAGGAGTCGAAGTTTCCTATAACTGCTTCCTCAATTAGACACTGTCATTTAAGCAGCACTGATTGTATCTGTCGAAGAGTCTTGGCTCGAGAGTAAACCTTCTCCACGAAATAGCCGGAAATAGACGGGAAGCAAATGCAGATAAGCACAGAAATGCTTCAGTTTCACTTGTGTATTTGGCTGCTGGATGAATATCGTCCTCTTTCATGGGAAAACAGCGCACATGCAGTTAAGATGATGTACATAAGAACGAGGCCATGAGGATCATTACTGTCACTGAAAGATCTACTCTCACTCAGTGATTGCTTGTTTTATCGGATATTGCCCCGCTGGATCTAAGAAGAAAAGCTGGTAAGGTGCAAATTCCTAAGAAGACAGAATCGCATAAGAATTTATTTCTGAATTGCGCTTTCCAGAATCACTAGCTGTACGCCTGAAGTCACGCAAGCTACTGAGGGCTGAGTTTATTGACACCGACTTTTTTCGATGTTATCGAGAAGTGTAAAGAGCACTGAAGTGAACATCTATCTCAGGAAGCCCAAGTGACTCAAAAGCCAACGATGAAAGCTGCAGGGTTTGAGATTTCCCCGTTGCGTACAGTAAAGACTCAACCACTTTTGAAGAAGATAGATGTGACCACATCTTGCAGTCGGCTTGTTGGGAAAGTGCTGCGAGTGACTACGGTGCGGAGGAACAGACAGTAAGACATCGTACAGAACTGCCTTCTCCACGCTTCTAAAGGTAGTCTGACAGATTTCCGTAATTGACATCAAGTGCTGTAACTAGATGTCAAAATTTAAAAATTAACCTGAAAATTCACTATGCAAGTACATGTATGTGTTGCGTTACGCCAATCTATGCTAGCCATGGTGTATACACAATCACATGTAACAGCTGTAACAATTTCTGCGTAAGCCAGACCAGCAGCGCTTGGCACACACTGCCGGTCACCTATTCAAGTGTTGGCATGTCCGAAGGAATTTTGCATCCTAATACGGAACAACATAGGCCCTTCAACATCGTATTTATCCGCCGACACCGGGCAAGCGACTTCCAAATAAAATGTCTTCCCTGTAAGAGAATATACATAACGGATGTACGAGTACACGTTGTAGACACGTGGTTGACGACATATGAACGTTTGGGTCTGGCCGTGACTCCCAATGGTAAAGCGACCATTGGCGGAAAGCGGGGAATCCGGGTCCGGCACAAATTTTCATTGTCATTTCATTACACACTACAGCTGACGTTTGTCCATATTCGCAACTGCGAATACATTTCATGTAGTTTATGCACTCAACTCCGGTGATCTGACGGGAACCGGTGTTACTGGTGCAGCAACGCTGTTTACGAACATTCTAGTGGAAACTGAAACTTATATAAAAATAAGAAACCAACAACAAACCGTATTAAACGTACATACGGTTCTTTAACGTCAATACTATTTTTTAAAAAATTATTGAAATACTCGAAAAAGAAAACGGATAAATTCAAAGCGCAGAGCACAGCCAAAGACGACGCACACCGAAATCTTAACATCGCTGCTCATTCACATACTCTGGAAAAACATATTAGAGTATGACTAGAATACGTGCGAGAATGGCATAATTTACAAAAAATTATCGAAAGCCGAACTTAACAAAAGCACACACATCAAATGAAAACCCCTACCCAATAAACACCTACAAATTAATAGCACCTAGGATCGCTTTAAATATAGACTACTACAAACATACAGCATCAATAGATGTAAGCGCTATCAAATAATGTGCACCGTGATTATAATTAAACTTTCAAACCGCTGTGGAAATAATACCACTGGTCAGAATAATGTCAAATTGCAACGGGATGTTATCAGAGATAGGGGAAAGCATATGCCAGAAGAAAAATAAATAGTTACAAAATGCAGCAATAGATGCGCTGTGAGCATCATAATTTAATAGTGGCCAACTACAAATGAATCATACAACAATGCTTAAGGTGTACGTCTGACGTTAAACAAACTATACTTCTCAGTGTGCATGGGTGTACAGGTGTGATAGTTACGTAAGCCCACCCAACATGGGAAGGTCATATCACATTCGATATAAAAAATCGGTTTTTAATTGCCCTGAGGCCAAAAACCGCATAAAAAGCATCAATAACATCGGTTTTTAATTGTCTTGAGGCCAAAAACCGCCTAAAAAGCATCAATCAGAATCACATCGGATTATTAATTTCCCTGTGACTGGCGCAAAACGTCTTCAATATGCTGTCCACCGTTTTCTGCAAGTTGAAATCGAGAAACACCAAGTTACACAACTGATCGAAGTGTTTCCGGGGTCACGTTCAGAATGTGTTGCGCAATGCGTGCCTTCAATACGGCTAAGTTGTCAATCAGATCACTGAACACAACATCTTTCAGACAGCTCCACAGCCAGAAGTCACACGCATTAAGATCATGTGATCGGGACGGCTAGGCTGTAGGGAAATGGCAGGTGATAATTCTAGCACTTCCGAAATGGCTCTTCAGCAACTGGTTCAAATGGCTCTGAGCACTATGGGACTCAACATCTTAGGTCATAAGTCCCCTAGAACTTAGAACTACTTAAACCTAACTAACCTAAGGACATCACACACACCCATGCCCGAGGCAGGATTCGAACCTGCGACCGTAGCAGTCCCGTGGTTCCGGACTGCAGCGCCAGAACCGCACGGCCACCGCGGCCGGCTTCAGCAACTGATTAATTAAATTTTAAATGTGCAGAGGTGCGCTATCTTGCATAAACATGATCCCATCCACATAACAACGCTGCTGGAGAACTGAAATGACGTGGTTGCGCAAGAGAGACTCGTATCGCTTATCAGTGACGGTACGGGTATCACGACCGGAAGCACCCGTCTCTTCAAAAAAAATATGGCCTATGATAAATGATGCCGTAAACCCGCACCACACACTGACATTTTCAGGATGAAGTGGTACTGGTTGATTTGCGGGTGGATTTTCCGTTGCCCATATTCGACAATTCTGTGTATTGACATATTGTGTCACATGGAAGTGGGCTTCGTATGTCCACAAAATCTTCCACGGCCAGTCATTGTCCACTTCCATGCGAGCAAGAAATTCTAAAGCTAAGGTCTCTCTTGCTGGCAGGTTAACAGGAAGCAGCTCGGGCACATGGATAATTTTGAATGTATAGCAAAGAAGAATATTTTTTTAGGATTTTACGCACCGTGCTCACGGTTATATCCAATGTTCGGGCAACTCTTCGTGCACTACACGTTTGTACACCACCACTCGTCTCCTCCTGCATTGCTGTGGCCACTGCTTCCACTGATGTTGAATCAATTCGTTTCCTCCCTCCACCAGGTTGCACACCATAAGAACCCGTATTTTCGAATTTCCGAATTATTTTCTCCAGACCTAGAGGAGTCATCGGACCAAAGCCTTTTTTCAAACCCTCCAGTGTCCAGAACTTCTGCAGTGCGAAGTGTGCACAGCCATCATTCTTGTAATACAGCTTTACAAGCAGAGCGCGATTCTGCATTGAGACAGTCATGGAGAACGTCGCAGACGCGAAAGGAAGAAAAGCCATGTACCCGGCGTGCTTATACTAACTTCAATGCGTCACGCGCATAAAATGTACTAAAAAAAAAAAAAAAAAAAAAAAAGTCAAATGGCTCTGAGCACGGGACTTAACAGGTCATCAGTCACCTAGAACTTAGAACTACTTAAACCTAACTAACCTAATGACATCACACATTCATGCCAGAGGCAGGATTCGAATCTGCGATCGCAGCAGTCGCGCGGTTCCGGACTGAAGGGCCTAGAACCACTCTGCCACCGCAGCTGGCTCACAGGTATTTTCTTATCAGTTTCTTCAGCTTTAATCTACAGTTCATAACCAATAGATTGTGGTCCGAGTCCACGTCTGCCCCTGGAAATGTCTTACAATTTAAAACCCGGTTCCTAAATCTCTGTCTTAATATTATATAATCTACCTGAAACCTTACAATATCTCCAGGCCTCTTCCATGTATACCACCTTCTTTCATGATTGTTGAACCAAGTATTAGCTATGATTAAGTTATGCTGTGTGCAAAGTTCTACCAGGGGTTTTGCTCTTCCATTTCTTATACCCATCTCATATTCACCTACTACGTTTCCATCTCTTCCTTTTCCTACTGTCGGTTTCCTGTCACCCATGACTATTAAATTTTTGTCTCCCTTCACTATTTGAATAATTTCTTTTATCTCATCATACATTTCATCAATCTCTTCGTCATCCGCGGAGCTAGTTGGCACATGAACTTGTTCTACTGTGGTAGGCGTGGGCTTCGTGTCTATCTTGGTCATTATGTTGTTTGTAGTAGCTTACCCGAACTCCTACTTTTCATTCATTATTAAACCTACTCCTGCGTTACCCCTATTTGATTTTGTATTTATAACCCTTTATTCACCTGACCATAAGTCTTGTTCCCCGTGCCACCGGACTTCACTAATTGCCGCTATATCTGACTTTACCCTATCTGTTACGTCCGCACTATAACACCACAAATATTCCGTGATAACCAAATTTATTTGACCTTCTGTCACTGAAAACAAAACTTAAGTTCGACTACACAACATTTCGCTGGCTGTAGCACCAAGGAGAAATCAGAGTCACTAGTAGAGAATACACGTCCAAACGACTGCCAACCAGTCGTTACCGACGCGTCGCAAGTTTTCCAGCCAGGGAGACCACAGTACGGTTCGGTCGTCGTGAATCCAGCAGCCGGGTAGTAACACAGTCATCGGCGAAGATTGAACTGGTTAAACGGGCTCAGGTAGCTCGCTTAAATCCGCAGGTCCGGCCAATCAGAGTGTTGGTAGATGGTGCCCTTATACGGTTGCTCACTCTGGTGGCAAGGGCAGCGCCGCCAGGGTAATCCGTATCGATAGTGGTGTGTACGCTGCCGCTAACCCCGCGACACGCGTTCACTTGCGCCAGTTGTTGACATGGTGTGCGGCGCCAGCGGTACTCGCTGTGTGCCGCGCGTTGTAGCACGCCGCGCCGAGTTGCCGGCTGCTGTGCGGCCGCCGATACGACACTATCTATTTCCCTTTTTAAATTTTCTAACCTACCTGCCCGATTAAGGGATCTGACATTCCACGCTCCGGTCCGTAGAACGCCTGTTCTCTTTCTCTTGATAACGACGTCCTCCTGAGTAATCCTCGCCCGGATATACGAATTCAGGCCGTAAGGAACTTAAAATTGTGATAGTTTGCTTAAGTGAAATTGAAATAACGCGAACAACGAGAGTCGTTCAGCAAGGAATGCAACAAATTTATTCGACAATTTCGTTTGAAAAATTGCGAAATTTGTTGCGGATATCGTGGAATATTCCGCGTCAGATCCTATAGTTTCATGACGTTCCCATTATTGGCTGTGCTATATGTAGTCTTCCAAATGGCTTCTGTGAAAGAGGTGTGTTTCAATCAGAGAGGCAGAGGGCTGTCAATGAGTTTCTTTTGGCGGAAAACTAGAGCATCGGAGATATTCATCACACTCGGATTCGAGGTGATCACAATCAAACACTCGCTGCTCAACAGGACGTTTCTGGTGGTAATGCTGACACACTCGTCCACCAGCGATTCTCAAAGTTGTGTACCCGCTGGGTCTCTCTCCGCCAAGAGAACATCATATATGCGGGACTGATCCTGACAGTTTTTTGTTTAACATTGTCACATGTGATGAAATATGGGTTCCTCAGAAGAAGTTCTATCCGCTTCCTCAGCCGGTAACGCCACGGCGACGGTCTTCTGGGACGCTGAAGGGGTTATTCTGTTTGATGTCTTCCCTCATAGTGCAACGATCACGGAAGTGTATTGTGCTACCCCTAGGAGACCCAATAAAAAATTTCAGCGGAAATGGAAACGAGCTCTCTCTCCCTGTCACACAAGTGTGCGCACCCGAGAGGAACCCACAAAACTTCACTGGACTCTTCTTCCTCATCCATCCTGCAGCCTGGATCTCACACTTTCCGACTTCGATCTGTTTGGCCCAATGAAGGATCGATCTGTTTGGCCCAATGAAGGATGCAGACCGCGTGAATTAGTACACGGATGATGGGGAGGTTATCGATGTAGAAGAGCGTTGACTCCGATGTCGACCAGTAGACTTATAACTGGGTTTTCTCTTTTGGTGCTAGTCAATTGTCAGGATGAGCATTACTGCAAAGGGCATTTGGTTCTAAAGCATTATGTCAGGGTGAAAAACACTAAATAAATTACTTTTTCTCTCTTAACAACATGTGGGCAGGGTGGGTTCTTCCTTGGCTCGGGTATGAGGTAGAATGAAACAGCATTTTTACATAAGATAACTTTTACTGAAAGTTTTGTACAACAGTTTCCTTACTGGATTGTTCTTTACCGGGAGAGCGCAGCTGTGTCGTTTGCGAAGCCTTCTGCTTGCGTGAGCGGCGGCGTCTGATTACGCCTGGCGGTGTGTATCTCGTGTCGCCGTTTCGTCCAGTTGACTGGAGACGCGCATCATGCTGTGGCCCGTTTAATTATTGAGAACAAAGTCGTGAATCGGATGGTGATACCTTGGATGTGGCGTCCCAGTGTTTCTCTTCAGTATGCGGCCGCGTGTGTTGTGCGTCGGTCAGCAGAGCGGCGCGGTGGGGGAAGGCCAACGTCCCGGACTTGAGCAACGGACTCCAGCTTGCCAGTCTTCGGCTGTCAGATCTTCATCCCAGCTCACAGGTGACTGCTGATGTGAGGCAGTCTCCTTCCCATCCTCACGAGTCACCCAGGTACGTAAAAATCAGTCTTCAAATACCTTTTAGCTTCTGTCTTCTGACGACGAGGCCATGGCTTGCTATTCCATCACAGTGGCGGACTTGGTGCTTCTGTGTACGATGTAGTCTCTTCCTGAATGACGGTCTTCAGCACTGAAACTGAACTGAAACCTACTGCTGTCGGGCCCACTGCGTCTCGCATATTTATTTACTTCAGTTCACTGGAGGTGAATGACTTCACGGTCATTGCCTCTTCTGTCGCATTGAAAAGCTTCTCGAAGAATCTTCTTAACGTTGGTCATTGGCTCTTGGAATGTAGGCGACGGCCTTTGATCACATGTGACAATTGAGAAACACGTGAGCCAGTCGGACGATGCCCTGTAGAGATGGGGGGTCCGCTCTTGAACTAATTCATAGAGTTGAATCTTTCAAAGGAGTGATCAATCAGTGATTCAGAAAAAAAGAACGGTAGCTCCAAACGTTTCCCACGGCAGAGAGAGAAAGAGAGAGAGAGAGAGAGAGAGAGAGAGAGAGAGACGGAGCATATCAGCGGCGCCTCTGCTGGTCAGAGCACAGTGCACGCCACACAACACAGCCAGCGCCGGCCTCTGCCCTGCTTCTACCTTGGCTGCCTGCATTGTGCAGTGCCCCATTGGATTTTGTGTTTCACATATGCCGTGCCGTCTCTGTCCGCCCTCTGCCGCGTGCAGTGAGTGTCTGGCGCAGCTTAACTTGGTATCGCACTCCGTAGGCGATCGTTTCAGTCGCACGTCCTGCCCTCTGGGCAGTTGATGCGAGCAACAGGATGGAGAGCCACCTAGCGGATAACATAGGAACTACTTGCAACAACCTGCTCGCAAGGGAACAGACGATTTGTCTCGGAGCGGGTGAGTTCACCGCTCCCCCCACCCTCGGAACTCGCCCGCTCAACGCTCACCCCACCGTCTCGACTCTAGCCAGAGCGTTGAGCAAAGCGACTCAGGTGTCACTCTGGTCTCTGCGGTCTCAGCTCACGCAGTAATACAGCTTGCGGCTCGACCTGCTCGACTCAGCACCTCTGCATCGGAGTTCGTCCCTACTGGATATTGTTCTTCGTAGTAATACCGCTATGTATATTACATTATTATGTTATGTGTACATCAATTGTTTTTATTTTATTTTTATTTGTTTAAACTGATTAGATTAGGTTCCTGATGACTCCTCTTACTATAGGATTTTTATTATGGACACTCGAATTTACGCTTTAATTACGAGCGAACCGATAAACGTATCGCAAAATGTGATACACCAATATTTTCCTTGTTTTATTCTGCGTAAGGCTATATGCAGCACTTTCGTTTTACAGTCAAATTTATATATTTTTTTCTTATTCTGGTACGGATTTTGCGATTTTAGGCGTCTTCGGAAGGAAACGTTCACTTTAAAAATATATGGCTTGCGATGTATTTGTATGAGGTTAATGAAATTTTAATACATTATAGCCAAATATATTGTTAATGTAAATCTCAAGTTACAACATTTTCCGATCACCCAAAAAACCACGATAGTGCAAAATAAATCAATAATCAAAAACTTTGTCATATCGTGGAAATTTCAATAAACAATACAAAATTCTTACTCATTATCTGTGATACTTCAAAATAGGATCAAATAAAATCAAAATACAGGTATAGTACTGGAATAAACCAAGTTTAAAGGGCAATGTGCCTTCCATTTATTTTCTATTGTAAATGAGTGGTGAGTCATGAAAAAGAGCTAATTCATTTCAGGGAGTGAACAGTTCTGATCCAATCTCTGAAAAGAACAGTTTTGCCCATCTCTAATGCCCTGATGGCTGAATCGACAGCCTCTGCTTACGTGGGGAGGGCGATGGCTTCTCCTCAACGTGCTGACTTGTAAGCACCGGCCGTTGGCACTGCTGCTTTGCCCTCTGTTTGCCAGTGTGTAATTCTTCTAAACTAAACTAAGTTTTTCATTTATTTTCCTATTTCTACTTCACTTCACATTGGTTTCACTAATTTATTTACCTATCTTAAGTACCACTCAACAGACTGGCAATGTGACGATAGAAGCTTTTTGCTTCAAATGAGCGTTCCTGTCATGTCCATGAATGTTGACCATTCCACCTGCGACACCCTGTGTCTAGGGCTTATGATAATTAATGGCGAAAACTGACTGGTGAAAGTGTGTGGTAATAGAAGCAAAAACGTTTCAGGAAACCTGGTTCTGCAAATAACCAGTTGCGAGATAATTGCTTATGTGTGGTTAAGACCCGGGACTGCCTTCAGCATGAAATTTTGTTCCAGTAAATCAAAATGTATTTGAAATGTAAATTTCTCGATTAAGTCCCCATTTGCCTGGGGACACTTCACTCACGCCCTATGATTGACGAATGTGGTAGATGAATGACCGCTTCTCACATAGGACTTCTAACATGCCAAGTTGGATGGGTCAACCAGGGTAAAAAATCTTGACCTCGAAGATCACATGAGCTCAGTCCTCTGGATTTTTCTGACTGGGGTCATGTCAAAAGTGTACAGCACTTCCGATGATACTGTTGGAGAATTGGAACAGCAAATTGTACTGTGTTTTCAAGCTTACGAGATGATGTGGGAGTGTTTAACAGAATTTGTAACTTACTGCAGACACGAGTCTCTAGAGACGAGTATTGCATCCAAATGCGAGGAAGGCGCATGGAACACCTTCATAGATATAAGTGTGTTGTTAATTGTACAGCTGAAGTGGTATTGTATTTCTTTTTAAGGTAGATTATTTGAACACGAAATCTGAGCCCGATTAGACGGTGACAACCGGAAAGTTTGCGTTTCAAATACAGTTGTACTAACTAGGGCAATAGCCTTAAGAAAAATCAAGACACTATTGATGTTTACAATGTCTGTTTTCATATCTTCATATTACAATGTCTTTGAGGCACGAACGCATTTCTGAAGGACATTGTAACCGTCAATAATGTATCCATGCCTCGACGGGCTGAAGTGACGATGAAATATTTGTCCCTTCCTGTGCGGGAATCACGAAATGTACGAGCGTAGGGGTTGTGGACTCCGTGACATTTGAAAGTTTGCGTCGGTCTCGGAGGCGAGCCCCGATAGCTTTCTTCGGTTTGTCCTCAATCTGTATTCTGTATCTTTATTCCATCCAACAAGTTCTGTATTTTTTCTCACTTAAGGGGGCCGGCGAATCTGATCATTCATATCGTTTTACCCTGAATTTTAGTTCCATTCCTGAGCCTGTCTTTCATTTCCGTGAGAACATAGGTGACAAAGAGTATCGAAGAGTTTCAGGTAGCGCTATAGAATAACGTTGGAAAATAGTTGGACTGATAAGATAAGAAAGCTTCTTCGCAGAAACAGTGAGGAAAAGAGGATATCGAGAACTGAAAATAAAAAGGAACAAGAAGATAGGACGTCCGGTATGGCATCGGGGAATAACTTGCATTCAGTCAGGGGAAGCTGTAGAGGGTAAAAATTGTAGGGGAAGACACAGATTGAACTAGATCCTGTAAATAACTGAAAACGTTGGGTACAAGTTCTAATCTGAGATGAAGAAGTGGGCACAGGAAAGCAAATTGTGTCGGACAGCATCAGACCACTCGGATAATTGATAATCTTCCCATCTCCCCCTCCCCTAAAGAAAAGTGGCAATATTTCGTACTGAAGTCAGCAGCGCTTTGTAACCACACATTCGCAGTGATCCCATCTCTATTGGGATGCTCATGCTTCTGTTATTGTATATTTTCACCCGTGTCAGTTTTTCCCTGTTAATTGTGATACAGCTTGTGTGTGTAACTCCTGATAATTTTGTTTCGCCAAGCTTTACGTCTTCATCAGGCAGGCAGGCTCCAACGGAATGGAAGGTGCATTCAATGGTGACGGTTATTGCTTCTCACGTAACTGAGTGTCTACATCTCCATCCACATTCACATTGATGAGTATGAGGTCGCATCTGAACATTGGCGAAGAGCTATAGACAGGATGAATTACCTCCACGTAATTTATTTTACGTACTCTGGGACTGCACTGCCGAGCAAGATTCGCGTGTTTCCGCTGCGGACAGCCAAACAACGGCTCTGCGCTGTCGTCGGCACACGGCAGATGGCAACTGACAGCTGGCATTTCGATAATAAGCTCCAAAGCTGCAGCCTGCGTTAGCGGTTATACGACGCCCCAACCCGATCATTTAATTAAACCCGTTATTGAAAACAAAAAGAAAACAGCTGTCACGACGAAACGGCTGCTGGTCGAGTGTAATGAAATAACGGTCGCTAGCCGGCTGGAGCACGAGGCGGTTTCTGATTGGTGTAATAAGTTCCTCGCACCGGCACGTGTCTGTCACGTTGCCTGTCAGACAACAGCTTCAAGTGACACACGCTTTAATCAGCGAAATAAAATTTGTGATGAGGTGTGTGAGAGGGCGCCAGTCTTGTGTTTCACTGTAATCGTCACTGCGCCCTTTCAGGCTTTTACGATGCCTATGCATCACCTGCCTCTTTCTTGAAGAAAGTCAAAAATGAATTTCGTGACAAGTAATTAAAATATTAGAATATTCTTTGGGCATTGCTGCGGTAAATAGATGAAGTAGGTATTTATCTAAAAGGGTATTATGGGGAGTAAAGAGGTATTAGCAAAAACGAATCACGCAGCGTAGTTATTGAGTTTTTTAGAGCAATGGCTCTTTATTTACTCTGGAGAAGTATTTCTGTTTGGGCGTGTGTTTGTGAATACGAGGTTTTTTCTTGCTATTACGTTTTTATTTTTTACCATTTTGCTAATAATTAATTAATTAATTATTTTTAATGTAAAAATGGAAATTTTTTCGTAGAGACGTACATAGAAATACCTTATACCTGAAGACGACGCTATATGCACCAAACGCGATCTGCGCTACAGTGCCTGAGATTATAATTGTGATATCAATCACATTTTCTTTTAAGAACAAAATTTTAAACCAAATATTAATAAGTATTAACTACATGCCGTACACCAGTGTACAAATTATTCACTTATTAGCTTTATTACACATGTAGGCCTGCGTATTTACAATATGAGAAGTGGGTGTCGTTTCCGTCTTGAAGATAAACGGCTTAAATAACACCACCACTCTTAAGAAACGAGTGAAAGACAAATAATAATAATAATAATAGCATGAATCCCAAGTGGAGTTGATAGTCATCGGCAGCCTCCTCAGGTGGCGGATAGGGGAATGCTCTCCAGATGTGGAGGGTACCGAGGAAATAAAAATATCCTGGGTGGACCAAAACTATGAACCGAAATCCACTAACGTCTGCCTGGTATCCCGCGGTTAGGGGTCAGCGTCTGTTCGCCTAGATGGTGCGGCTGCAGCAACCTTCTTGATCTCAACAATCAAGTCGTATACGTCGTGATCTTTCCTCGGAAGAACCACCACCAAGTTAGTTTTCAACTTGAAAACCAAATATGATGATAACACAAGGAATGAATCCACTACCCCGGGCACCAGTTGCAAAGCTGGCTTTTCCTGGTCATCGGATTCCTGGGGACCAGGAGCATCATGTTAGGCCTAAGGTTGAGAACCAGACGACGTCCAAATTATTACACACAAAACAAAGACACTTTATCGGTACATTTAATACTAATACTCTCTTCAAACTAGGCAAGATCAAACAACTTACAGACGTGCTGCAAAAATTTCAGATCAAAATCCTTGCAATCCAGGAAACACGACTTACAGACGAAAACCATTTTGACACAGACAACTACAGGATCTACAAAAGAAAACCAGCAGTTAAAACTAATGAGAAAGGACTCAAACAGTTTGGTACAGCATTTGTAGTCCACAAATCTGTCATTGACTTCCAATCTGCCTCAGAACGTATATCAACGCTCTCCGTCAAATCTGCCAACAAAGTGTTGTGGATTGGCAAGACAGCCGACCCACTATGAGGAAGCCGAAAGGCACGCGTTTAAGCTCACGCAGGCTGGCGTGAGGTCTGGAACAGGACAAGGAATTTATAGTAGCAAAAAACGTACGTAGCTGCTGGAATACTTAACTTTAATCCATAATTGGTGAACATAGCTCTTGACGGTACATGTTTTACAGCATCAATAGTAACTAGTAATGGCGCCTTGCTAGGTGTTAGCAAATGACGTAACTGAAGGCTATGCTAACTATCGTCTCGGCAAATGAGAGCGTAATTTGTCAGTGAACCATCGCTAGCAAAGTCGGCTGTACAACTGGGGCGAGTGCTAGGAAGTGTCTCTAGACCTGCCGTGTGGCGGCGCTCGGTCTGCAATCGCTGATAGTGTCGACACGCGGGTCCGACGTATACTAATGGACTGCGGCCGATTTAAAGGCTACCACCTAGCAAGTGTGGTGTCTGGCGGTGACACCACACAAAGCATATACCTAGATCAACGCACACGCACCCACAAATAACTATAACAACAAGAATCCCAAGAAAGTGGATGACTTCTGGAATGACCTTGAAGAGACGACAAACAAAATTGCCGAACACCATGTAATAATCTTGTTAGGTGACTTTAACGCACAATTAGGCAAAGAGAAAAAATACAGGAAAATCACCGGAATCCATTCAGCTCACAAGAGAACTAACAAGAATGGGGAGAAATTGATAAGCTTTTGCGAAAATTTCGGCCTCGTCATTATGTCAACACAATTAAAAAAACCCAACAAGAAACTGTATACTTGGAAGTCGCCCAACACAATGTTGGGTAAATTCCAGATAGACCATGTGACCATCTACAAGAGTAACACAGCAGAAATTCTGAATGTGAAAACGAGAAGAGCTTTTTGAATCAGACCACCATCTTTTACAGATAAAGACTAGATTACAACTCAATACAAATAAGCCAAAACTAAACAAAGTGCTCAGACCAGACCCCGAATACATAAAACTCAACAAGGAAAACATCTTACAGGAAATTAGTCAGACAAACACCACAAACGGAACAGACCTTGTGGACGTCCTCAAATCCGCGATGAGATTGGGTCAATCCCCGAGAAGTAGAAAACACAGATGGTGGAATATAATATGTGACCAAGCAATAGAAGAAAGGACCAATGCCTGGAAAAACTTCAATAGTCACAAAACATCAGAAAAATGGCAACAATTTCTAGTAATCCGAAAACAAACATCGAAAACTATTAGGAGGGGAAAAATAAATTATGACAAACGGCGACTAGATGAGATAGAACAAGACTTTAAGAAGAACAACACTAGGAATTTTTATAAGATATGAAAGAAGATATTGCAGGATACCAGCCACCCAATCTTTGCTTCAAGAAACCGGATGGTTCACTAGAAACTAACAAGAAGAATAACTGCCAAATCCTCGCACACTACTTCAACAAACTTCTCAACTGCGAAAGACCTACAGAGGATATTCACTACCAGACATCTACACCAAATCCCGACGCTAAACCACCAACCATCAACGAAATAGTAGAAATTATCAAGACCCTGAAAAGCAATAGAACCCCAGGAGACGACGGAATTATTGCAGAACTATGGAAACTAAATGATGAAAGATTAACAGGAAAAATCCACAAAATCATATTAAACATTTGGGAAACAGAACAGATCCCTTCTGAATGGAAATGCGCACTCATCCATCCACTCCACAAAAAAGGGGACAAAACTAAACCAAATAATTACGGGGGTATCTCACTCGTGCCGGTCACATATAAAATCCTATCAAAAGTTCTCGTGAAAAGATCAGAAGAACAAGCTGATCCACAAATAAGAGAATACCAGGCTGGTTTTCGCAAGGGACGATCATGTATTGAACAGATCTGGAATCTGAAAATGATTCTCCAGATGAGAAACACCCGAAACACAGTGGTCACTTTTGCAGATTTTAAAAAGGTCTACGACTCAATAGACGGAGTAGCACTCTGCAACACGCTGGAAGAATTCAGCATTGACAGAAAGACAAGAGCAATCACTCAGCAAACATTAACTGACACTAATCATAACATGTAAGCTTTCACGGCCGGCGTCTTCATTAATTAAAACTTCCGGGCTGAATTGCCGTGATCCATATATAAAACTGCTTGTCCTTCCTGACGTTTCGTTGCCTACTGCGGGCAACATCTTCTGAGGTGAGTCGGCGACTGGCTGCTAGGCGCTGGAGGTCCCGCTTATATAGAGCGCTTAGATGGCGCCACCACTCATCACGTGCTTTCGACTTTAAAACTATCTCTGGCTAGTGCCATCTCTCTCGATTATAGGTAATCGACAGTCACTTCGTTGGTACAGAGTCGACCGCCATATCTTGTCTAGTTTTAAACCTTCTTTTTTATTAAAATTATTTTCGTGCTTGTAGATCTCTATAGGTTCTCTATACATGCGGGTATAATAATGTGAGGTCCTAGCTATCACGTTTGTCTCACTAAATTTTATTTCGTGACCACCGTCTTTGAAAACGTGTTCCGCTACAGCTGATTTGTCAATTTGTCCCAATCTACAGTTCCTTTTGTGTTCCGTTAGGCGGCTATTAACATTCCTTTTAGTTGTTCCAATATAAACCATGCCACAGCTACACGGAATTTTATACACACCTGGCGTAGCTAAAGGGTATCGTGCGTCTTTCACCGATCTTAAACTTTCACTAATTTTCTTGGTAGGTCGAAAGATTGTCTCCACTTGAAACTTGGCCAAAACTTTCCCAATACGGTCCGTGATGTTATGAATAAATGGAAGAAAAACTTTTCCAGGCGACGGTTGTTGTTGTCGTATATTTTCGGACACTTTTCTTCTAGGGTGGAACGCTCGATCTATTTCGTTGTCAGTGAACCCATTTCTCTTGAAAGCCGTTCGCAAATGGCTTAATTCATCTTGCAAATAAATTGGCTCACAAATGTTATTAGTCCTGTCCACTAAAGTTTTTATGACTCCTCTCTTCTGCCTAGGATGATGATTCGAATCCTTATGTAGGTAACGATCGGTGTGTGTGTCTTTCCTATATACCTTGTGCCCTAAAGTCCCATCTGCCCGTTTAATAACCAATACATCCAAAAAATTTAGTTGTCCATTACTCTCTTTCTCCATGGTGAATTGTATCTTTGGATTGAAACTGTTTATGTGCACCAAAAAATCACTCAGTTCCTCTTCAGCATGATTCCATATCACAAAGGTGTCATCCACGTATCGATACCATTTCAAAGAGCTTTTTTTGGGCGACTGCACCACTTCTTGTTCGAAAAATTCTTCTTTCTTACATAGATGATATGTTTCCTACTGATATAATTCCTTTGTTTCAACGTTGTCTATCCTCGACTTATTTTCAATATAACAACGAGTTTTATGGACAAATTGATCGGGTGGCCATGGGTACCCCTCTGAGCCCTGCTATTGCTAATCTATTTATGGAATTTTTCGAACAACAAGTGCTGCAGTCGGCCAAAAAAAGCTCTTTGAAATGGTATCGATACGTGGATGACACCTTTGTGATATGGAATCATGCTGAAGAGGAACTGAGTGATTTTTTGGTTCACATAAACAGTTTCAATCCAAAGATACAATTCACCATGGAGAAAGAGAGTAATGGACAACTAAATTTTTTGGATGTATTGGTTATTAAACGGGCAAATGGGACTTTAGGGCACAAGGTATATAGGAAAGACACACACACCGATCGTTACCTACATAAGGATTCGAATCATCATCCTAGGCAGAAGAGAGGAGTCATAAAAACTTTAGTGGACAGGGCTAATAACATCTGTGAGCCAATTTATTTGCAAGATGAATTAAGCCATTTGCGAACGGCTTTCAAGAGAAATGGGTACACTGACAACGAAATAGATCGAGCATTCCACCCTAGAAGAAAAGTGTCCGAAAATACACGACAACAACAACCGTCGGCTGGAAAAGTTTTTCTTCCATTTGTTCATAACATCACGTACCGTAGTAGGCAACGAAACGTCAGGAAGGAGAAGCAGTTTTATATATGGACCGCGGCAATTCAGCCCGGAAGTTTTAATTAATGATTAATTGACACTGTCTCCAAGGTTAAATTTATGGGGGATATCTCTGAACCATTTGAAATCCAAACTGGAGTGTGACAGGGTGACGGACTTTCACCATTACTCTTTAATATCATTCTTGAAAAAATTATCAGGACATGGGAAAAAGAAGTCAAAGGAACCAAATTGGCATTAAAAACGATCATAGATTCAATGTGAAGTGTTCAGCTTTTGCAGATGACCTTGCAATACTCACATATAAAAGAAAAGAAGCCACTAACGCCATAGAGAAGTTACACGAAATTGCACAAAGAACTGGCCTGCAAATCTCGCATGAGAAAACCCAGCGCATAGGAAGAGTGCCACAAGACAAATTGCCTATTGTGACAACCCATGGGAAAATCGTGCAAGTACCACATTTTAAGTACCTGGGAGAAATCATCCAGCCATCAGGGATCAACCTAAAGGCCAATGAGGAAAGAATAAAAAAACTACAAAAAGCATATAAACTCACGTGGAACTATAATAACAAAAAGTCCACACCCATTAACGCAAAATTGAGGCACTACAACACTGTCGTACTTCCGGAGGCACTGTATGCATCTGAAACAACACAAATAGGTGGGCAAACTAAAATCAAAGAAATAGAGAAACAAGAAAGGAAAATTCTCAGGAAAATTTTTGGCCCGATACAAGAGCAAGGAATCTGGAAGTAGAGACCAACATCAGAATTATATAAATACACAGACAAGATTACGGATACAACAAAGAAAAGAAGAATGCAGTTCTACGGACATATCCACAGGATGAATGAAAACAGAATTTCAAAGTGAATTCTTAAAGTCATCAACTCAGGCACGGGAAAAACAAAATGGATAAAAGAAGTTGAAGAGGACCTGAGACAAGCACACATAACAGTAAACGATGCAGAAAATAGAACTGAATTCAGGAACATCATCAAAAAACATAAATTTGACACCACAGCACAAAAGAGACCAGGATGCAAATGGACAGCGGAGCGAAAGAAACAACACAGTGAACACATGAAGAAAATTTGCGCTCAGAAAAAACATAAACAATCATCATAAAGGAATTCAAGTTCAAACGCTCTCTTTAAATGGGAATAATCGAAAATAATAATAATAACAACATGAATTTCAAAGACTAGATGGAGAAACTTGAGATAAAGATATCTGTATGATGCGGTAAGTGGCCATTGATCCTAAATAAGGAAAAGTGTGAAGTTATTCACATGAATACTAAAAGAAATCAGCTATATTTCGATTACGCGATAAGCCACACAAATCTGAAGCCTGTAAATTCAACTAAATACTTAGGGATTACACTTGCAAATAACCCAAATTGGAACCATCTCATAGACAATATTGTGGGTAGAGCAAACCAAAGACGGCGATCCATTGGCAGAACACTTAGAAGGTGCAACAGATCTACTAAAGAGACTGCTTACACCACACTTGTCCGCCCTACTCTGGAGTACTGCTGTACGGTGTGCGATCCGCATCAGATGGGACTGACGGATGACGTGAAAAAAGTACAAAGAAGGGCAACTTGTTTTGTATTATCGCGAAATAGGGGAGATATGTCACAGACATGATACCTGAATTGGAGTGGCAATCATTAAAACAATGGCGTTTTTTCGTTGCGACGGGATCTTCTCATGAAATTTCAATCACCAGTTTTCTCCTCCGATTGGGAAAACATTCTGTTGGCTCCCATCTACATACATCATCACGATAAAATAAGAGAAATCAGGGAAAGCACAGAAAAATTTAAGTGCTCGTTTTTCCCGCGTGCCGTACGAGAGTGGAACGGTAGAGAGACGGCTTGAAGGTGGTTCATTGAACCCCTTGCCAGGCACTTTATTGTGAATGGTAGAGTAATCACGTAGATGTAGATGAAGGAAAGAAAAATTTTAAGAATAATCATAGGACCAAAATTTCAAGACAATAAGATTATAAACAACAAAAATTAAACTCTCTACAAGAAAACTGAAAAACTTTCAGATACTATGCGAAAAAGGAGGATAAATTTTTATGGTCATCTTCTCAGAATGAATTCCAACAGATTAATCAAACAAATCTTTGACTTTTTCCGTGACTGTAAAACGAAACCCAACTGGTTTAAAGAAACTGAGCTTTCTCAGTAGAATTAAAGATTTCAGAAAATTCACTTATCAATCGAACAACTAAATTAATTACTAAGGATAAAAATATAAGGTTCCAAGACAAATCTACCAAAAGTCCAAACCATTCATCTCGGAAAAAGAGAGAAAAGAAGATCAGAAAGAATGAAGAAATACTGGGCCCTAAGAAAAGAACAACACACAAAGAGGGTGAAACGAAATAATAATAATAATAATAATAATAATAATAATAATAATAGGGCTTTAAGTAATGCAGCAATAACGCTTTAAGACATGTAACATAACAACCGATCTAACGTAATTTGAAATATTGCAAGTTCAGGTTTGAACCATGTTTGTGGTTTTCTAAAACACGTGCAATTCTGTAGAACGTGATTTTTCTTAAAAGGTGTTCGAAGGTGATGAGAAATAGTTGGTCATAATGCGTCATCGGTCTCTCACATTCCTGTGAGGCCAGGGCACTAGACAGTCCGGAAAGGTGGCAGATTTCCTCTGTTGTTTTCTAACTATTTCCACGAAGAGAACGTCTGGACCTGACGCCAGAAGTTGCCAAAAACTGCCAACAGTCTACAGGGAACGGATTCTGAATATAAAGGAACCACGCTAGATTGCATTTTTTCTCTCGACTCCATTCTCATCTTGTCATATCACATAGAAGGGTCAAAATAGACGTTCCACCGGAATGAGAATGAAATTATTTCTTGTAGGAACTCTTAGAAGAAATATATTACCCGCACTACGTTCAGAAAAATGAAAAAAAAAAGAAAAATGGCCAGCACTGGAAGAGTCCCATAAACTCCAGACATCAGCAGATGAAACGAATTCAAATAACTTTTGGAGAGCATAGCATAAAAAAAAACTGCTCGAAGTAGCACTTTGGGATCAGATCTAACGTTAAGACGCTTGTAAATGTCACGAGTAATCCACATCAAAAAATGTGTCGCCCAGAATGTCAAGATACGTTCTGAAGTCCACAGTTTTGTCATAAATCGACTGATTAAAGAATGGGCGCCGTATCGCGAGATAAATTCCATAACTGAGTTGAATCAAATCCAAAAACAAGAATCCAACAAACAAGTCTACATTAAAATAGTGACAGCAAACGCGTTTTACTGGCTTGTAAGAACAATTTGACGCCTGCTGGTTTAACTTAAGGTTAAGGCAGCTATAAGTAACGCACTAGAAAGAAAAATGCTATAATGGATTCTTTGACCAATGCCAGAACAAGACCCACACATTGACTGAAACGAGTAGCAAATTAATAAAGGTTTTGCAGCGGCTGATGGTGTAGCTATAAAAATACGTTTCGTGAAACATTCAGCATCTATTTAGCATCTCCTTTTGAAAATGAAATAGAGTAAATTGCTGTAAATAACATGAAAATATAGGCAACAATTTATGGTCATATCTAAAAAATTGTCTTCAACCGAATGAGGAAGCACTTCGGCTTTTTAAATGAAACTACATTGCTGTCCTGAGGTCCTTACGAGACTAGTACCTCTCGCTTGCATCATCTGATGCTCAGGATGAAAAAGCACACCATATAATATTTATAGCTCGACGTAACACGACGTTTTCAGATTCCAGGTGAGATCGGCATACTGAGCATTATTCTGATGAAATGTTTTTAGAATGAATATTTTTGGCAAGCATAGGTCTTTCAGTGTGGGAAATGAGGACTTTATGCAAGATAAACACAAGTTGCTAATTCCCGGTACAAAAAGGAATTTTTTGTTGTTGCAAGAACCGGAACGGGATTCATTCATCTTGATAAGGACGACTGAAGAACTAATTGAATGAGAAGTAACGATTCCAGGGTCTTGAAAGCTGACAACAGCTAGGAGAGTGATGTGCTGACCACCATACTTCTCACTTGGCTTTCAAATGACGCTGTAGGCAGATGATGCGACGACATTCAGTATAGCGTGGTACTAACGACACGATAGCGGTGTTCGTAAGTTAATTTTGGACAAAGATTCTTAATTGGGCAGTCAAATTAAATAAAAGAAAAGGTGCAGGACGAGTCTCTGAGAACACTGGAGGAGAGAGGAGGAAGACAGCGAGAGATACTGCTACTGAGATACTTGAAATGATGCACTCTCACTTCTGCTGAAAGGCCCTTCTTGACTCCACTTCTGCGCATCAGCAGTGACTATGAAGATAACTGCTGCAGAATTCTTGAACATTTTCTGAGTTCGAATATGATAAATTTCCTTGGTATCGAAAAGCTTCTGACCACGGATCAGCAAGGTTTCAGAAAGCATTCCTCATATAGTACTCTGCTTGCCTGAGAACTATGGGTGAAGGACAACAGACACATTCCACATTTCTAGATATTCGAAAAGCATTTGACAGGGTGTCACACTTCAGACTGTTAACGATGATACTAGCGTACGGAATAGGTTCCCAGATGTATGAGCGGATGGAAGACTTCTTAAGTAATAGAATCCATTTCTTTGTCCTCGACGGCGAGTGTTGATCAGAGACGTAAATGGTATGGTGGACAGAGCGGCCAGCAATCTGCGTTGTTTGCTGATCGTTCTGTGGTGTACGGGAAGGTGCTCGTTGTTGAGTGACTGTAGGAGGGTACAAGCTGACTTAGACCAAATTTCTAGTTGATGTGATGAATAGCTCTAAATGTAGAAAAATATTAAGTTAATGCATATAAGTAGGAAAAACAGATCCATTGTCTTCGGACACAGCATTAGTGGTGTGCTTTTTGACAGAGTAACATCGTTTAAAACCTGGTCGTAACATAGTAAAGGGATATGAGGATTGTGGTAGGGAGGACGAATGGTCGACTTCGGTTTATTGAGAGAAGGTAGGGAAAGTGTGGTTTATCTGTAAAGGAGACCGCGTATAGAACCCTAGTGCTACTTACACTTGAGTACTGCTCGAGTGTTTCGGATCCGCACCAGGTTGGATTGAAACAGGACATCGAAACAGTTCAGAGGCGGGCTGCTAGATTTGCTACCGGTAGTTTCAAGCAACACGCAAGTATTACGGGGATCCTTTGGGAACTCAAATGGGAGTCGCTGCAGGGAAGGCGACGTTCTTTTCGAGGAAAACTGTTGAGAAAATTTAGAGAACTGGATTGTGAATCTGACTGCAGAAGGATTTTACTGTAGCTAACTTACATTTGGTGTAAGGACCATGAAGTTAAGAGAAATTATGGCTCATGCGGAGTCATATAGAGAGTCGTTTTCCCCCTCTCTGTTTGTGAGTGGAATAGGGTAACATCCGCCGCGCACCTTACTGAGGCATGCGCAGTACGTATGTAGATGTAGATGTAGATGCAGATGTAGATGCCTAACCCAGTTTAACATGGATTGCAACACCAAAGTAAAGGCCGCTGTTCGCAGATGCTGCCATTTTGGGATTCATTGCTGATGTAATGTGACGGCCACCAACACCAACGGAAGAAACTGCCTGGTAATTAAATGCACTAAAACAACGAAGTGAAAAAGTTTGCCACTGTTCTATTGACCAGAAAGTGTTAAAAAATGCCTAGGAAGGTGATCCAGAGATAATTATTCATATGGTGGGCACATCACCGTTTTCATTTAAATCTTAGGGAGTGATGTTTATTGTTTTGAAATAGGTTTTGTAAAGAATAACGGTAATCAATTTAGCTATGTCCTAAATCTTTGATTATAATTTAGCTGTGGCCTAAATCATCAATATAAAAGCGCCTGTAATGTTCTTTAAGTAAGCTGTGGGGTGCGGCAGCTTTCATAGTAGGATATTAAAAACACACCATCAGGTAGCAACTGTAATTTGTTTATTACCTCTTATGTCAATCAATAGTTAAGGGTATGCCATTTACTAATGTCTGAGTCATTGTCTGTTGCGGGGATTACTTTTTGGATGTGACTCCTGTCAAATGATGTCCCCTCAGTGAACACTATCTAAAGATACTGCAAGACTTCTTTCTTCCACAATTAGATATGGTCGATGTGGATGTGGAAAAATAATGGTTTCGACAAGACGGAGCGACCTCGCATGCAGCCAGAATTTGTATGGATTTCTTGCGACAGACATTTCCCAGTAGAGTAATTTACCGCTTTGGTGACATTTCCTGGCCGCCTCGCTCACCTGACCTTTCATGTGCAGACTTTTTCCTTTGGGGCTGCCTGAAGCAACAAGTATTCCGACACGTTGTGCCACGATTCCTGGTTTGTAGGATCTCATTAGAACTGCCGTCGGCTATGTCCCAGGGAATACGTTACGCCGAGTTATGGAAAGCTTCCAACGCCCCCTTGATGAATGTGTTGTGTACAGCGGGCATCATTAGACAGGAGTCATATTCAAAAAGTAATGCACGCAATGGACAATGACTTACACATTAGTAAATGGCATATCTTTTTACTATTAATTGACATGAGAGTAATAAATAAATTACAGTTACTGCCTGATGGTGTGTTTTTAATATCCTACTATGAACGCTGCCGCACCCTGTATAACTGCTACTCCTACTCTATTTTTATTGACTTTAGGTGTTCCCCTTGAGTGCTTGGTTTATAATTAATAGATATAATTACGGAATGTTAAATTATATAATGGTGTAGTAATGCAGATTCATCATCACATAAAGTAGCTTCTTAATATGCAGATGACGAATTGACCTCTACCAACATTGAACACTAGAAATGAAATCTGAAGATGCTTGCTACAGAGATTTATTCCACAAAAGGATTATCAGCGATAACGATAACGATAAACAAAGAGAGGAACAGACGCTTCGAGAAACGAGAGCAAGCCGATGCACCGCTGAGAATGGGCGAACAAAGGAAAGTTTATAGCCGAGTGTTTAATATGGTCCTATCTAGCATCCATCAAATTAATAATAATAATAACAGTAAGTAATAATAATAGCAGTAGTAACAAAGAACATCTGTATGGTGTTCTGGCAACGAAATTAAAATTATAGCAACTGAAAAGGTCATAAATGTAATAGGAATGCAAAATATTGTAGTGTAACAAGCCCATAGTCACTCCCCCTTTTAGCACAAGACGCCCTCCTCAGATTTACCTTCCTAATGTGTTGAAAAAAAATTGAACAGAAAGTGAGGCTTCCTGAATTTGGTTGTTACGTTGGAAAGATTCTAGTGTAGTAATATTTCTTATTTCTCTTTCTTTCTGTATTTGTGTCCACTCACAGTCAAAGTCTGGGGATTTGACGTTCGTAAAACCATTCTTAGAAGCGAAATGGGAGCGAAATATTCGCTTGTAAAACACTGTTCTGTCTTACAGCACTTCAAGTGCCCGTCTGCCCACCAGATTTACGGTTTTGGTGGTTCCCTTAAATCATTCAAGGCAAATGCTACCATTTCTTCCTTCTCTAGATTGTCGCACAGATGACAAAATGGTAGATATCGAAATAGACGACAGAGGGATAGAGAAACAATTAAAATCACTCAAAAGAGGAAAGGCCGCTGGACCTGATGGGATACCAGTTCGATTTTACAGAGAGTACGCGAAGGAACTTACCCCCCCCCCCCCCCCCCTTCTTGCAGCGGTGTACCGTAGGTCTCTAGGAGAGCGTAGCGTTCCAAAGGATTGGGAAAGGGCACAGGTCATCCCCGTTTTCAAGAAGGGACGTCGAACAGAGGTGCAGAACTATAGACCTATATCTCGATCAGTTGTAGAATTTTGGAACACGTATTATGTTCGAGTATAATGACTTATCTGGAGACTAGAAATCTTCTCTGTAGGAATCAGCATGCGTTTCGAAAAAGACGATCGTGTGAAACCCAGCTCGCGCTATTCGTCCACGAGACTCAGAGGGCCATAGACATGGGTTCCCAGGTAGATGCCGTGTTTCTTGACTTCCGCAAGGCGTTCGATACAGTTCCCCACAGTCGTTTAATGAACAAAGTAAAAGCATATGGACTATCAGACCAATTGTGTTATTGGACTGAAGAGTTACCAGATAACAGAACCCAGCATGTCATTCTCAATGGAGAGAAGTCTTCCGAAGTAAGAGTGATTTCAGGTGTGCCGCAGGGGAGTGTCGTAGGACCGTTGCTATTCACAGTATACATAAGTTGAAACGTCCCCTTAGAAAAATTAATGAATTACTGTGCTGATTAACTTCTTACATTATTTGATTTTCAAACAGCTGAGCAGAACTGAACGTTCTCAGACATTTCGCTCTTTGCCTATTCTGATCAACACTAAACTGACAGCCAATATTTTTAGCGGAACGCAATCTGACTTTCAATAATCCCTACAAGAGAATGGCCCTGACTAACATTAACCTATACGTTTCACAAATCACTTACCTCACAAAACTCTTCGTTACTCGAACTACTGCAATACAGCGAGCGCCACTACTGCCACCTCAATAAAAGATTCAAACTACTGATAGGCATAGTTAGCAAATGAATGATTTTGATAGAGAGCAGGCAATGTATTTACCTTAATAGAGTTCAAAGGTCGTAATATATAGCAGTTCATGACATCCAGACTTACAAATTTACTGTCTCCGATGGACACACGTCCGGATCATCCGCTCTCAAAACTCCGCCATCTCTCCCCCCCCCCCCCCCCCCCACACACACACATCCACAACTGCTGGCAGCTCACCTCCAACTGCGCAACGCTACGCGCTGTTAATAGCCAACTGCCCAACACTACAATAGCAAACAACAATGCAAAGCAGCCACAGACTGCACACAGCACAGCCAGTAATTTTCCTACAGAGCGTTACGTGGCGGTGGCGTTACCAATATAAGAACCTAAACAGCCTACTTACATAGCCCCCATGGTTCCCACAAAAAATTTTACAAATTGTTTTGGGCACTGGCCAATACATATTTGTTAAAAATTTTTCACAATTACAATAACAAAGAAATCAAATACACACACTTATTGATACAATGTTGGTCAAAAGCTAAAATTTTCTCACAGTCCATAAAGACAGTCCTGATCGTTCATCACAGTAAAATTGCAGTGTTTTTCTCAAAGTCTGAGCAGTAAAAGAAAATGCACACGGTAGTAGTGGATTTCCATGCAGTGTTGAAGAAGTAGTGTTGTCCTTCCAACGGAAAGAGAGTGCTGGCTCTTGACATGCAGACAGGTAGGTAATGGGCCACAACAGAGAAAACCCACAGCAGAGTCAGTCGAAGTTGAAGAATATTAGTAGGTAAGTCATCACAGAGCAGACCTACTGTAGTCCTGGTAGAGATTACGGTATTGGTGGGCCACCAGAGGTGCAGACCCACTGCAGTCCTTGTAGAAATAATGGTATTGGTGGGCCATCAAAGATGCAGACCCACTGTAGTTCAAAATGGTTCAAATGGCTCTGAGCACTTTGGGCTTAATATCTATGGTCATCAGTCCCCTAGAACTTAGAACTACTTAAACCTAACTAACCTAAGGACAGCACACAACACCCAGCCATCATGAGGCAGAGAAAATCCCTGACCCCACCGGGAATCGAACCCGGGAACCCGGGCGTGGGAAGCGAGAGCGCTACCGCACGACCACGAGATGTGGGCCTCATTGTAGTCCTGGTAGAGACGGCCAGCAGCCATCTGTTGCGACTGTGTAGTTGCACAATCACCATCGAAGAGTCTTGTGGACAATATAGCAAGTCCATAAACCACCACTTGTGCACTCACAAACTTTTTGGCATGTCCTTAGAACCAGCAATGCTGTTAACCAGTCCCTTGCTGAATTATCAACACACGTGCAAACACTAACAGTCCCAACTTCTCATCTATTGTGCATGTACTATGACCAACAGAAACGTGTGCAGTGAAATTTAACTTAATTTGAAGAACTGGTGTCTGTACAATTATAAATTTACAACATAAGAATACAATTACAAAGGTACAAAATACATAATTAAAGAACATAACAGTACAGATAACATATGTAGTAACACAGGCTTTACAAAAGAAGAGAAATAAACACATACATCAGTGTTACAGGAATTATGACATAAGTAAATATATAAAATAATGAGAATAGTTTCGAAACATTAATTTCACACACGAGCATTAAAACAAAACCAAATAAATAATGTCTAAACATCTTTACAAAGTAAATAACATATAAATGCAAATTATATTTGAGGATAAGAGTATTCCTCATCATAGTGAATGTAGCTGAGTATTAGAAAAATTCTACAACATAAGTCTTATTAGATAAGCACATAAAGACAAGAAGAACACAAATACACAAGGGTACACAAACACATAACGGAATAATACAAAAGGAAAGGACAGGGTTTGTTTTACTGCAGTATTTTGCAAACAAAACTTTCTTTACTTCTTGGAGATCTCCCTTCATTCATCATTATTCCCAAGAAGTGTTATCTCTACCTGCTTTCTGTATTTTATTCATATTTCTTTAAAAATAATTATTTCTCAGTGTACAATACTGATTTTGGCCCAAATCTTTTTCATATAACTTCTCAATGCATTCTTTGCCTATTCTCCATAGTTAGTTTCTTATATAGTCTGCCCCCTCTTAAGCTAACTTAAATCTACTGAGCTCAGATATATATACTAAGGGACGAGGCAATGCAGCAGTACAAAACAATTAACACAAACAGCAATGACAAAAAAATGCAAATTGGAAAAGCAAGCAGCAGTATATCTAAATTAGCAGAGCAAATGCAATATTACAACTAATATGAGCCAATGTGCAGCAACAAGAAAAATAAATCAGTAGTAAAACTGGCTTAACAGAGTAATACAAAGTGAAATTTAGTAGCACTATGCCTGGCAAACAGCAGCAGCAAATGCTATAACTTATATCTAAATATGACAAAGCTCAAGCAGAAAAAATATCACAGTAAAGATAGGAAATGTCTAATAACTATGTCAGATCTTAACACTAGAGTGATGCATCACCTTAACTTACACTACTAAAAAGTTACCAGTCATTGACAAAAATTATGTATGCAATTCCTGTGAGGGGAAATGTCTTTTTGTGCTCCCTCGTTTTTGTTGAAGTAGATTATGAAGTTATTATTTACTGGATCTGTAGGCATAAAATATCTATATTAGTACATCTATAAAATGTTATTTTAACCAATGCTGCAGTGCAGCTAGAAACTTGATATTAAACAAAATGAGCAAATAAATTCATAAGGCAAGGTGTGAAACGTCATCCACTAGGCAAATGGCGTCTCCAAAGGCAGTAAAAAATCTCTCAACTAGAAAGACAATAGATATAAAACGTTTCTCATCATTTCATTAGGCATTTTAGTAAATATCATAAATTAAGAGCTCCACAGTGTAATCATATGTTTTCAAGTTTGAGCGTGTCGTAATTGCCGTGCTTTCTGCAAAGAAATGTTAATAGTGAGGATAATGGCATCTTTTTTTTCTCCACCTAATGGCTTTTTTTTTCAGGTGGCTGGCACAGCTGGCCACTCACAATGCATTATGCCAAGGTCACTTGGCTTTCTTACCGAAATATTTACGACAGCAGTTTGCACTACAGTGACAGTCTCATATAAAAAATTTCACAGGTCGAGAATTTGCGTTACAAACGTGTAGAAACAAAATCCTATAAATACAACAGTGTCCAAAATATTTTGGGTGGCATTGTGATACATTCACACATGTACACACATTTCATAATTCGGAAAGTGCGATTCTTGGTTTCCAACATCCTTTTCCACAAATCAGAGTCCCTAACCACTACTCATTATTCATACACATATAAACACGTAATCACATTCCTCATATAAGGTAGCATCATCTTATTGATCATAAACATACCTCAACAGCATAGTACACATCGTCATCATAATAATAACATCATAACAAATCAATCACATCTCAAAATCGTCGCAGCTTCTTTCAATAATTTCAAGACCTTCAATAAAGTCATCTACTTCAAACATACTTCAAAAATCATGCTCCCTTACCAAATACGACATTCAAAGCTCTCATAGTCTCACAATGGTTACGAAAAAGTATGAACTGTTCACACAGTGCAGACAAAATACAATTTCATAAGTGTGAAGTTATCCAACTGTGTAATTGCGTAAACATGTGTCACTGACGTAGTAAAAAGAATGTTTGTTTCTCTGTCAAATAATCAGATCGCTGTGTAATTCTGTGTTAGAGAAATATGGTACCGAAGTGTAAAATTATATAAGCAAATACCATATTAGCTAAGGCTCCTTGTGCTTGCCAGACACATGGTACACAAAGTAAGCGTGTACCCCCCTGAGGATTAATGTAATTATACCCTCAGGTGTTACGGATTACAGCAATCGAATGAAATGTGTCACAGAAAACCTTTGTATCATTGTAATTCAGAAATCTTTAAAAATAAATGTTTTAAGTACAAAATTAATCACTCAAATAGTGTCCTTTAGCGCTAAATGTGCGTCTTGCTGTAAGATAATTCTGTGGAAGTGTCGTAGTTATCGTCCTCCGAAATCTAAGTTCTGCAGAAGTCAATGTACTTACCTTATCATAATAAAGTGAAATGCTATGCGTATAGTTATCGTAGTTATTACGTACATTACCGTGATCAAGAAAGTACTACACTGTAACGTATTGTTGTGCTACAAAAAAAAGCTGTCTCATTGTAGCTATACCACAAAAGTTACTACTGAAACATGCTTTACTTTCCAGAATAACATAGAAAAACTGTGCAGATATAAAGCAGATACAGCACAAAAGCAACAATGTAAATTGTGTCACACATTAGCAGCGTCGTGGTATAATCGTGTAGCTGTCAAAGAATCCAAATACTAAGTCATCTTTAATCTCACAGAAACTACTTCAAATAAGGAATGTCTCTTCAAGTAAACCAAAATCTTGTGTTAAAATCTCATTAGCAGTATATGTTCTAAGTATGTAAGCCTTATAATCGTTACGTAATCGTGCAACTAACAAGCAAGAATGAACATACACAGTAACACTGTGTCCTCTGTTCACTATCACAATGCAGTGGTAATTACTGTCTAAATATGTTCCCTAGGTTCTAGACTGGATAGTTAACTTCAAAACACTGTTGCAGGATAACAGTTTCTAAGTGTGACAACGCGTACTAGTAGCGTGAAGTTAAAAAGCAGATTATCTTTCAATAAACGGTTTTACATGTGAAATGTGGTGCAATCCTTTACTCTTCATAGTATGCAGAGTTTCAACTTCAACGCAATTATCATGTGATATAGTCGGATTCTGTAAGGTCCATTGTAAATGAGAAAGAATTTGTGACTCAAGTGTTTCTTCTTATGTGACAATGAATGAGCTTTAATAAGAACTTTCTGACCAATATATAATTTCTTTGCATTTGCTTTAGCGTGTAGTTTTCTTCTTTTGTCTGCTGCAGGTTTTATATTTTTAATAGCCAAATCAAATATGTCTTTGTGTCGAACTTTACGTGTATTCGGGAAAGGTACAAGCTCTCTGATTCTGTTTGGTGGTTCTCCATTCTTCAGTACAAGAATAGGTGGTAAAGCAGTGGAGTCATGAGGCATTTCATTCAGCACGTTTTGAAATAAATGTAAATATCAGTCCCAATGCTGATGCTTTCTGTGACAATAAAGTCTGCAAAGCTTATTGATTTCTTTCATAATCCGTTCAGACGAGTTACAATGTGGTGAGTACAATAAAATAAAAACAGGTTTGATTTTAGGGTTCCGAAGCATGCGTGACCAAACAGCAGATCTGAATTGCGGTCCGTTATCTGAAATGACTTTACTAACGTGTCCAACTTCACGTAAGAAATTTTTAACAAAGGCGTTGGATACAGACCGTCCAGTGGCTTTAAGTAACGGAGTGAAAGAAACAAAGTTTGAAGTAAGTTCAACGGCGACTAGAACGTACGAAAATCCATCCAATGTTCTGACAAGGGGTCCCAAGAGATCAATAGCAGCAAATTCTTTTAATTTAGAAGGAATGATAGGAAACAACGGAGCACGATGTGAGATAGTAGATGGTTTAGCCTTTTGACAAAGTTTACAAGTAGACAAGACTCTTCGAATTCTCTTTTCCATATTGTTAAAATAACAAGTCGTTCGAAGAATATGATAACATTTTCGTGGACCAAAATGTGCGTATGAATGTACCAAATGAGCTTATTAACAAAATCGTCTGGAATGCAAAGTACCCATAGCTTGTCATCAACAGTGCAGCGTTTGAAGAGTATGTTGTTTCTAACCAGATAATAATGCCGAATCTGTGTCTGTGTCTTTTCATGCCATTTACTTTTGATGTCTTTCCAGATCGGATCTTAATCTTGTTCATGAGCAATGTCCTTTAAAGATGTCGTGATGAAGTTTTCAAAGGCGACTTTCTGGATGTAAAGGATACTGAAATTCTTCTCTAGGTTGCCTTCTGTGTTACTTTTCTCAAGCCCAGCCGGTGCGCGTGACAGTGCCTCCGCAACAATGTTCTCCTTGCCGGGAATGTAGACTATTGTGAAGTGGAATTCTCGCAGAAACAATGCCCAACGTTTTAACCTGTCATGATTTAATTTTGAAGACATAAGAAGTTGTAATGCACGATTATCACTGTATACTTTTACGTGCTTACCAGAAAGAGAGTAACGGTATTTGTTAAATGCCCAAACGATAGCTAAAGCTTCTAATTCAGTAACGGAATAATTTTTTTCAGATTTTGTTAGCACTCGGCTAGCAAAAGCAATGGTTTTCAGAACAGTAGTGTCATTTTCTACGGCTTCTTGAAATAAATGGGCACCAAGACCGACTTTAGAAGAATCCGTGCTAAGGCAGAAATCTTGTGACAGATCTGGATGAGATAGTATTGGCGCGTTAAGTAGCGCTTCTTTCAAAGAATTGAATTCCAACTGTGCTTGTTCGTCCCAGTTCCAAATAGCATTTTTTTCCAATGAGAGAACAAAGTTTTGGTGTAACTAGAATTTGAATATTCAGAAAACGACGGTAAAAATTTACGAGACCTAGAAAACTGTGGACTTGTTTTTTGTGGATGGAACTAGAATGGCTCTGATTGCTTCTAACTTTTCAGGATCCGGCTGAATGCCTTCAGAAGAAATAATATGTCCCAAAAACCTCACCTTTGACCTATCGAATTCAGACTTTTCCAAGTTAACTGTAATTCCAGATTCTGCAAAAATACGTAACAAACTGTTGAGGATGCGATTATGTTGTTCCCATGAGGCTTCTTCTATTAGAATATCATCCACATATAAGGTGATGTGACGTTTTAAGAAATCAGGTAATATAGAATTTAGCCCGCGAATGAACGCTTCCGAAGAAATGTTCAAATCAAAAGGAAGTTTCCGAAATTGATAACAAACGCCGAAACAAAGAAAAGCTTTGTATTTTCTACATTCTGGATGAAGTTCGATCTGATAAAAGCTGGATCTGAGATCAATAGAAGACAACACTTTTACACCATTAAAATTCTGAAGAAGTTCTTCCATCGTTTGGCGCATGTCTGCTTCAGTAATGATGATAGTATTGATTTGTCTCGAATCTAAGACAAGCATGATCGATCCATTTTTCTTCTTAACAACAAGTAATGGATTGTTGTATGAGCTTACTGCAGGCTCAATAATGCCCTCGTCAAGCATAGATTGTATTTCTGTTCTAACATGGTCCCTATAATGTGCTGGAATTACGTATGGTCTAACACAAAATTTAGTATGCTCACGAACACGAAATTGGTATTGAAATCCCTTGATTGTTCCTGTTTTGTGAGTAAAAACTGTGGAATGTGCTTGTAAAATCTCAAAAAGGTCCTGCCTATCAGTGTCATTACAATTCTCAATTGTTTGAATTTTGTTCTGAATCAACTCATTAGTATCAAATATGCCGTCGAGATCATCCCTTTCAGTACTTGCAGAGTGATTGTTAGTGTCTAGTTCCGTCGAAAATTCCGAACTGTTGTCTAACAGAAAGTAAAAGCCGATTAATTTCCTCGTCATGGTTTGAGAGCCAACCTCCAAATTTCAAAGCTATTGACTTACCTTCTTTCTCTAAACTTATTTCAGCATCGTGAAAGTTTAAGATTGCTTTGTATTCATTCTAAAAGTCTACTCCCAATATAATTTCCGTCGACAATAATGGAACAATAAGAAAGTTCATAGAAAAGTTGTGGCTTTGACAAAAGAATTCTAAGTTGGTTTGTTGGCGTACATCTACACTTTTTCCAACGATTGCACCTTGTAATTTAATCTTACGTAACGGAAGTGTGGGGCAATCGTTCGATTTGTTGCATTTGCTAAAGGCTGTTTCACTAATTACTGAAATGGGACTGCCAGAGCCAAGTACTGCCGTAAATTTTACGTCATTTACTGTAATGTGAATCACAGGATATGCAATGTTGTTATGTTTTACGTCGTGTTCCTGGAGTAAGATGTCCCTAATGTCTTCCATTTTTACGTAATTACTAGCCACAGCAGCTACATCATCAGCTTCAGAAGTACGTTTTGTGGCTTCCAGCGGTGTGAGTCATTGCCTATTGTCTCTTTGTTGGCAGGCGTCGTTATTGGGATTTGGAGATCTAACTTCTACAAATTCACCTTGTCGAGAGGGCCCTGCCCTGTTTGAATCCCGCCAGTTCTGATGAAATTCAGGTCTGTCGTTTTGTCGGTAGTTTACACAGTTTCTTTTTTGTCGGTCATGTGGTGGAGAATTTCTCCCGGAATCGTAATTGCGTGGTGGACCATTGCGCCTGACGTTGTTCTGTCTCCCTTGATAATAATTATTTGTCTGTTTCTCTGATTGTCTCTGATAGTCACTACCGCGGAGAGGTGAGCTTTCCCTGTAATAATTACTACTCTGCCAACGGTTGTCATATGGCTGTTGTCTGTTTTGGTCACGATTTACGTTGTAAGAATAGCCTTGTCATGTCCAGTTATTATTTCTTTCATCTTGGAATTGTGACGGATGTGACCTGTAAATGTTGTGTTCTCGTTTTCGCGTCCCACGATTGTCAGTGTCAATTTCCAGTTCTTGCAACTGTCCCTGAAAATCTTCTGGTAAACCTTCCGGGATGTAAGGTCATGGTCCATGAAAATCTTCAGCTCCTAACGTTTCGTCCAGAGCTGCGCTGGACATCTTCAGAGGGGGGGGGGTTCTCCTCCGGTGAGTCTTGCCGGCAAGACTCACCGGAGGAGAACCCCCCCCCCCCTCTGAAGATGTCCAGCGCAGCTCTGGACGAAACGTTAGGAGCTGAAGATTTTCATGGACCACGACCTTAAATCCCGGAAGGTTTACCAGAAGATATGTCATCCGGTCGTGAAAGCCTTCATACTAGTCCCTGAAAGCTTCAATGTCGTCTTTGCAACGTCCTGCCAAAATAATATGTCGTAAATGTTCAGGCAATTCGATTAAGCAAATGCGGATGAGTTCTGAGAGGCTGTATGGGTTTGACAGGTACTGATTCTTGTGCAACATGTGTTCAAAATATTTCACAAGACTGGAAAATTCAGATTGTTGGAAATGTTTCATCATTATGATGCTATGTTTTACTCAGTCTTGTGTAGCTTGAGACCAATATGCTGAGAGGAAGGCATGATAAAATTCTCCTTTAGTGTGACAATCGTGAATGACCGATCGCATTCTTACAGCTGATTCATTCTCTAAATAGCCACACATAAATTCTAATCTGTGCTCTAATGACCAGTTGGGAGGAAAACAATGAGAAAATTGATGAAGCCATGCTTGTGGATGAATGTCGTTGCCGGAATTCTTAAATGTTTTGAATTTACTTGTAGTAATAAACAGCTTATAGTCAAAATCAGCATATCGGCGAGTCGCATATCGGTCATTGTTGCAGCATTTCGGCGGTTCCATCTCAAAATTCGGTGTACCTTGCCAATTTCTTTCATAATTTCCGATGTGCCCTGTGTTATTATTTTGTGGCTGTTCCGTATTTCTATGTCCCTCTCCCCGTATTGGAGCGTGAGTGTCCTTTGAAATATGTAATTCTTGTATTACTTGTGCCAACTGATCTTGTACTTCCCGAATTTCTCTTTTGTACTGTGTATTGATTTGATTCTGATCTTGTTTGAATTCTCTAATTTGTTCATACTCTTCTGTATCATTAAAGACTACCGGTCTTGTGTCATTCAGATTATCATCTACCTTGATAGATAAATCATTTAGCTGATCCGAAAGTTCGACTACTTTCTCTGATAATGAACTAATTTCCTCCATGTGTCTTTCTGAACCAATTTTCAGAGTATCTACTGTGTCCTTTAAGTTTTCCTGAGTTTTTGCAAGTAGCATAACCGAATCGGTAGGTGCAACTGAGTCAATTTTAGCCCGCAAGGTCTCGTGATTTTCATGAACAATAGTTTGCAGTTCTTTTATGGCTGCTTCGTGATTCTGTAATGCATTTTCATGCCGCGAAAAAATAGGTAGAAAATGCTCACAAATTTGTGTTTTTACATCATTACAGACTTTTTGACATTTCGATTCGATGTTATGTAACTCAGTAGTTAAATCTTCACGTGTTTGTTGAAGTGTGGTGTCTAACTTTTGAAGATTTTGTTCTATTGTGTCTAAATTTTGAAGATTTTGTTCCATTGTGTCTAACTTTTGCTGTGTTTGTCTCTGATTTTGTTCCATTGTGTCTAACGTTTGAAGATTTTGTTCCATTGTGTCTAACATTTGAAGATTTTGTTCCATTGTGTCTAACTATTGCTGTGTTTGTCTCTGATTTTGTTACATTGTGTCTAACGTTTGAAGATTTTGTTCCATTGTGTCTAACTTTTGAAGATTTTGTTCCATTGTGTCTAACTTTTGAAGCTTTTGTCCCATTTGTTGCATTAATTGTAATAACAATGCACTGGTGTCTGAAACATGGTCCGCAGTGCTATTCGGCAGTGCATTTGAACCGGCAATATTCGCATTTTGAAAAGCAGAAAATGTGTCTTGACTTATTTGAGAAAACGGTGAGGACGCAAAACCTGAATCTAAAGTATTTGCAAGATTGTGTCCTGTCATTTCGGAATCCTGAGGCGAGCTGTTGCCGACCGATCGATCGATAATGCTTCCCTGTTCACTAATTGGTTCACTGTCCACACCATTATTTGCAGCCCGCTCCATTTCCCTATGCACAATTACCAAATTACTACTTTGAATGTCTGTTAATTCACTACACAATGGTGCTGATAAGCTACGCTCGTCGTCACTATTATTTCTCAGTTTACTTTGGAGCCTAGTGTTACGGTTTTCACACGCCATTATTGTCACAATATTTCACACGATAACACAGAAAAGCACAATTTGAAGAGCAAAATAAGAAAACACATAACATAGCACTGAAAATAATATCTAGTTAATTGCAAGCGCAGCTGCGAAATCTACATGCATGCCACAACTGTTTTACTGTACAACCATGAAAAACTACAACTACAAAGGAAATTCTCTCTATAATTACGCGCTAGCAATAAACAATAGCTACACTAATTACAGGAACTACAAGAAAAAAATCAGAAGATTCCAGTGAGGTATCCTCGGCTAAGGGTCGACATATGCAATGTCCCCTTAGAAAAATTAATGAATTACTGTGCTGATTAACCTCTTACATTATTTGATTTTCAAACAACTGAGCAGAACTGAACGTACTCAGACATTTCGGTCGTTACCTATTCTGATCAACACTAAACTGACAGCAAATATTTTTAGCGGAACGCAATCTGACTTTCAATAAACCCTACAAGAGAATGGCCCTGACTAGCATTAACCTATACGTTTCAAAAATCACTTACCTCACAAAAATCTTCGTTACTCGAACTACTGCAATACAGCGAGCGCCACTACTGCCAGCTAAATAAAAGATTCAAACTACTGATAGGCATAGTTAGCAAATGAAAGATTTTGATAGAGAGCAGACAATGTATTTACCTTAATAGAGTTCAAAGGTCATAATATATAGCAGTTCATGACATCCAGACTTACAAATTTACTGTCTCCGATGGACACACGTCCAGTTCATCCGCTCTCAAAACTCCGCCATCTCTCTCCCCACATCCACCACTGCTGGCGGCTCACCTTCAACAGCGCAACGCTACGCACTGTTAACAGCCAACTGCCCAACACTACAATAGCGAACAACAATGCAAAGCACAGATTGCAAAGCAAAGCCACAGACTGCACACAGCACAGCCAGCGATTTTCCTACAGAGCGCTACGTGGCGGTGGCGTTACCAATATAAGAACCTGAACAGCCTGCTTACAAAATGACCTTGTGGATAACATCGGAAGTTCACTGAGCCTTTTTGCGGATGATGCTGTATCGAGAGGTGGTAACAATGGAAAATTGTATTGAAATGCAGGGGGATCTGCAAAGAATTGACGCATGGTGCAGGGAATGGCAATTGAATCTCAATGTAGATAAGTGTAATGTGTTGCGAATGCATAGAAAGAAAGATCCTTTCTCATTTAGCTACAATATAGCAGGTCAGCAACTGGAAGCAGTTAATTCCATAAATTATCTGGGAATAGGCATTAGGAGTGATTTAAAATGGAATGATCATATAAAGTTGATCGTTGGTAAAGCAGATGCCAGACTGATTTTCATTGGAAGAATCCTAAGGAAATGCAATCCGAAAACAAAGGAAGTAGGTTACAGTACACTTGTTTGCACACTGCTTGTATATTGCTCACCAGTGTGGGATCCGTACCAGATAGGGTTGATAGAAGAGAGAGAGAAGATCCAACGGAGAGCAGCGCGCTTCGTTACAGATCATTTAGTAATCACGAAAGCGTTACGGAGATGATAATAAACACCAATGGAAGACTCTGGCGCTCAATAGCTCGGTATTGGCTTTTGTTGAAGTTCCGAGAACATACCTTCACCGAGGAGTCAAGCAGTATATTGCCCACTCCTACGTATATCTCGCGAAGAAACCATGAGGATAAAATCAGAGAGATTAGAGCCCACACACAGGCATACCGACAATCTTTCTTTCCACGAACAATACGAGACTGGAACAGAAGGGAGAACCGATAGAGGTATTCAAAGTACCGTTCGCCACACACC
Organism: Schistocerca cancellata; assembly: GCF_023864275.1. Taxonomy (NCBI): domain Eukaryota; kingdom Metazoa; phylum Arthropoda; class Insecta; order Orthoptera; family Acrididae; genus Schistocerca; species Schistocerca cancellata. The sequence goes on from NC_064627.1 coordinate 472,082,799, forward strand.
GTCAGGTGGCTTGCGGAGTATGGATGTAGATGTAGATGTAGAAAAAGGTATGGATTATTTTCTTTCCCATTTCAGCCAGAAAGCCTTTTTCTAGCGGTTCTTACTGAGTCGATGTCATTCAGCTGTGTAAGGACAGTTCAGGTTTTATATTGCAAACGGGTAAAACCCTACAGCATTTCCATCAACGATTTCACACAGTATTGAATTTAGCAGTTTCACCATCGATAGCTCAATGTTGACATCAGAATGTTGCATACCTGTGTTTTGTATGCGACTTCTTCAAAATCCTACCCCAGTGTCACGTAACTGATGTTGTAATACTGCAATTAACATGTGCTGAAAATATCTAATTACAGTTGCTGCGGGTAGTGTTGTGTTTGATTGCAGCCACTTATGGCAAACATGTAAGCACATTCATTAGGAATGCAGTTAAAGCTGCTGTGTTGTGCGGGCCTTGCAGCTCTTTGTGGCTCAAGAGTTATTCATAACAGCGTGTAGGCAATGGCTATGCAAATTTAAAAGCTGTCATTTCTGCTAAACACTTCGGGATAACAATTACGAACGACTTAAATTGCAACCAACGCAAAGAAAATGGCGTAGGAAAAGCGAACCAAAGATCCCATTTTATTGGCGGAATACTTAGAAGATGCAACAGATCTGCTAAAGACACTGCCTACACTACACTTGTCTGTTCCTTTTGGTTTGGGCTCCTTACCAGATGGCATTTGAGCCATCCACACATTAGAATCGATTCATGCCGCTCATTAATGATCTCTGCTTGTCGTATCTAGGGGACGAAGTCTCCGGCGTCCCGCAAGAGAGAGCGTAGTTTCACGCAGAATAAATTTAACTGCAATCCCGATCCCTCCTGCTTGAACTGTCTTCCAGTTGTTCCGCATAGTGACTGCGGTCGTTCACCGCGGACGCAGGTCTGGTTCCTCATGGATGGCTGTGAAAAGTGTGCCTACCACACCTAAAGGAGTACTGCTTCCCTCCACCTTCATGGTCACAGGTTTGCATTTTCAGAGTCGGTAAATTTCCTGTTTCTACTGCTTTGGTTTGTAGATCCTGAACTGTCAGTATTTTCTAAACAACCAAGAGTTGGAGTAGAAAGAAATTCGAAGGGGCTGTTCTCACTTAAATATTTATTTGTTAAACTACCACTATTATTACTAAGTCACCTAGAAGGGCCTTATACTTACACAGGTGGAAAGAGAATCGAAACACCAAGATATAGTTAATGTAGAATAATGAAATTCCGAGAATAAATTTGCCTAGGTAACATATGTAAGTGATTAACACTGCAAGATCACAGGTTAATGAAAGCGCGAGGTAGACCACTGCAACCTGGAACAATCGGTGTAGCCGCCCGAACGTTAAATACCACAAGCAAGCAAACGTGCATGCATTGTGTTGTAGAGGTGCCGGAAGTCAGTTTGTGGCATGGAGTGCCGTGCCTGTTGCACTTAGTCGGTCAATACAGGGACGGTTAGTGCTCGTTGTGGATGATGCTGGAGTTGTCGTCCGATGAAGTTCCACATGTACTCGATTGGAGACATATCTGGTGATCGAGCAGGCCAAGACAACGTGTCGACTCTGTAGAGCATCTTGAATTACAACAGTGGTATGTGGGAGAGCGTTATCAAGTTGGAAAATCCTCCTCGTGGAGTGCTGTTCATGAATGGCAGCACAATAGGTCGAATCACCAGATTGACATGCAAATTTGCATTCAGAGTGGGTGGGATAACCAGGAGAGTACTCCTACTGTCATACGAAGTCACACTCGCGTCCATAACTCCAGGCGTACCTCCAATGTGTCTAGCACGAAGACAGGATGGTTGCAGGCCCTCAACTGGCCTCACTCTAAACAACACATGGCCATCGCTGGCACTGAGGCAGAACCAGTTTTCACCGCTAAACATAACAGACCTTCGTCCAGCCCTCCAACGAGCTCTCGCTTGACATCTCTGGAGTCGCAAATGGCGTTGGTTTTGGGTCAGTGGAATGCACGCTATAGGGTGTCTGGTCTCCTTGAAGTAGCCGACTTGTAACAGTTGGTTCAGACAATGTGGTGCCACCTGCCGCTAAAATTGCTACTGCAGATGCAATACGTTGTCCCACAGCCATACGCCGAACATGATGGCCTTCCCTCTCGGCCGGCCGCGGTGGTCTAGCGGTTCTGGCGCTGCAGTCCGGAACCGCGGGACTGCTACGGTCGCAGGTTCGAATCCTGCCTCGGGCATGGGTGTGTGTGATGTCCTTAGGTTAGTTAGGTTTAAGTAGTTCTAAGTTCTAGGGGACTTATGACCTAAGATGTTGAGTCCCATAGTGCTCAGAGCCATTTGAACCTTCCCTCTCGGTGGTGTCATGTGGCCGTACATTCTCGCGACCAAAGCTGCCAGCAGTTATATACAGTGGCTGCATTCCTGCCAATCTTTCTGCAGTATCGCAGAAGGAGCATTCAGCTCCTCATAGCCCTATTTTACGACCTCGTTTAAAGTCAGTGATGTGTTGATAGAGTTGTGTTTGTCACCTTAAAGGTATTCTTGACCAGCATGAACACACCACGTCCAATTTTAAGAGTAACTAACGGCTAACGACCGTTACAGCATGTATTTAAAGCAGTCCTGATTTGTATCCCGATAGTGGTGATAGTAGTGCCATTCTTATGCGATTGGTGCGAAATCTGAATAGACACCGTCTTTCAAATGTAGAAACACGGCTACCAACTTCCTTTTATGTCTCTCAATTGCTTTTTAGTGCCACGATTTTGTTTCGTCGGTGTCACTTGGTGGGAATGTGGTTGAGTTTTACCCTGTGCTCCTTTTAGAGTACTTAATCCGAGGTACTGAGTTTGTCGGGACAAAGCTCAAGCTGGTCACCTTATGCCTGACTAAATATATTATGTTCGTATTGATATCCTGTAAGCTAGCGTCGGTGGATTGACCTGTGGTGTTGTGAGTTCTCCTTGGCGTGTCGCAAGTGTTATTCAGACCTTTGACTAGAGAATATGACGAAAGCTTTTGAGAAGCACATTTCGAAATAATATTGAGATGATTGCCTTGCGCACTGCGTTTAGTTTTGTTTTAAATGAGGTTTACAGGATTATCGGGTTTTGAGACCACCATCACTAGCTCAGGATGGTTTTCATGTGGTAACATCGTCTGCTAAATGTCGGTCTTTCATCGTCTTAACACGTGTTCCACAAAGCGCGCGCTGCGAGCATTCTAAACTTTAAGTGACTTACATGGAGATTATCTTTTAAATTACATTATGTTTACTCCAAATGGTTCAAATGGCTCTTAACACTATGGGACTTAACATCTGAGGTCATCAGTCCCCTAGACTTAGAACTACTTAAACCTAACTAACCTAAGGACACCACACACATCCATGCCCGAGGCAGGATTCGAACCTGTGACCGTAGTAGCAGCGCGGTTCCGAACTAAAGCGCCTAGAACCACTGCGTATATTCCATGTAGAATATTATGTTTATTTGTGACTTTCAGGTACTGTACAGAAAGCCCTTATATTCAGTTTCAGTGTATGAGTATAGCCACCATGGCTGAATTGCGTATTTAATTCTTTATTCAATTATAGTAAGAGATTTGCCACATTGCATGGCTCCATATAGTAATTTCGAATGAAATCGCTCAACCAGCTCATATAATCCGTAGAACTTTGTATTAGAAGGGATATATTGCACTAGCTTGTTCCCTTTGAACTTCGTAAGTGATTTCGAGAGCGTAAGGTAAGTTCTGTATTACTCCTTTCCCAAGGGGCATGAAAGGGAAGCAGTGGTTGGGAAAGGAGTAAGACAGGGTTGTAGCCTCTCCCCGATGTTATTCAATCTGTATATTGAGCAAGCAGTAAAGGAAACAAAAGAAAAATTCGGAGTTGGTATTAAAATTCATGGAGAAGAAGTAAAAACTTTGAGGTTCGCCGATGATATTGTAATTCTGTCAGAGACAGCAAAGGACTTGGAAGAGCAGTTGAACGGAATGGACAGTGTCTTGAAAGGAGGATATAAGATGAACATCAACAAAAGCAAAACGAGGATAATGGAATGTAGTCAAATTAAGTCGGGTGATGCTGAGGGAATTAGATTAGGAAATGAGACACTTAAAGTAGTAAAGGAGTTTTGCTATTTAGGGAGTAAAATAACCGATGATGGTCGAAGTAGAGAAGATATAAAATGTAGACTGGCAATGGCAAGGAAAGCGTTTCTCAAGAAGAGGAATTTGTTAACATCGAGTATAGATTTAAGTGTCAGGAAGTCGTTTCTGAAAGTATTTGTATGGAGTGTAGCCATGTATGGAAGTGAAACATGGACGATAACTAGTTTGGACAAGAAGAGAATAGAAGCTTTCGAAATGTGGTGCTACAGAAGAATGCTGAAGATTAGATCGGTAGATCACGTAACTAATGAGGAGGTACTGAATAGGATTGGTGAGAAGAGGAGTTTGTGGCACAACTTGACTAGAAGAAGGGATCGGTTGGTAGGACATGTTCTGAGGCACCAAGGGATCACCAATTTAGTATTGGAGGGCAGCGTGGAGTGTAAAAATCGTAGAGAGAGACCAAGAGATGAATACACTAAGCAGATTCAGAAGGATGTAGGTTGCAGTAGATACTGGGAGATGAAGAAGCTTGCACAGGATAGAGTAGCATGGAGAGCTGCATCAAACCAGTCTCCGGACTGAAGACCACAACAACAACAACAAAGGTAAGTTCGACGCTGATGTAGTTTATTAAAGATCTTCAGGCTGCGAAGACGAACGACTTGTACTTATTATTATTAGTAGAATTGCAGACTTTTATGGTTGTTAAGCACTAATGGACAGATATAAAGGCACGTTTTCAGAGCGCATAGAGTCCTTGTGGGTGTTATTTGTTACGGTATGAGATAGGGAAACTAGGAGCTCACAGTTCACGATTCATGTATAATATTCTGAATGGATTACTAGTAAACGATTTTCCAGCTGTTGCAGTCATTTTTCGTAAGTTTTCTCTCACACTATTCAGCTCAGATAACATTGTCCTATAAAACCGTTTTTTCTACTTGTAGGTATATTTCAGGATACAAACAATTATTTTACACTAGCATAAATACGCAAGTAAAAGTTCGCAAGATAGGGGTCAGCTTACAAATTTTCTTCTTAGAATGCAAAAATATGTTGTTGGCTCCCACCTGCATAGGGAGAAATGACAGACTGAATAAAAGAAGAGAATTTGGATCCCGCACGGAAAGATTTAGGTGTTGATTTTTCCCAGGTGCTATGCCGGAGTGGAACAGCTGAGAAACATTCTAAAATTGGTTCTATGAACCGTCTTCAAAGAACTTAAATCATGTAGATCTAGATAGTTATTGTAGACAGGTACCTTTTCTTATTTTTTTAATTACCGGCAGTCCAACATAAATTTCCTGGTAAGCGTAATTTACTGACATTCAGTCATTTCGTCATCAGAAGTGACTGAATTCCAGAATTAATGTGTGCATACTCAGATTCTAGCAAATATCTTCCCGGGTTAATTAGAATCTGAAACAACCTGTTTCATAGCTTTTGAAGTAGAGAAAACGGTATAAAATTCAAATTGAGCATACATTAATCAGGAAACCATGAGAAGCAGAACAGTGTAAACGATGGAAGTTTTCATCAGAAAGAGAAATATGAATGTCCTAATGGTAAACATTCGACTAGAATACAATAAGAAGCCTCCTAAATAAATGAAAAAAAGACGGACAGAAAGTAAAGAACGAGGAAACATTTCGATTACGCTGATGGAAAGAACAAACCAAAAAGACCAGAAAGACGCCTGATGGATTTGGAAGGCCGAGATAAGCATGACACATGCTACGCATTCATGAAATGACTAATTTGACAATGACTGCATGAAACAAAAAGGAAAAAAACATCGAAGATGAATGTTGATATACAAGTATGTAACACTGACTATGTTGATTGCTTGCTGGGAAATGATACAGGATGGAATGAAACCCTACTAAAAAAGTACATAATAAACTGCTACATTCTTGAGTTAGTCCTACTCACAATAGCCATTTTTCTGTCGTTTTTAGACGTGAGAAGGGAGAACCATAAAATCAGTAATCTGAGAAGAAAGAAGTTAGTTTGACCCCAAACGGTATAGTTCATATCTTTCGTTTTATGGCCTTTTCTTCTGTCCGTAAGCGCTGCGTTATCTCGCAGGAGCAAAACTGAAGCGAGAAACGCGAATGAAGTTCCAAATAGTTTACGCGATGGCTTCTTGTAATCGTCTACTTCTTGAAACTTTCTCAAGAGGTATTCACTAGGGAAATATTTCTTATCTCCAAGAAGTTGCATCTCTCGTGACTAGAATGAGCTGTAATTCCGGGTCTTCGTGCAATGAAAATAAAGTTCCTATAATTCACAACTGATTTCAGATATTTTGTCTTACACTACAGAAACAGCAACTATGATTTATTTAATTCGTAACGAACGTCGTGCAAAAAATTGAAATACTTCCTTTTGACGTAACAGCGCTTATAGCTGGAAGACCATTTCTACTGCAATGTTCTACGGAAACGATATTTCTGTTTTCTTTTATGACGTCAAAGATATGTCTGCTCCTCTAGAGTATCTCTTAGTTGCTAGGAACATACGGTCCTACCAGCTCATTTATTAACTCTTAACTGTGTGGAACTATCTAGGCACCTGCTATCCAGATACAGGAAGCAGTTGATCAGTGAGGCGAGGTCGCTTTCGTAACACAGAACGTAAGAGCGAAGTAGCCAGCGGGAGTGAGAGGGCAGAGATACCTTGCGTACTTGGGAGGGTCATCAGGTTCACTCTCACGACGGGCAGTGCATCTACTGTCGTAAACGCAGAGGAGAGCTGGTTCGTTAATTGAAATTATGGATGCACTGCTGCCTGCTGCAACGTCGCTCACTTCTGAGGGGGAAAGTGGACAATCATTTAAAGTAATGGTTGGAGAATGTTTTCTCACCTACTTCCTTGACTGGAGTAGCCGGTACATACTTCATGATAGTAATGCGAGTATTGTCTCAACAACACCGTACCTTTACAAGTATAAAATTTCGCAATAAAGGTCACTTCTAATTTAAAAGAGGAATCTTCTGCTACAGTGTACCAACAGTTCAGTAAAGAAGTCATCGATTATTACAGTAGTTAAGAATTTCCATACATCTGAGATGCTCTCTGCAAGCTTTCCAGAATTTCCATTCGTTTGTCGTCCCGATAGTCGGCCTGATCCTTTATGTATTAATGCAGAGTCTTGCGGTGATAACATTGAATAAAATGATCTCGGGTTTCCAACAGCGTCAATTGCTTAAAACTACACGAGCTTTCGGCCAAGCACTCCTTGGCCATTGTCAAGTGGTATGACTGCCGGTGGGCTGTTGGTGCGCCATTATATACGCTAGCTGCCGGCTGTGACGTCAGTGGTGCAAGTGACATTGCCATATATGGGCATGTTTTGAGTCGGCGTTCGATGTGCCCTCTTCAACCGCGCGGTAATTTTTATTTCAATAGTTTCCTTTATTAAACTGTCCGAGGTGGAAAAAGATAATGCATTGCACTTGCTCGACGTCCTTGTACACCGTAAACGAAATGGGAGCCTTGGCCACAGCGTCTACAGAAAACCCACCCACACAGTCCTGTACCTGCACACCAGCAGCCACCATCATCCAGCACAGAAGCGCACAGTATTATAAACATTGGTGCATCGTGAAAGAGTAATATCAGACGACGATAACCTGCCCCATGAACTGAGCCACCTACGCAAGGTTTTCAGGAATAACGGCTACAGCGCTCATAAAGTGAAGGAAATGATTTCTGGGAGATATCAGAATAAGACCACTGACGAAGAGCAGGAAAAGAAACTTGCTTTGCTGCCATTCTGTGGCTCTGTGTCGGGCAAGATAAGCCGCCCGTTGAAAAGAGACAAGATCAAATCAATCTTCAGGCCTCCAACGAAAATCCGTCAATTACTGAGACCAGTTAAAGACGCAGTAGGTCTCAGAACACCTTGAGTCTGCGAAATATCTTGTGACTGTGGCTGTGGCTGTGACTGTACATCGGACAAACAGTACGCACTGCGGAACAACGCAGGAAAGAACATGAGAGGTATTGTCGCCTACGCTATACAGAGAAATCTGCGTTAGCTGAGCATGCGTTAAAAAATGGTCACCACATAAAATTTGACGATACGTCTGTCGTGGCTCGCACTAACGACTTCTGGGACAGTTTAATAAAGGAAGCTATTGAAATAAACATTACCGCAAACACACTGAATAGAGACGGTGGCTTGCAGCTAAGCGCTGCGTGGGACCCAGCGATCGTGCCGTTGAAGAAGGAACATCGAACGCCGACTCAAAACATACCCATATATGGCAATGTCACGGGCACCAGTTACGTCACAGCCGGCAGCTAGCGTATATAAGGGCGCAACAACAGCTAACCGGCAGTCATACCACTTGACAATGGCCAAGGAGTGCTTGGCCGAAAGCTCGTGTAGTTTTAAGCAATTGACGCGGTTGGAAACTCGAGGACATTTTGATCCTACATGGTTTCAAAGGGTCTTACACGGTCGCATCCAGTATATAACTTGCCGTTTTGAGCCATTCTAGGCTGGTATGAAACTATACGTCTTCCAGTTGCATTCCAGACACGGTGAATGAGCGCCAAGTAAGGGGGCCGGCCAGGGGTTTGTGATGTGAACAGTACAGAGTCTCGTATTATCCTACAGGAAATTCCATTTGGTACCTTGGTCATGAAGGGTATGACAACAGGGTGTATCATTTTTCGTTGCATACGGACGAGCACTTAGCATCCATTTGATAATTTTAGTATCAGCCCGTTGCCCAGCCGTTCCCTACACCATGATTACAGGAGTTGGGGAGGGACGAATTTCAAGCATTTCTGCTTCCTGTAATCTTTCTCCAGGTCGTCTAAGGACTCGATAGTGTCATTCTCATCTTCATAAGAGCTCAGTTCAGTGCTTAACACCAGACAGTTGACTCTGTCCCTGACGCTCTCTGGAGACTCTCTGCCTGTAACCTGTGTCCGGATCTTAGCTGCAATATTTGTCAGGGCTAGTCGAAGAACAATAAGGTTTTCTCCTGGTGTTGTCCTTCGTGAAGAATCCTTGCCTATTTTTCTCGTCGCGCCATTGTACTGGATGTCTGTGCAACCTGTCGGCATGACACACCAGTGTCCCTCATGCCAATTATTCGAGGGAAATATGGCGGTAGGCTGTACGTGAACTCCTTTTGGGCATGCTGTATTATGACCTCCACCTGGAAATTCCACTAAGGCTAGACACATCCAGTAACCATCATCTGCTCCCGTCCTTCATCTGCATGAGATTTTCCTGTGCTGAAAATAAGCTAACAAAAGAATGAAATTTTTGATGGCCGTATCCCACAAGTATAGACATATAGAGCATCCGTTTGGTAGCGTTCGGTCAGGTTGCCCATCGTATACCATGCTATAACATTATTGTACTAGGGTGTGATGAGAAGTAATGCCTCCAACTTTCCATTGTCGGTTGAGTTATTACATGTCATACATACTATTCGCTTCGGTGATGCAAGATGCAACTGTCTACAGCTAGAGGGCCGCGAATTGTAGTGTGTAACAGGATGGAGTGTGAAGTAGCTATGTCGGTGCGCGAGAAACAGTGTGCTGTAATGGAGTTTCACATCAGAAGAGTTCGCCCACACATGAAACGCCCTCTCCTTTAACATGATAATGCCAGAACACGAGCGCTACGACATCTTCAACAATGCAATGCCTCAGGTTCACTGTCGTCGATCATCGTCCATACAGTCCAGCCTTGTCCCCACCCGACTTCCATCTGTTTCCAAAGCTTAAAGAACACCTTCGAGGACTCCATTGTGATAGTGATGAAACGGTTCAGCAGTGGGGAGGTTGTGGCTCCGTTAACAAAGTCAAATCCGCGCGGAGTGGGAGAGCGGTTTAAGGCGCCATGTCACGGATTGCGCAGCCATTCCCGCCGGAGGTTCGAGTCCTCCCTCGGGCATGGATGTGTGTCATGTCCTTAGGTTAGTTAGGTTTAAGTAGTTCTAAGTTCTAGGGGACTGATGACCTCAGATGTTAAGTCCCATAGTGCTCAAAGCCATTTGAACCATTTGAACCAACTGTACTATAAAATAAATGATTTGCTGTTTGCAATGTAACAGTGAGAAACTACAATGAAAAAGACTTCACTTACATCAGCTGAACTGCATGGTTATCACTTATTTTATCAGCTGTTTTGAAATGTTAATTTTTTGTGAAAAATAGACGAGTTAAAGTGTGTTAATCCCTTTTCCATGTAGATAATACGTTACACAGTAGATAAGCTTAGGAATGTACATGTATTATGTGTCTATATACTGATAATAAAACAAAACTGTCGTGTCTGCCTGTTGGAACACGCTAATCTCCAAAACTACTATACGAATGCTCATGTGGTTTTTACAGAAAACTTGAGTGTAACTTGGGACAATGTACATGCCTTATTTCATCAAAATCGAAACACGGGGAAAAGATATCGTAATTTAAAGTTATATCTAAAATCGCCTGCTCAACTTAATACACTACTGGCCATTAAAATTGCTACACCAAGAAGAAATGCAGATGATAAATGGGTATTCATTGGACAAGTATATTATACCAGAACTGACACGTGATTACATTTTCACGCAATTTGGGTGCATAGATCCTGAGAAATCAGTACCCAGAACTACCACCTCTGGCCGTAATAACGGCCTTGATACGCCTGGGCATTGAGTCAAACAGAGCTTGGATGGCGTGTACGGGTACAGCTGCCCATGTAGCTTCAACACGATACCACAGTTCATCAAGAGTAGTGACTGGCGTATTGTGAAGAGCCAATTGATCGGCCACCATTGACCAGACGTTTTCAGTTGGTGAGAGATCTGGAGAATGTGCTGGCCAGGGCAGCAGTCGAACATTTTCTGTATCCAGAAAGGTCCGTACAGGACCTGCAACATGCGGTCGTGCATTATCCTGCTGAAATGTAGGGTTACGCAAGGATCGAATGAAGGGTAGAGCCAAGGGTCGTAACACATCTGAAATGTAACGTCCACTGTTCAAAGTGCCATCAATGCGAACAAGAGGTGACCGAGCCGTGTAACCAATGGCACCCCATACCATCACGCCAGTATGACGATGACGAATACACGCTTCCAATGTGCGTTCATCGCGATGTTGCCAAATACGGATGATACCATCATGATGCTGTAAACAGGACCTGGATTCATCCGAAAAATAGACGTTTTGCCATTCGTGCACCCAGGTTCGTCGTTGAGTACACCATCGCAGGCGCTCCTGTCTGTGGTGCAGCGTCAAGGGTAACCGCAGCCATGGTCTCCGAGCTGATAGTCCATGCTGCTGCAAACGTCGTCGAACTGTTAGTGCAGGTGGTTGTTGTCTTTCAAACGTCCCCATCTGTTGACTCAGGTATCTAGACGTGGCTGCACGATCCGTTACAGCCATGTGGATAAGATGCCTGTCATGTCGACTGCTAGCGATGCGAGGCCGTTGGGATCCAGCACGGCGTTACGTATTACCCTCCTGAACCCACCGATTCCATATTCTGCTAACAGTCATTGGATCTCGATCAACGCGATCAGCAATGTCGCGATACGATAAAGCGCAATCACGATAGGCTACAATCCGACCATTATGGAAGTCGGGAACGTGATGGTACGCATTTCTCCTCCTTACACGTGGCATCACAACAACGTTTCACCAGGCAACGCCGGTCAACTGCTGTTTGTATATGAGAAATCGGTTGGAAACGTTCGTCATGTCAGCACATTGTAGGTGTCGCCACCGGCGCCAACCTTGTGTGAATGCTGTGGAAAGCTAATCATTTGCATATCACAGCATCCTCTTCCTATCTGTTAAATTTCACGTCTGTAGCACGTCATCTTCGTTGTGTAGCTATTTTAATGGCCAGTAGTGTAGTCAATGGCTCTGTTGGTTTCGTAGTGCACGAAAGAACCGATAGATGGCGCTGATAATATTTTAACTTATAATCAGCGACATATGTATTTCAGGAAGTTTACTTCAAAGATAGAATGAAGCGCCACAATATTTTCTAGCGAATACGAAGTAACAGCGAATTTTAGTGGTTAGGTTACAGGGATTTACCGATTTTTTGCCTTGCCTACTAAAAACTTAATGCTTCTTTCAACAGGTTTTATTTATAGTTCACTTATTTCCCAGAAAAGTTTATTTTTACTTCAGTGGCGGAAGTATTTTCAGAAGTTTACGTCAGTGACAGAATTAAGCACCACAATCTCATCTTTACGAATACAAACTAACATTGAATTTACTTGGCTGTAGTAGTAATATTTACTGATTTCGTTTTGTGTCCTAAAAAGTTATCGACATTACTTTGCTTCTTTCGATAGGTTATTTTTATATTCTTTGCTATGAAAAGCGAATTTAAGTTTGCTTTGCGATTTGGGTGCCTACTCATTATATATTTATTTGGTTTTTTCCAGTGAAAATGGCAAGAAAATAATTTTTCTGAATACATCAGAACGGCTAAAACACTGAGGGCCCTGCTGTGTCAAGAATCCGATGAAGCTCGTGAGGCGAGACTTGCTGTGGCTCGAGAACATCAGGCTTTAACTCGTTCTTTGGAAGCTCCTTCCAAAAGCGAGGTGGACGTAATTGTGATCGAGAGCGTCATGCAATATACGCTCCTCAGAACTCTTGACTCAGAGGCTTAAAATTACTTGTCTTCAGTGCAGTATCACAGAGGCAGAAATTTCGGCGGGAATTGGCGCAGGCGGACGAGTTTTTCTACCACAAATCTCGCTTAAACCTAAGAATTTACAATGTTAAACGTGTACAAATCCCCGTGAGCTTATGCCATGGCCATGGACAAAGCACAAGGCCAGATCTGTGTGTTGCAGGCGTAGACCTTACTGTTTACTGCTCTTAACTCAGCCAGCACTACAGTGCTCTCTCCCTTGTTAGAGAAGCAAACAAGTTCTTAGTTCATGCCCTTAGTCGTTTCAAACGAAGTTTTATAAGTAAAAAATAAATCTCACGCTTACGAAAAATCGAGCACAGCTATAAATAACACCCGGGCAGTGCTGGATTTCTCAGCTAACTGAAACGTAAAAAAGGAAGTTACCCACATTCTCATAGAGCCATTATTCTCTGAACATTTCCGATGGACCTAACACAGTTTTAAGCACAGCGCATCGGATAGTACAGTTGACTTGATGGTGCACAAAATAAGCCGTACTTATTCAAGAAGAAAGGTATCGTGAAGTGTGATTACAAATAGTTACACCAAGTGAAGAAACTGCACGTCGCAGAAGTTAACCATCTGCATAAAGCATCTGCATAATCAGTGTCAAATCTCCCTGAAGATAAACCTGCGAAAGCAAAGAGATATTTTGCTGTATGCTGAAGACTCCAAGAGTAGCATTTTTTCTTAAATAATATTATAATCGTTTTTGCTATTGTAAGAGTGCGGAAACTCAGTGGTCCTGATATCACAGGACGTAGCAAAACATTAAAGTTCGAGACTGTAGTAGTTTGGAAACGAATAACCACACAGAGGGAACAAACCGTAACATTGCGCTACGAATATGAAAGGCTATTGCTCTGATAACAGCGGCTGTCTTTTCGGTAATGAGCTAACGGGGTTTGGCAGTCTTATCCCCACGGCCAAGATGGTGCTGACACTTGGGTCTCTCTCAAGTCCATTAAATTCCATTCTACCAGCCTGATCATTCAGATGAAGGCCCGCAGCCTTCCTTTATTTAGATTATACACGTTGTGGCCAGCAGAACTGCTTTGCAGCGGACTGTAATCGCTTTCGCAAGTCTTTTGAATTCCAGCCCTAGAGACAGTCCGCAGGAAATTTTCCTTGAGAAATAAGCTCCGATAAAGATTACATGCACCATTCAGTACCGCATTCAGTACGTTCTGCTAGTAATTCCACGAAGATGTGTAGTACAACAATGCACTTATGGATGTATATATGTCGTTGTTCACTAATTTGTATACCTAAAGCCGGCCGAAGTGGCCGTGCGGTTAAAGGCGCTGCAGTCTGGAACCGCAAGACCGCTACGGTCGCAGGTTCGAATCCTGCCTCGGGCATGGATGTTTGTGATGTCCTTAGGTTAGTTAGGTTTAACTAGTTCTAAGTTCTAGGGGACTAATGACCTCAGCAGTTGAGTCCCATAGTGCTCAGAGCCATTTTTTTTTTGTATACCTAAAATTGAAGTAAACAAAATATAATAGTTATTCGAAATGCTGGCACCTTGAGAAAAGACTGCTCCTTTTTCTGTCATCTTACATCACTTCTTTTCTTGTCTACTAAAAATTTAATGCTTCTTTCAGCAGGTTTTATTTATAGTTCACGTATTTCCCAAAAACGTTTATTGTATCACTGCCTCTAGTACAGGTAATTTTCAATTAGGAAGAGCATGTGAGGCAATGATGGTTAATTTTACTCGTTTGAAGGTAGTCGCTGTTGAGCCCTAGACGTGGCCGGTCGTGCCTGGGGATTAGTGAGAGCGTATGTTATCACGTAAAATAGGACGATATATTTTTCATAATCTGTTGTAATAATTATGACGTATGAACGATAGCGCTATGTCCGTTTAACGTGCATATGTGTTAATAACGAATGAGCGGTAAGTCTTGTGCCAAATGTTGAACAGAGTGCTCTAAAATGCTGCTCCACGAGACGAATATGCGAGGAATAAGTAATTTGCTCATACAGCGATTACAACTTGAAAGTGTACCTTGAATCAGAACAGAGTCAACTAGAATCAGATTACGATTACTTTGATTGTTGATCAAAAGTGCGGATTTAAGTTGGCATATTGATAACAAGTCAGTAAACGACGGTAATGGGGCTGTTAGCGTGCAGGAGTAACTAGCTCGTCGTATGAAATGCACAAAAACAGTGTGCACAGTGCAATCAGGAACGAACGTTTTAAGTATTCAGCGATTTATAAGACTTATGAAGTGTGAAATGAATTCGCAGTTGCAAATATGGACAATCACCAGCTGTATAATGGAATGAAGACAATGAAAATGTGTGCGGTACCGGGTCTCGAACTCGGGTTTCCCGCTAATTGCAATCGATCGCCTTACCATTTTTTTTAAATTTTGTTGAGTATTGTCGTTTTGTTTAGTCTTGGCGGATGTCACATGACATCCGTTCGAGTTGATCTTGATTCCTGTACTCAGTTTTTTTATTACAGACCGAACACGCTTTTTTTCTGTAGACATCATTTTGTTCTATATTGTTGGTTGAGTTTGTTCATGGCGGACGTCCAATTACACACATTCAGGGTGTTCGTTCAACCGTTCACTCTGTTTTTTTTTTTTTTTTTATTACAGAGGATAGCTAAACCCTTTGACCGAACACGCTGAGCTACCGTGCCGGCTACTATTTGGCTATCCGAACAAGACTCAGAGCCATTTCCAAACTTCCATATGTCATCAACCATATGTCTGCAACCTGTACTCGTTCATCCATTATGTATCTTCCTGTACAAGGGAAACGTTTTACTTGAAAATCGCTCGCCCGGATGTTGACGGAATAATACGATATTGTACGCATGTCCGAAGGAACACTGTATCGTAATTCGGACTAACACAAGTACTGCAATATCGTGCTTATGAAATACATAAATTACAGATGCGTCGACGTGGTGGTGTCAGTATCACCAGAGCAACATTTAAGAACGTTGCAGTACAGTGGTTGGAGATGAGAGAACAGGTAGCCCGATTTGGGATAGCCCGATTTGGGACCTACAGGAAGACAAATACAGAATAACATTCATCGTTTGTCCACCTGTAGTAAGTAGGGCCATCAAATAGTGCAATATAGTACTAGACAGTGCACAAGCCGTAAGATAAATATTTAGCTACTCATAAATTGTGTATTTCGCAATTACACAAATACTTATGAACCGAAAACAGTTCGCAATATACCATGGAGATGAATGCATCTTTTGTTATTTTCATTACTCCTTTTGATTTATTGTGACATTTGGATGTCTATAAATTCAACAGTCTTTTACCAAGATGACAATACATACTGTTTATTGAGGGAAACAACTATGAATATAGAAACTGATTTACGCACGACTACACTTCACGAATCACGGTCCTGTTGAAGCAGCGATACTCTCGCCGTACTCCAACGTGAGACTCGACTCATCGGGCACAATCGATATTTTTCGTATATACACAGCGACGTGATCTTCGTGCACAGTGAGTAGATTCTGGTCACTGGCCCTGAAGGTTCCTTGTTCAATGCCGGATAGGGGCGGGAATTTTTTCTCATTCCGGTTCCTACAAGACGCCCCCAGGTCCACTCAGTCTTTCATCAAATGATTACTGCGGAGGTAAAAGGCAGCAGGGGCGAAGGACTCGCCACCATCCCCCTCCTACTGCGCGCAGTCAGGCCAATAGCCCGGTCACGGACTTGCGCCACAGGCTTTACCTTTACTTTGTACAGCATACTAGAGGCGACAGTCACGTTAAGCACCAGTAGAAATTCCTAGAATATTTCGGGGACGGAAGCGAGTTTTGGATTTTCTCGTAGCTCTTGGGCACACAGTTACGAGGCTGCTGCGTAAAGAGAGACAGTAGGATCTCAAACCATGTAACTTTGTTGCAGTTTATATGTTCTGTACAGTTCAATCATCATCTACCAGCAGAATATCTTCAGACTTGGACTATAGAACTTCTAAGTAAATGTGAAACTTGAGCTTCTCCCAGTGTGTCATATATTCAAAAAACGTACAGCAATGCAATACGGTACGTCCTCGACAACAGCCGATATTTTGACAGAGAAGTCGACAATAAACGACAACTTAAACACTCGGTGGGCGGGGCTGTGCCTTGCAGCAACCATATACCTTACTGTAAATGTAAATGTCGGGCGACTATGGCCTTCCGTCGGGTAGACCCCCACTTCGGCGACTTGCACGTCGATGGGGATGAAATAAAGATGATTAGGACAATACAACACCCAGTCCCAGAGCGGAGAAAATCTCCGACCAGCCGGGAATCTAACCCGGGCCCTTACGATTGACATTCTGTCACGCAGACCACTCAGCTACCGGGGGCGGACATATCTTACAGTTATGTCCACACATAATGCAGATAATCGCTACCGTGGAGAGCCATTGTAAGAGCAGTGGTCGGCAAACATATTCGTGAGGCATGCGAATCTCAGCCGAATTTTATAACAATGAACATCCAGCAACTAGCAGCCGAATCAAAAAGCTTCAGAAAATATTGAGAATTTCTTAAGAGTGTAATATCCCTGGAGAGCAACAAATAAAAATACTCGGAGAAACAGTAGAGTTTTAAAATGTACTTAAAATTAATTCACGTTGTTGAAACTGTTCGGGAGCTAAGTAAATCTGGCCGCTTACCTCAAGGTCAGAGGGGTAAGTAGGGCGGCCAGTGCTGGGCTGGAGAATGTGAGAGAGGAAATGTTTTATTGATTGTCTTCCAGTACTGAAAACTCACGGGTGTGCAGAGCTCCTACCGATCACCTGTTTCTTTTTTTTTTTTTTTTTTTTTTTTTTTTTTTTTTTTTTTTTTTTTTTTTTTTTAATTATCAGTCTTCTGACTGTTTTGATGCGGCCCGCCACGAACTTCCCTCCTCATCTCAGAGAAGAACTTGCAACTAACGTCCTGATTTATTTACTGGGTGTATTCCACTCTCTGACTTCCCCTACAGTTTTACCCTCCACAGTTTTTTCTTGTACCAGCATTGGCAGTACTAAGACATCGTCGACCGCAGACGAACGAATGCAACGATTTAACGCCGACGGGGAACTGGAGTCGTGACACGTAAACGGGGCGGCAATACATTGCCCTCGCGCGCGTTGGGCAGCGATTTGCGACCTCGCTTTTCTCACAGTGACCCGTTTGCCCGGCAGGGCGCACAAGATGTCGACGTCCTGTGATTCGTCCCGAGGCCCACGGGAAAGACAGGCGGCGGCGCGTGCTTTACAACACCTGACGCTGCAGCCGTCTCAGGCAGTGAGCGATTATCTGTTTCAGTCGAGTTTATTAAGTCTTAACTGTGCGCTTGAATGCATGCAAGTTCTTGACAGCGCACGACTACATTAACACCCAGTGGGTACCTTTTCACTGACATGTTAATTTCCCGTGGGCTCTGCACGGAGCTGCGGACTTGTGTAACATTACAAATTCGTTGCATAGCTCGTAATTCTCGTGGGCAACGGATTCGTCTACAATGAAGTTACACCCCTACCCCCTAGCACCTGCACTTATCTAGCGAACCAGCGCAAACATTGGAGATCCACTACAGCAACACGTCAGTGAACACTTGAAGATGACGATCAGCCGTCTCGTCGAGATACAGCGCAGATTTCACGATATTATCCGTCCAGACGCCCGTGAACAATGAAGCACATATTACGTCGAGAAAGTCTGAAACAGCATATGCTTTGTTGAAATAATATTACATGCGATGTAACTGGAATATTTCTTCCCATGCTACAGTTCCCGTTTCGCTAGACATTCACTGGACTTAGCACGAGCACTGGCAATTTGCGCGTTTCATGCCAGCCTTGCAGAATTCCACTAAAGAGGTGCTCCCTGCCGCCGTTGGATAAGCAGCTGCAGCAGCAAGTCGTATACTCCTAGCTCACTCATTTGTTACATAGTTTAATTCTTAATTTCTTTGCGTGTTTTTGGTACTTGCATTGTTTAATTCATAAATTTCGGGCGTATTATAGTATTTGAGAGTTGTAGCATCGCGTTTTAGTACCTGAATAGTGTAAATTCGCGTAGTCGTCTTTCTTCTGTTTTTGTTTTGAACGGCCAGTGTCGGTTGGTCACAGTCAGTGTGCTCCCTGCCGCCTTTGGATAAGCAGCTGCAGCAGCAAGTCGTATACTCCTAGCTCATTCATTTGTTACATAGTTTAATTCTTAATTTTTTGCGTGTTTTTGGTACTTGCATTGTTTAATTCATAAATTTCGTGCTTATTATAGTATTTGAGAGTTGTAGCATCGCGTTTTAGTACCTGAATAGTGTAAAATCGCGTAGTCTCCTTCCGCCGCCGATCAGTGTGTCAGCAGTGCGCATGTAGCAGCATTTACTGCATTTACTAGGCAATCTTGTATTTTAAGAACCGTTTAAATTTTGTGTCGATTTGTTTCCGCTCTCTGTAGATTAGTTCAGACGTTCTTTGCACAACAGTTTTTAGCATGGATAGGGACTGCAACTGCTGTGTTCGGATGCAGGCTGAGTTGGCATCCCTTCGCTCCCAGCTTCAGGCAGTGTTGGCTTCGGTCACACAGCTTGAGGCTGTTGCCAATGGGCATCACTGTGGGGGTCCAGATGGGGGTTTGTCGGGGACGGCCAGCTCGTCCCACGCATCCCCCGATCGGACTACGACTGTGGTTGCCCGGGATACTGCCCGCATTGAGGCTGATCCCTCACCTGTGGTAGAGTGGGAGATCGTCTCAAGGTGTGGCAGGGGGCGAAAGACATTCCGGAGGGCTGAACGGATGGCCTCTCCAGTTTGTCTGACGAACCGGTTTCAGGCTCTGTCTCAGGCTGATACTGATCTTCGGCCTGACATGGCTGCTTGTCCTGTTCCAGAGGTTGCCCCTCAGTCTGCAAGATCCGGACGGTCGCAGAGGGTGGGCTTACTGGTAGTTGGGAGCTCCAACGTCAGGCGCGTAATGGGGCCCCTTAGGGATATGGCAGCAAGAGAGGGGAAGAAAACCAATGTGCACTCCGTGTGCATACCGGGGGGGGGGGTCATTCCAGATGTGGAAAGGGTTCTTCCGGATGCCATGAAGGGTACAGGGTGCACCCATCTGCAGGTGGTCGCTCATGTCGGCACCAATGATGTGTGTCGCTATGGATTGGAGGAAATCCTCTCTGGCTTCCGGCGACTATATGATTTGGTGAAGACTGACAGTCTCGCTAGCGGGATGAAAGCAGAGCTCACCATCTGCAGCATCGTCGACACGACTGACTGCGGACCTTTGGTACAGAGCCGAGTGGAGGGTCTGAATCAGAGGTTGAGACGGTTCTGCGACGGTGTGGGCTGCAGATTCCTCGACTTGCGCCATAGGGTGGTGGGGTTTCGGGTTCCGCTGGATAGGTCAGGAGTCCACTACACGCAACAAGTGGCTACACAGGTAGCAGGGGTTGTGTGGCGTGGGCTGGGCGGTTTTTTTAGGTTAGATGGCCTTGGGCAAGTACAGAAAGGGCAACAGCCTCAACGGGTGCGGGGCAAAGTCAGGACATGCAGGGACCAAGCAGCACTCGGTATTGTAATTGTAAACTGTCGAAGCTGCGTTGGTAAAGTACCGGAACTTCAAGCGCTGATAGAAAGCACCAAAGCCGAAATTGTTATAGGTACAGAAAGCTGGCTAAAGCCAGAGATAAATTCTGCCGAAATTTTTACAAAGGTACAGACGGTGTTTAGAAAGGATAGATTGCATGCAACCGGTGGTGGAGTGTTCGTCGCTGTTAGTAGTAGTTTATCCTGTAGTGAAGTAGAAGTGGATAGTTCCTGTGAATTATTATGGGTGGAGGTTACACTCAACAACCGAGCTAGGTTAATAATTGGCTCCTTTTACCGACCTCCCGACTCAGCAGCATTAGTGGCAGAACAACTGAGAGAAAATTTGGAATACATTTCACATAAATTTTCTCAGCATGTTATAGTCTTAGGTGGAGATTTCAATTTACCAGATATAGACTGGGACACCCAGATGTTTAGGACGGGTGGTAGGTACAGAGCATCGAGTGACATTATACTGAGTGCACATCCGAAAATTACCTCGAGCAATTAAACAGAGAACCAACTCGTGGAGATAACATCTTGGACCTACTGATAACAAACAGACCCGAACTTTTCGACTCTGTATGTGCAGAACAGGGAATCAGTGATCATAAGGCCGTTGCAGCATCCCTGAATATGGAAGTTAATAGGAATAAAAAAAAAGGGAGGAACGTTTATCTGTTTAGCAAGAGTAATAGAAGGCAGATTTCAGACTACCTAACAGATCAAAGCGAAAATTTCTGTTCCGACACTGACAATGTTGAGTGTTTATGGAAAAAGTTCAAGGCAATCGAAAAATGCGTTTTAGACAGGTACGTGCCGAGTAAAACTGTGAGGGACGGGAAAAACCCACCGTGGTACAACAACAAAGTTAGGAAACTACTGCGAAAGCAAAGAGAGCTTCACTGCAAGTTTAAACGCAGCCAAAACCTCTCAGACAAACAGAAGCTAAACGATGTCAAAGTTAGCGTAAGGAGGGCTATGCGTGAAGCGTTCAGTGAATTCGAAAGTAAAATTCTATGTACCGACTTGACAGAAAATCCTAGGAAGTTCTGGTCTTACGTTAAATCAGTAAGTGGTTCGAAACAGCATATCCAGACACTCCGGGATGATGAAGGCATTGAAACAGAGGATGACACGCGGAAAGCTGAAATACTAAACACCTTTTTCCAAAGCTGTTTCACAGAGGAAGACTGCACTGCAGTTCCTTCTCTAAATCCTCGCACAAACGAAAAAATGGCTGACATCGAAATAAGTGTCCAAGGAATAGAAAAGCAACTGGAATCACTCAACAGAGGAAAGTCCACTGGACCTGACGGGATACCAATTCGATTCTACACAGAGTACGCGAAAGAACTTGCCCCCCTTCCAACAGCCGTGTACCGCAAGTCTCTAGAGGAACGGAAGGTTCCAAATGATTGAAAAAGAGCACAGGTAGTCCCAGTCTTCAAGAAGGGTCATCGAGCAGATGCGCAAAACTATAGACCTATATCTCTGACGTCAATCTGTTGTAGAATTTTAGAACATGTTTTTTGCTCGAGTATCACGTCGTTTTTGGAAACCCAGAATCTACTATGTAGGAATCAACATGGATTCCGGAAACAGCGATCGTGTGAGACCCAACTCGCTTTATTTGTTCATGAGACCCAGAAAATATTAGATACAGGCTCCCAGGTAGATGCTATTTTTCTTGACTTCCGGAAGGCGTTCGATACAGTTCCGCACTGTCGCCTGATAAACAAAATAAGAGCCTACGAAATATCAGACCAGCTGTGTGGCTGGATTGAAGAGTTTTTAGCAAACAGAACACAGCATGTTGTTATCAATGGAGAGACGTCTACAGACGTTAAAGTAACCTCTGGCGTGCCACAGGGGAGTGTTATGGGACCATTGCTTTTCACAATATATATAAATGACCTAGTAGATAGTGTCGGAAGTTCCATGCGGCTTTTCGCGGATGATGCTGTAGTATACAGAGAAGTTGCAGCATTAGAAAATTGTAGAGAAATGCAGGAAGATCTGCAGAGGATAGGCACTTGGTACAGGGAGTGGCAACTGACCCTTAATATAGACAAATGTAATGTATTGCGAATACATAGAAAGAAGGATCCTTTGTTGTATGATTATATGATAGCGGAAGAAACACTGGTAGCAGTTACTTCTGTAAAATATCTGGGAGTATGCGTGCGGAACGATTTGAAGTGGAATGATCATATAAAATTAATTGTTGGTAAGGCGGGTACCAGGTTGAGATTCATTGGGAGAGTCCTTAGAAAATGTAGTCCATCAACAAAGGAGGTGGCTTACAAAACACTCGTTCGATCTATACTTGAGTATTGCTCATCACTGTGGGATCCGTACCAGATCGGGTTGACGGAGGAGATAGAGAAGATCCAAAGAAGAGCGGCGCGTTTCGTCACAGGGTTATTTGGTTACCGTGATAGCGTTACGGAGATGTTTAACAAACTCAAGTGGCAGACTCTGCAAGAGAGGCGCTCTGCATCGCGGTGTAGCTTGCTCGTCAGGTTTCGAGAGGGTGCGTTTCTGGATGAGGTATCGAATATATTGCTTCCCCCTACTTATACCTCCAGAGGGGATCACGAATGTAAAATTAGAGAGATTAGAGCGCGCACGGAGGCTTTCAGACAGTCGTTCTTCCCGCGAACCATACGCGACTGGAATTGGAAAGGGAGGTAATGACAGTTGCACGTAAGGTGCCCTCCGCCACACACCGTTGGGTGGCTTGCGGAGTATAAATGTAGATGTAGATGTGGAGGAGGTCGACGGCCGCCACTGTTAGCGGGAATGAGCATGATTCACTCTGTATGCATCCAATTAGCTACGATCTTCTTGAATTCTTGCTGCGACAGTGACTACATTCCGGTACACTTTGTGCAGTCATCAGCGATCTAAGGCATGATATCTTCCCTCAGCCTTCCGCCAGCTCATCGTTTCATAAGTATTTATTGGGCTCCTCCACTGAAACGGGCTGCAAGAATCTCGTTTAGGTTTACAGTTACGCTCAGACAGTTCCATGGATCTTAGGGCCCCTGTAAACGCTCAACCAGCTTGTCAAACTTCACAACTTTTGCAAAATATTAGTCACTCTGCGACATTGTTTGACGTTTTTGAGGAACAGAGGGTGCTTGACGGACGACAGACTTGACAAGATGGGAGACGTTGTTTGCATTGATGTTTCGCAGATGTAGTGTAACGACGTAAGTTTTGTGTAAATGATTTTCTTTTGACATATGACCATGTGCAGACTTCGTCACCTACGTCAGTTACAAAACACTTCAAAATTATTTAAATTCTTTTAAAGTTGTCTCTGAACGGTTCTTGAACGAAACTGCAATTCAAACATCATTATTTTAGTCATATGCGCAGAATTGCGTCACTCAGTCCTATTGGTTTGCGCAAACTTTTTCCAATTTAGATGTCGTGTGTTTCTCCTCAGAAATTATATTAATGCAAGTTATATGCTTTAATAAATATTAAAACCACACTGAATAAACTTTTAAGACTCAAACTCGCGATGAACGTTGTCAAAAAATTAATAATCTTGTCAAATAAATCAGTAATACTTCTTCCTCAATATAATTATTCATAAATAAATTCTCGGAACACGTATTTAAACTTTTGTAGTATACACTAGTTTATTATCTTCCTATATACCACATATAGACGTGAACCTGAGCCTTGACAAGATAGGACAGAACATTTACAATATGATTAAACTTTCTATGACGTCATTGTTGTAGAAACATTACAAATTGTTATTTTTTTCAGTTTTTAGAGGCACGACGCAAAAACTCGGTTTCAGGATCTTCTGTTGCTCTTTGGCTGTCGACCCGCGACATATAGTGGCCAGCAATTTTCTCTCTGGTCCCGGCAGTGAAGATGCTGTCTCCGTTCGTTGCGCCGCCCTCTCCGTACATGAAACATAAAAATAAATACAAAACTTTAGATAATTCACAAACATTACAAATATTACAAAATACATAAACAAAACACTAAATTAAACTTATATTCACCTGCAAACTGGGCTGACACTGGTGGATGGGTGACGCTTCAATTTCGCGTCCCACTACACAGAGCATCTTTAACGAAAAAGTATTACAATTTATCTCATGGTATCGTATTTTCCCACGACTATGGGATCTACAATCAAAGACCAAAACAGCGTTGGGAATTACCAAAATGGTAGAAATGTTGTGCCTTTCACAGACATGTATTACGCAGGAAGACGTTAAGAAGAAAATTAATATTCTACGCGCAAATATACAAGCAGGAGTGCAACAAAATAGAAACGAAAATTCTGTAGTTTTTCAAAGGACAATGTATATGTTCCCATGTTGTGGAATTTTAATTAACTGTCATTAGGGTACTGAGGTAGCGGAGAGTAAATTTTCCCATGCTTGCGTCCTCTTTTTCTATACGAGCGCGAAGTAACGCTAAAATGTTAGTAATAATTTGACTGTCTATTGGGAGAGAGTTGAAGTAATCATTAAACTCTGATCGTAATAATTCCCCTTGCAGATTTTCATGACTAATTTTCTCTCTCAGCGTCAACCATTCCTTGTTTACTCGTTCTTCTTTATGCACAGTGCTAAAACCAATGCAAGAACTGCTTTGTCTACATTCGTAGCCATTCCCACTTGTGACCAAAGCACTTCGTGATAACAGCGTCTGCTTCAAAACTGAGGTTGAGTTAACAAACATTCCTGGTATGCAACCAATCTTTTTTAACAAATATGTGGCTAGACAAGAGCTAATTTTACAGTTATAGTAATTGACAAGAGCTATTAAATATTTCCTGTGTTGTGCTGCACCATTGGTAATATAGGATAAAGGTCATGCAGCTACCCCAATAGTAACAATTGAACTGTACTATCATTAATACAATAAATAGTTTGAAATTATTATCTTTTTTAAAGTAAATATATAAATAATTAAGGCCAATTGGTCTTACGTAATGTAATTGCGCTTATAGAGAACATCGAATAAGTTCAAAGAAGGACCGCTCATTTTATACTATCGACAATTAGAGGAGAGAGTGTCACGGATATGTTACATGAATTGGGGTGACAATCATTAAAATAAAGGCGTTTTTCATTGCGGTGCTATCATATTACTTAATTTCTATCATCAATTTTCTCTTACGATTGCAAAAATATTTTATTGACGTCCATCTACATAGGGAGGAGTGAGCATCATAATGGAATAAGAAAAAGAGCTCGCACGGAAAGATTTAAGTATTCGTTTTTTGAGTGTGCGGTTTGAGAGATAACAATTGAGAAATAATGTGAATGTGGTTCAGTGAACCCTCTACCAGACACTCACGTGAAAATTGCAGAGTAGTCATGCACATGTAGATCAAAAATATTAACGAATAGTTTACAAACAAATAAAAAATCTTCCACAATCTCGTTACTGGTTACCTTGAGGAGCAAGACATGCATAATGTTTCTAGATGTCATCTATACTAAAACTATTCTTCCGCCACGTACCGAGAAATAGACACACTCAAAGGCTCTCCCTTCGTAGTTCTCAACAATTAATCTACAAATTTTTATTCCTTTTGGTTGATCTAAGTAGCCTAAGAAACACTACATCATTGAGATCTGTCAGTAACTTCTCTCTTACCGAAAATCGCAGTAAACTAACTAAGTACGTATAAAGTATTCATAACTTAAAACATCATCCAGATACTAGCAAGATTCAAATATCTTTCAAAATAAGGTATGAGATCATGTATTTTAATGTACGTATTTACTAGGAGGCAGACTTTGTAAGCGTAACTAACTCTGAGCTCCTACTGTACAGAATCTGTTTTAAAAGTTAACTGAAGTTCATCAATTACCATGAGATATAACTCGTCACTGGGCAGAATCACCCATAGATAGTACACGAGGAATCTGATTTTCCTTCTTGTGGCCGGAAACGATGTTAAAAATGCGAGGGTTGGAACTATAATAGTGTTCAAATGTGTGTGAAATCTTATGGGACTTAACTTCTAAGGTCATCAGTCCCTAAGCTTACACACTACTTAACCTAAATTATCCTAAGGGCAAACACACACATCCATGCCCGAGGGAGGACTCGAACCTCCGCCGGGACCAGCCGCACAGTCCATGACTGCAGCGCCTTAGACCGCTAGGCTAATCCCGCGCGGCGAACTATAATAGTGGAAACTATTTATTTGCAGCTCGTACAAAATAGATACGTGTTTCAAAGTTTTACTGACTTTCAAAGTAGTCACAAGCAATCTGTACAACCCATTGCCAGCGATTGGAAGTCGTTGGATACTCTTAGCAGTGCCAGTTCTGTTGACAGTTTGAGTGGCGCGGTCTATTGCCCGACGAATTTGTAGCAGCTCTGAAGCGAATGCCGTGAAGTGTTTCTTTCAGTTTAGAAATCAAGCTGAACTCACGAGGGCTTAAGTCAGGGGAGTATAGTAGGTGATATAGCACTTAGCAGCCCCATCAGTCAAACAAATCAGTAACCACTTGCACTGTACGTGCTTGAGCATTGTCCTGCAAAATGATGGTCAGGTCCTGCAGAAAGTGTCATCACTTCTAAGCTGGTCGAAGGTTGTGTTCCAGGAATGAAAAAGTCTGGTGTGCCGACATGCCCTTGGCGGTAAGTTTGGCGAGCTCCCTGTGGTATGAATGACCCATCTCTCGTAAGCTGGTATCCACCAAAGTAAACTTCTTCCAATTAGGATGACGCCTCTTGGGAAAGCGTTCTCTGTACATTCGTGTTGCTTTACGGGCACTACATCCTACTGCACCACAAATTACTGATAAATGCATGTCTGCCAACTGTCGTGACGAGTAACATTCCATCTTTGATAAGCTTCATGCAGTGTACACCGTAACACACCTCACCATAGACACATCTCAAGTTGCCTATTGTAATGGACAACTGACATCAGGGGCAGTAGTGTGCGGCTGGCATAGGTTAATGTGCCATTGCGATGCATGCGGACGTCACAATTTCACGAGCTATAAGCTGAGTTGTCTACTGTATATCAGGTTCTCAGGGGCGCACGCTGTTTATCACCTGCTGCCTGTTCCAGTATACAACAGACTTTCGGGGTCTTTGCGAGAATGCGACAGAACTGCATGCGCCGTTGCCATGCATGCATTGAGACTGGTGGCGGCCACTTTGAACAGTTGCTGTGAGCTAGGTTTGTTGTTATGCGGTGTACGCTGTGCATGTCTATAACACAATAAATATGCATTTCCGACGAATAAAGCACTTCTGATCATTCGTTCCCTATCTCAGTATAAGGGGTTGTGGTCTTACTGTTTCAGTTTAACCCATAGGTTTTTGAGACAACATGTAGAGCGGGCACAGGCTGTCTGGATGTTGATCCGAGGGATAGCTTCCTGGATACGTTGTTCGTCCCGGTCAAGCCCACTCGTTGCACCCAGGCGGCGTGCTCGCCCGTAGTCGACAGCGATTGCCGGACCGCAAACGGCAGATCAGGCCTGGACTGTGGCAGACTCTTCTTTCGAACAAGCAGTTCCTGCGGCCAACAGCCAGCACCACTGTGCTCTCGCCCGCTAGTGGGGCTCGCCTCGGAGACCGTGCACCTCCTGGCGGCGGAAGTTTTCCGAAATAACGTCTGTGAAAGCAAAGAGCGTGTTACAACCTATCAATTCTCGCGGTTCGGCTCAAGCTGCTTCTACATGGTTATCCGTATAAACCTGAAAACTACTTCAGTGGGTCATAATTTCCCTCCTAAAGATCGTAGAAACGGAAAGTTGCTTTAATGATCTCAGTAGCTATGGGAGAATAGGAGGTAGCCCCCGTTGTTGGCAGGTTGATTGCTGTTTCTGCGCGTGAAGCCCTTTGTCCTTTAAAATGCCGCGCTTCCTCGGCTCTTTTTAATTTCGTTCGTAGTCTCGTCGGTGGCGGTTCGTGAAGTTTGTAACAGTGCAGTTAGGGCTGCGTGAGGATAGCGTGCAAATCAGTCATTTGTGTGCAGTCTTTAGCTGGCAGAAACATGCAGTACACACTTCGAGAGCTAGTTTTTATTGTGAAAACATAATGGAAGACACACTCATTGGTTGCAACACAACGGGCGTTCCGGAGAGAATTCAATGTGCGCGATGTCCCAACAAAGGCAATAATTTTATCGAGTGTAAGGGAGTTGGAGACAACTGGTGTACTAAACAGTGACAGTGGTAAACATAGACCATCATGAATGCAGAGGTTACTGATAACGTTCGAAGACGCTTGGAGAACTCTCCAAGGAAATCATTGCGTCAATTGAGCCAGGAGACAGTATTTCATACGGTACACATCACTAAGATGCGAAGAAATCGGCATTACGACCATACAGAGTGCACATGATGCAAGTATTGCAAGGAACAGATCACGAGATAAGAATGCGTTACTGTCGATGATTTGAGGAGTTTCTTAATCAACGTCCAGACATTCCCTCCATAACTGCCGTGCTACATCAACACACAAAACAGCAGATACTGGTCTGGTGTAAACCCCCATATCATCCACGAAACACTACTGCATGATGAAAAGGTTAGAGTGTGGTGCGCGGTGTCAGCTTCCAGGACTGTTGGACCCAATTTCTTTGATCCGACCGTAGACACTACAGTTTATACGAGCATCTTCAATTCATTTATGGAACAGGTGGATGACGTCGCATTTGCAGAATATTATTCCCGTAAAGATGGAACAACGTGTCACACATCAACTTGTAACCAGTTTCTTGGTGACCAAATAATCTCAGAATAGTAGTACTTACCTACATTAACGATTTAAGAGACAATCAGAGCAGCAGTCTTAGATTGTTTGCAAATGACGCTGTTGTCTACCGCCTAGTAAAATCATCAGAAGATCAAAACGAATTGAAAAATGATTTAGAAAAGATGTATGTATGGTCCGAAAATTGGAAGTTTACCTAAATAATGAAAAGAGAAGGTCATCCATATGAGCATTAAAAGGAATCCGTTAACCTTCGGTTACACGATAATCAACCAGATCTAAAGGCCGTAAATTCAACTAAATACCTAGGAATTAGAATTACGGACAATTTAAGTTGAAAAACGAATACATAGAAACTGGGGAAGGCGAACCAAAGACCGCGTTTTACTGGCAGAACATTTAGATGATGCAACAGATCTTGTAAAGTCTGCCTACACTACGCTTGTCCGTCCTCTTTTGGAATA
Source organism: Schistocerca cancellata (assembly GCF_023864275.1). Classification (NCBI taxonomy): domain Eukaryota; kingdom Metazoa; phylum Arthropoda; class Insecta; order Orthoptera; family Acrididae; genus Schistocerca; species Schistocerca cancellata. The sequence continues at coordinate 472,112,367 of NC_064627.1, forward strand.
TTGCTGTGCGGTGTGAGATCCTTACCAGGTAGGATTAACGGAGTATATCTACAAAGTTTAAAGGTGGTCAGTACGTGTTGTACTATCGAGAAATACGAGAGAGGGTGCCACGAATGTGATACGGGATTTGAGGTGGGCTTTCTCTTTGCGGCGCAAACTTCTCACGGAATTTCAATCTCCAACTTCCTCCTCCGAATACGAAAATATTTTGTTGACGCTGCTGTGCTTAGAAAGAAACGATCATCATGCTAAAATAAGGGAAATCAGAGCTTGCGTGGTAAGATATTGGTATTCGCTTTTTCTGCGTGCTGTTCGAGAGAGGAATAATAGAGAATTATTGCGAAAGTGGTTCGATGAACCATCTGCCAGGAACTTAAGTGTGATCTGCGGAGCATCCATGTAGAGGCAGATGTAATTGTAAATCGAATACAGTAGTGCTTCGCTACTGGTTGAGGGCACTTCCGACATTTTTGTGAGAACTTGTGTATTATGTGCTTGTGCATGTAATCTCCCAATTGTGTACCATAATCTCTCAAAATTGCAATTGCATCCCATTATTGATTTAAATGTTATGAGTCGTTAAAGTAGTTCAGTTTATATGGATCTAACTGTATCGTAACTCCACTAACTACAGAAGTTCCATTAAATCCTCTTTATTTTACTTCTGCTTGATTGTGATATATCATAATATAAACTCTTCACTATGTTTACTCTTTCATTCAGCAAGTGAGATGGTTGTACCTGGGAACACTTATCGGCCTTATTTCTCTAACCCAGTGAGTAGTAACAGACGTTTAATGTATTTTCTTACTCCATTTTTAAATAACACTATTCTCTTTTTGTATGCTGCAGCCTTTTTCTGAAATTGCAGCGATTACTGTTGTAAGCGAAACGCAATGGCTGTTGAGAAGGAAGACAGTACACTTCTGGTAAACTTGTTTTATCAGAGCGTTAGCACAGTAGCGCTGCATTGAGAGAATATCGTCTATAAAATGGTTCAAATGGCTCTGAACACTATGGGACTCAACTGCTGTGGTCATAAGTCCCCTAGAACTTAGAACTACTTAAACCTAACTAACCTAAGGACAGCACACAACACACAGCCATCACGAGGCAGAGAAAATCCCTGACCCCGCCGGGAATCGAACCCGGGAACCCGGGCGTGGGAAGCGAGAACGCTACCGCACGACCACGAGATGCGGGCAATATCGTCTATAGAAACAGCTGTGAAGTGACCCCTTCTCAGTAAATGGGCTAACAAATATGATCAAGAAATATGAAGAAATAGGTGAATTAGGTGGTGCAACGGGTAGAGAGGGGCCGCCGAATCCCATGGCAGTTGTTGAAGTTGCTGCAGGTATAGCTGGCCGTACAGTACATCTCTCAAATTCAGCAGCCAGTGTTCGAGCTGCGTTGTCGGAGTTGTCTCTCCCTTGGTCAACAGCTGAAATGATTCTGCGGCCCATTTTATACTGTCATGCGTACAAGATTCAGAATGTCCACAAAATGAAGCCCCAAGATCGACTACAACGTCGTGACTATGCTCTCCGTTTCTTGGCACTCATGGGAATGGATGATAAGTGGCCATGGAATATCCTTTGGACGGACGAGACACATTTTACTCTGCACAGTGCCGTGAATGGACAGGTCCGTTGCATATGAGGTTCTACTCCATCACGTGTTTTCCAGGAACATTCACTGCATTGAGCTTATATTACTGTGTGGTGTGGTTTCACAAGCGCCTCTATTCTCGGTCCGTTTTCCTTCGAGGAGATGATACCTCATGGGCGTGTTAGCTGAAGAGAGATATCTGCGCGTTATAAGGATCTCCTTGTGCAGCACTTGATTCCACCTTTGCAAACACTGGACTCGCATTCGGGAGGACGACGGTTCAATCCCGCGTCCGCCCATCCTGATTTAGGTTTTCCGTGATTTCCATAAATTGTTCCAGGCAGATGCCAGGATGGTTCCTGTGACTGGGCACGGCCGACTTCCTTCCCTGTCTTTCCCTAATCCGATGAAACCGATGACCTCGTTGTTTGGCCTCGTCCCCCAAACTACCCAACCCAACCCAGCTTTGCAAGAACGCATCTGTGCCCACACCAATATTTTCATGCAAGATTGTGCGACACCATATGTCGCCTGCTAGTTGAAAGTCTTCCTTCGAGAAACCTTCGGTAACTACCGTATCACCTCTAGGCGATTTCTAGATGCGTGGCCTTCTAGATCCCCCATCCTAAATCCATGCGGCTTCTAGTTGTACGGATATCTGAAAGATCGTGTTTGTCGGGACTGTATCCGGACTCTTCCTGACCTGAAAGCAAGCATACGAGTGCATATCGCTCTGATTACACCAGACAAGCTACCAGCGTCGATCATGCCTTGATACCAGTGCAGCATGTTGCTGAATTGGAACACCATAATGAACACATGTTGTAACTTGTAACCATATGCTAATAAAAGTGCCAGAAACACCCTTATCATGAGTTTCATCGTTCCTCGCCATTTTCTGCACCGACATCACATTCTGACTGCTTATAGCGCCGTATTTTCATGTGGTGGCAGAAGCGGAAGTATTATATTTTCGGCATACTCCACGGACGCACCGATATATGATCGCACAGCAGCACTTGGAACTCTGTCAGTTTAATTACATCAACTCGGTAGTTACATGCCATCTCCTTGAACATTCGCTGGACCCAACGTGAAGCTTTCTCATCCCTGAATCACTACAATCATTCCTACTAGAGGCCCTTACTTATTTTCTATTAATACTTTGTCAACTTCAAATTCATCACTGTCACCTTCCTTCCACTCTGATAATAATACATTATAATCCGACATTTATTTCTGATCTTTCTCTTTCCTACATGTTATCTACTGTTTACTATATAAATAAATGTCTATCAACTTAAGACCACCCCTGTGGCCGAATTCCCCACTTGGATACCGTTTTACTGATGCCGAAGATGATGGCACACTGGTCGATGGCGGTCTTTGGCTACTTCTTGCGCGCGGGTCTGATGCTAAAAGCTCAAAACGATACACTCACCCTACGCACCACGTCTGAGAACGAGCGGCAGCGTTCTACATCAGCACGATGAAAAAGCTGTGGACCCGATGTCAGCACATCCTGACATTCCGACTATCTCCCTTTGAGGCCGGCCGCGTGTGGTCGTGCGGTTCTAGGCGCTGCAGTCCGGAACCGCGGGACTGCTACGGTCGTAGGATCGAATCCTGCCTCGGGTATGGATGTGTGTGTTGTCCTTAGGGTAGTTAGGTTTAAGTAGTTCTGAGTTCTAGGGGACTGATGACCTAAGATGTTAAGTCCCATAGTGCTCAGAGCCATTTGAACTATTTTTGAACCTCCCTTTGCAGTGGTACATACATCCTCATCGCTTTCCCACTTCCTTTTTCGTTGACACAGTTTCATCCACGCCGAGTTCTCGTGCAACTGGGCTCCTACGGCACGTAATGTTGAACACATGATTATGCGAGGACATAACCGGAATGCGATGGAACGATATCAACCATGATAGCTTGGCCCGTAGCCTGGCGTACAGTACCCCCTTCCCCCACCACCCCCCCTCCCTTATCTCTCGGCTAGACGACAGGATGTATGGTGGTCAATCAAAAGCATACGACGTCGCAACGGCTCCATACCATTAATATGGCCGACTCTCCGCACTGAAGACAGTGTCGCCTGCTTGACAAGGGTGCACATCGCCTGGAATGCGGATCTTCTCCAGAGGTGTGACAGTTGATAAAAACAATACTTGCCCTTCTACTTTTAAACTAATGCAGTTAGATGGATCAAAGGAATGTCGTTATCTTACCTGTTGCACGACAGTAACAAGATTCTTGATTTTTGAGCATTTTTACGGAAATCTTTTACTTGTCTTCAGCGCCACCATCGATAACACTGTGCAAATTTTTTGGGCAATGTTTTCTTTAACACAATCCGTAGTTAACCGGCCGCTGTGGCTGAGCAGTTATAAGCGCTTCAGTCCGGAACCGCGCTGCTGCTACGGTCGCACGTTCGAATCCTGCCTCGCCCATGGATGTGTGTGATGTCCTTAGGGTAGTTAGGTTTAAGTAGTTCTAGGTCTAGGGGACTGATGATGACCTCAGATGTTAAGTCCTATAGTGCTTAGAGCCATTTGAACCATTTGATCTCTTCGTAGTTGGGCAGTGGCGAGCATGAGAAAGTGACTTCATATTGAGTGTCTAGTTCTCGGTGCAAGAACAGTGACAGGAACACAAGGCATTTTTCTTAGAGTCAACGTGTCCGTTGTTCGTCTGCAGGACGACGGGATTATGTTTTAACCACTCGCTTACAGCCGTTTGTGTGCGGCCTCTTTGTTTGTTACGCAGGGAGGACAATCTTTTTCTATTTTTCATTATTGTACGATGTGTTCTTACTGTTTTCTTACCACAATAAACCAGTTGTGTAAAATAAAACTGATGTGTTTCCCTCTTTACCCGCTGTTTTCTTTTTTTTTTCTTTTTTTTTTAAGTCTGCGTCACTTCCTCAGGTGCGAAAGGACCCGTGTTCGATTGCCGGCTTTTTCTGAAGCAGGGACATCTGGAACTGAGTCTGCTCTTCCTCGCGAGGCCACATGACGACCAGCTTGCATAAAGAGGCAGCAGAACCATCAGGATTCACCTGCTGGCAATAACAGCTGGAGGGATTGGCCACATTCTGATCACACGTCCCACGATCATAGATCGCTCCTCATGCTGTCATCTAGGCTGCAGTCGGCCTAATTAGCGAGTGGTGATTATACACTCCTGGAAATGGAAAAAAGAACACATTGACACCGGTGTGTCAGACCCACCATACTTGCTCCGGACACTGCGAGAGGGCTGTACAAGCAATGATCACACGCACGGCACAGCGGACACACCAGGAACCGCGGTGTTGGCCGTCGAATGGCGCTAGCTGCGCAGAATTTGTGCACCGCCGCCGTCAGTGTCAGCCAGTTTGCCGTGGCATACGGAGCTCCATCGCAGTCTTTAACACTGGTAGCATGCCGCGACAGCGTGGACGTGAACCGTATGTGCAGTTGACGGACTTTGAGCGAGGGCGTATAGTGGGCATGCGGGAGGCCGGGTGGACGTACCGCCGAATTGCTCAACACGTGGGGCGTGAGGTCTCCACAGTACATCGATGTTGTCTCCAGTGGTCGGCGGAAGGTGCACGTGCCCGTCGACCTGGGACCGGACCGCAGCGACGCACGGGTGCACGCCAAGACCGTAGGATCCTACGCAGTGCCGTAGGGGACCGCACCGCCACTTCCCAGCAAATTAGGGACACTGTTGCTCCTGGGGTATCGGCGAGGACCATTCGCAACCGTCTCCATGAAGCTGGGCTACGGTCCCGCACACCGTTAGGCCGTCTTCCGCTCACGCCCCAACATCGTGCAGCCCGCCTCCAGTGGTGTCGCGACAGGCGTGAATGGAGGGACGAATGGAGACGTGTCGTCTTCAGCGATGAGAGTTGCTTCTGCCTTGGTGCCAATGATGGTCGTATGCGTGTTTGGCGCCGTGCATGTGAGCGCCACAATCAGGACTGCATACAACCGAGGCACACAGGGCCAACACCCGGCATCATGGTGTGGGGAGCGATCTCCTACACTGGCCATACACCACTGGTGATCGTCGAGGGGACACTGAATAGTGCACGGTACATCCAAACCGTCATCGAACCCATCGTTCTATCATTCCTAGACCGGCAAGGGAACTTGCTGTTCCAACAGGACAATGCACGTCCGCATGTATCCCGTGCCACCCAACGTGCTCTAGAAGGTGTAAGTCAACTACCCTGGCCAGCAAGATCTCCGGATCTGTCCCCCATTGAGCATGTTTAGGACTGAATGAAGCGTCGTCTCACGCGGTCTGCACGTCCAGCACGAACGCTGGTCCAACTGAGGCGCCAGGTGGAAATGGCATGGCAAGCCGTTCTACAGGACTACATCCAGCATCTCTACGATCGTCTCCATGGGCGAATAGCAGCCTGCATTGCTGCGAAAGGTGGATATACACTGTACTAGTGCCGACATTGTGCATGCTCTGTTGCCTGTGTCTATGTGCCTGTGGTTCTGTCAGTGTGATCATGTGATGTATCTGACCCCAGGAATGTGTCAATAAAGTTTCCCCTTCCTGGGACAATGAATTCACGGTGTTCTTATTTCAATTTCCAGGAGTGTATTTACGTCTATCAACTTCATTTATTGTACTCTGTTACGTGGCCGTGGTGCGTATGCCTGCTGCATCAGCCATGGGTGAACACCGCCGACGGAGACCTGCAAGATCGAGATACAAAAGCTGCGCCTCTCGGTTGTGAAGCCACCGAGACGTCGGACGGCCTCTTGCGCGACTGAAAGCCTAGTCAGGCCGCCGAAGCACTGCGGTCTGTGACAAATTGTCGGCGCCTCGCCCTCGTCAGTTAGAGGTCCACTAGACTGAGGTATATTCTCGCGACGACACTCAGATTCTCGTCTTGCCGCGTCAGTATGAGCAAGGCAATAAGCTCACAGTCAGCTCAGAACACGTAGTGGTGTTACCGCCCGTGCATGGCTCCAAGGATGTGTAGTCGACCACCAGACCTCACTGACTGCATAGCCGGCGTCATGTAGCTCTCCAGAATGGTCAAACCCCCCAGCAGATGTAGTGAGAGGTGAGCAGCAACCTAAATTCTGTCGTATAGCGCGTATTCGCATCGAAACCTTGTCCAAGTATAAGCCTCTTTTTCTAGAACAGGAGATATGCAAATGGCTTCAAATGGTTCAAATGGCTCTGAGCACTATGGGACTTAACATCTATGGTCATCAGTCCCCTAGAACTTAGAATTACTTAAACCTAACTGACCTAAGGACATCACACACATCCATGCCCGAGGCAGGATTCGAACCTGCGACCGTAGCGGTCACGCGGTTTCAGACTGAAGCTCCTAGAACCGCACTGCCACACCGGCAGGCGATATGCAAATAAAAGTCTCTTTTTCTAGAACAGGAGATACCAAATTAACTCCGATTTGACGGCTTGTAAGTAGGATGTTAGGTTTTTATATCGGTAACGCCACGTAGCGCTCTGTATGAAAATCACTGGCTGTGCTGTGTGCAGTCTGTGGCTGGTTAGCATTGTTGTAATATTCGCTGTTGTAGTGTTGGGCAGTTGGCTGTTAACAGCGCGTAGCGTTGTGCAGTTGGAGGTGAGCCGCCAGCAGTGGTGGATGTGGGGAGAGAGATGGCGGAGTTTTGAGAGCGGATGTTCTGGACGTGTGTCCATCAGAGACAGTAAGTTAGTAAGACTGGATGTCATGAGCTGATATATGTATTATGACTTTTGAACACCATTAAGGTAAATACATTGTTTGTTCTTTATCAAAATCTTTCATTTGCTAACTATGCCTATCAGTAGTTAGTGACTTCAGTAGTTAGACTCTTTTATTTAGCTGGCAGTATTGGCGCTCGCTGTACTGCAGTAGTTTGAGTAACGAAGATTTTTGTGAGGTAAGTGATTCATGAAAGGTATAGGTTATTGTTAGTCAGGGCCATTCTTTTGTAGGGATTACTGAAAGTCAGATTGCGTTGCGCTAAAAATATTGTGTGAATGTCTGAGTTCGTTCAGTTTTGCTCAGCTGTTTGAAAATCAAATAACGTAGTGGTTTATCAGCACAGTAATTCATTAATTTTTCTAAGGGGACGTTTCAGGATCTCTTTGTTAAAACATGAAATGACGCTGAGATTTATTTAAAAGTATTTAAGTTTTGCCTCGTACCCCATGCGCTAAAATTGAATGAATATTTTAATCATTGTACTATGTCTAGGATGAACCAGCGCTATAAGGGGCCATGGATTCCACATCTGACTGCTCTCAGTAATGGTCCGCCACTCTGGGCGCCACTGTGCACCAGATAATACTAAAGGACAAAATAAAGAGCAAATAATTGTATCAGTTTTACGTAGCAATTTAAAAAAATGCATGCTGCGCTAGGTTATTGGAACCAAATGAGTATATTTTCATTTCAGTGCACTTTGTAAACAAAGCGACCGACTGCTTAGAGCAAAAGAGAATATGTATTGCTGAAATAATATTACAGGCACCGCACCTCGTCGTAATATCTTCCTATAACTATTTAAAAAGAAATCAATTACAACTACAGTTGCTCTGGCACAAACATAGCGTGTCCGTCAAACGGGTTTACACTGTTTGAACTTTAATAACTGACGAGATATTAATGATACCGTGATCAAGTTATGGCCTTATGGAGTTGCCATTACTAATGTTGTAGCATTCGTTTGTTTTACTTTTGTTTATTCTCAGTTGCTAGTAGCTACACGTAAATAACAAGACTGATGGAAATTTGCCGTTGGAGAAAATAATGTGTGTTTTTAAGTGTTATAGAAAACGTAAAAACATGAAAGAAGTACAGAGACGATAGCGGGCAGAGTTTCGTACATGTAATAATAACGATATTAGGCGACAAATTTGAGAGGAAAGGCCACGCACGCTGGTGACATGAGAGACGATTTTGACTGCCTGTGAATCCATTCCAGTGGCAGCTATAAATGAAGATAGTCGATCTGTTCAGCACCTTTGCACATACAACATTGCTTGCGATAGAGGGCACTTTGTACATCTGCAACAGTAAAAAACCATCAGTGATGTCGTGACCAACTATGTGACTTAAAAATACGTAGTTATTATTGTTTTTGTTCAAGTTAATGAAGTTCAAACATTATAAACTCCTTTCTGGGACACCTTGTATATTTGTCAGTTCGGAAGTAATACAAAGCGATGACTAATAAATCGTCCAAATTTCGTTATTGCTTTGAGGCGGTGGCCACTTGTGGATTCCGTGCCTCTGATTCCACTGTTCTGTGTCTGCACCAAATTCGCATCATTTTTTCGAATACTTAATTTTCCGGATCGCGAAGCTGAGCCCTACCCTGGATGTTCTTAGATGTGATTGTAAAACAATTTATTTCCAAAATCGTTAAAAAAAGAATTTTTCCCACTTGCCGCCTTTCTTCAATCACCCCATCCACAGTTTGACATTAATTATTACCTTAGCTTTATACTAGAAATTAGTATTTCGGAGGAGAAAAAAAGCCACGTGTAATGCACCGTTAGAGGATTAACTAGAAAGTGATCTTATGAGGTGCATTCAAGTTCTAAGGCCTCCGATTTTTTTCTAATTAATTACTCACCCGAAATCGATGAAACTGGCGTTACTTCTCGACGTAATCGCCCTGCAGACGTACACATTTTTCACAACGCTGACGCCATGATTCCATGGCAGCGGCGAAGGCTTCTTTAGGAGTCTGTTTTGACCACTGGAAAATCGCTGAGGCAATAGCAGCACGGCTGGTGAATGTGCGGCCACGGAGAGTGTCTTTCATTGTTGGAAAAAGCCAAAAGTCACTAGGAGCCAGGTCCGGTGAGTAGGGAGCATGAGGAATCACTTCAAAGTTGTTATCAGGAAGAAATTGTGGCGTAACGTTAGCTCAATGTCGGGTGCGTTGTCTTGGTGAAACAGCACACGCGCAGCCCTTCCCGGACGTTTTTGTTGCAGTGCAGGAAGGAATTTGTTCTTCAAAACATTTTCGTAGGATGCACCTGTTACCGTAGTACCCTTTGGAACGCAATGGGTAAGAATTACGCCCTCGCTGTCCCAGAACATGGACACCATCATTTTTTCAGCACTGGCAGTTACCCGAAATTTTTTTGGTGGCGGTGAATCTGTGTGCTTCCATTGAGCTGACTGGCGCTTTGTTTCTGGATTGAAAAATGGCATCCATGTCTCATCCATTGTCACAACCGACGAAAAGAAAGTCCCATTCATGCTGTCATTGCGCGTCAACATTGCTTGGCAACATGCCACACGGGCAGCCATGTGGTCATCCGTCAGCATTCGTGGCACCCACCTGGATGACACTTTTCGCATTTTCAGGTCGTCATGCAGGATTGTGTGCACAGAACCCACAGAAATGCCAACTCTGGAGGCAATCTGTTCAACAGTCATTCGGCGATCCCCCAAAACAATTCTCTCCACTTTCTCGATCATGTCGTCAGACCAGCTTGTGCGAGCCCGAGGTTGTTTCGGTTTGTTGTCACACGATGTTCTACCTTCATTAAACTGTCGCACCCACGAATGCACTTTCGACACATCCATAACTCCATCACCACATGTCTCCTTCAACTGTCGATGAATTTCAATTGGTTTCACACTACGCAAATTCAGAAAACGAATGATTGCACGCTGTTCAAGTAAGGTAAATGTCACCATTTTAAGTATTTAAAACAGTTCTCATTCTCGCCGCTGGTGGTAAAATTCCATCTGCCGTACGGTGCTGCCATCTCTGGGACGTATTGACAATGAACGCGGCCTCATTTTAAAACAATGCGCATGTTTCTATCTCTTTCCAGTCTGGAGAGAAAAAATCGGAGGCCTTAGAACTTGAATGCACCTCGTATAAATAAAGACTTAGGTTTCAGATTAAATTCGGTCAAACAACAGAGATAGAGTTTGCCACACTTGTTCGCCCGTTCTCAAAGAAGTGTTCAACGCTGATAACGTCTGGCGGTGGTCACGAGTGGCTGTGGTGGCGCTAGTTATTTGTGGTGTATGTTGCTTTTCTGATTACGCCATCTTTTGGTTCCTGCTTGCTATATCTCCGCAAACCGACGGCTTAAGACTGCCATCCGCAGCAATCTCTCCTTTCATTTCTACCTTGATAACGACGGTACTCACTTACTGAAATATCGGCAATTGTCCAGAATGTTATCCGCTTAAATTTCTGTAAGTTTTTTGTACTTCATGAATAACCAAGAGTGGATTAAAAAAAAAGTAAGTTATACACTATTTTGGCAAAACCGAGTAACTTTTATTGAATCCCACAATATAAGTGAAAGTGACGCACAACATACGACACTCTTTCTCAACATAGTCACCAAGACGTTGTAAGGCATGGTCGGGCGTCATACCAGTCGTTCAGTTCCTCGACGACGGAAATCCCCTCAATAGACATCGTGAGAGAGCAGAGTGGGGCGCTCCGCGGAACTCACGGACTTCGAACGTTGTCAGGTGATTCGGTATCGCTTGTGTCATACGTCTGTACGCGAGATTTCCACACTCCTAAACATCCCTAGGTCCAATGTTTCCAATGTGCTAGTGAAGTGGAAACGTGAAGGGACACGTACAGCACAAAATCGTACAGGCCGACCTCGTCTGTTGACTGACAGAGATCGCCGATAGTTAAAGAGGGTCGTTATGTGTAATAGGCAGACATCTATTCATACCATCATACAGGAATTCCGAACTGCACCAGGATCGACTCAAGTACTATGACAGTTAGACGAGAGGTGAGAAAACTTGAATTTCACGATCGAGAGGCTGCTCTTAAGCCACACATGACGCCGGTAAATGCCAAACGACGACTCGCTTGGTGTAAGGAGCGTAGACATTGGACGACTGAACAGTGGAAAAACGTTGTGTGGAGTGTCGAATCACGGTACACAATGTGACGATCCGCCGGTAGGGTGTGGGTATCGCGAATGCCCTGTTAACGTCATCTGCCAGCAAGTGTAGTGCCAACAGTAAAATTCGGAGGCGGTGGTGTGGTCGTGTTTTTCATGGAGGGGGCTTGCAGCGCTTGTTGTTTTGCGTGGCACTATCACAGCACTGGCCTACATTGATGTTTTAAGCACCTTCTTGCTTACCACTGTTGAAGAGCAATTCGGGGGTGGCGATTGCATTTTTCAACACGATCGAGCACCTGTTCATATTGCACGGCATGTGGCGGAGTGTTTACACAATGACATTCCTGTGATGGACTGGCGTGCACAGAGTCCTGACCTGAATCCTATAGAACAGCTTTGGGATGTTTTGGAACGCCGACTTTGTGGCAGGCCTCACCGACGGACATCGATACCTCTCCTCAGTGCAGCACTCCGTGGGCGCCACGAACTTGTAAGTCATTTTCAGCCAGGTGTCCGGATACTTTTGATCACGTAGTGTATATCGGTCTCAATTTCTGCAATTACTCGACAAGTTGCTCAATGATGTTGAACGGAAAACCTATAAAGTCATAAAATTTCCTTCGTGATTGTGTTTTCTTTCCTTGTAAAACTAAAATGTTATTCTATTAGTACAATATGAGTTCTGCGCTGCAACATGAGCACTTTACGTTTTTCTTAAGCAAGATTCTTCAAGTGATGATCCACCAAGAACCCAGTATTTCTCCGTCTTGTTAACGCTGTCACATTTCTTTATCGACAAACTGAACACGTTTATTCCAATTTAGTTCGTGTGCTCGCGAACTACAGTGATGTACACTAACACGATAAACGATATATGCAAGAAAAGAAAAGAATCTTTTGAAACTCAGTGTTGTAGAAATAGAGTAATGCTCAAAATTAGATGGGTTGATTGTGTAGCTAATAAAGAAGTTTAGAATCGAATCGGTAGGTAAGAATTTTAGAGCCCAACTTGTTTAAAATAGGGATAGGCCGTTAGGGCATATCACCAAGCAATAATTAATTTTCCAGGGAAAGGAAGTAGAAGCAATAAAATTTGTCGACTTGGAGCAAGTCTTGTAATAAAGTACGCAGGTTCAAATGGACGTAGTTTGCAGTAGTTACTGAGAGCTAAAAAGACTTGGACAGGAAGGAGTAGGAAGAGGGTTGCATTAGATCAGTCTTCAGACTAATAACTACAACAACAACAGCAGTAACATAACTCTTTTTAATGTTTACAGAGATATGATTTCTAAAAAGAGTTATGAGCTAAACGTGATATCCTAGTACAGTTGTCAAGTAAGCTTGAGTTAATAGAGCGTGCTCAGTCGTAAACACAACCGCTTCCGCGGCGTGCCGCCGGATGGGGAGGCCGACTGCTGTGCTCGTGGCGTGGGTGACAGGAGGAACGCAGTAAACATTGTGCGGTTTGTATCGTTAGTTATTTGTAACATACGTAACATAAACGCTTAAAAATAAAAGTAAATTACTATTGTCCGTTAAGCAAGGAGATGCTGGGACTGACTCCCTTCGTTGTTCAAGAATTTCTGACTCCTGCTTAGTAAATTGCTCATTACGCTCTGCAGTTTCCTCTAAGAAATGGCAGCAATTTCTTCTCTTTCTCTTTTAATGCCCTCCCCCCAGGCCGCTTCCCCTCCCCCCCCCCACAATAAAAAATCACAGAAGGTTAAATCGGAGGAGTGAGGACGCTCTACGTTGTTAGTGGTAACTCCATCTTGAAACGCGTCACGAATTTTCAGTAACGAGAAATTGGCTGTATGTACCGTTGCAGAGACCAACTGAAAGGGCACGGGAGCACGTTCTCTCTCTATTAATACGCCAAAAAAAGATCTCAAAATGTTTTCCACATATCTCTCATTTTAATTGTTTCCTGGAAAAAATAGTTCCTATTATTCTCTCACCACTAATAGCGCACCACACGCCTATTTTTTTTATCATAACAGGGCTGTCTCGTGTTTTACTTTAGGCTTTTCAGGACTCTAATAACGATTATCTTCTAAATAACTTATCCACATAGGTGGAACCATGATTCGTCCGAAAAGAAAGTTAGATGAGGGCCAATTCCTCCGTCACGAATCCTATTCAAAATCCTTTCACAAAACCGCAACCTTTTTGCAGGGTCATCCGATTTTGTTTTTGCAGTGCAATTATTTTATAGGGCTGTAACTTCTGTAACGTTGTAGCCATTTGAACAGAGTCGTAGGAATTTTCCATTTGCTAAGAAAAACGTAGAACTGATTTTCTAGGATACTTTCCAAAGCACGCCCAATATAATCCAGAATTTCTTCTGCGGGGATTGTAAGTGGCTGCCTACGTTTCCTCGCAAGAACACTTCCCGTTTCACGAAATTTATTTATCAATGGATGAATCGTACTCTGATTAGCAAGCTGGACATCAGGAAATTCCTCTTTAAATAATCACCTTACTGCACGCACTGATTCTGCAAACAAATTTTTTTTCCCATCCTGCAGCAGCTCGACATGTGATGCAGCTCTTAGTGGCCTGCCTGTATGTTTTCTCTTTTAATATTTTGTGAGTAAAGCTTTATCGCTTCAAATTTATTTTATACGTGACATGCCAGTTTTACGTGTTTCATTTCTGATGAAGGCACTCTTAGAAGTGGCCGAAACCTAGATCAAAAAGACTTCATTTTCGCGACCGAGGGCTGCAATTGTTTTAATTTTACCTTGTAACGGTCGTTGACAACACAGTCATGTTTAAAGATTTACAACAGTTCCAACGCTGGGGTTACTTTTCGATTGCGCAACTGTAGAAATCACGTGGTTTTGAGGCGTAGGACTCGTCGAGCCATGTTCAGAGCGTATTTTCATCCTGAAGGGTAGTTCTTTGAAGGTTGTTCAATAGACAGTGGAGAAGGTGAACATTCCGGGACACAAGATCAGATGAATAAGATGGGTGCGGCATGACTTCCAAAAACCCAACTTGTATATAGTGTTTTGTGTCAGGCTAGCATAATGCGGGAGGGCGTCATCGTGGAGTAGCATCTCTTCACGGAGTCTTACAGGTCGTTGTTCGTTTGCAAGACGTATCGGTTGTTGACAGCAAATGTCAGCAGTGATGGTTACATCTCGGAGAAGCAATTTATGGTACATCACACTGTCACTGTTCCACCAAGAGCATAGTATTGTCTTTTGAGGGTGCTCGCAAGTTTTTTACAGGGAGTTATAGCTTTGTTTCGGCTCAACCATTCCTTTCTTTTCTTTTCGTTATGTTAGCATAACGACACCATTTCTCGTCACCAGTAACGGCACAGGATAGGAATGGTCAGTGTTGTTCACAAGCCAATTGGTGACTAGCAAGCACAGATGTACATATGGCGCTAACGCGCTGCTTCCTGGATTCGGGTAGGCGCGCTGGCCCCGGATCGAATCCGCCCGGTGGATTGACGATGAGAGCCGGTGTGCTGGCCAGCCTGGATTTGGTTTTTAGGCGGTTTTCCACATCCCAATATTGAATACCGGGCTGGTCCCCACTTTCCACCTCAGTTACACAGCTCGCAGTCATCTGAACACATTCACACTATTTCATGGTTTCCACTAGACACAGACAGTTGGGGTACACTAATTCCGTCCTGGGGGATACTGGGTGGCGGCGGGAAGGGCATCTGGCCATTCCTTAAACTTACCATGCCAAATCCGATTAACCATGACACGATCCTGCGTAGCCGCGAGACAAGGCGCAAGCTATAGATAGATAGTTTAATGTAATGAATGGAATATTTCATTAAAGAATAATAAATAATCTAATTTGTTTGTTTTAGTTAATTAATTTTTGTCTTTTCTTTCCTTCAGTAAGTACGAACTTTGTTGTAGAACCTTTCTCTTATTTACGTGTGGTAATAAAAATTCATTTTCAAAAGAATTACGTACATTTAAAAATTACGTGAACTCATATTAACTGATTAAGAATATTTAGTTGAGAATTAAATCCTTTACATAATTCGGCCTTGGCACACATTTTCTAAATGCAGTGGGTTTTTTTAAAAAATATTTACTGAATTGATGTGACTTCTGAATTCTTTCCCGGCGTTAACTATGGAACACAAGACTGTCTCTATTAGCAGAAAATGGTTAAATATTACCAAGCCGACATTTAATTATCACTGATAAAACATACTTCGTTATACATTTAAGTTATTTGAAAGAACCAAAATTGTTAAATTTCAACATTAATTATCCGCCTACAAATGCACAAATGTATAATTAGTTTAAAATTCATCAGTCTCAGGATCACTGTAAAAGAAGAACATTTTCTTAATTCACTGCTAATTTTTATCTGTTCCCGATTTACGGGTTTGGTTGATTTTTCTTTAGCGGAACAATTTTTTAAATGTGCCGCCGCTGCAAATCGATCGGTCGTGGCACAGCCCAGCAACACCGCTAAAAATGCTGAAAATTCTTTAAAGAAATATTATAGATGACATGGGCAAGCTAATTTACATTTATAATACACACTTTTGATAAATTATGATATATTTAGACCCAACAATAATTCAACTCACATTAGTTTGTAATTTCTCCTCTAATGGCGGCTAAATCTAGATACAGACGAAAGAAGTCTACCCATTCATAAAACGCTTCGTCACAGCTTCCTCTCGCATTCAGCTCTACACGGAGATGACCAAAGAATACACAGTACGTGGTGCTTTTATACTACTGCTGACTATTAACATTTCTTTGTAATCTCATAACATTATTTTCCTCTGGCTAAATTTCACATCTCTGTTATCGCAGATATTGACACATTTCGCAATTACATAATGAATATAGAAATATTACCATCCTAAATGCAGAGAGAATATTACTACAAAAAATATTACAATAATAACAAATGTCTTTTACACAAAATTCAATAATATTTTTTGTTCAATAATTACAGTATATACAAATTGCTCAGAGCGGCGTATATGGTACAAATAAATTTTAGTTTATTAATAGTGTGAGTTTGCCAGGGAACGTTACAATAGATAGAATAGAATCACAGATGCACATATGACCACCCGCTGATTTTTGTGATTTTGGGTTAGAGCATCCGGTACCCATATACTCGAGTTTTGAGCCTTCTACATTTCATGCAAATGTCGAACGATGGTGGAATAATCACATTCATCACACTTGCCAGTTCTCGAGTACTCTGACGTGGATCATTGTGGATTAATGCATTTACACGATCTTCATCAAACCCTGAAGATTTTCTGAACGTAGAGAGTCACTAATGTCAAAACGCTCCTCCTTAAAACGAGAAAGCCATTTTCTTGCCGTGCTCTGTCCATTGGCATATCCCCATACATGGCGCAAATGTTTGTGGCTGCCTACGCAGCTGTGACTCCTCTACTGAACTCAAACAGAAGAATATGTTGGAAATGTTCTGTTTCTCCACTGGACACTCTTTTTTCTAGCGTCCAAAGCGCCACTCACCATCTGGAAATGACGAAATGACAATATGTAAACTCAAGTAACAACACTGAACTACAAATAAAAACATAACGATCAATAAATATACCCACAGCATCCGGAGTACCAACACGCAAAACAGAGACACTACGAACTTATGCACCAACCTAAAATTTTAATGCGCCGCCATTTGTGATTCTTAGCAAGGCATCTCTCTACATTTCTTACGCTCTGATCGAGTAATAATTGTATGAACCATTGTTGGTGCCGGCCGTACTGGCTGGGTCGTCACAATATTCACTTGCTGAAAGCTCGCTATAGCCATTTAGTACACTGGCGCCCAGAATGGCAGCATTGTAAAGAGACGATTTGGATATGACCTTGCTTACCACACTTGAATCACTGTTCTACGTGACAAGGACAGCTTTTTTATCATGATTAAAAACACTGAGGACAAGACTTCCTCACCTGATGTCGAAGTACAGCTCTCGTATAAAGCGACTGAAAGGTTTTACCTATACTTCTATTGTTAAGCTGAGCACTGTTTGTATTCGCTGTAAATTAACTGTAGACTGAGTGCCTTGTGCAGAATTGCAAAATCAACTTCAATTGTGTTCACAGTACTTTGAGACTAATCGACACTACTGTTTTCAGATCCGGATCTGGCAGTTTTAGGATAACAGCGGGCAGGCGTACGTCTGACACGTTTTGTGTGTTTTGCATAACTTAGCATAACATGACTATAGCTCCGCCCACAAGAACACTGGAACCTGCAATTTCTTGTTAGACCTTAAGTTCAACAATCCACTGTTCTAATGACTGTTCTGGGTTCTTCTTAAACGAAATAAAATTAAAACTCGTCACAGCGACATGAATCTGTGCCACGTAATGCTCGGTGATTTTTTTAACGATTCCTCATAATCGGGAAACATTTAAATCACAGACGATAAACGTTGACTCTGACAGTGGGTAGAAAGAATGCGACACGCACCATATCTTTAATGCTGTATACGTGTAGGGGGTTCCTAGTTGATTGTGGTATTCTGGCTAGTTCTCGTCGTTGCTGTTAAAGTGGCAAAATTTGGGGGCAGTTATCCACCTTGGTGCTGCTTGTTGCGACGGAATTCGTTATCTGTTGAACGCCGAGAAGCAGTCGTTCAGATTACTGTGCCTGAAACTGAACGCCATCGTTTAGGCAGTACCCGTGGGGGGTCAGACATGGTTGAACGTTTTATAGTAGGCACAAAAATACAGAAATATTGCGGCTGTGACTAGCAGTACTGTAAGAACATCCACTTAGGCAGGCAAGGTAGAAGTCTAGTCAAACTTGAACCGACGTGGGAACATCATCGTCGCCATTTTGTGTATGGCGGCGGAGGGAAGAACACTGTATTACAAAACCAAATATCGTCGCTATTTTGAGGTATGTTAAAGCAAGCCTAGATGACAGTGCTATAATTGTACTTATGGAGGAGGTCGAGAGAGGCTACAACACAGATTAAGATTATTAATTCACTTTAGTAAAACTCTTTGACATTGAATATTTAACTTGTATGCAATCCATGTCTATATGAATAACAATATAGAGGGTGTTACGGAATAAGAAGAGATATTGTTATTGGTGACTGAGGACAGTATTCTGAACAATTTTACATCAGCATTTAGTTCGTTTACAGACTAATAATTATAGCTGTTAGAAGTAGTAACTTTTAGGTTGGTTAGTTCCCCCAAGTACATGAGGCAAGAGCAAGCCGTAACTGCTTATTTTCTGCTGAGCAGCAGGTCAGGTACTGAAGTGTGGTCATACGAATTCAGAACGGTTAATCAGTACTGACAGGCGTAGTTCACTTAGTGGCACAGTTACGAACATTCTGAAAACATCACGTAGCAAATAATGTTGCCTGTCTGCAGGAAGATGCAGAGAAAACGCAACTAACACACAGAAAGTGGGTACATATCAAGATACCAATAATAGCGATATCTGCACTTTCCTCTCTAATGCCTTATACACTACTGGCCATTAAAATTGCTGCACCAAGAAGAAATACAGATGACAAACGGGTATTCATTGGACAAATACATTATACTAGAACTGACTGGTGATTACATTTTCACGCAATATGGGTGAAAGAAATCCTGAGAAATCAGTAGCCAGAACAACCACCTCTGGTCGTAATAACGGCCTTGATACGCCTGGGCATTGAGTTAAACAGAGTTTGGATGGCGTGTACAGGTACAGCTGCCCATGCAACTTCAACACGATATCACAGTTCATCAAGAGTAGTGAAAGTAGTGACTGGCGTATTGTGACGAGTCAGTTGCTCGGCCACCATTGACCAGACGTTTTCAGTTTGTGAGAGATCTGGAGAATGTGCGAACAAGAGGTGACCGAGACGTGTAACCAGTGGTACCCCATACCATCACGCCGGGTGATACACCAGTATGGCGATGACGAAAACACGCTTGTAATGTGCGTTCACCTCGATACCGCCAAACACAGATGCGACCATCACGATGCTGTAAACAGAACCTGGATTCATCCGAAAAAGTGACTTTTTGTCATTCGTGCACCCAGGTTCATCGTTGAGTACACCATCGCAGGCGCTCCTGTCTGTGATGCAGCGTCAAGGGTAACCGCAGCCATGGTCTCCGAGCTGAGAGTCCATGCTGCTGCAAACGTCGTCGAACTGTTTGTGGAGATGGTTGTTGTCTTGCAAATGTCCCCATCTACTGACTCAGGGATCGAGACGTGGCTGCACGGTCCGTTACAGCCATGCGGATCAGATGCCTGTCATCTCGACTGCTAGTGATACGAAGCCGTTAGGATCCAGCACGGCGTTACGTATTACCCTCCTGAACCCACCGATTCCATATTCTGCTAACAGTCATTTGATCTCGATCAACGCGAGCAGCAATGTCACGATAGGATAGACCGCAATCGCGATAGGCTACATTCTGACCTTTATCAAAGTCGGAAACGTGATGGTACGCATTTCTGCTCCTTACACGAGGCATCACAACAACACTTCACCAGGCAACGCCGGTTAACTGCTGTTTGTGTATGAGAAATCGGTTGGAAACATTCCTCATGTCAGCACGTTGTGGGTGTCGCTACTGGCGCCAACCTTGTGTGAATGCTCTGAAAAGATAATCATTTGCATATCACAGCATCTTCCTGCTGTCGGTTAAATTTCGCGTCTGTAGCGCGTTATCTTCGTGGTGTAGCAATTTTAATGGCCAGTAATGTATATTTATGGTATAATTGCAGATCACAATAACGGTTTATTACTTGAATAATACTGAAAGACAGTCAAATGTCACGTTCCATTTACTGGTACACAGTTCTGCCCATTCTGAGCTATGAAAATGCTGCTACCATAGTCGCTATCACAGACCGAGAAGAGCGAAGTTGCGCTCTGATATAAGTAGACTTTCAGCGACGGCGGTGGCATACGCAACCTCTTGAGACCGTGTCTTCAACGACACTCTCAACTGCGGGTGCAGCCCGCATCTCGTGGTCGTGCGGTAGCGCTCTCGCTTCCCACGCCCGGGTTCCCGGGTTCGATTCCCGGCGGGGTCAGGGATTTTCTCTGCCTCGTGATGGCTGGGTGTTGTGTGCTGTCCTTAGGTTAGTTAGGTTTAAGTAGTTCTAAGTTCTAGGGGACTGATGACCATAGATGTTAAGTCCCATAGTGCTCAGAGCCATTTGAGCCATTTTTTGAACTGCGGGTGCGTGTGGCAGCGACTGTCCTTAGGTTGTTGTTCCGTCGGTAAGTACCAACTTCGACACGTGACCTCACTCTTCGGAAGATACCACAAAGCGTACCCGTGCTGAACGCCAGCAGCGCGAGGAGGTGCGCCTACCTATGTGCACTCCTGGACTCACCTCAGGGTGCGAGCAGCGCGGGCCATGTCGCCGGCACGGAGCTGCCGCAGCACTCGCGGCCACTCCACACTGGAGAATTTGGCCTGCACGCTCCAGAAGGCGCACCTAGCAGACGCAGACGGACGACCCGCACGAGCTCAGCGTGCAGGGCGGCCCACGCCCAGCAGTGGAACCGAACTCCGCCCCCACCGCACAGAAGACAAGGCGCGATGCGGAAGGCTGCGACGGTGACCATGCTGTAGCCGCCGACAGCAACGTCTCGGCGCAATCGAACAGCCATGCCAATACCGTGAGAAGTGGCGACATCAACAACGTGATCTCTGTCCTCACAAACATGTTCGATCGTATGATGGATCAAACGACGCACTAGATAGCTGCTGTAATGAGTATAGCTGTCAAGTCGTCTGCTGGTCAGCAGTAGGCCGCGCAAACCAGCCACTTGCGCGCCCGCGCTCCGATCAAGTCGTCTGCTGGTCAGCAGTAGGCCGCGCAAACCACCCACTTGCACGCCCGCGCTCTGATCAAGTCGTCAGCTGGTCACCAGTAGGCCTCGCAAACCAGCCACTTGCGCGCCCGTGCTCTGTTCAAGTTGTCTGCTGGTCAGCAGTAGGCCGCGCAAACCAGCCACTTGCGTGCCCGCGCTCTTATCAAGTCGTCTGCTGGTCAGCAGTAGGCCGCGCAAACCAGCCACTTGCGCACCCGCGCTCTGATCAAGTCGTCTGCTGGTCAGCAGTAGGCCGCGCAAACCAGCCACTTGCGCGCCCGCGCTCTTATCAAGTCGTCTGCTGGTCAGCAGTAGGCCGCGCAAACCAGCCACTTGCGTGCCGGCTCTCTGATCAAGTCGTCTGCTGGTCAGCAGTATGCCGCGCAAACCAGCCACTTGCGCGCCCACGCTCTGATCAAGTCGTCTGCTGGTCACCAGTAAGGCCGCAAACCAGCCACTTGCGCGCCCGCGCTCTGATCAAGTCGTCTGCTGGTCAGCAGTAGGCCACGCAAACCACCCACTTGCACGCCCGTGCTCTGACCAAGTCGTCTGCTGGTCACCAGTAGGCAGCGCAAACCACCCACTTGCGCGCCCGCGCTCTGATCAAGTCGTCTGCTGGTCAGCAGTGTGCCGCGCAAACCAGCCACTTGCGCGCCCGCGCTCTGATCAAGTCGTCTGCTGGTCAGCAGTAGGCCGCGCAAACCAGCCACTTGCGCGCCCGCGCTCTTATCAAGTCGTCTGCTGGTCAGCAGTAGGCCGCGCAAACCAGCGACTTGCGTGCCCGCGCTCTGATCATGTCGTCTGCTGGTCAACAGTAGGCCGCGCAAATCAGCCACTTGCCCGCCCGCGCTCTGATCAAGTCGTCTGCTGGTCAGCAGTAGGCCGCGCAAACCAGCCACTTGTGTGCCCGCGCTTTTGTCAAGTCGTCTGCTGGTCAGCAGAAGGCCACGCAAACCAGCCACTTGCGCGCGCGCGCTCTGATCAAGTCGTCTGCTGGTCAGCAGTAGGCCGCGCAAATCAGCCACTTGCGCCCCCGCGCTCTGATCAAGTCGTCTGCTGGTCACCAGTAGGCCGCGCAAACCAGCCACTTGCGCGCCCGCGCTCTGATCAAGTCGTCTGCTGGTCAGCAGTAGGCCGCGCAACCAGCCACTTGCATGCCCGCGCTCTTATCAAGTTGTCTGCTGGTCAGCAGTAGGCCGCTCAAACCAGCCACTTGCGCGCCCGTGCTCTGATCAAGTCGTCTGCTGGTCACCAGTAGGCCGCGCAAACCAGCCACTTGCGCGCCCGCGCTCTGATCAAGTCGTCTGCTGGTCAGCAGTAGTCTGCGAAAAACCCCCAATTGCACGCCCGCGCTCTGATCGAGTCGTCTGCTGGTCACCAGTAGGCCGCGCAAACCAGCCACTTGCGCGCCCGCACTCTGATCAAGTCGTCTGCTGGTCAGCAGTAGGCCGTGCAAACCAGCCACTTGCATGCCCGCGCTGTGATCAAGTCGTCTGCTGGTCAGCAGTAGGCTGCGCAAACCAGACACTTGCGCGCCCGTGCTCTGATCAAGTCGTCTGCTGGTCACCAGTAGGCCGCGCAAACCCGCCACTTGCGCGCCCGCACTCTGATCAAGTCGTCTGCTGGTCAGCAGTAGGCCGCGCAAACCACCCACTTGCACGCCCGCGCTCTGATCAAGTCATCTGCTGGTCACCAGTAGGCCATGCAAACCAGCCACTTGCGCGCCCGCGCTCTGATCAAGTCGTCTGCTCGTCAGCAGTAGGCCGCGCAAACCACCCACTTGCACGCCCGCACCTTGATCAAGTCGTCTGCTGGTCACCAGTAGGCCGCACAAACCAGCCACTTGCGCGCCCGCACTCTGATCAAGTCGTCTGCTGGTCAGCAGTAGGCCGCGCAAACCAGCCACTTGCGTGCCCGCGCTCTGATCAAGTCGTCTGCTGGTCAGCAGTAGGCCGCGCAAACCAGCCACTTGCGCGCCCGCGCTCTGATCAAGTCGTCTGCTTGTCAGCAGTAGGCCGCGCAAACCACCCACTTGCACGCCCGCGCTCTGATCAAGTCGTCTGCTGGTCACCGGTAGGCTGCGCAAACCAGCCACTTGCGCGCCCGCACTCTGATCAAGTCGTCTGCTGGTCAGCAGTAGGCCGCGCAAACCAGCCACTTGCGCGCCCGCGCTCTGATCAAGTCGTCTGCTGGTCAGCAGTAGGCCGCACAAACCACCCACTTGCACGCCCGCGCTCTGATCAAGTTGTCTGCTGGTCACCAGTAGGCCTCGCAAACCAGCCACTTGCGCGCCCGCGCTCTGATCAAGTCGTCTGCTGGTCACCAGTAGGCCGCGCAAACCAGCCACTTGCGTGCCCGCGCTCTGATCAAGTCGTCTGCTGGTCACCAGTAGGCCGCGCAAATCAGCCACTTGCGCGCCCGCGCTCTGATCAAGTTGTCTGCTGGTCAGCAGTAGGCCGAGCAAAGTAGCCACTTGCGCGCCCGCGCTCTGATCAAGTCGTCTGCTGGTCAGCAGTATGCCGCGCAAACCAGGCACTTGCGTGCCCGCGCTCTGATCAAGTCGTCTGCTGGTCACCAGTAAGGCCGCAAACCAGCCACTTGCGCGCCCGCGCTCTGATCAAGTCGTCTGCTGGTCAGCAGTAGGCCACGCTAACCACCCACTTGCATGCCCGCGCTCTGATCAAGTCGTCTGCTGGTCACCAGTAGGCCGCGCAAACCACCCACTTGCGTGCCCGCGCTCTGATCAAGTCGTCTGCTGGTCAGCAGTGTGCCACGCAAACCAGCCACTTGCGCGCCCGCGCTCTGATCAAGTCGTCTGCTGGTCAGCAGTAGGCCGCGCAAACCAGCGACTTGCGTGCCCGCGCTCTGATCATGTCGTCTGCTGGTCAGCAGTAGGCCGCGCAAATCAGCCACTTGCCCGCCCGCGCTCTGATCAAGTCGTCTGCTGGTCAGCAGTAGGCCGCGCAAATCAGCCACTTGCCCGCCCGCGCTCTGATCAAGTCGTCTGCTGGTCAGCAGTAGGCCGCGCAAACCAGCCACTTGCGCGCCCGTGCTCTTATCAAGTCGTCTGCTGGTCAGCAGTAGGCCGCGCAAACCAGCCACTTGCGCGCCCGCGCTCTGATCAAGTCGTCTGCTCGTCAGCAGTAGGCTGCGCAAACCACCCACTTGCACGACCGCGCCTCGATCAAGTCGTCTGCTGGTCACCAGTAGGCCGCACAAACCAGCCACTTGCGCGCCCGCACTCTGATCAAGTCGTCTGCTGGTCAGCAGTAGGCCGCGCAAACCACCCACTTGCACGCCCGCACTCTGATCAAGTCGTCTGCTGGTCACCAGTAGGCTGCGCAAACCAGCCACTTGCGCGCCCGCACTCTGATCAAGTCGTCTGCTGGTCAGCAGTAGGCCGCACAAACCAGCCACTTGCGTGCCCGCGCTTTTGTCAAGTCGTCTGCTGGTCAGCAGTAGGCCGCGCAAACCACCCACTTGCACGCCCGCGCTCTGATCAAGTCATCTGCTGGTCACCAGTAGGCCACGCAAGCCAGCCACTTGCGCGCCCGCGCTCTGATCAAGTCGTCTGCTCGTCAGCAGTAGGCCGCGCAAACCACCCACTTGCACGCCCGCGCCTCGATCAAGTCGTCTGCTGGTCACCAGTAGGCCGCACAAACCAGCCACTTGCGTGCCCGCGCTCTGATCAAGTCGTCTGCTGGTCAGCAGTAGGCAGCGCAAACCAGCCACTTGCGCGCCCGCGCTCTGATCAAGTCGTCTGCTGGTCAGCAGTAGGCCGCGCAAACCACCCACTTGCATGCCCGCGCTCTGATCAAGTCGTCTGCTGGTCACCAGTAGGCTGCGCAAACCAGCCACTTGCGCGCCCGCACTCTGATCAAGTCGTCTGCTGGTCAACAGTAGGCCGCGCAAACCAGCCACTTGCGCGCCCGCGCTCTGATCAAGTCGTCTGCTGGTCAGCAGTAGGCCGCGCAAACCACCCACTTGCACGCCCGCGCTCTGATCAAGTCGTCTGCTGGTCACCAGTAGGCCGCGCAAATCAGCCACTTGCGCGCCCGCGCTCTGTTCAAGTCGTCTGCTGGTCAGCAGTAGGCCGCGCAAACCAGCCACTTGCGTGCCCGCGCTCTTATCAAGTCGTCTGCTGGTCAGCAGTAGGCCGCGCAAACCAGCCACTTGCGCGCCCGCGCTCTGATCAGGTCGTCTGCTGGTCAGCAGTAGGCCGCGCAAACCAGCCACTTGCTGGCCCGCACTCTTATCAAGTCGTCTGCTGGTCAGCAGTAGGCCGCGCAAACCAGCCACTTGCGTGCCCGCGCTCTGATCAAGTCGTCTGCTGGTCACCAGTAGGCCGCGCAATCCAGCCACTTGCGCGCCCGCGCTCTGATCAAGTCGTCTGCTGGTCAGCAGTAGGCCGCGCAAACCAGCCACTTGCGCGCCCGCGCTCTGATCAAGTCGTCTGCTGGTCAGCAGTAGGCCGAGCAAAGTAGCCACTTGCGCGCCCGCGTTCTGATCAAGTCGTCTGCTGGTCAGCAGTATGCCGCGCAAACCAGCCACTTGCGTGCCCGCGCTCTGATCAAGTCGTCTGCTGGTCACCAGTAAGGCCGCAAACCAGCCACTTGCGCGCCCGCGCTCTGATCAAGTCGTCTGCTGGTCAGCAGTAGGCC
The DNA here is from genome assembly GCF_023864275.1 of Schistocerca cancellata. Lineage (NCBI taxonomy): Eukaryota > Metazoa > Arthropoda > Insecta > Orthoptera > Acrididae > Schistocerca > Schistocerca cancellata. The sequence goes on from NC_064627.1 coordinate 472,138,356, forward strand.
GCGCAAACCACCCACTTGCACGCCCGCGCTCTGATCAAGTCGTCTGCTGGTCACCAGTAGGCCGCGCAAACCACCCACTTGCGTGCCCGCGCTCTGATCAAGTCGTCTGCTGGTCAGCAGTGTGCCACGCAAACCAGCCACTTGCGCGCCCGCGCTCTGATCAAGTCGTCTGCTGGTCAGCAGTAGGCCGCGCAAACCAGCCACTTGCGCGCCCGCGCTCTTATCAAGTCGTCTGCTGGTCAGCAGTAGGCCGCGCAAACCAGCGACTTGCGTGCCCGCGCTCTGATCATGTCGTCTGCTGGTCAGCAGTAGGCCGCGCAAATCAGCCACTTGCCCGCCCGCGCTCTGATCAAGTCGTCTGCTGGTCAGCAGTAGGCCGCGCAAACCAGCCACTTGCGCGCCCGCGCTCTTATCAAGTCGTCTGCTGGTCAGCAGTAGGCCGCGCAAACCAGCGACTTGCGTGCCCGCGCTCTGATCATGTCGTCTGCTGGTCAGCAGTAGGCCGCGCAAATCAGCCACTTGCCCGCCCGCGCTCTGATCAAGTCGTCTGCTGGTCAGCAGTAGGCCGCGCAAACCAGCCACTTGCGCGCCCGTGCTCTTATCAAGTCGTCTGCTGGTCAGCAGTAGGCCGCGCAAACCAGCCACTTGCGCGCCCGCGCTCTGATCAAGTCGTCTGCTCGTCAGCAGTAGGCCGCGCAAACCACCCACTTGCACGACCGCGCCTCGATCAAGTCGTCTGCTGGTCACCAGTAGGCCGCACAAACCAGCCACTTGCGCGCCCGCACTCTGATCAAGTCGTCTGCTGGTCAGCAGTAGGCCGCGCAAACCAGCCACTTGCGCGCCCGTGCTCTGATCAAGTCGTCTGCTGGTCAGCAGTAGGCCGCGCAAACCACCCACTTGCACGCCCGCGCTCTGATCAAGTCGTCTGCTGGTCAGCAGTAGGCCGAGCAAAGTAGCCACTTGCGCGCCCGCGCTCTGATCAAGTCGTCTGCTGGTCAGCAGTATGCCGCGCAAACCAGCCACTTGTGCGCCCGCGCTCTGATCAAGTCGTCTGCTGGTCACCAGTGAGGCCGCAAACCACCCACTTGCGCGCCCGCGCTCTGATCAAGTCGTCTGCTGGTCAGCAGTAGGCCACGCAAACCACCCACTTGCACGCCCGCATTCTGATCAAGTCGTCTGCTGGTCAGCAGTAGGCCGCGCAAACGAGCCACTTGCGCGCCCGCGCTCTTATCAAGTCGTCTGCTGGTCAGCAGTAGGCCGCGCAAACCAGCGAATTGTGTGCCCGCGCTCTGATCATGTCGTCTGCTGGTGAGCAGTAGGCCGCGCAAATCAGCCACTTGCCCGCCCGCGCTCTGATCAAGTCGTCTGCTGGTCAGCAGTAGGCCGCGCAAACCAGCCACTTGCGCGCCCGCGCTCTGATCAAGTCGTCTGCTGGTCAGCAGTAGGCCGCGCAACCAGCCACTTGCGTGCCCGCGCTCGTATCAAGTTGTCTGCTGGTCAGCAGTAGGCCGCGCAAACCAGCCACTTGCGCGCCCGCGCTCTGATCAAGTCGTCTGCTGGTCAGCAGTAGGCCGCGCAAACCAGCCATTTGCGCGTCCGCGCTCTGTATCGGCTCCTGAAATAGATCACCGCCTGAAAATGATCAACTACAGGACAAGAAAATAGAGGGGCCACACTTCCACCCACAACGCATAGGAGGTACAGGACCTCAGAGTTCTAGTACTCCGCCAGCCCCGAAATCTGAAGGGTACCTCTGAGAAGGTACCTGCAGTGTGGCACAATTATGCGACAACACCAAGTAAGTATCTACTTTTTGACGATTTTGAGATACTGACTTGAATATTATCAGTGAAATGGACGCTCCTGCAGTGTTATCGATTTAGGCATACACCGATAATGTCATATCGTTTTACCCATTAGAACGAAGCGTTCAACTTAAACAGCTCAATGCCTACATTTGCTATGAAGTACGATAGAAATGTAAAGATAATCCTCTTTTATGCAATAAGCCATGTAAACGAAATCAAAAACAAAATTAAAAGTAAGTTCAATCAAAAATATGTTGTCACAAAATAGGTCTAACGTCAAAAGTAAATATCACTGAAGAAATAAACATTGAATTGAGGTTTTTCAGCCGGCTGGAGTGGCCCTGCGGTTCTAGGCGCTACAGTCTGGAACCGAGCGACCGCTAAGGTCGCAGGTTCGAATCCTGCCTCGGTCAGGGACGTCTGTGATGTCCTTAGGTTAGTTAGGTTTAATTAGTTCTAAGGTCTAGGCGACGGATGACCTCAAAAGTTAAGTCGCATAGTGCTCAGAGCCATTTTTTGAGGTTTTTCAGACACTATGCTAAATCCACTAAAATGGAAACCCTAGTAGTCAACTAAGATATATAAAAAAGATACGTGACTCCAATAGTTGTCACAGTATTCTCGTTAAGTGATTGTAGCTTCTGTACTGGCTCCCCAGGGCACATGAAGAGGGCCTGTCAAACAGCATTCTGACAAAGGAAACTTCCCATCACACCCTCCTCAGATTTGGTGTTAAGATGGCCCAGTGGGTATCCCCTCTAAAACAGATGACAGATCAAGCATGACAACAGGGAGCAGGTGTACTGAACTGTGAAACGGAACTGTTACAGAAACGTTCCAGTCTCAAGATGTACAAAATCAAGTGAATTTGATAGCAATGATGTTGTGGTTACGTAGTCACGGTTTGGACTACGAAAGGGGAGACCTGTGTTCGAATCTCCCTCCTATCCCACTGATCTTTCATAAAATTATGAACCGTCTGTCCGTTCATCGACGTGTCTGTTCGCTGTACTCAAATTTGTGTTTGTGTCGTCGTGTAACATCCGTTTGCCACAGCGATGTGCAAGAAAGAGACCTCCAGACGTAGGAACCTCCTATTTGTTCTACACGAGTACCACATGTTATGACTCTTGCATTCCGTTTTGGAAGTTTTGACTCTTAAATTCCTTTGCTACAACACAGCTCACACCCATTTATTTGCTGTTTCATTTCTGTGAGACGTCTATACGTCATCTCACATGCTGCCACTATTCATCACATTGACTTTCCATAGTAATAGAGGCTGTTTATAAATGAATATCGGGGTTTTAACGATTTATAATATTTATTACATTAAACTTATAGTTATAAATAATATGTCAAATGGAAGAGCAACTCAAACAGTTTTACTAAGAACCTTATAAATGTTCAATGTGAGCACCATTTGTCACACGACACACATCATGCGCTGGATACGGCGCAAGGGGGCCAATGACAGGGCTTGCTATGCATGGCCTCCACGTTCACCCGATCTAACGCCATGCGATTTTTTCCTTTGGGGCTTTATCAGGGATCGTGTGTACGTGCCTCCACTAGAAGCAGACCTCCCTGAATTACGAAACCGGAGTGAAGCAGCTGTTGCTACAATCACTGAAGACACACTAATCAACATTTGGGAAGAACTCGGCTATAGCCTTGATGTGTGCCGTGTGACAAACGGTGCTCACAGTGAACATTTGTAAGGTTCTTGATTAAACTGTTTGAGTTGCTCTTTCATTTGACATATCATTTATAACTGTAAGTTTAATATAATAAATATTATAAAGCCTTAAAACCCCGATATTCATTTATAAACACCTTGTATATTCTTAACATATGACTTATATTCTGTAATGATTGTATAGTATGATAATTGTCAAGATTACAGATAGACAACACACACGTCAATGACTGGATGGACAGTTCATGAATTTGTGAAAAAAGGGACACGAGGGAGATTTGAACACTGATCTCCCCTTTTGCAGTCCAACGCCGTGATCACATAACCACGGCAGAGTGATTCTTACAGTTCGCTCGATGTTGCACGTCTTACGCCAGGGCCGTTCTCTGTTTCTGTTCTGCTTCTTTTTTCCCTGTTCAGTACACCTTCTTCCTGTTTTCATGCTTGATATGTATTCTGTTACTGACAGGCTATCCATTGGGTCATTTTACGACTAAATCTGAGGAGGGTGCGATGAGAGTTTACCCTGTGAGTGAACAAGATTTGTTCTTCTCGAAATACTTTGTTACATTGAAAAAATCAGTAAGCAGCAACTGATTTCAATCACAGTTATTTTATAAGAAGAGGGGAGGGAGTGTAAATGAAATCTTCTAAGCTGTTAGGCCGCGTCAAGTTCCTCCTCTGTGTCTTCTTACACAATCCATGTTCTTCGGCCCCTCTGCTGGAATCTTCTTCAGAATCTTAGAGGTGTCCTGATTAGTCGAACACTGTCAAAGTGTCACTTACAAAAGGGATTGGCTACTGTTGGTGACCCATAAGTTTTGATGGAAAGCGAAACAGGCAGGTCATGAGAGGAGTAATGTTTATCAAAATGTTACTGCCATGTCACAGAGGTGGTTGTTTATATTTCGCTCGCCCCTTGGCTGCGTATTTACTTTGTTGGTGGATGCCACAAAGCTGCTAGTATGTATCCGTTTTCTCCACTGAAGTTACATTCGCTCTTGGGTATATCAAGTGAACACAAGACTGGTCTTTGACGGTGTTCAGCTAACTTAGGACACCACGTCCTGAAGAAGATCCCAGCAGAGGGATCGAAACGTCGATTGAAGAGGTACATAATGTGGTCTAACAACCTAGAAGATTTTAATTCAATGACAACAGCAACAAAAGCCTACATACGTATATAAGTGAACTAATTTGCTTTTTTAAAAAACTGCACATGCTAGACTGGCGGACACCGTCCATCCAAAGAGTTCCTAGAATGATTTTATTGCTGAGGCGTAAACGACGTCTGCACAGTAAGTACGGTGCTAACATGATCTAAAAACTGTAAACAACAGTTGTGAATTCGACCAGTCAGTTGTGAGCAGGTAATGTTAAATAGCCGGCGCGCAGCTGTGGTTTGTCAGCGTTGTCGTCAAGAATCGCAATCCAGCAACATCTTTAAACGAAGTGTTCAAGACACTCTCTAGAATGTTCTAAAGAAGTGAAAAGTGCGAGCAAAGTTTGTTCCTCACACATTCACTCCCGAACAAGAACGACGCGTGGACGCCTGCCTCGACTTAACTGAAGTGCGAAACGTGGACATTTCTGCTCTCGAAAAAATCGTCATGGGTGACGAGACCTGGTATTAACTGTACGAACCTATCACAAAACGACAAAGTGCATAAATTCACATGAGGGATCAACGCTTTGATGACATAACCAACATTCTAGCCAGTGTGATGCGTGAATGAAACAACATCCCAAAGAAAGACTCTTCTGAAAGATTTACAAGGTTGTATGAGCTTCCTGTGCGTGGCACTCAAGTGACTGTGTGACCATGTGGAACACCTGAAGCATTAAAACCACCATTTTAACTTTTCTCTATTTTTTACTAGACGTGGCTCTAAATTTAATTGGACAAGCGGGGTGTCCACCTGACGAGAGTAGAGATTGTTATTACTGGGGAAAACGTACTACCTCAAATGCTTACTGGCTCTAATTATGAGCTATAATAAACCAAAAAATAGTACAGGTACATTAGCACGTGACCTGCTGCCTAGCCGGCTGTGGTGGTCGAACCGTTCTAGGCGCTTCAGTCTGGAACCGCGCGACCGCTACGGTCGCAGGTTCAAGTTCTAAGTTCTAGGGGACTGATGACCTCAGAATTTAAGTCCCATAGTGCTAAGAGCCATTTGAACCATTTGAACCTGCTGCCTACAGAGGTTAGCTGAACCACAAGACACAAAGGTATTGTTAGTGTCATTCCCGAAATCATTGCCCTAAATGCAATCAATTCGTCCAAATTAACATTTAATTCAGTCAAACGTATCTTCCCAATGTTAATCATGCCTCTCCGTGATTATGAGAGTAGATAACACCGATACAAAAGGAAAATGATGCAGCAAACAACTTAACGTACTGACAATCACAGCTTTAAAATATCCACAGAACGTCAACAAAATGTGATTTATTAAATTGGTAGATAGGTTGTAAGGGGCAAATAAGGCCACCTCACAACCGAACTACCATCTTCCGATCCAGTCTAGATCTAGCTGTAGCCTAAAATTTGTCGCCACAACAAAGGTTTCGGACTGTGGGAGAGAAGCACGATCACACAAAAGCCTAAGCAACTTCTACTGATTGCATTTTAGAAAACGATGTTTATTTGTTTTCGGTACACTACTGACCTTACATTTGACTGTGCCAAGGAGATACAGCATATTAGGGCAATAGGGGTCCTGTATCTGCATCATCAGTGAACAGTACGTTCATTGTATTGGATGGCAGCAGCTGGCCAAGACAGACACAGCCAGCCAGGAGCGAATTGTTTAACATCATTTTCTGTGCGTGTTCTCGCGTTTTCGTTTGCGTCGGAAAGTAAACCGATTTTGTGACACATTACAAGTTCCTAATCAGGGGCGAATTATTTAGATGCACCTGAATGCTTTGGTAGTTAAATTCTTGAATCTCTGTGTATTAATCTAATTTATTAGACACAGTTCCTGCGTCCGTTCGCGTCTACAGTAGAGCTCCGTAGCCCGTGCCTTTAGTCCCTTTATCTGTGTAGCGTAGTTTTCCACGGTCTCTAGTATGGATAGGGACTGTAATTGTTGTGTGAGGATGAGAGCCGAGTTGGTGACATTTCACTCTCCATCTCCATGCTGTGATGGCTTCGGTTAAACAGCTTGAAGCTGCGGTGGATGGGCACCACTGTTGTGGGTCGGCCATGGGGATCCAACGGATGTCCAGCACGTCCAAGTCCTCAGATTAGTCCTCACCGGTGGTCAGCCTAGTTACTGGTCGCACTGGGGGTGACCCCTCGCCTGTGGTCGAGTGGGAGGTCGTCCTGGGGCGTAGCAGGCGGCGAAAGACTTCCCAGGGGGTCGCATGTAAGGCCTCCCCGGTTAGTCTGGCAAACAGGTTCCAGGTGCTGTCTGTGGCTGATACTGTCGCTGAGCCAGATGCCGTCGCCTGTCCTGTTTCAGAGGAAACCTCTCAGCCTGCAAGATCTGGGCAATGGCAGAGGATGGGATTATTGATCGTTGGGAGGTCCAACGTTAGGCGCATTATGGGGCCTCTTAGGAACATGGCTGCCAAGGAGGGGAAGAAAGCCAACGTGCACTCTGTGTACATACAGGGCGGAGTCACTCCAGACGTGGAAAGGGTCCTTCCAGATGCCATGAAGAGCACAGGGTGCAGCCAATCGCAGGTGGTGGCTCACGTCGGTACCAATGATGTGTGTCACTTTGGATCAGAAGAGATTCTCTCTGGTTTCGAGTGGCTGGCAGAAGTGGTAAAGGCTGCCAGTCTCTCTTGCGAGATGAAAGCAGAGCTGAACATTTGAATCGTAGTCGACAGGACCGATTGCGGACATCTGGTACAGAGACGAGTGGTGGTTCTGAATCAGAGGCTCAGACGGTTCTGCGACCTTGTAGGCTGCGAATTCCTCGACTTGCGCCATAGGGGAGTTGGGATTTGGGTTCCGCTGAATAGGCCATGTGTCCACCGAGCGCAGGAGGTGGCTACACGGGTAGCAGGAGCTGTGTTGCGTGGACTGGGCGGCTTTTTTAGGTTATAGGGTGTCGAAGAAATACAAAAACGGTTTCAGTCTCAAAGGGTGCAGGTCGAACACAGGAAGAACGTAGATACAGGACCCAACGGTGTTAATTGTCGTAACTGTGTTGGGAAAGCATCAGAGCTCCAAGCACTAATGGAGAGCACTGATGCGCAAATCGATATAGGCACTGAAAGCTGGCTAAAGCCAGAGATAAGTTAAGCAATTTTTGCGAAGAACCTAACAGTGTTACGAAAGGACAAACTAAACACGGTTGGTGGTGGCGTGTTTGTTGCTGTCGGAAGTAGTTTATCTTGTCGCGAAATTGTAGAAGATAGTTCCTGTGAGAATGGGCGGAAGTCATTCTTGGCAACCGGAATAAAACAATAATTGGATCCTTTTACCGACCTCCCAATTCAGATGATACAATTTCTGAAAGGTTCAAAGAAAACTTGAGTTTGATTTCAAACACTTACCCGACTCATACAGTTATAGTTGGTGGTGACTTCAATTTATCCTCGATATGTTGGCGAAAATTAATGTATAATTCCTGAGGTACGCATATCCGAAATTGTGCTAAACGCTTTCCCTGAGAATTATTTCGAGCAGTTAGTTCAGGAGACCTCGCGAATAGTAAACGGTTGTGAAAACAAACTTGACCTCTTAGCGGCAAATAACCCTGAGTTAATAACGAGCATCAAAACGGATACAAGGATTAGTGAACACAGGATTGTCGTAGCGAAGACTGAATATTGTAATCCAGAAATTCTCCAAAAATAAACGAAAAATATATTCAAAAGAGCTGATAAAAATTCACTTGACTTCTTCCTGAGAGACAATCTCTACTCCTTCCAAATTAACAATATAAGTGTAGACCAGATGTGGCTTGAATTCAAAATTTGGAAATTTGTGGGAAGATCTTATGGGACCAAACTTCTGAGGTCATCGGTCCCCAAACTTACACACTACTTAATCTAACTTAAACTAACTTACACTAAGGACGACACACACAACCATGCCCGAGGGAGAATTCGAACCTTCGACGGGGAAAGCCGCGCGGACCTTGACAAGACGCTTCAGACCTCTCGGCTATCTCGCGCGACTTTGAATCCAAAGAAATAATATCAGCGGCAGTTGAGAGATTTATATAAAATAAATTAACATACGACCGAGTTGACCCTCCTTGGTACACAAAGCGTGTCAGAAAACCGTTGCAGAAACAACGAGAAAAACATGCCAACTTCAAACAGATGCAAAATCTCCAAGACTGGCGGTCTTTTACAAAAGCTCGAAATTTAGCCCGGACTTCGATGCAAGATGCTTACAATATTTTCCAGAACGAAATTTTGTCTCGAAACCTAGCAGAAAATCCAAAGAGATTCTGGTCGTATGTGAAGTATGCTAGCGGCAAGACAGGATCATTGGGGATACAAAGCAGAGTTACTAAACACAGTCTTCCAAAATGGCTTCACAAAAGAAGACGAAGTAAATATTCCAGAATTCGAATCAAGAACAGCTGCCAACATGAGTAATGTAGAAGTAGATATCCTCGGAGTATTGAAGTAACTTAAATCACATAATAATAAAAGCAACATTTTTGGTCCAGACTGTATACCAGTTAAGTTCCTTTCAGAGTATGCTGATGCAATAGCTCCATACTTAACAATCATATGCAACCGTTAGCTCGAAGAAAGATCCGTACCCAAAAACTGGGAAGTTGCACAAGTCACACCAATATTCAAGAAAGGCAGTAGGAGTAATTCACTAAATTACAGGCCCATATCATTAAAGTCGATGTGCAGCAGGATTTTGGAACATATATTGTGTTCCAACATTATGAATTACCTCACAGAAAACGGACTATTGGCACACAGTCAACACGGATTTAGAAAGCATCGTTCTTGTGAAACATAACTAGCTGTTTACTCGCATGAAGTGATGAGTGCTATTGAGAAGGGATTTCAAATTTATTCCGTATTTCTGCATTCCCGGAAGGCTTTTCATACTACCACACAAGCGGCGTGTAGTGAAATTGCGTGCTTGTGGAATATCGAATGAGTTATGTGAATGGATTCGTGATTTCCTGTCAGAGAGGTCACAGTTCGTAGTAATTGACGGAAAGTCATCGAATAAAATAGGAGCGATTTCTCGCATCCCCTAAGATAGTGTTATAGGCCCTCTGCTGGTCCTTATCTATATAAACGATTTGGGATAAACTGTGAGCAGCCGTCGTCGATTGTTTGCAGCTGACGCTGTCGTTTATCGACTAGTAAAATCATCAAAAATCAAAACAAACTGCAAAATCGTTTAGAAAATACATCTGTATAGCGTGAAGAAAATATATCTGTATAGCGCGAAGGAATCCGTTAAACTTTGGTTACACGATAAATCAGTCAAATCTAAAGGCCATAAATTCAACTTAAAACCTAGAAACTACAATTGCAAACAACTTAAATTGGAAAGAACACAGAAAACAGTTGTGGGGAAGGCTAACCAAAGACTGCGTTTTATGGGCAGGACACCTAGAAAATGTAACAGATCTATTAAGGAGACTGCTTACACTACGCTTGTCCGTCCTCTTTTAGAACACTGCTGGGCGTTGTGGGATCCTTACCAGATAGGATTGACGGAGTACATCTAAACAGTTCAAAGAAGGCAGCACGTTTTATATTATGTCGAAATAGGGGAGAGAGTGTCACTGAAACGATACAGGATTTGGGATGGACATAAAACAAAGGCGTTTTTCGTTGCGGAGGAATCGTCTCACAAAATTCCAATCACCAACTTTCTCCTCCGAGTGCGAAAATATTTTGTTGACGCCGACCCACATAGGTAGAAACGACCACGACTATAAAATGAGGGAAATCAGAGCTCGTACGGAAAGATATAGGTGTTCGTTCTTTCCAAGCGCTATACGAGACTGGAATAATAGTGAATTGTGAAGGTGGTTCGATGAAACCTTTACCAGAGACTTAAAGGTGATTTGCAGGGTATCCATCTAGATGTAGTGGGCAGTAATTACTACGGTTGAAACTTGTGATCCCCATCTCAGACTCATCTCACCCTGCTTACAGTTGACCTCTATCATACTTTGTCCATTTTGGGAAGGGAAAAAAATTCTACCAGAAATGTGGTGGTGGTGGTAAGTTCCTATGGGACAAAACTGCTGAGGTCATCGGTCCCTAGGCTTACACACTACTTAATCTAACTTAAACTAACTTACGCTATGGACAACACACACACACCCATGCCTGAGGGAGGTCTCGAACCTCTGACGGAGGGAACCGCGCGAACCATGACATAGCCGCGCGGCTACGAGAAAGGTCATGAGTTCATCACAATCGCCTGTTTTTGTTACGTCCCTTAACTATGTATATTTCTTGTCCAGCAGGATTATTTAATTTTTCTTTGCGGTTGACCGAGTACGAATGGCTATGAATACAGGCTGAAATGCAGGTGAAGCAAAGAGGCTGACAGAAGAATAAGTTTCTAATTTCATGCGTACGGTTTCAACATTTCCACTGTTTTTCATACTACGCTCTAGGTTATAAATAAATGAGAATGTTATTATCTGGGAAACAATCGGTCACTGTATAATAGCAAACTGAAATGCACAAATAAAAACCGACTAAACTATTATTTTATGGAACCCAGCTATGACGCTATTACAAAGGCTACAAAGAGTATTTACGCGTTCGACCATAAGCTGCCGTTTGCAGGTAATTAGTTTTCCAGTTAACTCTTTTATTTTCCTTTTTCAGTTTCTGCTTTTGCGCAGGTAACACACGTGATCGATGTATACCGAAGCGGATTAACGCTTTCTTTCTGTTGATGGATGTGTTACTTTAACACAGTGGAAGGGGGTAGTTTTGCGCAGTATATGTCTTTCAATAGTACTGTCTTCATTCCATGGGTCGCTGTGTTTTCATTGTTTTGTGTAGGGTGCATTTGAAACAGGAACTTTTAAAACGAACCAGATAAGGGTCCAGGGAATCACTAACGCTTTGGCCTCGATTCTCTCTCTGTGCGGCTTGGATTTTTGTTAGTTTCAAGTTTGAGAAACGTCAATAAATGTGACTTTATACTTTCGGTATGTAAGTTTAAAACTGATTTGGTGATTTTGCAACGTCATACTCTCCGTAATCGTTGCATATCAATTTGTTTCATTAGGTCCTCCAGATTATAGACTTCAGTATTGTCGGAGATTCTTTTAGAAATTAATCGACAGTCTATGTGCATCTAAATTTAATTCTTAGCTTTTCCACAGTTTTTACAATAGTAATCATGCAAGGAAATGAAACAAAGGTGTCCATGACATCAGCATCATAGTTCACTAACATCACCTAGAAAGAGGATTTTTTAATGATATAATTACAATGTGCAGACAGACGAAGAAACCTGTAGTCATATTCGTGGACTGTAAGAAGGCCTACGACTCAATCGACAGGCAGACACTCTTTGACACAGTAGAGGAATGTTGAATAGACAGGAAAATTCTGACACTCATGCAACAGACACCACATACAAAATAAAATTTGTGGGAGAAATCTCAGAACCGTTCGAGCTACGCAAAGGGGTCATACAAGAAGAAGGCCTCTCACCGCTTTTATTCAAGATGGTGTTGGATAAATTATCGAACAATGGGAAGAAAAAGTGAAAGGAATGTAGTTAGGAAGAACATGTGCACACAAGACCGTCATAAAATGCCTGGCATTTGCAGATGACCTGGCGACACTCAGCAACAATAGACAAGAAGCACAATAAAAGAAACATTTCAAGAGAGATATAATTCAGGCTCAGTCAAAAAGAGCTCAGTCAAAAACTCACTTGGTTTCAAGATACAGAAGAAGACCTCAAGCAAGCACAGATCAATAAGGAAACGATAAAAGAAAGGGAAATTTAGAAACAAATTTCGAACACGGAATTTGAAGTAAAAGAAAGGAAGAAAACAGGTAAAATAAGGACAGAGTAAAGCAAGCAGGAACTCAATCAAATAATGAAGAAGTATTTGGAAGAGAAAAAAAGATGTAAACAACAAAAAATTGAATAATTATGTAAATTCAAGTTAAACACTCTTTTAACCCTGTGGTACATGATTTTCTTTGCAGTGGGCAGCTTTTAATGGACACTTCTCTGGTGTTTTCAATCAGTCATTAGGTTGTAAATGCATGCAGAGCACAACATCGGTAGGGAGTACATCTGTAGCCTCAGGACCGATTGAAAATGCCGAAGAAGTGGCCATTAAAAGCTGTCCAATTTAGTGGACGCTATCCGCAACAGGAGTAAGGGCAAAAATGCCTAGTAATAATAATAATAATAATAATAATAATAATAATAATAATAACGTGTTGTGATAGAACGGGAAAATGAAAATTCTACATCTACATCTACATGGCTATTCTGCAAGTCACAAGTGCCTGGCAGAGGGTTCATTCGAACCACCTTCACAACGAATCTCTATTATTCCACTAACAGCGCGCAGGGAAAACTAACACCTATATCTATCCGTACGAGCTCTGTATTATATTACTATGATGATCGATTTTCCCTATGTAGGTCGGCGTCAACATTTTGGCATTCTGAGGAGAAAGTTGGTGATTAAAATTTCGTGAGATGATCCCACAGCAACGAGAAACGCCTTTGTTTTAATGATGTCCACTCGAAATCCTGTATCATATTCGTGACACTGTCTCCCCTATTTCTCGATAATACAAAACGTGCTGCTCTTCTTTGAACTTCCTCGATGTACTCCGTTAACCTTACCTGGTAAGGATCCCACACCGCGAAGCAGTTCTCCAAAAGAGGACGGGCAAGCGTAGTGCAGGCGGTCGGTTTAGTGGATCTGTTGCATCGTCTAATTGTTTTGCCAGTAAAACGTAGTCTTTGGTTCGCCGTCCACATTTTGTATGTATTCTTTCCAATTTAAGTTGCCCGTAATTGTAATTCCTAGGTTTTTAGTTGAATTTACGGCCTTTATGTTTGATTGTTTTATCGTATAACGGATTCCTTTTAGCACTCATGTGGATGATCTCACACTTTTCATTATTTAGGTTCAAATTCCAAGTTTTGCACTGTACAGATATCTTTTCTAAAGAGTTTTGAGATTTGTTTTGATCTTCTCATGGCTTTACCAGGCAGTAAACAACAGTGTTACCTGCAAACAGTCTAAGACTGCTGTTCATATTGTCTGCTAAATTGTTTATATAGAAGGAACAGCGGAAGGCCCACTACCTTGGGGAACGCGAGAAATCACTTCTGTTTTACTCGACGATTTTTCGTCAATTACTACTGTGACCTCTCTAACAGGAAATCATAAATTCAGTCGCATAACCGAGAATGTATTTAATAAAAACGCAATTTCAGTACAAGCCGCTTGTCAGATACGGTGTCGAAACCCTTCCGGAAATCTAGAAATATGGAAACAATCTGAAATCCTTGTCGATAGCACTCAACACTTCGTGCGAGTAAAGAGCTATTTGTGTTTCACAAGAACGCTTTTTTCTAAATCCGTGTTGACTATGTGTCAATCGGCTGTTCTTTTCGAGGTAATTCATAACGTTCGAACACAATATATGTTCCAAAATCCTGCTGCATATCGACGTTAATGATATGGGCCTGTAATTTAGTGGATTACTCCTACTGCATTTCTTGAATGTTGGTGTGAGCTGTGCAACTTTCGGCCTTTGGGTACGGAACTTTGGTGGAGCGAGCGGTTGTTCATGATTGTTAAGCATGGAGCTATTGCATCAGCATTCCCTGAAAGGAACTTATTTGGTATACAATCTGGACCAGAACACTTCCTTTCGTTATGTGATTTAAGTTGCTTCACTACTCTCAAGGTATCTCCTTCTAAGTTACTCATGTTGGCAGCTCTTCTTGATTCTATATCTGAAATTGAGGACGAATTTCAGAAAGCTAAGTTGTAACTCTGCTTTAGTAACACTGTCACCGACAGTACGTCTATTGCTATCCCGCAAGAAAGCATTGGTTGTGTCTTGCCGCTCGCATGCTTTACATACGACCAAAATTTCTTTGTATTTTCTGCCAGGTTTCGAGACAAAGTTTCGCTGCAGAAATTTCTCGCGTTGAAGTCTGCGATAAATTCCTAACTACTGTAAAAGATCGACAATCTTGGGCTTCTGCGTTCGTTTAAATTTGGACTGACTTTTTTGTTGTTTTTGCAAAAATGTTCTCACCGGTTTTGTGTACCATAGGAGACCAGCTCCGTTGTTTGTTAATTTATTTGGTATAAATCACTTAAACGCTGTCGATACTGTTCCTCTGAATTCAAGCCGCATCTCGTCTACACTTACATTGTTAATATGAAAGGAGTGGAGATTGTCTCTGAGGAAGGCATCAAGCAAATTTTTATCTGCTTTTTTTTAATAGATAAATTTTTCGTTTGTTTTTGAAGCATCTGCGATTTACGGTATTCAGTCTCACTACGACAACCCTGCTTTCACTAATCCTTGTATCCGTTTTGATGCTCATTATTAGCTCAGGATCATTTATTGGTAAGAGGTCAAGTGTGTTTTCACAACCGTTTACTATTAGAGTGGGAACAGGAACTAATTGCTCAAAATAATTTTCAGAGAATGCATTTAGCACAATTTCGGATGATGTTTTACGCCTACCTCCGGATTTAAACATGTATTTTCGTTAACAAAACGAGGGGAAATTGAAGTTACCACCAGCTATAACTGTATGACTCGGGAATGTGTTTGAAATTAGACTCAAGTTTTCTTTGAACCTTTCAGCAATTTTATCATCTAAGTTAGGAGGTCGATAGAAGGATCCAATTGCCAAGAATGACCTTTACCCATACTTCAATTTTGCTACAGCATGAACTGCATCTAACAGCAACTAACACGCAACTACCAACTGTTTTTAGCCTATCCTTTCTGAACACCGTTAGGTCATGCGAAAAAATTTTGGTTGCACTTATCTCCAGCTTTAGCCAGCTTTCAGCGCCTGTATGAATTTCAGAATAAGTGTTGCCCGTTAGGCCTTGGAGCCTTGGTACTTCCCCAACACAACTACGACAATTTACAACTGCTATACCGATAATTACTGCATCTACGTTTTTCCTGTGTTTGACGTATTCCCTTTGAGACTGAAACCCTTCTTGTGTTTTTCCCGAGACCCTCTAACTTAAAAAACCGCCCAGTTCATGCCACACAGCCCCCGCTACCCGTTTAGCTGCCTCCTGTTTGTAATGGACTCCTGACCCACATAGCGGAACTCGAAACCCCACCACCCTACAGCCCAAGTCGAGGAATCTGCAGCCTACATGGCCACAGAACCGTCTGAGCCTCTGATTCAGACCCTCCACTCGCTTCTGTACCAGAAGTTGGCAATCGGTCCTGCCGACTGTGCTGTAAATGGTGAGCCCAGCTTTCATCTCGCAAGCAAGACTGGCAGCCATTGCTATTTCTGATAGCCGCTCGAAACAAGAGAGAATCTCTTGCAATTCAAAGCGACACACAGACATACATAATTGGTATCGACGTGAGCCACCAAATGCAGTTGGCTACACTTTGTGCTCTTCTTGGCATCTGGAAGAACCCTTTTCACGTCTGGAATGACTCCACAGAGTATGCACGCGGAGTTTACACTGGCTTTTGCCCTCTCCTTGGCAGCCACGTTTCTATGGGGTTCCATATCGAGCCTAACATTGGAGCAGCCAGCTACCAATAATCTCATTTTCTGTGAATGCCTGGATCCTTCAGTATGAGTGGTCTCCTCTGAAACAGGACAAGCGATTTCACCTGGCTGAGGGACAGTGTCAGCCACAGATAATACTTGAGGGGCATTACATGGGGCCTCTCGAGAAGCTTTTTGCAGTCTGCCACGTCCCAAGGCGAACTTCCTTCGACCACAGGTGAGCGGTCAACCGCAGTGCGAGCAGTAGCTGGGCTGTGGCTGATGCCTAACTGACAGTATTTGAAGTATTCCTACATTAGTTAAACCTATATGTTTCGATAAGAGTTTCAAAATAAGTGACGTAAATGGTTGTATCGTTTGATTGCAATGACTTCGAAGATAACGCTTATTATACCACCAAGACTTCAGTATGTGACATAGATTTCAACTTAATAAGTCTACCTGTTCCTGAGAAAAGGATTTTGAAAAGTCGGACATTCGGACAGACAGACAGACGGACAGACGGGGAACAAAGTGACCCCATAAGGGTTCCGTTTCTACCGACTGCCATACGGAACTCTAAAAAATGACTCTTCATCCATGTAAGGTATGTGATAGGTTCTGGGAACGGTGTAGAAGGAAAGCTGGACAATTTCTACCAGTACGTGGCACCATTCATTACTTAATGAAGAATGAAAAAAAAAAACTAGAAAAAATAAACTTTACAAGTATAATGCTGTGCCAGTTGGAAATAATGTGTAAAACTTCTAAACTAGTGTTTGCAAGTGTCTGGCTGGTGTCTCAGAAATGCAATAAACTTATGTATCGAAAACGTTTGAATGGAAATCGTGGAGCTTCCGATGCACGATGTGAAATGCAGACTAGATGGTACATCAAACAATTCGTCTGCGAGAGAGCAATCCGTTTTCGTGAGATTTGCAAATGTCATCTGACTGCAAAATAAAATGATTCAGATAAAAACATTGGCCCTGAATGTAGATAATCTGCACCTTTAGTCTTGCAAACAAACAATGTATCAGAATTGTTATTGTAATTACAACAAATGAACGTAAAAACTAACACATCAGTCTTTCTGACAAAAATTCTTGAAAATTCACAAGATACCACTTTACTGAAATCTTTTGCTTGTTAAACCTCAGATATTTTCACAAAAACGCACTGACAATCTCTGTGCCTTACAATGGACACGAACTTCGATAATAATGAAATTTGTTGGCCTACCTGTCCGCACGGAACGCTCGTCTGCTCTTCAACCTGTACTATTAGTAATATACTGAGACTGCCAAAAATCAGATTTCATTTGACGTGCTTGCGATGTGCAATGCGAGACGGTATCTTACCACTTTTCATAAAATACATCTCAGTACACAACTCGCCGTGTGCAATGCGAGTACGCTAACACAGTCATAAAAGTCAAGAATGGTGAGTAACTAAACTTAACTGTCTGACACACATTACTGCTGCTCTCTTCGAAAGAAGTAACCTCTCTGACCAACATCTGTTGTATGAAGAACATGCTTACAAAGAATGTAGTTATATTGATTCTGCACAGGTTGAATACGTCAATCAAACCTGCAACTTTAACTCACTTTTACGGCCAAAACTTCTTGAAAATCATCGTGGCAGATGGGACAGTCTGCAATGCTTCAGGGCGCAGAGAAGAGATATTAATGTTTGTTAATATTTGACTGCAGTATGGATACGTCTACTGTTTAAGAGTTGTCCAATATGCGCAATGTGGGTTCACTGAACGTAATGGAGACGTGGCACAACGGCGCTACATCGAGCTGTTCTCGCAGCGAAGGCGAAACAGCATCGCGGCATTTTTGCATCTGTACGTAGGTGCCTACGAGAAACAGGACCGTGCGTTTTGGGTTATACGTTTTGGTGCCCGCACTTTACAGGCTTCTTCTCTGTCCACAGGAACAAAGGTAATTACGGTAACAAACAGAATAACTCACAATTAAACTATTACTCTGTAACTAGCCGTTGCAAACTACGGGTTCGTTATACCAAAATACTCGTCCGTTATCAATTTTCGAAATATTGTCGGTGGAATTCGGGTCCACCATACATAGCAACAAGAGTTTTTTGAACTGTGAAGTACACCAACAAGATCACCGTTTTTCTGGTTACTTTGAACTGTTAGAATGCCTAGAGTCTTAAACAATCTTTCATCACAAATTTCTTTATTCAGTTATCTGTTTCGATCTTCTTGTCCCCTTTTTTTCTTTTTTGTTTTGTTACAGTTTACTATGACACAGCGTCACCGGTTCAGATCCGGTCCAAGTGTCTCGGTGGACAAGTGAGGGGAGACTCAAAGCAACGGCTGAATAACAGCCGAGCATTTGCACTTTGAAGGTGAGGCGGTGGAACTTTAAGTTCCGTGCCACCCTCCGACGGTGGAAGTACAGAGGAGGGGTACAGTAATGCGCCAACTCCATGGCGAAGGAAAAAAGTGGCTGGACGAGAACAGGCCACTGCTAGAGAGAGTACGAAACGGACAGAAAAAACGTGGTCGTATTGATATTCTCACTCATCATCACTTTCCTCTAAAAAGGTAGGACGTGTGTACTGATGAGTGAGAGCGTTATGACTGGTTGCGACAGTATAAGTGGTAGCTTTCATACACATTGCCTGGGGAACATGTGTCAAATAACATACCAATTCCCTTAAACTTAGTAAACGAAGCAAGTAAACTATTTAGCCATCATTAGTATTATCACGTGATACTAAAAATATAATATAATGTGATGATCACTCATGGTGCTCGGTGCAGTGTCAGTATGGCCGACACCTGGCTCCTGACTGTAAGCACGGTTTATAATGGTGTGTTACAAAGCCAGAGATAGGATTATAAGATTCTGCAAAAGCCAAAATAAGACTAGTTAAAAATGTAATTAAAATAGAACTGCAGCATAAAATTGGATCAACAGTAGGATACTACTCAAAATTACAGTGGCAGCTCTCAAATAGGTTTATACAACGTGTACTTCCATTGCATATAAATATTAAAAGTGAACACAAGAACTTAATAGCATACTGAGGAAATCTCGGGTTATCAGCCGAGTGGCACTGTTGTCTGAAGCAGTGCTTCGACGAGTTTCTTATTCGACATTTTGAGGCGAAGATGATCAGCAGAAAACCGGTTGAAACGTACTTCAAAACGACGTTCCCATTCAGCTAAAACACGACAAGATTTCAACAGTGAAAGTCGCTGTGAAAACCTGTTTTCCCTTAACAGAACAAGTTTGAAAGTGAGCCCGAAAATTGTAATAAGACTAAAATAAAGGTGAAGGAAGAAGGGCCTTTGCCGGATTCAAAGACATACGAAAAGATCGCTCTGACAAAACTTGAAATAATTAGGCAAGGTATGGTGGAAGGATTGCATGGCAAAATCTGTGGCAGGCCTTTATCCAGCAGTGAATTTCAAATGGCGGATGTGGTTGTTGTTAATGATGAGAATGTGTCTTTGTATCTAACTGTAATGGAAAACCTACGTTAAAAATGGGAATGATCTCTTCGTTCTCGAGGTCTATTGCTTTTGATAATTTTCAATACTTTTTTCATCGTCAACTAAACTCTGCGTATGCGGTTGTAAGAACAAGACACTAATGTAAAAAAAAGGAAGTCTTCCTTAATGCTCTGCAACTTTTATTTATTCACAATCCGGTTTTCGGCCCCTTAAGGGTTCCACACACGAGCGATAAATCGATGGCGATATAGCTACAGTCGGTCGCTCACTTCCACCTTGACACTCACGAGCAATTTACCAAGCAGATTCAACGAGTATTTGGAATCCCACTGCGTCGTGAAGTTCTGCTATGTAAAGTCATCTACTACGTGTAGCAGCAGTGGAAGTTTCTCCGTATGCCGATTATAAGGATGACTATAATGAAATTGAAATTTATTACAGGTGTTTTGGGACACTTTGCTTGGGAGCTATAGGCTATATTAAAGAATACATAATATTTATCACCGATAACAAGTGTGTTGTAGACTATATTGGCAAATACGTCTTAGGGTCTTTAGTTCCGCTTTTATTTATTAGTTTTGCAGTTTTTTTTTTCTTACAGCGGCTTTACGATCTCGATATACCCGCCGAAAAGTTATCAATAGCAGCACTGCTATTACCATAACTCCCACTGTAAGTTCTACGATGGTGAGTTAAGTATGACAGAAAAATCGATTCCCTAATCATTAAAATTAAAATGTTCACTTGCTATAACTTTATTATGTTTAGGAGTTAAAATTTTTAATAATGCTTCTAATAGCTTCATAAGTAACTCAGAATGATCAGCCCGAACCCAGTTTATTATGACTGTGACTATGAACTTCACATTAAGCTCCCTTCTTGCTGCGCAAACTTCAAAATGCTGCTCGCAACAAAATCTGACAGCACTGGTGTTTTTAGATTTCTACTCCTTTTTGATATTAGTGGCAACTCCACCATCAGCTTCATTTTACAAAGTGGCTGGTGCTCCCAGAATACCTACATACTGACGTGACGTCAGTATTCTACCTGGTGGTGACGAAACGGAACAGAACTACACAGTTATTGCAGGTAAGTGAGTGGTCAGCTAATGTGGAATGTTAGCTGTTGATTCTTAGGGCTCTCAGAATATTTTGTTTTAAAGTTTCTCTACGCCTGCTCCATGAATCGGACTGACTAGAAGGTTTTTGGCTTGCAGATGTCAAGTGTACAGTACAAACTGGTTTCATTTATTGGCGGTATGCAGGAGTGAACCAGTCAGTTATTCTTATAGATACTGCCGCACAGATTAAATTCTGTTCGAAAATGATAATTATCTCCGGCTGTTTGCATGGAATATACAGGGTGAGTCACTAACCGTTGGCACCTAGAATAACTCCGAAGGTATGATAGGAGCTGAAAAGTGCCATAATATGACGTTGGTTTTTTGTTGCTAGGTGGGGTCGCTTTACAGATATGAAGTTCAACTTTGTTTTTTTAAACAGGCTACTTATTTTCTGGTAGCGGCTATCGAGACGAATCCAATTATGTGTAACAGTAAGGTCTTTGAAGGTCAACGACGGTCAAAAAGGTGGCATGAACGTCCATTTACAGAAGGTGTTCGAAGTGATGACGATTGGTATCAGTGCAGTGCTGCAATCTTCTGATCATGGATTGAATGGTATTCCTTACCACTTCGGCACTTATAGAAACACATGCTCTGACAATTCTCTCTCGTATATGGTGCAAATAGTAAATATTCGCCGAATACGGCGTATCCATCTAACGTGCCATTGACACGTAAACACCATTCGACGGTTTTGAAATACAACACTAATAGGAACGGTGAGACTAGTATCGCCGAACCAAGCGAATCTGAATGATGTATTCCTTCGAAGATCAAGTCGATATGCTATTCATTTGTGGAGAATGCCAACGAAATTCAGTGAGAGCTAGAACTTATACGCTGAAAGATACTATCAACGTTCTCACCCTACACGTCGTACATTTAAATATGTGTATGGTAAATTGAGAACAACTGGATATTTAACGCATCGGAAACATATCCGGCAAAGTAAAGTTACTAACAAGGAAACGGAAATTGGTACTCTTGCCACTGCAGTTCGAGATCCTTGTGTTAGTTCGCGTCAAATCGCAAGGGAATCTGGCATGAGCTAGAGTAGTGTTGTTCGTGTTCTGCATCGTCATAAACATCATCCTTACCATATCAGCCTCAACCAAGAATTAACTGTTACTGATTGTATGTGTCGCATTGAATTCTACCGATGGGCTCAACTTCAGATTCAGAGAGATCACAATTTATTTATTTTATTTTATTTACTGACGAGGTTACATTCACGAACCACGGAAATGTTAATTTGCATAACATGCATTATTGAGCAACTGAAAATCCATGTTGGTTGCGGCAAGTTGCACGCCAAAAATCGTTGTCGGTGAATGTATGGTGTGGAATTTTGGAGAACAGAATTATAGACCCTATTTCATCTAAAGAAATCTTAATTGTAGGAAGTACACCACATTCGTGCAAGAAACATTAGGTCTGTTATTGGAAGAAATACCTTTAGGAACAAGGAACAGAATGTGGTATCAACACAATGATGTACATCCGTAAGGAAATGTATCTTTTTAGTAATCTTGTACTCATGCTGGTCGTATATTAAATTTAATGTGAGGCTGCTTTTGCATGTTTTAATTAGCAAAGTACCTGTTAGATCGATAAGAGCCATTCATGTTTTTTTAAACGATAAACAAATACGTGAGTGCAGCGTTTCGTTTTTCCGAACGTTTCGGAATCAATGGCCAGCAAAAAAATGCCGAATAATAACTCTTATTCGCAGTATTGAGAATACAGAACGTAAGATCCCTTCTTCAGTAACAAAGATTACAAAAACTCGAAAAGAACATACGGGCACCATATAATGTACGAGAAATGAATACTGATCCTTATATCACATCTGACAAGTCCGTGGTAGATTCCCTAGAAAAATGAAATGGATGCTCATGCTTCTTTTGGGGTCGTGAGACAAAATTTTCTACAAAAATATTACGTAGAAACATAGTATCACAGTTTTACTGGTCGAAAGTGTATCGCAACTTACAACACTATGGATACGCAGCAGCGTACGGAGCAACGGACCTCGAATTTCGTTATACTGCATCAATATTTACCCGTTATCACGTACAACGGGTCGCTTGCAGTTCGCTGCGTCGGACGTAGTTTCAGCCTAAAGTTAGCAGCAGGAAGTTGCATCACTCAAACTGAAACTGTTCTGTGAAGCCTCCTGTGTCAGCCACAAAACGGAAGGAGCTGTGTTACAGCGACCAGCTTCGTAATCTATCCCGACACCACCATTCGCTTAACAGTTGCCTGACTGTACGGTTTCCTCCTCTTGGCTATGAAAGTGAACGCGTAACTTCACCTGCAGTTGCCGCCCTAATACGCCCCACCCACTGCACGTATTTGCTGGATCTCAAACGGGACAACGTCGTGCACCTGCGGCGTGACTGTCTGCGAAACTGTCTGTTCCCAAACGTCAGTGGGACTGTGACCATGTTGCATGAGCCATATGACCATTCCCTTAATACTGTTTAACTTAACAGCGGAAAATCTTTAAAATTGGCGGAGCTGAAGCGAACAATCACTGTGTGTTGGTGCAATGCACACAATGGCTCCACTCCCTTCGTCACAATTTCTACCTTGACCACACAGGCAAAAGATACATTTTTGACATTTTTACATAGTAAATTTGGAATTATTACTTTAGTTCGATACTGTAATCACACGAAACATTTAATTTCACCTTAAATGCAACATTTTTATTGTTTTTTTCTTTAACAATGCCAGCATGCTTTCCCGGATAAACTGAAGACACAAGTGCTGAATTTCAAAACTGTTTGTTTTCGTAAGCTTCCTACAGAAAAATCATGGCGAAAAAAGAGTAAAAAAAAAAGTTTGTTGTTACGATTCAAAACGGTTTACTGCATCTATGTGGCAGGCTATTGTGAATTGACGCAAGCTCTTCTAAACATGATCTCTACGATACACTTATTCCGTTATTAGGGAAACTTGCCATACTATGGATAAATACGAAATGTGAACTTCTAAAAATCAGGTAAGTGACCTAATCCACATTTTTATTAATTTGTCATAAAAGCTCGAAAATAGGACTAATCTTAATTGTTTCTGCACTAGCTGGCAATCAGATACCGAAAACTCTACTGCGAGACAGAAGGCCCGTTTACAACTGTAATAAACTTTTTTCCTTTGTTGGCATTTGGCCATTGTTGGTGGCCTTTGTGAAACAAACCTAGACTATTTTATTTTTACATCTACAAAAACTTGATATAAAAAATGAAACATTATTGTGAAGTGAAAATCGCCGCGCGGGATTTGCCGAGCGGTCTAGGGCGCTGCAGTCATGGACGGTGTGGCTAGTCCCGGCGGAGGTTCGAGTCCTTCGTCGGGCATGGAAGTGTTTGTTTGTATTAGAATAATTTAGGTTAAGTAGTGCGTAAGCTTAGGGAC
The DNA here is from genome assembly GCF_023864275.1 of Schistocerca cancellata. Taxonomy (NCBI): domain Eukaryota; kingdom Metazoa; phylum Arthropoda; class Insecta; order Orthoptera; family Acrididae; genus Schistocerca; species Schistocerca cancellata. The sequence continues at coordinate 472,162,584 of NC_064627.1, forward strand.
TGATGACCTTAGTAGTTGTCCCATAATACTTCACACACATTTGAACATTTTTTTTTAAAGGAAAGTCGGCCGATTTTACGGTATCGTTCACTGTAGACACCATGCCAAGCCAGCCAACGTCGTGATGTTGGCATCAACCACGTGGTTGCACCGCCAATCTGCGGCCACCTCCGAGACACGCCCTAATTAGCCGCACGTCGCACCTACTCAGTCTAGCTCGCGGTCTAATCGTGGTGCTTCGGCACAGCCTCTGCTTCTACAGCACATGTATGCACTTGATCTAATTCACGGACTTGTACTGCTTACTGACACGGACTCTTGACTGTAAACCTAGTTAAATAAAACAAGGTTTATCGATACTGTCTGTGAATCTCATTCTATCTCTAGAGTGTACAACGTACATTGCTTTCTAAAGCATCTACTAACTCCTTGGTAGCCACCATAGGGCGACCAAACAACTTGCAACGAGGAAAACCTACGTTTCTTTGCTGCTTGGTCCTGCTTCTCGTCCATGTAGACAATTGATAACTTGGTTTTCTTGATCGTCTCCCGTACCGCAAAGAACACTCATTTTACTGTATTTTCTTTCCACGTTTCAACATGTGCATTTACTGTGTGTATTTCCTCCAGAATTGTGAACAATTGCCGTGCTCGCCTGTCCCATTGCTTCTACCTGTATTTCACAACATTCGCTCTGCAACTGACAGAGTTTCTTGTTCTATTTCGCAGGCCGCTATGTATAGCGCCTTTAATTACCACTTTCTTCCAGCATGGTTTAGTGGTTGCGCTCTGTATTTGTACAGTGTTCCATTTTGTGTGTTTGAACATGGGCAGCGCCCCACAAGAACTGTCATTTAGCCAGTTTATTCCGTTGCAGTGTCAGCAAATGCAAAAGCTTATAGAATCTATCAACGTATTGCCCGCAACGCAAGCAAACTCAGCGGCGTCGCCCCCAACACCTGCAGCACCGCCACAGCAAGCTGTGCCTGTTTCTACACCACGATTCCGTGCATTGCATCCTCAGAAGGAGGAATGGTTCAAGTAGCGCACCCAACTCGACTCGCATTTCCTGACGTATCACATTGAAGGTAGGGACAGGCAATCATATTTTCTAGCAACACTTGGTGTTTCGGTATAATGGTTAACCTGCAAACTTTTCACACCGCCCGTCCTGAAAGTGTTACTTACGGTTAACTAATTGCTGCGCTAGACAAGTACTATGATAAACACATTAATATGACAGCTGCGCATTAAAAATTATTTCGCCTGTGTTGGCAACCTAAACAGACACATAAGTAGCGGGTAGCTGGCTTACGAGTGCAAAGGCTTACAGGCCATTGCAAATTCAAGTGTGAGTGTGGATGTTACTGCAGTGATGCCATGATTAGGAAAGTCATTATTCAACATGTGTCAGAGCATTGCAGACGAGAACAGATTATAAATATCCTGTTCCTGCCTTGAAATAGGCCTTGGAACTGGTAGAGCATCATTACTCGTATGATACTGTAGCGGTGAAATGTTCGGTAACAGCTGACTTGTCGGACTGTGATAAGCCTGTGTATCTTCGATGCTCACACATCTATCATGAACAGTGCGTGTTGTTTGACTATGTATGACTTCTCACAATTTACGCAAGGAACCTGATACACGCCCGCTTTACGAAGCGGTAAATCGTCCTATACAGAGCCGAGTAAGCTGCAATCTTCGTGGGGGGCTGGAAGACCACCTTAACACAGTGCACTAACACAGTCAGCTGTGGCCGAACATTGTATTGATTCAGGGCATTACATGAATTACCGTGATGTGAAGATTTTAACATCCACCTCTTCCTTTTGGGAATCTGTCTTTAAGGAAGCTACAGAGACTAGATTAGCTAATAATTTAATAAATAGAGATAGTGGATTTAATTTGGACAAAGCATGGAATCCGACTCTTGGGTTAATTATACTGCAGAGAAGTCGTCGTGGTATCACCGCCGCCGAATATACATCGATAAGCGAATCGAATGTCTGTACGCCTTCGCCACAGGCGGCGCATGTGTAAGCGTACTTCACTGCCGCCGACCAGCATCTGTGACTCGCATGCGCAGTACCGCCGCGGTGGAGCATGTAAGGCCGCGCTTGGCGTCGGTCTTGTGACTCACTCTGAGGATGGCCGGACGTTACGCGGCCAAAATATCAGTGGAGGAAATTTTATCTGCGCGGTTGCATGCCAGAAATTTAATGGACTAATCACAGAAGATGCTCCGTCCAGAACATGCCCCATCCCTGGGCGTAGACGGGCTCCCTACTATGTATGTATATTCCAAAAACTGGAACTAATTTTTTCCCTGCGTAAACCGGTTCTGCATTAACACATTACAAGGTCTACCATCTTTCTCTGCCAAACGACGAGCCCACACTGGACCTCTGGGAGTAGCTGCACTTTAATTATAACCACCCAGTATGTGTACATCTATGTGTGTAATAAGCACTTGCTCTGACCGAAGGCTTTTACTGTTTAGTGATTTGGGCTTGTCACTGGAAACCAAGTCAAGTGAAACAATGTTCATTGAACGCTATTTATGAATCTCATTCTTATGCTCTCTGTATCCACCAACTCCTTGGCATCCACTATGGGATGAATAGATAGATTCTTCCTACCTGCTCACTAGCATAACTTGCCTTAAGGATCGTACAATAGCCTGAAGTTACAATAGGTTTATCACATCTGCAACTACTCATACAATAGGTTACTTTTCAAGTTCGAATGTTGTTCTGAAAGAAAAGGAGACTGATTTTTCTACAATTACACTAGCACGAAACGGAAGACCAAAGCTCGTCTGTAGGAAGACAACGCCGTTCATATAAACTAGCTCGTCTTTTAAGATTTCTAGGGCAAGGAATACTGATCCCAACTGTGTTGCATCAATTTGTCGTCAATGATCAATCTCTCTTATGACAGGAAGGTAGCCAGATCCTAAATGCGTCTGCACTAGCTTGTTACTGTAGATCAAATATCCTTATGAAAGAAAAGTGGAACGATCCTGTATGCATCTCATCAAAGATGGAATACACTCCTGAAAGAAACGTAGACCTCACCTGTATCGACACTAGTCTGCCATAAGAAATCGAATACTTTACTGAAATGCAGGTAGGTATGGCCCATGTGAGAGTAGTGTACCTAGCCGTGCGAGACAAAACAGTCTTCTGAAACGAAAACAGACAAACCTCATTTCCAGCTACCCGTGATTGGCAGCGAAGATGTACAACTCCCCTGAAAGAAAAGCAGTGTAATTCCATCAAAGTCTACAACACCATAACATCAAAGACCGCCTCTTGTTCTAGATGGTAAGCAGGCTGACCGCATCTTATCTAGGTTGCTATCAAAGATCACTATGTTGAAAGATAGGCAGTGTGTCATAATTTTTAATTCCACTAGCGTATATGAAAGAATTAACCGTTTTCTGAAAGTTGGATAAACTGTTCTGCATCTTCATTAGCTTGTAATAAAAGATCACACAGCCTTATGAAGTGACTGCATCTGTATCTTCACTTGTTTGACGTCAAATATGTACTACTTTTCTAGAAGGAAGATAGACTGATCCCAGCTACAGGTACGCTAGTTAGTCATGGAACATCTGATGCTCCTAAAAGGGAGGAAGACAGAGCTGATTTTCATCTGTACTAGCTTGGCATCAAAAACTGATCTGTTTTGTGGTACGAATGTATCTACGTTAACTTAACAGCATAGACCATACATCCTTGTTACTGTCGAGAAGCTACAGTATATTGATGATTCACGCCACAGCCTGTGGTATAGGTTGCATTCTGTTCAAATATTACCGAACTAAAGCGGTGAAATTGGATATCTGACGAGATATGACATGTAAGGAGCATTGTTATCAATAGCCACAGGGGCTTTAATTGAATTTTTAACTATTGCCTCCAGCAGTGTGTCTTTTTCTGAAGATTTGGGAATGCCTAGGTGCCATAAAGCTCTGAAAGTAGGAACCATCGATTTTTCCGATATATGTATAGGCATATGTGGATGTCAATACAACACGATGCACTGATAAACCAATCTCAAAGGATCTGAGTGGCGTTAGGAAGTTATTCTAATTTTTGTAAGTCAACACATTAACAATTTTTGAAATCTATACTCCACAAGGAATCTGTAGAACATAAACCGAGGATCTATCACACTGTAAGATAGCAGTACAAGAACGTTATGCGCAGTGACGTATCATGTTACACCTTGTGGAAATTTGATTAGCATGTTGACAGTCAGGGTGTGCCTTTGTGGATTAGTTACAAACTGTTCTCATTGAGAAATTTCCGAGGGAGACGTTTGGATCAGAGCGCACATTTAGTGGTGTGATTTTGACTCATTGCTCGTAGTTTCTCGTACCTTCAGTGACATTAATGTCTAGCATAACATTAGTAACCCGGTCCAAGGAACTAAAATAGCCGATGGCAAATCCTGAAATACACTATCTTATTATAATAAGTCCTTCATCAGTGGCAAATCAGTATACTGTGATCAGTCCCCCCCCCCCCCCCCCCCACAGAAACATGGTCTGTTCAGAAAATAACCAACCATTTTGAACTACGTGCCACATTCAGAAAATAACCAACCATTTTGAACTACGTGCCACATCGATATTTAGTGATACGTGATTGACAGAGCCGTAGCGAGGTGATTCTGCGCCCCTGGCAGAACTGCAAAAACTGCAGCCCCCTCACCTTTTCTCGATAAAACTGCCTTTCTGCGATTTTTGTTACGGTCGCATACACACGTACGAACAACACGACTAACAGGCTAACAAGCACTGCCTAAAATAGCAATCTACTGTGATTTAATACAAAAATAAGTGGGCTAAATTTTTAGCACAGTGACAAACGAAGAAATTTCAGAGTCCCAATGCTGTGTCATGTGCCAGATTTTCATCTACGCTAGAATAACAGAAATACCTTATACATAACTAGGTCTTACGACCCCATATGACTGAGCAATGCAGTTGATGATCGATGTCTGCCTCCTTAGTTGAGTGGTGAGCGTAGATGGCTGCCACGCGGAGAACCCGGCTTCGATTCTCGGCACTACCAAGGATTTTACCTTGGTGGGAAGATTGGTATGGGTTGCACATGGTCTCGTGATGCCAGTTGAGCAGCTAACTGACCGAGCGGTAGCAGTTCCACAGACTGGGAAGTCTGCAAAACGGCCGGAAGAGTAGTGTGCTGACCACATGCCCATACATACCGCATCACCTGGTGATTTTGCCTAATCCATTTGCAGGAGTATATTTTTCTCTCCCTGCATTTGATAGTATTTTTCATGCTCATATTTTCCGTGTCAGGAATTAAGATCACGCTGGGATTCTGAATTTGTGCGTCTTTATTCTCGTCTTAATTACAACTGACTGTCAGTACAAAATGTACCTTTTACCGCCTGTCACAAACATGACTGCTCGTTCATTTTGAATGAATGTAGGCGTAATAACATATGCATGCAACTAGGCAAATGAGGTGGTTTTTTTTTTGGTTTAGCATTGCAGTAGCAGTCAGGACGGGCAGCTGAACGTTATTTTCGAGGTCAGGTCCGGTGGCGTCAAGTCAGCGTGACACTGTGTCGCCAGACCCGCCGCCGCGCGGCTCCGTGCGTCCGGCCTTCTGGTAGGCCGTTTCGTATCCGAGCGTTGGGACGCCATCTTCAAGATTTTAACCATCGAATGCAACAGAAAATTTTAGTCTTCTGATTGGAGGAAAAGCCTACTCCTTCTAAAAGAAGCAGTATGTGGATCGGTCAGTATGCATCCACCAAGTCTGGTCGCTCTCCATACGCAGAGGCGAGAAAGTTCAAGTTTTTGGAGATACTTTACCGGGACGTGGGCAAGAGCTGTCGCAGCAAGCAGTAGCTGCTCCGTGATCAAGTAAGTAGTATTTTTGGATGGAAATCAGATCGATTTCGCGTTAGGTTTCCGCGTAACAGTGCAACTTCGTTGTCAGAAGCACTGAGGAATTCTGGAACGTGACGATTCCAGAACCGTTTTTACGTAAATTCAGACAGAAACGAATTGGAATGTGTGCCCAGTTGATTACTATTGTTCTTTTCGGTGTGAGTCACGAACTGGCTTTCATGGTTCAGTTAGTAATGCAAAGTGGTGATTTTACTTTCGAATCTTTGTGTGTGAGTAATTGCGCACATGTTGTGCTCCCATATTCCATTAGTCCTTTCTCTGAGAAATGATCGGTACATTAGTATTGTTTGCTCGTATGGAACCACAAGCTTTGTATTTTTATCTGTGTTCCATGTAAATGTGGTCACAGGAGTACGCTCCATTTGTGAAATAAATGTGAATGACGCAGCTACTACTTAGTTCGTTAAACTCCTCCTCAAAGCGCACGCCAGCACATATTTCATTGACTTCTAATGTTTAGCATCTTGCATCCTGTGACGGAAAACCATTTAATATGTTAAGGAATAGTGATCGTGATCGGTCGTTCAGTGGTTCAAGAGTTACAATTCCATCGCGCGTTTTCCTCTTTAGAATGGAGAATAGGGCTAATAATTAAAAATTTTATGGATTTTATGACGTCTTGGAACTCAGCGCTGAACAAATAATGTTACTTATAGTGTATGGATGAACCACGTTTATCCGAAACTCGAATCACTTTTCTCTGGCGACACCTGGCAGGATTTGTTTGGATACCTTGGATTTTTTGGGAAGCGTTAGATAGGCAGCTACGAAGAGGTTACAGCATTGCACTTCCGGAGTCCTATCTTGACCGTATTCGTGTAATTTTAATGCATTTTGTGGATGGGTACAAATTTTTAGCCGTGAATAATACGTGTATGTGGATAAATAGCGAGTGTTTTCTTTTCGTTCTCGAGGTGTACACGGTTACTTTGCTCTTAATAATTTGCATACTATTTTTCGTTTCCTGCTCTAATTAGCGTGATATGCATAGGGTTACAAGATCCCAGGCATTAAAACTTTCTGAGATGGATCACTAGCAAAGCATCAGCGTGCCACCTAAAGGCCCTGAAAACGAGGTGCGAAAGGACTTGGAGAACGGGAATGTTGTGCTAATGCACGGGGAATCCCGTGGCAATAGCGAAGCAGCGACACTGAGCAGCTTATCTGATGCACCAGATACCAGGGGAGAGACGGACTCTGTGGAAGGCACGTCCAGCGCGGAACAAGAAACGGCCGAGACGATGAGGCAGGTACCGTCTGTGGCCGAAGAAAATGAAAACACGCAACCCATGCGTGTAACGGTATTACAGAGCAATTTCAGGAGTAAAGCAATGAGTTAGGAACAAAGTTCGAAAGTAAGTTAGGTGTAGAACTCGAAGCACAGAACAATATAGTAAGCAATGAGACACTTACACAAAGACCAGAGGCCCAAGTGTGTGGCGGCGGGTGGTATGATTGTTATATATAAAATGTTTTGTAATGTAGAAAAGATGCATTTCCCTGCCGTTTAACCATATGTGGGGCGGCGGGAGGAATTATTTTGTTTTAAAAATGTTCCTATTATTTATGCTGTCTTTTGCCGTTCTCAACACTGGCTCTCTAACTACAATTTTGGCAACCAGAAAGTGATTAGCAAAACGTGAAGCCTGTAATTAGAATTTCTAGTGCCCACTTCATCTGAGAAATACACTTATAGCTACAGCTTATAGCTCTGAGGAATTAGGAGAATGTCTGGGATTCATAATCAAAAACGATCGTGAAAAAACGTTCTCTGTATTCTGAAAGTCACAGATGAAAAAAAAAAAAAAAAAAAAGAATCCACACAACCTGACTAACAGAGCAGTTCAGAGTCTAATGCGCTGATGCAACTATAACTGTCCAAATTAAATGTTTAAATGAATGCTCGCCATAATTTGATGATAATGTTCATCAAACGCCACGCTAAATAATGGTAGAATGTCTGTCCCGCGACGGCACGTGAAAATACGACATAAGCAAACTGACGATATATCATTAAAGTCATCCCAGAATTTACACTTCACTCGAAAACGATTTCATGGTTACGCGTATCCCGAGTAACTTAATACGGCATCCGAGGCTCTTTATAGCAATGATACCGACGCGACGCGACTCCTGACACAGATGGTGTGCTATTCAGCGTCTAGTGAGAACTGGGGACTTACTTACTCGCGCAGCGTTCTTATATATAAAGCCGCGGTGCGGACGGCTAAGGGAACGCCTGATCAAATTGGCTCTTCCGACTAGCCGCTGGGCTAGTAATGCACCACTTTAAGTTATTGAATAAATCATAGCTTCTTTTGCTGATGGCCGATGAAGCTCTCAATTTAAATGTACTTTCATCACACAGGTAAGTAATCATAATAAAAGTCTGACGTGGCTAAGTAAAATATTTTGGGCGAGAGAATTAATTTAATTACACTACACGCAGTAGACGAGCTCTGAACTTGCCCTTTGGAGATACGCTATCGCTATAGTTTTATAGTTATTCAATTGAAATTTTTCACATCTTTATGATTATAGCGGATCTCCATTCTACTGAAATATAAACATCCTAGCCTTATTTATTAGCCTACTTAATCTATCTTGCTTCCTTAATTTTTAAGACAAAACCCAGAAACTCATGAATTTCCACTAAAATTTTAATTTGTGAGATCCAGAGTACTGTTTCTATTAAATTATTATGAAAAAGGAATCTAAATATAAATTTTTAAGTTTCTAGCTCTTTTCTGTTGCGCCAATGATTTTTACAGAAAAACATCCAAATTTCGAAAATGGTTAAAGTTATCGAACTGATATTTAACATATATTGATTTAGTATTACTCCTGACATGCTAGAAACGTTTCAGGTTATTGACTTGATTTTGAAAGTATTGCGCAACATTTATGACGTCAGAGCTAGGCTGGCACACAATGGAAAGACTGATGAGAATTTTATAAGGCGTGAGTAGGCTGCTTCCCTACACAATATCAGGAATTCGGTAAAACATCAAATCTCCGACATTGCTGCGACAGGAAAAAGATCCTGCACGAACAGGATCAACGACGACTGTAGAGAATCGTTCAATGTGAAAGACTTCAGGAGCAAAGCATGACACTTGACGCCTACTATTGCAAACAATAGTATAGACGTCACTGAAGTATGAGTCGATCATTCAACTCCTGCGGCAGGCGCTGCAAGAGAGGTTTTCTGCATTACTGTGTGGTTCGTCGCTAAAGTGTCAGCAAATTTAAGGTTGCCGCCTACGTATATCTCGCAAAAAGACAGTGAGTGTAAAATTAGAGAGATTCGACCCCACACGAAAGCTTAACGGCAATCGTTCTTTCCGCGAACTTCTCGCGATTGGAACAGGAAAGGGGAAAGTGATAGTGGTACACAAGGTACCCTCCGTCACACATCGCAAGGTGATCGTGGAGTATAGATGTAGATGTACACTGAAGCGCCAAAGAAACTCGTATAAGCATGCCTATTCGAATACAGAGGCATGTAAACAGGCAGAATATGGCGCTGCGCTTGGCAACGCCTATATACTGTAAGACAATAAGAGTCCGGCACAGTTGTCAGATCGGTTACTGCTGCTACAATGGCAGGTTATCAAGATTTAAGTTAGTTTGGACGTGGTGTTATAGACGGCGCACTAGCAATGGGACACAACATCTCTGAGGTAGCGATGAAGGGATTTTTCCCTACCAGTATTTGACAAGAATACCGTGAATATCAGGAATTCGGTAAAACATCAAATCTCCGACATTGCTGCGACAGGAAAAAGATCCTGCACGAACAGGATCAACGACGACTGAAGAGAATCGTTCAATGTGACAGAAGTGCAACACTTCGGCAAATTGCTGCAGATTTCAATGCTGGGCTATCAATAAGTGTCAACATGCGAACCATTTAACGAAACATCATCGAGGTGGGCTTTCGGAGCCGAAGGATCAGTCTTGTACCCTTGATGACTGCACGACAAAAAGCTTTACGCCTCGCCTGGGCCCGTCAACACTGACCTGGACTGCTGAAAACTGAAAACATATTGCCTGGTCGGTCCAGTCTCGTACCAAATTGTATCGAGCGGATAGACGTGAAGGGGAATGGAGATAACCTCATGAATCCATGGACCCTACATGTCAGCAGGGGACTGTTCAAACTGGTGGAGGGTCTGTACTGGTGTGGGCCTGATATGGCACCTCTGATACTTCTAGATGCAACTCTGACAGGTGACACGTATGTAAGAATCCTATCTGATCACCTGCATCCACTCATGTCCATTGCGCGTTCCGACGGACTTGGACAATTCCAGCAGGACAATGCGACACCCCATGCGTCCAGAACTGCTACAGAGTGGCTCCAGGAACACCCGTCTGAGTTTAAACACTTCATCTGGCCACCACACTCACCAGACACGAACATTATTTAGCATATCTGGGATGCGTTGCAGCGTGCTGTTCAGAAGAGATCTCCACCCCCTCGTACTCTTACGGATTTAGGGACAGCCCCTCAGGATTCATGGTTTCAATTCCCTAGAGGACTACTTCATACATTAGTCGAGTCCATGCCACGTCGTGTTACGGCATTTCTGCGTGCTCGCGGGGGCCCTGCTCGATATTAGGCAGGTGTACAAGTTTCTTTGGCTCTTCGTTGTAAATGTATATTAAATTTAGAAGCGATCAAACAGTGGCGCGAAGAGGCGAGCAATAAAATAGAGGGAGAAGAATATCTATGTGCAAGTCTTGCAACATGGCGAGGTGTTGCAGCAGCGAGGCGAGATAATAGGAGTCGCGTCGGATAAGCGAACACAACTGACCATGGCCGTGGAGCAGTTGTCATTGCGTGCAGAAGAAGGGCCCATCCCGTTTGTACGGTCGCAGTAGGTGACGTCTCCAGTGTCCAGTCACTGTTGAACTTTAAACAGGCACGAGCAAAGATTATCGACAGGAACTAAGAAGAGTTACATGCACTTCAGTGGGATGCAGAGCGACAACGATCCAACGAAAGTAATGCTGGTGATAGTAATGTGATAGGTCGCTCTGGACCAAAGTGAAGGAAGGATGAAAAGGAGGAATTTGATAACTAGAGACATGGCTATGTCAGCTCTGAAGAGAAAGTGCACATGGAGAGTGCGAGGAAGCAACCTCATTTGATTTTAATGACGATGAGGCATGGCGTCACCTTGTGTCGGTGCAAAATCACTCTCTTTTATCCGACTCGAACACTGAGTCATGTCCAGTCATATGGCTTGCGTAATTCGATAGTGACTTCCCAATGTCGTAGAACAACCTGCTAAAGATGAATTTCTGTATGGGCACTTACGCGTCGAGCCAGCCGCAAGAATGCATGTCCTGATGAAAGAATGTCGGACGTATCAGAACTTGAACTGCGTAGTTCTGTAAGAGCTCTTACTGCAATAATTAGGATGCGATCGTGGGTATCCAGCACGGACTATGCAAGAGCGGGTAAAAATGAGTATCCTAATGATGGGGCCATATAATGAATCGGGTTTCCTTTACCTAATACTCTGCTTTATGGTCATGGTTAAGAGAAATTAGGATCCGATCGTGGGTATCCAGCACGGACTATGCAAGAGCGGGTAAAAATGAGTATCCTAATGATGGGGCCATATAATGAATCGGGTTTCCTTTACCTAATACTCTGCTTTATGGGCATGGTTAAGAGAAATCGGTACGTTGATGTGATGTATGACTTTGCTGAAGTTAAATATTTTTAACCCTCTTTAGTGTGAGATAGTAGTAGCCGGACGTGTGTACAGACGACATGCGCTCGTTCCAGCTCTTACTGCAATAATTAGGATGCGATCGTGGGTATCCAGCACGGACCCCTGTCACCACAAAATGCAACATGGCGTAATCAGAACATGGTTTGGATGGTCCACAAAGAAACGGAAACATTTGGCAATGCAATAATCAGTGAAGAGTTTGGTCCCACCATAATAGCGATAACAGGAGATGGAAACCTCCTAGTTATGAGAATAGAGAGAGACACAATGCACCCCTAGAGCTTATCGAAGTGCATTCTGCAGATCCTAGGAGTAATAGTCCTACTATGAGCAAAACTAGAGACTGACTAGGAGATAAGAGGTCAGGTGCTGTACAAACTGGACGGGCCCTTCTTCTGCACGCAATGACAACTGCTCCACGGCCATGGTCAGTTGTGTTCGCTTATCCGAAGCGACTTCTATTATCTCGCCTCGCTGCTGCAACACCTCGCCATGTTGCAAGACTTGCACATAGATATTCTTCTCCCTCTATTTTATTGCTCGCCTCTGCCCGCCACTGTTTGATCACTTCTAAATCTAAATATACATTTACAACGAAGCTACGCAGCATCTTGTATACTAGTTTTGAAGAGATAAGAGAAATACTCTTGAGGGATGAGGAAGTCCTGGAAATACTGGACTACCTTGTGCTTAGGATAAAGATTAATTGAAGCTGTGTATGAATATTGAGTAAGAGAAAGAGAATGTGCCACAGTTTCCCATGCAGAAAACTAAGGTAAACGAAGTGATTACTAGCAAGACGCTAAAGCGTCAGTCAAGAATAGACTTCTTGTGAGTCGCATAAAATATGGACAAATATCTTGATTGTATCATCCCTAACAGTGGATGTGGTTCTCGGCCTCGACTTTATTAATCATTATAAGATGCCTATGGACTGTGAGCTGAGACTGATAGTGGCTGGAACGAAAACTGAAACCTGCAACTTAGGTTTGTCAGAGAAGGAGTGTTCCATAGGATTTATGGTTGTGTCGTACATGGAGTATGTGAAACACGAGGTACAGCATCTGGCAATAGACTTAAAGCAGTTGATAAATCAGAAGCCAGGGCACCTGGGGCAGACCTGGGAGACAGAACAGCTCCGCAAAATATTAACGTCCTGTAATGAAGTAGTTTCTGAACTGCATGGTACTATTAAAAATTTTGTGTGCCTCTTCAGATTTAACTCATGCAAGTATATTCAATCTTGCTAAAGCACAAGGACCAAGTGGAGGAGGAGTTTTATCTATGGTCACAGAAGGAAATACTTAAACTGCAACCAGTTCATATAATAGCCCCTTACTCGGTGTTGAGATGAGGGATGATTGCAATCAGCCAATGTTTAATTTGTGCCAAATTAATATGTTTATTGTGTAGGCGACGAACTGTCCTAAGGTACTGGAAGAGTTACTGCCACGTTTCCATGGGGTAAAAGTGCTGACTTCTGTGGATCTGAGGATAAGTTATTGGCTGGTCACAATACACCCCTAGTGCAGCCCATAAACTGCCTTCTCATGTTTTGGCCACTGTTTCCAGTTCAAGAGACTGACATTTGAGCTTGAAATTTCATCAGTTGCATTTATTAGAGACTTGAACGACGTCAGTATGGAGGACCTGGGCAAAAGATCATTGCTGTGCATTGATAACGTACTACTGGAAGAGAAAATGTCAGATGACCACAATGGAACATCGGGAAGTTCGTTGTAAGTAGTTAGAGACCGCAACATACTGGTAAAACTTGTTAAATCCAAATTCAGTTCCAAACAACTTCCTGGGTCTGTAATTTCTCAGAAGGGAGTTCAGCCAGACCCTGATAAACTTCAGGCATTCAGAGACTGTGCTCCAGCGAGGACCAAGACCCAACTTCATGTTTATCTCGAATTGGCAAACTTTTACTAGTGTTTTGTTGACATGACCGTAACATCACCCCTACTTTGTCAGCTCACGGGCAAGAAAACTGTATGGTCATGGAACGAGAGTGCACAGAGGGAATTTTCGATGCACTACTCATTGGGCTAAAACTATGTCGCCTAGTGTCTGATGGCTCAAGGGCAGGTATAGATATCAACTTGTTTCCGGACGTTGAATGAAATGGCGAAGCGATGGGGCAGGCGATATTATATGTGAGTTGCATGTTAATAAAGTCTAAGCATATTACAGCGCTTGCAGACCTTGCAGTTGTGCGGGGGATTACAAAGTTCAATTACTTCCTGTTTGGTAGGCATACGAACATGTATTGTGGTCACAAAGCGCTGAAGTTTCTCGTAACTGCCAAGCCGACACATGATCGTTTAGCGCGATGGTCACTGTACGTTTAGGAATTCCCGTTCAGTGTTATCTGCATTCCTGAGCAAGATAACATAGTAGCGGATGCAGTATCACGTGCACTTGCTGGCGTATAGATTGAGGACATTGGGAAAGTTTGTGGAAACGTGTTCGAGATCAGGTGCCTGAAAAAGCTACCTTTCGAGAATTTAGTTGGAGTTACTCTGTCCAACATCTCTAGCGAACTGTACAAAGACCCGGTATTCTGAGGCGTGAAGACCAGATGGGGAGACAGAAATGAGGTCAATGGGGAATTATTTCAGAAATGAAATCTAGCGCATACCAGAAGAGTTTATTGATAAATTAATCAGGTATATGCATGTGAGATATGCACATTGCAGCGGTCTACGCTATAGATGTAAGTACAGTTCGCCACTGATGACCCGAAATTACAGGTCATGAGTGTTTACCATTTTATCATGGTTTTACGCGGTGATTACAATTAAAGTTAAACTTTCAAACACTGTAGAAATAGGACCACTGGTCAGAAAAACGTCAAATTGCAAGGGAATATTATCGGAGAATGGGGAAAACGTGTGGCAGAAGAAAAAAAAATAGTGTGAAAATTGATCAATAGATGTCACGGTATGTGTCAGAATACGTAAATGAAAACATCTGTCATGCGCACGACCCATTGAAGTTCGTATAAATACGGTGGGTACACGCCTTTTCCTCCTTTCGCGTCTGCGACGTTCGGCATGACTGTCTCAACGCAGGATCGCGCTCTGCTTGTAATACTGTATTACAAGAATGGTGAGTGTGCACACGTCACTCTGCAGAAGTTTCGGACACTGAAGGGTTTGAAAAGAGGCGTTGGTCCGATGACTGCCGTGGGTATGGAGAAAATGATTCGGAAATTCGAAAAGACGAGTTCTTTTGACGTGAAACCTGGTAGAGAGAGGATATGAATTGATTCGGCGTCAGTGGAAGCAGTAGCCACAGCAATGCAGGAAGAGTCGAGTGGTGGTGTGCAAACGCGCAGTGCAGGGAGAACTGCCCGAACATTGGACATATCCGTCAGCACAGTGCGTAAAATCCTACGAAACATCCTTCTTTACCCTCCATTCAAAATTATCCATGTGCACAAGTTGGTTCTTGTTGACCTACCAGCAAGAGACCTTTGCTTTAGGATTTCTTACTCACATGAAAGTGGACAATGATTGGCTGTGGAAGATTTTGTGGACAGACGAAGCCCACTTCCATGTGACAGGTTATTTCAGTACACAAGATTTTCGAAGATGGGCAACAGAAAAACCACACGCAAATCAGCCAGTAGCACTTCATCCTGAAAAGATCACCGTGTGGTGCGGGTTTACGGCATAATTTATCATAGGGCCATATGTTTTCGAAGAGGCAGGTCCTTCCGGTCCTGTAACCTGCACCATCACTGGTAAGCACTGTGTGTGTCTTTTGCGCAACCACGTCATTTGAGCTCCCCAACAGCGTGGTTATGTGGATGGGATCATTTTTATGCAAGATGGCGCACCTCCGCACATTGCAAATCCAGTTAAGCAGATACTGAAGCGCCATTTCGGAAATGCTAGAATTATCAGCCGGCATTTCCCTACAGCCTGGCCGTCCTGATCATCTGACCTTAATCCGTGTGACTTCTAGCTGTGAAGGCGAAGACGGAGACGAAGACGGAGACGAGCGACGAAGAAGACGAAGAAGAAGCGTAGCAGTTGTTTTAAGTTAGTTTCGGTGCTGAAGATCGTCAGGCAAGAAGAGACTACATCATGCACAGACGCACCGAGTCCGCCGCTGTAATAGAATAGCAAGCAGCAGCCTCAGTGCCAGAAGAAGAAGTTAAAAGGTATTTTGAAGTCTGATTTTACATACCCGGGTGACTCGTGAGGACGGGAAGGAGACGGCCTCACTTCAGCAGTCACCTGTGAGCTGGGATAAAGACCTGACAGCCGAAGACTGGCAAGCGGGAGTCCGTGGTTCGAGTCCGGGACACTGGTCTTCCCCCGCCGCGCCGCTCTGCTGGACGACGCACAACACACGCGGCCGGTTAGAGAAGAGAAACACTGGGACGCCACATTCAAGGTATCCCCACCCGATGCACGACGTCGCTCGCAATAATTAAACGGGCCACCTCGCGCTGCGCGTCTCCGGTCAGCTGGGCGAGACGGCGACACGAGATACACACCGCTACGCGTAATCAGACGCCGCCGCCGCCGCCGCCGCCGCCGCTGCCGCAGCAGAAGGCTACGCAAACGACACGGCTGCCGCTCTCCGAACCAGAACGTCCAGTAAGATAACAGTTGTACGAAACTTTCAATAAAAGTTATCTTATGTATAAAATGATGTTTCATTCGACCTCATACCCGAGCCAAGGAAGAACCCACCCTGCCCACATGTTGTTAAGTGAGAAAAGTTAATTTATTTAATATTTTCACCCTGACAGAATGCTTTAGAATGCTCATCCTGACAATTGACAGCATCAAAAGAGAAAACCCAGTTACATTGAGTGACAGAAGTGTCACATTTAGTAACACAATTGTTACATTTGATGTCAGAAGCCGTAGTAGCTGTTACATTTGGTGTCAGAGAAAAAACCCTTGGCTCAATATGAGGTGTGAATGACAGTCACTAAAGATCCACAGTTAGTATTGTTTAATGTGTGAAAGGATAGAAGTTTGCATAGCAGTCGTAATATTTTCTTTCTTTAGAAGTGTATATTCTCTCATGATTTTACGAGTTTGTCGAAATTTTTTTTAATTCAGTGTGGTAAGATTGTGTAACTAACAGTTTATAAAATGATGACACGAAATCGTACAAAGTCAGAGTCAGCACCACAAGGGGTATCTACTGATGAAGCTATTCAGAGCTTAGTTAATCAAATAGCACAGCTAAAAAATGATAATAATGCATTATTTAAACAGTTGTGTGAGGTTAGGCAAACCAGTTCAGTCCCTCCCACCCTACATTCCTCAGCAGCAGCCTTGGTAACTCCTTTTTCAGGTAAACCTGGCGAAGACATAACAGCCTTTTTTGATGATTTAGTAGCAGCTGCAAAGTTAGGATCATGGTCAGATGAACAGCTCTTACAAATGACAAAGTTAAGATTGCTAGGAGAGGCTAAATCACACGTATTATACCATGAAGAATTACGGAATGCTCCAACATTTGAGGAATTGAAGAAAGGATTGCTTAAACGTTTTCAAAAACAGAACAGCTGTAGATTTTATAGGGAACAGTTAAACACTATCACTCAGAAGCAAAACGAGTCGTTAGAAAGCTTTGTAGATAGGATTAGAAAAGTTAATATTAACACCTATCAGTTGACAACTAGTGATGAAGCAAATAGAGTTATTTTACAAGAGGCAGAAAATAGAGCTCTGGATACATTTTTACGTGGGTTACCTCCTGAAACGTCCCGTCGTGTCAGGGCAGAGTTTCCTAAGAATTTAGCAGAAGCTATATCTGTGGCGACAGCTTTTGAAGAAATTGACATTGCCACCAGATACAAGGAGAAGCGAAATGTATTTTCAGCGGGAGTACGATGTTTTAGGTGCGATCGACAGGGCCATATAGCAAAAAACTGCAGACAACCTCAATGCACTAATTGTCAAAGAATGGGTCACATATTCAAGGAATGCAGGTCTAAGAAAGTTTTTGGAAATAGAAATCAGTTAAACTCAAACGGGAATGTCGGAACCGCCGCCAGGCGTTCCCAATAAAATTTCATGCCATTAAGGCGAATGTGAAGGCGGAATGCTGGTTATCTGCTACCATACGGGATAAAGAGGCAAGGATACTGGTGGATACAGGCGCAAACGTATCAATAGTGAGTAATGAATGTATTGGAGAAAAGAAATATGACCCTCCAAGGTATAGATTGAGTGGAGTAGGAGGAGGTACAGTGAAGTCATTAGGATGTACATAATTGATTTTCTATATTCACGGTGTACAATTTCAAGAAGATGTAGAAGTGGTAACAAAGATAACTGACGGGTACGACGCGATCCTAGGGTTGGATTTCCTGAATAAACATCACGCTAAAATTGACCTCAGACAGCAAACTGTAGAACTTAGCGGAATAGTATTTCAGCTAGGTGACACCGCTGCAAAGGGCCCTCTGCCGCAAGATTTCCCTAACCGGAAGGCGAAATCAACTGTACTGCGTGCAACGTCCTTGAAGGTTGATTCGCGGGATCAGATACCATCTGGCTCAGGAAAACTTCTCTGGATGACCGTTGCCCCCGAGGTACCTATAGATACAATATGTCTAATAGAGCCATTAGAGGAAAATGAGGAATTAGATGTATCACATTGTTTTGTACGAAGAAGTGTTGTACGGGTTCAAGACGTTGAGGGAGAAAGAAAAGTACCGGTACTTATTGACAATTTCGGAGTGGAGGACAAAGAGTTGCATAAGGGAATATTAGTAGCTACAGTCAGTACTTTTGAAGAAGAAGATTTTATTTGGTCAGATATTAATGATGGTCAGAAACCAGACGCCTATAAAACCGCATTGCGCCAGAAGATTGAGCATTTGAAAGGAAAGGATAGAGACACGATAGAAGCAGTTTTAGTTGAGTTTCAAGATTTATTTAATGCAGAAGGTCCACTTCCAGCAACAGATATCACACAGCATAGGATCCCAACAGGACATAGCCCCCCAGTTTATAGAAAGCCTTATAGAGTTGCGCATCACTTACAGCCAGTACTGGATGAATTTTTAGAACAGCACCTAAAAGATGGAATCATAGAATATTCTGATTCGCCTTATAATTCAAATATTGTAATTATTCCAAAGAAGTCTCCCGACGGTACGAAGCGATATAGATTTTGTTGTGACTACAGACACCTTAACAAACAAACAATCTCAGATGTTTATCCTCTTCCAAACATTACAGATATCATTGACAGTTTAGGTAACAGTAAATACTTTTCAACAATCGATTTACGTAGCGGATATCATCAATTGGAAGTTGCACCTGAAGATAGGCATAAAACAGCATTTTCTACCCCTGGAGGCCACTGGCAATTTAAAAGAATGCCTTTCGGTTTGAAAAATGCACCAGCAACTTTTCAAAGACTACTCGATGGAGTATTGCGAGGACTAAAATCTCAGCAATGTTGTGTATATCTAGACGATATTATTGTATTCTCCAAAGACATTAATGAACATGCTGTGCATCTGCGTAATGTTTTTCAGAGACTTAGAAAAGCTAAATTAACATTAAATATGGAAAAATGTAGTTTTGCATTGACAGAGGTTACATACCTAGGGCATGTCATTAGTGAAAAAGGAATTAGAACAGATCCTCGATTAATTTCGGCAGTTAAGGACTTCCCAACACCACAACGCGTTAAGGAAGTACAAAGTTTTATTGGTCTCGCATCGTATTACCGAAAATATGTTCAAAATTTTGCTGAAATTGCCCGACCCTTAACCCAATTATTGAAAAAGGGTGCAAAATTTCATTGGTCTGAAGATTGTGAATCAGCATTTCAAACCCTTAAAGATAAGTTAACACACAGTCCAGTATTAGCCTACCCAGATTATAATAAAGAATTTATTTTATCCTGTGACGCAAGTGGTCATTCAGTAGGAGTTGTTTTGAGTCAGAATATTAATGGCGCGGAACACCCCATAGCCTACGCTTCGAGACAACTAACAACAGCAGAAAGAAATTATTCCACAACAGAGAAAGAATTGTTAAGTGTTATTTATGGCATCAAATACTTTAAATGCTACTTGTATGGTAGGAAATTCAAGGTTATTACAGACCACACAGCTTTAAAATGGTTGCTTGGGTTAAAGGATCCATCTAGTCGTCTCACGCGTTGGGCCCTATGTCTTTCCGAAATGGATTTCGAAGTTATCCATAAACCAGGCAAAAAACACACGAATGCAGATTGTCTAAGTCGGAAAATAGCACTTTTGGAAGCAACAGGCCGAGATACTGAGGACTGGAGAAAGGCACAAAATGAGGATACAGAATGCAAAAAATACGCAACTCAAAAACAATTTTGCTTTGAAGATGGTGTATTATGCCGTAAAACAAAACTTGGACCGCGAATTGT
The DNA here is from genome assembly GCF_023864275.1 of Schistocerca cancellata. Classification (NCBI taxonomy): domain Eukaryota; kingdom Metazoa; phylum Arthropoda; class Insecta; order Orthoptera; family Acrididae; genus Schistocerca; species Schistocerca cancellata. Next base: position 472,182,693 of record NC_064627.1, read on the forward strand.
TGTTCCCCAACACCTTAGACAAGAAATAATGGCAGAGGCCCACGACCATATCCTTGCAGGACACGGTGGACAGCGGACAACCGAAAGACGTGTAGCAGAGCGATTTTGGTGGCAAACGAGAAAGCAGGATGTTGCGCAGTACGTTCGTAATTGCATTGCGTGCGCACAACGACCTGAACTTTCTCGTTCAAAAATACCCTTACAGAGGCTCCCCGAGGCTTCATGCCCATTTCAAATCAGTGGACTGGATCTCTACGGGCCCTTTCATAAAACACCTGCTGGTAATAAGTATGTTCTTACAATTATAGATCACTTTTCACGCTATCTAGCTATGGTAAGTCTCCCAGATCAGCAAGCAAATACAGTTGCCCAAGCTTTAGTTAACAATTGGATACTTAAATTTGGCGTACCTGAAGCTATTATCACAGATCAGGGATCTAATTTTATGTCTGAACTAATGAAACAGCTATGCCACTTACTAAAAATACGCAAATTACGCACAACTCCGTTACACCCTCAGTGCAACGGACGCACAGAAAGAGTTCATCGGACAATTGGCAAGATGCTTAGTTATTATATTAACGAACAACATTCTAATTGGGATACGTATTTACCAATAATCGTGTCGGTATACAACGCCAAAACGCATGAAGCAACTGGCATGTCACCTTATGAAGTGGTTTATGGGAGAAAAATGTCGTCCCCTTTTGATGTAATCAGGCAGAAAAACGGAAAAGTCGGAGAAACAGTAAGAGATTTCAGTCGAATGATGAAAGATGTATGGAAAAAGGTTCAAAAATCTAATACAAAGGCTTTGGAACGACAGGAAAGATTAGGTAATACCCAAGCTAAATATCCAAATTACAAAATCGGTCAGTGGGTTATGCTTTTAACTCCATATGTTGTGAAAGGAAAAACAAAGAAATTTGTAACAAACTACAGAGGTCCTTATCAAATTATTGAGATCACGTCACCAGTCAACGTTAAATTGCAACTGCCCACCAGAACTACTGTTGTGCATGTAAGTCGTTTAAAACCTTTTAAGGGCGCTCCAGATGTAATTCCTTCAACAATAGTGTCTGCTTTTCCGAAGGGTGGAGGAAGTACCCGAAAAGGAAAAAGAGTGGCCACGCCAGCACAACATACAGACATGGCACCATACAATCTTCGACCAAGAGTGCGAATGTCCTAGTGGAATCTCAGTAGACTGTGGATAGTATACATATGTAAGTAATTAATAAATGATAATGGTTTATTTTTTAAGAAAAAAAAGTTGAACGTAGAAACAGGTAGATCTTGTAGTTAACAATGTATTCCTTCTTTTCTTTATTTTTGTTTTTACTAGGTTGGTAGGTCCATAACCATGTTGTTTGCTTTTTTCAGAAAACGCCATGCAAAGCATTTCCTACACAAAACCTATCCTACCTCAATGACTCCCTTGACAGTTCCCTTCTGAAGTCATTAGATACGTTCATAAACTCACAGCAAGACAAAATTGATGCCAATGTTATGATGCAACATGTCTTAAAATTAAAAGGTGAACACAAAACTAAAATTATAATGCTAGGAACGGGTATATCTGGAACCTTTGTGTTGGTGTTTCTGCTTTGTACAGTTCTCTTTTATTTAAGACGAAAAAATAAGCCAAATAATAATATACCACTTCATCAAATCCCTGTTAACTGGATACCACACTCTTAACTGATGTACTTCAATGGCTACTTTTGAGCATTAGTCTATTAATTTTGTTTATTGTACTTCACTCTTTACTAAACAGTCTTATGTTAAAGTAAACAATACTGTAGAATAGATATTCTTGCATTAATATAGCGTACATTAAACAGGTGTTGCTATGTAATTTTCTAAGTGAAAAATCTATTTCTGTTTATTCATTCTCATCAAGATTTGTTACACTTATTATAACCATTTATGTGTAAACTATGTGATTCATGAGCGCACAGGGCTTTTATAAAGTGATACAGTATTTTCAACATACTTAATGTGACGCATGTGTAAGTCGAGAGTTTTCAGTGCTTGTGTTTTTTCCGTGTGAAGAGTGGAGGAATGTTGAGTGGTAAATACGAGGGCGAATTTCTCCGAAGGGTGGAGGAATGTTGAGTGGTACTTAAGTAAATAAATTAGTGAAATCAAAGTGAACTAGAAATTAGAATATAAATGGAAAACTTGGTTTAGTTTGGAGAGTTACATACTGGCACACAGCGGGCCGAACAGCAGAGACAATGACCGTGAAGTCAGCAAGTTCCACATAAGCGGGCGCTGTCGATTCAGCCGTCAGGGCATCGCCCGACCGGCTCACGTGTTTCTCAGTTGTCGCATGTGAGCAAAGGCCCTCGCCTACATCCCAAGAGCCAATGACCGACGTTAAGAAGATTCTTCGAGAAGCTTTTCAACGTGACAGAAGAGGCAATGACCGGCTCACGTGTTTCTCAGTTGTCGTATGTGAGCAAAGGCCCTCGCCTACATTCCAAGAGCCAATGACCGACGTTAAGAAGAATCTTCGAGAATCTTTTCAACGTGACAGAAGAGGCAATGGCCGTGAAGTCGTTCACCTCCAGTAAACTGAAGTGAATAAATACGCGAGACGCAGTGGGCCCGACAGATGAAGACGAGAGGAAGACGAAGGCGAAGACGGAGACGAAGACGGAGACGAGCGACGAAGAAGACGAAGAAGAAGCGTAGCAGTTGTTTTAAGTTAGTTTCGGTGCTGAAGATCGTCATGCAAGAAGAGACTACATCATGCACAGACGCACCGAGTCCGCCGCTGTAATGGAATAGCAAGCAGCAGCCTCAGTGCCAGAAGAAGTTAAAAGGTATTTTGAAGTCTGATTTTACATACCCGGGTGACTCGTGAGGACGGGAAGAAGACGGCCTCACTTCAGCAGTCACCTGTGAGCTGGGATGAAGACCTGACAACCGAAGACTGGCAAGCGGGAGTCCGTGGTTCGAGTCCGGGACACTGGCCTTCCCCCGCCGCGCCGCTCCGCTGGTCGACGACCAACACACGCGGCCGCTTAGAGAAGAGAAACACTGGGACGCCACATTCAAGGTATCACCATCCGATGCACGACGTCGCTCGCAATAATTAAACGGGCCACCTCGCGCTGCGCGTCTCCGGTCAGCTGGGCGAGACGGCGACACGAGATACACACCGCTACGCGTAATCAGACGCCGCCGCCGCCGCCGCTGCCGCAGCAGAAGGCTACGCAAACGACACGGCTGCCGCTCTCCGAACCAGAACGTCCAGTAATATAACAGCTGTACGAAACTTTCAATAAAAGTTATCTTAGGTAAAAATGATGTTTCATTCGACCTCATACCCGAGCCAAGGAAGAACCCACCCTGCCCACATTTTGTAAAAGAGAAAAGTTTATTTATTTAATATTTTCACCCTGACAGAATGCTTTAGAATGCTCATCCTGACAATTGACAGCATCAAAAGAGAAAACCCAGTTACATTGAGTGACAGAAGTGTCACATTTAGTAACCACACTGTTACATTTGATGTCAGAAGCCGTAGTAGCTGTTACAGTTCATATAATAGCCCCTTACTCTGTGTTGAGATGAGGGATGATTGCAATCAGCCAATGTTTAATTTGTGCCAAATTAATATGTTTATTGAGTAGGCGACGAACTGTCCTAAGGCACTGAAAGAGTTACTGCCACGTTTCCATGGGGTAAAAGAGCTGACTTCTGTGGATCTGAGGATAAGTTATTGGCAGGTCACAATACACCCCTAGTGCAGCCCATAAACTGCCTTCTCATGTTTTGGCCACTGTTTCCAGTTCAAGAGACTGACATTTGAGCTTGAAATTTCATCAGTTGCATTTATTAGAGACTTGAACGACGTCAGTATGGAGGACCTGGGCAAAAGATCATTGCTGTGCATTGATAACGTACTACTGGAAGAGAAAATGTCAGATGACCACAATGGAACATCGGGAAGTTCGTTGTAAGTAGTTAGAGACCGCAACATACTGGTAAAACTTGTTAAATCCAAATTCAGTTCCAAACAACTTCCTGGGTCTGTAATTTCTCAGAAGGGAGTTCAGCCAGACCCTGATAAACTTCAGGCATTCAGAGACTGTGCTCCAGCGAGGACCAAGACCCAACTTCATGTTTATCTCGAATTGGCAAACTTTTACTAGTGTTTTGTTGACATGACCGTAACATCACCCCTACTTTGTCAGCTCACGGGCAAGAAAACTGTATGGTCATGGAACGAGAGTGCACAGAGGGAATTTTCGATGCACTACTCATTGGGCTAAAACTATGTCGCCTAGTGTCTGATGGCTCAAGGGCAGGTATAGATATCAACTTGTTTCCGGACGTTGAATGAAATGGCGAAGCGATGGGGCAGGCGATATTATATGTGAGTTGCATGTTAATAAAGTCTAAGCATATTACAGCGCTTGCAGACCTTGCAGTTGTGCGGGGGATTACAAAGTTCAATTACTTCCTGTTTGGTAGGCATACGAACATGTATTGTGGTCACAAAGCGCTGAAGTTTCTCGTAACTGCCAAGCCGACACATGATCGTTTAGCGCGATGGTCACTGTACGTTTAGGAATTCCCGTTCAGTGTTATCTGCATTCCTGAGCAAGATAACATAGTAGCGGATGCAGTATCACGTGCACTTGCTGGCGTATAGATTGAGGACATTGGGAAAGTTTGTGGAAACGTGTTCGAGATCAGGTGCCTGAAAAAGCTACCTTTCGAGAATTTAGTTGGAGTTACTCTGTCCAACATCTCTAGCGAACTGTACAAAGACCCGGTATTCTGAGGCGTGAAGACCAGATGGGGAGACAGAAATGAGGTCAATGGGGAATTATTTCAGAAATGAAATCTAGCGCATACCAGAAGAGTTTATTGATAAATTAATCAGGTATATGCATGTGAGATATGCACATTGCAGCGGTCTACGCTATAGATGTAAGTACAGTTCGCCACTGATGACCCGAAATTACAGGTCATGAGTGTTTACCATTTTATCATGGTTTTACGCGGTGATTACAATTAAAGTTAAACTTTCAAACACTGTAGAAATAGGACCACTGGTCAGAAAAACGTCAAATTGCAAGGGAATATTATCGGAGAATGGGGAAAACGTGTGGCAGAAGAAAAAAAAATAGTGTGAAAATTGATCAATAGATGTCACGGTATGTGTCAGAATACGTAAATGAAAACATCTGTCATGCGCACGACCCATTGAAGTTCGTATAAATACGGTGGGTACACGGCTTTTCCTCCTTTCGCGTCTGCGACGTTCGGCATGACTGTCTCAACGCAGGATCGCGCTCTGCTTGTAATACTGTATTACAAGAATGGTGAGTGTGCACACGTCACTCTGCAGAAGTTTCGGACGCTGAAGGGTTTGAAAAGAGGCGTTGGTCCGATGACTGCCGCGGGTATGGAGAAAATGATTCGGAAATTCGAAAAGACGAGTTCTTTTGACGTGAAACCTGGTAGAGAGAGGATATGAATTCATTCGGCGTCAGTGGAAGCAGTGGCCACAGCAATGCAGGAAGAGTCGTATGGTGGTGTGCAAACGTGTAGTGCAGGGAGAACTGCCCGAACATTGGACATATCCGTCAGCACAGTGCGTAAAATCCTACGAAACATCCTTCTTTACTCTCCATTCAAAATTACCCATGTGCACGAGTTGGTTCTTGTTGACCTACCAGCAAGAGACCTTTCCTTTAGGATTTCTTGCTCGCATGAAAGTGGACAATGATTGGCTGTGGAAGATTTGTGGACAGACGAAGCCCACTTCCATGTGACAGGATATTTCAGTACACAAGATTTTCGAAGATGGGCAACGGGAAAACCACACGCAAATCAGCCAGTAGCACTTCATCCTGAAAAGATCACTGTGTGGTGCGGGTTTACGGCATAATTTATCATAGGGCCATATGTTTTCGAAGAGGCAGGTCCTTCCGGCCCAGTTACCTGTACCATCACTGGTAAGCACTATGAGTGTCTTTTGTGCAACCACGTCATTTGAGCTCTCCAACAGCGTGGTTATGTGGATGGGATCATTTAATGCAAGACGGCGCACCTCCGCACATTGCAAATCCAGTTAAGCAGATACTGAAGCGCCATTTCGGAAATGCTAGAATTATCAGCCGGCATTTCCCTACAGCCTGGCCGTCCCGATCATCTGATCTTAATCCGCGTGACTTCTAGCTGTGGGGCTATCTGAAAGATGTGTTCAGTGTTCCGATTGAAAACTTAGCTGCATTAAAATGACGCATTGCGCAACACATTCTGAACGCGACCCCGAAAACACTTCGATCAGTTGTGGAACATTCTGTTTCTCGATTTCAACTTGTTACAGAAAACGGTGGTCAGCATATTGAACGGGTTTTGCGCCAGTCACATGGAATTAATAATCCCGCTTGATTCAGATTGATGTTTTTTATGCGGTTTTTGGCCTCAAGACAATTAAAACCTTTGTTAGTGATGCTTTCTATGCGATTTTTGGCCTCAGGACAATTAAAAACCGATGATAGTGATGCTTTTTATGCGATTTTTGGCATCAAGACAATTAAAAACCCTTTCCCATCCGATTTGATATGACTTTGCCGTGGTGAATGGGCAGTATCACACCTGTACACCGATGCACACTGAGTAGTACAGTTTGTTTAACGTCAAACATACTCCTTAGGCAAAGTTGTATGATTCATTTGTCATTTGTAGTCGACCACTATTAAATTATAATGTTTACAGCACCGTCTATTGTTACATATTGAAGCTACACTCCTGGAAATTGAAATAAGAACACCGTGAATTCATTGTCCCAGGAAGGGGAAACTTTATTGACACATTCCTGGGGTCAGATACATCACATGATCACACTGACAGAACCACAGGCACATAGACACAGGCAACAGAGCATGCACAATGTCGGCACTAGTACAGTGTATATCCACCTTTCGCAGCAATGCAGGCTGCTATTCTCCCATGGAGACGATCGTAGAGATGCTGGATGTAGTCCTGTGGAACGGCTTGCCATGCCATTTCCACCTGGCGCCTCAGTTGGACCAGCGTTCGTGCTGGACGTGCAGACCGCGTGAGACGACGCTTCATCCAGTCCCAAACATGCTCAATGGGGACAGATCCGGAGATCTTGCTGGCCAGGGTAGTTGACTTACACCTTCTAGAGCACGTTGGGTGGCACGGGATACATGCGGACGTGCATTGTCCTGTTGGAACAGCAAGTTCCCTTGCCGGTCTAGGAATGGTAGAACGATGGGTTCGATGACGGTTTGGATGTACCGTGCACTATTCAGTGTCCCCTCGACGATCACCAGTGGTGTACGGCCAGTGTAGGAGATCGCTCCCCACACCATGATGCCGGGTGTTGGCCCTGTGTGCCTCGGTCGTATGCAGTCCTGATTGTGGCGCTCACCTGCACGGCGCCAAACACGCATACGACCATCACTGGCACCAAGGCAGAAGCGACTCTCATCGCTGAAGACGACACGTCTCCATTCGTCCCTCCATTCACGCCTGTCGCGACACCACTGGAGGCGGGCTGCACGATGTTGGGGCGTGAGCGGAAGACGGCCTAACGGTGTGCGGGACCGTAGCCCAGCTTCATGGAGACGGTTGCGAATGGTCCTCGCCGATACCCCAGGAGCAACAGTGTCCCTAATTTGCTGGGAAGTGGCGGTGCGGTCCCCTACGGCACTGCGTAGGATCCTACGGTCTTGGCGTGCATCCGTGTGTCGCTGCGGTCCGGTCCCAGGTCGACGGGCACGTGCACCTTCCGCCGACCACTGGCGACAACATCGATGTACTGTGGAGACCTCACGCCCCACGTGTTGAGCAATTCGGCGGTACGTCCACCCGGCCTCCCGCATGCCCACTATACGCCCTCGCTCAAAGTCCGTCAACTGCACATACGGTTCACGTCCACGCTGTCGCGGCATGGTACCAGTGTTAAAGACTGCGATGGAGCTCTGTATGCCACGGCAAACTGGCTGACACTGATGGCGGCGGTGCACAAATGCTGCGCAGCTAGCGCCATTCGACGGCCAACACCGCGGTTCCTGGTGTGTCCGCTGTGCCGTGCGTGTGATCATTGCTTGTACAGCCCTCTCGCAGTGTCCGGAGCAAGTATGGTGGGTCTGACACACCGGTGTCAATGTGTTCTTTTTTCCATTTCCAGGAGTGTATTTATTTTTCTTCTGCCATACGTTTTCACCCTTCTCTGATAATATTCCGTTGCTATTTGACGTCTTTCTGACCAGCGGTGTTATTTCTACAGGAGTTTGAAAGTTTAGCTTTAGTCATAATCACCCTGTATCGTACATGACGATACTGTTTAGGGCAATGTAAGTATTTTATCTGCTTATACTGGTAACGTCGTGAAGACACATCAGTATTACGATGATTATAATGACTGAAATCACTAACTAAATGAAGGCGTATATATGATCAGGGACTGTTGTAATATTTTAAGGTGGCTATAATATCGCACCTTAGAGGCATTCATCTACATACTTTGCCGTCATTTACAACCGACATTAGGTATCATTTGACAGGTTGTATATCGTATATATGAATATTTAAAGAAGAATGACATTGTCACGTACACCTTGTAAATAGTTGTAGTCGTCCACTATTAAATTATGATGCTTACAGCGCCGTCTATTGTTACATATTGAAACTATTTATTTTTCTTCTGCCATATGTTTTCACCCTTCTCTGATAATATTCCGTTGGAACGCCAGTGGAAATGAAAGGCAGGCGTTACTCAAACCCTGGGTGGAACAGCCCACACAGGTGTGTTGCTCCTGCTTCACACAGGAAGTGCCAAGACGGACGGTCCGGGCACCTGAGCGCGGAAGCACAATACAGTGGTGGTCGGCGAGTACTGTAATGGGGCCGGAAGGATAACCGGATAATACTTTGGAAACTCTGAAAATCTTGGACGCAGCAGAGAGGAACGAGGAAGCGTTACCTCGGAAATCGCACGGTGGGTTATTTCTGAGGATTTTTACTCTGAGAAGCCTACCATTGTATGAGTATAGGTATTTCCTCGCAAACTTGCCACGCTGGACGACAAAAGACTAAAATATGGTTGGTCGGCGGTCGGATGAATCTGCAGAGAGGGAGAATATTCCGTGGCTTCGAGAATAGGATTGGCCTTCTGCAGTTACAAGGCAGGGGAGCCGAGTTTTGCTGGGAAGCCAGCGGTGGAGAGAAGAGTGCTTCCGTTTTGAGTGCCCGGGTTTGACGGTCGCTCAGTATCAGCTTTGTTGGTACAGATGGACTTGCTGTCTTTGCTCTCAGGAGGTTTTATAGTTAGAACGGTTAGGCATTGTAGTGTTGCGAACTTATACGATTCTCGACTTCGCGTCCAGGTTGGGAGTTGTCGTTGAGTATGCAACGTTCAGTGATTGAGAGCACTTCTTCTACCAATACTCACGTTGAGACGTTGTCTGAACTCCGCCCTTGTGGCTGGGAGTTCGCGTTTCTCGTCTGTAGAACACAGAGAGGAGACGACAGTATTAGATTGTACTATTCAGAGGACCGTCTTGTGCCATCCTAGTGTTTAAAGGAGGGTTTTTATATATTTTGTGGCTAGAGTTCTTCCGTTATCGCAGACGTATACGAGAACCATCACTCCGACGCACCGGATGCAGTACATACGGTAATATTGCTAATTGCTTCGGCTTATTATTAATATGTTAGCAGAGAGTGGTCCCTGATCAGTCGTTTTGGAGTTCAATAATTAAAATTTCGTTCCTAAGTTGGCGCTCAGAACAGAGTAAATAATGTTTATTACAGTGTTTGTGCGCAGATAGCGCTCAGTCCTTGTTACATGGTGAAGTGAACCACTTTTCTCCAGTATGGGAACCAATGGAAGCTGTCTACAAGCACAACGACTAACGATATGCATAACATTATTAGTCATTCATAGAAGGCTTATTCTTGAATTCTTTCCTATTTTCAATGCATATCTTACTAACCAAAGTGTGGGAGGATGAAACGTACTGCCTGGAGGAGCAAGTAAATTCCGTAGCCCCTGCGTCTTTATCGCTTGCACCCACCACCGTCGGGTCTCGCTCCAGTCCTCAGTCGGTGGAAATTGACAAAAATTGGAAACCTTCAGGCAAATATTTGCTTCAGCGTAAGGGCGCCCATACTCGGGTGCAAGCCCCACCCCAACTCCCCCACATTCCGCCCTCCCCCCTTTCCTTTCTAGGAAAGAAGGAAATATAGCGCAGTCAGGTGCTTTCCTTTCAAGAAAATGATATGAAGTCGGTATGACGCAAATATTCAACAAGGCCGGAACTGGAATTCTTTTATGCCTACTTACAAGTCGCCATTCGTCTTCCAAAATATTAAAAATATTCCATAACCCCCAAGGTTCAGTCTACTCCCCACCCCCATCCCTCTCTTCCCCCTCCCCAAACTATCGTACGGGCGCCTTTGCTTCAGCACACGCTCATCTACCTGTGAGATCCTGCAACTGCGAAGCGAGGCAGCAGCAAGAACTCCGTTGTCGAACATGGACGAGCTGTGCACACGGCAGCTGCGTGAACCAAGCGCGTACTGTTCCTCCATTAATCATCGCCTGTTGAGCAGTAATCGGTTCTGTGTGACGGATAGGGCGAAACAACACCGTACAAGTGACAATGACAACAGTGTCCATTCACTGTTGTGGGCGATAGAAAAGGCTTCTTGTTGGCAGAAGGGTAAGTTAGCTCAAGTGCCTCACCCAGTAAATACTTAAGCCTCTTTTCTTACTTGTATTTATTTTCTCTCCGGCAGTTTTTGCGCCCCCGTGTGCCTGCGTCCTCAATACGGCCTTGGCATTTGGCAGCACTGCCCTGCGCATTATGTCCTTTATTAGTATGTGTTTTTGGAGTCTTTATAACTCGTTTAGTTTTCCTGAAATTGATATATGAGTGCAGTGTGATTAGGTGTTAGTAGTGATTCGTGAATGAGCTATTTTCTGGATCAACGATGCAACGTAAAATTTTGTGTGAAACTAGTGAAAACTTTCATAGAAACCTTTCAGTTTTTGAAACACGCTTACAGAGATGATGCTGTCGGTAGTACGTAATGTTAGTGATAATTTTCACTGTTTAAAAGTGGTCATCAGTCATTTGAACTCCGCCTCGATAGCTGAGTAGTGAGCGCGACGAAACGCCGTGCTAAGGGGCCTGGGCTCGATTCCCGGCCGGGTCGGAGATTTTCTCCGCTCAGGGACTGGGCGTCGTGTTGTCCTTATCATCATCATTTCATCCCCATCGACACGCAAGTCGCCGAAGTGGCGTCAACTCGAAAGACTTGCACCAGGCGAACGGTCTACCCGACAGAAGGCCCCTGCCACACGGCATTTTCATTTCAGTCATTTGAAGATGATCATCAATCAGCAAGGCCTTCCATCTCATCCGATGACTCAGGCGTTAAGAAAAGATGAAACGATGACCTGTGTGTACTATCAAGGCGTTTTGCAACTGCTGTGTGAAAAAATCCGCAGAAGGAGACCACAGTTGTGGCGAGGCAGCTCGTGGCTCTTGCACCACGACATCGCACCCGAACACGCAGCTTTGCCAGTTCGTCAGCTTTGTGTGAAAAATCAGGTGACTGTCATCGTGCAGCCTCCTTACTCGGTGTCACTTCTGCTTATTTGAAAAGTTAAAATCAGCGCTGAAAGGACGCCGTTTTCTGAGTGTTGATGACAACAAAGCAAATTCGTCACAGACCTTAAAGGCCATCTCTAATGAAGCTGTCCAGCACTGCTTCGCGAAATGGAAACACCACTGGGAAAAATGTGTGGATAGTGGTTGGGAGAGCTTTGAAGGGAACGAGTATGTTGATAGCAGGCCTCAAGGCTGCGGGGCTGGAAGGGACCAAGGCCATAGGGGATTCTCAACGACAGACTTTATTTACCAGACATCGAAACAACCAACACTGGTAAAAGCACAGAGACAAAACGATACTACAGCTTACTAATTGTTCAAATAACAAATCAAGTCAATAATTCAGGAAAATCTTGAAAACCGATAAGCTTAACGTTGCAGAATATATACCAAAATTTAAGACAACTGACAGTTATTTCCTTCAATAAAGAACCATTAAAAAAAAAAACGTGGAACTCATGCTTTAGCTTGCGACAAAACTTAGTGGCAAAATACAGTTTATTTATAAAAAAAAGATAAGAGTTTTAAGAAAAAATTTTACAGATATTCTACTCGTTCGATGTAAATAGTTTAGACAAAGTTACTTGACAGAGGACTAACAAGCCTGACGGCTCCGAAAGTCTTTGAAATCTTCTGAATAGTTTAAAACACCAAAAACATTATTTACACGCTACAGTTTTTAATCAGGAAAAAGTTTCTTAAATGTAGAATACATGCATCAGCTACAGAACTGCTCAGATTTAGCAACCTTCCGTGGTCGTAGGCCCACTTGGTTGTGCTGGTCACGTGGCAACGCCCAGTCGCCCAGCCGGCTTAGAAAACAAGTTCCTTCTGTAACACAACAAACTATCAGAACATGGCCCATTTTACGCCAACTGTGGAGCCAGGCAACCTTTTGCATGCAAGATGTTAAATAAGATATAAACGTAAAGCCTTGCAAACAGTCAATAGTTCAGAAGTTAAGCTGCAATAATTTAAAGCATGTAGATCATTTTCATTGCAACTTTAACCATCACATGATTTACGTAGGAGGCGTGTTGAATTACTCAAGTAGTGCGCAAAGCAGTAAAAGCACAGCTCATGATAGGTTTAAGGTAAATTTCGCCTTTAAAATTATAACCAAAGAGGCATCGCATAATTTGAGCTGTTTGCGCACACAGTTGAGCAGACGTAACCAGTACGTAATCAACTACTGCAAGAACAACCGTTACCAGTAATTTGACTGACTCACAATTAAGACTAAACACGCTGCTATTCAATACAACATACTTCGAACGACATAACAGACTTTGCTGCGGTTGCGCTTATGGAACTTGTCAGGCATTGGTCTTTAAACAAAGACATTTACTCCAGCAAAATGTCCCGGATGCAAGCTGTATACATTTTGAACAACTTGCACGGCTTTCATAAGTTAGACCCAGCAAATTACGCAATAGACACAGGAAGTACCTATAATCACAACGGCTCCTACAGGGCGAGGAACTTCCACACGCAATACGCTACAGCACACTTGAGGTTACACAGCTCAACGTGAAAGTCGCAAAGGGCCACACAACAGTTAATCGTACAAGAACAATCCCGGATGAGAAAACAGTTTACCCAACAGAATTAACACAGCAGCGGTAGACAGAAGTCCTGGCACGGTGATGGGACGCAGACGGTTGTATTCAAGCCTCTACTGTCCTCCAATCAAGTAGGTAAAAAGACGAGGGGTAGTAGAAATCCTTGGGTAACAGAAGAAATATTGAATTTAATTGATGAAAGGAGAAAATATAAAAATGCAGTAAATGAAGCAGGCAAAAAGGAATACAAACGTCTCAAAAATGAGATCGACAGGAAGTGCAAAATGGCTAAGCAGGGATGGCTAGAGGAAAAATGTAAGGATGTAGAGGCGTATCTCACTAGGGTTAAGATAGATACTGCCTACAGGAAAATTAAAGAGACTTTTGGAGATAAGAGAACCACTTGTATGAACATCAAGAGCTCAGACGGAAACCCAGTTCTAAGCAAAGAAGGGAAAGTAGAAAGGTGGAAGGAGTATATAGAAGGTGTATACAAGGGCGATGCACTTGAGGACAATATTATGGAAATGGAAGAGGATGTAGATGAAGATGAAATGGGAGATACGATACTGCGTGAAGAGTTTGACAGAGCACTGAAAGCCCTGGGTCGAAACAAGGCCCCCGGAGTAGACAACATTCCATTGGAACTACTGACGGCCTTGGGAGAGCCAGTCCTGACAAAACTCTACCATCTGGTGAGCAAGATGTATGAAACAGGCGAAATACCCACAGACTTCAAGAAGAATATAATAATTCCAATCCCAAAGAAAGCAGGTGTTGACAGATGTGAAAATTACCGAACAATCAGTTTAATAAGCCACAGCTGCAAAATACTAACACGAATTCTTTACAGACGAATGGAAAAACTAGTAGAAGCCGACCTCGGGGAAGATCAGTTTGGATTCCGTAGAAATACTGGAACACGTGAGGCAATACTGACCTTACGACTTATCTTAGAAGAAAGATTAAGGAAAGGCAAACCTACGTTTCTAGCATTTGTAGACTTAGAGAAAGCTTTTGACAATGTTGACTGGAATACTCTCTTTCAAATTCTAAAGGTGGCAGGGGTAAAATACAGGGAGCGAATGGCTATTTACAATTTGTACAGAAACCAGATGGCAGTTATAAGAGTCGAGGGACATGAAAGGGAAGCAGTGGTTGGGAAGGGAGTAAGACAGGGTTGTAGCCTCTCCCCGATGTTATTCAATCTGTATATTGAGCAAGCAGAGAAAGAAACAAAAGAAAAATTCGGAGTAGGTATTAAAATCCATGGAGAAGAAATAAAAACTGTGAGGTTCGCCGATGACATTGTAATTCAGTCAGAGACAGCAAAGGACTTGGAAGAGCAGTTGAACGGAATGGATGGTGTCTTGAAGGGAGGATATAAGATGAACATCAACAAAAGTAAAACGAGAATAATGGAATGTAATCAAATTAAGTCGGGTGATGTTGAGAGTATTAGATTAGGAAATGAGACACTTAAAGTAGTAAAGGAGTTTTGCTATTTGGGGAGCAAAATAACTGATGATGGTCGAAGTAGAGAGGATATAAAATGTAGACTGGCAATGGCAAGGAAAGCGTTTCTGAAGAAGAGAAATTTGTTAACATCGAGTATAGATTTAAGTGTCAGGAAGTCATTTCTGAAAGTATTTGTATGGAGTGTAGCCATGTATGGAAGTGAAACATGGACAGTAAATAGTTTGGACAAGAAGAGAATAGAAGCTTTCGAAATGTGGTGCTACAGAAGAAAGCTGAAGATTAGATGGGTAGATCACATAACTAATGAGGAAGTATTGAACAGGATTGGGGAGAAGAGAAGTTTGTGGCACAACTTGACCAGAAGAAGGGATCGGTTGGTAGGACATGTTCTGAGTCATCAAGGGATCACCAATTTAGTATTGGAGGGCAGCATGGAGGGTAAAAATCGTAGGGGGAGTCCAAGAGATGAATACACTAAGCAGATTCAGAAGGATGTAGGTTGCAGTAGGTACTGGGAGATGAAGAAGCTTGCACAGGATAGAGTAGCATGGAGAGCTGCATCAAACCAGTCTCAGGACTGAAGACCACAACAACAACTGTCCTCCAGGCCCACCACCGACCATGGCTCAACCAGTACTGCAACGACGGTGACTGACAGGGTCGCAGCCCTCTCTCGGTAACCAGTGTAACTTGCACCGCGCCAGCTCTCCATCGAATCATTTCGCGCGCACCTAAATAGGCAATCGCGACCAATCGCACGGCGGCAAAGCGCGGACACGAGAAAGAGCCGACACACTAATCGTTCCAGAGATAAGTTACGGCTCAGGAACAAGAAACCGTACTCTACAAAATTAATGATGTTGAAAAAAAAAGTTCTGTTATTTTCTGAACTGGCCTCGTACAGTTTCGTCGCTACAAGTTGGTGGAAACATCACTATTTGTTGTTATAGATGCCGACTTGCTTAACAGAATAACAAGATCTTGTGCCCGAAAGGATTTTATTCAAGAAGGCAAAGATATGAATATGTTCGCAGATTAGCTAGGCAGTTAAATGTGGAGAGGGTGCGCTCCTGTCTTGTACTCCGAACGCAGTATTGAGGCTTAGGGGTGTGGTTGGAGAGGAAAAGACACGCTGCAGCCGGACCCTGCTATACCTATTTATATACGCAGTCATCCTGTTACACGCAAGGCAGTGTGCTAGCAACACTACTTATTTTAAAACAAAATTATGTTTTACATTACGAATAGTACGGCGTCCAATCACCTGTAACCACCTTCTTCCTAATCGGCCTACTGGACTGCGGTATAACTGACCGTGATCGCATATGACTAATGAAATTTTACAGTGAGTAAGGCCATCGTTACGGAAGGAAAATGACATCGGTTTGTTGGAAGAAAGTGTACAACAGACTATTCTGAAGGAAGAATATATTCTAAAGTTAAGCTAAATACTGATGATAATTTTTAAATGGGTGGAGTATAGTGCAGTCGCTCGCGTACCACACAGAGGGGAAAAAGGGTACTACGTAATGGTTCAAATGGCTCTGAGCACTATGGGACTCAACTGCTGTGGTCATAAGTCCCCTAGAACTTAGAACTACTTAAACCTAACTAACCTAAGGACAGCACACAACACCCAGCCATCACGAGGCAGAGAAAATCCCTGACCCCGCCGGGAATCGAACCCGGGAACCCGGGCGTGGGAAGCGAGAACGCTACCGCACGACCACGAGATGCGGGCGGTACTTCGTAATATTTACTACAAAAATCACTGATGACATAAACAAAACACTGATTAAAGAAAGGGATAATTAAACGATCACCAGCCCGCTGGGGCAATGAATCTCCAGCATCTTGAGAAAGGTAATGGCAAAGAAATTTAAGAAAATAATCACTGGCGTTGCAACAGAAGGTTGTCACGTTTTTCCACAGCACAACAGTTCATGAGAAAATAAATGAATCAGAAAGCACTGAGTTTGCCGTTATTTATTTTGAAATACTAAATTTTGAAAGTAGCGTCAACAAACTGCTGGTTAAATAAATAACTGGCTTAACTTAAATTTTGCTACGTAAAAAAGTAGCTTTCAGTAACCTTAGTGTAACGTAATGCAAAATTTAGAAATAGGAAAGCAATTTACTTTTGATTATTGGAAGATTGAACTGAATCTGTTTTAAGCAAATGAGCAGTTGGTTTTATTTTTAAAATAACAACAATAAAATACATACCAAGCCAGCAGAAGTCACTCGCTAAGCTAAATACAGAATAAATGAAATTGCGTTCTCTTACTTTGTGCTGTATCATTAGTTACTGGTTTTGACAGTGAAATTTTACTTTACTTTAAGTAACCTCTGTTACGCAATGCAGGAATGAACAGTTACTGAGGCAGAAAATTTAAACCGGAATTGGTCATTAGCAAACACACAAAACTGACAGTAAATAGTTAATCAGTTTTCTTATTCTCACTCGGTGATTGGATGATGGAAAACAAAGAGATCCTGCTTGGTGATTATGTCTGAGGACAATGACAACACAGGTGCCCTACAAGTTTTAACTAATTTAAGTTATTGTTCAAACTTTGTGAAAGAAATGTTGCTCAACGATGCCAACGTAAGTTTACAATTATTCACTTAACAGTATTACGATGCTGGAGCTGTGCGGACGACGAAGAATGTAGCTGACGACAAAGCTGAGCTCCCGTTGTTGCTGCTGCTGCTGTTCGATGAGAAGCCCAAGTCGTCTCCAGAGCTATGGATAATTATGGGAGAGGCAGCAGTTGGAATTGCAGCTTCCTCCGCCTGTCCACTCCTGCCGTGTTCTCAGAACTCGCGGGTGAACGAATCAGGCGCGTCTACATTAGCGCGAGCATGGCTACTCTGCGCCTGCGGGAGCGTTCAGCGAACACTCCCGCACTCTTACACGGCTCAAGCTGCTCTGCCCCCCCCACGCCCGCAACCCGACAGAGACTCTCCATACGCAAAGATAAACAACGGCATAGCTACCACCCTATGGTCGTTGCTATCGATACATTTAAATACAGTGCCGTTAGCTATTACCCACTAATTTGCAATATTTTCATTATTATTGCAACCAATTATATACAGTCAAAAATAACTGCACTTATACATCGATTACATATTAAATATAATTTCTGTAATACAGCTTACAGCTTCAGAATCAAAAGTACAGTGCAAATTGTCAACTGATATTAAACGGCCTAAATTCTGGATGGTGCAGAAGATATTTTATCTGCATTTTCGGCGTTACACACTTTTCCGAAATAGGAAAAAAACAACAACGGAGAAGCCATATGATTCAACGCAAGAATGGGAACTGATTTATTTTCGTGTAGTTTGTAATCCATTCCATGTGCTTAATATGGAATTGTACTGTTATGATCTGGAGAAACACCCACCGCAACCCGACAGAGACTCTCCATACGCAAAGATAAACAACGGCATAGCTACCACCCTATGGTCGTTGCTATCGATACATTTAAATACAGTGCCGTTAGCTATTACCCACTAATTTGCAATATTTTCATTATTATTGCAACCAATTATATACAGTCAAAAATAACTGCACTTGTACATCGATTACATATTACATATAATTTCTGTAATACAGCTTACAGCTTCAGAATCAAAAGTACAGTGCAAATTGTCAACTGATATTAAACGGCCTAAATTCTGGATGGTGCAGAAGATATTTTATCTGCATTTTCGGTGTTACATACTTTTCCGAAATAGGAAAAAAAAAACAACGGAGAAGCCATATGATTCAACGCAAGAATGGGAACTGCTTTATTTTCGTGTAGTTTCTAATCCATTCCATGTGCTTAATATGGCATTGTACTGTTATGATCTGGAGAAACACCCACTGGAACATCACAGAACATTAGCCGGAAAGACGATAAGATGTATTTGCGATCTGACGACCGAGACTGAATGCTGGCTGAACTGAAGACGACCTTTAGGAAAAAAGTGACTTAAGGGTAAGTAAAGTAGTGACAAAATCTTTTACAGTCGAAAGTTGAATTCATTAAGTCTCTTAAGCAAATGGGGAGTATCATTTGGTAACAGATATGGCGAACAAGATTGGTGTTACTAACAAGACTCAACATTCTCTGGAACTCAAGTCAGTCATTAATGAACCATACTTGAAATGCTTTTCAATAATTGAAGCATTTATTCATGAGTTCTCAAAGAGATGTCAGACTTTTGCACGACTGAAGACTGATTTAGATTTATCTGTCATACCGTTCTCGCTTTTGGCTGCTGGGGTACCATATTAGTTCCAACTTGGGCTGATAGACGTCCAGTGCAGATATCGACTGAAGTACCTGTTAGTTCAATCCAGGAATTTACGAGTCTTTATAAAGTGTTACTGTAACGGTAGCACCGACCACCTTAAAACGGCAATCGATGACAACGTTATACCTCTGCGAGGAATTTTTGAAAGTTATGGCCGTGAGTTAACCTAATGGAAACAGAGCAATCAAACTGGGATTCGTATCGAGCGGATAGACGTGTAGGGGAATGGTGACAACCTCATGAATCCATGGACCCTGCAAGTCAACAGGGGACTGTTCAAGTTGGTGGAGGCTCTGTAATGCTGTGGGGCATGTGCGATTGGAGTGATGTGGGATCCCTGATACGTCTAGATACGACTCTGACAGGTCACACGTACGTAAGCATTCTTTCTGATCACCTGCATACATTCGTGTTCATTGGGTATTCCGACGGGATTCGGCAATTCCAGAAGGACTCTGCGATACCTCACACGTCCAGAATTGCTATAGAGTGGCTGCAGGAACACTCTTCTGAGTTTAAACATTCCCTTGGCCACCAGTCTGCCCAGACTTGAAAATTATTGCCTTGCAACGTGCTGTTCAGAAGAGATCTGCACCCCTCGTACTCTTATGGATTTGTGGACGGTACTACAGGATTCATGGTATCAGTTCCCTCCAGCACTACTTCAGACATTAGTCGAGTGCATGCCACGTCGTGTTGTGGCTCTTCTGCGTGCTCGCGAGAGAGGCAGGTATACCTATTTCTTTGGCTCTTCAGTGTATTATGAACTGAAATTTATATAATTTATAAGCAGCACATCTTATGTTTACAGAATGGAAAGCTTGGCACAGGTTACAGAGAGAAAGAAAAAGATACGAAGAGAGTCGAAACACTGATGATTAACAAATAGCAGGAAATTAGGAGATAATGATATCTTTGAAAGGTTTACGCTCCCAAATATTGAAATTCATTTAATTCGAAGATAATCATATATTTCGAAGGGAGACAACTGGCAAACAAATCACGTCCAGCAAAGAACTAAAAGAGGTATCTGCTGTCAGCGATGTACCTGTAAATAACTAGTGATAACAAGCATTCTCCACAATAAAACACGATGCCCATCTACTTAGTTTATTAACCTTAAAATAACGGAAACAATTAATTACGCCCTTGTCATTCTCAGTACCATAAGTCACAAACCAAAATCTATTTATTCCAGAGAGGCCGCTTGTTGTTTGTGTTGGGTCAATACGTAGTTGTTCATAAATATATTAAGGTCACCTATAAATTAATTCAGCGAGCCGGTGACCTCGCTTAATCGGAATCCACACGCATCAGATAGACTGATATCTGGTACTCTAAATTCACATACTGTACTTAATCTTTATTAGTGACCAACCCTGGCTTCGCACTATCTATGGCTGGATGACTTGTCTGCGATAGCGATAATAAATTGTATGCACAAACTTTCCTCGTCAATCAGTCTGTATATTAGTGAAAAGCTTATCAAAATTCCTACATTAGCTGCTAAGATTAACCTGCCCATAAGGATAGGAAAAGGCAGCTGGGGAGTTTATAACATGTACAGATTCTCGTCAAGCCTCGCTGCTCTCTGGATTTACGGCGAATGTTTACTTCCCTGCTTTTCCCGCCAGATACTGCTCCCCCTGTAGCTGAACAACTCGTAGCCACTCTAAAGGCTAATTACATATGGAATAGATAACAGAACATGTACATGGTCCAGTCTCATTAAAGGCTGAATAACAACGTTTTGCAGCGAGGTTCTGGAAGGTACCGACAGGAATGCATAACCACGCCAATTCCACAGTCGTGGTCAGCTGCACTAGGTTTCTCGGTAGTATCCGTGGAGTGAAAAGCCCGATAGAGGTGGTCCCACACGTGCTTGATTGGGCTTAAATTCGGGGACTTTGGTGGCCAGCGGAGTAACGTAAGATCATCCTGGTGCTCTACGAACCACGCACGTGTACTTCGAGCCGTGTGACACGTTTCATTGTCTTGCCAGTAGATGACATCGTTCGAATAAAAACAGACTGCATGTGGGGGTGGACACGGCACCAAAAGAACTCCAAAACCACTGCTGAATCGGCGTGCTCACTACAGTAAACATAAGTCGGTGACGAACGACAATACCTCAGACGGAAAAAACACTAAAACATACGAGAGACCTTGTTTCCATACGAACGACGACAAGCAGTGATGTCACGCCGGTGTCGACCGATCCCAATAGATGAGTCGATCGTATGTCGATCGGCGAGTACATATCGACCTGCATTGAAAGTGGTAAACGTTACGATTTCCGAGGTTGTGGCTAGGTTAGCTTAGGATCTAACAGCACAGCTTAAAGTGCTGTGAGTGAAAAGCTCGATCGCTCGAATCACTCAGCACAATAGTTAGAGTCGACGTAAATCTCTAATGTTCCACATGAGTGCTCGTCTACGTAACTGTTTCCTCACTTTCTTTGGCACTTCGAGTAGAAACAATATGTCACAAATATAGTAGAAGGTAAAGCCGTCCACACGGTACGAGGCAGCTAACGTTGACGTAGACGCAGACAGCAAATATACCCTCACGAAACGTCTCGACCGTGTCACGTGGGACGTGCAAGTCAACGGGATATGTGGCTAAAACGCTCTCCAATGCCAGCTGTCTGCTGTATCTGATTCCCAAACCATACAATTCGTTTACAAAATGGACGAGCGTGAAATTCTTACATTAACTCTGTTAAAACGCTCATTTTCTCCATTGTCTACATGATAGTCTTGTTGTTGAGTGTCAGGTGTGCATCAAAAAAACCTTTAATACCGATGAACATGTTATGAACATCAGCTTATAAAAATTCACAAAATCGGACAGACTCACTCGTCATTTACGTTTGCATAACATCGAATATTACAGAAAATATTTAATGAGAAAGTCTCACAGGCTTTTAGAAAACGCGAAGGAGAAAAAAGTTCTGAGTACAGCAAGACGCAAACCCGCTACACAGTTCCGTAACTCAACGTCTCTAACAACTGATCTACGCTGAACTTTTACAACAAACGACATAGTATTTTAAGTGCCATCATTTGAAGGCTTTAATTGCTGCAGTGTTATTAACTGACACTTCTGGTGAGTCTTTAGAGTGGCTTGTCTTAAAAAGGGGTACTTCCATCACACTCGAGGAACACGAAATTTTAAGGGCGTGCCCTCGCAACTGCGAACGAAAATTCTTCAACCACAAATATGACGTTTTTCGTTATTTTATTGCAACAAATCGTATCATTTATTAAGCGATTTCGAGAAATCCTCAATGTGTTAGTGCTTAGAAACAGCATGTGTTCATAAGGTCTAAGTTGTAAAATAAAACTCACCGAACATGGGTTTCAACTGAAAACGATAAATACGAGGACGTGCTGGAAACTAATGCCTTCGAATTACTTATGTGAAAACTCTTACAGCTTTTTAAATAAAACAAACATTATTAATATTCTCCATCCTTGTTCTTCATGTGTAAATATTTATTTCTCAGCATAGTCTCCCTGGCGACGAACACATTTCTTCTACCAATGGACCAGTTTGTTGATACTGTCACAGCAGAATGTCTGACTTTGTTGTCGGAGCCACAGCGTCATCCCTGCTTGCACCGCTTCATCAGTATCACTGTGAAGTCCTCGAAGGAATTCTTTAAGTTGTGGTAACAGGTGAAAATCTGATGGGACCATGCGGGGACTGTATGGAGGCTGAAACCGAGGTGTCGGGTTGTTGCAAATGTCGCAGCGCTCGCGTGTGACTGGTTTTGTCATACTGGAGGCGAGGGTACTCCATCTGTGTGTTCGAAATTCGATTACAGTACGCTGTTTCTCAAACACCGACGTAGTTTCGTTACGCACCGCCATGTTACACGCTACAATTCGGAGCACATTAACGCAGAGGGCTGCAGAAACGTAAACACAAAGAATAAAGCAGTGGAATAATGTTTATAACGTTTGTTTTATTTAAAAAGCTTTAAGAGTTTTCACACAAAAAAATTCGGAGGCATCGCTTTTCAGCCGACCTCGTACAACATGATGTCTCTCAAATTCTGCTTGTGACGTAGAATGCGTTCTTGTCTCTTATTGGTTCAATTTTCGTAGCACGTTGCCGAAATATTACAGACTTATTTTGTGTTTCTCGCGCGCCGGCCGAAGTGGCCGAGCGGTTCTAGGCGCTACAGTCTGGAACCGCGCGACCGCTACGGCCGCAGGTTCGAATCCTGCCTCGGGCATGGATGTATGTGATGTCCTTAGGTTAGTTAGGTTTAAGTAGTTCTAAGTTCTAGGGGACTGATGACAGAAGAAATTAAGTCTCATAGTGCTCAGAGCCATTTGAACCATTCTTGCGTTTCTCTCGAGGCTGTGGCTCCTCAACGTGAAATTACAGGAAGCTACTTCACAAAACTCGTACAGCTCCACGTCAACGTTAGCTTAAGATTCACTGGCTAGTGCACGCTAAATCAAAGAGTGAAGGTGTCGAACGTAGTCCTGCTTGACCGAGTAAGCAAGAATACAATGCGAAGTGGGCCGAGCACGGCCGAGTTGGATAGGCTGTTACGTTTAACATGTCTTTATCCGTGCACAAATACTGCCAGCACATATTTGTGATTTATGTGTGTCCGTAATAATGCAGCGTGAGGAAACCACCGCTGTAAGAAGTAAGATGGCAACCGATGTGTTCACATTGCAGAAACGGGAGGGCTTGAAAAACGACGTATGGAATTAATAATGTCTATTGGTTATAGACGATAACAGACCCGCCAGGTTAGTCGAGAGCGCTAACGCGCTGCTTCCTGGACTCGGGTAGGCGCGCCGGCCCCGGTTCAAATCAACCCGCCGGATGAACGACGAGGGCCGGTGTACTGGCCAGCCTGGATGTGGTTTTTAGGCGGTTTTCCACATCTCTCTACGTGAATACCGGGCTGGTCCCCACGTCCCGCCTCAATTCTACGACTCACAGACATCTGAAACACATCCGCACTTTTCCATGATTTGCACTAGACGCAGACAGATGGGGTACTCTGATTCCATCCCGGGGGGTACGGGGTGGCGGCAGGGAGGGCATCCGGCCACCCCTTCACATTAACATGCCAAATCCGATTTAACCACGCCAACGCCGCGCAAAATGCGGGACCAAGGCGCAAGCGATAGATAGGTTATAGACGATAACAGCAACTCCAGTGGGTACGTATCATGAAGAAACTGCTGTACGTTATTGTGTTTCGAGTCGGGAAGAAAAGTAACAGCGGATACTGGAAGTAATAAAAAATAGTATAACAGCGAAGTGTGTTGCAATATGTGGTAAAGGCGTGAGGTCATTTAATGCTGTTTGTGGTAAAGATTTAAAAGAAATAGGTCAAGAATTAATATGTCTAGGTGCACTTTATAGAGAAGTCAGAGTTTCAGATGTAATACCACATCCTTGTATTATAAGCAGGCAAATCAAAGAACAGGCTGATGCATTTTCTAACGGATCAATTTGCTCTGTTACTGCTGAAGTTCTCAGCGAAAGTCGAAAGTGTGAAAAGTTACTGGTGTAAATGTGTAACGTTCTTTGTATGTTCCTTTACAAAGACAGTTGTGTCCTAAATTCCAGGGACAGTGTTTATTTCATGTCTACATAGTTTTCTATTAATGACAGGCAGAATAAATTTTCCGTTTAGAAACGAGCTACCTTTTTGTACTGTGATTCTGCTGAAATATCAAATTTTTTTTCCACGTGCTGTATGATATCAACTGCGTCACGTAATCGTTCTGGGAAACGTTACTTTTGTGAAGAGGGAAAGAGAGACAGAGGGGGAGAGAGAGTGGGAGGGGGTTGAACTCCTGCAGCACAGTGCAGGGAAGCGAGGCGAGGCAAGTTGACATTTCAGCGAGGAGGTGTCATTACCTATTTGTTCCATAGATCATTAAAACGACGTTTAGTAATGATATGGAACGTGTCAGTGTAACATAAAGTTTCTTTCCACGATATAACTTTTGAACAATAACTACTTCATTTATAAAAATTCATCTGTTGAGTAGAAATCCTCTTAATTTGTTTTTAAATGCTGGTTGGTTATTTGCTACTTAGTAAATGATCAAAGACCTGTAGCAACATAATTCACCCCTTTCTCTGCCAAAGTCAGATTTAACCCGGAATAGTGAAGATCATCCTTTTCTTCTAGAGTTGTAGCTAGGCACTTTTCTGTTTTTCTTTAACTGTGATGGATTATTAATAACAAATTTCCTAAGTGAATGTATGTGTTGTGAAGGTACTGTGAATATCCCTAATTCCTTAAATCAGTGTCTCCAAGGCGGTCTTTGGTTTGTTCTCGCTATTTTACTGATTACAAGCTTTTGTGCGATGAATTACCCTAAACTATGACGTCATATGAAAGCAGCGAATGAAAATAGGCATAGTAGGCTAATTTACTGATATGTTAATCACCAAAATTTGCAATAATTATAATAACATAAGTAGCCGAACTCAAACGTTTCAGCAGATCATCAATGCGTTTCTTCCAGTTCATCAGTGCACATGCCCAGAAATTTTGAATATTCTGCCTTAGTAACAGACTTCTGTTCAAAGTCTATGTCAATCAATGGTATTATGCCATTTACTGCACAGAACGATATATGCTGTGTTTTCTCAATGTTTAGTGAGATTCCGGTTGCAGAGAGAGACTCCTAACTAAGGTACGAGCATATGGGATTGGTTCCCAAGTATGTGAGTGGCTCGAAGACTTCTTAAGTAATAGAACTCAGTACGTTGTCCTCGATGGTGAGTGTTCATCGGAGGTGAGGGTATTATCTGGAGTGCCCCAGGGAAGTGTTGTAGGTCCGCTGTTGTTTTCTATCTACATAAATGATCTTTTGGATAGGGTGGATAGCAATGTGCGGCTGTTTGCTGATGATGCTGTGGTGTACGGGAAGGTGGCGTCGTTGAGTGACTGTAAGAGGATACAAGATGACATGAACAGGATTTGTGATTGGTGTAAAGAATGGCAGCTAACTCTAAATATAGATACATGTAAATTAATGCAGATGAATAGGAAAAAGAATCCTGTAATGTCTGAATACTCCATTAGTAGTGTAGCGCTTGACACAGTCACGTCGATTAAATATTTGGGTGTAACATTGCAGAGCGATATGAAGAGGGAAAAGCATGTAATGGCAGTTGTGGGGAAGGTGGATAGCCGTCTTCGGTTCATTGGTAGAATTTTGGGAAGATGTAGTTCATCTGTAAACGAGACCGCTTATAAAACACTAATACGACCTATTCTTGAGTACTGCTTGAGCGTTTGGGATCCCTATCAGGTCGGATTGAGGGAGGACATAGAAGCAATTCAGAGGCGGGCTGCTAGATTTGTTACTGGTAGGTTTGATCATCACGCGAGTGTTACGGAAATGCTTCAGGAACTCGGGTGGGAGTCTCTAGTGGAAAGGAGGTGTTCATTTCGTGAATCTCTACTGACGAAATTTAGAGAACCAGCATTTGAAGCTGACTGCAGTACAATTTTACTGCCGCCAACTTACATTTCGCGGAAAGACCACAAAGATAAGATAAGACACATTAGGGCTCGTACGGAGGCATATAGCCAGTCATTTTTCCCTCGTTCTGTTTGGGAGTGGAACAGGGAGAGAAGATGCTAGTTGTGTACGAGGTACCCTCCGCCACGTACCGTATGGTGGATTGCGGAGTATGTATGTAGATGTAGATAATTTTCTGAAAGACGTTATTTATAAAGACATGATCATTGGCAAGTGCGGAGTGCGGACAATAGACATGGAGCGAGTGCGTGACCTTGGAGAATCATGTAGGACCGGGTACTGGCGCCTCGATCCCCCATTCACCGGGATAATACACTACTGGCCATTAAAACTGCTACACCACGAAGCTGACGTGCTACAGACGCGAAATTTAACTGACAGGAAGACGATGCTGTGATATTCAAATGAATAGCTTTTCAGAGCATTCACACAAGGTTGGCGCCGGTGGTGACACCTACAACGTGCTGACATGAGGAATGTTTCCAACCGATTTCTCATATACAAACAGCAGTTGACCGGCGTTGCCTGGTGAAACGTTGTTGTGATGCCTCGTGTATGGAGGTGAAATGCGTACCATCACGTTTGCGACTTTGATAAAGGTCCGATTTTAGCCTATCGCTATTGCGGTTTATCGTATCGCGACATTGCTGCTCGTGTTGGTCGAGATCCAATGATTGTTAGCAGAATATGGAATCGGTGGGTTCAGGAGGGTAATACGGAACGCCGTGCTGGATCCCAACGGCCTCGTATCACTAGCAGTCGAGATGACAGGCATCTTATCCGCATGGCTGTAACGGATCGTGGAGCCACGTCTCGATCCCTGTGTCAACAGATGGGGACGTTTCAAGACAACAACCATCTGCACGAACAGTCCGACGACGTTTGCAGCAGCATGGACGATCAGCTCGGAGACTATGGCTGCGGTTACCCTTGACGCTGCATCAGAGACAGGAGCGCCTGCGATGGTGTACTCAACGACGAACCTGAGTGCACGAACGGCAAAACGTCATTTTTTCGGATGAATCCGGGTTCTGTTTACAGCGTCATGATGGTCGCATCTGTGTTTGGCGACATCGAGGTGAACGCACATTGGAAGCGAGTATTCGTCATCGCCATACTGGCGTATCACCCGGCGTGATGGAAGGGGTGCCATTGGTTACACGTCTTGGTCACCTCTTGTTCGCACTGACGGCACTTTGAACAGTGGACGTTACATTTCAGATGTGTTACGACCCGTGGCTCTACCCTTCATTCGATCCCTGCGACACCCTACATTTCAGCAGGATAATGCACGACTGCATGTTGCAGCTCCTGTGCGGGCCTTTCTTTATACAGAAAATGTTCGACTGCTACCCTGGCCAGCAAATTCTCCAGATCTCTCACCAATTGAAAACGTCTGGTCAATGATGGCCGAGCAACTGGTTCGTCACAATACGCCAGTTACTACTCTTGATGTACTGTGGTATCGTGGTTGCTGCATGGGTAGCTGTACCTGTACACGCGATCCAAGCTCTGTTTGACACAATGCCCAGGCATATCAAGGCCGTTATTACGACCAGTGGTGGTTGTTCTGGGTAATGATATCTCAGGATCTATGCACCCAAATTGGGTGTAAATGTAATCACATGTCAGTTCTAGTATAGTATATTTGTCCAATGAATACCCGTTTATCATCTGTATTCCTTCTTTGTGTAGCAATTTTAATGGCCAGTAGTGTAGTAATCGGTCAAACACAGAGCGTTGCAGCACACTAGTGCTGCACCGTACTCTTGCCAAGAGAATTCAGTCAGCTGCTAATTTGAAGTCGTAGGTACTGTCCTGTTTGAGCGTGTCACATAGGTCTCGTGTTTTCCGGTACGATGGCTTCGCAGAGAGAGCCAGTCCGGAGTGTGGGCGAGTAGAGCAGCAGCAGCAGCGGCGGGCCAGCTCCCCGGCCGCGATACAGGAAGGCGAGCGGGCGGCCGGGCAGGAAGGAAGCGCGCAGCCGTTCGGGCCTCGGCTGGCTGGTGGCTGCCGCCCGCCGCCCGCCGGCGTGATGGACGCTCTCCACTTTTCAAGCGGTCCGCCGGCCCGCGCCCCGCGTCGATACGGCCGCCCCCGCCGCCCCCGCCGCCGCCGCCCCCGCTGCTACTGCCGCTGCACTGCACTGCCCGATCTGCTACCCACCTGCCTGGGGCGCCATTTTTCACCTAGACAATGCCGCGCGCTGTGCTACATTTCCAACTCCCGGCACCGGAAACATCCATTCTGCTCGACAGAGTAGAGTCCACAACAGTGCACTACCGTTTCTGAAAATTGCAGCACCATAGAGTTCTTACCGGAGACGAAACTTCCGTTCAGCTTGTTAGTTATGAAGATACACAGAGCCGATTCAATTCGCCGAGCAGTAAAGTAATGCCAGTATCTGGCGCAGCTCCCCCTCAACGACAAGAATGCAGCAGCAAATGAGCAACGATCTATTAACACACTAAGAACGGATCCCGAGTTTACTAGTGTTCCCACGTCATGAATTGCAGATGGATCTCAACATTACTTTCTGTAGATACTATCCGCTGTCAATACAGGACAGTTATAATTAAACTTTCGCCACTGGCGAGGACCCTCATGTAAAACAAGCGATCGTAGAAAAATGAAACTTCGTGGAAACATTTGCAAGGACATTCGGAACGATGAATAAATCAGTGAAAATTTCTACATGAGAGGGTAATATTTCGTAATTTCGTACCATGTTTATACTGCAGCCTACAGGTTACAAAATTTACTCGATGTGACGCCATCTGCATCGACGACATCCTGGAACCACAGTAGATTGTTCAAATGGCTCTAAGCACTATGGGACTTAACATCTGAGGTCATCAGTCTCCTAGACTTAGAACTACTTAAACCTAACTAACCTAAGGACATTACACACATCCATACCCGAGGCAGGATTCGAACCTGCGACCGTAGCGGTCGCGCTGTTCCAGACTGAAGCACCTAGAACCGCTCGGCCACACCGGCTGGCTACTGTAATGCACACTGGTGCTTGTGTTTCAACCCTACGTCGCCGTTCCGGTACCATACCCTAACGGCAAGTATGACTCTGGCACTGCTGATAACGCAAATCTGCAGCACACAATCTGAACATCAACCTATAAATTTGGGCACCTATACTGTAAATAGTTTTCCGTCTACACTGACTCAAATAACGGGAGCTTAATTATAAGCACCCTCTAGTTCATCTACTTCGTCTACTTCGGCGTTTACACCTATAGCCAACCTATCAAATTTGATTGCCTGCACCTTAATTGCTTAGTCATCATTTTGACTGTAATTACATTTTACTTCTTGGAGTTGCTCCTGCTTTTAGCGATGGCCCGTTACAGGGAACGGAAGGAAATGATCGTACCTGATATATTTTCGCAGGCTTCTGGCAATTATTCAGACGTTGCTAGTGCCAACGAAGATCCGGATGACCGTGTGAATGAATATTTTTATGGTTTTAAGAGCGATTCCAGTGAAAGTGTCATCATTAGAGTTGTAAGAAAGCGTAAGGTAGCAGTATTTCCAAGTTAAGCCGACAGTAACGATGAAGTTTCGTTCGGAATTGTGAATGTTTCGTTTTTTCATACTTTTAACTCTTTAGAGGCAGCACCGAAGCTTCTTAGGCACTGGCTGTGCAGGTGTGTTGAATAAATAAAAATTTGCAGCATTTGTACTGATTTAGTGATATTTTAA
Organism: Schistocerca cancellata; assembly: GCF_023864275.1. Taxonomy (NCBI): domain Eukaryota; kingdom Metazoa; phylum Arthropoda; class Insecta; order Orthoptera; family Acrididae; genus Schistocerca; species Schistocerca cancellata. The sequence goes on from NC_064627.1 coordinate 472,212,987, forward strand.
TTTCTAAATTTATCAGCTTTAGTGTTTGTTCATTACAATGTGATCTCCTACCTAGAAACTAAAACTCACTGAAGAATTAACGAACTTTAAAATGTAGTTCTACACTGTTGAACCTACACACTAGATTTAGTAATACGCACTTTCGTGATAATTTTTTTATTTTGAATAACTGTTTAATTATGTGTAGCTCTCCTGGTCTAGTGGATGGAACACTAGACTCTGGTGCTGGACGTCCTGGGTTCAATCTAGGATGGAGCGGGGATTTTTCCTCAGTCTCCAGGCTCACTCAGCGTTTGGTGGTGATGATGTTTGATTTTGGTGGGCGCTCAACTGCGCGGCCAACAGCGCGCATACGAAGTCCCAATTTTTCACACAGTCCAATTTCTTTACCCAGTCCAATTTAGCCACTGCCACGAATGATGATGATGATGATGAAATGACGAGGACAACACAAACACCCAGACCCGGGGCAGAGAAAATCCCCAACCCGGCCGGGAATCGAACCTGGGACCCTGTGATCCAGAGGCAGCAACGCTAGCCACTAGACCACGAGCTGCGGACCGCTCTCAGCATGATTACCCAGAGGTAAAAGATGGCTGAAGGGTCCGCCACCGTCCCCCTCCTAGTGCCGCGGTGAAGAGAGGCCGTAGCCTACGCGCAATCAGGCCAGTTTCCTGTTCACATGCTCGTGCCAATAGGTCACCATCCAGCAACTGTCAGAAGCTGCTTTGTTTGCCGTCGACTGGCCTGTTCCGAATGTGGTCTTGGGCTGTGGCGGCGTTGGGGACCATTGGGTGAAGGCACCTCTGGTGCGTCTTGTCTCCTCTGGAATCCATGCACCCGTTATGGCCAGTTGGTTCTCACTCAAGGTCGAAGGACGATAGTTGTAACGGTAGCGAATCTGTAGGAAAAGTCAGATGTGAATACTAGACGCAGGGCTTCCCCTTGGTAATTACCAGTAATACACGAGGTGCTACTGGTCATTAAGACGACATCTAAGCCAGGCACGTTGTGTCTGCTGGCACTGGGGTCAATGTGTGTTAAAGTTCTGGACAAGTGTAGAAAGGAGGAGGGAGATGGGAAGATATTGAGAACTCCTACGTTAGGCTCGTATTGGAGCCCCTCAGCAGAATAGGAAGCGCATCGGGCCAGCCACCCTCCACCACCAGAAATTGCCAAATCCAATAATTAAGATGCCGACGCACAGTTCTCACCGAAGTGTTATCGGCTCCTCTAGAGGAAGCACCACATGAAATACGTAGATTTATATGGTGGCAGACGAGTATCCTCTCACTACTTCGTGAGGGCGTTATCAATAGGCCTACACGTTCACCTAATTTGATGGCACTGGACTTTTTCTCTGGGTTCCGCTCAAAGGAGAAATCTGTGTACAAGCTCAGACGAGCCAATAGGTTTCAAGACATCGTATTGTTGAGGCATGTGTAATGTTATCGAAAGACTGTGTTTAGTTTGTCCCTAAATGCTGCAAACTTGTATTTCAGTAGACGGAGGGCATTGCGAACATTTTATGAAGCAAATGGAATTTTAAAGAATTTTACGGCGAAATTCTTTTGCGATAACTTTCTGCTGATGTAATTATGCCATGTTGTGTCTATCTTGACATTAAACTCATGACACAAAATATTGCTTAACAGTCTGTATACTTCAGTTCCCTGTTTAACAGATCCATTCCATCTTTGGGGTGCATTTGTCTTTCACGGATTTGGCAGAAACATGAGCAAAACTGTGACGGTAGGTAACTAATGAATCATCCTTGTATACTATGTCCTTTGCCTTGCAGTTGGTTTGTCCGTTGAACCATATGTAGCCAAAGGTAATTGGTATCTGTTCTAAATTAAACGTCTCTCTACTATTCCACCGTAGCTCTTAGCTGCGTCAAACTTGAAGATACAGTTATGTATAAAAATCGAACTTCCGCATAAGGCAGCACTAAATTTCATATTCAAAACATACAAATCATGAATTATAAACGTTGTAGTTTCTTCGAAACTGCTAATCAGATTTTGAACGGTGAAACGCCGTTTAGTTTGTCTCTTAGAACTCTGACACGAGGAGTAGGAATTGCTATAGCTCCATTTGAAAACTCGAAGTTGATGCCGTGTTCTGTGTGATTATGCGAATTGCGATACCTTAAACAGTTTAGGAAATATCTGATGTGAACAGCTCGGCTGAATCAGCCTGTATTATAAAGTGTGTTATATCGACACTCCAGGCAGCCGTAATCAGTACTAGTTATTGGATTCTCTGATTTAACATAGTTTGCTGGAGCAAGAAATAAAAAGCACAATCGATTGTATGAAAGAATTCCTATGAGTCTGCCACCTATATTATTTTCGTTGTAATATACATTTTGCTTCTGTTTCTTATACACGGCTGACCACATTTTCGGTGCTTCCGTTTTTTATTTTCCTCTAAGAAAATTTATAATTCGAATCTGCCGCGTTCTTACGCCGGGTTCTTCAATTCACATTGGTCTCATACGTTTTTGTTGTTGTGGTCATCTAACTGAAGACTAGTTTGAAGCAGTAACCTGTGGTACTCTCTTCATGTCTGCATAACTTACGCGACTCACGAGGGGCGCTCGATAAATAATACAATACATTTTTTTGCTCGGCCAATTTCGGCTGGAAAAATGCGGAATTTGATGTAGGATCTCAAGTAATGGTCCCGCTTCAGCTCCCATAAATTCATGAAGTTTCGATGGATGGCAGCGCTATACGTAGCCCTCAAAATGGTGTTTGAAACGGAGGTGCGTTCTCAGCAGAGACTTGCCATTGAGCTATTTTTGGCGAAAACCAGAGCATCGCGCTTGCAGAATGTCTACTTAGACCTGGCAATGAACAAAAGCACAGCGAGTCGTTGGGCGAGGTGTCTTGTCATCATCACAAGAAGGTCGCGGGATCCTTTCCGATCTCCCGCGTCCCGAGAGGCCGCATCCCCTGGTACTCCTCTCCTCTCCAATCCCCGCCCTCTGGCACGCCTTCACTGTTGTATCGCCCCTACCATCCATCTCTACACTCTTCATCTCCTTCCCCAAGGTGGCTTCCGTGAACTCCCCCTCCTGGATTATGCCCTCTCTCCCTCCATTTATCCCTCCTTTCAACTCTGATCCTCACTCCCCCCCTCCTTTCCTCTGTCCTTACCCTGGGCTCCCTCTTCCCCCCCTTCCATCCTGTTTTTTCCCCACCTAACCTCTCCCCCCCCCGAGTCCTTTTGTATTCCCCTCCTCTGCTTTCCCCACTCCCTGTCGCATCTGCCCAGCACCCCTTTTCCCCCTTCCCCCCACTTTCGTTTTTCCTCTCCTTCCCCTCCTCCCCCCTTTTCTTTCCCATCATCTGTCCAGGTTCCCACTGTCTGCCCTCGGCTGTGGTATGTTATATTTGTGCCAACTTTTTAGTGCAGTGTTCAAGTGAATGTTCAGTGTTGTTCGTCTTTCCAAAGTGTTGTGAACAGAAATGATGCTGTCGCCGGGTGTGAATTTTATATCTCTTGCGAACAGAAACCAGACTGTCGCCGTGTGTTTTAATTGTCTGTCTATTATTTTACCTGTCTGCTTCATATGTATTTTATTATCACCATCAACCCACTACATTCCTTGCCGCCTTTCGGAAGACGATAAAAACTAACAAAGGACCATCTGTGAGGAATTGTTGCTCGTTACGCCCTGATCACAACCATTTTTGTCGAACAGTGTCACTGGCGATTAAACATGAACTCACCACTTGGAACCGGAAACGAAACGGCAACCCATGGAGTGGCGCCACACCAGTTCTCCTGCGAAGAAAAAGTTCAAAGCCGCACCCACAACTGATATAGTCATGAGACGGTCTTCTGGGACTCTGAAGGTTTATTCTGTTTGATGTCGTCCCCTTCAGGAAATTGAAGAAACAACGTTAGCGTGTTCGTCGCCACAAAAGTGCAATCGAACTTCTCCATGAGAACGCAGGGCCTCACACAAGTTTTAGCACCAGAATGAGCTCACAAAACTTCACACTGCTGTTCCTCATTCATTCTACAGCGCGGATCTCATACCTTCCGACTTCCATCTGTTTGGCCTAACGAAGGATGCACTCCACTGGAAGCAACACGTGGATGATGGCGAGATTACTGGATCTGCAAGACGTTGGCTGCGACGTCGAATGGTGGAGTGGTGCCATGCAGGCATACAGGCCCTCCCAGTAAGATGGTTAAGGCCATCGCATTGAACGGAGTATATGTTGAAAAATAGGGCTTTGTACGAGTGTGAATCAAATGAAAACCTTAAATATTTTTTAAAATATTATTTATTGTGCAGAAGTGGTACAAAGCTGTATCACTTTTCAACATAATCTCCTCAACGCTCAATGCAAGTCCTCCAGCGCTTACAAAGTGCATAAATTCCTTTAGAAAAAAATTCTTTTGGTAGTCCGCGCAAACACTCATGCACCGCGTGGCATAACTCTTCATCAGAACGAAACTTCTTTCCTCCTATTGCGTCTTTGAGTGGTCCAAACATATGGAAATCACTTGGGGCAAGGTCTGGTGAGTATGGTGGATGAGGAAGACACTCAAAATGCAGGTATGTGATTATTGCAACTGTTGTACGGGCAGTGAGGGGCCTTGGATTGTCATGTTGCAAAAGGACACCTGCTGACAGAAATCCACGTCGCTTTGATTTGATTCCAGGCCGCAGATGATTTTTTAGGGGATCTGTTCAAATGGTTCAAATGGCTCTGAGCACAATGGGACTTAACTTCTGAGGTCATCAGTCCCCTAGAACTCAGAACTACTTAAACCTAACTAACCTAAGGACAGCACACACATCCATGTCCGAGGCAGAATTCGGACCTGCGACCGCAGAGGACGCGCGGTTCCAGACTGTGGCGCCTAGAACCGCTCGGCCACTCCGGCCGGCAGGAGATCTGTGTATGATGCACTTGTGACAGTGGTCCCTCTAGGCATATAATGCTCCAAAATGACGCCTTTTTCGTCCCAAAAGAGAGTCAGCATAACCTTCCCTGCTGATAGTTCTGTTCGAAACTTCTTTGGTTTTGGTGATGAGGAATGGCGCCATTCCTTGCTCGCTCCCTTCGTTTCCGGTTGGCGGAAGTGAACCCAGGTTTCGTCCCCAGTAACGATTCTTGCAAGGAAGCCATCACCTTCTTGTTCAAAGCGCCGAAGAAGTTGTTCACAAGCATCAACACGCCGTTCTCTCATTTCAGGAGTCAGTTGCTTTGGCACCCATCTTGGAGACACTTTGTGAAACTAGAGCACATCATGCACAATGTGGTGTGCTGACCCGTGACTAATCTGTAAACATGCTGCAATGTCATTCAGTGTCGCTCGGCGGGTTTCCTTCTCTATGGCTTCAACTGATGCAATGTTCTGTGGAGTCACAACTCGTTGTGCCTGACCTGGACGAGGAGCATCTTTCACTGAAGTGACACCATATGCGAACTTCCTACTCCATTCGTCGATCAATTTCAATAGGTTCTACACCTTCACTACGCAAAAACCGAATAACACAACGCTGTTCTTCCCTGGTGCAAGTCGCAAGTGGGGCGGCCATCTTTATCCTGATACTGCGACGATATGCGTGCATCTGCACTATGCTGCCACCTACAGGCCATTCTGCACGCTATTTGTACCACGCTTACCAACTTACAAGATACGTCGCGGAATTTCGATTTGTTATTAAAAAATTAAGGTTTTCATTTGACTCACCCTCGTAGCAAATAGGGTGGGGAATAAAATGACGTATTGGAATCGTGAAGAGCGGAAACCTGCTTTCAGAAAAAAAAAGTGTTACATTACTTATTGAACGCGCCTCGTACATCAGTTTAAATCTGCTTTCTGTAGTCAACCGTTGGTCACCCTCCACAATTTTTGCGCTTCACTCTACCCTTCATAACCAAACTGACAATTTCTTGACCCCTCAGGACGAGCCATATCAACTGATCCTTTTTTTTAGTCAGGGTGTACCTTACAATTCCCTTCTCCTCAGGTCGGTTCAGTACCTACTTGTTAGTTATGCTATTTAACCGTACAATCTCCAGCATTCATCTGCAGTACCTCATGTGAAAAGCTTCTGTTCTCGTCCTCTCTTCCACGATTCACTTCTGTACAAAGCTACACTTCAGATACATATCTTCAAAAAATCACTTTCTAAAATTTCGAGAAAGGGAAGCAGTCGTTGGGAAGGGAGTGAGACAGGGTTGTAGCCTCTGCCCGATGTTATTCAATCTGTATATTGAGCAAGCAGTGAAGGAATCAAAGGAAAAATTCGGAGTAGGTATTAAAATCCATGGAGAAGAAATAAAAACTTTAAGGTTCGCCGATGACATTGTAATTCTGTCAGAGACAGCAAAGTACTTGGAAGACCAGTTGAACGGAATGGATAGTGTCTTGAAAGGAGGATATAAGATGAACATCAACAAAAGCAAAACGCGGATAATGGAATGTAGTCGAATTAAGTCGGGTGGTGCTGAGGGAATTAGATTAGGAAATGAGACACTTAAAGTAGTAAAGAAGTTTTGCTATTTGGGGAGCACAATAACTGATGATGGTCGAAGTAGAGAGGATATAAAATGTAGACTGGCAATGGGAAGGAAAGCGTTTCTGAAGAAGAGAAATTTGTTAAGATCGGGTATAGATTTAAGTGTCAGGAAGTTGTTTCTGAAAGTATTTGTATGGAGTGTAGCCATGTATGGAAGTGAAACATGGACGATAAATAGTTTAGACAAGAAGAGAATGGAAGCTTTCGAAATGTGGTGCTACGGAAGAATACTGAAGTTTAGATGGGTAGATCACCTATCTAATGAGGAGGTATTGAATAGGATTGGGGAAAAAAGGCACAACTTGACTAGAAGAAGGGATCGGTTGGTAGGAAATGTTCTGAGGCATCAAGGGATCACCAATTTAGTATTGGAGGGCAGCGTGGAGGGTAAAAATCGTACAGGGAGACCAAGAGATGAATACACTAAGCAGATTCAGAAGGATGTAGGCTGCAATACGAACTGGGAGATGAAGAAGCTTGCACAGGATAGAGTAGCATGGAGAGCTGCATCAAACCAGTCTCAGGACTCAAGACCACTACAACAACAAAATTTTAGTTTGTATCCGATGTTGACAAATTTCTCACTTTCAGGAACGCTTCTTTTTATCAGGAATCGTCAGTTATTTAGCTGCTTAAATAACAGAACCACTTTATTGTCTCATTTTCTAGTTTAGTCGCCTGAGTGTTGCCTGATGTAGTTGCACTACGTTCCTTTACCTTTGTTTCTCTGACCCGATAGGTGGCAGCGCTATACATGGCCTTCAAAATGACGGCAGTATTGTGCTACGGAAGACACATCTAGAGTTTCATGGGACCTGTGCCAGCAACGTAAAGCATTATAGCGTCTTGCACCGCAGACTGTGCAGCAGGGTTGTCTGAAGTGCCATTATCGACGCAGTGGGAAGATGAGAGACGGAAACTGGTGGTTAGGAGCGCAGTTTTGCGTGACTGGCGGCAGTAACGGCTCGCAGCAGGGGGTAATTAGTGGAGAGCGGGCGAGGCGCCGCGACGCCGTGCTGTGCCGCGGCATTACCCCTGACCTGGCAGGTAATTATGGCAGGTGGCGGGCGGCCGCGTGGCGGCGTGGTCGGCGCGTCTGGGACGCCTGCCGCGCGCCTCATCCGGCAGGCGACGGCGCCGCCTCGTGCTCACTGCCAAACGACCTCACCCAGGTAACTGCGGCGTACCGCTCACCTTGGCGTCTACAGAAACTGCATAATTCACTTTTCGATTTATTTGGGCAGACAGTCCGGACCACTGCCTGTTTTCCTGTCATTACGACCATCACGTACCACACGTTGATAAAATGCCCTAGCAGTCGGACAACTGCTTACGTCACCATTTGCAGCTACCTCGTCGTCTTACTGTTGTGTACATAGTTCCACGTAGTCAGCGCGTACACAACTTTCCCATTAGAGCGCGCCCCGCTAAGCACAACAGCGCAGGCGCAGCGCTCGTCCGTCTCCGCACTACGAGATGGCGCTTCCTTAGAGACGGACCAAATTCTGCTTCCGCCGATCCGCGTATTAATATGCAACGCAGCCAATGAGATTGCTGCTAACGTAGAACCTTTTCTCCTCGCGGATCACACTCGCGCAGTGATACCTGAACGCGCAAGGTATTATAACGAGTTTACAGACCTCCGATTAGTCAGTCTGCATTTGTCTGCACCAGTCTGTACCAGTCTGCAGCAGTCTGCATTTGTCTGCATTAGTCTGTACCAGTCTGCATTAGTCTGTACCAGTCTATAGCCAAGTTTCAGTCTGCGCCTAATAAGATTATCGTATTCCTGTACATAGCCATGAAGATAAACGTATAGACACTTTGTCAAGTATCAGAGATATGTGAGAATAAGATTAACGTACCAAGACCAAAGGAACTTCAGACTGTCAATTGTAAATAGCATCCAGAATCAAGTTAAGTAATGTCTATGCTTTTTATTATTTTAATAAATGTGTGTGAAAATTAATCAAGTTCTGTTTAAAGTTGGTCACTGTCAATCTGCTACTCTAAGCGTGCAAGTGGCATTTCTATCATCTGACCTAACGGCAGAAGATAAACACGCCACGATAAGACCAAGAGACATATTGCTGGCACTCACCTACTTCGTTAGAGCGACAAGTCAAATAATCTGATGGTGTGTGTACCAAAGGTCTTACAGTACGCACACCACACTTACCTATGTTTCTTTTGCATGTATTTCTTATCTCTTGCATTTCAATTACTGCTACTGTAAGTAGGCTGTTTAGGTTCTTATATTGGTAATGCCGCCACCAAGTAGCGCTCTCTGTATGAAAATCACTGGCTGTGCTGTGTGCAGTCTGTGGCTAGTTTGCGTTGTTGTCTGCTATTGTAGTGTTGGGCAGCGGCAGTTGGAGGTGAGCCGCCAGCAGTGGTGGATGTGGGGAGAGAGATGGCGGAGATTTGAAATTTGTAAGACTGGATGCTATATTTATTATGACTATTAAGGTAAATAGATTGTTTGTTCTCTATTAAAATCTTTCATTTGCTAACTATGCCCATCAGTAGTTAGTGCCTTCAGTAGTTTGAATCTTTTATTTAGCTGGCAGTAGTGGCGCTCGCCGTATTGCAGTAGTTCGAGTAACGAAGATTTTTGTGAGGTAAGTGATTTGTGAAAGGTATAGGTTAATGTTAGTCAGGGCCATTCTTTTGTAGGGATTGTTGAAAGTCAGATTGCGTTGCGCTAAAAAATATTGTGTGTCAGTTTAAGCACAGTGTTGTATAATTTTTCTAAGGGGACGTTTCACTACTACTTTCACCATGTAAATTTGATTTACCTCGTAACAAAATAACGCTCGTTTGTTATGCTCGGAAGTTTACCATCGTGCGATGTTTTCTTATATTAAATTAAATTTTGATAGAATTATAATTATGTGTAAATGGGCACAATTGCGATTCTTACTTTTGACTGCAGTTTCTGACGTTTAGTTACCCTTGGTAAATATTTGCTCATTAAAAAGTCTGTCACTCCTACCACTGGCTCATTTGTTACGCCTAGTAGTTTACCATTGCGAGGCATTTTCTTACTTTTGATATCACTTTATTAGAATGATAATTATGTGTAACTGGCAAAGTTATGAATCTTAGTATTGAGTGCACCTTCTGACATGTGTACGGTCCACTCACTTTAATGTGACCACCGCCTATATTCGACGTCAACGTGCAATAGGCCGCACGGCGTAGCAACGCGGTCTTAGATGTCTTGTCACGGTTCGCGCGGTTTCCCCGGTCGGAGGTTTGAGTCCTCCCTCGGGCATGGGTGTGTATGTTGGCTTTAGCGTCAGTTAGGTTTAGTTAGATTAAGTAGTGAGTAAGCCTAGGGACCGATGACCTCAGCAGTTTGGTCCCATAAGACCTTACCACAAATTTGCAAATTTCCGTGCAATAGACTAACCACTCACAGACGGCAGGTGGCACCACTAGCAGTGGTGGGTATACAAAGTGTGTCTGGGAGACGTGAAAAATGTGCGCTCATTGTTGTAACGCGGAAATGGAGCGATTTATTTGCGGTCCAGGAGCACATGATCACTGGCTTTCGGGACGGTGGTGGAAGCGTTTTCAAACAGCTAAGTTTGTAAACTAACCGCGTGACTCTCTGGTTACAATATACCGTCAACGGCAAAATGGCGCTACCTGAGACAGGCTCCGAGGCAACTGTGGTGCACCATGGGCCGTAGGTGACAGGGGGAGCCGGCCGGACTGGCCCAGCGGTTCTAGGCGCTACAGTCCGGAAGCGCGCGACCGCTACGGTCGCAGGTTCGAATCCTGCCTCGGGCATGGATCTGTGTCATGTCCTTAGGTTGGTTAGGTTTAAGTAGTTCTAAGTTCTAGGGGACTGATGACCTCAGAAGTTAAGTCCCATAGTGCTCAGAGCCATTTGAAACATTTTTGACAGGGGGAACGACGGCTGTGGAGATGTGTACGGCCGAATATATGTGCAACCTTACGCAGCGGACTGCCCAGATGACTCAAGGGGCTACCAACAGTGACTCCTAAACGAATGTTCAGCGAACGTTGCTGCGTGTGACCCGCCGCAGCAGACACCTGGTTCTACCACCCATGCTGACTGCTGTTCATCGGCGACGAGGGATGGAATCCGCACGTCGATACCGAGACTATACATCCGCTGAGTGGTGGCTGGTGGCCTTGTAAGATGAATCAAGTTTTATAGTATAACGAATAGATGGCCATTGGTATGTATGGGATGAAACGTGTGAAACAATCGCGACAATCGTCGGAAGGTTACAGGTTGGAGGAGGGAACGTTTGGTCAGCGGAATGTTTTTTGTGGCATTACCTGTGTGACATCATTTTGGAGGGTGCAGTAGATCAACAGAAGTATGCATCTATCCTTGGAGACCATGTCCATGCCTACATGCATTTTGTTTTTATTCGGCGCGGTGACGTCTGCCAGCAGGACAATTCAACATGGTGGAAGGGGGGGGGGTTACAGGTTGGAGGAGGGAGCGGTTGGTCAGCGGAATGTTTTTTTGTGGCATTCCCTGTGTGACATCATTTTGGTGGGTGCAGTAGATCAACAGAAGTATGCATCTATCCTTGGAGACCATGTCCATGCCTACATGCATTTGTTTCTACTCGGTGCGGTGACATCCGCGACCAGGACAATACAGCATGTCGCACAGCTCGCAGTGTACGTGCGTGGTATTCGAAGAGCCCAACAATGATCTTACCGTACTCCCACCACCAAACACCACGGGTTTAAACCCAATCGAGAATCGTAGGACCATCTCGATGGGTCTTTTCGCGCGGTGGATCCGCAATTGGAGTCGACGTGGCTCCACATTGCCCTCGGTACCTTCTAGAACCTCACTGATTCTCTTCTTGCAGGTCTCACAGCGGTGTGCGATGAAAAAGTTGGTTGTTTAGGCTTTAGGCGGGTTGTCGCGTTAATATGAAAGGACAGTCTAGTTAAACTTACTAAATATTTTCGCTTTAAAAAGTCTGCCACACTTTCTATCACTGGCACCACGAGCATGAAGATTTGTAATTTTTGCTCATTATCTAAGTGATACGCATCTTTTTAATCAGTTTCGTTTGCTACTACAAGGAGAGTGTGCGGCTGCTTTTTTAAAGGTAACTAGCTCACTTAATTTCTGGTTGTTGTAACGTCGGGGGGAATATTTCTTCCTGCCCGTCCTAATCACGAAGTCTGACTGCAATTAATAACTTATAAAGCAAACCGGTTTTGCTGAACTGTTGTAAAAATGTATAAAATTGTATATTGTCACGAAGTAGCTTGTATCATCATTTCAGAATACTTAGTCATGTCCTAGCTCTACTGATCTGAGCCTGACTTTCTTCCTAAATAGGCACTCATGTATTCTCATGTTCGTATGGAAATAAGATACAATAGTGGATTAACGATCAAATTCTAACCACTGATTAAGCTTGAAACATTTATTCCTCCAAGAGATATACAGGATGAGTCAGAAGCAAAGGTACATGCTTTGAGGGGTGACACTAGTGGTGATTCTGAACAAAAAACTGCTAATAAACATATGCCCTTTTCTTAAGGGGGACTGAAATTCGCCGAAATTTGAGATTTTCTGTTTTCTACTGCATAACGTACTTTGGATTTTCCTGAACATTTTGGTATATAATACATTAAAATCACACAATTATGAGACCTTCAAATAATATTTTGAATGTTGACGTGTGACTGTCAGATTTCGCAGCTACACATATACTTCCACAATTGAGCAGTCATATCTTGGGAACTACACAGCCTAAAGGGCTGTGAATTGCTTTGTTTTGTGCCTACTGCTACGTCTCAGAAGTTGGCATTACGAATAAACAAATCAGTCCTTCGTTTCTGATACTAGTTTTTGTTGGAAGTAGTGTGATTATCGGCTATTCTAGTAGTAAGCTAACTTCTACTGCTTTTTATACGTAAATAAAATTGCTACGCGTAAAAGTAACTTCAGGAAACGCAAATTTGCGGGTAACAGATATGTGAGATCTGCATTTTCTTCTGAAGTGCTTGAAAACACGTGTGCTAGCCGTGTCATACTTTGTGTTCACGTCCACCAAACACCAAACACAATACCAAAATGAATTTACACATAAACATTCTCTTCCTTTGGCAGTAATGCAGGCCATCAAACCTACTTATAGAGATTTGCCAAATCCCGAGTTAAAAAACAAGTGTTTACATTGGAAGACCCAGAATGTGAATGAGTCCTTCAATAATGTTTTGTGGTGCCATGTGCCTAAAAATGTATTCGTGCCTAAAAATGTATGTTAGCAGTGTCTGATGCTGTGATAACTTTTAATTGTGAAAACTATAAAAGACTTAAGGTCCTGGAGAAGTTAGGGGTAAGATTTAAACAGAACACAGCTAAAAGATTGCGGGAACTGGATGAGCTTCGTGTACCCAGAGTTAGTTGCTCAGCAAATGACAAAAGAAGCAAGAAAGAAAAGGAGTCAAGCACTGGGCTCTTATGACACTGAAGAAGACACAAACTACGTGCAAGGACAATTCTAGTGCATAAAAGACCCAGAAATGTTAAGTCTGAATACGAATTTGTAATAAAAAGTTTTAAACCTCAGTATCTCTGAACTACATTTTTTGCAATAAATGACCCGTTTTCTAAAAAAGTACTGATAGTAGAGACATGAAATTTTCACAGCATTCCAAGTGTGAGATTCAACACACGTGCAACGATAATAATTAAAATATCCTGAATTGTTTTGTTATTATGTTCATTTATTTACAAAATTCTGTCAAAAAATTGAGTGTTTGAAATAAAAGATAACATTCCCCACAATATAATTTTAGTAATAATTGTAGTTCAGTGTATCTAGAAAGATGCATTCAATAATTATGGAAAATTGTAAGTTGGCGTCTTAAAAAGTTTCCAAGATAAGGGGTCACAAAATTCTATAATTTAACATTGGCGGCATAGGACATACAATGTCCCCGTAACTGTTTCCGGGTAAACCAACGAAAACAACTAGGAACGGGAAACGTGTAGCGTCCTCTTTACTAACACTGTCAGTACGCAGTTCACTTGCACATGGTGCAGTTGTTTGCCTCAAGTCTCAGTCCGACAGTGCTTGTCGTAGTGCACGGTACTAGTGTGTTGTTACGTGAACAACGAATACAGTTTTGTGTATTGAAAATGCCACTGATCTTCACACATGCAGAGTATGCTGACGTGGTGTTTGTCTGTGGCTTGTCCAATGGGAATTCCAGAGCTGATGTGCGAGGATACCAACAACGATTTCCAAATCGCAGAATGCAAGATAGCAGGTGTTTAGCAGGGTGTTTCACGGACTGGGTGAGCGTGGTATGCTTCCCAGCGTAATGTTGTCTCTGAACGTCCCGTACAACAAACTCTTAATGAAGTTGAGAACGTTTTTCAAGTAGTGGAACGCAACCCTACTACTAGCTCTAGAAGAATTGCTGCCCAACTTGGTATTCCACAAACATGAGCACCGTCTGTATCCCTTTCATCGGCAGAGTGTATAACATTTGCATGAAGGGGATGCTTCCGCCCGGCAAGAATTCTGTCAATGGATCATTGCCAGTGATCGAGTAATTCCACGTATTCTGTTCACTGATGAGTCAACATTCACCCGCAACGGAATCAACAAGACGCGCAACTGTATTGTGTGGGAAAATGAAAATGTGCACGCTATTGTGGAAACGAATTTTCAACGAATTTCTCAGTCAACGTGTGGTGCGGTATTATTGATGACCAACTCATCGGTCCAGTTGTTTTAGATAACCGTCTTAGCGGGACACGGTATCATGAGTTTCTTCAAAACGTGTTACCAGACTACGTGGAGGACATCCCTTTGGCAACACGAGCTCGTATGTACTTTCAGCACGACGGACTTTCAGCATTCCGTACGGCCAGTGATACAGTATCTCGACGCAACGTATTCTAGTCGTTGGATCGGTCGCCGTGGAGTCATTGCTCGGCCACCGAGGTCATCCGATCTTATCCCATTGGATTACTGTTTGTGTGGGTGGCTGAAGAGCGACGTCTACATGCGCAGAGTGGACACAAGAGGGGAACATCTCGCTCGTATTTTACATGCTTGTGCCCAGGTAAAGGAATGCAAAACTGAGCTCCGATCGCCGACACAACACTTGTCTACAAGATCAGCAACATACATTGAAGTTGACGGTGGACTGTTTGAACATCTTCTGTGAAGAAACGTACACAATTAAAAAAACCATAACATAACAGTATCTTAATTTGCCGTCACCTACACCTTTCGCGTTCCTAGCTGTTTTCATTGGTTTACCCGGAGACGGTTAAGAAAAGAGCATATGTTTATTACAAGTTTTTCGTTCAGGATCACCAGTACTATCACCCGTCAAAGCATGTACCTTTCCTCATAACTCACCCTGTATATGCGTTACATTTTTCGTTAAAAATACTCTCATTCACTGTAGAATCCTGTGTATGATCACAAACATTCTCAAGGAAGTTACCAGTGATGAAGCTTGCCGGCCGGGGTGGCCGAGTGGTTCTAGCCGCTACAGTCTGGAACAGCGCGACCGCTACGGTCGCAGGTTCGAATCCTGCCTCGGGCATGGGTGTGTGTGGTGTCCTTAGGTTAGTTAGGTTTAAGTAGTTCTAAGTTCTAGGGGACTGATGACCACAGCAATTAAGTTCAATAGTGCTCAGAGCCATTTGAACCATTTATTGATAAAGCTTAAGAAAATGATCAAATTCTTGGGGAAACAATACTAAATCGTGGATGCGTGGGGCCTCAACTGGCATATTCCAGCTGCCACAAAGTTAATTAATTTGGAAAACCTTTTATAAAAAGCAAATCGTTAATGTACGGTAGATTCAGTGGTGTATATCTGGTATGGCACGCCTCCAAATCCACATTATGACACCACATTAAATACAGTAAATTAAATTTATGTGGCCGCGACGTGCCACAGCAACTGAACTGCGAGCGAGGTATGTACAAACGAAAGCAGCAGTTTGCAGAGCAGTGCAGTAACGTTGCCTAAATTAGCACTGACCTCCGGAAGGCACGTTTGGTCAGCTCGATGGCAGCGGTGAGAGTGCCTCTCCACACTACCGTTCGAAAAACCAACCGTTTTCCCCTCTGCTTCTAATGGTACCCTGTACTGTACCCTGTACTGGCCACGATGGTGCGATACTAACCCACGAAAATTTCGCAGAAAAGGCTAGCATATTGAGGGTGGCAACTAGAGAGATGGTTATATCTCAGTTCATCAGAGGTGGGAGGATTGGTCATATGGCCGTTCTCAGTTCACCAGCACCATCCTGGCGAAATATCACGATCTGGCGTCTGTAATTATAAAACTGATTTGACAGCATCAATCCGGCCGCTGTGACCGAGCGGTTCTAGGCGCTTCAGTCTGGAACCGCACGACCGCTGCGGTCGCAGGTTCGAATCCTGCCTCGGGCATGGATGTGTGTGATGTCCTTAGGTTAGTTAGGTTTAAGTAGTTCTAAGTTCTAGGGGACTGGTGACCTCAGATGTTAAGTCCCATAGTGCTCAGAGCCATTTGAAACTTTTTTTTTTTTTTGACAGCATCAAGAAAATATTAATAAACTCTAGTAGTGATGAGATACCCCCTGTGAAAACATTCTCAGTGTATTCATATTCATAAATTACGAACTATTTTTGTCTTTAGTCCCTTCTTACAGATAGTATGATGTCTTTAGGGTCGAAACTGACCATCTGTCCAAATAAATCAAAGTATGACCAACACTCTGAATCCATCAGATTACTACAAACGCTTTGTTAGGAGGAAAGCATCGGAGAGCTAGTGATGTTATAATAGATAAATCTTGCAATTGTATCTGCATATTGTCACTTTACGACTAGGAAATGATTTTTTGCAGTCTGAGGTTCGAACATCACGTGCAAACTCTCTTCCCTTGCCACGACAAGGAGGAAGTTTACTCGCTGTATTTCAGTAGGGTCATCGTTTGCTTCCGAAAACTGAGGGATCGTGTTTAGGGGACTGCTGTAATAACGATTTTGTATGTATCCTATACAGAATGCAGGGACTGTCGGTGTCATGATAATGCACTATTTTAATCTCAGATGTCAGATTTATTCTACCTCTTTCTTCCATTTATCGTTGAAGTCCAATACCACTATAGTCAAACTGTGCAATGTCATCATCAAAATGTTGGTTCCCGTAATACATATTCCTTCTTCGCTTCCTAATTTACCGATCGGAAAATTTTCTCTCTAGCCGCTGAGAATAGTTATGATGATGTGAAATCTCCTTGTCTGACGGTCCTTTCTGTTTCACGTTTCTCACTATTCTGATGAAGTGCAGTGGAAGCTATAACACTGCTGTATATATTTCGTAGTGGAATATACAGAAATAATAAGTTCATAACTTGTGTAGCACTTTATTTCTGTTCGTCTTTTAGTGAGTTTATGAGTTTTCATATATGAAGATTGTAACTGTTCTCGCAAGAACAGATACCATTGATGACCGCGCAGCTTCTCTAGAATAAATGATAATTAATTGAAATCCTCAGCTGCCGACAGGTGTTGTTGATATACCACGATGGCGACAGCTGAAAATTTGTGATCCCGGCTTCGAGTGCCAGTCGGGGCACACATTTTTAGCTGTCCCTATCGAGGTATATCAAAAACACCTATCGGCAACCGAGGGTTCAATTAATTGTCATTTATGAGTTTTCACTAAATAAAAAATGATGGAAGTGGAAGATCGAAAACTGGGGACCCAAATATTACAAACCTAGTCAAGTAATTATGTTAAAAGCACTATCAAGTCTATTCGTTTGCAATGTGTTTACAGTGAGTGTGTGAGGTTATTTCGTGACTACCGTTAGAAATGTTGGTCACTCGAACCTTTAGCGTTAAATGTTTCGCAATCGCTTTTGCAAAAATTGCACTTTATTCTTCACAGCTTCACAAAGCGATCAGTTTCATGTAAATTTCAACAGAAGAAACAATTCCATGAAACATTAACGTTCACAAACGAAATTTGTAATGAATCCTGTAGATCCTGAATTGCCCAGTGTTCACAGTGCATTACTGAACTATTAGCTGCAATAACACTATGAAGTAACTCATTTAATATTCCATTTGTTTGAATCAATGTTTTACAGAAGTAAATATCCTTTCAAACATACGAAGCGTAGCTCGATAAAACTGGTCTAAATAATTTATAATTTGTACCGAAATTATATAGAAAAATCGCCCATTCCTGGAGCGCATACAATCCGAGCAGGACGCTAACGGGAATTTCTACGAAAATAGACTATTTGCTATGAAATAACAAAGTTCTCGGGTCCTTCTTTAATGTTTCCTAGCATAAGATCCTAAACTCCTGGCACTACGAGTGAAACGAGAAGCGCGCGATGTACAAGTAGATGAACCAGCAAATCCCAAGGGTGACTGGTCGTTTTGTTTAATTAAGCTACTACCAAGCACATGAAACGCTATTGAGCCTTCACGAGTCCTTATTAAAAACCATGACACTGCACCCACATCTTTCATGCCTTGCCTTTCTCCCAAAAGTCTAATCTAGAAGCGCTGTTCTGGAGACAAATGGACCAAAAGGGACCAACCGACAGGCATGTTATCGACCAGCTAATGGCATCATGTGGACGCTACATGAAGGGGTGGGAGTCAACACACGGCATTCCCGGCTGTTGTCAAGTTTCGTGACCTGGTTCCGCTGTTAGTCTGTCAAGCAGCCCGTCAGTTGGCAACAAGAGTCTGAGTGCACCTTGTTCCAGTCTTCCCGCCAAGCGAAAATCCATCCCAGTACCGACACTCGATTCCGGGTCCCGGGTCCACCGCGTCGCAGCCAGCCACGCTGACGACTCAGTTACAGGAGTGGACTTTTCACGAAAGTACTGCTATCATTCCCGGTTCATCATCATTCGTGTGACGAGGTTAGTTTGATTTGCCTAGTTTGTCGAGTTTTTAGTTTTTCAAGTTTCGTTCTTCGCGCATGTGAGCCGGTTCAGTATGAACCTATCAACTGGCTTCTTAACGTATATTCCTAATAACTTAATTATTTATTTTTTGTTCGTTACCGATAATTCGGTTCTGGGATCACTTTCTGCTCTAGCTTGAACCATATTTGCTAGTACATGATGATATGGCTTTGATGATGATGATGACGAGGTAGGTATGGGAAATCAAGTGTAAAAGGAAGTTGACGTCATGAGCAGTGCAAATGGCGGGTTAGAACACGAGGTGTTAATGTTTGTAGAGCTCTTGTTCATACTGTTCTCTTTATGGGGTCCCGCAAAAATGACTGGGAGAGGAAGGGGGTGGTGAGACGCTGGATGTGATTAGTAATTGCAGTACTAATTGATCCGAAGGTTGAATCATTGCATAACATTACAAACAGAAACTTTTCTTACAACCCACCAGTATTTGGCAGAACGTTCAGTATGAATTTAACATTTCCCACTGGGAAATTGATTCATTCATGAATATAATTTCAGAGAAAATTGATTCATTTATGAATATAATCCCAGAGAAAACAATGAAATTCCGACGAATAGGATTTGATTACGTGGAACAAGATGTCAGGGTCAGTCACGCGCACGGAAAATTATAAGCCTCTGACTACGGGGTAGGGTGCTTAAGAATCACGCGCCTTCTGAGACACACACACACACACACACACACACACACACACACACACACTTCCTCTTTCTCTTTCTTTCTCTCTCTCTCTTTCTCTCTCTCTCTCTCTCTCTCTCTCTCTCTCTCTCTCTCTCACACACACACACACACATCCTCTCTCTCAGACACACACATACACACGAAAAGGGAAGATGGAAAACGGTCTACATGAAAGAGTAAACAGGCGAACGCTCTTCTTTACCAAATGTTGGCCCTATGTGGTTGAAGTTTCATCGAAGCGTAAAAACTGAAAAATGGATTAAAACTAATCGCTGTCAAATAGTTGAGGCACAAGTTGCATTCGATTTTGATGAAAGTGGGTCTTAATGATCCCTTTCTGTACCACTCAGTTACAGAATGAAATGATACAGATGTGAGCATGTTATTGCTGTGACCCATAAAAATTCCCCTAAAAATTAGGACATAATTGTATAGTGCGTTGGATTTGAGCCCCACTAGACTAGTCTGGCTGACTTGATGGTGTCCTAAGACCAGGTAAATAAATAAGTCTACTGTGCTGGCATTGGCAGTGCTTTTGGAGTTTGCCTAAGCTCTGTGTGCACGCTATCGGCCTTGCGCGACCATGAGAGCGTGCTTTCAGTTTCTGGAGGTAATGACCTGTTGTGTGACCTATGGCGGCTCTCGCGAGCAGTTCGTAAATGTGAGAAACAACATTCTCCAGCTCCACGTGTCACCGTCACGAAACTTTCTCCGTCTTCTTCCGTCTTCGACAACCACGAATGTTAACTAAAAAAAATGTCACGCTTTGTATTTAAGGACGTTAGAACAGAGTAAAACGGGCTGAAATTTGTAAACGAGTACAAGTGGAAATCACGGTCACGTCATTGAGGTGCCATTGCGTGATTGCATGTTTGTCGCCTCGTTGAACTCGTCCCCGCAGGCCGCTCTCCATTCCACTTTCTCTCCCACTTTCCCGCTTTTTTTCGCTCACACATGCTTGCAGTCCGTCGAGATTAGTCAGTTTCCTCCGTTAGCAGATGCCGAAGCGTCGCTTCTGCGTGGGTACTAAAAACCTGGAAAGTGGAAAAGGAAATATTACTACCGGTGGAGTTTCTGTGTGACATGGAGCCATAGATAAATACGTTACATTTCTACGGAACTATTATTTCATCCGTGCTTCTGGAAAATCTACAGGAGCAGTTAATGTATCGCACCAAAGGGCAAGGCTATCTAAATAGTGGAGACACAGGTTTTTGTGTTTGTGCCAGTCGTTTGTTAGTGCAGTGATGGTAGTTTATCCACAGTGTACTTGACAGGGGCTTTATGTGCCGACCTATAACACGGGTGGGCAAGGCCATCGATTGATTTAAATCCTGTCTTCGGAAGAAATCCAAGAGAGAGAGTGCGAGGTGCTCGCATTGTACTCCGACCGGACCCATTTTCGAATATTCCAGCCGACGCTCGGCTCGCCCCGGGTTTGCAGCTCATGACGCGGACCAGTGGAAGTTCGCATTTATTCTGTATGACTTCTGTATAATACTGCTGAAGTATGATAAGTTCAAGAGATTTAGGCTTTTAAACATGTGTTGTCACCGCCAGAAACCACACTTGCTAGGTGGTAGCCTTTAAATCGGCCGCGGTCCGTTAGTATACGTCGGACCCGCGTGTCGCCACTATCAGTGATTGCAGACCGAGCGCCGCCACACGGCAGGTCTAGAGAGACTTCCTAGCACTCGCCCCAGTTGTACAGCCGACTTTGCTAGCGATGGTTCACTGACAAAATACGCTCTCATTTGCCGAGACGATAGTTAGCATAGCCTTCAGCTACGTCATTTGCTACGACCTAGCAAGGCGCCATTACCAGTTACTATTGATGCTGTAAAACATGTACCGTCAAGAGCTATGTTCACCAATTATGGATTAAAGTTAATTATTCCAGCCGCTACGTACTTTTTTTACTAGTCTCAATTCCTTTAACTGTTCCAGACCTCACGCCAGCCTGCGTGAGCTAAAACGTGTGCCTTTCGGCTTCCTCCTAGTGGATTGGCTGTCTTGCCAGTCCACAACAAAACATTTTAAAGTGAATAAAGAAATTATAGGTAAATTTATTTAGTACTACGGTAACATTCCATGTAGTTTGGTCGTAGTGGCTGGAAGTGGGTGAGTGCAGTGGGAAAAAATACCCGAAATATGGAGAAATAAATACTCTTAGGTAAAGCTAAATAATATACGACTTATGAACTTCATCGTTTATGTGAAAATGTTTTTATTGTTGCATTCACGATGAAATGTAATGGTGATAGAGTTCTCAACTTGTTTCATCCATACTGTGGTTGGTAGAAGTGGGTGATTGTGGTTGGCATATACCTCAATACAATGCGTGATGTGGAACACTTTTTTCTCTTAGAAAAAGCTGTATTCTCTATGATTTTTGAACTTTGTCGTATTAGTGAATATGCTAGCTTATACAGGGTGTAAATTTTGAGCTGACAAACCAGAATAATTCGAAAAATAAGCTTCACACGAAAAAATGTGTAGAATCCAAAGTTCATTATTTTCGAGGGGGACATCTGCTGGTGCTAAAATTAGCCCGCCACCCCAGCCCCCTGGGCATCTTTAGTTAGTGAGTGGGTTAGTCTTCTCCTCAGTTAGTCTTTTACTTTGTTTATTCTATGAGTTAACGAGTTCACTCGTTAGTAAGTAGGATGTTTGGTTAGTTAGCTAGTCAGACGATTTGTTTGATAATTAAAAGTTGTGTGCTTCATGACCACGAAACCAACAAAACCTATCCGAATCTGCGGAAAAAAATTAATATTTGGGTCAACGTTTGTAAAACTTTAATTCCTCTCTCTCAAACCCAACCCTATGGGGGAGAGGGAGCGTTTTAGTTTTATCGAATCAAAATTTACGAAGTAAATAAGTATTTATTTATCCGTAACCATTTTCCACGCAAAAGTGAGAACATGGATTTTCTTAAATTACAGCGCGAATTACCAAGAATCAAAACAAATGTTTAAGACAAAATGTACGTAGTTTTTTATGTAGAATCTGATTCTGCAATAAAAAATGGGGCTTCCCATTTGAAATTGTAAACTTTCCTTCCGCCCCATCCTCCAGGGGGGGGGGGGGGGGTGGCTAATTTTTGCACCAGCGGATGTCCCCCTCGAAAATAATCAACTGGATTCTACACATTTTTTCGTGAGAAGGTTATTTTTCGAGTTATTCTAGTTTTTCAACTTAAAATTTACATCCTGTATAATACCACGTTCCACCCGTACTGGCATTAACATTATGTTACGGAGACATGTTTAAACGCGGGTAACAACGCGGAGCCAATGCGACATGATTTACGGAAACGCGCTAAATTGTGAAATGGATTATACTCACGAATAATAAGCGAAATGTTTATCCGAAATCACTGCAGTGTACCGTTCCATTATTCACTTGTTACTTACGAGTATTTTTGCCTTTGACTTGATCTGGATTTTTTCTTTGTATGTCTATTGGTTGGCGGTAAAGTGTGACTGACGAAAATTCGTTGAGAGATTAAAAATTGATCTATTTGATATTACACTTCTTTATTAAAGTCTGAATGACAAAACCGCGCAAGCATCGTATTATGACGGATGAATGAAAACGCATTTTCACACATATGGGAAAGTTCGTAAATCACAGAGTATATCTTTCTCCATATTTCGCGGATGTTCGCTCGCCACAGTTACCGACCGCCACGCACAACAACCAAACTCCCTTACTAACAGCACAGTGAGTGGTCATGGAAAAGTCTGTCAGTGCGTACACACACACAAGCCTGTTATAAACATATAGATTAGCTGCAACCGATTGCTTTTGTAGGCGTTAGTTTTCCATGGTGACACTTCAAGAGGCTACTTCTGATATTTACATTTATTTACTTATTATAAACATCGTTTCTTTACTAACGGCTATGCAGGATTCTACAACGTAAGTTTTTAAGAGAGGTATTGTAAAAAGTCGTAACTAAAAGAACAATGTTCATGACGCATAAATAAATATAAACATCTGGGGATGGGGCGAACATAAAATGAGTGTGCTCTAAAAAAGTGGGTGTTTTGAGACATAATTTGTTGGGAAAGTGATGTCATTCATATCGGTGCATTACACCGTGACATTAACGCACGGGCGTTATAGTTTTTACCTGATACGCTAGGAACGCTGCTGTCGCGTCACGTCATAATGCGACCCGCAAGAGCCGGCCGAAGTGGCCGAGCGGTTAAAGGCGTTACAGTCTGGAACAGCACGACCGCTACGGTCGCAGGTTCGAATCCTGCCTCGGGCATGGATGTGTGTGATGTCCTTAGGTTAGTTAGGTTTAAGTAGTTCTAAGTTCTAGGGGACTTATGACCACAGCAGTTGAGTCCCATAGTGCTCAGAGCCATTTGAACCATTTTGAACGACCCGCAAGAGTAAGCAGATATGAATCAGGTCCGCGAGTCACCAATGCTTACCCGTGCCGGGTATATACAATCGGTCGTATGTAGGTGAGCCATAATGATGTCCATCTTGTACTTCTGACTGGCGCAGAGCTAACAGGGCTGCAGAGTGTGTAGAGTGATTGCGTATCAGAGGTGATAATGGCTTACAGGATTCGTGTTAACAGGAATGTAATAGTGCAGCCTATCCTCAGAAATTCGAGTCACGGAGCTTTAAGAGGTGAGAACCTAAGTACAGCTAAAATGACTCACCGAAAAGAAAGATGAGCACTTGGAACTGTACGTCACTCGAAGTATAGCATCTCAATTAAGGGAATAGTAACTAAGAGGAGGAAATAAATACTCTACTGGCAATTTAGGGGCAACTGAAGTGGGGAGTAAAAAATATTAGCACTTTGAGGCCGTGGCAATTTTGTGTAAAATGTGCTGCCTCGACATGTTTAATTTTTCCTCTTGACATGAGCTTGTTACCAATAGTCTCAAAACTTAACAGATCTGGCGGGCCGTTTGTGATTTCGGGAGATATGTGCGCCGAGGATGTGCAATAGTGTTTTCACCCAGGTATAAAGGTATTCAAAGAAATGGAGCAAATTGATGTGACAATGTCCACTGCAAGTAACAGCGAAATTTGTCACATTTCAGACCAGTGCTAATGTTAAAAACCATTCAACAGCCAAGATCTCAAGACAATCCCTTTAAACAGCCTATGCTGTCATCTTCAGA
The DNA here is from genome assembly GCF_023864275.1 of Schistocerca cancellata. Taxonomy (NCBI): domain Eukaryota; kingdom Metazoa; phylum Arthropoda; class Insecta; order Orthoptera; family Acrididae; genus Schistocerca; species Schistocerca cancellata. Next base: position 472,237,373 of record NC_064627.1, read on the forward strand.
TCACAAATCTTTTTATTTTAAAACATGTTCATTTTACGCTGACCTGAAGCACAAGATATCAAGTGTATAAAAACAGCACATTATAAAAGGTTTGTCATCGCTAAAGTAGTTAGAAACGTAAAGTACCTTGTGCCAAAGACCATGTCCTTGTACATATTGCTCACAGTTTCTTGTTACATCATACAAACACGGTATACAATAGCACAGCTGTTGACATATGCTGGACATATTCTAAACAGTGCGAATCCATTTTAAATGTCGTATAAGGTACAACGCTAATTGTACCTTAAACACCATTTAAATGACATGTAAGTTACAACTCTAATTGTACGTTAAACGCCATTTAAAGTGGACTCGAACTGTGTAGAATACGTCCATACACAATATAGAATACGTCCAAGTACATATAACACGTTACATAATAGCACAACTATTTACATACCCTGGACGTATTCTAAGCAGTGCGAATCCACTTTAAGTGGCGTATAAGGTACAACTCTAGGTGCTTTATGTTTTAAATATTTTGGCGATGGAAAACATTTTATAATGTGCTATTTTTATCCACTTGACATCATGTGCTTGAAGTCAGAATAAAATAAACGTGTTTTACAAGAAAAAGATTTTAAGACCTGAAGATGAAAGCATAATGGTTGAAACCAGTTGTCTTAAATAAAGAAATATGTTATGCAATCTTGGCTGTTGAATGGATTTTAACAATTGAACAGGTCGCCCTTCAGAACTCTCAAAATGAGAAAATTCAGTCAAACTGTGTTAATGTATCTCAAGTAGCAAATGGAAAAGGGGAGTGAGCAGCCAATATTAAACTCCTCTTGACAAGCAATCAGAGGGTTTTTTTCAGGTGAAAATGGATATAAGAAGCTGAGATCAGCTCTTGAAGTCGTGGGTCAGGAGTAAAGAAGGGAAGACATGAAGAAACCAGATGGGCTAGTGCGATCTATCATCCAGGCACTGATGGGCGGAAGAGATCGATCTTGTCTGTTGATACAATTGCTGTCTAGTATCCTACGACAGTTTAAGACTCACAGAAATGATACTGAATTCTAACAGAGAGTAAGATTTCAACGATGGGAAAGAGATTGCAGAGTGGTAAAAATCAGACGTAAAAGTGACACACATGGTCCAGTTATCGTCTGAATTAGATTTACACATTTTGGCACGACGCGACTGGCTAAGGTGAGAGAAAACTGAATAATCTTTAAAATGATCCAGTGTACTTTTATTCTGTGGCTTCACAACCGTTGCGTGGCTTGTGTAGCCACAATTTCCTTCCATTCTTCCCTCCCTTTTACTTTACTTCTTCATACTCTGATTTCTAGGGCTCTGGTGTTTTCTTCCACATTGTCCAGCCATCGTTTACGTGGTCTTCTTTATAATCCTCTTCCTGTTGGTTTCCCTTAGAAGATCTTCATTGTAGCTCCTGTGTCCTCCATCCTTAGGACATGCGCCAGACAGGCTAGTCTTTTACTCTTAATTAGGCTTACAGTGTTAGCACGTCACCTCCTCGTATGAGACGATCCAACTCATGATTGATCCTTGTTCTCGTGGTACCATGATTATTTCGGATCCCTCCATAAATTTTCCGTAGTAATTTTCGTTAAGATATTATCAGTGCTGCTTAGCGTCCATGTTACACATGCATATGTACCACTGGCCTCGTTGTAGCCTTATATATTGTCATCAGTTGTTGTTTTACCATCTTAGGTATCATTAGTTTTTTAGATGTGTGATAACATCTACTTAAAATGCGGGCTTTTATTTCACTGGCCATGCAAATTCTTTATTACTATTAGCTCATAGGTACACAAAATCCTCTACATACTGAAAAATAAAACCTGCTGCTGTCCAGCTATCCAAGTTATTGTCCTCTGCTCCACATTTAGTTTTTATCCATTATTTTCTAGTTTTCTATGCTGTGCAGCGTCTTTCAATTGCATCCCTACTCTCTCCAAAGACATCATTCGTCCGTTGAACGTCACCAGTATATATGGCCGAATGCGTGGACCTTATACCTACGCGCCCAGATATTTGCAGTTTTCGTACAGTTGCTTCTAAGGCCAAACTGAAAAACATTGTGGAAAGAACACCACCTTGTCTAACTCCTTTACTGATATTGAAACAGTCGTCTAATTCCCCATCCACACTCACCGTTGCCTTGGAAGCTACCTAAGTTGCCTTAATAACTGAATTATATTTGGATGATATGCCAAGCAATTCTATATCTTCTGACGTCTTTCATTTTTAGACTATCGAAGGTCTACTTAAAGTCCCCATAGATATGGTTAAGTTCTATATTATGGTCATACCCTTTTTCCTGTGTTTGTCCACAGTTGATCTATTAGGCCTAAAGTCACAGTGATAATTACTCAGTACATCCTTCACATATGGGACTAGTCTGTTGTGTATGCCACATTCAACAGACTGATTCCTTTGTAGTTAGAGTAACATATTTTTCATATGTATGGTCTGGATTACACATATAGTCCGTTTTCCTGAAATTCTTTCTTGATTCCAGATTAAACAGGTAAGTTTATGTATAAATTTGTGCAAAGTAGTGCTTCCTCTCGCTAGCAGCTCAGCAAATATACTTTCATTTTCTAATGGATTATAACGTAAAGCTTGGAAGAGAGGTACCTTTCCGAGCTCTCTGTGGTAAGGAAAGCTTCCATGAAGAAACAAGCACTAGTGGGCCGAGAGGTACCCATTTTGCGGCTGCCAATGATCTTAAATCAGAAGGCACATGTTTCCCAGGAGAAATATACACAGAGGGGACTGGAAAATTCCAGGAACGAAAAATACAAATCAAATTGACCATGTTTTAGTATCCAAAAGATAGGCAAGTGACACTGAAAATGCACGCTCTTTTCGGGGAGCAAACTTAGAGTCGGACCGCTACCTTGTAACTGCAAAAACGAGGCAAAGAATTGCCATGGAATATAAAGGATAAAGGAAAAATTAGGGGAATTCTGAGGTAGAATGTAGGACCTAGTGTATTAAGAACAAAAGTAAATGTTTGTTTTGTATACTGTAGATATGACATTAATTCCTCCATAATATTCCCTTTTGATTCAGAGATCGCTTTTAAAAGAGGGGTTGACACTTCCATAAATGTTAATCACAATCAAGGTTTTAGGCATAGGAGGCAGAAGCCCGTCGCTCGAGTAAACGTAAACAAGCCGAGGCACTCCCGCCTAGTGAAAGTGCCCTCGAGGGACGTTACTCGGTGGAAGTGTTATGTAAACACTGTCCGAAGACAGCAGCAGAAGCTGCGCACCCACCTCATACTCGCAAGCTGCGCATTTCTGATGATCACTACGTAGAACATGTTACCATGACCAGGACTGGTGATAAGACTTAAAAACGTGCTCCATGATAAGTGACAGAGTGTAATACAGGGGGTTGTCTGATCCCATGGCTTACAGAATGAATCTTCCATTCTGCAGCAAAATGTACACTGATTCAAAATAGCGCAGACCGCTTACAAGTGTTATCTATTTCTCTGTGATATCGTTTGTCATGAGTGCTTTTGTGAAATTTTGAGAGTAAGAGAGATGTTATCGCAGAACTGAAGCTGTGAGGGCAGGTCGGGACTCATGCCTGCATACTAGGAGCACTGGCAGTGGAGGTCAAGGATCGAGTCCCAGTCTGGGAGAAGGCTTTAAGCTGCCTGGAAGTTTCATCCCACAACTTGTTTCCAACACAAGTCACGTTTATAGTATGGCGGGAATACAGATAAGCAAAGCATCAAAATATGTATTATTAAACATGAAGACAGATTTGTTGCAATCACAGTTTCACGGTACTTTGTGAAACCGTTAGGAAATTTACGAATACAGATTGTAACAAAAGATTATTAGCAATTTTCGAGGTGCTAAAGTATATAATACGGTACAAACAATTTCACAAGCACGTTATGTATTAGAACAACGACGTTCAAATTAATATTACAAAAGTTTTGAGGCGTACTTTGCAGAATACGTGAATGCATTTCAAAACTTCCGCAGGCTTGCACACTGCCAGACTCTCATAGGGTAAATGAACATATGTCGTACCAACTATTTTTCAATAAAACAAACCTTATTGACATATCTTTTTTCTTCATGTCTACATATATATTTCTAAATACAGTCACCCAGCTGACTAACACATTTCTCAAAAAAAAAAAAAAAAAAAAAAAGAAAAGGTTCAAATGGCTCTGAGCACTATGAGACTTAACTTCTGAGGTCATCAGTCTCTAGAACTTAGGACTACTTAAACCTAACTAACCTAGGGACATCACACACATCCATGCCCGAGGCAGGATTCGAACCTGCGACCGTAGCGGTCGCGCGGTTCCAGACTGTAGCGCCTAGAACTGCTCGGCCACCCCGGTCGGCACATTTCTCCCATGAGTCACAGTAGAATATTTGATTTTGTTGACGGAGCCACAATTTCGCCTCTGCTTTTTATCACTATCAAAGTGAAGTCCTCAAAGGTGTTCTTGAAGTTTTCGAAACGGATGAAAATCGGATGGGTCGAAGTCGGGACTGAATGGAGGATGATCGATGACTGTCAGTTCAAGCCGTGAGATTGTTGCAGATGTCGCAGGGCTCGTGTGTGGTCTGGAATGATCTTGCTGAAAGGGATGGTACTCTGTGTGTGGGCGAAATCTTTGAATTTGAAGCTTGATGACAACATACTGTTTCTCACCCAGCGACATAGTTACGTTACTCACTGCCACGTTACAAGCTACAACTTGGAGCCGTCTAACGGTAAACAACTGAAAATATGTAGCTATGAAGAATAAAGACAGAGAATATTAATAACGTGGGTTTTATTTGAAAATGTTTAACAGTTTTCACATAAAAATTCGGAGGCATTACTTTTCAGTACACCCTCGCAATTAGCGAGGTTTTGTGAGTGGATCCAGCAACAAATCGCAAGTATTGGAAACTTTTAAGAGGTCACGTCGTTTAAAAAACGGTCTGCAAAACAGGCCACCGAAGGAAGGAAGGAAGCACAATCGGAATCAGAATTCGTTAGATATATGCAGAAATACCGAGATTGAAGGGAGGTTATACCTTCATGTCGGGACTATCAACAAACATGAAGCACAACTGGCTACAGTATTGATAATGTGTAACAGACTTGAAAGTGCTATACGTGCAACCCCAAAATGATTGCATTTAACTTTATCAACACACTTTCCCCTGTTATGGGACAACGGCAAGCGATTCATAAAGCTGTTCCTTGCTTAAAGGTTGAGTCGCGTGCCGGGTACACAGTGGACGTATGGATACTGTCAGAGGCGGTGCCCCGTGTTGCGATAAGCGCTTCACAGAGTGCTGGAGACGGCGTTCGACAGGCTGTAAGTTTACACTGTGAGAAGCAGCGTAAAGAATGGTTTCTAAAAACTTAAAAATCTTCAGGGGGATGGGGAAACACGACGCATTCAGAGCGAGAAGAACCTGTTTGAATCAATGGATGCCATCGGTAGTTGATGTTTGAATTTTGCAAGGGAGTTCTGGACTGACTCACCAAAAATATTTTCATAGAGGACCTGAAGACTTCCAAGCCTGTAGGTGCAGCCACTATCATTGGCCGAAACATGAAAGCACCATCATAGTGGGAGAGAGTTTGTGCCTTCTGTCCCATTTTCGCAAAGGGACGACACGTCAATCGGATTTTTTAATTTTATGTGTTCACGGTATGTGAAGTTCAGAACTCAAATATTAATCCACCAAAACAGCTCAATGCAACACTCAAAAATTCTCGAGAAAATCTACTTTGAAGTTTTCAGACCGTTTTTGATATGCTAAAGCAAGGTCGATATTTTTCAACAAGTTGTGTGGCTGTACGGTAGAACGGTTGCCTGACACTTAGCAGTTATACGTTCGATTCCCAGATGATGAAAATTTTTAAGCAGAGGCGCATGTTTTACGAACAATGCTGCGTAGCTTAAAATACATAAAGATGGGAAAAATTCAGCAGTGGTCGAGACTGGGGATCGCTGGTTCGAGTCTCATTTTGGGCATAATTTTCTTCTTTTTTTCCATTCAGTTCGAATACCTACGATATTTAAATGTAAAACTCATCAAATGTGTGCTAATTAACAGATATATAATTGCTATTTTTACAAAAAATGAATATTCTCTTGTTTCTACTGACACATCAAACACACAAATCCAGTTTGCATTGCAGTTACAAACACTTAATTACTGATCTCTTCTAATAGATAATTAAAATAAAAAATTGTAACTTAGGTTATTTTTCATACTTACGTAGTTTACAATTCATGGAAATGTTTATGGAACATGTACTTTAGTTTAAAGTTTTAGCAGGGATGGGACTCGAACCAATGCCACACACGTGATGGGCGAACATTCTACCCCACAGTCATATGATCTTTGAGAGCAGCTGCCAATGCTTTATCATATTAAAAGCGATCTGAAAACTTCAAAGTCGATTTTCTCGAGAATTTTTGAGTGTTTCATCGGTCTAATTTGGAGGCTGAATATTTGAGTTTTGAACTTCACACATTATAAATGCAAAAAAAAAAAAAAAAAAAAAAAAAAAAAATTATGGGTTACCATATAGTCCCCTTGTTAGAGAGAAAAATGTATCAGTGTTTAATCACAGCAGTTTTCTTAGGAGATAATTGCTACTGTTATAAGTTTTTCATCGGGCGTATCTTGGAAAGCCTACAGTGATTGGCTATCGAGTATCTGGTGCAGGCAGAAATAGTAAGAGTTTTAGAAGGAGAACAGATACACACTTCATCTTTGATCTCCAGAGATTTCTTCGTCTTGGACAGTCAGAGAGAATATGGCTGCAGCTTAGAGCTTCAGAGAGGGAGGATTTAGTTCCAAAGGTGGTCATATATGCCAAGGCTGAACATTACAGTGAGGAGACGACAGTCATGGGATACGTCGCAACATTGTGTCGGACCTCCTTTTTCCCGGCGTAGTGCACCAGCTCGACGTGGCAGTGACTCAACAACTCGTTCGAAGTCCCCTGCAGAAATAGCAAGAGACACTGTCCCAATAGCCATCTGTAATTGCGAAAGAGATGCCGTGCAGACTGTTGTGCACGAACAGATCTCTCGATTATGTCACATAAATGTTCACTGAGGTTAAGTCGGACGATCTAGATGGTCAAATCATTCGCTATAATTGTCTAGAATGTTCATCAGACCAATCACGAGCAATTGTGGCCGGTGACATGACATCGGTGTTTGGGAAAATGAAGCCCATGAATGGGTGCAAATGGTTCCCAAGTAGCCGAACATAACGATTTCCAGTCGATGATCATTTGACCTGGACCAGAGGACGCAGTCCATTCCATGTAAACACAGCTCACACCATTATGAAGCCACCACCAGCTTGCACAGTGCCTTGTCGACAACTTGGGTCTGCCGGCCGAAGTGGCCGAGCGGTTCTAGGCGCTTCAGTCTGAAACCGCGAGACCGCTACGGTCGCAGGTTCGAATCCTTGCCTCGCGCATGGATGTGTGTGTTGTCCTTAGGTTGATTTGGTTTAAGTGGTTTTAAGTTCTAGGGGACTGATGACCTCAGATGTTAAGTCTCATAGTGCTGAGAGCCATTTGAACCATTGAACAACTTGGGTCTATTGCTTTGTGGGGTCTGCGCCACACTCGAACCCTACCATCTGCTCATAGCAGCTGAAATCGGAACTCATATGACCAGACCACAGTTTTACAGTCATCTAGAGTCCAACCGACTAGGTCACCAGCCCAGGAGAGGCGTTGTGGGCGATGTCGTTCTTTCAGCAAAGACGCTCGCGTCGGTCGTCTGCTGCCACAGCCCATTAACGCCAAATTTAGCCGCACTGTCCTAACAGACACGTTCAAGCGTCCCACGCTGATTTCTGTGGTTATTTAACGCAGTGTTGGCTTGTATGTTAGCACTGAGAACTCTAGGCAAACAACGCAGTTCTCGGTCGTTAAGTGAAGCCCATCGGCCACTGCATTGTCCGTGGTGAGATGTACTGCTTGAAATTAGGTATTCTCTGCACACTCTACACTGTGGATCTCAGAGTATTGAATTCGCCAACGATTAATGAAACTGAGTGTCCCATGCGTTTAGCTCCAACTACTACCACTCCAGTACAAACGACAGCTCGGTCAATGCACTGTCCTTTTATACCTTGTATACGCGATATTGCCGGCATCTGTATACGTACATATTGCTATCCCATGACTTTTGTCACCTCAGGGTAACTCCTAGCTTTCACTGCATCCATTCGGTGCACCTGAGGTTTAGAACAATGAGTATTTGAAGCTTTTGCATACATTGTAGTGAGAAGGTCGCGAAGTCGTTTTGTGTCGAGTTAGGATCTTGCTTCTTTAAATTAATACACACAGTTAGCTAGTTAAATTCAATAACTGCTTAGGCAAGGGAGGTGGAGCTTATTTGCACATTTATGAGTCTTTTCTTTTATCTGTGGACTAGTTCTGCAATCACTGAGGGTTTACGGTGATGTAGCTAATTGAAACATACCGCTGCGTTCCACACACCTGAGCCAGGGAATTATCGTGACTCTTTATAACTAATTTGAACTTTTGTGCAGTTTGTAGTTATTTGGTTGGCCTGTTCAGCGATCAGAATCAAATTAATGAGCCTTAATAATAAATAGTATTGTGTTGTGATCTTTGGTTTCATTTTGTAGTTCTATGAGACCTGATTCTCTTTATATCTATGTGAGGTATAGTACCTATATTTCATGATTAATTGGGCCATATCTGTTTAAATTCAGATGTCTATTAGTTTCCGTTGCACGAGGTTTTCTACATAGAAGTCACATTTTCTTGTTGGGAGTGGTCCGTTCACTGTATAGGTCACCGGGTTCAGATCTTGTTAGTATCACAGGAGTACGCTAAATGTTCACCCATAGTGTCACATCATTCACACTTATAATGAATTTAGTGGTCATCATCATTTAAGACTGATTATGCCTTTCAGCGTTCAGTCTGGAGCATAGTCCCCCTTATACAGTTCCTCCATGATCCCCTATTCAGTGCTAACATTGGTGCCTCTTCTGATGTTAAACCTATTACTTCAAAATCATTCTTAACCGAATCCAGGTACCTTCTCCTCGGTCTGCCCCGACTCCTCCTACCCTCTACTGCTGAATCCATGAGTCTCTTGGGTAACCTTCCTTCTCCCATGCGTGTAACATGACCCCACCATCTAAGCCTGTTCGCCCTGACTGCTACATCTATAGAGTTCATTCCCAGTTTTTCTTTGATTTCCTCATTGTGGACACCCTCCTGCCATTGTTCCCATCTACTAGTACCTGCAATCATCCTAGCTACTTTCATATCCGTAACCTCAACCTTGTTGATAAGGTAACCTGAATCCACCCAGCTTTCGCTCCCATACAACAAAGTTGGTCGAAAGATTGAACGGTGCACAGACAACTTAGTGTTGGTACTGACTTCCTTCTTGCAGAAGAGTAGATCGTAGCTGAGGGCTCACTGCATTAGCTTTGCTACACCTCGCTTCCAGTTCTTTCACTATGTTGCCATCCTGTGAGAATATGCATCCTAAGTACTTGAAACCGTCCACCTGTTCTAACTTTGTTCCTCCTATTTGGCACTCAATCCGTTTATATTTCTTTCCCACTGACATTACTTTCGTTTTGGAGATGCTAATCTTCGTACCATAGTCCTTACATTTCTGATCTAGCTCTGAAATACACTCCTGGAAATTGAAATAAGAACACCGTGAATTCATTGTCCCAGGAAGGGGAAACTTTATTGACACATTCCTGTGGTCAGATACATCACATGATCACACTGACAGAACCACAGGCACATAGACACAGGCAACAGAGCATGCACAATGTCGGCACTAGTACAGTGTATATCCACCTTTCGCAGCAATGCAGGCTGCTATTCTCCCATGGAGACGATCGTAGAGATGCTGGATGTAGTCCTGTGGAACGGCTTGCCATGCCATTTCCACCTGGCGCCTCAGTTGGACCAGCGTTCGTGCTGGACGTGCAGACCGCGTGAGACGACGCTTCATCCAGTCCCAAACATGCTCAATGGGGGACAGATCCGGAGACCTTGCTGGCCAGGGTAGTTGACTTACACCTTCTAGAGCACGTTGGGTGGCACGGGATACATGCGGACGTGCATTGTCCTGTTGGAACAGCAAGTTCCCTTGCCGGTCTAGGAATGGTAGAACGATGGGTTCGATGACGGTTTGGATGTACCGTGCACTATTCAGTGTCCCCTCGACGATCACCAGTGGTGTACGGCCAGTGTAGGAGATCGCTCCCCACACCATGATGCCGGGTGTTGGCCCTGTGTGCCTCGGTCGTATGCAGTCCTGATTGTGGCGCTCACTTGCACGGCGCCAAACACGCATACGACCATCATTGGCACCAAGGCAGAAGCGACTCTCATCGCTGAAGACGACACGTCTCCATTCGTCCCTCCATTCACGCCTGTCGCGACACCACTGGAGGCGGGCTGCACGATGTTGGGGCGTGAGCGGAAGACAGCCTGACGGTGTGCGGGACCGTAGCCCAGCTTCATGGAGACGGTTGCGAATGGTCCTCGCCGATACCCCAGGAGCAACAGTGTCCCTAATTTGCTGGGAAGTGGCGGTGCGGTCCCCTACGGCACTGCGTAGGATCCTACGGTCTTGGCGTGCATCAGTGCGTCGCTGCGGTCCGGTCCCAGGTCGACGGGCACATGCACCTTCCGCCGACCACTGGCGACAGCATCGATGTACTGTGGAGACCTCACGCCCCACGTGTTGAGCAATTCGGCGGTACGTCCACCCGGCCTCCCGCATGCCCACTATACGCCCTCGTTCAAAGTCCGTCAACTGCACATACGGTTCACGTCCACGCTGTCGCGGCATGCTACCAGTGTTAAAGACTGCGATGGAGCTCCGTATGCCACGACAAACTGGCTGACACTGACGGCGGCGGTGCACAAATGCTGCGCAGCTAGCGCCATTTGACGGCCAACACCGCGGTTCCTGGTGTGTCCGCTGTGCCGTGCGTGTGATCATTGCTTGTACAGCCCTCTCGCAGTGTCTGGAGCAAGTATGGTGGGTCTGACACACCGGTGTCAATGTGTTCTTTTTTCCATTTCCAGGAGTGTATTACTTTGCAAACTTTCAATCGAATCTGCCATCACAACTAAGTCATCCGCATATGCAAGACTGCTTATTTTGTGTTCAAATATCTTAATCTCACCCAGCCAGTCTATTGTTTTCAACATATGATCCACAAATAATATGAACAACAGTGGAGACAGGTTGCAGCTTTGTCTTACCCCTGAAACTACTCTGAACCATGAACTCAATTTACTGTCAACTCTAACTGCTGCCTGACTATCCATGTAAAGACCTTTAATTGCTTGCAAAAGTTTGCCTCCTATTCCATAATCTTGTAGAACAGACAATAACTTCCTCCTAGGAACCCAGTCATATGTCTTTTCTAGATCTATCAAGCATAGATACAATTCCCTGTTCCACTCATAACACTTCTCCATTATTTGCCGTAAGCTAAAGATCTGGTCCTGACAACCTCTAGAGGCTTAAACCCACACTGATTTTCATCCAATTGGTCCTCAACTAATACTCGCACTTTCCTTTCAACAATATCTGAGAAGATTTTACCCACAACGCTGATTAAAGAGATACCTCTGTAGTTGTTACAATCTTTTCTGTTTCCATGTTTAAAGATTGGTGTGATTACTGCTTTTGTCCAGTCTGATGGAACCTGTCCCAACTCCCAGGCCATTTCAATTATCCTGTGTAGCCATTTAAGACCTGAATTCCACTGTATTTGATGAGTTCCGACTTAATTTCATCCACCCCAGCCGCTTTATTGCACTGCAATCTATTGACCATTTTTTCCACTTCCTCAAATGTGATCCTATTTCCCTCATTCCTATCCCATTCTACCTCGAAATCTGAAACATTACTGATCGAATTTTCACCTACATTGAGCAACTCTTCAAAATATTCCCTCCATCTGCCCAAGGCATCCACAGGATTCACCAGCAGTTTTCCTGACCTGTCCAAAATACTTGTCATTTCCTTCTTACCTCCCTTTCGAAGACTGCTAATTACACTCCAGAATGGTTTTCCAGCAGCTTGACCCATAGTCTCCAACCTGTTTCCAAAGTCTTCCCACGATTTCTTCTTGGATGCTGCAATTATCTGTTTGGCTTTGTTTCTTTCTTCAACATAACTTTCTCTGTCTACCTGGGTTCTGGTATGTAGCCATTTTTGATACGCCTTCTTTTTCCTTTTACAGGCTGCCTTGACTGTATCATTCCACCAAGCTGTTTGCTTCATCCTACTTTTACACACTACTGTTCCAAGACATTCTTTAGCCACTTCTAGTACTGTGTCCCTGTACCTTGTTCATTCCTTTTCCAATGACTGTAATTGACTACATTCAACTAACTGGTACCTTTCTGAGTGGTGTCGTTACTATATTCAGCAAATCATTCACGTACATAGTTACATACCTTTGTATGTACACAAAGTTACTTTAACCTGTAGGTCTCTCTACATCTCTCTCCCTCCCCATCATTTCAACTCCTCCACCTCCATCTCATCTACCCCTCTCTTCATTTACAATTATCTCGTCAAGATTTCCTATAAATTAGGTCTTATATCTCGTGTTCTGTGTACAGCGTTTTAGTAAGTAACTCTTTTCAAATTACACATAGTGTTCAGCAATACAGCTTTCTTAACTTTTCTCTTGCAAAACAATTATTAAGATGACTATTATCATATTAGTCTATTTCACACGTCCCAGCCTATCTATGGGACCATTTGCCAAATTTATGTACATAGTTTCTTTATTCATCTAGCGTTTCTATGCTAACGGCCTTGCCGCAGTGGTAACACCAGTTAGCATTAGATCACTTAAGCGCTGTCGGGCTTGCCTCGCACTTGGATGGGTGACCGTTCTGGTCTGCCGATCGTTGTTGGCAAGCGTGGTGCACTCAGTCTTTGTTAGGCCAACCGAGGAGCAACTTGACTGAAAACTAGCGGCTCCGGTCACGAAAAGTGAAAACGGCCAGGAGAATGATTTGCTGACTACATGCCCCTCCATATCCACACCCAGCGGTGCCTATGACACTGCGGTCGGTAGGTACCGTTGGCCAGTTCGGACGGGTTATAGTTTAGTTTGTACGTGTAGTGCTATGCCATTGTAGCTGAGCTTACACAGTGTATTCTGTTCCTGTGATGTTGCTGTTTTTTTATTGTAAAATGGTATGCCTGTATGGCACAGCAGCGCCGAATACCAACGATATTAGTAAGTTGTTTTATCTCACAAATCAAGATCACTGCTAGGTACGCTAAGCTCTCTGCAGCCTCATGAAAAATGACATGTTCTTTGAAGATGAAGTGTCATACGTGTATTCAGCGTGGACAGAAAGGTATGTATTTGGTATATGGATTTGACAACTACAAGTAATGACTGCACAGATGGAAAGAAATCGCTCACAATTCCGAGGTAAATGACTTGAAATACTCGCGTAATTTTTAATGCCAGATGGTTGTAAGTAAAGTGCAGCTACACGTAGAGGTCCAATGTGGGCTCTAATTATCGTGTGACTGCGAAAGTTGATAAACATTCTAATGCTTTATTGGTGAACCAACTTAAGCTGGAAAAAAATTAGTTCCAATTTTGGTCACCAGGTGCAAATATGGGGCTGTGAATGCATGAAAGACATATAGGAATGTTTCCATATGCAGTGGATCAGGAACGGAACGTGGGCAGGAAAGATTAAACAGGTGAAAAATGCATAACGTTCGTTTTATTATTAACTGCTGCTTAGACGGTTTGTTCAGTATGATCACCGGAAACGTCGAATAGATGTTGCACACGCAAAACGACTTTATCAAGTTTCTCGCAGCAATTTAGGTGAATCTTAACGTGTTCCCTTATACCGGCCTTCAGATCAGGTAGAGACCGAATGTGCCCATGATAAAGGCGTTTTTTTAATATCCACGGAACAAAAAGTTACATGAATTCAGATCAGGAGATCTGGAAAACCTCTAGAGATAACATGTTCGTGGAAGGTTGCCTTGAGCATATCTTTCACAAGGCGAGTGACATGAGAAGCTGACCTATCTTGTATGAAAACAGAGGTTTCCACACAGTTGCACTCATCCAAAGCAGGAGTCACATGCTGTACCAGGAGGCCTCAATAACGAGCAGGTGATAAGGTGCACAGGCGTCCACAGTCAGCTACGGCGAGTGCAATGGCTCTTCGTGCACAATACGCGGTTTAACAGTACCCCAGATTCGGCAATTCTGTGTATTCACTGCACACTATAGTGTAAAATGTGCCTCGTCACTCGACGGAATATTTATTACATGACCACGTGCATGACCTTTAGCCCGTGCCAGAAACAGAAGAGCAAATTCAAAACGTTATTGCTGATCGTGATACGAGGCAGCCGGCGGTTCTAGGCGCTTCAGTCCGGAACCGCGCTGCTGCTGCGGTCGCAGGTTCGAATCCTACCTCGGGCATGGATGTGTGAGCTGTCCTTAGGTTAGTTAGGTTTAAGTAGTTCTAAGTCTAGGGGACTGATGACCTCAGATGTTAAGTCCTATAGTGCTTAGAGCCATTTGAATATTTTTGTTTCGTTTTTTAAAAATAGAATGCCTACTTATTCCAAGTGCCTCACCGAGCTCACCCGTGTTAACGAATTTCATTATCTTATTTAAAGCATTTACCACCATCTCTCCTCAGACCATTAAATGACATTTCTCCTCAGACTTTTCAGTCGGCGATACTCACTCAATATAGCACTATAATTGCTGTCGTTCACACGAAAACGCCTCACTAACAGTCCACGATCTCTCTTCTCGATAGTCATACTGTTCACTCACTTTACGGCTTGTCAAATGACAGCGTGGAGATGGAACTGTCATACAAACAGTGTACAGCGCTAGTTTTCACCTGATAGCCAAAAGTGGAACTAATTTTTTTTCCATAGTAAGTTGGTGTCCCTTTAATGCATTAGCATATCTACCAAGTTTCGCTGCCATATGATAATTGCAGCCCACGCTCCGCCATTAGCTTCACTTTCATCATAGCCACCCGGTATCTCTCAAAGTTTTCTCCGTTTAAATTCCGTTTAAAATTCCACCGACACGCGACCCCCTCGTATCAACGTTTTCATGATGTTCTCTCGGTATTTTACTGAAGCCGTGATGATTACACTGTGAAGAATGGGAAATTGCATGTTTCATGATAAGTGTCTGAATTTCTCATTTACCATCTTCATTTACCTGACTGTGTCGGGTTGCCAGCACAAACGCGATGGAGAACAGATTGCAGAATTGTAAGATAGAAAGAGTTGTGTGCGTTGCTTTTTTTGTTTAGAACCATTTCCAAAACAAGACAGGAATTGTACAGCAACCAGTAACATATATTGAAGAAACAGACATTACCAATGACTCGTTTCGCACGATCCTCTGGTTAGCCGACACAAAAAACATACATTTAATTAGAAGTGACATGAGCCCATTTTGCAAAACGGAAGTTACTAGCAAGTAATTGTAACGTGACTTACTGAGTATTCTAACTTCTTTAAAAATTTTATATGTCCCTCTAGTTGTACTACCAGTTACCATCTGCATCCATTTTTCACGATTGTCACTATTATTTGACGGTCCTTTATGCGTCTCAGCACTACAGCACGCAATTTTATTTATAGTTTTCTTAATTTTTTATCCTGTTATTATCGCACAGCACTGTAAATGAATTACACAAAATTCGTAATACGATTAGGTCTATATCAGTTGTATACATGACTTGTAGTAGCTATCATATTCTGATATTTAAGCCTTGCCTACATCTGGCAATTAAACAATACTCAACCCACTAACTCCATCTGCTGTGAGCTGCGGACACTTGATGCACGCCTCAGTCTGTTCCTGTGGCCAGCGCTATGTGCAAAGCCCGGATACGAGCAACTACACCTCCGACATGTTTGCATGGTGACAGATCTGTGTAGGACTGATCCTGTTTCTCATTCTCTTGTCAGTGGACTACATCACGTATTTCACCAAAGAATCTGTTGTTTTTCTGTTTCTGTTTCATGGTGCATAAAATAAGTTTTTCTGACAAAGCCGGTCACAGGGTGTGACTTTTTCAGGCAAATTCTGTCCTGTTCTATTTATATTTCCGATTATTTGACGAGGGCAGTTATTTGCTGAGACGTTCTGTATGCTCGGAATCCTAATATTCAGTAAACCGTGTTATGATTATTTGCTAGTGGCTCCAGGTTCGCAAAATGGGGTTATGCCACTTCTAACTAAATGCATATTTTTGTGCAGGTCTATCTGAACATCTTTAAAAATGGAGACAAACAGCCTCGAACGCAAAAACATTTATTTTGATGGTAACCGTTTTCGGTCAGACTTTGACCATCAGACTCTCACGCCATGGTAGCGAGCGGTGGTGCTGAATTGAAGCGAATGTTGTAGCTCCAAAAGTGTAAACTGCTTCGTGGATTTATAGCACCCGCTCCTTTCACCGCCACCTTCGGACTGACGAGTACTGTTCATTGGTACGCACAGATACTGCAATTTTGCTGCTTGTATTTGTAAGTTCAAAGGACTTTAATGCTAGCACTGATTATGGTCACGCAGTGATTGAAATTGATTTGCAACAGAAATAAAGATTGCCCGCATCTCGTGGTCGTGCGGTAGCGTTCTCGCTTCCCACGCCCGGGTTCCCGGGTTCGATTCCCGGCGGGGTCAGGGATTTTCTCTGCCTCGTGATGGCTGGGTGTTGTGTGCTGTCCTTAGGTTAGTTAGGTTTAAGTAGTTCTAAGTTCTAGGGGACTTATGACCACAGCAGTTGAGTCCCATAGTGCTCAGAGCCATTTTAGAAATAAAGATTTCTACTTCACCGACCAATGCTGAACCTCCTTGTATTATTAATCTGAAGATGCCTGAATCAGACGAAACCCAACATTGATTAATAAGTAACAATTATATCCTTGCAAACAAGACTGTTGGTTTTTGCATCAGCTTTATTTGTTTTATTTTCTGCTGAAAAATCCTCTAGACTGTGTCAAAGTACTGCATGTGTAATCGTGGGAAATCTGGATAACGCATTCTGTTAACAAAATCTGTACCAGCCATTAGTGGGACATTAAAACCGCGTAGCGAGCAAGCGGCGGACTAGCGAGTTTGTTTTTGGGTGCTGGCGCTATGGCTGGTTAATAAGCCGCCCCGGAACGTGACTCGACTCCAATTACAACGTTAATCCGCGGCTGTTTGTGTGAGCTCTTTCTAAACTTCGCTTTGGCACGTGTCCTGGACGCTCGGGGTAAAAACGGGAAATCCCGATTCGGCGCGTGGATTTGCGAGCTGTTTTACTGTTTCGTGTTAAATCGGAATTAGCTCACGAACTGTGACTGGTACTGCGTTATTTGACTGAATTCGGAGCCCGCCCCGAGCGTTCTGTTAAGCCGCCATACGTCACGGGAAGGGAACGCACGCCGACACTGGGGCCCACGCGCTGAGTAATTGTCGGCTATCTCGCCAGTCACAACACTGGCAGGCGAGCCGTACATCCAGCTTTTGTAGGACTGCATGCCTGACACACGGTAGTCATTCGATGCTTCAACCGATTTTTTTGTCTGTTCCAGTTAAAAATGAGATTGTTACTTGTGTCACACGAAGACAGCAAAATTTCAAAAAAGTCGAAGTGTGATACAAAATGCATATGAGAGACGAATTGTCGAAGGCCACGATGATTTATGGCCGTCAAGGTTCGGAACTTGATGCGGAGGCACATGAAGACTGTATGCTGTTCTCTCGTTTCCCTACTGAACTTATAAATTACACAACAAAATATATTCAGAAAACAATAGCACGAAAAATGTTTTATGTCACCTTAACACTATCATAAGAGTTTGGCTTCTGGGTGTAAGGCAAATCTTAGTTTTCTCCGGTATCTTCTATGTTCGTACCATTGTTTATCTGTAACGACTGGACCGACTGCACACTCATATTTTAAAAACTAAAATCTCGGCAAGTCCAATTTCTGATTACCTGTAGTATTTTGTCCACATAATGAAGCACGTCCATCGATTTGAACGAATTTTATGTACGCCGTCCCGAGCGAAAACTCCAATGATGTAAATTTATGACTTTTACCTGCGTGTCAGCTTGAATTACACAAAAGAAATGTTGTATTGGGATAACAGTGTTTTGTGCACTCTCAAATTTCCTATTTTCTTATGGTTCTCTAACGAGGTTTACAAGGGAATAGCAAAACAGTGGGACACATTTGTTGAAAGTTGTTGCAAACGCTGACATAGTAACTGAATTAAATTAAATTAAATTTACTGTAATGAAATAACTAGCACTAGAAAAGATGAAAATAAACTTCAGTGTTGTGGAATGATATCAATGAAATCTGTTAAGAAATAAACAGTCGGGGATGCAATGAATGTGTAGTGACAAATGGAGAATTGTACCAGGTTAGGATTCGAACTTTGATAATATGTTATCGCGAGGAGTTATTTCATTGCAGGTTCAGCATTTTTATTCACATTTCATTATCCTTATTTCATATAATTACATTTAATTGTTCAAAAAAGTTTCTACTACAAAAGCTTTAAGAATAATGATGCGATTCGCGGGGTTAGCACATCTTGAGATAATTGTTGCAATTTGACGCCTTTAACTTAGTGATTTTCGCCTGCCATTTCAGGTTTCCCCATGTCCATGTTTGACTACTGCGGTTTTCACTTTAACGCTGTGTAGATTCTTTAAATGGCTTACACAAACAAATAAATATGCGCTCCGTGTCCGTGGTGGTGGTAAGTTACTATGGTACCAAACCGCTGAGATCATCGGTCCCTAGGCTTACACACTACTTAATCTAACTTAAACTAACTTACGCTAAGGACAACACACACACACACACACACACACACACACACACACACACACACATACACACACGCCCGTGGGAGGACTCGGACCTCCGACGAGGGCAGCCGTGCGAACCGTGGCAAGCCGCCCTATACCGCGCAGCTATTCCACGCGGCCCCGTATTCGTACAGCAAAGGTGTTGTAGGGATGTATGATTACATCTGCGCCGGCCGGGGTGGCCGAGCGGTTCTAGGCGCTACAGTCTCGAACCGCGCGACCGCTACGGTCTCAGGTTCGAATCCTGCCTCGGGCATGGATGTGTGTGATGTCCTTAGGTTAGTTAGGTTTAAGTAGTTCTAAGTTCTAGGGGACTGATGACCTCAGAAGTTGAGTCCCATAGTGCTCAGAGCCATTTGATTACATCTCCGATGACAAAAAAGTTGAAGAACAAAAATAGTAATTACTTTATGTACCTCATTTGTCTTTATCACCGATCTTGCTGTCTGTCGGTCTTCAGAGCTGGTGTGAGAAACACGTATGAAATGTAAGTTGTCTCTGTATTGTGTTAAGTAAAAGTTCTAATGTGCAGGAGTCGCAAATTTTTCATTTTACTACTGCTCCTAATTTCCTTTTCCCGATGCGTTGAGGACTTGTATTTTAAAATTCGGCTCTTCGGAGGCGAAGTCAACTCGAAGAAAGAATAGCGCATTGTTGTACGTCGTTGGTAAATTACAAAGCCGCACATTAAAAGTACGAGATTGATATTTATTTGATGTAGTGTTCATCAGAGACAAGGGTGTCTTCAGGAGTAACCCAAGGAAGTGTGATGGGACCATTATTATTTTCTGTACACACAAATGATCTTCGGACAGCACGGAGAACAATCTGCGACTGTTTCTTGATGATGCTGTGGTGTACGGGAACAGGTCTAAGATGAGTGACTGTACGATCGTAAAAGACAAAATTTATAGTTGGTGTAATGAATGACATCTGACTCTGAATGTAGAAAAATGTAAGTTAAAGCAGATGAGCAGAAAAAACAAACGTTATGAAATTAAATTAACAGCAATAGTAGCCCTCGGTCTCAAAAAAGGTGTCTTTCGACTCAGGTTTCGTCACTGCTATGAGTGCCTCCATGAGATATAAAACTCTCAAAACTGGCATGTGACGTACTAAACTAAAAATCAAGCGATAGACACCAAATTTGAAAACAGAATACATAAAAGACAAGCCACTATGGCTATTTTGTCTCAGGATGATAAAGCAGCATGTTATAAGGCAGCATCTGCGAGGTAATACAGTAGTTTGTGGACAATAACATTCATATCAGTGTCCACTAATAGGCATTCGAATTCTTTTCATCAGATGGTGTTAATGTTCACGATACATGGAGACTGGTACAAGGAGACTGGCACCATAAAACTAATCATAGGAAAATCCGTTGCCAAAGTGAGATTCATTGCAAGAATCCTCAGGAAGTGTAGTCCACCCACCAACGAGGTATCTTACAGAACCCTCGTTTGACGAATGCTTGATTATTGCTCCTCAGTTAGGGACCTTTATCAGGTAAATTAACAGAAGAAATAGAGAAGAGGCAAAGAAGTGCAGCACTATTCGTCACAGGTTCGTCTTGTAAGAGCGAAACCGCCACGGAGATTCTTATACAACTCCTGTGGTACTCAGTACAAGAGAACCATTGTACATCCACGGTGTGGTCTAATGTTAAAATTCAGATGGCATACGTTCCTAGAAGATTAATGTACATATAAAATCGTTGCAGTTCGTGTATTATTTGATTTAGTATTAGTTTTGCTAATCAGATGGGAGTGTGTTCCGGTATTATTTGTCCTGATGGCAAGAAGTTAAATCAGTGGTGTTAAATATTTTTGCTCAAGAGCCAGTACCAGCACTGTGGAGCGACCACCTTGGGCCGTATGCATATCGATCTGCTTCTTAATTATGAATCCCTGATTGATTAGCTGTAGTAAGGGCGTGATAAGTCGTTCACTGACCCCCAGTCGCTGATCTTTACAAGTCGGCACTATTCAGAACACCTCGTGTCGTCTGTTTCCTGTTTCAGATTGCTGCCCACCTCAGCGATTCCAGAGCTGTGCCACTGTAATTGTCTGACAAAGTGGTGTTACCTTATCTTTGTAAGCGGATGGTTAATTTATTAGTAGGAGTGATTGTACTTATATTTAAATGCATTATGCAATATCAGACACGATCACAAATGTTCACTAAATGTTTTGAATGCCATTTCTTTTTTACTCATTACGTTTTATTACAAAAGCTTCAATTAATTTAATATTCCATGCTATCTACCGAATTTAAAGATGACCATTTCTGCAATGCACATTCACGTCTCTATGTTACTTTCGTGTCAAAATTCGTACCACAGGAGCTGATCGGCACGAGTCGCGGGCGTTAGTGAATTGTCAGAACGGCAAGACAAACTATAGAAATTTTTTCCTCTCACAACCTCTAACCGCGCAGTGGCTCCGCTACTTACCCTCTGCTCCAGAGGTAAGCAGACAATTTTTAGCTTACGGCCGAATATACCAACGTGAATTAAAATTAAGCACCTTTTAAAATATTACTGTCTCTGTAAGTGCTTCTATTTATTGTTGAGCAGGAAATCTACTCTTAAGAAGTTCTTAAGGTTAGTTGATATTTTTGGATTCGGCTGTTAGTTGGTAGATGTATATTATTATGAAATGGGATGAAAACCGTGGCCCGCTTAAATACTTAATTCGGGCTGCATGCAGCCCACGTACCGCAGTTTGACGATTACGTTAAAGGTTTAATGCTACGCTCGGCAGTATGCTTTCAGTTCAAGGTAGTCCTGAGAGGAGTTTTTAACCTTTAACGACGCTATCACGGCTATGAATACTAAACGACGGTCCCGTCCGATGGGCGAAACGAGTAACAAAGAAACTAATATCCGACCAGCGGCTTTCTATTTTGTGTATTAATTCCTAACGATCGCTGTGTTCTCTGCAGGCGATGCTTGCAGTGGCTAAGTTCCTAAACTTGTCAGAGAGTATATTGGTTCTCATCTCTACACCTGCAGACGTACTCCGCAAGCCACGGCAGTGTGCGTGGTGGAGAGTACCCTGTACCACTATCGGTCGCTTCCTTTGTCACTCGCAGATAGAGCGAGGGAGAAACAACTATCTATATGTCTCCGTATGAACACTATTTTCTCGTATATTCATGGCGTTTACACGAAATGTACATTGGTGGCAGTAGAATCGTTGTGTAGTCAGCTTCAAACGCCGATTCTCAAAATTTTCTCAATAGTATTCCTTGAAAAGAAAATCGTCTTCCCTCCAGGGGTGCTCCGTTAAGTTCCCGTTCATCTCTGTAACACCAGCGTGTTATTCGAACCTACCCATAACAAATCTAGCAGATACTCTCTGAACTGCTTCGATGTCTTCCTTTTATACGACCAGGTGAGGATCGGAAATACTCGAGTATTATTCAAGAATGGGTTGTACTAGCGTCCTATATGCGGTCTCCTTTACAGACGAATCACTCTTTCCTAAAATTCTGCCAACAAACCGAAGTCGGCCATCCACCTTCCCACCACATTCTCTCAGGCTCGTTCCATTTCAAAGCGCTTTGCAACGTTGCGCCCCGGTATTCCTGTGATTGTGTCAAGAAGGAGACTACTAATGCTGTATCCGAACATGGCTGCGTGGTCAGCGACCGTTTACAAAGTAAAATTAACAGCAAGCAATAGCAGCCCTCGGTCTCAAAAAAGGAGTCTTTTGACCCAGGTTTGCCGGCCGCGGTGGTCTAGCGGTTCAGGCGCTCAGTCCGGAACCGCGCGACTACTACGGTCGGAGGTTCGAATCCTGCCTCGGGCATGGATGTGTGTGGTGTCCTTAGGTTAGTTAGGTTTAAGTAGTTCTAAGTTCTAGGGGACTGATGACTACAGATGTTAAGTCCCATAGTGCTCAGAGCCAAAAAAGTAGTTCAAATGGCTCTGAGCACTATTGGACTTATCAGCTGTGGTCATCAGTCCCCTAGAACTTAGAACTACTTAAACCTAAGTAACCTAAGGACATCACACACATCCATGCCCGAGGCAGGATTCGAACCTGCGACCGTAGCAGTCGCGCGGTTCCGGACTGCGCGCCTAGAACCGCGAGACCACCGCGGCCGGCGCTCAGAGCCATTTGAACCATTTTTTGACCCAGGTTTCGGCACTGCCATGAGTGCCTTCATCAGAAATAACTCTCAAATTGACATGTCACGTATTAAACTAAACTAAAAATAAGAGGCTGATCCTACAGTAGCTCGTCACATGTGAGCAACCCATAGTGACTTGTCTTTTATGTATTCTGTTTTTCAAATTTGGTGACTAAAGCTTTATCACTTGATTTTTAGTTTAGTACGTGACACGCCAATTTTGAGAGTTTTATTTCTCATGAAGGCACTCATAGCAGTGCCGAAACCAGGGTCGAAAGACTCCTTTTTTGAGACCGAGGGCTGCTATTGCTGTTACTTTTATTTCATAACGTGTTTGTTTTTCCTGCTCATCTGCTTTAACTTATATTTTTCTACATTCAGAGCCAGATTTCATTCATTACACCAACTATAAATTTTGTCTAATTCGTCTTTTACGATCGTACAGTCACTCATCTTCGACCTGTTCCCGTACACCACAGCACCATCAAGAAATAATCGCAGATTGCTGTCCTTACAGCCGGCAGATCATTTATGTGTACAGAAATTAATAATGGTCCCATCACACTTCCTTGGGTTACTCCTGACGAAACCCTTGTCTCTGATGAACACTCGCCGTCGGGGCATACTGGCGATATTACTCAGGTAGTCCTCGAGCCACTCCCATACCCAGGAACGTATTCTGTATGCTCGTACTCCGTTAAGTCTGCAGTGGGGTACTGTGTCAAACGTGTTTAGCAAATATAGTTGTATGGACTATGCCTGTTACACTTCATCAATAGTTCACATTGCCTCTATGAGAATAGAGGCAAGCTGAGTTTCATACGAGCAATTCTTATGCTCATATATGCACACATCTCACGAAAGGGCCGTGAAGATGAAATTAGAAGGATTTGGAGTCACAATAAATCAGACTGACACTCCACCTTCACGCGAACTGTTTGAAAATGCAACAGGAAAGGGAGAAAGTGACAATGGTACCCTCCATCGCATATCGTAAGGCTGTTGTAGACATGGAGCTACCTGTAAGACATGCCACAAAAAACTGCGTGAGAGAGTGTGCTTTCGTGCGGGAGTGTGTGCATATAAATTAGTGATTTAACAATACATAAAGCAATACGTTCCGCTGAAATGCGTCGTGTCACTTTTACTGGGGAAATAAAAGCAGCAGATGTAAAGCCACAGGGGCGGTTAGTGAGAAGTCACTTAACTGTTAGAGACTCCTAAACAGCTAGCGAGTGGAGAGGAAATCAACAACAGTCGAGTGTCCTGGGGTCCAGCGCGAGGTCAGATGAAAGTATGCCCCGCACGTCACGCGTAACAGTTTCGTAAGCCGGCTCTCTGTTACTTAACGGGAGAGCCGAAACCAAAGCGCCGGACTCGTGGCGCGTCGGTGCTTCGTTGCCGGGCAAAGAGAGTAGTGCGTGGGAGGGGATCGGGGCGGAGTGTTGGTGGTTAAGGGGTGTGGGAGGGGGGGTACAGAGAGAGAGGGGGGGGGCAGTGCACGTTGTGGGCACGGCCACGGCCAAGGCGGCGACTTTCTCGCAGCTCGGCTCCACTCACCGGACCGTAGCCGGCCAGAGGCGAGCGAGTACGGCCAGCAGGTTCCCTCGGAATGCCGTCCCTACAGGTCCGCTTTCGCTGTCGCCGGAAGCGCAGCGGCTTCCCAGCCACAAGGGACAGATATGCGTCGCCACTTTCTGCTTCCAACCGTGGGTTCCTTCCTCGGAAGGCGGAAATAATTTGTGAGACACTTCGTGCCTGCGGTGCGGAACAAACTGACCGATTTTAAACGTTCCACCTACGTTACGAAACGGCGCTCCGTCGTCCCTTTTGCGTCCCTAGCTTTCTCCTAATGTTTCTAGATGATCAACATTGGGTCTCGTGGGATGTACGTCCTTTTCCCTTTCTCTTTGTGATGTGGTACGTAATACTGGGTGGTTGTTACTAAAGTGCAACAATTCACAGGGGTCCAGCGTGGGCTGTAATACGTTTAGGACCGAAACTTGGTAGATATTCTAATACCTCAAAGCGGAACCGATTTGCGCTGAAAAAAAATTTCCAATTTTGGCCATGTCGTTCAAATCTGGCACTGTGAATGCAAAAAATATGCACAGAAATATATCCATATGTAATGGACTAGGAACGGGACGTAGGCAGAAAAGGTCAAACAGGTGAGAAAGACATAATGTTGAGTTTATTACTAACCGAGGGTCACACGATTTATTCAATATGAACACCGGAGACGTCGAAGAGATGCTGCATCCGTGAAGCAACGTGATTAACAGTTGCTCGCAGCAGTTTCAGTGGACTCTCAGCAACGTATTCATGTACACTGGCGTTGAAATCAGATAGAGACCGAACGTGTGGCCTGTAAACGCTTTCTTTTAGATATCCCCAGAGCCAAAAGTCAGATTGACATCACGTGATCTTGCATCCCATGCATCTGAAACGCTCTGGTCCGGCCGGTGTGGCCGAGCGGTTCTAGGCGCTTTAGTCTGGACCGCTACGGTCGCAGGTTCGAATCCTGCCTCGGGCATGGATGTGTGTGATGTACTTAGATTAGCTAGATTTAAGTAGTTCTAAGTTCTATGGGACTGATGACCTCAGCTGTTAAGTCCCGTAGTGCTCAGAGCCATTTGAACCATTTTCAAACGCTCTTGAGATAACACGTTAGTGGAAGGCTGCATTAAGTAGATCTTCCACTGGTGAATGTCCCATCTTGCATAAAAACAGTCGCTTCCTCACAATTGCTCTCTTCCAAAGCAGGAATTACATGCTTCAGAAGAAAGCCTCGTTAGTGTGCAGACGTCACACCTTACATGTCTCTGGGTTAGACCCACATTTGGGTCGTTCGGTGTATTTATTCACTGCACCCTGTAGTTTAAAATGTGCCTAATCACTCCATAGAATATTACCCAGGCACATGTCATAAACCTCGATCCGTGCCAGAAATCTAAGAGCAAATTCAGAGCTGCCTGGTCTTGGGTGCCTTGCCACGGTTCGCGACCGACCCCCCACTCCTCTCCCCCTTCGGAGGTTCGAATCCTCCCTCGGGCATGGGTGTGTGTGGTGTGTGTTGTTCTTGTTTGGTCCCGTAGGACCTTACCACAAACTGTTGTAAATTCAGAACTTTGCTACATCGTCTGGATCTTCTGCGGGTACCAGTGTAAAATAGACCACAAAATTTTCTGTACTGTTGACCATGGGATGGACAATTCTCGTGACACTGTACGAAAACTATCACTACCCGAACACAAATGGTCAGCTAGAGAGGCTCCATGCCCTCTTTTGCATGTCGCCTCTCATTTTCATCAATTTTATTAATGTTTTATGTCATTGCAAGGTGGTAACAGGCCGAATAAGGTTATTGTAGTCAGAGTATTTGTACCGAGAGCTCAAAATACTTTTCACTTGATTCCTATGTACACTCCTGGAAATGGAAAAAAGAACACATTGACACCGGTGTGTCAGACCCACCATACTTGCTCCGGACACTGCGAGAGGGCTGTACAAGCAATGATCACACGCACGGCACAGCGGACACACCAGGCACCGCGGTGTTGGCCGTCGAATGGCGCTAGCTGCGCAGCATTTGTGCACCGCCGCCGTCAGTGTCAGCCAGTTTGCCGTGGCATACGGAGCTCCATCGCAGTCTTTAACACTGGTAGCATGCCGCGACAGCGTGGACGTGAACCGTATGTGCAGTTGACGGACTTTGAGCGAGGGCGTATAGTGGGCATGCGGGAAGCCGGGTGAACGTACCGCCGAATTGCTCAACACGTGGGGCGTGAGGTCTCCACAGTACATCGATGTTGTCGCCAGTGGTCGGCGGAAGGTGCACGTGCCCGTCGACCTGGGACCGGACCGCAGCGACGCACGGATGCACGCCAAGACCGTAGGATCCTACGCAGTGCCGTAGGGGACCGCACCGCCACTTCCCAGCAAATTAGGGACACTGTTGCTCCTGGGGTATCGGCGAGGACCATTCGCAACCGTCTCCATGAAGCTGGGCTACGGTCCCGCACACCGTTAGGCCGTCTTCCGCTCACGCCCCAACATCGTGCAGCCCGCCTCCAGTGGTGTCGCGACAGGCGTGAATGGAGGGACGAATGGAGACGTGTCGTCTTCAGCGATGAGAGTCGCTTCTGCCTTGGTGCCAATGATGGTCGTATGCGTGTTTGGCGCCGTGCAGGTGAGCACCACAATCAGGACTGCATACGACCGAGGCACACAGGGCCAACACCCGGCATCATGGTGTGGGGAGCGATCTCCTACACTGGCCGTACACCACTGGTGATCGTCGAGGGGACACTGAATAGTGCACGGTACATCCAAACCGTCATCGAACCCATCGTTCTGCCATTCCTAGACCGGCAAGGGAACTTCCTGTTCCAAAAGGACAATGCACGTCCGCATGTATCCCGTGCCACCCAACGTGCTCTAGAAGGTGTAAGTCAACTACCCTGGCCAGCAAGATCTGCGGATCTGTCCCTCATTGAGCATGTTTGGGACTGGATGAAGCGTCGTCTCACGCGGTCTGCACGTCCAGCACGAACGCTGGTCCAACTGAGGCGCCAAGTGGAAATGGCATGGCAAGCCGTTCCACAGGACTACATCCAGCATCTCTACGATCGTCTCCATGGGAGAATAGCAGCCTGCATTGCTGCGAAAGGTGGATATACACTGTACTAGTGCCGACATTGTGCATGCTCTGTTGCCTGTGTCTATGTGCCTGTGGTTCTGTCAGTGTGATCATGGGATGTATCTGACCCCAGGAATGTGTCAATAAAGTTTCCCCTTCCTGGGACAATGAATTCACGGTGTTCTTATTTCAATTTCCAGGAGTGTATGTTTGGTTACTTACCTGGGTGGCCTGTGCGAGGCGAGCACTGGCTACACGGCACACTACGTTTCCGGTTGGGGATTGCACTTCTGCGAGTACTGAGAGGGTCGTACATCAACGGGCTTAAGCACCTGGTGGAACGACTGACGTCGGTCGAGTTTCACCTGTTGTATGCATGGCGAAACGACCTGCGAGACGTCTTAGTGTCGCCGCAGTTTGTGTTTACCGTTCTGGCGCGTCCGGAACGAAGACTGCTGGCACCGACTGACTGCATTGTCCTCATGATTCTGAGAATACTTGTGGACCGTGTCCTGCTGGGCGCGACTGTCTGGCGCCCGATGGCCGGTGGTCCAGGCATGTTGTTTTCGTAGCCGGTCAAACGGCAAGTTCAGTGCCCTCAGCTGAATAGCAGAGGCATGATTGGTCAACTTAAACTGAGGCTAGTTGACGTCATCAAGCCCTGCTCGAAACTGGAGAGAACGGTCGCTATTGGCGCGAATGATGTTCTGAGACAGTGTGGCGGAATTTTGGAATCAGCACTTAATGCTGATCCGCGGTTTTCGAGGATAGTAGGGAGTTGAGCAATGTTGGCTTCGCTCTTGCGTTGCGCAGGCGCAGGGCATTCAGGATCTGATCTACATCGGAGTGGGACGGTCGTGTGAAATAGTCGCATTTTTTCGGCAGAATTTAGAATTATCGGACAGCCTTCGAGGCCAGGGGTTGAATCACAGTGGCTGATCAGCAAAAGTCGGCGCCTACATCATCAGAACGCTGCCTACCGACGACCTGCTACAGATTTCAGAATTGGTAAAGTATTTTGCGGCTCTGGCGTTGTAGGACCTATCAATTTTATACTGGAGTCCTCAACAGCCCGCGTGCTAGCTTTGCTACAAGTCCACCTTGCTTGTTTCTCCATGTGGTCCCATTTGAGCTCTCACTACTAATCGCGATACTGCAATATAGTCGGGAGAGTAATATTTGATGCATTAGGACCTCCAGTCATTATCGCCAATCTATTGCATCACAGAGAGTAGGAGACCCTTGTTCTCGAGCCAACTCTTAATCTCATAAGAGGTCAGCGTACCCTATCCTTTAACTTACTGTTTGTGTCGATAATCATGTGCCTTTATGTTCTGATGCATAATAAATCTCATTGTAATATTTAATCCGCATATCATTTCGTAGGTATAAGCAGAATCGAATTTCCTGTTGTTTATTTTGATAAAGTTCTGTTTTTTCTCTGAGTAGATTACGATTTTTATTAAATTGTGAGTGGGCACTCCTTATTTTACGAACTAGCAGGGTCCACCATCATTTCCTTTCGTTACCGTTGTATGCATAATTAATTATGTGGTAGGTAAGGATAGGCGCATGTCTCGTTCTCATGCAAAAATTCGTCAGAATTAAAGAGGTACAAACTCTTCTCCACCCCTGCACCTCACACAGTTACAGCAACAGTTACTTCCTGCATAGTTTCCACTGGGATAGGAGGCTTTCCTCTTCTAGGAGACACACGAAGCTCACCCATATTTTTGAATTTCTTTATCATCTTTCTAAATCACTTAATGACATTGGTCCTCTCCTCACACCTTTCAGTCGACGAAACTCTCTCGATGCAGCACTTCGCAAAAAAGAGTTTCACTAACAGGGCACGGTCTCTCTTCTCGATAGCCATACTGTTTACTCACGTTATGGATTATCAAATGACAGCCTGGATGTCATAGGTCGTACAAACAGTATCGTCGTGGCCAAAACTGAAACTAATTTTCTCCCAGCGTAAATAGCTTCCACATTAACACATTAGTATATCCACCAAGTTTCGCTGCCATACGATAATTACGGCCACCCTGGACCACCGTGAGTAGTTGCACTTCAATTACAACCACCTGGTACTTGTGATTGCTAACGTTTAGGTCCCTAAATCGATCCCAGTGACTAGTGTGGTACAGACATTTACCCAGTGTCGAGAGCACCTGCTTGCATCAGCAGAATATTAATACACTTCATCTGTTACTTACGCAAGTGTCTCGCAATACTGCATCGAAAAGAAAGCTTTAGCTGCATATCTATTATCCAGTTATCCTTCTGGGTTAAAATAATATATTGTTAGTGGTAGATTGTAGACGGTGCGAAATTGGGTGATCTTTCAATGTCTGTCACCCCATCATATCCACAAGAAGATGATGAAAGTCATACCCATCGAACGTCGCGCCATTTTGACGAACTCATCTAGGAACCTGGGAACTTTATATCACTTTCTGCACAATGGACCTTCTACAAATGAAGTGTGATAAATTCTTCAGTATTACCTAACACACAACTTGGCAATAGCAGTGGCTCATCTAAAAATACAATGTTTCTTACGAGCTGTAAATGCTTTAGAATCCTTCAGATTTACTTCTCGTGTATAACAGTACCCGATGATAAATGCAAACCTAAAACAACTAGCACGTCTAATGCGTTATACCAGCTGCCAAAAAGTAACTGCTAAAAGGCAGTTCGTTATAAACCTGAATGTACCAACAACGCCGACTCACGTTACACACAAATTGCCAAAGCGGTGTCAAATAAAAACGCTTATTGAACTCAAATAGCGTTCATTTCAATTTAGTTCAAAGGCAGTACATAGAGTGTATATATAATAGCTAGACCAGAGCGGGTTTAGTCGCAGTAATCAGCTATCGGATACACACAGAAATCGAGGGTGTTCAAATATTCAATGTCCAAACTGGCAGATATTACGTCGGAGTCAACAAAAAATATACTACGTCACGTAAACAGTACATGTGGGCTGTAATTTAAAAAGTGTTATGATCTCTCCACTGGCAACAGATCCCCGAATAGTCCCCCATTCAGATATCCGGGTCGAGACTGCTAAGGGGGAGGTGACAATGAGAAAAAGATTGAATAACCAACGAAATGATAACGTTCTACGAGTCGCGGCGTGAAATGCCAGGAGCTTGAAAGTGGTAGGAAAACTAGAAAATTTGAAAAGGCTCATTATAGATAGTGTGGGGTCAGTGAAGTGAAATGGAAAGAAAAGGATTTATGGTCAGATGTGTTCAGGATGTCAACAACAGCAGAAAATGTAATAATGGGAACTGGATTCGTTATGAAGGTAGCGCAGAGTGAGTATTACTGTGAACAGTTTAGTGATAGGGCTATTCTTATCAGAGTCGACATCAAACCGACATCGACTACAAAAGTTCAGGTATACTTTCCGATGTCGCAAGCTGAAGATGAAGAAATACAGAAAGTATATGAGGATATTGAATGGATAATGCAGTACGTAAAGGGAGATGAAAATCTAATAATCATGGGGAACTGGAATGCGGTTGTAGGGGAAGAAATAGAAGATAGGATTACGGAAGAATGTGGGCTTGGTACTAGGAATGAGAGAGGAGAAAGACTAATTGAGTTCTACAAGTCTACTGCAGGCAACTCCTTTAGTTTAGAAGGAATTATAGGAAATAATGGCACTCGAAGTTTAATGGTTGAGGGCTTGGCTTTCTGACATAATTTGCATTTTGCTAAAACTCTCCGTATTCTTTCTCCATATTATTAAAGCGTGTAACAAGTTGTACGAAATTTGTGAAAGCATTTTCTCCGACCAAAATGAACACAGCTGAGATGTGTATAGCAAATGACCTTATTTACAAAATTATCAGGTATGCTCATAACCCAAAGAGTCACTGACTGTACATTTTTGAAAAGAATGTTGTCACATATAAAATAGATTTTTGTATTGCAGTGTTTGTTTAGTCATACCATTTACTTTTTACATCTTTCCAGATAGAGTCCTTAACTTGTTCATGCGCTATGTCTCGAAAAGAAGAGGAGACAGTTTTCAAACGCTACATTTCGTGTATACAAAAAAATGAAGTTTTTCTCCAAATCATTTTCAGAAGTGTTCTTGACACAACCAATAGAAGCTCGTGATAAAGTATCTGATACAAAATTTTAGGCACCAGGAATGTGAACAACAGTGATGTTAAACTCTTGTAAATATAAAGCCCATCGTTTCAAACGGTCTAGATATAGTTTAGATGACATTAAAAATTTGAGTGCTCGATGATCAGTGTACACCTTAGTATGTTTCCCAAATAAGAAGAACCGAAATTTAGAAAATGCCCAGACACTTGCCAATACTTCCAACTCGGTTACAGAATATTTTCTTTGATATTTAGGCAAGACACAATTGGCAAAGGCTATACTTCTCTGCACAGTTACGCCATTCGTTTCAAATTCTTGGAATAGATGAGCACCAAACCTAATTTGTAACTAGTCCATTGATAAACAAAAGTCTTCTGATAAATCAGGATAAGAAAGTATTGGAGCATTAAACTCTGCGACACTGTGCTTGTTCATCCCTGTGCCATATGGTGTTTACTAAGTGAACATAATTTAGGAGTAACAAGAATCTTCATATTTAGAAAGGGCGGTAAAGATTTGCTAAAGCAAGGAAACTTCGGATTTGACTTTTTTGGAAGGAGGGGTAATTGCCTTAATTGCTTAGTTTCTCTGGGTCTGGTTCAGTACCTCCCGATGAAATTATATGACCAAGAAATTTACTCTTGTTGTTCCAAATTCTGATTTTTCTGAGTTTACAGTGATTCCCTAAACCTCAAAAATGTGCAACAAGCTTCTCAAAATACAATTATACTGTGATTAAGAATTATCTGCCGTAACTCTATCGACCACAATGGTCAGGTAAATTAGTGTTCAAACGTCAAATAAAGGCAGCTGATAAAATCTTGACGCCAAAATGTAATTTGCGAAACTGGCACCACACTTCAAAATATGTAATGGCTGTCTTATGAACTGAATGCGGGTTCTTTGATTCCCTGTTCTAGCATGGACTGAATTTCTGCCTTCACTTTTTCTCTGTAACAAGCCGGAATGATGTTTAACGCAAAACTTGTTGCGCTCTTTGACTTGGAATTTGTTGAAAACCCTTAATAGTTCCTGCACGATGTGTAAAAACAATGGAATGTGGCCGCAGAATGCCAAGAAGATTCTTTCTGTCAGTTTCTGAACATTACTCTTCCCTGTCCACCTTTTCTTTAAAGATTACTTGATTTCCTGATCTACGAGTACTTCATCTTAAAATGTATGTGCACAATTTGTGTCATTACGACAGTATTCTGATGGAATTTGCGTTGCATTATCCGTAAAAACACGTAAACAATTTATTTCTACTCCTTGTTCCGAGATGCAGCCTTGAAATGTCAATAAACTGACTTCCCTCCATTTCCATTCCTTCTTCGACATCGTTGTTTAGAAAATCTACTCTTAATATTACACTCCTGGAAATGGAAAAAAGAACACATTGATACCGGTGTGTCAGACCCACCATACTTGCTCCGGACACTGCGAGAGGGCTGTACAAGCAATGATCACACGCACGGCACAGCGGACACACCAGGAACCACGGTGTTGGCCGTCGAATGGCGCTAGCTGCGCAGCATTTGTGCACCGCCGCCGTCAGTGTCAGCCAGTTTGCCGTGGCATACGGAGCTCCATCGCAGTCTTTAACACTGGTAGCATGCCGCGACAGCGTGGACGTGAACCGTATGTGCAGTTGACGGACTTTGAGCGAGGGCGTATAGTGGGCATGCGGGAGGCCGGGTGGACGTACCGCCAAATTGCTCAACACGTGGGGCGTGAGGTCTCCACACTACATCGATGTTGTCGCCAGTGGTCGGCGGAAGGTGCACGTGCCCGTCGACCTGGGACCGGACCGCAGCGACGCACGGATGCACGCCAAGACCGTAGGATCCTACGCAGTGCCGTAGGGGACCGCACCGCCACTTCCCAGCAAATTAGGGACACTGTTGCTCCTGGGGTATCGGCGAGGACCATTCGCAACCGTCTCCATGAAGCTGGGCTACGGTCCCGCACACCGTTAGGCCGTCTTCCGCTCACGCCCCAACATCGTGCAGCCCGCCTCCAGTGGTGTCGCGACAGGCGTGAATGGAGGGACGAATGGAGACGTGTCGTCTTCAGCGATGAGAGTCGCTTCTGCCTTGGTGCCAATGATGGTCGTATGCGTGTTTGGCGCCGTGCAGGTGAGCGCCACAATCAGGACTGCATACGACCGAGGCACACAGGGCCAACACCCGGCATCATGGTGTGGGGAGCGATCTCCTATACTGGTCGTACACCACTGGTGATCGTCGAGGGGACACTGAATAGTGCACGGTACATCCAAACCGTCATCGAACCCATCGTTCTACCATTCCTAGACCGGCAAGGGAACTTGCTGTTCCAACAGGACAATGCACGTCCGCATGTATCCCGTGCCACCCAACGTGCTCTAGAAGGTGTAAGTCAACTACCCTGGCCAGCAAGATCTCCGGATCTGTCCCCCATTGAGCATGTTTGGGACTGGATGAAGCGTCGTCTCACGCGGTCTGCACGTCCAGCACGAACGCTGGTCCAACTGAGGCGCCAGGTGGAAATGGCATGGCAAGCCGTTCCACAGGACTACATCCAGCATCTCTACGATCGTCTCCATGGGAGAATAGCAGCCTGCATTGCTGCGAAAGGTGGATATACAGTGTACTAGTGCCGACATTGTGCATGCTCTGTTGCCTGTGTCTATGTGCCTGTGGTTCTGTCAGTGTGATCATGTATCTGACCCCAGGAATGTGTCAATAAAGTTTCCCCTTCCTGGGACAATGAATTCACGGTGTTCTTATTTCAATTTCCAGGAGTGTATTTCAGTGGACAAAAGAGGAACAATCAAGAAATTCATCGAAAATTTATAACCCTGACACAAGAAGTCTACGTAGGTTTGATGCTTCATATCAACACTTTTTCCAGAAATCGCTCCTTGTATTTTAATCTTACGTAAAGGTAAAGTCAGACAATCTGCTGTTGTGACACGTTTGTGAAATGCAGTGTCACTGACCACAGAAATAAGATTACCAGAGTCAAGGACAGCGGAAAGAGTACTGTTGGATACTGAAATGTTTATTATTGGATGCACCAGAGAGTCTTGTTTGTCATCAGTCTCTTCCAGTAAAATGTCTTCAAAACGCATGAAATTAGAAGTTTCGGTAGCAGCGTGTTTTGTGTGATTCACAGTATTGTTTGCTGCCGCAATCGCTTGTCGTTGTCTCGCATTACTTCCGCGTCGGTGATTACCTCTTCAATTTGATGTTCTAACTCCAATATTTCTATCTGTCACGCTGAGTTTGCCCTTCTAGAATTTTGCGATTGTTAATGACGATATTGATTACTGTGACTGTGTTGATTGTTCCTTGTATGATCATTGTTATGCCTTGATTTTTGGATTTGACCCACCTGAATCCTGCCTATTTAGGAATCGCCTGTCATTGTACAGATAAGGTAATAATGATTACATCTATTTCCACTGACGAAATTCCTCAGTCAACTGTTTCAATCTTCAGTTCGAGAGCTTCAGAAAATGCTTGTATCCCAATAATCAGTATTCAACTGCGTGAGTTATGTGTCATACGGACGATGTTGGTTATCCCGTCTGTAATTGTTCCTGTTGCGTTTGTCATAGCTTTTGTTTTGGCACGGTGTAAACGCCTCCTGCTTGTCATAGTTCCTGTTCTGATTGTTATTGTGCCTTTTTCTTAAACTGTTGTCACTGTCCATTTCCAACTCCTTGTAATGTAATAAAATAAAAAAATTTAGTGACTCTTTTTCTTTGCTATCAGTGTAATGTAATAGAACGAATATAAGCCATGACTTATATAAAAAGAAACACGCATTAATGCAATGGCTCAGTATACAAGAGAAATAACTAATGTAGGAATATTAATGTAGCCCGACGTGTTTAAGCAGTCAGTAAACTAGCTCAGTTCTCAGGGTAGTTACGTAATCGTCGATAGTTAATTGTCCATTTCTTATTTACCCAACACTACACATATTATTCCAGGCTCGTGTGAAGTCTTGTGCTTATTGCACAAGAGAATATTTGCCAAGTCTGTTTGATGTACACTACTGCAATACGTAACTGAACATCGTGGTTTCGTCTCGATTCCCCAATATTAGATAACAAGAGTAGCATCTACAAATGAAATCCTATAATGGAACTGGAATCCTGTGACCAGACCTTTTCTGCTGGTATGTTGTCTCGTTATATAAAGAAAAACTGTAAGTAAAATTGTTAAATTAGTAGTAGCTGCCTCCGGTCTCGTGGGATCTTAAATAAGGCTAATTGTCCTAACCGACGGCATGTCTCGTAGATGAGCTAAAAGAAAAATGTTAAAGATTTTTCTCAGATGACGCCTAACAATGAAAATTCTTTGTTAAGACCCATATCTACTTAAGACAATCCAGGTATCAGACTACCAATTGATTGGCCACATACACAAATTCTTTTGACAAAATAACCATTATATTTTTCGGTTTTTAAGCGCAACTTACTTTATCAGCTAGTACAGCAAGATGAGCTTCACACAAGAACGCCCTCTTAGGTCGGAATCCAAGCAGATAAGTGAAAGACAAAGGAAAGATAGTTCATGCACATAAGCGCAAGAGTCCATGGAATAACATGTCCATTGTAATTCTATCTCTTCTTCTTTGGCGTACTTGTCGATTATTTATAACGTTTATCGTAATACTTAGTTTACATTTTTTTTTTAAACCGAAGTCCACCCAGGAGAAACAGTACATCCTGAAGTAATTTTTTAAACGCTTCTAAATCATCTTCACATTTGCCGGGCAAAATTACATATCTCAAATGTGTAGATAACTTTGTTAAACAAATGCGAATTAGCTCTGTGGGTTTGATAAGTACTGATTTCTGCGTGCCATGTCTTAAAAGTATTTTGCTGAGCTCGAGAAGTCAAACTGTTCGAAGTTCCTTAGCATTATAATATTATGTTTTACGCGATGTTGTGTGGCCTGCGGCCAGTTGGCTGACAAAAATATTCGACAGAATTTATTTACGCTTTAGCAATCTCTCACTATTGAGCGCATCCTTGCCGCAGGTTCATTTTCCAAATAACGGCAGAAAAATTCTAATTTGTGTTCAAGTGGCCTATTTAGTGGTAAAGAATATAGGCATTGATCAGTACAACCTTCAGGGTGAATTTAGTTGCTGTAATTCCTGAAAACTTTGAATTTACGTAGGGTCAGAAAGCGTTTGTAATCGGTTACCATTTCTGTGCGAACTATATTGTTTTCTATTGTATCAAATCGGTGATTCACTGTCTTATCTGGATGTGTTCTACAGTTCGCGTGAGAATTTGCCTAAACGCCATAAGTTTGTATGGTTACGAGACTTTTCTGAACATGAATGTACACAGTCAAATTCGTCTTCTTTGTCGTCGCGGGTAAGCTTTCTTTCAAGAAGCTCTACTTTATCATTAGAGTAAAATGTCCTAATATGAGGTACCTTTTTGATTTTGTCTCATACCGCTAACACCATTCAGAATCAAACACTACTTTTACACTTATATTAAAATGTCAGATTCTAAGATTAGGTTTATTTGGCTTTTAGTTTGTTGAATCTTTCATTTGTGATTTATTTTTAGAAAATCCCAAAAACGGTTTCCAATGTGGAGTTGGATCGTATTATGGTGTACCACTATTCTTACAATTTTCAGTTAGAAATATGACAGTAAACTCGGCATTTCTAGTTTCTATAAATAGTTAATGTACTGTTTAAATTGTACAATCACAAAAGGAAAACTATTAAATGAAAATACTTCTCTTGTGTTAAATCAGATCCTAAACATAGTTTCTAACATGGGGTGTCTTGTATTATGGAATACCACTTTTCTTACAGTTTTCAATAGGGAAAATAGCAATAAATTCAGT
This sequence comes from Schistocerca cancellata, assembly GCF_023864275.1. NCBI lineage: Eukaryota > Metazoa > Arthropoda > Insecta > Orthoptera > Acrididae > Schistocerca > Schistocerca cancellata. Next base: position 472,275,122 of record NC_064627.1, read on the forward strand.
ATTACTAGAAATAGTTTAACACAGCTTCCATAAACAGGTAACGCGCTGTGTTTTAAGTTCTTCAGTCACGAAAAGAGAACACGTAAATCAGAATGATTTTCTTCCTTTAAATGAACTAAATCAAATGAAAGGAGAACACCTATAATAAGCTCATAGGGTTTATTATTCACTTATTTGCTCTTCAAGCACATGAAATTCTTTTTCGGGTTACCTCCACGGTTTATGTGAGCCCATTTCAGGCATTTTTGACATCGGATCCACTCGTCACCTGGCCGGTCATCTGAAAACAACCTTGCACAACACTCACATTCAGAGTCAGCTTCTTCTTTGCTTTCATCTTCCCAACAACCGTCCTCTGACAGAGAAGAAAATTAAGAAACTTCTGAAGAAGATGAAGTTGGAAGATCTAGAGATTTTCTTTCTGTTTTCTCCATGTGATTAGCAGGGCTAAACATAGGAATCTTTCTTCGTAATTTTCTGGGACTCTTTAGTCTGTGCAGGCCTTGCAGTTTTTTGACTATCAACTCTGACGATCTTCTTAATTTGACTGCTTGTCAGTTGTTGTTTCTGTGGCGATGAAGTTATGATCATCGCAGAACCTTCTCTACAGCTTCTTTGCACAGCGGCATTAGAAATAGACGGCAGAGGACTCAAGTCTGCAGAGCGCACCAATCAGTTTGATGAATGAATCTGTGATCTCTAAGAGGGTGTGTTTTGTTCGGAAACACCTTCCAAGTCGTCAGCAATGTCAGTGGCATTAGAATTGGTTGGCAGGAAAAACACGTCTGCCGCATTCACAATGTACCTTGTTGAAGCTATAGGCCTATCATAAGTTGTTTTCAACTGGCAGATACAAAAATATGCATGAAGCCTCAACGAACTTCAGCTCACCAGCTGCTTCCGGTCGTAAGATGACGTAGTGGTGCGTACAGAACAAATTCCGGTACTTGCGAGAGGACGTGTCTCGTAGCAACACTAACAACAACTTGTGTGATGTTACAAAATGAAAGTGAGGTTGTTATTCAATGGAAAAGTTGGAAATTGAGATTTCGCTTACTGTTTCATCAATCACAATTAGCGTAAGAATCATGGATTGACCATTGTCATAAAATATTGCATTATGAAATGTGAATAGTTTTTACTTGCAGTTTCGCGTGGCTTGAAGCAGTCACAGCTAGCGTGCTATTGATTAAGAAATTGCATTATCGTCTTTCTAATTACTTCGTGATCGTAGGTACGATCATACCCGGTTGTGAAGTTATTGTTACGACAAAACAATTTCCTAAGGGACCAGAATGTTCTTAAGGGCACAAAAACAACTGTAATCACACAAAAGGGAAATTCAATATTAAAACTGGTGCAAGGAGACGATAAAACAGTTTTCTTTTTATCAGTGTAACACGCACATTGGACTGCTGATCTTGGTGTCTGTAATCTTAGCAAAATGCATAATTAAAATGAAAATAATACTGAGGAGATGACAGGAATGAGGGCTGCTAAATGATTAAGTATTTCCAGAACAAATATTTATTATAACTAAAATATATATCGCACCTTAAGCTTAGTACTACATTGACGGTAGATTCTTATGTCCGTTTCATGTCCATTGAGCGCTCTTTTATACAGCCATTGTCCTCTTTGAGTTGCTCGTGCGTCGTCACGATAAGTTATAACAGTTCTTCTTTTTACACTTCACTCAAACTTAGACATAACACGTTTTTATACATTTAGTAAAAAATTAGATCAGACCGCCACAAATCTGCGTCCGTCTTACTCAAGAAAAACACTACAAGTCTTTTTAGCGCTCAAGGCTTCAGTTGTTCTCCAGCGAACAAAATAGTGAAGGATCGCATATCTATCCGTATTTTTCTGTTTATATTGCCGCCCAAAGACGACGAATTACATTATTTAGAAAATTCCACCGTCGCTATGCGACGCCTTATTATACATTAATCATTCTTTATAAACAAGTATTTGCCTTCTGGCTGAAAGTATTAACTATTTGCTGTTTTAATGAAGCCAAAAATAGCGAATATCACACTTGGTACCCTACATTAGGTAGTGCCGCCACATTAAGAGCCTTTATCCTAATAGTGTTCCTATTACACTTATCTTCACGATTAATTTTCTCTTGGTTGTCTTTAAAATTTATTAATGACAAGTATTATGCTGTGTCTTCAAACTATACTGGCCTTGTCATTTGAACCTGTTTGTGAACTGGTTGAGAAATTTGCCATTTTCGTTATCAGGTCATCAACGTTTTTTTTAAATTGTCCCTGTTCTTTTTGTTCTTCAGAATTTAATGTCGAAGGTTCCACTTGTTCGCTAATTTCGCTAATTTCTTTTATCATTGTGTTAATTTTTTATCATTCTGCTCTTTTTTCTGTGTAAGTATCGCACTCGGAACTACAGTGTTGATTTTAGCTAACAGTTCGTCCTTGTCATTACGCTGATTTTTTTTTCAAATTTCCGTGTTCTGTTTTAAGGCAACGTAATCTAATTGTAAAACTGCCGATTATTGGTTGAAGGTCATTTTTAATTTTTCTCTAAGTGATTTACTATTTTCTTCCTGTGATTTTATTATTTCTTCCCTAAGTGATTAACTATTTTCATCTTGTGTTCTGTCGATTTTCTTACTTATATAATGATGTGTGGTGTTCGTTCTAAAGTCACTGACGCCAAACCTGATTCTAATGTGTCTGTTCACGGCTGTTGTAAACTTTTGCACGACTGTGTCGACTTTTTAAGCTTTCGATAGTCTGTGATGACTTGTCGCCGATTGACTCAACATCAGAATTTGCGTGTTCATTACTTATCATTTGTTCTGTTTCATTATTGTTCACTAAAGTGGTTAATAATCGTGGATCCGCGCAGTTTCCTGCATTCTCAAGTAAACTTTTGGCATTTGCCAATTACTCAAGGTGCTTTATCTCATCCAGTCCCCCCTGCGGGTTCGGGGGTTAGACTAGGCCCGCGGTATTCCTGCCTGTCGTAAGAGGCGACTAAAAGAAGTCCATCCCCCTCAAGGGGGTAGTTAGCGCCTGCGTCCGCAGACGGACGGTTCCACGACCTATAATTGTGGCCTTTTTGGTTTTTCACTTCTCGTTTCTTCCTTCCTTTGGTTGGTTCCTTTCTTTGTTCTTCTCCATCTCACTGTGTTCCTTACTCTTTCCCTTGCCTTCTTCTCCTTGCCTTCTTCTCCTTGCCTTCTTCTCCTTGCCTTCTTCTCCTTGCCTTCTTCTCCTTGCCTTCTTCTCCTTGCCTTCTTCTCCTTGCCTTCTTCTCCTTGCCTTCTTCACCTTGCCTTCTTCTCCTTGCCTTCTTCTCCTTGCCTTCTTCTCCTTGCCTTCTTCTCCTTGCCTTCTTCTCCTTGCCTTCTTCTCCTTGCCTTCTTCTCCTTGCCTTCTTCTCCTTGCCTTCTTCTCCTTGCCTTCTCTGGTCTCCGCCTCGGCGTTTGAGACAGTCTGTCCTCTCTCTCTTCCTTTTCCTCTTCTTCCTTCCTCCCTGTGCGCGCCTGAAGGCCGACCCACGCGTTCGCACGCGTAGCCGGTGACGGGTAACGAGTAATTCCCCGCCCTGGGTAGACAAGTAAGGCACGCACGTACCCCCTGGTAAAGGCTAGGCCCAGGGAGGGGTGATTGCCTGAGCTGATACCTTCTGACCATGCCGATTGGTCCCTCCGTCTGTTTCTCGGGAGGTGTGACCTGGGGTGTAAACATTCACCTAACGCGGGAGTGCCCTCTGAGAGGGTCCCCATAAGGAAGGAGCGCGCCATCGGAGACGCTGGCAATCATGGGGGATTCCTCCGCAATGGATTTCTCTTCTTCTCTCTCGACTTCTGCCCACAAACGGAAACATGACCAGCCACCAGTGACAAAAGTACTACCGCCTGCCCCACAGTTCCTCGTCGTTTCTCGATCTGAGGACGGAAAGGATTTTTCCTCTGTCAACCCTTTCGTTATCCAGAAGGGCGTAGATGCCATAGCCGGTACTGTTAAGTCTTGTACAAGGTTGCGTAATGGTACCTTGCTACTAGAAACTGAGAGCGCCTTTCAGGCACAGAAACTGCTTCGAGCCACACTCCGGTACACGTTCCCTGTCCGGGTGGAGGCTCACCGAACTTTGAATTCGTCTCGTGGTGTGGTCTATACTAGATCTCTCGACGGATTGACTGACGAGGAGATTCAGTCTTTCCTCGCTGAGCAGGGCATAGGGTCATGAAAAAGGTCAACAATGACCTTGTACCGACCCGGACACTTTTCTTGACCTTTGATAGTGTTCAGCTGCCATCGCGCATCAAAGCGGGCTAAGAGGTTATTTCTGTTCGCCCCTATGTCCCGACACCTACGCACTGCTACCAGTGTCAGCGTTTTAATCACACTCGACAGTCTTGTTCCAATGCGGCTAAATGTGTCACTTGTGGCAGGGATGCCCATGAGGGTGACTGTCCACCTCCGTCTCCTCGTTGCGTGAACTGTCAGGGTGACCATGCAGCGTCCTCCCGCGACTGTCCCATCTATAAGGAAGAACGATGTATCCAACAAATTCGGGTCAAAGAGAAAGTGTCCACCTCGGCTGCTCGCAAGCTATTTGCTAGTAGGAAGCCCACGCTGCTCTCAGCGGGTAAATACAGTACTGTCCTCGCCTCTCCTCGGACTACCAGGGAGGTGGCAACCCAGACATGCGATCTGACCTTCAGCACCACGGTCGTCCGTTCGGCCAGTGCTAAGATCGCGCGGTCGACGTCTCCTCTTCCTCCCATCACCCCACAGACACAAGCCCCTTCATCAGCTTCTGCTAAGACGAAGACTCAGAAGTCAGATGCACGGGTCTTCAAGAAGGAACCGTCCCGTGCAGACTTCCTACGTACCTCGACCTCCCAGCCATCGACCAGTACTTCCACCAAACGACCTTCCAAGAAGGCTCATAGGAAGCACAGTTCTCCTTCTCCGACACGGCGCATTTCTTCTCCTGCGCCACCCAGCGGTTGCCGCCCCAGGCCGTCATCCGTTTCGCCTGGCCGCACCGCTGGTAGCCGAACATCTGGCCGTTCACCAGCGGAGGAAGCTCCCCCTCCCGGCCATCTTACCAAGATGGCCGATGAACCTATAGAACCAATGGACGATGACTGTCCGCCTACTGATAGCGGCGGCAGTGCTCGCTCGAAGCCAGGCCCTCAGCGGCCCCCTTCTTTCATCTTCCTTTTCTTCTTACGATGGCACTTATTCACTGGAATATTCGCAGCATTCGCTCCAACCGAGAGGACTTGAAGTTGCTGCTCCGCTTGCACCGTCCGCTCGTCGTAGCCCTCCAGGAAACGAAGCTATGCCCATGCGATCAAATTGCCTTGGCACACTACACCTCTGTGCGTTTTGACCTACCCCCTGTGGTAGGTATTCCGGCTCATGGAGGGGTTATGTTGCTGGTCCGGGATGATATTTACTACGATCCCATCACATTGCACACCGGCCTGCAGGCAGTTGCCATCCGAATTACTCTCCCCACTTTTACATTTTCCATTTTTACCGTTTACACTCCATCGTCGTCTGCCGTTACCAGGGCAGACATGATGCAAATTATTGCTCAGCTACCTGCACCATTTTTGTTAACTGGAGACTTCAATGCCCACCATCCCCTTTGGGGCTCTTCAGCATCCTGCCCGAGGGGCTCCCTGTTAGCAGACCTTTTTAACCAGCTCAATCTTGTCTGCCTCAATACTGGCGCCCCTACTTTTCTTTCGGACACATCTCACACCTATTCCCATTTAGACCTCTCTATATGTACTACCCAACTTGCACGCCTGTTTGAGTGGTATGCACTTTCTGATACATATTCGAGCGACCACTTCCCGTGTGTTATCCATCTCCTGCAGCATACCTCCTCTCCGTGCTCATCTAGTTGGAACATCTCCAAAGCAGACTGGGGGCTCTTCTCTTCCAGGGCGACCTTTCAGGATCAAACCTTCACAAGCTGCGATCGTCAGGTCGCACACCTCACGGAAGTCATTCTCACTGCTGCTGAATATTCCATCCCTCACCCTACTTCTTCTCCACGTCGCGTACCGGTCCCCTGGTGGACCGCAGCATGTAGAGACACTTTACGTGCTCGTCGAAGTGTTTTACGCACCTTTAAACGCCACCCTACAGTGGCGAATTGTATCAATTATAAACGATTACGTGCTCAGTGTCGTCGTATTATTAAAGAAAGCAAGAAAGCCAGCTGGGCTGCTTTCACAAGCACCTTCAACAGTTTTACTCCTTCTTCTGTTGTCTGGGGTAGCCTGCGCCGGCTATCTGGCACTAAGGTCCACTCACCAGTTTCTGGCTTGACGCTCGCGAATGACGTCCTTGTGGCCCCTGAGGATGTCTCCAATGCCTTCAGCCGCTTTTTCGCAGAGGTTTCGAGCTCCGCTCATTACCACCCCGCCTTCCTCCCCCGAAAACAGGCAGAGGCGGCTAGGCCACCTAACTTCCGCTCCTCGAATCGTGAAAGTTATAATGCCCCATTCACCATGCGGGAACTCGAAAACGCACTTGCCCGGTCACGGTCCTCCGCTCCAGGGCCTGATTCTATTCATATTCAGATGCTGAAGAACCTTTCTCCTGCGGGTAAAGGTTTCCTTCTTCGTACTTACAATCGCATCTGGATTGAGGGACATGTTCCCGCATGCTGGCGCGAGTCTATTGTTGTCCCGATTCCTAAGCCGGGGAAGGACAAGCACTTGCCTTCCAGTTATCGACCCATCTCGCTTACCAGCTGTGTCTGTAAAGTGATGGAGCGAATGGTTAACTCTCGTTTGGTTTGGCTGCTCGAGTCTCGACGCCTACTTACCAATGTACAATGCGGATTTCGTAGGCACCGCTCGGCTGTTGACCATCTGGTTACCTTGTCGACCTTCATTATGAATAACTTCCTGCGGAAGCGCCCGACCGCAGCTGTGTTCTTTGATTTGGAGAAGGCTTACGACACCTGTTGGAGGGCGGGCATTCTCCGCACCATGCATACATGGGGCCTTCGCGGTCGCCTCCCTCTTTTTATTCGTTCCTTTTTAATGGATCGACAGTTCAGGGTACGTGTGGGTTCTGTCCTGTCAGACACCTTTCGCCAGGAGAATGGGGTGCCACAGGGCCCAGTTTTGAGCGTTGCTCTCTTCGCCATAGCGATCAATCCAATAATGGATTGCCTCCCAGCTGATGTATCAGGCTCCCTTTTCGTGGACGATTTTACCATCTATTGCAGCGCTCAGCGTACATGTGTCCTGGAGCGCTGTCTTCAGCGTTCTCTTGACCGTCTTTACTCCTGGAGTGTCGCCAATGGCTTCCGTTTTTCTGCCGAGAAGACGGTCTGTATTAACTTCCGGCGCTACAAAGAGTTTCTCCCACCGTCCTTACGACTCGGTCCCGTTGCTCTCCCATTCGTGGAGACAACAAAATTTTTACGTCTTACATTTGACAGGAAACTTAGCTGGTCTCCACATGTGTCATATTTGGCTGCCCGTTGTACCCGTTCTCTAAATGTCCTCCGTGTTCTCAGTGGTATGTCGTGGGGAGCGGATCGAACCGTCCTACTTCGTCTATATCGGTCGATCGTCCGCGCCAAGCTGGATTATGGGAGCTTCGTATACTCCTCTGCACGGCCATCCATCTTACGCCGCCTCAACTCCATACAACATCGGGGTTTACGTCTTGCGATCGGAGCGTTTTATACTAGTCCCGTCGAGAGTCTTCATGCTGACGCTGGTTAATTGCCACTCACCTACCGGCGCGATATACTGCTTTGTCGGTATGCCTGTCGGCTACTGTCAATGCACGACTACCCGTCTTATCGTTCATTTTTTGACGACTCTCTCGACCGTCAATACGGGTTGTATGTCTCTGCCCTGCTACCTCCTGGAGTTCGCTTTCGTCGCCTCCTTCAACACCTTAATTTTTCACTCCCTGCAACCTTTCGAGTGGGCGAGAGCCACACGCCACCTGGGCTCCAGGCTCAGGTTCGCGTTCACCTTGACCTCATCTCGCTCCCAAAGGAGGTTACCCCCGGTTCGGTCTACCACTCCCGTTTTGTCGAACTTCGTTCGAAGTTCATTAATATGACCTTCATTTATACAGATGGCTCTAAGACCAATGACGGGGTCGGGTGTTCTTTTATTGTCGGGGCACAAAGTTTCAAATACCGGCTCCATGGCCATTGTTCGGTCTTCACAGCTGAGCTCTTTGCCCTCTACCAGGCTGTTCTTTACATCTGCCGCCACCGACATTTTGCTTATGTCATCTGCTCTGATTCCTTGAGCGCCATCCAGAGCCTCAGTGATCCGTATCCGGTTCACCCATTCGTGCACCGGATCCAACGCTCTCTTCAGCAGCTGGTGGACGTCGGTTCTCCGGTTAGCTTTATGTGGGTTCCTGGCCATGTCGGTATCCCTGGGAACGAAGCTGCAGATGCCGCGGCCAAGGCTGCGGTCCTCCAGCCTCGGACAGCTTCTTGTTGTGTCCCTTCGTCAGATTGTACCAGGGTCATTTGTCGGCGCATTTTAACGCTGTGGCATGCCGATTGGGTTGCACTTACGGAAAACAAGCTTCGGGCCTTGAAACCTCTTCCCGCGGCTTGGACGTCCTCCTCCCGCCCTTCTCGGCGAGAGGAGGTCGTTTTGGCCCGGTTAAGAATTGGGCACTGCCGGTTCAGCCATCGCCATCTGCTGACGGCTGCGCCGGCGCCGTTCTGCCCATGTGGGCACTTGCTGACGGTTCGACACATTTTAATGTCCTGTCCAGATTTTAACACACTGCGTCTAGATCTTAACTTGCCAAGTACTTTCGATGCCATTTTAGCGGATGACCCACGAGCAGCTGCTCGCGTTCTTCGTTTTATCAACTTGACCAATCTCTCTAAGGACATTTGATTATGCTGTTTTTTTTAATCCTATGCCTGTCAGTCTGTCTTTTATCGTGTTTTCCCTTTTAGTTGCTGTTTTAAACTTGTGCCTCGCGGTGCATTCCTAACGTAGTCTGGGCGCTAATGACCATTGAAGTTGTGCGCCCTAAAACCACAAAAAATATCTCATCCAGTACCGTATCGTTATTTTACAGCACTCTGTTGTCTTGTACTATTGTACCAAACATGATGAAATGCTATTTATTGGAAAAACAAGAACTGCTACAACAACCAAACAAACAAAGAAAAACTGTACCATCGTACACGCAAATAATCAACAATGAATGAAATGTACACAGAACCTGTACCCATCCTTTCATGTTTAATTGGATCGCGACTCGTAGTTTTCTTTTTACGACGTTATCTGTTGCACGATATTGTGTCCCTTAAATTTGCTTGAATTTATGGAGAACCTGCCTTACCTGTAAGTCACGGGGCTCGGACTTCTAGCATCTTAGAAGTATGCTAAGCAGCTCAACCGGCACCTCGCACTACCGTACGGTTTGTGAAAACATTACCAGCAGTGGCTGCTAGAGGAGAAACGACCTGCCAACCTACCATATCCTAGGCATTTCTGATGAGCAAAGTTGCGGACCTTTGAAGCAGAGATGCCAGTCGTTCTTGTACGAAAAGTTGAACGCCTTTGTCTCTTATGACTGTTTATATCCTGCTTAAATATGACAAGCGGAGTCTCGTGGAGGAGGAGTGGTGTCAGAGATTCTTAACCCTGACTGACGATAGCGGAAGCTGTTCACATTGCCGCGACTGTAGTACATATGGATTGAGATCGCATATTGATCGCATACTGAATCCATTAGTGTCACTGACCGTCACTCCTGGCGAATGCCAGTGATACAGCACAATAGGGAGGCTGCAGGTTCGAATCCTGCCTCGGGCATGGATGTGTGTGATGTCCTTAGGTTAATTAGGTTTAAGTAGTTCTAAGTTCTAGGGGACTGATGATCTCAGATGTTAAGTCCCATGGTGCTCAGAGCCATTTGAAACATTTTTGAGGCTGCCAGAAAATGGCGGCCACGCTGCCATCTGACACGTATGCGTCCAATTACTAATTTTGCTGACGAATTTATTTTGTTATTCTTTACAAGTTTCGAGTGTTTTCACATCTGTCTACGGAAGATGACACTTAAGTTATTACACAAAAAAAAAATGACAGAAACAAAAGAATTCCCTAGTTATAATATTACTAACATTAATTAGATGGAGTACCCACTGACGATGTAACTTCAGCAGAGAAACATGACTGGGCGAAAAAAAAGTGAAATATAATTCTGTTGATAATTAAATATTATATTAGCATATGATACGGATATTTGTCCCGCCAGAGCAGCCGTGCATGTTAACACGCCATTTCCAGGACTCTGAGAGGCGCTTCGGTCCCTAATCGAATCCTCCCGGTCAGTTAACGACGGGGGTGAGAGTAACTTCCACTCTGGATGTGGTTTTTGCAGTTTCTCACACCCGGATAGGTGAATACTGGGGTGGTATGCACATCCCACCTCAAACGATAGAGAAACATTTCGAAGACGTTCTCACATTTTCAAGTGAGATAACACTAGATGCAGGGGTGGTGATCCTGAAGAGCGCGTCGACCACGAAAAAAGAAAGAAATGGCATGAATATTTAAATCACTACTGCTGTTTTGCGGAGAGCTCTGTTCACTCGTACGTTTCATATTGTTGAAGAAAAGAAACAGCATATCTGTCATTGTCGATGGTGTCCTGATACTGCGACAGTTGATCAAGTCCGGGCTCTAATCGGAAAACATATGTCGTCTTCATGGGAGACTGAAACTGTGAACCTGACAGAGATTCGAACCTGGATTCCTTCTTTTTGCGATAAATAATACTGTCCCATCCACGTTGAGGTCAGCCTCATTGCTTCATTCTCCTTGTACTGACATCTTTCTTTTCAAAAGATCAGAAGCTCTGCATCGTACATTGATGTATTAGCATAGCATTGAGAAATGACGTGGTTGATGAAATTCTTAAGAGTGTACGCTGTTTTGAAATATTAGCTACGGCATTTCTCTCCCGTATAATTTCTCTGTGGCGTCCTACTCCTTCAGGTATGCAGGAGAGCTGGGAGATACAAACTGTAGAATTGTAGCTATGAGACGACCCCTACCATTTCATATAACTAATAACTACTAAATAAACGCCTTCTCTAGAATGTTCTATGCGTTACGGTCTTCACTTATGTGTATATCCATGTTTATCTTACATGTTTTCTAATGCCGCCCAGTTTCCTCTTTTTTTCTTTTGTTGGAGTCCACAATAAAACTTCCACAATCCATTAATCATGTTCGATTCAGAATCTGTGTGTGTGTGTACGTGCGCAAAAAACTTGTGCGTTAGTCTCACATCTAGTACCTTTAAACATGAGGGTATTTTTTAATGATCTTCTCCATTATTTTGTAAAGAAAATTTTTGTATCTGGTAGAAGCCATTAGCTGATAAAGTATATTTCTTTGGAAGTAATGGTTTCATAGCTACACATTTTATTTCTTTGTTCACTGCTAATTTTGGGGTCACAGCTCAATTCTTAAACGCTGATTCTCATTCAAATCAACTGGATAATTGTGCTGCTACCTGGAATCACCACGGTCCACAGAGAATAAAAGAATAAAAAATTCTAGCAGTGGAATTGTTATTTTCGAGAACATAAAATGGTGACTTGCTTCTAGTCAGTTGGAATTCGAGTAATACATTTTATGCATTACTGTCACTAGTGCTATGTGTTACCACTGCACGAAGGAAGGAAGACAGGAGGGAAGAGAGCAGTTCAGTATCCTGGTGACAACGAGGTCATTAGAGACGTAGCAGAAACTCGGGTTAGGGAAAGACAGGGAAGGCATCGGGCGCGCCCTTTCAAAGGAACCATCCCAGCGTTTGCCTGAAGAGATTTGTTGAAATCACGAGAAACTTAAATCTGGATTGGAACCGTCGTCCTCCCGAATGTGAACAGTGCAAGAGACACTGCAGGAAGGTGTTTTTTTCGTCCTATGAAACTGTCATGCAGTCTACCGATCAGAACCTACAATCTGTATCCTTCTGCTCGTTTGCAGACCAAATCTTAGAGATGATTTGTTGCCTGCAACTCGATCCTCTCCCGAGTAGTGTTTCTTGTCTCCTCCCATCTCAGTACATGTTAAATTTTGTTGTGGAGCAATTTCCATTGTCCGGTGTCGTATGATCCTTCTGTGACCACATACAATTAAAATTTTGCTTCAACCATGAGTGTAGATAGAGCAGAGGATAAGTCTTGAATCAAACTGAGTGACAAGTCGTCTACTTATCAATGAAACCAGGGTCTACCTACCGCACTCGTTGTTCTCGCTGTTTCCATGTTCTAGAGGATGATTCATGATTGCAAAATGTGCGTTAGTTCCTTTCGTTACAGTATGCTGAAAAGTTTCTGGGTTTCCTTATTTATATGAATTTTTTCCCTTCTTGAAACAGTTTCTACGACATTATTTCCCACGATTTTATTTCGTACACAGCTAAAATGACCTAAGCGGGTTGCTTCGTGGGATCCAGGACGGAAGTGCGGCGATACGTGCTCTCGAGCATTTGAGTGCTCCACAACATTTCAATTTTTTACGTAGAGTCCTTCCAATCGTAGTTGTTACGTAAAATTGGCCTACATTGTTACGCATGCGATAGCATGGATACGTAATATTCTCCAATACGCCACGCATAAAAACAGGATTTGCTGGTGCTTATTGCTCATGTCTGTATTGGTGAGGTAGGGTGAAGTGTTTTGAATAGCCGTTAGGCTAGGGACCATTTGCATACCCAACAGAAGCATAGTCTTGACGTCACTACCCTACAGCACAAGGTCAAAGTATGAACATTACACGCTTCCTCCTGCTTAGGCTAACGGTAAAAATCGTTTGATCCGTTTTGAATTTGATATTGGCTACGGTGGGCTTGATGGGACGTATGGAGGCTTCGTTAGTTTACTATATTTTCGCCGTTACCAGCGGACCAAAGTCCAGCCGAGGATTCAAAGGCGGCTATGCACAGTAAATGGCTGACATTTTTTCGATGTATTCCTAAAATTTCGATCTCGCACAACCTAGAAAAATTTCCTAATATATATATCCGTTTCCGAGATACAGATGTCCATAGTTACGCTCCTTGTATATGTAAAATATGAACGTGAAAGCCAATGTGAGGCGAAAACGTAGTTTATAAAGTGACGTAGAATGTAGAAATATGCCTGAAAGCAAGGGAAAACTACAGACGTAATTTTCCCCGAGGGCATGCAGCTTTACTGTATGGTTAAATGATGATGGCGTCCTCTTGGGTAAAATATTCCGGAGGTAAAATAGGCCTCCTTTCGGATTCCGGGCGGGGACTACTAAAGAGGATGTCATTATCAGGAGAAAGAAAACTGGCGTTCTACGGATCGGGGCGTGGAATGTCAGATCCCTTAATCGGGCAGGTAGGTTAGAAAATTTAAAAAGGGAAATAGATAGGTTAAAGTTAGATATAGTGGGAATTTGTGAAGTTCGGTGGAAGGAGGAACAAGACTTTTGGTCAGGCGGGGTTATAAATACAAAATCAAATAGGGGTAATGCAGGAGTAGGTTTAATAATGAATAAAAAATAGGAGTGCGGGTAAGTTACTACAAACAGCATAGTGAACGCATTATTGTGGCCAAGATAGACACAAAGCCTATGCCTACTACAGTAGTACAAGTTTATATACCAACTAGCTCTGCAGATGACGAAGAAACTGAAGAAATGTATGATGAAATAAAAGAAATTATTCAGATAGTGAAGGGAGACGAAAATTTAATAGTCATGGGCGACTGGAATTCGGTAGTAGGAAAAGGAAGAGAAGGAAACATAGTAGGTGAATATGGATTGTGGGTAAGAAATTAAGAGGAAGCTGCCTGGTAGAATTTTGCACAAAGCAAAACTTAATCATAGCTAACACTTGGTTCAAGAATCATAAAAGAAGGTTGTATACGTGGAAGAAGCCTGGAGATACTGACAGGTTTCAGATAGATTATATAATGGTAAGACAGAGTTTTAGGAACCAGGTTTTAAATTGTTAGACATTTCCAGGGGCAGATGTGGACTCTGACCACAATCTATTGGTTATGAACTGTAGATTAAAACTGAAGAAACTGAAAAAGGTGGGAATTTAACGAGATGTGATCTGTATAAACTGAAAGAACCAGAGGTTGTACAGAGTTCCAGAGAGAGCATAAGGGAACAATTGACAGGAATGGGGGAAAGAAATACAGTAGAAGAAGAATGGGTAGCTTTGAGGGATGAAGTAGTGAGGGCAGCAGAGGATCAAGTAGGTAAAAAGACGAGGGCTAATAGAAATCCTTGGGCAACAGAAGAAATATTGAATTTGATTCATGAAAGGAGAAAATGTAAAAATGCAGTAAATGAAGCAGGCAAAAAGGAATACAAACGTCTCAAAAATGAGATCGACAGGGAGTGCAAAATGGCTAAGCAGGGATGGCTAGAGGTGTATATCACTAGGGGTAAAGTAGATACTGCCTACAGGAAAATTAAAGAGACTTTTGGAAAAAAGAGAACCACTTGTATGAATATCAAGAGCTCAGATGGAAACCCAGTTCTAAGCAAAGAAGGGAAAGCAGAAAGGTGGAAGGAGTATATAGACGGTCTACACAAGGGCGATGTAATTGAGGACAATATCATGGAAATAGAAGAGGATGTAGATGAAGATGAAATGGGAGGTATGATACTGCGTGAAGAGTTTGACACAGCACTGAAAGACCTGAGTCGAAACAAGGCCCCGGGAGTAGACAGCATTCCATTAGAACTACTGACAGCCTTGGGAGAGCCAGTCCTGACAAAACTCTACCATCTGGTAAGCAAGATGTATGAGACAAGCGAAATACCGTCAGACTTCAAGAAGAATATAGTAATTCCAACCTCAAAGGAAGCAGGTGTTCACAGATGTGAAAATTACCGAACTATCAGTTTAATAAGTCACGGCTCCAAAATACTAACGCGAATTCTTTACAGACGAATGGAAAAACTAGTAGAAGCCGACCTCGGGAATATCAGTTTGGATTCCGTAGAAATATTGCAACATGTGAGGCAATACTGACCCTACGACTAATCTTAGAAGCTATATTAAGGAAAAGCAAACCTACGTTTCTAGCATTAGTAGACTTAGAGAAAGATTTTGACAATGTTGACTGGAATACTCTCTTTCAAATTCTGAAGGTGGCAGGGGTAAAATACAGGAAGCGAAAGGCTATTTACAATTTGTACAGAAACCAGATGGCAGTTATAAGAGTCGAGGGACATGAAAAGGAAGCAGTGGTTGGGAAGGGAGTGAGACAGGGTTGTAGACTCTACCCGATGTTATTCAATCTGTATATTGAGTAAGCAGTGAAGGAAACAAAAGAAAAATTCGGAGTAGGTATTAAAATCTATGAGAAGAAATAAAAACTTTGAGGTTCGCCGATGACATTGTAATTCAGTCAGACAGAGCAAAGGACTTGGAAGAACAGTTGAAAGGAATGGATAGTGTCTTGAAAGAAGGATATAAGATGAACATCAACAAAAGCAAAACGAGGATAATGGAATGTAGTCGAATTAAGTCGGGTGATGCTGAGGGAATTAGATTACGACATGAGACACTTAAAGTAGCAAAGGAGTTTTGCTGTTTGGGGAGCAAAATAACTGATGATGGTCGAAGTAGAGAGGATATAAAATGTAGACTGGCAATGGCAAGGAAAGCGTTTCAGAAGAAGAGTATAGATTTAAGTGTCAGGGACTCATTTCTGAAAGTATTTTGACGGAGTGTAGCCATGTATGGAAGTGAAACATGGACGATAAATAGTTTAGAGAAGAAGACAATAGAAGCTTTCGAAATTTGGTGCTACAGAAGAATGCTGAAGATTATATGGCTCAAACGGCTCTGAGCACTACGCGACTTAACTTCTGAGGTCATCAGTCGCCTAGAACTTAGAACTAATTAAACCTAACTAACCTAAGGACATCACACACATCCATGCCCGAGGCAGGATTCGAACCTGCTACCGTAGGGGTCGCTCGGCTCCAGACTGTAGCGCCTAGAACCGCACGGACACTCCGGCCGGCCTGAAGACTATATGGGTAGATCACAACTAATGAGGGGGTATTGAATAGGATGGGAGAGAAGAGAAGTTTGTGGCACAACTTGACTAGAAGAAGGGATCGGTTGGTAGGACATGTTCTGAGGCATCAAGGTATCACCAATTTAGTACTGGAGGGCAGCGTGGAGGGTAAAAATCGTAGAGGGAGACCAAGAGATGAATACATTAAGCAGATTCAGAAGAATGTAGGTTGCAGTAGGTACTGGGAGATGAAGAAGCTTGCACAGGATAGAGTAGCATGGAGAGCTGCATCAAACCAGTCTCAGGACTGAAGACCACAACAACAACGTGCCTCCATTATCATCTGCACGTAAAATCCGGACTGAGGTGTAAAATTAGTTTTTCGTTATTTGAATTTCACACAAGTATATTTCTAAATTTTACTGTCCAGTACAAATCTTTTCATATGAGCTACATGCCCTGCTGCAGTAAGAAAAAGAAGGGGCCAGCGGAAAAAATCTGATATGTTCCTCTTGATTTAAAAGACACTGACTGAAAAGTGGGGCACCAGCTGTCTTATTCTACCTTCCGTTGCTCAATTAAAAATTTTCCCAAAAATTTTGGCATATGAACATACCCGCGCTTATTTATGCTGAGAGAGAAAAGACTGACAGTGGCAAAGAGACGTAAAAATAATGAATACTGGAAGATAGTGGACACTGGTTGTGTTACAGAAAGAGTGAAGGAGACAATGGCAGTGTTAGAGAAAGAGAGGTACACAAGTGGCAGTGGAATACAGTTGGCAGTAAGAGAAAAGTGCTAGGAACAAATAGAAGACGGCTCCAGGAAAGTGGAAGTGGATGGGGCCAGTGGTAATGAGACACAATGTATGACAATAACAACGAGGAGGATGGAGATAGTGACAGTGAGAAGCGACAGCAGCTGTAGAAAGGAAGGAATGAGATGTTGTGAGTAAGAAAGAGCAAGAGGGAGATAGTGACAGTGAGAGAAGTCTGTAGTAGGACAGAACGAAGGGGGCTGTGGCTGTAACACGGGGGACAATGACAGAGAGACACAAAGAGATACTGGCAATGAGTTGGACTGAATGATTGAGTGAGAGAGGGCAATTGGGAGTTCAAAAATGGTTCAAGTGGCTCTGAGCACTATGGGACTTAATGTCTTTGGTCATCAGTCCCGCCGGCCGCGGTTGCCGAGCGGTTCTAGGCGCTACAGCCTGGAACCGCGTGACCGCTATGGTCGCAGGTTCGAATCCTGCCTCGGGCATGGATGTGTGTAATGTCCTTAGGTTAGTTAGGTTTAAGTAGTTCTAAGTTCTAGCGGACTGATGACCTTAGAAGTTAAGTCCCATAGTGCTCAGAGCCATTTGAACCATTTCATCAGTCCCCTAGAACTTAGAACTACTTAAACCTAACTAACCTAAGGACAGCACACTCATCCATGCCCGAGGCAGGATTCGAACCCGCGACCGTAGCAGTCGCGCGGTTCCGGACTGAAGCGCCTAGAACCGCACGACCACTGCAGCCGGCAAATGGGAGTGGACGGGGTATTAGTGGCGATGGACTAGTGAGTATGAGCGAGTTGCAATTAGGGGAGACTGTGGGAATTTGAGGTGAGTTACACGTAAAAAAAAGAGCGAATATGTACGTATGGCAAAATACACTCCTGGAAATGGAAAAAAGAACACATTGACACCGGTGTGTCAGACCCACCATACTTGCTCCGGACACTGCGAGAGGGCTGTACAAGCAATGATCACACGCACGGCACAGCGGACACACCAGGAACCGCGGTGTTGGCCGTCGAATGGCGCTAGCTGCGCAGCATTTGTGCACCGCCGCCGTCAGTGTCAGCCAGTTTGCCGTGGCATACGGAGCTCCATCGCAGTCTTTAACACTGGTAGCATGCCGCGACAGCGTGGACGTGAACCGTATGTGCAGTTGACGGACTTTGAGCGAGGGCGTATAGGGGCATGCGGGAGGCCGGGTGGACGTACCGCCGAATTGCTCAACACGTTGGGCGTGAGGTCTCCACAGTACATCGATGTTGTCGCCAGTGGTCGGCGGAAGGTGCACGTGCCCGTCGACCTGGGACCGGACCGCAGCGACGCACGGATGCACGCCAAGACCGTAGGATCCTACGCAGTGCCGTAGGGGACCGCACCGCCACTTCCCAGCAAATTAGGGACACTGTTGCTCCTGGGGTATCGGCGAGGACCATTCGCAACCGTCTCCATGAAGCTGGGCTACGGTCCCGCACACCGTTAGGCCGTCTTCCGCTCACGCCCCAACATCGTGCAGCCCGCCTCCAGTGGTGTCGCGACAGGCGTGAATGGAGGGACGAATGGAGACGTGTCGTCTTCAGCGATGAGAGTCGCTTCTGCCTTGGTGCCAATGATGGTCGTATGCGTGTTTGGCGCCGTGCAGGTGAGCGCCACAATCAGGACTGCATACGACCGAGGCACACAGGGCCAACACCCGGCATCATGGTGTGGGGAGCGATCTCCTACACTGGCCGTACACCACTGGTGATCGTCGAGGGGACACTGAATAGTGCACGGTACATCCAAACCGTCATCGAACCCATCGTTCTACCATTCCTAGACCGGCAAGGGAACTTGCTGTTCCAACAGGACAATGCACGTCCGCATGTATCCCGTGCCACCCAACGTGCTCTAGAAGGTGTAAGTCAACTACCCTGGCCAGCAAGATCTCCGGATCTGTCCCCCATTGAGCATGTTTGGGACTGGATGAAGCGTCGTCTCACGCGGTCTGCACGTCCAGCACAAACGCTGGTCCAACTGAGGCGCCAGGTGGAAATGGCATGGCAAGCCGTTCCACAGGACTACATCCAGCATCTCTACGATCGTCTCCATGGGAGAATAGCAGCCTGCATTGCTGCGAAAGGTGGATATACACTGTACTAGTGCCGACATTGTGCATGCTCTGTTGCCTGTGTCTATGTGCCTGTGGTTCTGTCAGTGTGATCATGTGAGGTATCTGGCTGGGCTCTGAGCACTATGGGACTTAACATCGATGGTCATCAGTCCCCTAGAACTTAGAACTACTTAAACCTAACTAACCTAAGGACAGCACACAACACCCAGTCATCACGAGGCAGAGAAAATCCCTGGCCCCGCCGGGAATCGAACCCGGGAACCCGGGCGTGGGAAGCGAGAACGCTACCGCACGACCACGAGCTGCGGACTGTGATGTATCTGATCCCAGGAATGTGTCAATAAAGTTTCCCCTTCCTGGGACAATGAATTCACGGTGTTCTTAGTTCAATTTCCATCAGTGTATTTGGGAAATTTTTTAAAGGTGCTGAGGAAAGAACGAAGTAGCTGATGCCCAGCTTCTCAGTCAGTCTTTTAAACAGGAGCATATTCTCATTATTTTGTACTGCGATAGGAGCATTTTTCCGCTGGTAAACTATTATTTCTCTTATTACATTCAGATGACGTTAATATAAGTAACAGTAAGCATATAAATAAATAATTTTGACTTGGGTGGCACTAAAGACCACACACGCCGAGTAATTTATGAGAATATTTGAATTTTAATTGTGTCGTATTACTGGCAGTGGCCACTGAGAATTATTTCTATTTTAAACAAAAATGATTGTAATAATGTTATACTTCTCAGTTTCACAAAGGAAATTCTGTTTTAAACTTAACATAATAGATACAATATAGAGATAATTTTGAAACACAAACGACGCACCACGAAAGAGTTATTCAAATTGGTCACAAACTGATATTCATAAAGGTATCGAAGGAAGATAGAAAATTGTAACCTTTGGCGTCCGATGAATGAATGTCGACGCTGCAACGTAATTTCGGGGCACAGCTGACAGGGATAGTAAACAGGGGACATGTCGATATCAGGGGATAGATTCTTTGCGAATTTCATTCCTTATACTCAGTTGGATAGCAACAATGCCTCACAGACAGGCGCGTGAACAATATACCTAGATGACAAAATTTAGGAGAGGACGTGTAACTGGGCTCAAAAAAGGCGGTTGGAGTAATCAGCGAATCGCTCGACATTTGAATAGTAGCGATGCCACTACTCAACTGTGTTGCAGGAATGGGTGAACCGTGGCCGAACACATTGTAAAGAAGGAAGCGGTCGACCTAGAGAGACGACAGAACGTGTGGACCGAGCAGTTGTCAGAGGGGCACTCAGAGCTCATGATTCCTCATTATCATCGATCCGACGTGCAACTGGTGCTTCAGTGACCACAAGGACCAGTAATAGGCGGCTCACAGAAAGGGAGCTGAGCTCACGGCGGCCCCTTGCACCGACTACCAATGACCACTTTACACCAACAATCAGGTTTGCAGTGGTGTCGGGCACATTCGACCTGGAATGTCGTAGACTGGAGTAGAACTGTCTTCAGTGATGAGTCCCTCATCGAACTGAGCCACGATAACCAGCGAAGACGTGTCTGGAAACGCACTGGACAGCAGCGGGATACCAACCTGACTGTCACCAGCTCATACGGCCCGACAGCTAGCAGTGATGGTCTGGAGGCACAATTTCCTTTCAAAGCAGAACCACTGTGGTTGTCATCTGGAGCACCCTTACCGTACAGCGGTACATCGACGACATTCTTCGCCCCGTTTTGTTGCCCTTCATCGCAAGCTATCCTAGGCTTACATTTCAGCAAGACAATGCCCGACCGCTCACGGCGAGAGTTTCTGCTGTTTGTCATCGTCTTGCCAAACCCTATCTCGACCAGCAAGGTCGCTGGATCTCTCTCCAATTGAGAACGTTTGGGGCAACCAGCTCGGGATTTTGACGATCTAACCCACCAATTGGATAGAATTTGGCGCGATATCCTTCAGGACGAAATCCAGCAACTCTATCAGTGCTAAACCGAATATCGGTGTCGACTAGCTCAATCTACGAAGCTCTTTCTCTTGAACAAGTCATACATTTTTTAAAAATTGTAATTATTTATCACATCCACGGATTTCTGTTGCATTTGGATAGTTCCTTCGTGGTGCGTCTTTTTTTTCTTAGAGTGTAATACAAAACTGAAGTACAAGATATTGATCAAATTTGGTGATGGAAAATGATGATAATTAGCTTACTGGGATGAAAGTGCCGTCTAATATTACAAGAATTGTTAGTTTCTCAGACGAAGACATGTATACGTTGCAAATGGAGCTATTAATAGTTCTGTGAACTAATTATCATTCGGTGCATGCAAAAAGTGTAAAATCCCTCAGGAATTTTATACATAGCTGCAGTACGAAGGACCTGCTTATTACCTCTATAAAACCTCTCTTGAGGGTTGTGCTGGATGGCGAGTATTCTTCGTCGACAAAAACAACGTCACTGATATCCTAGGGAAGAATGATAGGATCGCACTTGTTGTCCATATACGTAAACGATATGACTTACAGGGTGAACAGCAATCTGTGACTGTATGCTAATGACACCGTGCACTGCTGGACAGTGCCGTCTTTAAGTGACTGTGAGAGGATACATAATGAACAGGACAGAAGTTCTGTTTATTGCAATGACTGGTAGGTTGCTCTAAATGTGTAAAATATAAGTTAATGCTGATGACTAGGAGAAAAACAAGCCGATAATGTCTGAATATAGTATTAGTGGTGTGCTGTTTGGGACAGTCACGTCGATTAAATACGTAGCGGTAACGTTGCAAGCCGGCCACTGTGACCAAACGGTTCTAGGCTCTTCAGTCCGGAACCACGCTGCTGCTACTGTCGCAGGTTCGAATCCTGCCTCGGGCATGGATGCGTGTGATTGCCTTAGGTTAGTTAGGGTTAAGTAGTTCTAAGTTCTAGGGGACTGATGACCTGAGATGTTAAGTCCCATAGTGCTCAGAGCCATTTTTTTTATGCACAGCGATTGGGATTATAGGAAGACAGCGGAGCAGTTCAGAGGCTTTTTTTACATTGGTTAGAGGTGGGTTCGATTAACACGTGAATATTACGGAAATGCTCATGAACTAAAATGGGAGTTCCTGGAGGGAATAAGTTGTTGTTTTCGATAAACATTATCGTGCAAGTTTAGAGAACCAGTTGACTGCAGAACGATTCTACTGCCATCAATGCACATCTCGCGAAGATAAGAGAATTTAAGGCTCGTACGGAAGAATACAGAAGGTCATTTGTTCATCACTCCATTTGAGAGTAGAACAGGACGCTGTGTACGGACGCAGGAGGAGCTGACCACTGTTCGCGAACAGCTGAACGTGTTGATGGCCGCGGTCAGCGTCTTCAGACTGCTGCCTCGGAGTGTAGCGGCAGTGGGGAGTCTGGTGCGTCGCGTGGTACACCCCAGGTGTTACATGCTTCACCCACTGTCCCTGCTGTCGAGACATCTTTGCGGGTACCGGGCGCGGTTGGGCCACCCTCTCCCCAAGGGGAGTGGCGGGTTCAGCGGTGTTCGCGGCGCACGAGGCGGAGGGTCAATGTGGACACTGGCCGTGTGGCATCGCCCGCTCTGCCTGTGAGTGGACATGTGGCTGCTCCTTCAGCAAGGAACAGCAGGCACACGGGGGGAGGGGTTTATTAGTTATCGGGAGCTCCAGCGTTAGGCGGGTGATGGAGCCCCTTAGGGAAATAGCGGAAAGGTCGGGGAAGAAGGCCAGTGTTCACTGTCTGCTTGCCGTGGGATCTCATCCGAGATGTGGAGGAGGCCCTGCCGGCGGCGATAGAGAGCACTTGGTGCACCCGACTGCAAATTGTTGCTCATGTCGGCACCAATGACTCCTGCCGTCTGGGTTCAGAGGTCATCCTCAATTCGTACAGAGGGTTGGCGGAATTGGTGAAGGCGGAAAGCCTCGCTCGCGGGGTGGAATCTGAGCTAACTATTTGTAGCATCGTTCCCAGAACCGATCGCGGTCCTCTGGTTTGGAGCCGAGTAGAAGGCTTAAACCAGAGGCTCAGACGATTCTGCGGAGACCTGGGATGCAAATTTCTCGACCTCCGCTATCGGGTGGAGAAATGTAGGGTCCCCCTGAATAGGTCAGGCGTGCACTGCACGCCGGAAGCGGCTACAAGGGTAGCGGAGTACGTGTGGAGTGCACATGCGGGTTTTTTAGGTTAGAGAATTCCCTCCCTAGGCTCGACAAGTCGCCTCCTGAGACGCGGCAAGGTAGAAGTAGGCAAAATGCAACGGGGAATAACAATATTAATGTGCTAATAGTAAACTGCAGGAGCGTCTATAGAAAGGTCCCAGAACTGCTCTCATTAATAAACGGCCACAATGCTCATGCTAGGGACAGAAAGTTGGCTGAAACCAGACGTAAACAGTAATGAAATCCTAAACTCAGATTGGAATGTATACCGCAGAGACAGGCTGGACAGTGAAGGGGGAGTCGTGTTTATAGCGATAAGAAGTGAAATAGTATCAAAGGAAATTGACGGAGATCAGAAATGTGAAATAATTTGGGTGAGGGTCACGGTTAAAGCAGGCTCAGACATGGTAATTGGATGTCTCTATAGGCCCCCAGGCTCAGCAGTTGTTTTGGCTGAGCACCTGAAGGATAATTTGGAAAATATTTAGAGTAGATTTCCCCAACATGTTATAGTTCTGGGTGGAGATTTTAATTTGCCAGATATAGACTGGGAGACTCAAACGTTCATAACGAATGGCAGGGACAAAGAATCCAGTGAAATTTTTTTAAAGTGCTTTTTCTGAAAACTACCTTGAGCAGTTAAATAGAGAACCGACTCGTGGAGATAACATTTTAGACCTCCTGGTGACAAACAGACCCGAACTATTTGAAACAGTTAACGCAGAACAGGGAATCAGCGATCATAAAGCGGTTACTGCGTCGACGATTTCAGCCGTAAATAGAGATATTAAGAAAGGTAGAAAGATTTTTCTGTTTAGCAAAAGTGACAAAAAGCAGATTACGGAATACCTGATGGCTCAAAAGTTTTGTCTCAAGTACAGATAGTGTTGAGGATCAGTGGACAAAGTTCAGAACCATCGTACATTATGCGTTAGATGAGTATGTGCCAAGCAAGATCGTAAGAGATGGAAAAGAGCCACCGTGGTACAACAACCGAGTTAGAAAACTGCTGCGGAAGCAAAGGGAACTTCACAGCAAACATAAACATAGCCAAAGCCTTGCAGACAAACAAAAATTACGCGAAGCGAAATGTACTGTGAGGAGGGCTATGCGAGAGGCGTTCAATGAATTCGAAAGTAAAGTTCTATGTACTGACTTGGCAGAAAATCCTAAGAAATTTTGGTCTTATGTCAAAGCGGTAGGTGGATCAAAACAAAATGTCCAGACACTCTGTGACCAAAATGGTACTGAAACACAGGATGACAGACTAAAGGCCGAAATACTAAATGTCTTTTTCCAAAGCTGTTTCACAGAGGAAGACTGCACTGTAGTTCCTTCTCTAGACCGTCGCACAGATGACAAAATGGTAGATACCGAAATAGACGACAGAGGGATAGAGAAACAATTAAAATCGCTCAAAAGAGGAAAGGCCGCAGGACCTGATGGGGTACCAGTTCGATTTTACACAGGGTACGCGAAGGAACTAGCCCCCCTTCTTTCAGCGGTGTACCGTAGGTCTCTAGAAGAGCGTAGCGTTCCAAAGGATTGGAAAAGGGCACAGGTCATCCCCGTTTTCAAGAAGGGACGTCGATCAGATGTGCAGAACTATAGACCTATATCTCCAACGTCGATCGGTTGCAGAATTTTGGAACACGTATTATGTTCGAGTATAATGACTTTTCTGGAGACTAGAAATCTACTCTGTAGGAATCAGCATGGGTTTCGAAAAAGACTATCGTGTGAAACCCAGCTCGCGCTATTCGTCCACGAGACTCAGTGGGCCATAGACGCGGGTTCCCAAGTAGATGCCGTGTTTCTTGACTTCCGCAAGGCGTTCGATACAGTTCCCCACAGTCGTTTAATGAACAAAGTAAGAGCATATGGACTATCAGACCAATTGTGTGATTGGATTGAAGAGTTCCTAGATAACAGAACGTAGCATGTCATTCTCAAAGGAGAGAAGTCTTCCGAAGTAAGAGCGATTTCAGGTGTGCCGCAGGGGAGTGTCGTAGGACCGTTGCTATTCACAATATACATAAATGACCTTGTGGATGACATCGGAAGTTCACTGAGGCTTTTTGCGGATGATGCTGTGGTATATCGAGAGGTTGTAACAATGGAAAATTGTACTGAAATGCAGGAGGATCTGCAGCGAATTGACGCATGGTGCAGGGAATGGCAATTGAATCTCAATATAGACAAGTGTAATGTGCTGCGAATACACAGAAAGATAGATCCTTTATCATTTAGCTACAAAATAGCAGGTCAGCAACTGGAAGCGGTTAATACCATAAATTATCTGGGAGTACGCATTAGGAGTGATTTAAAATGGAATGATCATACAAAGTTGATCGTCGGTAAAGCAGATGCCAGAGTGAGATTCATTGGAAGAATCCTAAGGAAATGCAATCCGAAAACAAAGTAAGTAGGTTACAGTACGCTTGTTCGCCCACTGCTTGAATACTGCTCAGCAGTGTGGGATCCGTACCAGATAGGGTTGATAGAAAAGATCCAACGGAGAGCAGCGCGCTTCGTTGCAGGATCATTTAGTAATCGCGAAAGCGTTACGGAGATGATAGATAAACTCCAGTGGAAGACTCTGCAGGAGAGACGCTCAGTAGCTCGGTACGGGCTTTTGTTGAAGTTTCGAGAACATACCTTCACCGAAGAGTCAAGCAGTATATTGCTCCCTCCTACGTATATCTCGCGAAGAGACTATGAGGATAAAATCAGAGAGATTAGAACCCACACAGAAGCATACCGACAATCCTTCTTTCCGCGAACAATACTAGACTGGAATAGAAGGGAGAACCGATAGAGATACTCAAGGTACCCTCCGCCACACACCGTCAGGTGGCTTGCGGAGTGTGGATGTAGATGTAGATGGATGTAGATGTAGAAGGGGAACGGCTAGTGGTGATGCTAGGTACTCCCCTCCATGCACAGCGTGGTGGTTTGCTGAGTGTGTGTATATGTTTGTAGACGTACGTCTTCTAAGTCGAAATACATTCTAAGACAATATAAAAGACAAAAAAACGACGACACACGATGAAATCATCCGAATGCTACGGAAAGCTTTAGATGGGATATGGATATATACACAAACAAATGTTAAAGTTTCAGAAAAAATGGGTGGTGTATTCAGGAGAAAGAGCTTCACAAATTGAGCAAGTAAATAAAGCGTTAGTCCACCTCTCGTCCTTACGCAGCTTGGCTTCGTATTGACTGAGTTGCTGGATGTCCTCTTGAGGGGTGTCGTGCCAAATTATGTCCAATTGACGTGCTAGATCGTCAAATTCCCGTGCTAATTGGAGGGCCCTTCCTTTAATGCTCCAAACCTTCTCAGTTGGGGACATATCGGGCGAACTTTCTGACCAAGTTAGGGTTTGGCAAGCAGAATGACAGGAAGTAGAATATCTCACCGTGAGCGCGCGTACATTGTATTGCTGAAGTGTAGGCCCGGGATGGCCTGCCACGAAGGGCAACAAATGGTTCAAATGGCTCTGAGCACTATGGGACTTAACATCTGTGTTCATCAGTCCCCTAGAACTTAGAACTACTTAAACCTAACTAACCTAAGGACATCACACACATCCATGCCCGAGGCAGGATTCGAACCTGGGACCGTAGCAGTCGCGCGGTTCCGGACTGAGCGCCTAGAACCGCGAGACCACCGCGGCCGGCGAAGGGCAACAAAACGGAGCGTAGAATATCGTCGACGTACCCCTGTGCTGTAAGGGTGCGGCGTATGACAACCAAAGGGGTCCTGCTATGAAATGAAGTGGCACCCCAGACCACCAGTCTTGGGTGGTATGGCGGGCGAGTCAGGTTGATATCCCACTGCTGTTCGGGACGCCTCTAGACACGTCTTCGTGGGTTATCGGGGCTCATTCCGAAGCGGGACTCTGCACTGAAGATAATACTGCTCCAGTCAATGATATTCCAGGCCGAAGACGTATTTGAAGACTCGCCGGAGGTCGGTGAGGTACCAACCTGAATGTCGCTCGCCACAAGGTCCGACAACTAGGTATAATGGTCCGGGGTGCCAGTTCATTTCATTGCAGGACCGTCACACCCTTACAGCACAGCGGTAATTCGACGCTTTTCTACTCCCCGTTTCGTTACTTTTCGGGGCTATCTACCTTGGGGTTTCATTTCAGCACACGGCGAAAGTTTCTATTGCCTGTCTTCGTGCTTGACAAATCCTACATTGGCCAGCAAAGTCGCTGGATCCCTCCCCAACTGAGAACGTTTAGAGGATTATCGGCAGCGCCTCCAAAGAGTGTAGGATTCTGACGATGTACTACATCTACATCTACATGGATACTCTGCAAATCATATTTAAGTGCCTGGCAAAGGGTTCATCGAACCACCTTCACTATTCTCTATTATTCCAATCTCGTATAGCGTGCGGAAAGAATGAACACCTATATCTTTCCGTACGAGCTCTGATTTCCCTTATTTTATCTTGGTGATCGTTACTGCCTATGTAAGTCGGTGTCAAAAAAATATTTTCGCATTCGGAGGGGAAAGTTGGTGATTGGAATTTTGTGAGAAGATTCCGTCGCAACGGAAAACGCCTTTATTTTAATGATGTCCAAAAATGGCTTTGAGCACTATGGGACTTAACATCTATGGTCATCAGTCCCCTAGAACTTAGAACTACTTAAACCTAACTAACCTAAGGACATCAGACAATACCCAGTCATCACGAGGCAGAGAAAATCCCTGACCCCGCCGGGAATCGAACCCGGGAACGGGAAGCGAGAACGCTACGGTACGACCACGAGCTGCGGACTAATGATGTCCAGCCCAAATCCTGTATCATTTCTGTGACACTCTCTCCCATATTTCGCGATAATAAAAAACGTGCTGCCCTTTTTTGAACTTTCTCGATGTACTCCGTCAGTCCTATCTGGTAAGGATCCTACACCGCGCAGCAATATTCTAAAAGAAGACGGACAAGCGTAGTGTAGGCAGTCTCCTTAGTAGATCTGTTACATTTTCTAAGTGTCCTGCCAATAAAACGCAGTCTTTGGTTAGCCTTCCCCACAACATTTTGTATGTGTTCCTTCCAATTTAAGTTGTTATTAATTGTAATACCTAGGTATTTAGTTGAATTTGCGGCTTTTAGATTAGACTAATTTATCGTGTAACCGAAGTTTAACGAGTTCCTTTTAGCACTCATGTGGATTACCTCACACTTTCCGTTATTTGAGGTCAACTGCCACTTTTCGCACCATTCCGCTATTTCTTGTAAATCGTTTTGCAGTTTGTTTTGATCTTCTGATAACTTTATTAGTCGATAAACGACAGCGTCATCTGCAAACAACCGAAGACGGCTGCTTAGATTGTCTCCCAAATCGTTTACATAGATAAGCAACAGCAAAGGGCCTATAACACTGCCTTGGGGAATGCTAGAAATCACTTCTGTTATACTCGATGACTTTCCGTCAATTACTACGAGCTGTGACCTCTCTGAAAGGAACTCACTGATCCAGTCAAATAACAGAGACGATATTCCATAAGTACGCAATTTCAGTACGGAAATCCAGAAATACGGAATCGATCTGAAATCCCCTGTCGATAGTACTCAGCACTTCAGGTGAATAAAGAGCTAGTTGTGTTTCACAAGAACGATGTTTTCTAAACCCATGTTGACTGTGAGTCAATAGTCCGTTTCCTTCGAGGTAATTCATTATTATTTGAACACAATATTTGTTCTGACGTCCTGCTGCATATAACGCCCCAATTGGGCAAAACGTAGCACGGTATGCCTCAGGGGGACATCTAACAACTCTGCCAATCAATGCTAAGGTGAGTAACTTCTTGGATTAGGACTAGAGATGGATCAACGCATTATTGAATTGTTTCAGTTTGTGAAGCTCTTTCTTTTGAATAAATCATCCAGTTCCTTGGAAGTTCTTATCATTTGTTTGTCTGTTCACGTACAACACATGCACAGATTTCCTTCAGTTTCGGATAGTTCTTTCGTAGTGCGTAGTTTCTTTTTTTTCGCCTCAGATTGTAAATACAGACAATGAGCCAATGCTTTAGTTGCTTCTGTTGCGGATGTATCTGTAGTGAAGGAAATGCCGTGTGGTTAGGACCTCCCGTCGGGTAGACCGTTCGCCTGGTGCAAGTCTTTAGAGTTGACGCCACTTCGGCGACTTTGTAAGTAGGCTGTTTATGTTTTCTTATTGGAAACGTTACGTAGCGCTCTGTATGAAAATCACTGGCTGTGCTGTGTGCAGTCTGCGGCTAGTTTGCATTGTTGTCTGCCATTGTAGTGTTGGGCAGCTGGATGTGAACAGGGCGTAGCGTTGCGCAGTTGGAGGTGAGCCGCCAGCAGTGGTGGATGTGGGGAGAGAAATGGCGGAGTTTTGAAATTTGTAAGACTGGATGTCATGAACTGCTAAGTATATTATGATTTTTCAACACTTTTAAGGTAAATACATTGTTTGTTCTCTATCAAAATCTTTCATTTGCTAACTGCCTATCAGTAGTTAGTGCCTTCAGTAGTTTGAATCTTTTATTTAGCTGGCAGTAGTGGCGCTCGCTGTATTGCAGTAGTTCGAGTAACGAAGATTTTTGGTGAGGTAAGTGATTTGTGAAAGGTATAGGTTAACGTTAGTCAGGGCCATTCTTTTGTAGGGATTTTTGAAAGTCAGATTGCGTTGCGCTAATAATATTGTGCGTCACTTTAGTGAATGTTTGAGTATGTTCAGTTTTGCTCAGCTGTTTGAAAACAAATAATGTAAGAGGTTTATCAGCACAGTAATTCAGAAATCTTTCTAAGGGGACGTTACATATGTCGACCCTTAGCCGAGGGTACCTCACTGGAATCTTCTGATTTTTTCTTGTAGTTTCTGAAATTAGTGTAGCTATTGTTTATTGCTAGCACGTAATTGTAGAGAGAATCTCCTTTCTAGTTGCAGTCTTTCATTGTTGTACAGTAAAACAGTAAACATGCATGTAGATTTGCACCAAGTATTTCGCAGCTGCGCTTGCAATTAATTAGATATTATTTTCAGTACTATGTTATGTGTTTTCTTATTTTGCTCTTCAAATTGTGCTTTTCTGTGTTGTCGTGTGAAATATTGTGACAATAATGGCGTGTGAAAAACTTAATACTAGGCTCCAAAGTAAACTGAGAAATGACAGTGAAGACGAAAGCAGTGTGTTAGCGCCACCGTGTAATGAATTAACTAATGTTCGAACTAGTAATTTGGTAATTGTGCATAAGGAAATGGAGCGGGCGGCAAATAATGGCGTAGACAGTGAAACAATTAGTGAACAGGGAAGCATTATCGATCGATCGGTCGGCAATAGCTCGCCTCAGGAATCCGAAATGACAGGACACAATCTCGCAAATACTGTAGATTCAGGTTTTGGGTCCTCACCGTTTTCTCAAATAAGTCAAAACACATTTTCTGCTTGTCAAAATGTGAATGTTGCCGGTGCAAATTCACTGCCGAAAAGCACTGAGGAACATATTTCAGACCCCAGTGCATTGTTATTACAATTAATGCAACAAATGGGACAAAGGCTACAAAAGTTAGACATAACGCTCGAACAAAATCAGAAACAAATAGGACAAAATCTTCAAAAGTTACACAATGGAACAAAATCTTCAACAGTTAGACACATTGGAACAAAATCATCGGAAGTTAGACACCACGCTTGAACAAACACGTGAAGATTTTACTACTGAGTTACATAACATTGAATCAAAATGTTAAAAAGTCTGTAATGACGTAAAAACACAAATTTGTGAGCATTTTCAACCTATTTTTTCGCGGCATGAAAATGCATTACAGAATCACGAAGCAGCCATAAAAGAACTGCAAACTATTGTTCATGAAAATCATGAGACCTTACAAGCTAAAATTGACTCAGTTGCATTTACCGATTCGGTTACGCAACTTGCAAAAACTCAGGAAAACTTAGACACAGTAGATACTCTGAAAATTGGTTCAGAAAGACACATGGAGGAAATTAGTTCATTATCAAAGAAAGTAGTTGACCTTTCGGATCAGTTAAATAATGTATCTACGAAGGTAGATGATAATCTGAATGACACAAAACCGGTAGTCTTTAATGACACAGAAGAGTGCGAACAAATTAGGAAATTCATACAAAATCAGAATCAAATTAATACGCAACACCAAAGAGAAATCCGGGAAGTACAAGATCAGCTGACACAGGTAATACAAGAATTACGTATTTCAGAGGACACTCGCGCTCCAGTACGGGAAGAGGGACATAGAAATACGGAACAGCCACAAAATAATAACACAGCGCATTTCGGAAATTATGAAAGAAATTGGCAAGGTGCACCGAATTTCGAAATGGAACCGCTGAAACGACGTAACAATGACCGATATGCGACTCACCGACATGATTATTTTGACTATAAGCTGTTCATTACTACACGTAAATTTAAAACATTTAAGAATTCTGGCAACGACATTCATCCACAAGCGTGGCTCCATCAATTCTCTCGTTGTTTTCCTCCCAACTGGTCATTAGAGCACAGATTAGAATTTGTGTGTGGCTATTTAGTGAATGAACCAGCTGTAAGAATGCGATCGGTCATTCACGATTGCCACAGTGAAGGAGAATTTTCTCATGCCTTCCTCTCAGCATATTGGTCTCAAGCTACACAAGACCGAGTAAAACATAGCATCATAATGATGAAACATTTCGAACAATCTGAATTTTCCAGTCTTGTGAAATATTTTGAAGACATGTTGCACAAGAATCAGTACCTGTCAAACCCATACAGCCTCTCAGAACTCATCCGCATTTGCTTAATCAAATTACCTGAACATTTACGACATATTATTTTGGCAGGACGCTGCAATGATGACATTGAACCTTTTCAGGGACTGTTACAAGAAATGGAAATTGACACTGACAATCGCGGAACGCGGAAACAGGAACACAACAATTACAGGTCACATCTGTCACAATTCCGCGATGAGAGAAATAATAACTGGACACGACAAGGCTATTCTCACAACACAAATCGTGACCAAAACGGACACCACCCATATGACAACCGCTGGCAGAGTAGTAATAATTACAGGGAAAGATCACCTCTTTGCAGTAGTGACTATCACAGAGACAATCAGCGAAACAGACAATTTGGGAACCAAAATAATTATTATCAAGGGAGACAGAATAACTTTAGACGCAACAGTCCAGCGTGCAGTTAAGATTCAGGGAGAAATTCTCCACCACGTGACCGACAAGAAAGAAACTATGGAATCTACCGACATGACGACAGACGATATGATCGTAACGGCAGAGCCGAATTGCATCCGAACTGGCGGGATTCAAACAGGGTGGGGCCCTCTCGACAAGGTGAATTTGTAGAAGTTAGGTCTCCAAATCCCAATAACGACGCGCGCCAACAAACAGACAATAGGCAATGACTCATACCGCTGGCAGCCACAAAACGTACTTCTGAAACTGATGACACAGCTGCCATAGCTAGTAATTACGTAAAAATGGAAGACATTAGGGACATATTACTCCAGGAACACGACGTAAAACATAACAACATTGCATATCCTGTGATTTACATTACAGTAAATGACGTAAAATTTACGGCAGTACTTGACTCTGGCAGTCCCATTTCAGTAATTAGTGAAACAGCCTTTAGCAAATGCAACAAATCGAACGATTGCCCCACACTTCCGTTACGTAAGATTAAATTACTAGGTGCAATCTTTGGAAAAAGCGTAGATGTACACCAACAAACCAACTTAGAATTCTTTTGCCAAAGCCACAGCTTCTCTATGAACTTTCTTATTGTTCCATTATTGTCGACGGAAATTATATTGGGAGTATACTCTTTGAACGAATACAAAGCAATCTTAAACTTTCACGATGCTGAAATAAGTTTAGAGAAGGAAGGTAAGTCAATAGCTTTGAAATTTGAAGATAGGCTCTCAAAACATGACGAAGAAATTAATCGGCTTTACCTCCTGTTAGACAACAGTTCGGAATTTTCGACGGAACTTGACACTAACAATTACTCTGCAAGTACTGACAGGGATGATATCGATGGCGCATTTGATACTAATGAGTTAATTCAGAATAAAATTCAAACAATTGAGAATTGTAATGACAGTGATATGCAAGACATTTTTGAGATTTTACAAGCACATTTCAGTTTTTACTCACAAAACAGGAACAATGAAGGGATTTTAATACCAATTTCGTGTTTGTCAGCATACTAAATTTTGTGTTAGACCATACGTAATTCCAGCACATTATAGGGACCGTATTAGAACAGAAATACAATCTATGCTTGACAAGGGAATTATTGAGCCTGCAGTAAGCTCATACAACAACCCATTACATGTTGTTGAGAAGAAAAATGGATCGATCAGGCTTGTCTTAGATTCGAGACAAATCAATACTATCATCATTCCTGAAACAGACAGGCCGCAAACGTGAGAAGAACTTCTTCAAAATTTTAATGGTGTAAAAGTGTTGTCTTCTATTGATCTCAGATACAGCTTTTATCAGATCGAACTTCATCCAGAATGTAGAAAATACACAGCTTTCCTTTGTTTCAGCGTTTATCAGTTTCGGAAACTTCCTTTTGGTTTGAACATTTCTTCGGCAGCATTCATTCGCAGGCTAAATTCCATATTACCTGAGTTCTTAAAACGTCACATCACCTTATATGTGGATGATATTCTGATAGCGGAAGCCTCATGGGAACAACACAATCGCATCCTCAACAGCTTGTTACATATTTTTGCAGAATCTGGAATTACAGTTAACTTGGAAAAGTCTGAATTCGGTAGGAGAAAGGTGAAGTTTTTGGGACATATTATTTCTTCTGAAGGCATTCAGCCGGATCCTGAAAAGTTAGAAGCAATCAGAGCCATTCCAGTTCCATCCACAAAAAAACAAGTCCGCAGTTTTCTAGGTCTCGTAAATTTTTTACGTAGTTTTCTGAATGTGCATATTCTAGTTACACCAAAACTTTGTTCTCTCACTGGAAAAAATACTATTTGGAACTGGGACGAACAAGCACAGTTCGAATTCAATTCTTTGAAAGAATCGCAACTTAACGCGCCAACACTAGCTCATGCAGATCTGTCACAAGATTTCTGCCTTAGCACAGATTCTTCTAAAGTCGGTCTTGGTGCCCATTTATTTCAAGAAGCCACAGAAAATGACACTACTGTTCAGAAAACCATTGCTTTTGCTAGACGAGTGCTAACAAAATCTGAAAAAAATTATTCCGTTACTGAATTAGAAGCTTTAGCTATCGTTTGGGCATTTAACAAATACTGTTTCTTTCTTCCTGGTAAGCATGTAAAAGTATAGAGTGATCATCTTGCATTACAATTTCTTATGTCTTCAAAATTAAATCATGACAGGTCAAAACGTTGGGCATTGTTTCTGCAAGAATTCTACTTCACAATAGTCTACATTCCCAGCAAGGAGAACATTGTTGCGGACGCACTGTCACGCGCACAGGCTGGGCTTGAGATAAGTAACACAGAAGGCAACCTCGAGAAAAATTTCAGTATTCTTTACATTCAGAAAGTCGCCTTTGAAAACTTCATCACCACATCTTTAAAGGACATTGCTCATGAACAAGATAAAGATCCGATTTGGAAAGACATCAAAAGTAAATGGCATGAAAAGACTCACACTCAGATTCGGCATTATTACCTGGTTAGAAACAACATACTCTTCAAACGCTGCACTGTTGATGACAAGCTATGGGTACTTTGCATTCCAGACGATTTTGTTAATAAGCTCATTTGGTACATTCATTTCAGATACACACATTTTGGTCCACGAAAATGTTATCATATTCTTCGAACGATTTGTTATTTTAACAATATGGAAAAGAGAATTCGAAGAGTCTTGTCTATTTGTAAACTTTGTCAAAAGGCGAAACCATCTACTATCTCACATCGTGCTTCATTGTTTCCTATTATTCCTTCTAAATTAAAAGAATTTGCTGCTGTTGATCTCTTGGGACCCCTTGTCAGAACATCGAATGGATTTTCGTACGCTCTAGTCGCTGTTGAACTTACTTCAAAATTTGTTTCTTTCACTCCGTTACGTGAAGTCACTGGACGGTCGGTATCCAACGCCTTTGTTAAAAATTTCTTACTTGAAGTTGGCCATATTGCTAAAGTCATTTCAGATAACGGACCACAATTCAGATCTGCTGTTTGGTCACGCATGCTTCGGAATCATAAAATCAAACCTGTTTTTATTTCATTGTACTCACCACATTGCAACCCGTCTGAACGGATTATGAAAGAAATCAATAAGCTTTGCAGACTTTATTGTCACAGGAAGCATCAACATTGGGACAGATATTTACACTTATTTCAAAATGTGCTGAATGAAATGCCTCATGATTCCACTGCTTTACCAACTACTCTTGTACTGAAAAATGAAGAACCACCGAACAGAATCAGAGAGCTTGTACCTTTCCCGAATACATGTAAACTTCGACACAAAGACATAATTGATTTGGCTCTTAAAAATATAAAATCTGCAGCAGACAAAAGGAGAAAACTACACGGTAAAGCAAATGCAAAGAAATTAAATATTGGTCAGAAAGTTCTCATTAAAGCTCATACATTGTCACAAAGGAGAAACACTTGAGTCACAAATTCTTTATAGTTTATAATGGACCTTACAGAATGCGATGTATACCACATGGTAATTGCGTTGAAGTTGAAACTCTGCGTACTAGGAAGAGCAAAGGTTTACACCACATTTCACATGTAAAACCGTTTATTGAAAGATAATCTGCTTTTTAACTTAGTCTTTGCCATAAAATTTTTCACTTCACGCTACTAGTACAATTTGTCACTCTGAGAAACTGTTAACATGCAACAATGTTTTAAAGTTAACTATCCAGTCAAGAACCTAGGGAACTTAGACAAGTAATTACGAATGAATTGTTATTGTGAACAGACGACACAGTGTTATTGTGTGTGTACATTCTTCTTGTTAGTTGCATGATTACGTAACAACTGTAAGGCTTACATACTTAGAACATATACTGGTACTGCTAATGAGATTTTAATGCAACATTTTGGTTTACTTGAAAATACATTCTGGATGTAAAGTACTTTCAGTGAGATACCAGATGACACAGTGGTTAGTTTATGTGACAGCTACACGATTTGATCACGACGCTATTAATGAGTGACAATTTACAATGTTGCTTTTGCAGTGTTTCTGTTTTATATCTGCACAGTTTTTCTGTATTATTCTGGAAAGTAAAACATGTTTTAGTAGTAACTTTTGTGGTATAGCTACAATGAGACTGCCTTTTCCGTAGCATAACAATACGTTACAGCACAGCACTTTCTTCATCACGGCAATAAGCGTAATAACTAAGATATCTATACGCAAAGCATTTCACTTTTGTTTATCATGAGGTAAGTACATTGGCTTCTGCAGAACTTAACTTTCGGAGGACGATAACTACGATACTTCCACAGAGATTATCTTCCAACAAGACGCGCAGTTTAGGATTACAGTACACATATTTGAGTGATTAATTTTTTACTTAAATCATTTATTTTTAAAGATATTTAAAGTACAATGATACAAAGGTTTTCCGTGATACATTTCATTCCATTGGTGTAATCTGTAACATCTTTGGGTATAATTACATTAATCCTCAGGGGGTACATGTCTACTTTGTGTACCATGTGTTTGGCAAGCACAAGGTGCCCTAGCTAATATGGTATTTGCTTATACAACTTTACACATCGGTACCATATATCTCTAACACATAAATTACACAGCTAACTGATCATTTAACTGAGAGAGACAAAGATTTATTTTACTACATCAGTGACACATGTTTACACAATTACACTGTTGGATAACTTCACACTTACGAAATTGTATTTTGTCTGTACTTTGTGAACTGTTCATATTTTTTTGGAACTATTGTGATACTATGAGAGCTTTGAATGATGTATTTGGTATGGGATCATGGTTTTTAAAGTACATTTGAGGTAGATGACACTATTGAAATGAGCAGAGAAATTTTTTTAGGTTTTGAAATTATTGAAGGAAGCTACAACGATTTTGAGATTTGACTGAGGTGTTATGATGTTATTTTTTCGATGACGATGTGTATTATGCTTTTGAGGTATGTTTATGTTCAATAAGCTGATGTTATATGAGGAATTTGATTATGCTATGTATGTATTAAGATGAAATATTGAAGTGTTGACGAATATGTATATTTGTAATAAGTTATGGAATAATGAGTAGTGGTTATGGACTCTGACTTGTGAAAAAGGATGTTGGAAACCTAGAATCGTACTTTGAGTTATGAAATGTGTGTAAATGCGTGAATGGATCACAATGCAGGTGAAAATTTTTTGCACACTGTTATATTTATAGGATTTGGTTTCTACACATTTGCAATGCAAATTCTCGACCTTTGAAATTTTTTATATTAGACTGTCACTGTAATGCAAACTGGTGTCGTAAATATTTCAGTAAGAATGTTAAGTGACCACCTTCACGTAATGAGTTGTGGGCACCCAGCTGCGTGGCAGTGGCCTGGAAAAAAGCCATTAGTGTGTGCCTTTCAGAGGCACAGGTGGAAAGAGAAAGAGGCCATTATCCTCGCTATTGACATTGCTTTGTAGAAAGCATCGCAAATACGACACGCTCAAACTTGACAACATATGATTACACTGTGGAGCTCTTAATTTATGATACTTACTAAAATGCCTAATGAAATGATGAGAAACATTTTTACATCTATTGTCTTTCTAGTTGAGAGATTTTTTTTGCCTTTGGAGACGCCATTTGCCTAGTGAATGACATTTCATATGTTGCTTTATATATATATATATTTGTTTATTTAATATAATATCTAGTTTCTAGCTCCACTGCAGCATTAGTTAAAATAAAATTTAACAGATGTACTAATATCACTATTTTCTGTCTACAGACCCAGTAAAGAATAATTTTATGATCTACTTCCAAAAGAGGACATTTCCACTTCACAGGAATTGCATAAATAATTCTTTTAATGACTTGGTAACTTTCTTGCAGAGTAAGTTTTTGTGATGCATTACTCTCGTGTTAAGATGTGACATAGGTATTAGACATGGCCATTTCTAGTGTAATATTTTTTCTGCTGGAGATTTGTCATGTTTAGATATAAGTTATTGCATTTGCTGATGCTGTTTGCCAGTCATAATGTTACTGAATTTGACTTTGTATTACTCTGTTAAGCCACTTTTGCTACAGATTTATTTTTCTTGTTTGCTGCACATTGCCTTTTATTAGTTGTAATGTTGCATTTGCTTTGCTAACATAAATATAAATATAAATATAAATATATATATGTATATATATATGTATATATGTATATATATATATATGTACACTCCTGGAAATTGAAATAAGAACACCGTGAATTCATTGTCTCAGGAAGGGGAAACTTTATTGACACATTCCTGGGGTCAGATACATCACATGATCACACTGACAGAACCACAGGCACATAGACACAGGCAACAGAGCATGCACAATGTCGGCACTAGTACAGTCTATATCCACCTTTCGCAGCAATGCAGGCTGCTATTCTCCCATGGAGACGATCATAGAGATGCTGGATGTAGTCCTGTGGTACGGCTTGCCATGCCATTTCCACCTGGCGCCTCAGTTGGACCAGCGTTCGTGCTGGACGTGCAGACCGCGTGAGACGACGCTTCATCCAGTCCCAAACATGCTCAATGGGGGACAGATCCGGAGATCTTGCTGGCCAGGGTAGTTGACTTACACCTTCTAGAGCACGTTGGGTGGCACGGGATACATGCGGATGTGCATTGTCCTGTTGGAACAGCAAGTTCCCTTGCCGGTCTAGGAATGGTAGAACGATGGGTTCGATGACGGTTTGGATGTACCGTGCACTATTCAGAGTCCCCTCGACGATCACCAGTGGTGTACGGCCAGTGTAGGAGATCGCTCCCCACACCATGATGCTGGGTGTTGGCCCTGTGTGCCTCGGTCGTATGCAGTCCTGATTGTGGCGCTCACCTGCACGGCGCCAAACACGCATACGCCCATCATTGGCACCAAGGCAGAAGCGACTCTCATCGCTGAAGACGACACGTCTCCATTCGTCCCTCCATTCACGCCTGTCGCGACACCACTGGAGGCGGGCTGCACGATGTTGGGGCGTGAGCGGAAGACGGCCTAACGGTGTGTGGGACCGTAGCCCAGCTTCATGGAGACGGTTGCGAATGGTCCTCGCCGATACCCCAGGAGCAACAGTGTCCCTAATTTGGTGGGAAGTGGTGGTGCGGTCCCCTACGGCACTGCGTAGGATCCTACGGTCTTGGCGTGCATCCGTGCGTCGCTGCGGTCCGGTCCCAGGTCGACGGGCACGTGCACCTTCCGCCGACCACTGGCGACAACATCGATGTACTGTGGAGACCTCACGCCCCACATGTTGAGCAATTCGGCAGTACGTCCACCCGGCCTCCCGCATGCCCACTATACGCCCTCGCTCAAAGTCCGTCAACTGCACATACGGTTCACGTCCACGCTGTCGCAGCATGCTACCAGTGTTAAAGACTGCGCTGGAGCTCCGTATGCCACGGCAAACTGGCTGACACTGACGGCGGCGGTGCACAAATGCTGCGCAGCTAGCGCCATTCGACGGCCAACACCGCGGTTCCTGGTGTGTCCGCTGTGCCGTGCGTGTAATCATTGCTTGTACAGCCCTCTCGCAGTGTCCGGAGCAAGTATGGTGGGTCTGACACACCGGTGTCAATGTGTTCTTTATTCCATTTCCATGAGTGTATATATATATATGTATATGTATATATGTATATGTATATGTATATATATGTATATATATGTACGTATATGTATATGTATATGTATGTATATGTATATATATCTATATGTATGTATATCTATATATATGTATATATATATATATATATGTATGTATGTATGTATATGTATGTATATGTATATATATGTATATGTATGTATATGTATATATATGTATATGTATATATATGTATATGTATATGTATATATATATGTATATGTATATGTATATATATGTATATGTATATGTATATATATGTATATGTATATGTATATGTATGTATATATATATATATGTATGTATGTATATGTATATATGTGTATATATATGTATATATGTGTATATATATATATGTGTGTGTATATATATATATATATGTGTGTGTGTATATATATATATATATATATGTGTATATATTGCAGCTTGCTTTGCCAATTTCCATTTTTTTGTCATTGCTGTTTGTGTTAATTTGTTATGTGCTGCTGCATTGCCTCGTCCCTTGGTATACATATCTGAGCTCAGTAAATTTAAGTTAGCTTAAGAGGGGGTAGACTATATAAGAAACTAAGTATGATGACTTGGAAGAAATGCATTGAGAAGCTGTAAGAAAATGGTTTGGCCAAAAAAGTAGTGTACAGTGGAGAAAAACTATTTTTGAAAGAGGATGTGAACAGAATACAGAAAGCATGTTGGGATAGGAATTTTTTTGGTGGAAACAAATGTTGAAATAAGAGGAAAGATGGACTGCAGTACAAAATGTCACACTGAAAACAAACCCTGTTCTGTATTTTTGTGTTATTAGACTATGTAAATTTGTGTTTTTCCTGTCTTTATGTGTTTGGCTAATAAGTTATGTTGTAGAATTTTTCTGATAATATGATATTTGATTTGTAAAGATGTTTAGACATTATTTATTCTGTTTTGTTTTAATGCTCATGTGTGAAGTTGATTCTGATCTTTTATGTATGTACTTATGTCATAATTCTTGTAACACTGGTGTACATGTTTATTTCGATTCTTTTGTAAAGCCTGCATTACCACAAATGTTATCTGTATTGTTATGTTCTTTAATGATGTATTTTGTACCCTTATTATTGTATTCTTATGTTATAAAATTGTAATTGACACCAGTTCATCAAATTAAGTAACTTGTAAGTTACATTTCACTGCACACATTTCTGTTGGTCATAGTATATGGACAATATGTGAGAAGTATGGACTGTTAGTGTTTGGATGTGTGTTAATAATTCAGCAAGGGACTGGTTAACAGCATTGCTGGTTCTAAGGACAATTCCAAAAACTTTGTGAGTGCACAAGTGGTGGTTATGGACTTGCTATATTATCTGCAAGACTCTTTGATGGTGATTGTGTACCTGTACAGTCACAACAGATGGCTGCTGGCCATCTCTACAAGGACTACAGTGGGTCTGCATCTCTGATGGCCCACCAATACCATTATCTCTACAAGGGCTGCAGTGGGTCTGCACCTCTGGTGGTCCACCAATACCACAATCGAATGACTCTGCTGTGGGTTTGCTCTGTTGTGGCCCATTACCTGTCTGCATGTCGAGAGTCAGAACTGTCTTTCCATTGGAAGGACAACACTACTTCTTCAAGACTGCATGGAAATCCACTACTTCCATGTGCATTTTCTTTTACTGCTCAGACTTTGAGAAAAACACTGTAATTTTACTGTGATGAATGATCAGGACTGTCTTTATGGGCTGTGAGAAAATTTTAGCTTTTGACCAACACTGTATCAATAACTGTGTGCATTTGATATCTTTGTTATTGTAATTATGAAAAATTTTATCAACTCATTATTGGCCACTGCCCAAAACAATTTGTAAAATTATTTGTGGGGAGCATGAGGGCTATGTAAGTAGGCTGTTTATGTTTTCTTATTGGCAACGTTACGTAGCGCACTGTATGAAAATCACTGGCTGTGCTGTGTGCAGTCTGCAGCTAGTTTGCATTGTTGTCTGCCATTGTAGTGTTGGGCAGCTGGATGTGAACAGCGCGTAGCGTTGCGCAGTTGGAGGTGAGCCGCCAGCAGTGGTGGATGTGGGGAGAGAAATGGCGGAGTTTTGAAAATTGTAAGACTGGATGTCATGAACTGCTATGTATATTATGATTTTTCAACACTTTTAAGGTAAATACATTGTTTGTTCTCTATCAAAATCTTTCATTTGCTAACTATGACTATCAGTAGTTAGTGCCTTCAGTAGTTTGAATCTCTTATTTAGCTGGCAGTAGTGGCGCTCGCTGTATTGCAGTAGTTCGAGTAACGAAGATTTTTGGTGAGGTAAGTGATTTGTGAAAGGTATAGGTTAATGTTAGTCAGGGCCATTCTTTTGTAGGGATTATTGAAAGTCAGATTGCGTTGCGCTAATAATATTGTGCGTCACTTTAGTGAATGTTTGAGTACGTTCAGTTTTGCTCAGCTGTTTGAAAAGGAAATAATGTAAGAGATTTATCAGTACAGTAATTCAGAAATTTTTCTAAGGGGACGTTACAACTTGCGTGTCGATGGGGGCAAAAGGATGATGATAAGGACCTTTTTCTTCACTAGCTGCTTATTTTTTATGACCCACCGTCTAATTTCTTATGGTGGGTCGTATGTTGCCACTTAGCCGCTGTGACTGGGTCTGGGGTCCGGTGTGACTGAAAGTAACAACACTCCAGCTCCCGTCCCCACTCACACCGTTGCCCGTGTCCCGCCACGTGGAGGTGGGCTCTATTTGTTTACAACCATTTGATATCTTTTTTTGTGCAGCATTATAAAAACGTATAACTAATACAAAATCAAGTGAGATATTAATAAAAAAACGGAATTAAATGTTTAGAAAGAAGGAAGGAAGAGAATTGAATAGAGAAGATATAGGTATAATATTGCCCGACACCTAGTTGTGGGCGGCGGCCCGGGTCTTGGAATGGCCCTCAGGATGCTGGCCATCGCTCACCATGCCTTTAACATCTACCATCCTAAAAACTAACTTAACTAGAGGAGATTAGGGTACGTTAAAGCTAGAAACTAAGACTAAGACCTCCATGCCCAGCCTGATATACAGGGCTATTACAAATGATTGAAGCGATTTT
Source organism: Schistocerca cancellata (assembly GCF_023864275.1). Classification (NCBI taxonomy): domain Eukaryota; kingdom Metazoa; phylum Arthropoda; class Insecta; order Orthoptera; family Acrididae; genus Schistocerca; species Schistocerca cancellata. The sequence goes on from NC_064627.1 coordinate 472,318,206, forward strand.
ATAAATTCACTGTAGCTCCATTCATTGACATATGGTCGCGACACACTACAGATACGTAGAAAAACTCATAAAGTTTTGTTAGGCTGAAGCCGCACTTCAGGTTTCTGCCGCCAGAGCGCTCGAGAGCGCAGTGAGACAAAATGGCGACAGGAGCCGAGAAAGCGTATGTCGTGCTTGAAATGCACTCACATCAGTGAGTCATAACAGTGCAACGACACTTCAGGACGAAGTTCAACAAAGATCCACCAACTGCTAACTCCATTCGGCGATGGTATGCGCAGTTTAAAGCTTCTGGATGCCTCTGGAAGGCTAAATCAACGAGTCGGCCTGCAGTGAGCAAAGAAACGGTTGAACGCGCGCTGGGAAGTTTCACGCGTAGCCCGCGGAAGTCGACGAATAAAGCAAGCAGGGAGCTAAACGTACCACAGCCGACGGTTTGGAAAATCTTACGGAAAAGGCTAAAGCAGAAGCCTTACCGTTTACAATTGCTACAAGCCCTGACACCCGATGACAAAGTCAAACGCTTTGAATTTTCGGCGCGGTTGCAACAGCTCATGGGAGAGGATGCGTTCAGTCCGAAACTTGTTTTCAGTGATGAAGCAACATTTTTCTTAATGGTGAAGTGAACAGACAGAATGTGCGAATCTAGGCGGTAGAGAATCCTCACGCATTCGTGCAGCAAATTCGCAATTCATCAAAAGTTAACGTGTTTTGTGCAATCTCACGGTTTAAAGTTTACGGCTCCTTTTTCCTCTGCGAAAAAAAACGTTACAGGACACGTGTATCTGGACATGCTGGAAAATTGGCTCATGCCACAACTGGAGACCGACAGCGCCGACTTCATCTTTCAACAGGATGGTGCTCCACCGCACTTCCATCATGATGTTCGGCATTTCTTAAACAGGAGATTGGAAAACCGATGGATCGGTCGTGGTGGAGATCATGATCAGCAATTCATGTCATGACCTCCACGCTCTCCCGACTTCAACCCCATGCGATTTCTTTCTGTGGGGTTATGTGAAAGATTCAGTGTTTAAACCTCTTCTACAAAGAAACGTGCCAGAACTGCGAGCTCGCATCAACGATGCTTTCGAACTCATTGATGGGGACATGCTGCGCCGAGTGTGGGAGGAACTTGATTATCGGCTTGATGTCTGCCGAATCACTAAAGGGGCACATATCGAACGTTTGTGAATGCCTAAAAAAAACTTTTTGAGTTTTTGTATGTGTGTGCAAAGCATTGTATTGTGAAAATATCTCAAATAATAAAGTTATTGTAGAGCTGTGAAATCGCTTCAATCATTTGTAATAACCCTGTATATATACAATAGAGAGGTAACTGATTTTGTGCTTGGCTCGAAGTTGCTAATGAAAGGGTACTTGTGGTAAAAGTAATAAGGTAATGACGCTAACGGTTTGTGTTGAGCCTACAAGGCTCCTAGTAGAGTACATCAGGCGCTAGCACCTCCCGGCCCCGCCGACAACACGAACTGAATGGTGGTTTTCCCCGATCTACCATAGGTATCCGTCGGGTTGGGCTGAATAGGACAACACAGAGTCCCTGAGCGGAGAAAACTCTGACCCAGCGGGGAATCGAACCCGGGCCGTTAGGTGTGACACGCCTTCGCGTTGACCTCTCACCTACCAGGAGCGGACATCTGTAGTGATAAGCACGTTTTATTAAAAGTTATCTTATTTCCTAATTAGCAGTGTGCTGCATTTGAGTGGTCTGCTCATAGCTGGAGAAGCTCGTCGAGTGCAGGGAGAAAGTTACGCAGCTCCGCGCCTCGGCCGAGGCGGGTCGCCACCGGCCGCTCGTGGCCGGCCTTCCCCCGGCGCGCTGTGGCGGGCGTCCTTTTTGTGAGCGCCGCCCGCTGCTCCCGGCCGCCCAGGGCCTTGCGTAAGGACGCCGGCCGGCCGAGCTGCGGCTGGAGCCGCTCTTCCTTTCACTACACCGGCGCCCCACATGCCATCAATTTCCCGCTTTGTACGGCGCGTTACCGGCAGGAAGCGCCGGCCGGCTCAAGGGCGGGCCGCTCCGCCCGGCACCACTCCCGTCGCAGCCTGCTTTCACATTCGAACCCTCGTATTACTTCCCTCCGCAAATACCGCCTAATGCGCGACCGGATGCACTCGCACTATTATTGCTGCTGTTGCCTGCATCACCAATTCCGTTCTCGCATCGGAGACCGGTGGCAGACAGCCTGCATCCCGCCGTGAAGCGTGAAACCCAACGCGTTATCCACTGCGGTAGCAGTAACTGATGAGAGTTGAAGAGCATGAGACGACCGTCTAAAATACTGCAGTAGCGGTCTCCAGGAATACTTTGAGGAAATTACTATTCCCGATATACAGGGTGGTACGTTGATAGTGACCGGGCCAAATATCTCACGAAATAAGCATCAAACGAAAAAAACTACAAAGAACGAAACTCGTCTAGCATGAAGGGGGAAACGAGATGGCGCTGTGGTTGGCCCGATAGATGGCGCTGCCATAGGTCAAACGCTTATCAGCTGCGTTTTTTAAAAATAGGATCACCCATTTTTTATTACATATTCCTGTAGTACGTAAAGAAATATGAATGTTTTAGTTGGACCACTTTTTTCGCTTTGTGATAGTCACAAACGTATAAGTACTGGTATGACGTAACATTCCGCCAGTGAGGACGGTATTTGCTTCATGGTACATTACCTGTGTTAAAATGGACCGTTTACCCATTGCAGAAAAGGTCGATATCGTGTTGATGTATGGCTATTGTGATCAAAATGCCCAACGGGCGTGTGCTATGTATGCTGCTCGGTATCCTGGACGACATCATCCAACTGTCCGGACCGTTCGCCGGATAGTTACGTTATTTAAGGAAACAGGAAGTGTTCAGCCACATGCGAAACGTCAACCACGACCTGCAACAAATGATGAGGCCCAAGTAGGTGTTTTAGCTGCTGTCGCGGCTAATCCGCACATCAGTAGCAGACAAATTACGCGAGAACCGGGAATCTCAAACTTCGGTGTTGAGAATGCTACATAGACATCGATTGCACCCGTATCATATTTCTGTGCACCAGGAATTGCATGGCGACGACTTTGAACGTCGTGTACAGTTCTGCCACTGGGCACAAGAGAAATTACCGGACGATAACCGATTTTTTGCACGCGTTCTATTTAGCGACGAATCGTCATTCACCAAAAGCGGTAACGTAAACCGGCATAATATGCACTATTGGGCAACGGAAAATCCACGATGGCTGCAACAAGTGGAACATCAGCGACCTTTGCGGGTTAATGTATGTTGCGGCATTATGGGAGAAAGGATAATTGGCCCCCATTTTATCGGTGGCAATCTAAATGGTGCAATGTATACTGATTTCCTACGTGATGTTCTACCGATGTTACTACAAAATGTTTCACTGCATGACAGAATGGCGATGTAGTTGCAACATGATGGATGTCCGGCACATTGCTCGCGTGCGGTTAAAGCGGTATTGAATAGCATATTTCATGACAGGTGGATTGGTCGTCGAAGCACCATACCATGGCCCAACGGTTCACCGGATCTGACGTCCAAAGATTTGTTTCTGTGGGGAAAGTTGAAGGATATTTCCTATCGTGAACCACCGACAACGCCTGACAACATGCGTCAGCGCATTGTCAATGCTTGTGCAGAAATTACGGAAGGCGAACTACTCGCTGTTGAGAGGAATGTAGTTACACGTATTGCCAAATGCATTTAGGTTGATGGACATCATCTTGAGCATTTCTTGCATTAATATGGTACTTACAGGTAATCACGCTGTCAACAGCATGCATTCTCAGAAATAAGTTCACAAAGGTACATGCATCACATTGGAACAACCGAAATAAAATGTCCAAAAGTATCTACGTTCTGTATTTTAATTTAAAAAACCTACCTGTTACCAACTGTTCGTCTAAAATTGTGAGCCATATGTTTGTGACTATTACAGCGGTACCTATCTCAAAGTGAAAAAAGTGGTCCAACTAAAACATTCATATTGATTTACGTACAACACGAATATTTAATTAAAAAAATAGGGGTTGCTATTTTAAAAAACGCAGTAGATATCCGTTTGACCTATGGCAGCGCCATCTAGTGGACCAACCATAGCGCCATCTGGTTTCCCCCTTCAAGCTAGACAAGTTTCGTTCTTTGTAGTTTTTTCGTTTGACGCTTATTTCGTGAGATATTTGGCCCCGACACGATCAATGGACCACCCCGTAGAATGCGTCTGAAGGAGGCAAAAATTTGGAGCAACTGCAGGAATTTGGGTTTACCGTAAGGTTTGTGAAACCTCGACAAAATATCCATACCGAATCATTGGAAAGTTGCACAGGTCACACCAATACTCAAGAAAGGATATAGGAGCACTCTTCTGAATTACAGACGCATATCAGTAACGTCGATTCGCAGTAGGATTTTGGATTATATACTGTGTTCGAATATTTCGAATTACTTAGAAGGTAACTATCTGACACACACAGTCAGCTCGGATCGAGGAAATATCGTATTTCCTAAACACAACTAGCTCTTTATTCACATTAAGTAATCAGTGATATTCACAGCGGATATCGAATTGATTCCATATTTCTAGATTTTCAGAACGTCTTTGACGCCGTTCCTCATAAGACTTCTAATCTATTTGCGTGCCTAAGGCGTATCGCTTCAGCTGTCTGAAGATATCCATGATTTCCTCTATGAAAGGTCACAGTACGCAGTAATCGACGGAAAATCATGGAGTAAAACAAGATATGGGGCGTTTCTCAAAGAAGCGTCATAGGCCCTCTGCTGTTCCTAAGCTACTTAAACGATTTAGGAGCTAATCTGAACAGCTCTCTTAGATGGTTTTCAGGTAATGCTGTCGTTTGCCGTCTATTAGAGCGACCAGGAGATCAAAACGTTGCAGAATGACTTAGATACGATATCTGAATTGCGCAAAATGTCTCAATCTTCTCTCAGTATGGAAAAGTGTGAAGTCATCTATGTGAGCACAAAAAGAAATCCGTTAAATTTAGATTACACGAAAAATCAAACAAATTTAAAGCCTGTTGATTCGATTATATACCTAGGAATTAGAATTACTAACTTACTTGTTTGTCCTCTGCTAGAGTACTGCTGTGCTGTATGGGATCCTTATCAGGTAGGACAGGCGGAGGACGTCGAAAAAGTACGAAGAACAGCAGCTCGTTTCGTATTACGCGAAATAGGGGAGAGGATGTCAAGAATATGATAAGCGAGTTGGATTGGCAATCACTGAAACAGAGGCGTTTTTAGTTGCCGTGAAAACATTTCAGAAAATTTTAATCACCAACTTCCTCCTCTAATGTGGAAATATTGCCATGTAGATGCAAGAAAAAAAGAAAAGATCATCATAAGAAAATAAGAGAAATCAGAGTTCGTACAGAAAGATTTAAGTGTTAATTTTTCCCACGCGCTGTCAAGGGAGACAAATAGTCTACAGGTGGTTCGAAGAACCCTCTGCCAGATACTGACCTGAAGAGTAGTCGTGTAGATGTAGATATAAAAAACGCATAAGCAAAGGTCTACATGAATCACAACTTAACCGATGCAGCGAACAGTATAGCAACAACTTACTGATGATCAGGAGTACACACTGACTACACGTAGAACGAGGAATTTCCTCTCTTGTGATCGGACACCTAATTCTGTCTACAGCCTTCTGCGTTTGTCGACTGCTTGGCTGATGAACTGCGCGAGGAAGGAATATTGCATCGTTGACGATGTTAGCACAACATCGAACCGTGGAAAGATGGGGAAGGGATTGTTCATGTCCTTTATTACGAATCATACCTGCACTCGTCGTAAGTGGGAAAGCTAGATGTGAATAGCCGGACGGTGATTTGATTCGGCGCCCTTCAGAATAGGAGTACAGTGCCTTATCAAAACTGAGATGGCGCTCGGATGTTTACCCATATATAACCACGTGGAAAATTTATATGCCCATGGATGTTTATATAGAGCAATGATTAATTTTTTGGTTGCTTCACAATAAGTGATCCTTGTGACATTTGACAATACAAGTGAATTCTCGAAAGTCGTTATGTTTCAAAATATAATAGCGGTTGTTTGGAGACAATGTATATCAAATTTCCAAATTTAATCAACCACGCGACGATTCGAAATTCATCATCCTGGTGAATACGAGCCTACAATCAATGAACAGTCTTCAGACTCACAAGGAAATCATCACCAACTCATATTCCAAGGAGTGAAAAGCACGCTTGCAAGTTACCAGCTCGAGAAATCGATACTGTGCGAAAATTTGGGCCATAGTTCTGACAGTACGCAGTTATGATCTTCTGAAAGTAGAGTTTTTAAACTTCCGCGCGCACCAGTTATTCGTCACTCCCTCCTTCCCAGTGCAGCAGCGTAGTGCCTGAGTGCAAAGTGGTACTGTGGTGTAAGAGGTTCGTGAATTACTGTTTTGACGCTGGTAACACGTTTTGTTCAGTGTGCAAAGTCATCGGTGAGTACCATGTGGCTGGAGTCAGGCATCTCGCTACTTTGAGCATTTTTATGTTGTCATACACAGACTCAGTGTAAATGAGTGAATCGAATTAGTGTCTCAGTAAAGAAATAGCGCAGCGCTATTTAATGACTAACATCGCTGTTCTGCATTATTCGCATTAGATTCTAAAGCTGGCATTCTTTAGGTGAACAAGAACATTTACGGGAGATATACTAATCTTGAACGTGATTGCTGAGATTAAATTGTAAATCGAAAATCATTACCTTCATTTCAAATAATCATTCAGTAGCTTAGGCTTATTCATTTTGAGACTGAGGGATATATACAGGGGTATATACCATGTAAATTCGCTCGTCGCTGCGGATTCCGCAACGACCTCCTGTGCCGTAATAGTCCGTGCAAATGCGAGGGGGAGGGGGGCAGTAGTTAATGCAGCTGACTAGTAAAGAGGAGATTCCGGAGTTGAATCCCGGTCTGGCACACATTTTCGTTTGTCGCCGCTGATACAGCGTAAAGCCCAGAGGCAGCTGACGTCAATAGTTCCTATCCTTTCCTTCCTTCCCCTTCCACCATCAGTTTACGTAATATTACAACTGCCGATTCCGCATTGTCTGTTCCTTCGGAAATGTCCGGAAGAGCAAACACAACGTATTCTACACTTCTGGCCATTAAAATTGCTACACCAAGAAGAAATGTAGATGATAAACGCGTATTCATTGGACAAATATATTATACTAGAACTGACATGTGATTACATTTTCACGCAATTTGGGTGCATAGATCCTGAGAAATCAGTACCCAGAACAACCCCCTCTGGCCGTAATAACGGCCTTGATACGCCTGGGCATTGAGTCAAACAGATCTTGGATGGCGTGTACAGGTACAGCTGCCCATGCAGCTTCAACACGATACCACAGCTCATCAAGAGTAGTCACTGGCGTATTGACGAGCCAGTTGCACGGCCACCATTGGCCAGACGTTTTCAATTGGTGAGAGATCTGGAGAATGTGCTGGCCAGGGCAGCAGTCGAACATTTTCTGTATCCAGAAAGGTCCGTACAGGACCTGCAACATGCGGTCGTGCATTATCCTGCTGAAATGTAGGGTTTCGCAGGGATCGAATGAAGGGTAGAGCCACGGGTCGTAACACATCTGAAATGTAACGTCCACTGTTCAATGTGCCGTCAATGCGAACAAGAGGTGATCGAGATGTGTAACCAGTGGCACCCCATACCATCATGCCGGGTTATACGTCAGTAGGACGATGACGAATACACGCTTCCAATGTGCGTTCACCGCGATATCGCCAAACACGGATGCGACCATCAAGATGCTGTAAACAGAAACTGGTTTCATCCGAAAAAATGACGTTTTGCCTTTCGTGCACCCATGTTCGTCGAGTACACCATCGCAGGCGCTCCTGTCTGTGATGCAGCGTCAAGGGTTGCCGCAGCCATGGTCTCCGAGCTGATAGTCCATGCTGCTGCAAACGTCTTCGAACTGTTCGTACAGATGGTAGTTGTCTTGCAAACGTCCCCATCTGTTGACTCAGGGATCGAGACGTGGCTGCACGATCCGTTACCGTCATGCGGATAAGGTGCCTGTCATCTCGACTGCTAGTGATACGAGGCCGTTGGGATCGAGCACGGCGTTCCGTATTACCCTCCTGAACCCACCGATTCCATATTCTGCTAACAGTCATTGGATCTCGACCAACGCGAGCAGCAATGTCGCGATACGATAAACCGTAATCGCGATAGGCCACAATCTGACCTTTATCAATGTCGGAAACGTGATGGTACGCATTTCTCCTCCTTACACGAGGCATCACAACAACGTTTCACCAGGCAACGCCGGTCAGCTGCTGTTTGTGTATGAGAAATCGGTTGGAAACTTTCCTGATGTCATCACGTTGTAGGTATCGCCACCGCCGCCAACCTTGTGTGAATGCTCTGAAAAGCTAATCGTTTGCATATCACAGCATCTTCTTCCTCTCTGTTAAATTTCGCGTCTGTAGCACGTCATCATGGTGGTGTAGCAATTTTAATGGCCAGTAGTGTGTAACTGATTCTCCTCGATGGGCAATGAATCCACCACCTTCAGTGCTGATGCGCGTGATGACTGTACTCACGGATTCATATAATATTGAACATATACGTGCATGGGGTTGAGAAATTACGTACTCATAGTAATTACTATTTTTGGCGAACACGTGTTCTTGAAAAAGATATCAAATCACCTTCCGTTTCCTCTTCTTCAACATCTTGCGAATAAGAGGGCTCTGACTGTCACACCGCTGTACACTACCCACACTTCGCCCTCTAGCATTTGGCGGCTGCAGTGGGCGGAGAGAGTAACAAACAACCGGTGCGCGCGACAGTTTAAACGCTCTACTTTCAGAAGATCACCACTGCGTACTATCAGAATTATGACTCAGCTTATCATCCGGGATCATTACTGGGCCTTTCTTCTCCTTAAAACACGAGGTCAAGCTGGTGGTGTTTCCATGTACGTGTAACGCTATCGCGTTTCCGTTACGATAAACTGAAAATTAGCAAGATTCTTCAGATTTTATTTTGTATGGAAGATAACCAGTTGCGTTTTTACAGCCATCATCAGATAAAACCTGTGCAGAAGACTCTTAGTGGTTACCTAAATTAGTGGAACCGGTAATCTGTCACACAAAGTAAATGTAACCGTTACTGCGAATTTTCATCGGACTCGTCCTAACTTGAAAGTGATCTAATCATGAAGAGGTTGAAAAAAAAAATAGCCAACCAGTTCCAAAACAAAGTTTATTAGCCCTTGACCTAGGTTTTTATATTCCTAAACATATCTTCTTCAGAAGGAGTGGGCCTTGTTACATCACATGATGGTACATTAGATTAGCTGAAGGAGCGCCTCTTGTCATACATAAAACTGACAAAAAAAGAATTATCTCAAGCCATGGCTTTAAATAGCAGTCACATTACGTTTGGCGTGGTTCAAAAAGTGTGTTCACTAGTAAATACCCACAGGTAGATGCTCTTCCCAACATAAAATTGTAACAGGAGTCACAGGACTAAATATTTGCATAGGTTATGTGAACATTCCAGCTAGACAGTTGGCCTCTGTCTCTGACAAAGTTTCGCACCCTCAAGATCGAAAGCAAACTACTTGGAAATTAAAACGATGTAGGACGTTCAGATAGCTCTCCGCACTTACAGAAGCACGTACAGGGTGAGTCACCAACTATTGACACCAGGAATAACTCCGAAAGTATGATAGTATCTGAAAAGTTTGTGGGGCAAAAGATGCATGGGACAACGGGGGCCATAATATGACGTTAGTTTTTTGTTGCTAGGTGGAGTCGCTTCAGAGATATGAAGGTCAATTTTGTTTTCTAAATGGGAATCTATAGTTAGGAACTTATTTTCTGATACCGGCTATCTAGACGAATCCAGTGTTGTGTAACAGTAAGGTCTTTGAAGGTCAACGAAGGTCAAAAAGGTGGCATGAACGTCCATTTACAGAAGATGTTCGAAGTGATGACCACTGGTACAGTGCTGCAGTCTTTTGATCATGGATTGAGTGGTATTCCTTATCACATCGGCAGTGATCGAAGCACATGATCTGACAATTCTCTCACGCATATCTTCAAGTGTAGTTGGAGCGTCTTTATAAACAATGTCTTTTACGAATCCCCACAAGAAAAAATCCAGAAGCGTCAAGTCTGGCGAATGACCCGGCCACGACACATTTCCTCCACGTCCAATCCAACGATTTGGGAATTGTCTCTGCAGCTCATTTCTGGCCATCAGCGAAAAATTTGCTGGACGCCCATTGTGTTGATACCACATTCTGTTCCTTGTTCCTAACGGTGTTTCTTCCAATAACAGACCTAATGTTTTTTGCAGGAGTGTGGTGTACGTGCTATAATTCTGTCCTCCAGAATCCCACACCATATATTCACCGACCACGGTTTCTGGTGTGCAACTTGCCGCAGCTAACATGGATTTTCAGTTGCCGAATAATGCATGCTATGCAAATTAACATTTCCATGGTTCGTGAATGTAGCCTCGTCAGTAAATAAAAAAAAAAAGTTAATAAATGTGTCAACCCTCTGAATCTGAAGTTGAGCCCATGAGCAGATTTCAGTACAACGCATACAATCCGTACCAACTAATTCTTGGTGGAGACTGATATGGTAAGGATACAGAACAGGAGCAAAACTACTCTGGCTCATCCCAGATTCCCTTGCTATTTGACGCGAACTAACACAAGGATCTCGAACCACAGTGGCAAGAGTACCAATTTTTGTTTCCTCGTTAGTAATTTTCCTTTGCCGGATATGCTTCCGATGCGTTAAAGATCCAGTTGTTCTCAATTTATCATACGCATATTTAAACGTACGAAGTGTAGGGTGAGTAAGTTGTGGATATCTGTCTAGCGCTCACTAAATTTCATTGGCATTCTCCGTAAATGAGAAGCATATCGACTTGTTCTTCGAAGGAATACATCACTAACATTCGCTTGGTTCGACGATACTAGTCTTACCGCTCCTATAAGTGTTATATTGCAAAACCGTCGAATGGTGTTTACATGTCAGTGGCACGTTAGATGGATACGCCGTATTCGGCGAATATTTACTATTTGCACGATGTACGAGAGCATGTGCTTCGATAAGTGCCGATGTGGTAAGGAATACCACTCAATCCTTGATAAGGTTGCAGCGCTGTATTGATACCAATGGTCATCACTTCGAACACCTTCTGTAAAAGGACGTTCGTGCCACCTTTGTGACCTTCGTTAACCTTTGTAACTGGGTTTTCTCTTTTGATGCTAGTCAATTGTCAGGATGAGCATTACTGCAAAGGGCATTTGATTCTAAAGCATTATGTCAGGGTGAAAAACACTAAATAAATTACTTTTTCTCTATTAACAACATGTGGGGCAGGGTGGGTTCTTCATTGGCTCGGGTATGAGGTAGAATGAAACAGCATTTTTACATAAGATAACTTTTATTGAAAGATTTTTACAATGGTTTCCTTACTGAATTGTTCTGGCTGGCAGAGCGGCAGCTGTGTCGTTTGCGAAGCCTCTGCTGTGTGCGCGGCGGCGTCTGATTACGCGTGGCGGTTTATATCTCGTGTCGCCGTCTCGCCCAGTTGACTGGAGACGCACATCGTTAGATGGCTCGTTTAATTATTGAGAACGAAGTCGTGAATCGGATGGTGATACCTTGGATATGGCACCCCAGTGTTTCTCTTCTCTATGCGGCCGCGTCTGTCCATGTTATGCGTCGGCCAGCGGAGCGGCGCAGCGGGGGAAGGCCAGTGTCCCGGACTCGAACAACGGACTCCAGCTTGCCAGTCTTCGGCTGTCAGATCTTCATCCCAGCTCACAGGTGACTGCTGATGGGAGGCCATCTCCTTCCCGTCCTCACGAGTCACCCGGGTACTTAAAAATACCTTCTAACTTCTGTCTTCTGGCGGCGAGGCTGCTGCTTGCTATTCCATTACAGCGGCGGACTTGGTGCTTCTGTGTACGATGTAGTCTCTTTATGCATGACGGTCTTGAGCACCGAAAGTGAACTGGAAACTACTGTCGGGCCCACTGCGTTCCGCGTATTTATTTACTTCAGTTCACTGGAGGTGAACGACTTCACGGTCATTGCCTCTTCTGTCAAGTTGAAAAGCTTCTCGAAGAACCTTCTTAACGCCGGTCATTGGCTCTTGGAATGTGGGCGAGGGCCTTTGATCACATGTGACGACTGAGAAACACGTGAGCCAGTCGGGCGATGCCCTGACGACTGAATCGACAGCCTCCGCTTATCTGGGGAGGGCGATGGCTTCTCCTCAACGTGCTGACTTGCAAGCACCGGACGTTGCCACTGTTGCTCTGCCCGCTGTTTACCAGTGTGTAATTCTTCTAAACTAAACTAAGTTTTTCATTTATTTTCTAATTTCTACTTCGCTTCACATTGATTTCACTAATTTATTTACCTATCTTAAGTACCACTCAACACCTTCAAAGACCTTACTGTTACACATAATTGAATTCGTCTCCATAGCCGCTATCAGAAAATAAGTACCAAACTATAGCATCCCACTTAAAAAAAAAACAAAGTTGACCATATCTCTGTCGTGACCCCAGCTGGCAACAAAAAAAAGTCATATTATGGCCCTCGATGTCCCATGCAACATTTGTCCCACAAACGTTTTAGGTAATATCATACTTTTGGAGCTATTCTAGGTGGCAATAGTTAGTGACTCACCCTGTATAATCATATTGGTGTAACGAGATCATGAGAACTGATGGAATGTGATGGCGTGCAGCCGAATGCAAAGCACATTTAAGGAAGCATATATAATCATTTTGGTGTAACGGGGTGATGAGAACTGATGGAATGTGATGGCATGCAACCGAATGCGAAACAGTCTGTTGTGGAGCTTATCGTGAAACTGGCTATCCTTAAGGTGTAGCTGCAGATAGCGCATAGTGCATAACATGTTTTATAGGTGCGGAAAAAACAAAAACCTGTTTGAAGCTATGCAACCATCCACTGCTTCCCTTGAAATCACTGTAATATATTTCACGCGCTATTTGATGTGCACAACGTAGTACGTAACTACCATGAACATCCTATAAAGTTTATCGAGCATCCTTGGAACGTGCAAACACCAGTTTTTGTAACAAGAGAGCCTTGTGCTCCTTTGAATATCCGTAGTTTCTGTTATGCACTACACATGCATATTGTTGTGGAGTTATTAGAAATATGTTCATAATTCTTTTTTTACTATGCTGCCGATGATCTATGTACGTAATCATTCTTTAGTACCCGCTCCTTGAGCAATAATCGTCCTTTACCACGTTTCACTGGATAAAGGATTTGTGGCTCCATGTCTGACAAAGAGGAACTACATGGCTCGACACCTCTTTCAATTTCACTTTAACTGTTAAACACGTATCGTCATCATTGTACTTCTATTGTTCATTGTCCACACAGTCAAGCTTATACGACTCCACACATTCCACTGTCTCATCTTGCAGAAACGCTAATATTTCATCTACCACTTCTTTCTCAATCTGCGAAATTCCTTGGGTTCGTTTCTGACGGAATGTCAACCCCGACAGTTGTTGTTCTAGATATAATGCAATGTTTGTTTTGTATAGCGCTACCGTTGCTGTGCTTTGTATCATCACTAGCACTGAAGCACTATCGTGGGCTGTTCGTCGACTTAGCAGTTCAACTACGCTCCACTGTGCTCACCATTGGATACCTGCAATCTCGCCCCCTGTTGGGACTGGCAGCCAATATTGTGGTTGTAGGGTAGACAATACGTGGGGCGTCGAATGCCGTGAACATCATCGGCCTTTTGCGATCTCGCACTCAAGAGGTTCCTTGTCGGAACAGAAAAAGGCAGAAAAATCATTATACTGTAGTATGTACACACACACACACAAACAATCACACACACTCTCTCTCTCTCTCTCTCTTCATTTTCTGAATCATCAACAGCCGTTACTTGATATTGTATTTGCAACCAGTTCCAATACATCTTCTGATAGCAATATAATAAAATAACATCATAACGACGGCTGCAGGTGTTCCATTTTATAATGCAAGTGAATGGCCGAAATCCTGCAGACCGTCAACCGCGAGGATGGAGATACAAAAACTATTTTGTGAATGGTCTTTAGAAAACGTAGACGAGACGAGACGAATTCATTCTTAACTATTTTACCTTTTCTACAGTTAATTTAATCAGTGTCGCACATAAGCAGTCCATCTCTTAGTCAGATCCTTTTAATTTAATTGAAACTTTTTCCCGACAGGCGAAAACGCAATTTCTCTCCCACTGATCAGAAATTTCCGATCATACTACTACGTTACTGTTCAAAAGTTTCGTTTGTGAGCAGTCTGAGACAGTTATCAAACTCTTCTAATCAATCTCTGCCAGAAGAATAGCGTCATGTACTAGTCTGCTACTGCTTTCATTTTCTCCTTCGGCTGGAAGAGTTGTCGTTGAATGTAACAGAAGTTGACACTCTTAGAAGCGAACTCTCGCCCCGGGAAATTGTTTTCGTTTGTTCTGGGACCAAACCACGAAAAGTGCTGGTCTTAACGAGGTTAGCCAGAGCGGAAACCAATATTTGGATGTGGAGTTTGTCACTGTCTCCGCTACTTCGCCCATCGCACCTGAGTAGATGGAAAATTAATTGTTCGCATCCGACGGCGTAAAACTCGCTTCCGCTTTTTGTCTCTCAGGAGTTTCTGCGCTGGAGGATCCCGCGCTTCTGAAAACGAGAACCTGGCGTCACAAAAACGTTTAATGCGTTTCCTATTGCACACCAAGTTTGCGCTTTTTTCACTACCTTAGAACTAACATTAGGTGGTGTGTGACAGTCGTTATGAGACAGTCATGGACGAAACTTTTCCTCCGGACAACCAGGAACGAAATTACTGATATCTTACTACGGACTTCAGTTCTTCGCCTAGTCCGTCAAATAATTTCATTTGTTGCTTAGTAAATTACAGTTAGAGCCTACTCATTTCACTTAAACTCTCTGAGATGTGGACGAGGAACACTTCTGGCCTTTTCTTCCATGGTATTGTTTCTTTTCTTAAAAGTCACTACCGTCTGCTATATACTCGTATTCTACTAATATTTCACAAGTTTCACAATTCTTTGCGATCGAAATATTTAATACGCTTCTTTAACATTACCTACCCTTGTTAGTCACTTTCATAACGTACTATCGAGCCGCATGGGGTACCGCACAATTTAAGGCGTCTTGCCACGGTTGTGCGGCTCCCTCCCCCGTCGGTGGTTCGGGTCCTCCCTCGGGCATGTCTCTCTCTCTCTCTCTCTCTCTCTCTCTCTCTCTCTCTCTCTGTGTGTGTGTGTGTGTGTGTGTGTGTGTGTGTGTGTGTGTATGTGTGTGTGTGTTGTCCTTAGCGTAAATTAGTTGAAGTTAAATTAAGTAGTGTGTGAGCGTAGGAACTAATGACCTCAGCAGTTTTGTTCCATAGGAGATTACCACAAATTTCCAGTTTTTCTGTACTACCGAAGTTTCCTCAATGTGTTTGAACGTTTTGTTTTCAGCAATATTAACACGTATTGTAGAAGAACTTGTGTGTAGCTACTATAACAAGTCAAGAGGAAATTTTCAGCAATGAAACTGAAATAATGGACGGAGTTACACTATCTCAAATTATGAAACGGTGGCTAAGGAGATTTTATCATTATTAGTGTGGTGTCACCGCCAGACACCACACTTGCTAGGTGGTAGCCTTTAAATCGGCCGCGGTCCGTTAGTATACGTCGGACCCGCGTGTCGCCACTATCAGTGATTGCAGACCGAGCGCCGCCACACGGCAGGTCTAGTCTAGAGAGATTCCCTAGCACTCGCCCCAGTTGTACAGCCGACTTTGCTAGCGATGGTTCACTGTCTACATACGCTCTCATTTGCAGAGACGACAGATTAGCATAGCCTTCAGCTACGTCATTTGCTACGACCTAGCAAGGCGCCATATTCGTTTACTAGAATGTATTCTGAACAGATAATATTGTGAATCATGTACCGTCAAGAGCGACGTTCATCATTAATGGATTAAAGTTAAGTATCAAACTAATTACGTCCGCTTTCTGAATTCTAATTCCTTGTCATGTTCCAGACCTCACGTCAGTGTAGCTCTTCCCTCCTCACGCCAGCTTGCGTGAGCTAAAACGCGTGCATTTCGACCTCCACTAGTAACACGGTGTTGGCTCTTCTGACAACACAACAATTAGTGTCACTGAGGAAAGCTTAAATGTGACTTCCCCCCATCTCTCCCCCCCTCCCCCCTTTAACAGACTGTCTGAATCTTTTCCCGACCAATGGGGCACATAAACCTATACTTCAGTATAGGCACCACAGTGTGTTGCTACATAGATCCTGCAAAATATGGAGTTCGTTTACGGAGTGGCAGTTCGCCCCAATGCATAAGCGTGTGTAGAACGCCTTGAGTACATATTCTTTCTGTAAATACCATACGCACTGCTGCAAGTACATAAGCCCTTATGACCCTGTGCTGTCTCTTCGACTGAAAACACGCCTCTTGTCGGGGCAGGTGGTGACAGGGAAACAGACACAACCCAATTCTTTCGAGTTCACTTGACGCCAAGCCTTTAATTATTAAGTGCTGGAACCATCAGTCGACAAAAGAGCTATCATTTAATAACATATCCACCTCTTTGTTTGATGGTGTCTGATCGCGCAAAGAAATTTTTGTTATATATTTGTCACATTGTATTGCCTGTAGTTTAAATTTTCAAACAGTGGTACCAATAAGACCGTGTGCAGCATGTAAATGTACGGTTTACCATCTTTATTAATCCTGTGTACCTGGTGATGAGAAGCACCAAGCATTCTCTCCGCATCTTGAAAATCTATCTTCTATCCCCATATTTGTTAATTAGTAGAAAGAGAAAGCTGTTTCCATTGCGCATTAAAAATTACGATTTTGTGCGTCTTTCAGCAGTAATGTGCAATGGCAAGATATGAGAAGTGATTAGTTTTTTAGCATTGTTACTGGCGATTATAAAGAGTGACTAGTTTAATACTGGGCCGGAAAATATTTACAAATTTTACGAGCATTACGTTATCCTTATTGGTAAACAGGAAAACTGTTCTTTACAGAAGATTCGGGAAATTGTCACCGGTGATGTCGATGCAGCGAAGTGTACCATTTATCTATCTGCGACACTAACATAGGAACTCAGCCCGAACTATTGCAGCAATAGCAGTTTAGAAGTTTTCCTGAAAATCTTCCATTGTATGAAGATTATTTGAGTACACCTACCCGTGCATCTTGCCCCACAGGTAAAAATCGTAGGAAGTGAGATGCGGTGATCTTGGAGGAGAAGGGCTTTTGTTGCAATGTCTGACTGTTCTCTTCTGACCAAACGCCTCACGAATTCATACCAAAGTTGCACGTGCGGTGTGTGCTGTTGCTGCATCTTACCGAAACTATCCATACAAGGCGATTCTCAGTATGTTCTCCTCGCTCTCTACATTGAATTTTCTCGAAATGCCGAATGCCTTTTCGAATCAGTTTTATTTTGGACGCACTGAACAATGATAGATATAGTTCGGTAAGTCTTGTGCATTATCATGACCGATGTCATCTGAAGAGAATAGTGACTAGCTACAGTATTCGAATGATTAGACATCTGTGAATCAAGTGAATACATTAGGCACGGATTTTTTTTTTTTCATCGCATGGTTCGAACTATCTGCCACTGAGCTGTTTTCTTATTCAAATACAAGCGTAGAGGCACTTTCATGGTATTTAATTTTCATATCACAAAGTAGGGTGTACTGCGATGCTGGTACCACACTGATCCTTGTACATCCACACGTCTAATAAAGTGCGTCAGTCATAAATTATGAATTTGTAATAGCTGTTAGCGTACCTATAGATGTAATTGTACAGTTCTCAGTATGTCCTACGTGGGGAAAACCACTCGCAAGACCTGGAATAGACCAATAGGGGGAGATTCTGCAAAAAGACTATCGTAGACTCCGCCAGGTTCATGAGATTTGACATTATTCTAAGACACTCAACGAACCAGAGGATTACGCATAGTTTTTCAAATGAGGTAACAATATTTCTGGCAATTGTTTATTCTTCTTTTCTTCTTGTCGTTTTACGGACCGTGCTGTTTCAACTGTTCTTTACCATTTTCCTTCCGCCTGGACTTTAACTTTAGCACAGTATTCGTGCATTCGCTTCCTGTGTTGTTCCTTTCTCGCTCCAGTCCATGTTTAGCTGGTTTTCAGTTTTGGATTTCGTTAATATCAACTACCGAAAGAGTTTCTGGATATCGCACTGCGTATTCTCCACCTCTTGCAGGTCTTTTTATAACTAGGTGAATCATGACTCCTAGTTTTCTTGTTGAGAAAGTAGAGGGAGATGAGACTGCACGAACTTCTAGGAGTCATACGAACAATGCGGTCATAGAAAAGAATCTTCATGCTACAAACTTTGTGATCTTATCAATATGTGTCAAGAATTCATGGTTGTATCGTTTTCTGGATTCAACATTTTCCTCGACTGGATGTGGCTTTTCCCCAAGATCTGTCTCTTATTCCTAACTTATAGATTAGACAAAGGCATCCTGTGGCATATAGGAAAGGCCTTCGGTCGTGTTACTGTGTAGTAATGTTGTATCTTGGCATTAATAGAAATTTTTAGGTAGCTGATATACCGTTCTCATTTTCCCGTTCCGTGAAGCAAAGGCTTCCTTCTTGGTGGTGCTGGAATCCAGAGAATCTAGTAGGTATCTAAATTACTCTGTCCGTTTGGTTTCTCCACCTTCTACCTCTAGTACACTGGGTGCTGACAAGATATTCGTTATAAGTTCCGTTCCCTAGAAGGAGATCTGCAGTCCCGCGTTTGAGGCTTGCCTCTTCAGCTTATTAACGTGTTATGCAAGCGTGTGTAGTGAAACACGTAAATATTGCGAGGTCAGTTACGAAGCTAAGCACCAAAGAGTCAGCTGTCAAATTCATCTTTCTATAGCCCACGACTTATCCAGTTTTCAGCATCTTTGTTATTAACTGCTTTTTAACTTTCGCTGTTGACTTTGTCGGATACATAGTTGAAAAATTGAGACCAAAGTCCATTTTCTTGCGTGACTATCGACTAGCTTTTAGAAGCATTTGAACTCATGTAATCTACATCTAGATGTATACTCTACAAATCACACGTAAGTTCCTGTCACACGGTTCATCGAACCACATTCACAATAATTCTCTATTATTCCACTCTCGAACAGCGCGCTGGAAAAACGAATACCTGTATCTTTGCGTGAGATCTGATTTCTCTTGTTTTATTATGATGATCGTTCATCCCTATGAAGGTCGGCGTCAGCAAAATATTTTCGCGTTTGGAGGAGAAACTTGGTGATTGAAATATCGTGAAAATATTCCGCCGTAACGTAAACCGTCGTTGTTTTAATGGTGTCGATCCCCAATCCGGTATCATGTCCGTACACTACGTCCCCTATTTCGCGACAACACAAAGTGTGCTGCTCTTCTTTGAACTTTCTTGATGTATTTCGTTAATCCCATCTGGCAAGGATCCCAGACCGCGCAGCAGTACTCCAAAAGCGGACAGACAAGCGTAGTGTAGGCACTCTCTTTAGTAGATGTTACATTTTGTAAGTGTTCAGCCAATAAAGTGCAGTATTTCGTTTGCTTTCCCCACAATTTTAACTGTGTGTTTTGTCCGATTTAATTTGTTCGTAATCTCTCCTATAAATTATCACTTATTACCATTACTTTATAACACTTAACAGTGATTTACTGCGTCAGAAATATTTTTTGGTTCTTATAGTTTCGCTGAGGTCAGCAACTTTTTAGAGAGGTGGACATCACTCGTAAGTGTGTACTGATCATTGATCATGTATCGTTGAGAGGTGGCATGAGCCCCCTCTCATATTTCTATCTTACTCTGAGTAATTCGATTTTACTCTCTAATTGCATGCAGTGAAAAGTCTCTATTCCTTCACACGCAGACTTCCCACACAGCATCTCTCGTCACCCGGATGGTCCGGTGACAGGTGGGTTCTGCTGAACTTCACAGGGTTAAGCCGATGGGTGTGAGGGATTCGAGTGGATGCTTTCCAGATGCAGACATTGTCATAAGAGCGGGGGCGACATGCCCACAGGGGTCTGACGGAGCGGCTGGGCTAGAGATCCCGTTACTTCGCAGAAACTTACTGAAAACACTTTCTGGCGGGCTACCAGCGAGGCGTGGGAATGACTTGTGTTCCCAGGCAGTCTTGGCGGGCAAATTCCCGCGTTTTCTACAAAATCATAACTGTGATTGGCTGGCTCTGGGGATAGCTCTGTGACATAGCAAAATCGGCGCAGAAATTGGCGTCAAGTATCTCCATTGGTGGAATAGAGTGGAATTTTCCACCAGTTTTCGAGTTGCTGATTGGAACGTTTAACCACGGCCACTGTCGTGGGGGCGGGATTGTTCTGTGTGTGGCTTGTACAGGTGCTCTTGAGAGGGTCGGCTCTCGCTGTTCGGTCGGAGTAGGTTACAAGACTGAGCTCTCGCTGCTCTGGACAGCCTGCCTTCCGTTGGCTGCCTAATATACTTTCATTTAATTGTAACTGTTTGTTGAAGTTGCTGAAGTTTCGACTTCAACGTAAATTTCCGAGTACAGTTGGCAATTGAGCGTTCTGCGTACAAGTGGCCTATGTTGTCCGTCTTGAGCAGTTTTGGCTAAAGTTGACTGTATCGGAGTTACTGTGTGACTTCGCTTGTTAAAATCACTCACAGTACCATCAGTGCTTGTGTAGCGAGCCTTCTTTGTCTCCCTCAGAGGCGTATTTGTGTTGCTAGGAAGCCTTTAGTCTGGAACAACTAGACCAGGAGAATTTGTTTCAGGCTATACTCGCGACATTATCATCACCACGACGGGACGTCGAAGCAACCAGCCATCGCCTCCGGTACGCCAGGTCGTGTCCTTGCAGTTAAGAAGACAGCTTGGTAATGTATGTCTGCAGCACCGGCAAATTAGGGAATTTTGCTCTGTGATTATCAGAGCTCAGCAGAGCGCGCCTGTTCCCGTCTTTTCTTATGTGGTTCTGTCTTGTATGTTCATTGTCTGAGTTCTCACTACTATAGCAGCAATTAATGTTGGGTTGGCTGGGTGTTTCTCTTAAGATTTGAGTTGCAAGGAATTGGCTCCACATACCACTTGGTCATAAACGTTACAAGCTAGTTTATGGACAACTTCACCTTCACAACATTTGAGTATCCAGTTTGACATATTGTAAATGTTTCATGTGTTTTGTTTATTATTGTGAGTTTAGTCATAATAAATCTAGTTATTTTGTACAGAACTTTCATTCTGTGAATCGGTAAAGCAACCCTTTAATGTCTCATTACGTTAATGAAACTTTTCTTTATCTAATTAATTTCTATTCAATTAAATTATTGCTGGTGCCAAACTCTTTTCTACTCCACTTGCAGGGTGGATTACAGTCAGTTCGCGTTTTTTTCTTAATCCATGTGCAACAGCAGAAGTCGGAGTTAGAAAAGGGGGGCTTAGAGCATCATTTTCATATGAAGATTCTAGAAGAATTTAGTGTTAAATACACTGCTAGCCCCGGCACCTCGCAAAGTGAATATAGGTTATACAGGCCTGCACTATGGCCATCTGTAGTGTACTGTATGGTGAATCAAAACAAACTGCAGCAATTAAGTACAAATTACGGAAACGTACCCGCCACGGAATTTAGCATGAACAAAACATTAGTTTCAATTACGGTTAATGTTGTGCCACATTTCTGCAGTTTGTGAATACTTTATCGGAGGCATACGTGTGCATCACCTCAGTATGTGCCAGTCAGTGCGTAAAAACGCGTGAAACTGCCTTCGGGCAGATCTTTGTGTGAAACGTACAGTAGTTTGCACGAATTGGATCCACATCCAGCTCGCCTCCCTAATCCGCAATATAACTCCCATCGTGTTGGACTGCACTAACAGGGTACGTGGTGCACGTATTCTGCCCGTAGACCGCTCTACAAACGATGGAAATGTCAGGTCGCCGACGGCAGCGTCCAATTTGATCGGCAAACAATTCCGATAGTACTGTTTGGCGTTCTGTACGAGAGCCAACTTCAACCGTTTTCATTACCTCACGAATTCAAGCGGCGTAATCTTCGGTGCAGTAGCGCTGCAAACGCCAGCAAACAGCCGGGGCGGCCTCGTGGCTCGTGGAACTGACGCCCAGCTGCAGTTCCGCCGAGTTTACAGTGTAATTTTTCCTGAAATGGGCGAAATTCGCGAGAACACGGGAAAGCTGGTCAGTCCTAGAGAGGTTTAATAGAAACAGATTTTTGTTTTATGCACAGGGATCAAACACTCTGCACCGTAAAAATAAAAACAAAAACAAAAAAATCCACTTAGTAATACTGCAAGTTATTGTTTACACTTGTCAGTAGAATGGTGTATTTTAAAACACTGCTGAAGAACTGTTTGCTGTGTGCCCGATAACGTTACTTGGCATAATGCTGCAGATCCTATTTTCATTGTATACAGGACAATAATCTTTCAGTCCTTGTGCGCTCTCTCCCAGTGACCACAGGACTATGGTGAACGACTGAATTAACCTTATAACGTCGGAAGTTCTTTGGGATTCTTCATAAATGAAACGGTTCTATATGGAACAATGGCTACATCACAATATTGTAGTGATAAGCAGGGAGACCTGGAGACGACTGAGCTTGATGCAAGAACTGACAATATCTCAAAATAAAAAATGTTACGAATATGGACAACCATCAGCTGTATAATTGAATAACAATGAA
Organism: Schistocerca cancellata; assembly: GCF_023864275.1. Classification (NCBI taxonomy): domain Eukaryota; kingdom Metazoa; phylum Arthropoda; class Insecta; order Orthoptera; family Acrididae; genus Schistocerca; species Schistocerca cancellata. The sequence goes on from NC_064627.1 coordinate 472,341,067, forward strand.
AATTTGTGCCGCGGGTTTCCCGCTTATAGCGAGCGGCCGTCCATGTAGGCTATCTGAGGAAGCTTCACTGCCAGACTCTAGCTTCCATACGTCGTCAACGATATGTCCGTTATCACTAGACAAAATGGTTGATGAATACTTTGTGGAAACAGTAACAACTGTAAAAACATACTATTAGGCCTTTGGTGAAACCTAAAGTGGAATGAGTACATATAACTAACAGTACCAACAGCAGAAGTGAAATGGGGACGCATTGGAATAATTCTGTGAAATTACTATCACAAAGCGCTCAACGATAGTTTTTGATTTTCTGCCGCTATTTAGTAGATATTTTATTGACAATACCAGACTTGTGGGCTTGGGAGTAAGGCTTTACATCATTATCACTGGGAAGATGCACTCTCAGTGCGGTATCAGGATCCTGTTGTCGACAGAAGCCACTCGGCGAATATACGAGGGGGTACCAAATAAAACTGGAAATATTTTTTAAAAACTATATATTTTTTAACTGTTTACGAAACAACTTTATCCTCTTCAAAATAATCTCAATTACAACTAATACATTTGTCCCACCGGTGCTACCACTGTTCGAAACATTTTTTGTAGTGATCTTTAGAAATGCCTGACAGCTCCTCCGTCGTTTTGTTCTTGAATTCTTCAGTGTTGTCAAATCGGTGTCGTCTCATGCCCCTTTTCATGCAGGGAGATAAGAAGTCGCACGGAGCCAGGTCAGGCGAGTAAGGTGCGTGGTACAGTGGAAAAAGGCCATTTATAGGGAAAACCTGTGTAACAGAGATGGCTTTGCGTGCAGGTAGGTTGTCGTAGTGGATGAACCTGTCTGCCATAAATCGCGTCTTTATGACGAACACTGTTGCGCAGTCATCTTAAAACTTCCAAATAAAAGGTCTGACTGGCGGTCTGACCTGGTGAAAGAAACTCTGAATGAACTACGCCCTTGGCATTAAAAATGCAAATCAGCATTGCTTTGATGTTTGATTTGACTTGACGACTTTTTATGGACAGGGTGACGATGACACCTTCCATTGTCTTCACTACTGCTTTGTTTCTGGGTCATAGCCATAGTACCATGACTTATCACCAGTAATGACCTTTGACGGAAAATCTGGATCAGTTTCAAGCTGTTATTTCAAAGTACGACTTGATTATCAGTCAGAACCCCAGGAACATACTTGGTAGCAATCCTTTTCATTCCCAAATCTTTCATTAAAATTCGCTGAATCGAGCCCCAAGAGAACCCACGAATCTCTGACAGTTGATCAATTGTCTTTGGACGGTCTGTGAGCAGAAGCTCTCGAATTTTTTCAATATTTTCGTCGATTCGGGCATTTTATGGACGTCCAGAAAGATGTTTGTCGTCAATCTCCATGTCGCCATTTTTAAAACGAGCAAGCCACTAGTAGCCTATAGTTTTCCCATAGCGTCATCTTGGTAAGTTCTTTTCAGTAGCATTTTTACTGAGTAAAAAACAAAATTTCACAGATGCACATTGTTCACTTAACATTGCCATCATAAAAAATGCAACAAGAACAAACCAGTGCTAGCAAAAACAATCACTGCAGCTGAACAGAATAAGGCAGGCCGACAACACAGGCGGCACTGCATTGGCAATGAGTTGGGCTATACTCGCCTAGCGGCAGAAATGCGTACTACATAAGCTCCGTCCACGGCAATGTTATTCCGTTTTTTGATACCCCCTCGTAATTAGAAGAAGCGAGCCTCGTCAGGGAGACAGGCAGTTTTCATGGAAGTGGGGTTGCGGCCTATTCCGTACTTTTGTTGGCAGAGCTGGCGTCTGGCCTAGCTAAGGGCGAGGTATGCTGTGTCACCACCATAATTGAGACAATTTTGCCTTTCCTGCATGAACATCAGTGGTCGAGGTGCAATGGCACCACTCATTTCTTCATCCACTCGAACTGAGTCTCCCCAGCACTGTACTTGCTGCTAAGAGGCCTACCAATCGAGGTGACACTTCGTAGTGTAGCGACTTTGTCAAGAACCTGGCAAGGACACTGCGGGGAAAGGATCGGCAACTATAGCTGCTCTCACATAGTTTTGGGGAAAGTCGCCATTTGCTCTGAGATTAAGGGTGTAGACCGGGGTGACACTCGACTTTTGGAACCGTTATTCATGATTTTTTCTTCAATAAAATGACTCACAAATTACGAAACTGATTTTAGACCTTTAGTGTAACCCTTAAGATTGTATTTATTTTTTTGAAATGAAAAAGTTGCACCCGGAAGATACTACATGAAATCGATGGAGAGCCTTCTTGGAGTGAGGGGACGGTTAGTGGGAGCTCTGAGCGCCACAGCTTTCAACCTAGAAGAAAACTTCAAAAACTACTTTGAAAGTGATGATATTGTCTAACGTAGCGTGTAGGGATATTTTAAAAAATAGTTCCAACAAAAAGGCGGCACTCTGAAATAAATAAATTTTTTCGACAAAAGTCGTAGGAAAGAAGTTGCATCAAAAATCGAAATTAAAATATTTCGCAAAAATCCTACGTACTACAGCAGAAGAAAGGCCGATTCACAAGTTACAAAAAGATATAATGCAATTTCATGTATATTTGATCAGTTATAGCTCCCGTCAACTTAAAAAATGTAGATTTGAAAAAAAAGCGTTTAAAGTTTCAACTTGCTTTCTTTAATATTGAAACTGAATAATACTTTAATCGGCAGTGACAGCCGATGTCGAAACACTCTCATTTTGACGAAATTATATCGATTAACTGGCTTCCCTTTATCAATCGAAGTGTTTTTAGCACGTTTGGGATTACTTTTCAAGCTTTTTCTATCGCTATAAATACGTCTGTTTGTTGTTTCTCGTGCACTCACATTTTACTTCATATAAAAACAAGCGAAATGACAGGTTAAGCAGGCAGAGAAGCACATGATTTCAGATTGTTTATCATAAACGAGCCAGATTAAGAGGAGAAATCTTGTTGAGAAGGGTATTTTAGTTGATACCAATGCCGTCTGAGATACTATTCGAAACTAACAGGATCCTTATTCCGTCGGTAACTATAACAGTACTACTTCGGTTGCATCCGAACTCTCGGATGCGACAAACCTCTTGCAGCAAATCGCAGTTGTAACCCGTTTTAACAGTTATGACACACTTTATAAGAGTGAGTCTTAAAAATACACGCTAAGGAATATTTAGAAGCAACAAAATTGGCTCAAAAACAAAAAATTCTTCCGTTGACTACCCCCTTAAGTTGTTGCTGTAATTCGTAAGTTGTGTATGTCAATAAAGAAGCTAAGTATTCATTTCTAACCACTAGTCCCGTATCTCAAAGTACTTAAAGTTTCTCTACAACCTGTATAATTTAGATGTGAAAAGTGTTGGGTCGTCCTTTGTACGCTACGATGCATCACGGCCGATCGTCAGCCTGAACGTTTTCAGTGACGTGTCCAGAAATTCTGCACTAGAGACTGATATATCCTTGGGAACAAGCGCTGTTGCGTAATGGGCCTACAGTATTTCAAAGCCACAAGGAAAGGTTACAGCCACTGAGATACAGGCGTAATGGCTTGGTAATTAGTCATTGCCTTTGGAATGAAGGAATTCTTTTGTATCATTCTTATTATTATATTTACATGTCTCACTTCGTGTCCGTCATTTAGATTCACTTAGGGCACCGCGTGAGGAATGGTGTCGAACCGCCATCCTCTCTTGTTAGACTTACATTTTCTTGGTTTTTATAAACGATATGGTGACATTTTTGTAAAACGAAAATTTTGGTTCAAATGGATCTGGGCACGATGGGACTTAGCATCTGAGGTCATCAGTCCCCTAGAACTTAGAACTACTTAAACCTAACTAACCTAAGGACATCACACACATCCATGCCCGAAGCACGATTCGAACCTGCGACCATGGTGGTCGCGTGGTTCCAGACTGAAGCGCCTAGAACCGCTCGGCCACACTGGCCGGCACGAAAATATTCCGGCGATCTGATACCATTACCAATAGAGGAGATAGAAGAGATAGGCGCAGTTCACCAGGGGGTTGTATAGTCGGCAACAACAACATTACGGAGGTGCTCAACAAATCCAGTGGCAGACGCTACAAGAGAGGCGCTGTGGTTCACAGAAAAGTTTATTTTTCAGGTTTCGGGAGCGTACGTTCCAAGAATCGTTGTACAAAAATTACTTCCTCGCACGTACCTCTCGCGAAACGACGACAGCGAGAAACAGAGAAATTAGAGCTCATCAGTAGGTTTACCGCAAAAGGAGTACCAATAAATTCCATATTCCGGGTACCTTAATGAGGTGTAGGACTGCGCTTACGTAGGTACACTGTCCAGTCACATTAATGTGACCACCTATCAAAAACCTGAATAACCACTTTTTGCGCGCTGATGGCTGCGAAATAAGCAGGAGGACAGACAATGAAGTTCTGGAAGGCACTGACAGAGATGTGGAGCCATGCCGATTCCACTGCTGTGGCCAGCTGCGCAGGGTTTCTCGGTTGAGGATCCATGGCGCTTACAGCTGGATCGAGATTGTTGACTGGGCTTAAATCCAGTGAGTTTAGTGGCCAGACGAGTACGGTAAACCAATCCTGGTGCTCTTCGAACCACGCACGTACACTGCGGGCTGTGGGACACGTTGCATTGTCCTGCTGATAGATACCATCGTGCCGAGGAGTAAACATACTGCATGTAGGGGTGGACATGCCCCCCAGGGATAGATACGTACTTGACCCACTGTGCCTTCCAGAATGACGAGAACACCCAGGAATGCCACGAAAACATGCCCCTTCCGACGATTGCTGCAGGGTGTTAGCTTTCAGACATTTCACGCCGTACACGCCAACGGCCATCCTCCCGATGGAGCAAAAAACGTGATTCATCTGAAAAGTGGATGTCCAGTTGCAGTGCTGGTGTGCAAATTCCACTCTTAGTCGCTGATGAACAGTAGTCAGCGTGGGTCCATGAACAAGGCCCCTGTTGCAGAGCACCATATGTAGCAACGTTCGCTGAACGGTCGTTGAGGAGATCTGTTAGTAGCTCCTTGGTACATCTGGCCAGTCAGTTGCTCAAGAATTACGTCTCTTTGCCCGTACACATCTCCGCAGCCATCATTCACACCTGTCATCTACGGCCGTGGTACACCAAACTGCTTCGGTGCCAGTTTTGGATAGTGCCATTTTGCAATGCACGGTATACTTTAACTACCTTTGCTGCCATACTTGGCTCGAAAGCCAATAATCAAGCCCGTTCGGATGTCAGATAAATCCCCCCGTTTGCGCATTACAATGACTGCACTGTTGCCGGCCGCTGTGGCGGAGCGGTTCTAGGCGCTTCAATCCGGAAACGCGCTGCTACTACGGTCGCAGGTTCGACTCATGCCTCGGGCATGGATGTGTGTGATGTCCTTAAGGTAGGTTTTGGTAGTTCTAAGTCTAGGGGGACTGATGACCTCAGATGTTAAGTCCCATAGTGCTTAGAGCCATTTGAACCATTTTGAATTGCACTGTTTTCCCCGTGCCCCAGACACGCTTTGTATACCCTCCACTGCTAGTGCTGCCATCTGTGACTGGTTATTAAACATGGACGTCTAACTTAAGCGATGGCTACATTGTGACTGGACCGTGCATTTATCTCTAAGAGCTACCACAAATGATTTAGTCGTGTTCAAGGCTCTGTATTTTGCGAGGTATTACAGGTACACTCGCGATAGGTGCCTGAATAGAATCTTTAACTCACCAGTTTTTCATCCTGTACTACAAATATTCTATCAGTGCCCCGCTGATCGCAGGACACACGTCCAAGTTGTGCTCAAGTTCATTCCACACCTTACGCAGCAACATCCTGTCAGTGGGGTCATTGCAGCAGCATTTTTTCGTTCTCTGAACTGAAGGCATTAGGTCAGGTGAGTTGGGGCTTCAAGGGAACAGAGCCACATCATCTTGACTATTACGCCCAATCCAGCGATGCGGAAGTTCGTCTTTTCGTTAGCGACGAAAATCGATAGTCAAATAAAGGAGCAAAGGGTGCCCCATCTTATTGGAAGATGAAATTTTCAGGTCAAAAATCAGTTGTGGAAACAAACTGCATCTGCAACATATATATGGTACCGATCACATTCTTCTCACAGAACAAAAACAGCCCATACGGCTCTGTGACATTTGTACAGAAAATATTAACCTACGGCGAAATTCGCTCAACGCCACAAATTCATGAGGATTTCCAGTGCCTCACACTATGGCGATTGTCCTTTCCAGATAAATGGAAGGCTGCTTTGTCACTGAATATCAACTTGGAGGCGACATATTTGTCCTCAAGTGCTTCCTGCATTGTGTAGCAAAAGTGGAGGCGCCAGACATAATCTTCCTGTTTTAATATTGTTGCACAAGTTGCAGACTGAATGATCTGGAATGCAACCATCGTCGTTAAATCTTCCAAACAGTTCGCTGTGATATTCCAGGTTCGTGTCTTCCGTGGACCATTGGCTGCGTAGGGAAGTTTCCCGCTCCCTCTCCACGGTTCATCTGACGCACTTGGTCGATCGGTACTTTACTGTTTATAGAAACAACCACAGTCCCTAAATTGTCGATACAAACGCACTTTGATCTGTTTACATGGTGGTTCTTTTTCGTAATTCATTCTGAACGCACGCTGCACTGTTGTAACAAATAAACACTTAACCCAACATAAAAAAGCTCTTTTCTTACTTTGTCACCATTTTGTCATGGCACTGTATTCATAACGCCAATTGGTGGACGCAATGCGAACTCATGACTTTACGTTTCTGTTCGTGCAGCAATTATATTTGTACATACAGAATCTTTCGAAACTATTTCTTCAAGTTAGCACATGAAGTAGAGAACATCAAGACAGATATATTAAGTTAAGGTTTCGAAGCTACCTGAGGCAGTATCTGAGCTAGGAACGGTAATCACAGAAGGTAGTTTAGCATGCTAATTACAGCAGTGGTATACAGAGGAACTGTTCGAATGCTCGACCATTGGCTGTATGCACGCAGTACATAGTCGGACCATTGATTATTGTCTCCTTTCGCAATGGTAAAAGCAACGACGGAAGTTTTAGCGGCGAGGTCTTCCTCTGTTTCCACGACGCTTTCATACACCAGCTGCTTCATTTGTCCCCAGAGGACACGTGAGGTCAGGTGACCTGGATGTCCAGGCTGCCTAGGTCGATCCATCGATCCAGATAATTCCTCCTATCAATGGTGACGTGTGCTCGCACCTCATCGTGCCGGAAGTACGAGGCATTCAGAGGCATATTCAACAAGTACAGCCAATCATCTGTACACAGACCAGTTTTGAATGTAAGTACACATTCCTAGTCAGCGACAGCAACACAGCAGCTTGCGGTAGCACAGTTAGCAAAATGTTCCCTAACATTACAAGCCGGCCGGAGTGGCCGTGCTGTTCTAGGCGCTACAGTCTGGAACCGAGCGACGGCTACGGTCGCAGGTTCGAATCCTGCCTCGGGCATGGATGTGTGTGATGTCCTTAGGTTAGTTAGATTTAATTAGTTCTAAGTTCTAGGTGACTGATGACCTCAGAAGTTAAGTCGCATAGTGCTCAGAGCCATTTTTTTAACATTACAACTTGGCTTCAGAGACCATATGTTCCTCATCGATACATATTTGTTTTGATGTTCTCAACCTCCTGTGTTAACTCGAACACCCTGAATGATACTTGGAGAAATGCGGAACTCTGAAACCGAAAGAATCATTTGTAGTAGGCTTGTATTTCATTTACGAGGCAGATAGTGAGAGAAGGCGGATTCCTTACCCAGACAGGAGTTACCGTAGGCAAAACACAGACGATGCAGTGTCGCTATTACATCCGACCGCAACATGCCAGGAGCACTTTCACCAGTCTACCCAGCAGCTCTTCCCTAGAAACAATTGCTACCTGTTTCTTGCTTCTCTTGGCGAGGAAATTCCAGCGCTGACAGCAACTAACGCCAGGTGCGGTCTCGCTCGCTGTCTACAGTTCGCTTCCTGGTGCCCCATCTGGTATTTAGCCGGCAGAACAAGGGCCGGCCGTTCTGCTCGTGAAGAACCGCCATGCCACGAGTGGGAAGGGCGAGACTCGGTCGGACGGGACCTCGTATTCCGTCTACGCACTGTCGGCTTTTTAATCCCTCCCGGCAACGCGTGGAAGGGGGAACGGGAGGGGGGAGAGAGAATGCTATATTAAAAAAATCTCCTCCTCCTCCTCCTCCTGACTGTCGGTGCTGTACGAGGCGCGGCTGGTGCTGTAATAATTTGGGTTGCTGCAAGTCTGGTAATTAAATCGTAGCCGGGGTTTGCATATTTGCTCTGCGCGTCTAGTGTTTGTGTTTGTGTCCGGAGCGAAATGCCTACATTAGAGATAAAGCCGAGGTGTCGGTCGAACGGTGGAGGGTATTTCGCTGTAGGGGAATATAGTGTGAGGAAGAGGTTTATCGCGCCACCCTTGGATAAGACATTCTCGGAACTATTTCAGAGTCAGAATCGAGCAATAATTTGGGTTATTGACGATTTTATGTCTCACCATCATTAAGAGCAAATGATTCATTTGCTTATCGATAAAATGTGTCGTGATACACGCAAATTTCTTCTGCATGACATTTCTACGATGTACACTGACGTAAAAAAATCGCAAGACCAAGAAGAAGTTGAGCGACATAAACGAAAATTGGTAGGCGTCTTTCTACATCTGAAACATGTCTATTCAAATTTCGTACCAGCCGAATAAGAGTGGAGCTAGTAGCGCAAACCAGGTTTACTTTCAATACACGCTGTAACGCCTGTGAGCGTAGTTACCTTTGACATTAGACGTGGTGAGTTGATGTTAGTCAAGAATACCATTAAGACGACGAAGTTGCCATTATCAACATATCTCTGAATTTGGACCAGGTCGTGTGGTAGGGCTACGAGAAGCTGGCTGTTCCTTCTGCGATATTGCAGAAAGGCTTGGCGGGAAAGTAACCACTGTATATGATTGCTGGCAGCGGTGGCCATCACAATGTACAGGCGCAAGAAGATCGGCCTACCGAGCTGGAAGACCATCATGTTCGGTGTTTGACTATGACGCATCGTACTGCATCTGCAGCATGAATCTGAGCTGCAGTTGGCACCCAACTGACGTAACGAACTGTTACAAATCGGTTACTTCAAGGATAGCTCCAGGCCAGACGCCCTGTGGCGTGCATTCCACTGATCCCAAACCACCGGCATGTGTGGCTTCAGTGATGTCAAGCTGCCGGCCTGTGTGGCCGAGGGGTTCTAGGCGCTACAGCTTGGAACCGCGCGATCGCTACGGTCGCAGGTTCGAATCCTGCCTAGGGCATGGATGTGTGTGATGTCTTTAGGTTGGTTAGGTTTACGTAGTTCTAAGTTCTAGGGGACTGATGACCTCAGAAGTTAAGTCCCATAGTGCTCAGAGCCATTTGAACCATTTGATGTCAAGGTAGAGCTCGTTTCCTCAACAGAGGAAAGTCCACTGGGCCTGACGGGATACCAATTCGATTCTACACAGAGTACGCGAAAGAACTGGCCTCCCTTCTAACAGCCGTGTACCGCAAGTCTCTAGAGGAACGGAAGGTTTCAAATGATTGGAAAAGAGCACAGGTAGTCCCAGTCTTCAAGAAGGGTCGTCGAGCAGATGCGCAAAACTATAGGCCTATATCTCTGACGTCGATCTGTTGTAGAATTTTAGAACATGTTTTTTGCTCGAGTATCATGTCGTTTTTGGAAACCCAGAATCTACTATGTAGGAATGAACATGGATTCCGGAAACAGCGATCCTGTGAGACCCAACTCGCTTTATTTGTTCATGAGACCCAGAAAATATTAGATACAGGCTCCCAGGTAGATGCTATTTTCCTTTACTTCCGGAAGGCGTTCGATACAGTTCCGCACTCTCGCCTGATAAACAAAGTAAGAGCCTACGGAATATCAGACCAGCTGTGTGACTGGATTGAAGAGTTTTTAGCAAACAGAACGCAGCATGTTGTTATCAACGGAGAGACGTCTACAGACGTTAAAGTAACTTCTGGCGTGCCACAGGGGAGTGTTATGGGACCATTGCTTTTCACAATATATATAAATGACCTAGTAGATAGTGTCGGAAGTTCCATGCGGCTTTTCGCGGATGATGCTGTAGTATACAGAGAAGTTGCAGCATTATAAAATTGTAGCGAAATGCAGGAAGATCTGCAGCGGATAGGCACTTGGTACAGGGAGTGGCAACTGACCCTTAACATAGACAAATGTAATGTATTGCGAATACATAGAAAGAAGGATCCTTTATTGTATGATTATATGATAGCAGAAGAAACACTGGTAGCAGTTACTTCTGTAAAATATCTGGGAGTATGCGTGCGGAACGATTTGAAGTGGAATGATCATATAAAATTAATTGTTGGTAAGGCGGGTACCAGGTTGAGATTCATTGGGAGAGTCCTTAGAAAATGTAGTCCATCAACAAAAGAGGTGGCTTACAAAACACTCGTTCGACCTATACTTGAGTATTGCGCATCAGTGTGGGATCCGTACCAGATCGGGTTGACGGAGGAGATAGAGAAGATCCAAAGAAGAGCGGCGCGTTTCGTTACAGGGTTATTTGGTAACCGTGATAGCGTTACGGAGATGTTTAACAAACTCAAGTGGCAGACTCTGCAAGAGAGGCGCTCTGCAGCGCGGTGTAGCTTGCTCGCCAGGTTTCGAGAGGGTGCGTTTCTGGATGAGGTATCGAATATATTGCTTCCCCCTACTTATACTTCCCGAGGAGATCACGAATGTAAAATTAGAGAGATTAGAGCGCACACGGAGGCTTTCAGACAGTCGTTCTTCCCGCGAACCATACGCGACTGGAACAGGAAAGGGAGGTAATGACAATGGCACGTAAAGTGCCCTCCGCCACACACCATTGGGTGGCTTGCGGAGTATAAATGTAGATGTAGATGTAGGACAGAGTGGAGGTCTATTGCGTTTCCTGATGAAAGCTGGTCTTGCGTCAGTGCGAGTGACGGCCATGTATTGGTTGGGAGGAGGCCAATTGAGGGCCTGCAACCAACCTGTCTGCATACTAGACACACTGTACCTACACATGGTGTTATGGTCTGGGATGCGATTTAGTATGACAGCAGAAATACTCTCGTGGTTATCCCATGCGCCCTGACTGCAAATTTGTGTGTCAGTCTGGTGATTCGACCTGTTGTGCTGCCATTCATGAAGAGCATCCCAGAAGGTGTTTTCCAATAGGATAACGCTCCCCCACACAGCGCTGTTGTAGCCCAACATGCTCCACATAGTGCCGTGATGTTGCCTTGGCCTGCTCGATCACCAGATTCGTCTCCAGTCGAGCACATATGGCACCATCGGACGGCAGCTCCAGCGCCATCCACAACTAGCATTAACCGTCCCTGTATTGACCGACCAAGTGCAATAGGCATGGAACTCCATCATACAAACTGACATCCGGCAACCATCCAACACAATACACGCATGTTTGCATGCTTGCATTCAACATTCTGGCAGTTACATCCGTTATTAAAGTAACAACACTTCACATTTGCAGTGGCTTGTCTTACGCCTACATTAAATTGTGATCTTGCAACGTTAATCACTTAATTATGTTAATGAAACACTACGCTGACGTTCGCAGTATGTGTCATTCTAAAACGCGGAACACACATCGCAATTATCGAATTACTTACAGAATCAAACAAAGTTCTTTTTTATGCTTTTCTTGTGAAACAAAACATTACCAAATATTTAATAAAATCTGGATAAATTGGAAGAAGCGTGCATCTGCATATGGAATTTCAATTTCTCAGGGAAGCTAAAACAAAGGAGGAGCATCTTATACATAACAGGTATGAGCGTTTACTAAGAATGAATATCTAGATAATATTCCCACAGCTGATGACAACGCAAGGTAGAATCCTTTTGTTCTAGCGTCTGTCGCCTTCTCTACAGTACGCACATGAAACTACAAGTATCGTAGAATGTTCTGCAGTTCTGTAAGAGACTCCGGTGTTTCATACCCTTGCGTTCTTTGTTGCACTTTTTCTCTGAAAACTACACTGCTCTAAGGTTCAGGAAAGCTGGCAGCAAAAATCATCAGTGACAGCAAAGTGATTCTGTCGGTCATCTGTTACCTTGCAACTTCGAGACGAGGATGACCTAAGTACATTGATATGTTTTAACCATATTCCTGACTTGTTGATATAGCTAAAAATTAGAACTACATTTCCATCTTTATTGTGATTTTATTTTCAGTACCACCAAAAAATTAAGGTTAGCTGGTTTAATCACACCTACCTACACATTATTAAATTCAGTATGTGCTACATACTGTTGTGACTAAACTATTCCCTGGCACCAGTACTGCGGAGTGAGAATGCTCAAGTCGCATTGTGGACAGGATATAGAGTGTGGAGAGAGGGTGAGTGGCCCAGTGCACTCCCTGAGGCGTCAGTGACAAAGCAGTATCTGTAATAATATTTATCGGTCGAGCAGGGTTTGCGGAGGCGTGACTGTCTTCAGTGCTGCAGTTGGCGGCTGGACACGAGTGCATCTGCTGCGAAAGAGTGCTGACGCCTTGTCAGCGAGTCGGGATGTCACTGCAGCAGGTTAGTGTCATGGCCGCACGCTGTGGACAGTGGCAGAACGAAGAAGACACTGCCCCCTGCCCAGACGTTTCCCGACAATCCAGTGTGGCTACCACCTCAGCGCTCTCGAAGTAAGCCCGTGGTGCTTTTAGGTAGTCTGTTGACTATGGTCGGGGACGCTGGTTGCAGTGAAAGCTATACTCAGGTCACATACCACAGATCGACAGAGACTGAAGCAGATGCTCATGAGACTGCCAGGAGGTTGCAGGGACGCGCCTCACATGGTCGTCGCAAACATGGCAGCTTACAGAGCATCCTTGATAACCCAGTAGTGGAAAACGTCTGGCCACTCACCAGCCTTTTCGTCAACGATGACCCAGAAGGCAGGAGTGGCAGACCATAGCAGTGACAGACCTTGGCAGCGGCAGATCAACTCGTGGTGCTGGAGTAAGCAAGCGAATGGCAAGCTGGCCATCATCATTCAGCTTTTCTTGATCTCACTGAAATTCAATAGACTGTCATTGTCGCTGGTTGTAGCGACACAATCAGAATGGCAGCATGGCAGAATGTTTTCTTGGGCTCTGAAAGCCTCTCTGTTTAACGGGTCAAGCCAGCACCTATGAGGTGGATATAAGAGTACATTTGTCCTGACGTATCAGACCCATCAGCGGTTCGTGCTCGCTATGGTAATTTCAATAATGATTATGTATTGCTGAGATTGGTTCTCTCTGTCTACGTCTGATTTTTTAGTGGCGCTTCAGAGGTGAAGGTGCGTCGTGTTATCTCACAGTGCCTTGTTAAGCAGCGCAGCAACGCTTGCATTTCTGTCCGCCTCTTCTGAGATTTTTTGCATTGACGGTACACCTTGCTGACAATGACTGGCACAACAGTCCTGCGCTAACCTATTCTGTTCATACTTCGCTTCGTATAACTTTAACAAGACTTAAAGCATGCACAATAAAATTATTCTGCTGTGCAACACTTCTCCCCTATTCAGAAAATTCATCCAGAATTTTGCATCAGCTTATCTCTTACACTATTTCTTAGATCTAATTACATAATTTTACACGGAACAAAACTTAGTTCCTCTTGGTAGCTAGTTTATATAGCTCATTTCCTAATTCTATATCATCATTCTAAAATATTAGCATTCTTTTACAGTTACGTTTTTTGCCCTTATTTCTTTTTCTTACAAATTACACTAATTTACAATTTCTTTATCCTGTGTTTTTTGGTTTATGCTAGTTAACCGCTCAACAAGTGTCTGATGCGTCTTTAAGTCTGGTGGATGAATACTTCTATGTTTGAGACAAAAGTGAAGTACCAAATTGCTATCAGTAACACGCACAGCAGAACATGTGGTCGTAATGCTAATGGTAACTACCTTCGGCCTCGGTTCTCAGCTATTGTTGAATATATTGCAGTATTTGCCGCATGGAAATTTTCCCCTGCTGAGATGCTGTCGGTGTGTCTAAGGAACGTATGAGATCAGTATTCAGGGTGTTGTTAGGTAAGTTACACTGTGTATTGGCAGTACTAGAGCGATTTCTCTGGCCAGTTTAAGGTAAATGGAGTGCAGTTGTATCTGTGAGTGTAGCTGGGAGGTGGAACTTCGTCCCAGCCATTCACTAAAATTCCATTATCACATAACTCGAACTTTACCATGCCCTTAGGTTTCCCTATCTTGTAGCGGTTTACAAGTAGTTTGTGGAGCAAAGACTGAGTATATTCAATGTGTTTTGGAAATGAGTTCGTGGTGCCACTGTTTTTTTTTTTTTACTTTTTTTTTTACTTTCCGTTGCCTTTGTTATCCCTAGAAAGAATTGCGTCTCCCATCCCTCAGCGACAGTCTGCACTTCCCCAGCTGGCCACATGGTGATTCATTCAGACACTCTTTTAGGCCCCTTAGTGGCATCAGAGCGTGAGCTCCTCCATGTCAAAAATAATTAACACCTGTCGCGTCTTTACTTGAACCCATTTTCTCATCCACGTTTGTGTTACTGGATAAGTGTGGAGCGTGTAACATAGATACCGCACGATCATCCCTACCACAGATAGTCTAACAAACATGTACAACTTTGCTCTACCTGTTTTTACTTCTGCATTTGCTATGCTGTAAAGTATTGCGCAGTTTTTCTCCGGCGCTTCTGATGCATGTCGTAGCTCCACATGGAATACCTTTTCTACTAGTTGCAGCCATGTCAAGAATTGTTTTGGTGGCAGTAATACCGAATTAAATTGTCTGTTTACTGCATGGCAGACTGCTTCTTGTAGTGTTCCACTTCAGTTCTTTCATCACTGAGCCGATCTGCTGATGCTCATAAGGGTCTGGCAACTGCTAATTCGCTGTCCAGTAAGTTCCGTTGTTTTTATATTTCTCCTACATCACTGTTCATAGTTCTCATTGTATCCCAAGTGTATTGTGCTAACCCCACGGTTAACTAACACACTACCTGGTGTTGTTCAGAACACCTTGCTCGCTATTGTGTTCCAAGCATGCCTGGTACAACTTTAACAGAATTAAAGGTCTGCAAAATAAAATTGTACTGCTGCACAACAATACTATCCTGATGTGGCGGTTTTTGTGTATCATCAACATCGACAAGTGCAATGAATATGGATGATACGATACTCTATGGTATTCTGCGGTTTGAATTCATTCTGTTTCTTTTTAGCAGTTGCATTGATTTGATTTTGTAAACGATACTGACAATATTATACACAAGTATAATGCATTAATCATACTACAACTTCTACCGGATAATTATTTTGTTCAAATTGCACAAGAATTCCACCTGGCGTAGTGTAATAATGTTGACTGTAAGCTGTGTTCATATCACTAAAATTACAGATCGTACATCAGAGCTTTTATAATTTTTGTAACAAATTGATCATGAAAGGGAACCACAGAATACCACCAGCACGCAACACTGACGTATGCTACCAGAAATATTTTCTCCGTGATTCGTGCGTAGTTTAATTTTGGCCACATACATCAGCAATTAAATCTTGTTCAACAATAAATACCATCAGCACTGTTCTTAGAAAAGGCAGTCTGATTCGATTAATTTTTTCTTTTATAAATCGAGTTCAGTACCACCGGTGCACATTTATTTCTTACACATCGGAATATTGAATGTTTGCAGTTTCAAGTAATTTAAATTTGCCGCTGTAATAAAAGTTAAGATGGCGGCCAACAAAAGATAGAGGATTTCTTTTTTAATTAAGATTTTCCTTTTCCCAATAAATCATTTAAATCATTTAAATTGATGATACCAATAAGAAAAATGAATAAATTGTTTTTCAAATTAGTTTAACACAAACCCATGCTATTTTCAACTAGAAGTACAGACGAAGTTGCTATATAATCGCAACTAACAATGGCTGCGCTTCTTGCAGCTATGATAAAACAATTAATACAAAATTATAATTAAAACAGGAAGTGAATTTTCAATAATTAATCATAAATAGTTTTAACTTATTTGGCTCTATTTGTTTTTATCAGCAAATGAACATAAAAGTACAATAATTTTACATTAAATCTTTTTCATTTAACAGACCTCAAATCGATTCGCGTCTTGCGATGTACATCAGAAGAAGACGACAAAAGGGTACAAAACAAAAGAAAAGCATGACATAGACTAACAAAGAATGTGAGACAAATATTGTCTCTGTTTTACATAATTACGATCTTTTTAAGAAATAATTACATAATTGAATGAATATTATCCACACGTTCATATTTCACTCGTAATAAAGAATATATATATATATATATATATATATATATATATATATATATATATATATATATATATATCGTGGATGTTATATATGCCTGGTACAACTTTAACAGAATTAAAGGTCTGCAAAATAAAATTGTACTGCTGCACAACAATACTATCCTGACACAAAAGAAAAGACACTGCTCACACTACTAGGGCACCCCTTTGCCACAGGAGATTACTACACAAAAATTATCAATTCTAAAGTTGTCTTCCAACTTTCTGTCAAGTTTTATGAAAATGGATCGACTCTCTGTCAACGGATTAACAATTTGTAACAGATGAATCCTTACACCCTGTTGGATGAAAAACCATCCTACAACTCACTCCCCCCTACCCCCCCTCCTCTCTCTCTCTCTCTCTCTCTCTCTCTCTCTCTCTCTCTCTCTCTCTCTCTCTCACACACACACACACACACACACACACACACACACACACAGAGAGAGAGAGAGAGAGAGAGAGAGAGAGAGAGAGAGAGAGAGAGAGAGAGAGATGGCCCGATGCTGCAAGTCTTCAAATTTGGTTATATAAGTTAACTGGTCAACACATTCGAAGTATGATCGATTTGAGTCCACGTGTCTACATTTGTTCCTTCTACTGAAAGAAATATTTGGTCTAGTTTTTTTTGTGAGACTGTGCAGCAGGGCCGCAGTTTCCTACACTGCCATTGACGTAATGTATTTTAATGCAATTTGTAACAGCTTAATAGGTATCTCTCTTTGAAAAACTGGTTTTCCCAAGGTGCTCCTGTGACTATACCGGCGTCCACCTCCACTCAGACTAATGTGCGACGAGAATCATTTTGCAAATTGAAGTGGGATCTATTTTTGAAGAGAATCTCAGTTCATTCACGATCTAATATCGATCTTACTGAATGTAGGTTAAATTTGAATGTGTCTCTTCCGCTGCTGTAGCGTAATCACTGCCGGAAGCTTGAAATACGAAAAAACTGCTGTGGTTTCTCATTTATCAATTTATGGAGAAACTAAGTTTTGCGGTATGTGTAAGCTTTGTAGACAATTTGCTTGCAGACTTAATTGCATTCTGTCTTGCTGTGTGCACCAGATATCTGTCGAGCTGCGAAGTGAACTTCCAGAACATGTTATATCGCATAAATATTTAGAAGGCATAAAAAGGCCATATGGAATGGGACGAACTCGTAAAGTCAGTGTTAGCAAAGGCTAATGGAAGAGTTAGATGTGTTGGAAATATTCTGGGAAATCACAGAGCATCTGCAAAAGAAATACTTGGTGTTAGTGCGATCATTTCTGGAATGCTGCTCCAGCATTTGGAGCCCTTATCACGTAGGCATGACAGCAAAAAACGAACACATTCAGAGGCTAGCTGCAAGCGTCATTGTCGGTTGGTACAGCCCATGCTAAAATGTAACAAGCTATTCGGGGAACTTGAACTGAAATGAGTGGAAGACAGGCGACGTAGTTCTCTCGAAACCTTGCCGGATGAGCTTAGAGGGTCTGTATTTTAGAAGACGGTACAATATTTCTGCTGCTATCATCGAATATCCCGTGTACAAACCGTGACAATAAGATAAGAGAGATTAAGGGGCTTATTTTTCAGCCATCAGTTTCTCCACTGTTTTGAAGGTGGCTTTTATCGTTTTCTAATTCTTTAATCTCCATGTAAATGCTACACCCAAAATCCTCTGTAATAGGTTCTGCGTATTCTAGTCTGTCTTTGCCGTTACAATTGTTATCCTCTACTTTCCTTCCTTTCGGTCGGTCGTCTCATTGGACGACGTGTATTTGGTTGCCGACCGCTTGTGGAAACTCTCTGTGTGTCGAATTGATTCGTCCTTGTGGTTCCACTGTCATTGCTTTTACGATTGTTCGAGTTCTTGTGCAAATGTGTTTACTTGGAACTGTGTGTAGCTTCTGTGATTTCCAGTGATCAGATGATTGCTGTCTGCATACTGGAGTAGGCAGTTGGTCGGTTGCGACAGAGGAAATTGATTAGGTTGTTGGTTGGTTCGTCAGCCGTTCCTAGGTAGTGCTGTCACCCTATTATTTAATGTTACGCTTGGCTGCCTGTCTCACCTAAACTCTTGTTATAGTTTCCTCCTCAGGCCGACCCTTGGGGTACTTCTCAGAACCTCTGTTTGTTGTTTGTGATTGTCATTTTCTTTGGTCGCAAGTACTGTGCCAGCCCTTCAGCCGTGTATTAATTTTGTCTGTTCTATGTTTAGTATATCGCCTTCAGCAGAATTTCACGTGAAGTATTTCAGCCTTCAGCCGCGTTTTATTTAAAATTATTGTTTGCTCTGTATTTAGGCCTTCAGCTGCGTTTGTTTTAAAATCTGTGGCTTTCAGCCGTAATATGTAAATCCCTGTCTGTAAGGTTTCTCTATAATTATCTTGAATTCTTAAAATGATCTTCAGCCTTACTGTGTAAATGCTTATCTTAAGGTTTGTCTTTAATTTTTTGAATAATTGTTTGGCCCTTCAGCTGTCAGGTTAATTTATCCTGGAATTCGTAGCAGATGTCCCTCTAACATGTTCCAGTAGTGCCTAGTATGCATATAGTGAGTCATCATCTCTTCGATCAGTATGAAAATTGATTAATGTAGAAATTCGTTTAAACTATCTCATGAAAAGTATCTTGACTCATAGTATTTGGTTTATGTCCCCCTTGTTCTTTCTGGCGGTTTAAGCTCTACTGGGGACACTTTCAACAATGTGTCTGAATGTCTGAAGAACGGCAGCCCATTCTTCCTCAACAGTTGAAACCAAGAAGATAGTGACATCTGGCGGTGCCGTCTGGAGCGAAGTCGATCTTCTGACTCATCCCAGAGGTGTTCTGTTGGGTACAGATTGGGACTCTGGGAAGGCCATTCCAATTCATGAATGTTAATTTTCGCAGTCCGTTGCCTTACAGGTGCCGCTTTATGATACCGTCCATTGACAGACTGATACAGACGTCGTCCCCGAATTTTTTTCTCTACTATACGCAGTAAAAGTGTTCATAATCTTACACATTTCTGGCGTTCTTAAGCGCAATAAGGGGACCATACCCTAACCACGAAAAACACCACCATACCATAACATCACCTTCTCCGTACCCCACAATCACTACTACACATGATGTCAGGTAACGTTCTCTAGGCATACTGTAATCCTAAAGCCTTACATCGGGTTGTTACACGGTGGAGCGTTATTCATCGCATCAAATCACTCGTTTCTATTCATACTCTTCCCAGTGGCGCCGGTCTTTACTGAAGCTCCAGAATCGATTATCGCTGACTGTAGAAATGTGTGGCTTATGAGGAGCTGCTCGACCATTGACGCCATTCTTTTTCACTTTTTAACTCACGAGTTACCCGTTCCTCTAATTTCAGCCGATTTTTTATAGCCTTTCTCAGCAATGGTCGAAGGTCAGTACATGAGTTCTAACTGGTCTTGGCTTACCTGTGGTTACTCCTTCATGTTTTGCACTTCACAGTTACATCAGCAACGGTCGACTTGGGCAGTTTAAGAAGCGCTGAAATGTTCCTGGAGGATTTGTTGCTCAGGTGACATTCAATGACTAGTCGAAAGTCAGTGAGCTCTTCTGATCGTTCCATTCTGTTGTTAATGCTTCTCTAGTGACAACACATACTCCCTGCCTCCTTTTCTGCTGGCGGGTCGGTCTTTTATGACATATAGTGGTCAATTCCGCATTGTAGAGGGGTGTCCGGATACTTTTGATGAGATGGTGTGTGTTAGCATAAAGTACCCTCCACCGCGGTGTGGATAGGAGCTTGCAGAGTGCATATACAAAGAAGGATGTAGATACAGACTTGTTACATTTGGTTGATCTTTTGTTAGATTAAGCCAGTCTTTCCTTGTTGCCAGAGACCGTCGCCATAGCGCTTGTATCACACTTTGCAGAACACTATAACACTGCTTAGACTGTAGGCTGTTTCCGGATAGCTTCTGCAAGTCCGAGGGTTCTACTGTACAAAGTACGGACAAAAATGGCGCGTTTGTGGGATTTTGTTGTAAAACTAAATCGAGAGATACTCTCTACTCCTAGGCTAATTAAAGTGGAATTATGACCGAGATGTTAGGTATCAAGTCACTTGCTCTCTTCATCTTTTAAGCTCATCCCTATTCGATGGAGGGAGTACTTCTTTCGAATGCAGATAGCGGAATTACGGTTAGTGGCAAAATCTCAGCGACCATGTGCGATGATTGTTCACATCTTGTCTTTCAGTTTTCATATTTTCGCTGAGTAGTTAATATTTTAGATTCAGTATACTGTAGTTCTTTACATTAAAGATTGGAAATTTGGTGTTCATCTTCCATTACGTTGTGCACAAACGCTGTGTACCTCCCCTCCGATGATCGTAGTGTCGGTGGCAAATGAAAGCGAAACCTAGTTCCTCCCTTTTCATCCTTTCATTTGGTAAATGATCTTAATCTTCTTGGAGAATTCCTTACACTTGTTTGGCTCAATTAGGTTTAATTAATAGAATATAAAATTAAAGTCCTTTTTGGTCGATTTGCCTGTTCGCAAATTGTTCTTAAGCTTTTCAATTACTGTTAATGATGGTGTGCCGATTTCGTTATTGGAACAACACTCACAAGCGCTCTCTTCGAAGTTAGCAAAGTTTCATGTTCTTATGTCATTAAATTCTGTACATTTACAAAAATATTTTCGTGTGACTAGCTAGTTTCGAGCAAGTCGATTAACAACGCAGGGTTGACGTTTACTCCTTAGATTGTAGTCATGGACTTATCTGATGAACTCTTCTTCACCTAGGACAAGTCAGCATAAACATAGTCTCTGAATTTCATTGGGTTCACTCCACTCGTTCCTTGAAATTTCATGGTAGCACCATTTACGTAATGTCAGCCTTAATGGGAATTTACCCTCAGTGATCGAATGAGATATTTATTTCCTATTCTGTTTTGAAATTCAGGTGTGCGAAGCAGAACTTCCATAAACGTGGATTTGTTGTGACAAGTAATGGTGTTATGACCTCAGATTTTCAGAAATTAGTAACTCTGACGGACCACGGGAAACATTGAGTCACAATTTATAATTATCTCACACAGAATATTATTAGTTTTATTAATCTCTTGCAGCAGAATACGTACTACTACCAAAGTTTCCAATGAAATATTCAGGTCGTCCTTGTACTGCAGATATTTTCAGTAAGGCACATTTCTTTGTCCTGGCCGATGAATTCGTCGATTAAGGCGCCTGGTTGGCGGTCAAGAAACTTCCGAATAGAATCCCAATGGCCAAAGCCTTTTCTCCTGTGTGAAAGAAGACTAGACCGCGCTGCAGTTCAGATCACGCATAAACTGTGGTCTGGCGGCGCTTGGAACAAAGCCAGACCATCCCATTAGGATTTTGCCGGTTAAATCATAACGGGTTCTGCGGTACTTCAAGTTATTCTCACAGGCGAACAACCAAATGCTTGATGTTATCTCATACGTAATGAGTATTTTCGAAAACCTCTACGTGGATTCAAAGGCACGTTCATGCAGGAGCTGACAGAGTAGGAATAATAATTATAAATAAATAATGACAGTAAAAAGAACTACTACAAAAAAATATGTTACATTCCTTCCGCCTGTCCTGTCGCTTCGTAACATAAAATGTTTAAAATGTTTTGTTTCGACGTGGCAGTATGTCACGAAGGATTTAGCGATATGTTCCAATATCTCTCATCTTATGGATGAAAGAGCAGTAGTAAATAGTCGACTGTTTCCTAATTTTGAAACATTCACCTTACGTGGTAACAGTACTCAAAGGGGCCGCGACTACTCGTCATCATTGACCTCACCCAAATTTATGGTAGATGATGAGAAATACACTCCTGGAAATGGAAAAAGAACACATTGACACCGGTGTGTCAGACCCACCATACTTGCTCCGGACACTGCGAGAGGGCTGTACAAGCAATGATCACACGCACGGCACAGCGGACACACCAGGAACCGCGGTGTTGGCCGTCGAATGGCGCTAGCTGCGCAGCATTTGTGCACCGCCGCCGTCAGTGTCAGCCAGTTTGCCGTGGCATACGGAGCTCCATCGCAGTCTTTAACACTGGTAGCATGCCGCGACAGCGTGGACGTGAACCGTATGTGCAGTTGACGGACTTTGAGCGAGGGCGTATAGTGGGCATGCGGGAGGCCGGGTGGACGTACCGCCGAATTGCTCAACACGTGGGGCGTGAGGTCTCCACAGTACATCGATGTTGTCGCCAGTGGTCGGCGGAAGGTGCACGTGCCCGTCGACCTGGGACCGGACCACAGCGACGCAAGGATGCACGCCAAGACCGTAGGATCCTACGCAGTGCCGTAGGGGACCGCACCGCCACTTCCCAGCAAATTAGGGACACTGTTGCTCCTGGGGTATCGGCGAGGACCATTCGCAACCGTCTCCATGAAGCTGGGCTACGGTCCCGCACACCGTTAGGCCATCTTCCGCTCACGCCCCAACATCGTGCAGCCCGCCTCCAGTGGTGTCGCGACAGGCGTGAATGGAGGGACGAATGGAGACGTGTCGTCTTCAGCGATGAGAGTCGCTTCTGCCTTGGTGCCAATGATGGTCGTATGCGTGTTTGGCGCCGTGCAGGTGAGCGCCACAATCAGGACTGCATACGACCGAGGCACACAGGGCCAACACCCGGCATCATGGTGTGGGGAGCGATCTCCTACACTGGCCGTACACCACTGGTGATCGTCGAGGGGACACTGAATAGTGCACGGTACATCCAAACCGTCATCGAACCCATCGTTCTACCATTCCTAGACCGGCAAGGGAACTTGCTGTTCCAACAGGACAATGCACGTCCGCATGTATCCCGTGCCACCCAACGTGCTCTAGAAGGTGTAAGTCAACTACCCTGGCCAGCAAGATCTCCGGATCTGTCCCCCATTGAGCATGTTTGGGACTGGATGAAGCGTCGTCTCACGCGGTCTGCACGTCCAGCACGAACGCTGGTCCAACTGAGGCGCCAGGTGGAAATGGCATGGCAAGCCGTTCCACAGGACTACATCCAGCATCTCTACGATCGTCTCCATGGGAGAATAGCAGCCTGCATTGCTGCGAAAGGTGGATATACACTGTACTAGTGCAGACATTGCGCATGCTCTGTTGCCTGTGTCTATGTGCCTGTGGTTCTGTCAGTGTGATCATGTGATGTATCTGACCCCAGGAATGTGTCAATAAAGTTTCCCCTTCCTGGGACAATGAATTCACGGTGTTCTTATTTCAATTTCCAGGAGTGTATAAGTAACAGATGTGGGAGATCCACATGGCGAAGCGTTTAGATAGAATCTTTCGCGCGGGTCGGCTGAGGCGTGAGCCAGTTCGTGGTAGCATACTTTCCAGGCAGCGGTTAGACTGACGAAAGAGTACATAACGGTAATCCGAAGATCGCGGGTTTGAGTCTCTATGCAGAAACATTTTTTCCAGTTTGAATTTTTACATTACTTATGCTACAAATAAGCCGAAGTAATACTCAATATATTGTATTTATTGATATTTTCATTACAGGCATGAACATGAAAACAAATTGAAAATTTGGGATTGCAAATAAATTTCCAGGAAAATCTTGTAAGGCAGACACGAGATATTTCTATGTAAAGTTAGGTACTTTTTTATTATTTTACAGTTGATGATTTATATGTGCTGGATTCACGTTCATCGTAAAAACAGGGGAAGCAGTAATTTTTTTGTATTTCGAACACACTATAAACGCCACGTTCCTACAGTTACATGGCTGTCTTAAAACTTCTATAGAAAAGCAAACTTGGTTTCCGCCCATAAAAGGTTCCCTCTCACCGCACACTTAGCAATCAAATCACAACAACGCATCGGTTCGCCATTGACTGCGATAACATATGCAAGTACAATCCTCCCTTTGAAATTTATTTGCAATCCAAAATATTCATCTGCCTTTGCTTTTTATGTATTATATGAAAATATTAATAAACATAATAAATTGAGTATTATTTCTGTTTATTTTCAGTGTAAATAGCTTAATTTGAAAAATAAAATAAAGGAAAATTAGCATAGAACTACACCCCCTGACACTCAGATTAGCGTCAGCACTCACTCCATTGCAACACCCACTCATTGGAAACTATGCTGTACGCTCACATAAATGGGTCATGCCTCGCCCGGCCCATGCAAAAAATACTAATTTTTTTTCTAAACCCTTGGCTCACACTTCTGTAACTATCATTTCTGGCCAAGTCCTCCACATACCATAAATTGGCACGAAATCGGTGATGACGAATAGGTTCGACGTGTTGTTTAGTGTTAAAAAACCCTATCCACTGCTACAAAAGCGTCCAAGATTGATAAGGTTAAACACATAAAATTGTTGCTCACACATTTAAAATTGTCAGATACACGGCAAAATACTATCGTACTATCGCTCCCTCGTATAGCAGGTACTAGCAAGTGAAACTCATTGTTTCAAAAAATTGGAAATTTGTGGTAAGGTCTTATGGGACCAAACTGCGGAGGTGCTTACGCACTACTTAATCTAACTTAAACTATCTTACGCTAAGGACAACACACACACACACACACACACACACACACACACACACACACACACACACACACACACACATGCCCGAGGGAGGACTCGATCCTCCGACGGGGGGAGCCTCGTGGACCGTGAGAAGACGCCCTAGACCTAGTGGCTACCACACGCGGCTCTCCAATACCCTGTGCTTTCCATCAGTCCTCTGTACCGATCGGCAAATCTTTGTCTGTGCCATAGTGTTGTCTTCATAGCTAGCGGTTCATGTGAGTAGGGATGAAAATCAGAGGGAGCCACGTCTGGGCTGCAGGATGGGTGATCAAAGACTTCCTATTGAAAGCGCTGCAGGAACGTCTTCGTTGCCTCTGAAATGCGCTACCGACCATTGTCATGAAGAAGGAAATGCATGACAGTTACGTTATGTGGCCTGCATGAACTTAGGCGAAATCTCACGGCAGGTAACCAAACATTTCAGAAGACACTATTTTCTAGGCATCTTACTTGCACACTGTGAGCTCAGAACTGGAAAGAGCAATGTGATGCGATAACACTCTGGAGATACTGCCCAACACATCTGTGCAAAGTTTCACCAGTTTATAATTGTGGTTTCCATTTTGCACCTGATCGGATCTTTCTTTCCGAATAGCCCTCATGTAATACACTCTCTATACCATACCTGTATATCTTCATAAAATTTGAATGATGTAAATAAATGGACGAGTCTCCAGATGTTAACTTGAGTGCTGCATCCCTGTACATATGGACAATGGATAACTAAAACCAGAGATGGAGTTGTCTGGGGGAGGATGGGTAATACTCCAGCATCATATGATCACTGATGTCATTGCACCACACAGGTCATCCTACTCTGTGTCTGCAACCACACTTTAACATAAAGTTAAAGGTTTTCGATTTTCATTACTACATCACATTCACTGTCTACTTGTATCCCTATATACATCCATATCCACAGGCTGTGTACAGTAGTGCACTGGAACCACATAGCTGTGGCTCAACGAGTGATGGTGCACCAAACAGTTGGGTGTCCTGCTCTGATACAGCAGGTAACCTATCAGTGTGCTGCTGCGACTTGACAAATGATGGATCAGCGAACAGGTGTATGTCCTTTTCCAACATATTAGCTGGTGATGCATTAGAGGGCTGTTTTGGTGTCGAAAAAAACAAAGGAAAGTCGTAAGTATTCGAAAAATTACACATATACGCAATGAGAGAGAAGATTGGATTAATAATTACATTCGAATTTGTCAGTCTCCTTGTTCTTTTTATTATTCTGTGTGGGAGTGGTTGCTGATCTCTGATGACGCGTCATGATGCTGAACCTTCCACTAGGGTGAACAGAACGCGAGTTATGAGACTCATACAACTGGCCTAGAGAGAGAAGGAGGGGAGGATAAATCTGGCTGTCCTTGTCCCACCAGCCACAGGAAAAATGTTTTGCCGTTTTGAACCACTCAATTGGAGGTGTGGTGGAGATAGAGGAGAGGGGGGGGGGGAGGAAAGGAGTGACCTTGACATGTGACATGATAGGTGACCTTGATTTTCCCGCCTTTTTAAGTCTTACAACTGATCTAGAGGCGTGGGTGGTAACCTTGAAAAGTGTATGATGGGTCACGTTGAATTTGACACATGTAACTGCTTTATACGCCTGTGTGGTAACTTTGACACATACCAGGGATATCAGGTTACATACTGACGTAGAATTTGATGCTTCAAAGCCCTTTCATACACTGCTACTATCATCATTAAGCCATACAGTTGAGCTACATGTCATCAGAAAAAGTAATGGATGTAATTTCTGCTTGCTTCAGTCGTTCAGTCCCAGCACAGAAAGGCCATGTTGGCTGATATTACAAGGCCATATCAACCAAATACAGGTTGTTTCCCCAGCAACTGCTGAAAAGGCTGCTACCTCTCTTCGGGAACCACATGTTTGTCTGGCCTCTCCACAGATACCCAACCATTGTGGTTGCACATATGGTGCGAATATTTGTTGAGACATTCAAACCCCCCTTCTCATCCATGTCCGTGGTTCAAATGACACATAAGAAACACTATAATAGCCAAATGTCGTAATCATACCTGAGATAACATGAAAATGAAAGCAAAATGTTCAGTACGCATACAGAAATGCACGATACAGTCAGATATGGCAGAATGAATGAATGAATGAATGAATGGCCCAGTTGGCTGGGGCACTGCAGTGATTGGTATACCGCTCCTTACTACAGCACCTTGCTTCATCACTCGTCTTCTAAGACGCATCTTACTCTGGGGAATGTTGCTTTGGTTTTTTCATTATTTCCCAAAATCATTGAAGACAAACGATGCGTTGCTCTTTCACTATCCCCGTCTAGCAGGGCTAGGGCTTCTCCCTAATGACTTTTCCACCCATTCAATCCATCCAGTACTTGTCAACTTTAGTCGCTCATATCATGAGAGTTGGTACACCCTTACCTCAACTGCAGGGCTCTGTGCCGCCCCCAGTTTTATGCAATACGCAAGTTCTTCTTTCTTAGTAAGGAATTTAGGTGTAACCCTGTGTGAGTACGTAAAATGGACTGATTATAAGGAAGTTTTCCCAGCGGAGTTCAAAATGCATGCCCAGTAAACACTAGTACTTCCGAGTTTCGGTTATGCTAAAGATCTTCTACAAACGTTTCATCTGAGAGCTTCCAGTCTCTAGAGCTGGTGACGAGCATTAGTGCAAGTAAGCCGGCCGAAGTGGCCGTGTGGTTAAAGGCGCTGCAGTCTGGAACCGCAAGACCGCTACGGTCGCAGGTTCGAATCCTGCCTCGGGCATGGATGTTTGTGATGTCCTTAGGTTACTTAGGTTTAACTAGTTCTAAGTTCTAGGGGACTAATGACCTCAGCAGTTGAGTCCCATAGTGCTCAGAGCCATTTGAACCATTAGTGCAAGTAAACTTCGTCTTTTCCATCACATAACTTCGATATACGTAGAATTATCTTGACCAATGTGATCACGCTGTGGAAACGGTCTTATAATGTCCGCTGGTGTGGATTAAAACGAGGACTTCACTATTATAGCTCGCTGTCCTGATCGTTGCCTAAAACATCAAACACTTATCCTACTGTAGGCTTAATTCGCTTTGGTGTCACGCTTAGCCACAGTGATGGCGAACTAGCATTATTAAAATTAAGAACAGAATGGAAAAACGGAATTGAATAAGAGTCGTTTTCAGACTAAAAACACATGTGTTCCTTCATAGTGATCTATGTATTCAATATGTAGATCTACATATTCAATAAATTAGAAAGCACCGAAATGAGTCGAAAAAGTGCTCTTCCTATAGAGAACCATTGGCTAAGGAACCGGCAGACAGCATTCGGTTCTTCTTCTTCTTCTTCCATCACGGCCTAGGTCACACTCCTATTTCGTCTTCTAAAATTCGGCCATCTTTTTCTTGGTCCTCCTATAGATTGGTTCGGTAGCGTAGAATCTGCCATTCTTTGTAGATGTTATAGCCAGCGTTCTCAGACGTAACCTCCAAATTTAAAGCACATACCACAAGCTCTACTCTTGTGTGTTCGTTTCTTGGTCTGTATAATCTGGCGCAGACCTTCACTCCTCTTATAAATTTCATTTCTGCCGCTTTGATTCAGCTTTCTTGCTTTTTGGTAGCTACCCAAGTTTCACTTCCAAAAACCAATGTAGGGGTGGCCACTACCTTATTAGACTTGACTTGAGTTTTCTGACTTTCTTTACCAGTGTTCTGCTGATTGCTCCGCATATCATCTGCCATTTATGCGCTTTTGTTGTTAATGTCGAGTTCATGCCGGTGTTTTATAATATTTCCCAGGTAACTGAAGTAACTAACTTCTTCAGTTGTTTTTTTTCCTGTTATGATCTTAGTTCTCAGTGGTTTTCCCCGTTTGAAAGCTATTACTTTTGTTTTTTAAACGTTTATTTTCATATTACCTTCTTTCTATCATCTAGTGAACACACCGAGCGAGGTGGTGCAGTGGTAGCGCACTGGACTCGCATTCGGGAGGACGACGGTTCAATCCCGCGTCCGGCCATCTTGATTTAGGTTTTCCGTGATTTCCCTAAATAGCTCCAGGCAAATGCTGGGATGGTTCCTTCGAAAGGGCACGGCCGACGTCCTTCCCCATCCTCCCTTAATCCGATGAGACCGATGACCTCGCTGTTTGGTCTCTTCCCCTAAACAATCCAATCAACATGAGCTGTTTTTGCTGTGTTCAGAGTGAATGTAACTGTGTCTGGAAACACAAACATGCCGAACTCGTTTGCATATTATGATGTCCGCAGCTCGTGGTCGTGCGGTAGCGTTCTCGCTTCCCGCGCCCGGGTTCCCGGGTTCGATTCCCGGCGGGGTCAGAGATATTCTCTGCCTCGTGACGACTGGGTGTTGTGTGATGTCCTTAGGTTAGATAGGTTTAAATAGTTCTGAGTTCTAGGGGACTGATGACCATAGCTGTTAAGTCCCATAGTGCTCAGAGCCATTTGAACCATATTATGACGTTGGCAATCACATAATCGTTACTGACGATTGTCCATTCGCGGTCCTTGTGTATTTATGTATTTTCCTCCTCCTGAAAAAAATTATTAATTTTCAGTCCCTTATCTGTGGCAAAATGTGTAAGAGATGTCCATTACTATTTTTGAGTTGTACGAGAGAAGTTTCCACACTTAGAGGCAATGGGTTATTTCTTATTCAGGCATTTAAATCTCTGCATATTAACAGGTGATCCGTTTTATTGTATTTATCAACTACTCTTTGTAGTTTCATAAAATGCTTCAGTCTGTCCTTCTTTCTGTCTTCAGGAGCGTTCAGCTCAGTGACTGTTAGGTGCCCTCTTTCAATTCTGAATCTCGATGTTATGATTCTGTCATTTATGTAAGTGTAATATGCGATTTTAGATTTCCATTTGTTATCTACAAATGTAGCAGCTTCACGTCTAGCTCTTCTGTCATTTCCAACCCCGCTGTACACCATTACGTATCCACTTGAAGCTACAGTTTCTTTAAGTGTAGGTTTCTCGCATTCCAAGTCACAGTGTTAAGCTTCTCCACTAATCGAAGTTGTTTACCCCTTTCTTGCTTCGATTGCCTTCTATTTAATCCATCTGGCTGGTTTGAGGATTACGACTGAACTCTCCGTTACGGTATACCACCCTGCAGCCAGATCAGACTTGTGGTGGGACTGCCACCTTTTGGCCTCATGACTTACTACATTTAGCCTTCGGTAAACCAGTTACGTAACTGCAAGGATGCAGCTGCTCGTTCTTTTTTTTTTTTCAGGGTTATTTTCCCGAAACTTACTAAAAGCCGTCGAATCTAAAGCCTTGAGGGGCTTCGTTGCAGACGTCTGTTCTTCTGATCAAAACTTTTCGACCTGTCTGGCTTGGACAACCCGGCCACAAGCTTGAGCTCCAGACAGCGCTCAGGTAATAAGGAAAAACCAGTGAAATGACGGAACATAGTCGAATAGAAATCAAACACAGAGAATGAAGGCGAGCGAGAGATTTTGCCTAGTGAGAGCGTACCGAAACAGAATGTGGAAGATTATCTTAGTGGCGGTCCAGATGCTGTCGTAATTCCGGATTACCGTTGTAAGTCCAATGTGTCTGATTACTAGTGAACAAGAAGTCTGTAAACTATTTGGATCGGCAAGACTGGCAGCTTTTCTTGAACTTCTAAGTCCTTAGGCACTCTGCTATGCCAATGCAACTTTATGGCTCAGCTGTAGGTTTAAGATACGTGTTACCTGTAGAGCACAATGAGATCAGTTGCTAGCTTTGAGTGCTGTTTAAAACCTATGCCTCAAAGGAAACAGTCGGCTATCCAGAGAGGTGTTACTTTTTACAGTCAACCTGAGTTCACATTCACAGCTTCTGAAGGCTGCTCAGGTACGTTAGGCTGCCAGGCAGTGGCGTCTCCTGGTGGCTGAAAGGTGCTTCTCTGATGTACCCGTGCACAACGCACTGTTCATATTCCCACGAAAGCTAACTTGTAACGGGAGACGCATTCTTGATGAAAATATGAACTTGTTAATGAAACGGAATAACGATAAAAAATCTTGGAAAACTACCTCGATGCCTACGAATCATCACTATACATTTAAGATCTCTCATTATCCCTCAATTCACAAATAAAATCAATAATAAAAATCAAGTGTTTATCGATAAATTGCAGTTTAAATGTTACTTGTGGCCTTAAAGTCCCTATCTTTTAACTGCCTGATAACCTTTATTAATTAAATTACATCATGCCTGGAGAGTTTGACACGCTGTCTGCTCAGTTTCTATATAACCTTTTTTTATTTGTCTTCAACCTTAACGCTTCCGTCTGAACAGTGTACCAGAAACATTCAATCTCATCAAGGTACCGTCCTCTGTATGTCATTCCATGACAAAGCTACATTTTCGAAATCTTTTTTCTGTATCGCTATATCGGGAAGCCAAAAACGATCCTCTCCATGCCGTTCCAAGACAGCGAATTTTTGAAAAAATTATCCCATATCGCCGTGTTGGGACCCAGGGCTTATTACCGAGACAGCCTGTAGCGAAACAGTTGTTTTCTTAACAGTTACCTTTCATTCTTGATCATACTGGCTGGCTCTGAGCACTATGGGACATAAAATCTGAGGTCATAAGTCTCCTAGAACTTAGAACTACTTAAACCTAACATCACACACACCCATGCCCGAGGCAGGATTCTTACCTGCGACCGTACCGGTCCCGCGGTTCCAGACTCAAGCGCCTAGAACCGCTCGGCCACACTGGCCGGCTCTTGATCATACCTTGCTTTCAAAAGATATCAGCATGTCTTTGAAAGTACGAAGATATTAATATATTTTTATCTACATCTACGGCATACTCCACAAGCCATCTAACGGTGTATGGCGAAGGGTATATCTTGCTTCACTAACTGATCTCCCCCCCCTCCCCCTCTCATTGTTCCACTCGCGAGTGGCGCGTGGGAAGAATGAGTGTCGGTAAGCCTCTGTATCAGCTCTAATTTTTCGAAGTTTCTTGTCGTGGTCATTTCGCGAGATACATGTGCGAGAAAGTAATATGTTTTCCGACTCTTCTCTGAAAGTGCACACTCGAAATTTCAGTAGTAAACCTCTCCGCGATGCACATCACCTCTCTTGTAACGTCTCCCATTGGAGTTTGTAACGCTCTCGCTCCGAGTAAACGCACCGATGACGATATCCTTCGATCTTCGTTGGATCTTCTCTATCTTTATCAATCCTTCATGGTAAGGGTCTCTGCCTGAAGAACAATACTCTACAATCGCTCGAACAACCGCCTTGCGAGCCGCTTCCTTCGTGGATAAGTCACATTTACTTGAGATTATTCCTATGAATCTGTTTGGAATCTGCTTTCCCTACTATTTGTTTCATGTGGTCATTTCATCTGAGGTCGCTCTGATTAGTTACTTCTACATTTTACGGCAGATTCTGTTTGATCGCCGGCCAGGGTGGCCGAACGGTTCTAGGCGGTACAGTCTAGAACCGCGCGACCGATACGGTCGCAGGTTCGAATCCTGCCTCGGGCATGGGTGTATGTAATGTCCTTAGGTTCGTTAGTACGCATTCTTATGATCCATTTGAATTGACGTAAGGATTAAAGTATTTATTATAAGAGGTACGAAAAGCGTCACCGATAATAATAGCTATACTAAAACGATAGCAGAAGGATGGTAACACGCGTGCCATAATCAAACAGGTTCAAATGAACCATTTGAACCTGTTTGATTATGGCACGCGTGTTACCATCCTTCTGCTATCGTTTTAGAATAGCTATTATTATCGGTGACGCTTTTCGTACCTCTTATAATAAATACTTTAATCCTTACGTCAATTCAAATGGATCATAAGAATGCGTACAAATTGAGATTTTTAGAGACACGTTTTGTTACAAAATACAGGTAATATGGATTGTTTCTAATCCTGTAGTAATGGGATGAACATCCTAATATGTCACACTAAATGAACCAATATATGGTAAACGGTAATAATTCTCCCTTATTTATTTTCTCTCTCCTGAGTACCATACAATAAACTTGTAAGTAGGCTGTTTATATTTTCTTATTGGCAAAGTTACGTAGCGCTCTATATGAAAATCACTGGCTGTGCTGTGTGCAGTCTGTGGCTAGTTTGCATTGTTGTCTGCCATTGTAGAGGGGCAGCTATATGTTAACAGCGCGTAGCGTTGCTCAGTTGGAGGTGAGCCGCCAGCAGTGGTGGATGTGGGGAGAGAGATGGCGGAGGTTTGATAATCTGTAAGACTGGATGTCAATTATGAATAGTAAGGTAAATACATTGTTTGTTCTCTATTAATATCTTTCATTTGCTAACTATCTCTATCAGTAGTTAGTGCCTTCCGTAGTTTGAATCTTTTATTTAGCTGGCAGTAGTGGCGCTCGCTGTATTGCAGTAGTTCGAGTAACGAAGATTTTTGTGAGGTAAGTGATTTCTGAAAGGTATAGTTTAATGTTACTCAGGGCCATTCTTTTGCAGGGATTTTTTGATAGTCAGATTGCGTTGCGCAAAAATTATTGTGTGCCAGGTTAAGCACAGTCGTGTATAAGTTGCTCTAAGGGGACGTTTCATATGTCGACCCTTAGCCTAGGATACCTCACTGGAATCTTCTGATTTTTTCTTGTAGTTTGTGTATTTAGTGTAGCTTTTGTTTATTGCTAGCGCGTAATTGTAGAGAGAATCTCCTTTGTAGTTGCAGTCTTTCATTGTTGTACTGTAAAACAGTTGTGGCATGCATGTAGATTTGCACCAAGTATTTCGCAGCTGCGCTTGTAATTAACTACATATTATTTTCAGTGCTATGTTAATGTGTTCTCTTATTTTTGCTATTCAAATTGTGCTTTTCTGTGTTATCGTGTGAAATATTGTGACAAGAATAGCGTGTGAAAAACGTAACACTCGGCTCCAAAGTAAAATGAGAAATGACAGTGAAGACGAAAGCAGTTTGTTGGCTCCACCATGTAATGAATTAACTAATATTCAAAGTAGTAATTTGGTAACTGTGCATAGGGAAATGGAGTGGGCGGCAAATAATGGTGTAGACAGTCAAACAGGTAGTGAACAGGGAAGCATTATCGATCGATCGGTCGGCAACAGCTCGCCTCAGGAATCCGAAATGACAGGACACAATCTTGCAAATACTGTAGATTCAGGTTTTGCGTCCTCACCCTTTTCTCAAATAAGTCAAGACACATTTTCAGCTTGTCAAAATGTGAATGTTGCCGGTGCAAATGCACTGCCGAAAAGAGTAGAGGAACAGATTCCAGACACTAATGCATTGTTATTACAACTAATGCAACAAATGGAACAAAATCAGAGACAAACACAGCAAAAGCTGCAAAAGTTAGACACAATGGAACAACACCAGAAACAAACACAGCAACAGTTACACACAATGGAACAAAATCAGAGACAAACACAGCAAAAGCTTCAAAAGTTAGACACCACGCTTGAACAAACACGTGAAGATTTAACTACTGAGTTACATAACATTGAATCGAAATGTCAAAAAGTCTGTAATGACGTAAAACACAAATTTGTGAGCATTTTCAGCCTATTTTTTCGCGGCATGAAAATGCATTACAGAATCATGAAGCAGCCATAAAAGAACTGCAAACTATTGTTCATGAAAATCATGAGACCTTGCAAGCTAAAATGGACTCAGTTGCATCTACCGATTCGGTTACGCAACTTGCAAAAACTCAGGAAAACTTAAAGCACACAGTAGAAAGACACATGGGGGAAATTAGTTCATTATCAGAGAAAGTAGCCGAACTTTCGGATCAGGTCACTAACTTATCTACAAAGGTAGATGATGATCTGAATGACACAAGACCCGTAGCCTTCACTAACACAGAAGAGTATGAACAAATTAGAAAATTCAAACAAAATCAAAATCAAATCAATACACAGTACAAAAGAGAAATCCGGGAAGTACAAGATCAGCTGACACAGGTAATACAAGAATTACATATTTCAGAGGATACTCGCGCTCCAACACGGGAAGAGGAACTTAGAAATACGAAAAAGCCACAAAATAATAGCACAGGGCATTTCGGTAATTATGAAAGAAATTGGCAATGTGCACCGAATTTTGAGATGGAACCGCCGACACGACGTGACAATGACCGACATGCTACTCGCCGACATGATGATTTTGACTATAAGCTGTTCATTACTACACGTAAATTCAAAACATTTAAGAATTCTGGCAACGACATTCATCCACAAGCATGGCTCCATCAATTCTCTCATTGTTTCCCTCCCAACTGGTCATTGGAGCACAGGTTAGAATTTATGTGTGGCTACTTAGAGAATGAACCAGCTGTAAGAATGCGATCGGTCATTCACGATTGCCACAGTGAAGGAGAATTTTACCATGCCTTCCTCTCAGCATATTGGTCACAAGCCACACAAGACCGCGTAAAACATAGCATCATGATGATGAAACACTTTGAACAATCTGAATTTTCCAGTCTTGTCAAATATTTTGAAGACATGTTGCACAAGAATCAGTACCTGTCAAACCCATACAGCCCCTCAGAACTCATCCGCATTCGCTTAATCAAACTGCCCGAACATTTGAGACATATTATTTTAGCAGGACGTTGCAAAGACGACATTGAAGCTTTTCAGGGACTGTTACAAGAATTAGAAATTGACAGAGACAGTCGCGGGATGCGAAAACAGGAAAACAATCACTACAGGTCACATCCGTCACAATTCCGTGACGACAGAAACGATAACTGGACGCGACAAGGCTATTCTCACCACACAAATCGTGACCAAAATAGACACCACCCGTATGACAACCACTGGCAGAGTAATAATAGTTACAGAGAAAGATCGCATTTCCGTAGTAATGAATATGACAGAGATAACCATAGAAACAGACAATATGGTAATCAGAACTATTATTATCAAGGGAGACAGAATAATTTCAGACGCAACAGTTCAGCGCGCAGTTACGATTCAGGGAGAAATTCTCCACCACGTGACCGACACGAAAGAAACTGTGTAAACTACCGACAAAACGACAGACGTGAATTTCATCAGAACTGGCGGGTTTCTAACAGAGCTGGGCCCTCTCGGCAAGGCGAATTTGTGGAAGTTAGGCCTCCAAATCCCAATAACGGCGCGCGCCAACAAAGAGGTAGCAGACAATGACTCACACCGCAGGCTGCCGAGTGCGCCGGCTGGCTCAGGGAAAAATAACATTGACGCTAACCTTGAGACAAATTCCAGTATTCTTTACCGACGTATACAACATGATAATTGCTTTGAAGTTGAAACTCTGCACGCTATAAAGGGTAAAAGGTTTACACCACATTTCTCATGTAAAACCATTTATTGACAGATAATCTGCTTTTTAACTTAGTCTTTGCAATTTTCACTTCACGCTACTTGTACAATTTGTCACACTGAGAAACTGTTAACATGCAACTATGTTTTAAAGCTAACTAACCATCCAGTCAAGAACATAGGTAACTTAGACAAGTAATTGCGAATGCATTGTTATTGCGAACAGACGACACAGTGTTGTTATTTATACATTCCTCCTTGTTAGTTGCACGATTACGTAACGAATATACGGGTTACATACTTAGAATATATACCAGCACTTCTAATGAAATTTTCATGCAACATTTTGGTTTGCTTGAGAGTGGATTCTGGATTTGAGGTGCTTTCTGTGAAATGCCAGATGACACAGTGGTTAGTTTATGTGACAGCTACACAATTTTATCACGACGCTGCTAATGCGTGACAATTTACAATGTTGCGTTTGTGGTGTATCTGTTTTATATCTGCACAGTTTTTTTTTGAATTCTTCTATAAAGTGAAACATGTTTTAGTGGTGACTTTTGTGCTATTGCTACAAGGAGACAGCCTTTTCCGTAGCACAACAATATGTTACAGCACAGTAATTTCTTCATCACAACAATAAGCGTAATAACTAAGTTATCTATACGCAAAGCATTTCACTTTTGTGTATCATGAGGTAAGTACATTGACTTCTGCAGAACTTAGCTTTCGGAGGACAATAACTACGACACTTCCCAGAGATTATCTTACAGCAAGACGCACATTTAGCGCTACAGGACACGTATTTGAGTGATTAATTTTGTACTTAAAACATTTATTTTTAAAGATTTTTGAATTACAAAGAAAGTTTTTCGTGATACATTTCATTCCATTGCTGTAATCTGTAACACCTGAGGGTATAATTACAATAAACCTCAGGGGGGTACACGCCTACTTTGTGTACCATGTGTGTGGCAAGCACAAGGAGCCCTAGCTAATATGGTATTTGCTTATACAACTTTACACATCGGTACCATATTTCTCTAACACACAAATTACACAGCTATCTGATCATTTAACTGAGAGAGACAAACTTTTTTATTACGTCAGTGACAGATGTTTACGTGATTACACCGTTGGATAACTTCACACTTACGAAATTGTATTTTGTCTGTACTGTGTGAACCCTTCATATTTTTTTGGAACCATTGTGATACTATGAGAGCTTTGAATGATGTATTTGGTATGGGATCATGATTTTTAAAGAACGTTTGAGGTAGATGACACTTTTGACATGAGCAGAGAATTTTTTTAGATTTTGAAATTATTGGAGGAAGCTACTACGTTTTTGAGATTTGACTGAGGTGTTATGATGTTATTATTACGACGACGATGTGTATTATGCTGCTGAGGTATGTTTATGATCAATAAGCTAATGCTATATGAGTTATTTGATTATGCTACATATGTTATGATGTAATATTGAAGAAGTGTTGACGAATAAGGTAAGGAATAATGAGTAGTGTTTAGGGACTCTTGACTTGTGAAAAAGGATGTTGGAAACCGAGAATCGTATTTTAAGAGTTATGAAATGTGTGTGTAAATGCGTGAATGTATCACAATGCCGGCGAAAATTTTTTGGACACTGTTATATTCATAAGATTTGGTTTCTACAGATTTGTAACGCAAATTCTTGACCTGTGAAGACTGTCACTGTAGCGGTAAATATTTCCATAAGAAAGTTAAGTGACCACCTGCACGTGCGTCGTTGGGACACAGCTGTGTCAAACACCTGGAGAACAAGCCATTAGGGTGTGCCTTTCATCGTTAATGCGACACGCTCGTTACTTGAAAACATATGATTTTTGTAATGCGTTGTGGGCACACAGCTGTGTCAAACACCTGGAGAACAAGCCATTAGGGTGTGCCTTTCATCGCTAATGCGACACCCTCGTTACTTGAAAACATATGATTACTCGCACTTTGTGCTAATTACTGAAATGCTTATGAATTGATGGGAAATATTCGTACATCTGCACACCTGATTATGACAAGTGTCTTTCTCCGAGAGTTGAGTGCTACTGACTTATGAAACGTCATATGACTACTGAATGATATTTTTATGCTTTGCTTTTCATAGTTGCTTATTTCATTTGATATCTGGTTTCCAGCTGTGTTGCAGCATTGCTTTTATAAAATGAAATGCATTTGCTAATGTGAACACTTTCTGTCAACAGATCTATTAAATAATTATTTTATGATCCACATTCTTTAAAAAAGGAGCACTTGGAAAGGAAAGAACAATAAAAAGGAACTAGTAACAGTAACACATAATTTTCTTTTCAAGTACATGGTAATATTTCATTTTACAATCAGTTGTTGTGGTGCACCACTTTAATTACATAGACATTAAGATGTGAATATATATATATCGCTTTTCTGCATTGTTGTTTTTACTGTAATATTTTTTCTGCTTGAGCTTTGTCATGTTTAGAGATAAGTTGCTGCTGCTGTTTGCCAGGCATAGTGCTACTAAATTTCACTTTGTATTACTCTGTTGAGCTAGTTTTACTATTGATTTATTTTTATTGTTGCTGCACATTGGCTCATATTATTTGTAATGTTGCATTGCTTGGTAATTTAGATTTACTGTAGCTTGCTTTGCGATTTTCCA
The DNA here is from genome assembly GCF_023864275.1 of Schistocerca cancellata. NCBI lineage: Eukaryota > Metazoa > Arthropoda > Insecta > Orthoptera > Acrididae > Schistocerca > Schistocerca cancellata. Next base: position 472,379,993 of record NC_064627.1, read on the forward strand.
TTTTTTTTGTCATTGCTGTTTGTGATAATTTTTTATGTTCTGCTGCATTGCCTCGTCCCTTAGTTTAGCATCTGAGCTCAGTAGATTTAAGTTAGCTTAAGAGGGGGTAGACTATATAAGAGAATGAGTTGCGATAAATTGGAAGAAATGCATTGAGAAGCTATATGAAAATGGTTTGGGCAAAAAAAAAAAGGATACTGTACAGTGGAGAAAAACTATTTTTGACAGAGGATGTGAACAGAATACAGAAAGCAAGCTTAAATAGGACTTTTGGGAATAATGATGAACGAAGGGAGATCTCCATGCAAAATACTGCAGTAAAACAAACCCTGTCCTTTCCTTTTGTGTTATTCCGCTATATGTTTGTGTACCCTTGTGTATTTGTGTTTTTCCTGTCTTTATGTGTTTAGCTGATGAGAGCTATGTTGTAGACTTTTTCTAATACTCTGTTATTTACTTTGTAAAGATGTTTAGACATTATTTATTCTGTTTTAATGCTCATGTGTGAAGTTGATGTTTCGCAAGTTATTCTGATTTTTTATGTATGTACTCATGTCATAATTCCTGTAACACTGATGTATATGTTTATTTCTATTCTGTTGTAAAGCCTGTACTACAAATGTTATCTGTATTGCTATGTTTTTAATGATGTATTTTGTACCTTTGTAATTGTATTTTCATGTTATAATATTGTAATTGACACCAGTTAATCAAATTAAGTAACTTGTAAGTTCCATTTCACTGCACACGTTTCTGTTGGTCATACTATATGGACAATATGTGAGAAGTTGGGACTGTTAGTGTTTGCACGTGTGTTAATAATTCAGCAAGGGACTGGATAACAGCATTGCTGGTTCTAAGGACAATTCCAAAAAACTTTGTGAGTGCACAAGTGGTGGTTTATGGACTTGCTATATTATCCGCAAGACTCTTCAATGGTGATTGTGCACCTGCACAGCCACAACAGATGGCTGCTGACCGTCTCTACAAGGACTACAGCGGGTCTACACCTATGATGACCCACCAATACCACAATCTCTACCAGGACTACAGTGGATCTGCTCTGTGATGACCTACCTACCTACCTACCAATATTCTTCAAAACTTCGACTGACTCTGCTGTGGGTTTGCTCTGTTGTGGCCCATTACCTGTCAGCATGTCAAGAGTCAGCACTGTCTTTCAGTTGGAAGGACAACACTACTTCTTCAAGACTGCATGGAAATCCACTACTTCCGTGTGCATTGTCTTTTACTGCTCAGACTTAGAAAAAAAAAAAACACTGAAATTTTACTGTGACGAACAATCTGGACTGTCTTTATGGACTGTGAGAAAATTTTAGCTTTTGACCAACATTGTATCAATAAGTGTGTGCATTGGATATCTTTGTTAGTGTAATTATGAAAAATTTTATCAAATCATTATTGGCCACTGGCCAAAAACATTTGTAAAATTTTTTGTGGGGAGCATGGGGGCTATGTAAGTAGGCTGTTTATATTTTCTTATTGGCAAAGTTACGTAGCGCTCTATATGAAAATCACTGGCTGTGCTGTGTGCAGTCTGTGGCTAGTTTGCATTGTTGTCTGCCATTGTAGAGGGGCAGCTATATGTTAACAGCGCGTAGCGTTGCTCAGTTGGAGGTGAGCCGCCAGCAGTGGTGGATGTGGGGAGAGAGATGGCGGAGGTTTGATAATCTGTAAGACTGGATGTCAATTATGAATAGTAAGGTAAATACATTGTTTGTTCTCTATTAATATCTTTCATTTGCTAACTATCTCTATCAGTAGTTAGTGCCTTCCGTAGTTTGAATCTTTTATTTAGCTGGCAGTAGTGGCGCTCGCTGTATTGCAGTAGTTCGAGTAACGAAGATTTTTGTGAGGTAAGTGATTTCTGAAAGGTATAGTTTAATGTTACTCAGGGCCATTCTTTTGCAGGGATTTTTTGATAGTCAGATTGCGTTGCGCAAAAATTATTGTGTGCCAGGTTAAGCACAGTCGTGTATAAGTTGCTCTAAGGGGACGTTTCATAAACTGCTGCAATGACAGATTTTCAGAAACTTTTACGCTGATTTTACGCCGGCCTTCGACACCACGTATTTGCTTTAGACGCTTTCTTCTCATCAAGTAGATTGTCTCCACCTTTCATCGCGTTTTTGGCGACGCGCAGTGGCCCCCCGGTTAGAGGCGCCATGTCACTGACTGCGCAGCCCCTACCGCCGGAGGTTCGAGTCCTCCCTCGGCCATGGATGTGCGTGCTGTTCTTAGTATAAGTTAGTTTAAGTAGTGTGTAAATCTAGGGACAGTTGACCTAAGCAGTTTGGTCCCTTAGAAAGTCACACACATTCGTCATCTTGTGTTCTCTTCGTTGCTAGATAACAGAGTGGTTTAGTTTCCAACACTTTACCGTAACCAATGCTGCATAGTGATTGATAATCTCGTTACTGCCCCCCAAAAGAGGCGGTGCAGTTTTTGATGGTGCTGATGCGTATTCGGAAGAAAAGCGTTCGAATTCCTGTCCGGTCAAGCGCATATAGATTTTTCGTGGTTTACGTATGGGATTTCGCAATTATGGCCACTTACTTTGCTCATTATTCACTAAATACGGCAATATTTTGTCTCTAAATACCTCGATACTGCGGCACGACATCTCTCACCTGCCTTTTTCTCATTCTCATCCTGACGAATTTCGCTACCTTTATTTCTGTTCTTGTGTTTGTCTTTAAGTGAACCCATATGCAGATCAGCTAATATCGCTCTTATTAGTTATCAGAGAGGGGGGTTGCGTCAGCTGTCAAGTTTATTGTCAGTAGTTGCTCCGGTTCACGTTCATTTTGCCGTAATGTTTCCTTCTATGTCCTTCTTTGCACCATCGTGTGTCCAGCACTCTCTCCCTCGCGACCTGGACCTAACGCGATTACCAAAGTACTGTCTGTGTGATAGCATAATTCAACTAATATCTGAATAAGACTGGAGAGAATCGGACTGCATAACTGGGTTGCACGTCATCATCGGGAACAGATAGGCGAAGAATATTTTCAGTGCGAAAAGCTGTAGTTGACGCTCTTTGCCCTCAGTATACCGTGCTTTTCTGTGAATCTTTGTGTGGTATTGGATGAAAAACGATGAAATAAATTAATGTCCGTTGTCCTAAATATCAGGGTCCTTATACTAGATCGTTACTATTCAAATCACTACGGAACAGTCAGTGATGGTGACAATAAGCAGCAGAGTTACGAATGATCAGATACATCCCCTTGCCTATCGGTCCCTGAGGCGTGAACACTGCCAAGTCGCCATCAGGGAATGCGGAAGTTAGCTTGACTAGCTAATCCAGTACCAGTGTTAAAAAAAAAACTTTTGGAACATTAATTTTGTTTTCAGATTTTTGCCAAAGCACTTGTTGTAGACTCTTCACTTACTATAATTCACATGACACAAAAACATATTTAGTTCTTAAATTTTAAAATTATGTATATATTTACAGAAGATCTATTTCCCGAGCTTCAGTATTCGCAAAGTCGTTGACCATGTCACTAATTTCAATATGCATGTCGTGTTTAGTAATCTGTCACTTGTATAAAACGGATCTGCTGCCCATGTTAATATGGAACATAAAATCATTATGTAGTAGCTCTGAGTACAAATTAGTAATTAGCTCAGTGATGGATCGTGCGCTCAGCCTTCGTCGTGCCCCCCCCCCTCCCTGGAGATGGCGCCCCTTAGCAGTGCAGCTCCTGTACAGTCGGGCAGGGCGCTACGGCTGTCGCAAAAAGATGCCCACTCTCCATGGACACGAGGCAAACAGTCATCTCCCTGCGGAGATGTGGAATAGGTAAGCATGGCAATGTTCCTTTATCACACTGTCCACAGGTGCCTTAAGTGGCACCAACACGTCAAAGAACTAAAGGAAAAGGCGGTGGGGCGGCTGCATTAGTTATACACGCAGATAAACCAAACGTCCACGCCCCCAGAGGACCTTGGAGTTGTTCGGTACAAGACGCTACTGTGCCACTTCTGGAGCACGCAGCTGTCGCGTTGGGAAACGCAGCTGATACTCTTGTACACTGGTTACACCTTGAGAACTACAGCACCAGCATTTGTGCACATTGTCGTGGAATACTCTCTTCCTGTTTGGGGACGAAGTAGTCATCTCAACAAAATAGATATCTTTCTGTACGATGCAATAAGGATCGTGATAGGAATTCTTAAATCCACACGTATACCTTAGGTGTCACTACTCTCCAGTATTGCCACACCAAATCTCCGACGACAAGCAATAACACATGAATGGACGAAACTCAAAGGATCCTGAGATTTACCACTTCATGAGACATTGAACAATTTACCATGCGCATTATTAAAGTTTAGACAAGCAATCTGGATAAACAATGGCCAACTCTCCACAGAAAACTATGATCTAAGACAAGAGTAGCTAAACCAATGGGCATCCTTCCATGGTCATGAGAAGATAGGTGAAATAGATGTGACCATCCAACCCCCTAGGAGTAAAAGTATGGAGCTCCATTAACGGTGTCAGAAATGGCCATGCTGTGACCAACACAATCATGCGTCAATGGGGAATGATCAGTGATGACCAATGCGGCTGTGGGACATCGGAATAAACACTGAGCCAGAGGTATGTTGCCTCTGTTAATCCATTTTGGACATGGGCAGTGGCTTATCAAATATCCCACAATGAAATTCGCCAAACAGCCACGCAATTAAGTTATTTTATTTTATTTTTGCTACCAGTTTCGGTAATACCTTATGACATCTTCGCGTCCCAGATGCACCTCTAAAAAATAATCGATATTGGCGTAATGGGTCATATGTTTCTGGATGTCTTGAATTCGTACTTCAAGTGCTTCCTCCAAAGGCTTGACTGCAACTCCAAGTCTTCGAAGGAAGTACTTGAACTACGAATTCATGACATCCACAAACGTATGGACTCAGTATGCCATTATCGATTATTTTTAAGAGATGCATATGGGACCTGAAGATAGCGTAATGAGTTGCCGAAACATGTAGCAAGGATAAAATAAAATAAGGTCTCAATTGCATGGCTGTTTGGTGAATTTCATTGTTAAATAATTGTTAAACAGGTGTGTGGTGCGAAAATAGTATCGAACTGCCTTATCGGCCTGTTTTGCTCGGAAGTTTACACATCATGGGCAAGAAAAGGTTTTCCAACCCGTAACATGAAGGTTGCCTGGTATAACAGGCATGTGAAGTGGTATCGGACTGCTTTATCATCCCGCTTTGCATGGCAGCTTTTACATCGTGGGAAAAAAGGGGTTTCAGAGCCCTTGGTTGTGCTGCTTGAAAGGTGTGTTTTGGGCTTATTACCAACCTACTTTATTGATCTATTTTGCAGGGGCTACACACACAGATAGGCACGCTAGAATGGAGAGAAGAGGGGGCGGGAGAGAGAGAGAGAGAGAGAGAGAGGGGGGGGGGGGAGGTGCAGGACAGGATTGGTATGGAGAAAAGGGTCAGGAGGATATGTGAGGACAGAGAGGGAAAGGATGGAGGACAAGCTGGACAGAAAAGGGGATGGACAGGGAGAGGTTGGAGGATGAGCTGGACAAATAGTGCGGCAAGGAGGTGCTGGGCAGAGAAAGAGGAGATGGAGCAAGAAATGTGTGCATTATATGTGACATAAAAGTACACAGAAGAATTGCACGGGTAAAGGCTACCATATATACACAGTGATTCAGCTGCCTCTACTGAAGTCATGTTATGCAACATGCGATGTCATTCTGGCCTTCAAAAAGCACGCGCTAGGTTTTAAAATTCTGTCTCTTGATACACGCAAACTATTAGTCCTAAAGAAAAATGAACATGACTTTTTTGTAGGAATTTAATATAGTTCAATTTTTTAAAGGGATAAATCTTCGCTGGAGGTGAAGGTTTGACAGTTGTTCAAGAAAAACGCACAAAATTACCTTTAAAGCACCTCAGCAGCCGCACTCATCTTAGTGAGTTGTTCATGGCATTCCCTCACCCTCATACCACTGTCTGGAAATTTGGGATTCCACGAATTATTTCTCGCACTCGACCGTTTTTGGTATTTGTTGACTGTCATTATTACGCCACGGGGGCAGACGAGCACATACAAATTCTAAAAGGAACGACTGCGTAAATTCTAAACTAACAATTTTGTGAATTTTAACAGCATAAAATAAACAAATCGTTGTATTTGTCAAATCTTCTGACTACGAAACTACTCTTCTTATAAGGTTTAAGTTTGGATCGAATTCAAAGTTTACAAAAGTTGTTTTTCTTTCATTACTCTCAAGGCTATGTGTAATTTAATAACGTTAATGATACAGCGGAAGCCGGACCTAGTGGCCGAGCGGTTCTAGGCGCTACAGTCTGGAACCGCGCGATCGCTACGGTCCCAGGTTCGAATCCTGCCTCGGGCATGGATGTGTGTGATGTCCTTAGGTTAGTTAGGTTTAAGTAGTTCTATGTTCTAGGGGATTGATGACCACAGCAGTTAAGTCCCATAGTGCTCAGAGCCATTTGATTTGATTTTTGAAACAACCGACTATGTTGGTGGTATGTAGTCTGATCGATTGAGACCACAAAAGGTCGAATATTGGGAATAGTTATGTAGTGGGAAATTTTTTCTTTAGGTCTAACAGTTTCACCTAGCGATCGAGAGAATATGAAAATATTGTGTGTGGTTTTTGAAGACCGGATAATAAAATCGCTGTTGCATAAAAAGGCGTATAAATAAAGCATTATGCATGTGTGTCCGCGATTTCCTCCTAAGCCCCTGGACCGATATCAACCAAATTTGGCACACAACCAGGAAATTTCATAAGTGTCAGATCTGTGAATGTTAGTACTTCCTACCTTCAATAAGAGCTGAAATACCAGCAAAAACGTGTTATTAAGACCCCGTTTTAAAGGCTGGCCTGCAAGACAGGCATTTTGGTGGGAGTAGTATTGGCCTATCTTATCGACCTGCTTTGCAGAGGCAATAAACTGTTTTCCAGCCCCCAACACGTAGGCTGCTATGCGTGACCAGAGCGCTGTGTTGGAGCAGTATGGACCTGCTTTGTCGACATCTTTTCCATGGGTTACATGTGCTGATGGGTACAGCTGGGGGAAGATTGAGATGGATAGAGGGGAGCTGACCATGAGAAAAAGACTCAATAATTAACGAAATAATAACGTTCACGAGCTAGGGAATGACATGTCAGAAGCTTCAACAGCGTAGGGAAGCTAGAAAAATCTGAAAAGGGAAATGGAAAGGTTCAATCTATACTCATGCTCATAAATTAAGGATAATTGCAGAAAGTGGTACCACGCAATGTGGCACTACACAAAACTTGCGTTAATAGCCGTAGCGCATAGGGAACACACTCGACACAGAACTGCAAGTCCACGGTATTCGTGATAGGTTGAGAAAATCGTCCCCAAACACATCTGCGACAAAACGCCACTGTTTCCTGTGCATGTACCCCGACATCAATATGGGATATGGTCACCATGCACCGGGAGGACCCCCCAATCTGCAGAGCTTGTGGCGTCCAGATTACGGTCCGCCACATTTTACTTGACTGTCCTTTATTCTCTGACCAGAGGGCGGTGGTTTCCTTGCCACCGGATTTGCCCTCTATTTTGCAAGACGACGCAACGACTGTGGTTAAGGTCTTACGGTTTTGTGTCCTATCCAATTTGTTGCCTCGGATTTTAGGGGAGGATTTTAATGTGCTGCTGGGTGACTGGCTCACCCAGGCTTTAGGTAAGAAGTCCGCCAGTCACGATTACCTACTTGTTTCACTTCGATTTCTGTTCTCTTTTCCTTGTGTTTCCTTTCCTCTTTTAGTGCGTTTCTTCTCCTCTTGTTTTGCCTCTGTATGTGAGGATTTGGAACTGCGTCAGGTCTGTGTCTTTTAGCCGTTCTCCTTGTTCGCTGTTCGTCTTCGTCCCTTCACTGCCTGTGTTCCTGTTTCTATGCGTTTGGGCGCTGATGACCACGCTGTTTAGCGCCCGAAAACCTCAAACCACACACACACACACACACACACACACACACACACACACACACACACACACACACGTACACAGGCCGCACGAGTTGGTATACTCGAGCAGCCGCTGGGGTATATCCTCCCATTCTTGCACCAGTGCCTGTCGGAGCTCCTGAAGTGTCCTAGATAGTTTGAAGACGTGCAGCGATATGTAGACCAAGAGCATCCCCGACGTGCTCGATGGGGTTTAAGTCTGGAGAACAGGCAGGCCACTCCATTCGCCTGATATCTTCTGTTTCAAGGTACTCCTCCACCATGGCAGCTCGGTGGGGCCGTACGTTACCATCCATCAGGTGGAAGGTAGGACCCACTGCACCCCTGAAAATACTTGTGCAAAATGACGTCCCGATACACCTGACTTGTTACAGTTCCTCTGTCAAAGACATGCAGAGGTGTACGTGCACCAATCATAATCCCACCCCACACCATCAAACCACGACCTCCACACAGGTCCCTTTCAAGGACATTAAGGGGTTGGTATCTGGTTCCTGGTTCACGCCAGATGAATACCCAGTGAGAATCACTGTTCAGATTACACCTGGACTCGTCCGTGAACGTAACCTGGGACCATTGTTCCAATGACCATGTACTGTCTTCTTGACACCAGGCTTTATGGCCTCTCCTGTGACCAGGGGTTAGTGGAATGCGCCTTGCAGGTCTCCGGGCGAATAAACCATGTCTGTTCAGTCGTCTGTAGACTGTGTGTCTGGAGACAACCCAGTGGTTGCAGTAAGGTCCGAGCAAGGCTACCTCCAGTACTCCGTGGCCGTCTGCGGGCACTGGTGGTGAGATATCGGTCTTCTTGTGGTGTTGTACACTGTGGACGTCCCGTACCGTAGCGCATGGACACATTTCCCGTCTGCTGGAATCGTTGCCATAATCTTGAGATCACACTTTGTGGCACACGGAGGGCCCGTGCTACGACCTACTGTGTTTGGCCAGCCTCCAGTCGACCTAGTATTCCACCCCTCATAACGTCATCAATATGTGTTCTTTGAGCTATTTTCAACGCACAGTCACCATTAGCATGTTTGAAAACGTCTGTACACTTACTCGTTGCAGCGACTCTGACATGCACCAACACACGTATGTGGACTGCCGCCAACGCCACCGTGCGACGCCCGCAGGTCAAATGCACCGCACGGCCATACTCCGAGGTGATTTAAACCCACAAACCGCCCACCATAGCGTTGTTTCACTATGTATCAGCATTATCCTTGATTTATGAGCATGAGTCTAGATATAGTAGAGGTCTGTGAAGTGAAATGTAAAGAAGACAAGGATTTCTCGTCTGATGAGTGTTGGGTAATATCAACAGCAGCGGAAAATAGTACAACAGGAGTAGGATTCGTTATGAAACGGAAGTTAGGGCAGAGGGTGAATTATTGTGAACAGTTCAGTGATAGGGTTGTTGTCATCAGAGTCGACAGCAAACCAACGCCGACGACAGTACAGGATTACATGCTGACGTTGCAAGCTAAAGATGAAGAGACAGAAAAAGAATGAGGGAATTGAAAAGGTGATACAGTATATAAAAAGAGATGAAAATCTAATTGTCATGGGGGACTGGAATGCTGTTGTAGGTGAAGGTGTAGAAGAAAGGTGTAGGAGAATATGGGCTTCGGACAAGGAATGAAAGAGGAGAATCATTAATTGAATTCTGTAACAAATTTCAGCTAGTAATAGTGAACACTCTGTTCAAGAATCACAAGAGGAGGAAGTATATTTGGAAAAGGCCGGATGATACGGGAAGATTTCAGTTAAATTACATTATGGTCAGACAGAGATTCCGAAATCAGATACTGGATTGTAAGCCTTACCCAGGAGCAGATATAGACTCAGATCACAAGTTAGTAGTGATGAAGAATAGACTGCAGTTTAAGAGATTGGTCAGGAACAATCAATATGCAAAAAAGTCGGAGACGGAAGTACTAAGGAATGACGCGACACGCTTCAAGTTCTCTAAGGCTGTAGATACAGCAAAGAGGAATAGCTTAGTAGACAGTACAGTTCTACATCTACATCTGCATCCATACTCCGCAAGTCACCTGACGGTGTGTGGCGGAGGACACTTTGAGTACCTCTATCGGTTCTCCCTTCTATTCCAGTCTCGTATTGTTCGTGGAAAGAAAGATTGTAGGTATGCCTCTGTGTGGGCTCTAATCTCTGATTTTATCCTCATGGTCTCTTAGTGAGACATACGTAGGAGCGAGCAATATACTGCTTGACTCCTCGGTGAAGGTATGTTCTCGAAACTTCAACAAAAGCCCGTACCGAGCTACTGAGCGTCTCTCTTGCAGAGTCTTCCACTGGAGTTTATCTATCATCTCCGTAACGCTTTCGCGATTACTAAATGACCCTGTAACGAAGCGCGCTGCTCTGCGTTGGATCTTGTCTATCTCTTCTATGAACCCTATCTGGTACGGATCCCACACCGGTGAGCAGTATTCAAGCAGTGGGCGAACAAGTGTACTGTAACCTACTTCCTTTGTTTTCGGATTGCATTTCCTTAGGATTCTTCTAATTGTTGTTGCAGCTGAAATGAAATGGACCTCTCTAAAAAGGGCAATCATAGAAGCTGGAAAGAAAAGCATGAGTACGAAGAAGGTAACGGCGAAGAAACTATGGGTAACAGAAGAAATACTTTAGTTGATCGATGAAAGAAGGATGTACAGAAATGGGTCAGGGAAATTCAGGAATGCAGAAATACAAGTCACCGAGGAATGAAATAAATAGGAACTGCAAGGAAATTAAGACGGAATAGCTGCATGAAAAATGTGAAGAATCGAAAAAGAAATAATTGTCCGAGGGACTGACTCAGCATATACGAAAGTTGAAACGACCTTCCTTTACATTAAAATCAAGGGTGGTAACGATAAGTGTGCAACGGGAATTCCATTGTTAAATGGAGAGTAGAGAGCGGACAAGTGGAAAGAGTACATTGAAGACCCCTGTGAGGGGGAAGATTCGTCTGATGTGATAGTAGAAGAAACAGGAGTCGATTTAGAAGAGATAGGGGATCCAGTATTAGAATCAGAATTTAAAAGAGCTTCGGAGGACTTGAGATCAAATAAGGCACAAGGGATAGATAACAGTTCATCAGAATTTCTAAATTCAGTGGGGGAAGTGGCAACAAAACGACTATTCACGTTGGTGTGTAGAATGTATGAGTCTGGTGACATACCATCTGACTTTCAAAAAATATCATCTACACAATTCCGAATACTGTCAGAGCTGACAAGTGCGAGAAATATCGCGGAGTCACCTTAACAGCTCATGCATCCAAGTTGCTGACAAGAATAATATACAGAAGAATGTGAAAGAAATTTGAGGATGTGTTAGATGACAATCAGTTTGGCGTCAGGAAAGGTAAAGGCACAGAGAGGCTGTTCTGACGTTGCGGTTGATAATGGAAGAAAGACTAAAGAAAAATCATGATAGGTTCACAGGATTTGTCGACCTGGAAAAAGCGATCGATAATGTAAAATGGTGCAAGATGTTTGAAATCCTGAGAAAATTAGCGGTAAACTGTTGGGAGAGACGGGTAATATACAACACGTAGAAGAGCCAAGAGGTAATAATAAGAGTGGACGACCAAGAACGAAGTGCTGAGACTAAAAAGAGCGTAAGAAAGGGATGCAGTCTTTCGCCCCTTCTGTTCAATCTGCACATCGAATAAGCAATGATGGAAATTAAAAGAAAGGTTCAGGAGTGGAATTAAAATTCAAGGTGAAAGGATATCAATGATAAGATTCGCTGACGACATTGCTATGCTGAGTGAAAGTGAAGAAGAATTACATGATCTGCTGAATGGAATGAACTATCTAATGAGTATAGAATATGGACTGAGAGTAAATCGAAGAAAGATGAAAGTAATGCGAAGTAGCAGAAATGAGAACAGCGAGAAACTTAACACCAGGATTGCTCACGAAGTAGATGAAGTTAAGGAATTCTACTACCTAGGCAATCAAATAACCCCTGATAGACGGAGCAGGGATGACATAAAAAGCAGATTAACGCTGTCAAAAAGAGCATTCCTGGCTAAGAGAAATCTGCTAGTACCAAACATACGTTTTAATTTCAGAAAGTAATTTCTGAGAATGTGTGTTTGGAGCACATTGTATGGTAGTGAGACATGGACTGTGGGAAAACCGAAACAGAAAACAATCAGAGCATTTGAGATGAGGTGCTACAGATGAGTGCTGAAAATTAGGTGGATTGGTAAGGTAAAGAAGGAGGAGATACTGTGCAGAATCGGAGAGGAAAGGAATATGTGGAAAACACTGACAAGGAGAAGGGTCAGGATGACAGGACATCTGTTAAGATAGCAGGGAATGACTTCCTTGGTACTAGAGGGAGCTGTAAACGGCAAAAACTGTATAGAAAGACAGTGGAAGACGCCAAACAAATAATTGAGGAACTAAGTTGCAAGTGCTACTCTGAGATGAAGAGGTTGGCACAGGAGAGGAATCTTTGGCACGTCGCATCAAACCAGCCAGAAGACTGATGACTCGAAAGAAAAGTAGGGGAGGATGAACAGAGATAGTGGTGAGAAGGTGGCAGACAGAGGGAGGTAGGAGATTAGTGACAGGGAGATGTGTAGGAAGTGTGTGAATGTGTAGAAGAATAGGGAGAGGAGGGCAGGAAGAGAAGGATATAGTAGGGTAGAAGGAGGAGGTGGAGAAAGGCAGGTAGGGGAAATGGGGAGTGGGGAAGGAGGAGATGGACGGAGAGAGAGAGGGAAAGGAGTACACAGACAGAGGGCGAAGGGGGAGATGGATAGAAGAGGGGGAGGAGAAGATGAAGAGACAGAAATGATGGATGAGATGGACAGACAGAGCATGGAGTGGACAGAGAGAAAGGGTGAGGGGGGGGGGATGGACACATGGATAGGGGAGTAGGAGATGTATAGCGAGGTGGGGTAGGGGGAGCCGGATAGGGCAGTGGGAGATGGACAGAGAGAGGGGGGGGGGAGAAGATAGGCAGAGCGGTTGGGGGAGAGCAGTTGATGGACGGAGAACAATGGAAGAAAAGTAGGTAAACAGACAGTGGAGAAGGAGGTGGACAGAGAGAGGGGGAAGGACGATGTTGTCAGAGAGAGGGGCTGAGGAGATGGATAGAAAGAGGGGTGGATGAGGAGATGAAGAGACAAAGTGAGTGGGGAGGAGGACAGATAGACATGGGAGGATGAGATGGATAGAGAGAGTGGGTGAATGTGAAGTCGATTCTCGAACTCGTTCTGCACTTATCTTATGATTTCCCAATGGCAAAATTCCGCGAGGCAGCTGGAATACCTTGCTACTGCGAGAGATTTAGGCGACTGGCCAGTGAGTTCTACAGGACTTGAAGGACGTCACGGAACCGACACACCCACAACCTGGGCACCAGGGTGGAGCGGGATAACACCAACAGGTGGCCACACCTGTTGGCGGAATAACATGTTCCTTATAATGTAATAACATACTTGTTTATCGTGTGTCTCTGATGGAGGCTAGGAAGGACAGCCGAAGAATTTTTTTGGAAATTAGTGGTAAGTTCTATGGGACCAAACTGCTGAGGTCATCAGTCCATAAGCTTACACATTACTTGATCTGACTCAAACTGACTTACGCTACGGACTACACACACACCCATGTCCGAGGGAGGACTCGAACCTCCGACGGGGGGAGCCGCACTAACCGTGACAAGGCGTCCTAGACCGCGCGGCTACCCAGCGCGGCACAGTCGGAGAAGCGAAGAATATAGAGACGAGCATCGAACGACTGAAAGAGCAGCCAACCTCTTGTTAAGAATAACGAAGGCGGCTGTGGTAATGATATAATTACCTCTATGCCACCTCGTAGAAGAATCATCATAAATAGAGCAAGACTAAAATTTTACGAAACAGATTATAGATTTTGCGACAGGAACAGACTATGGAGCTGAAATGTTGAGCACCATATGAAAAGAGAGGAAGGTAGGCATCAAACCAATCGGAAGACTACTAATTAAAATGAAAAAGAAAATGGCGGATGGTTTATGATGTGCAGCCGTACGTTCAGTAAATGTGAATGGTGAGAACTTGGGCAAGATAAGCGTTGAATTTGCTATTATCGGAATATGATGCCAATATCATGTACCGTAGAATTTTATAACTAATGTAAGATGATGAACTACTTTTCAGTTGCATTATCCTGTACCGATACAATATTGCTCTCGTGAGGTGAGGCAGCCGACACGGGTTGGTCTCTTGGAGCTGGAAGACGCATTTCTGCGATATTCGTCATCCCCTACCCTTTAGCGAGAAAAAAGAAATTAGGTAGTTCTCCGGCTGCCAATAGTCGCCTCGGGGCCTGTTGGACGTACCGTATTTCAGCTCGCTCCTAGCCGTCGCAAAAGCGATTTCCGATGGAGTCGCTAAATCAGCGTCGCTCCGCCGCAGGCGACTGTGGTGTAGTACGCCCGTAATAACTCCCGGCCGGCTCCACTGCAGACTGCCAGAGGAAGAAACCGTCTGACGTCACCTCCATCGGATTCCGCCCGCCGGCCGGCGTCCTTTCTGCTCCGGAAGCAATCTGGCCGCCCGCCAGCCGCTAAATCTTGCCGCGGCTCTAAACAGCTCCTCGGCAATCGATCGGCCCGTCTTTTATTTACGAGACATAAGCCGATTACCGGCGGGCGCAACTCTGTTAATTCGGGACGCGTGTACGTAGCGTGGCGTGGCGCCATTACTGGCCGCGATGGCATCGTTAGCGGGCGGGCGGGCGGGCGCCGGAGAAGGGAACTGCGCCCGGCTGGCAGCGAGCCACCCACTTCCCCAAGCCCGCCGCAGGCGCCGGCCGCCACCCATTGCGCGCCCGCTCCGCCACCGTGAAGCGCAGGCGTCCGAGCGCGGCGCGGTCGCTGTAGCTACTCGTCATTCCGAGGCGCTCACAATGCTTTTCAAACTGCTCGAGATGTCTTCACAGTCTTTATTCTCCTTGCATTTCAGAGGGTTGGGCGTTATAAGGCACGAGCGAGTTTCGATACTGCAGAGATAAATCGACAGAACATGCATTAAGATATGTAGAAGATCTTGTACATACGTCATCATAATACAATGAGATAACAAAAGTCATAGGATACCTCCAAATATCGTGTCGTACTTTTGCCCGTCGTAGTGCAACAACTCGACGTCACATGGACTCAACAAGTCATCGGAAGGCCCCTGTAGAAATGTTGAGCCATGCTACCTCTGTGCTTACTTGCTTGTTGCTTAGTTCCTGTCGTGCCCTCTGGAATAAAGGGCCGTGATGAAATTCCTCCACCTGGTACGATTTCCAGAAAGTCTCTTCACTTCACTCCAGGTTTTCCATCTTCTGCAGCTTCTCTCTCGATCGTCCTTTTCCACGTCTGTTTGCGATGAGCACGTTTAAAAACTCCTTGAGTGTTCCAATGCAAAGCTATCCTCTCAATAGCTCCATCTGGTTTTCTCAATGTATGCCCAGTCCAGTTCCATTTTCTTCCTTTGATTTGTATATTGATTGGTTGCTGATTTTTCTCCCTCCAAAGATCTTCATTTGTCATAATATTTGGCCATCTGACATTTAAAATACGCCGGAGACAGTGGTTGATAAAAACTTGGAGCTTGTTTTTGATGTGGTTAGTCGCCTTCCAAGTTTCGCAACCATATAACAGAACATCCTTCACATTGCTATTGAAAAGCCGGAGTTTGGTCTTCTTTGAGATGTTCCTATTTCTCCAGACAGGGTCCAGCTGTACAAATTCACCATTTGGTTTGCGGATGCGACTACGGACGTCCTCCTCAGCGTCTCCTGTAGTCGTGACTATACTTGCGAGATAGAGGAAAGATTGGACCTGTTCTACGTCCTCTCCATTAATGGCCAGCCTATTCGTGGTGGTCGAGTTTATCCGCATTTCTTTGGTTTTGCGAACATTTATCTTGAGGCCAGCAACTTCCGCCTTTCTCTGTAACCTGGCCAGTTTCTCTTCGATGTCTCGACATCGTTGTGGCATTAAGCAAATGTCGTCTACGAAATCTAGATCTTCGAACCTATCCCGCATCCCCCATTGAACACCTCTCACCCGTCCCCCCATCAGTCTCTTCATCACATAGCCCAACACCAAAAGAAATGGTGTTGGCGAAAGAATACACCCTTGACGTACTCACGAATAAACTAGGAAAGGCTCTGTTAGTTCTCCATTATGTAGTACTTGGCATTCATAGTCTTCATACATTTCCTTGATGATGTTAATAATCTTTGTTTGAATGACATATTTTGCAAGATTATCCCACATGACTCTTCGATTGACAGAGTTGAAAGCCTTTCCAAACTCAATGAAGGTAAGGTAGAGGATGTGTTGCCACTCCGCACTTTATTCCAGAATAATTTTGAGAGTACTTATAAGGTCCACACAGCTTTGATGTTTTCTAAAACACAACTGCTCTCTCCTCAGTTGTGCTTCCACAGAATCCTTAATGCGGTTTAAAACGATCCAGTACCTTACTCGGTACTGACAATAGGGCAATGCCCCGCCAGTTGTTGCAGTTAGTAACATCTGTTTTTTTTGGGTATTTTCACGATAATACCTCTATAGCCGTCCATTATTGTGAAAACGTTGCCAGTGGAGGACTTGATGCACGAACCGACCTCTCGATTACGTCCCACAAATGTTCGGTGAGATTCATGTCGCGTGATTTGGAATTGTCCAGAATTTTCTTCAAACCAAGCGCTAACAACTGTGGCCCAGTGACATGGCACATTGTCATCCATAAAAACTCCATCGTTGTTTAGGGACGTGAGATCCACAATGGCTGCAAATGGTCTCCAAGTAGCGCAGCACAACCATTTCCATTCAATGATCGGTCATCCATAAAAATTCCATCGTTGTTTAGGGACATGAGATACACAATGGCTGCAAATGGTCTCCAAGTAGCGCAGCACAACCATTTCCATTCAATGATCGGTCATCCATAAAAATTCCATCGTTGTTTAGGGACGTGAGATCCACAATGGCTGCAAATGGTCTCCAAGTAGCGCAGCACAACCAATTCCATTCAATGATCGGTCATCCATAAAAATTCCATCGTTGTTTAGGGACGTGAGATCCACAATGGCTACAAATGGTCTCCAAGTAGCGCAGCACAACCATTTCCATTCAATGATCGGTTCAGAAGCCCAGTCCATTCCAAGGAAACACAGCCCACCACCAGCTAGCACAGTGCCATGTTGACAACTTGAATCCATGGTTTCATGGGGTCTGCGCCACGCTTCAACCCTACCATCAGCTCTTACCGACTGAAACCGCGACTCATTTGACAAGGCCACAGTTATGTGGTCCCCTAGGGTCCAACCAATATGGTCAGGAGCCCAGAAGAGGCGTTGCGGGCGATATCGTGCCGTTAGCAAAAGCACTGGCGTTGGTCGTCTGTTGCCATCGCTCGTTAAAGACACTGCAGGCGGTGTCGTGCTGTTAGCCAAGGCACTCGCGACTGTCGTCTGCTGCCACAGTCCATTAACGTCATATCCCGTCCCACATTGATTTCTGCGGTTATTTCACACTAAGTTGCTTGTCTGTTAGCACTGACACCTCTATGTAGATGCAGCTGCTCTCGGTCGTTAAGTGAGAGCCATCGACCACTGTGTTGTCACTGGTGAGAGGTAATGCCTGAAATTTAAATCTGTAACGATATCCAGAATGGAATGTCCCATACATCTAGTTCCTATTACCATTCCGCGTTCAAATCGTGTAAATTTCCGTCGCGCGGCCATAGCCGCGTAGGGAACCTTTCCACATGACTCAGCTGAGTACAAACGACGGCTGCGCCAATGCATTTCTCTTTCATACCTCGTTTACATGATACTACCGTTATCTGTATATGTGCACGTTGCTATCCCACGAATTTTGTCACGACACTGTAAATACGGTATTGGCCCGAAAACAATCGACATTGTTTTCTCATAATACAGCCACGAAAGTTAAGGTGTAACCTATCGTCGTGACGGTACAAATGTATATTTTCGGATCATAGAAACCACAACCTAGTGCTCGTTCCTTAAGCCAGTATTACACCATACACTTACCGTATACAAGTCTGCATCAGAGCCCCAAGCGTGCAAGTCTGGAACTGCTAACTTTTTCGTTAGCCCTGTGCTACGATACACCTAACGTGTGAGTCTGCACCAGTGCCCCAAGGGAACACATTCGTAACTGCAGCTGCTTCTCACTCATAGTGAAACTTCTGAGAGGTATAGGTTCGTATTTATTAAACAGTTATTGTTATCTTGTGCGGTTAGAATCAACTTACGTTATAATTATACAGAATTATGAACTAAAGTATTCGTTTTGTGTCATTCTGCTAAAAGTAAATGAATCGAAAGCGTTTTAGAGATGGAGGACGCAGCGTCTGCCGTGAGTGTGTCCGCCTTAGGTGTTAGGAGAAGCACAGAATGACGACGTAATGCCGTGAGTAGGAATTGTATTCGACCCTGACTGGGAAGAAGGGGTGAACGCATGGATGTATACTCGCTGTTAAGGAAGGAGTTGACGCCCCAAGATTCACAGAAGTTTAGGAACTTCGTCAGAATTGATGTGACTTGCTTTGAAAAGCTACTGTGGGTCGTACATGAAGTGATTCGCGTATTTGACACAGTAATGAGGGAAGCTGTTCCACAATAGCGTGACTGCAAAAATACAAAACGGCTTTTACAGTCCTCACTGGTAGCGGCTGACACAACTGCTCCGATGCATGTGGCTCTTAGCTCAACGCCGTCCTTCCCGGCACCCAAAAATAAAACAAAAGATGCAGTCAAATCAAACATGTGTAATACTTTCACGAATTAAGGTGATATGTACACATGTCGAAAGTAAAATTATATGGATATTTACGTAAAACTTATAAATTCAGAATTAAACATTTGTAGCTGTGCCCTATTATGGCACAGCGTATCTAGAGGAGGCACGCTTATACTTTCTTTGTTTCTTTCTACACTACTTGCCATTATAACTGCTACACCAAGAAGAAATGCAGATGATAAACGGATATTCATTGGACAAATATATTATACTAGAACTGACATGTGATTCCATTTTCACGCACTTTGGATGCATAGATCCTGAGAAATCAGTACCCAGAACAACCACCTCTGGCCGTAATAACGGCCTTGTTACGCCTGGGCATAGAGTCAAACAGAGCTTGGATGGCGTGTACAGGTACAGCTGTCCATGCAGCTTCAACACGATACCACAGTTCATCAAGAGCAGTGACTGGCGTATTGTGACGAGCCAGTTGCTCAGCCACCATTGACCAGACGTTTTGAATTGGTGAGAGATCTGGAGAATGTGCTGGCCAGGGTAGCAGTCGAACATTTTCTGCATCCAGAAACGCCCGTACAGGACCTGCAACATGCGGTCGTGCATTATACTGCTGAAATGTAGGGTTTCGCAGGGATCGAATGAAGGGTAGAGCCACGGGTCGTAACACATCTGAAATGTAATGTCCACTGTTCAAAGTGCCGTCAATGCGAACAAAAGGTGACCGAGACGAGTAACCAATGGCACCCCATACCATCACGCAGTGATACGCCAGTGATACGCCAGTATGGCGATGACGAATACACGCTTCCAATGTGCGTTCACCGTGATGTCACCAAATACTGATGCGACCATCATGATGCTGTAAACATAACCTGGATTCATCTGAAAAGAAGGACGTTTTCACATTCGTGCACCCAAGTTCGTCGTTGAGTACACCATCGCAGACGCTCCTGTCTGTGATGCAGCGTCAAGGGTAACCGCAGCCATGGTCTCCGAGCTGATAGTCCATGCTGCTGCAAACGTCGTCGAACTGTTCGTACAGATGGTAGTTGTCTTGCAAACGTCCCCATCTGTAGACTCAGGGATCGAGACGTGGCTGTACGATCCGTTACAGCCATGCGGATAAGATGCCTGTCATCTCGACTGCTAGTGATACGAGGCCGTTGGGATCCAGCACGGCGTTCCGTATTACACTCCTGAACCCACTGACTCCATATTCTGCTAACAGTCATTGGATCTCGACCAACGCGAGCAGCAATGTCGCGATACGATAAACCGAAATCGCGGTAGGGTACAATTCGACCTTTATGAAAGTCGGAAACGTGATGGTACGCATTTCTCCTCCTTACACGAGGCATTACAACAACGTTTCACCAGGCAACGCCGGTCAACTGCTGTTTGTGTATAAGAAATCGGTTGGAAACTTTCCTCATGTCAGCACGTTGTAGGTGTCGCCACTGGCGCCAACCTTATGTGAATGCTCTGAAAAGCTAATCATTTCCATATCACAGCATCTTCTTCCTGTCGGTTTAAATCCGCGTCTGTGACACGTCATCTTCGTGGTGTAGCAATTTTAATGGCCAGTAGTGTACTTCTACAATAAGAAGCTGTCATTAGGTATGCCGGCCGGAGTGGCCGTGCGGTTCTAGGCGCTACAGTCTGGAACCGCGTGACCGGTACGGTCGCAGGTTCGAATCCTGCCTCGGGCATGGATGTGTCTGATGTCCTTAGGTTAGTTAGGTTTAAGTAGTTCTAAGTTCTAGGGGACTGATGACCACAGCAGTTAAGTCCCATAGTGCTCAGAACCATTTGAACCATTTTTTTGTCATTAGGTATAAAGATTTTCTCAAGACCAGTGCAAAAAGGAGAACTTTCATTTATTTTATCACTGTACTTATAAAAGATACACACTGAAAAAAGTATAGAATTTCCTGCGTAACAGCCAAAACAGTCCTCTATAGCTCACGTATTCCTCGTCTGGCGACCTCAAGTGAAAACAATAGCAGGCAGAAAGTCTGCTCGAAATGCTGCGTTCTGCATATACCCTCGTACACCTCTTCCGCTACGCAAGCGCAGATCTACGGCAGAATAGAACGGTTGCTGTTTCTCCCCGGTGGATATATGTCAGTCAAAGTCACAGCTTCACCCATTCTGCCGCTATGTGGCAGTACGCCAACAGCTGACTTGTACATGTTAGGTATGTCGTCTAATACCGGCTTAGTTAGAGATGGAGCAACAGTATCGCCAGTATTATGAAATTAATCGTTATACACAAGGTAAAAATGTGAAGGTCTCAGATTGTTAACTTTTAGTTTTGGTAGTGGCTACCATCGTGCTCGCCATTGTTATTTTATACGACGGGCTACACACCATTTTCTCTAACTAAAGAGCAACTGTTATGATTCATCTGTGGGTGGTAGCACTCGAAAGAAAATTATCAACTAACTTCGACATTCGGTCCAGTTGTGACAAAAATTTCAAGTTAGCGTTGTCGTTACGGTAGTAGACAGTCAAGGTCGTAGTTTACGCCTCGCTCCACTCTGTCCCCGGCCCTGTATTGTCACCATGTCAGGAACATGATAGTCTGTCGCCACAGTTCCATACTTCCCTGTGTTTGGTTACGGTTTACTCCATATAATATCCAGTCTTATACGTAGTCAGAAGTGACTGCCTAACTACTATGTAACATTGACTTTGATGTCTCTGTAACGTACGTTCTACTCCTTCTAAATGCAGAAAATGAAGCGACGGAAGCAAATTTAATGAGGAACGAAGGTGATTACCTTCTCGAGAGCAACATTAATTATTGCATACAGAGGATATTAAGCCTTCGATTTATCTGGACAAAATTTGAGTTTGGTACAACCATGCAAACAAATATACTTGGTGTGACTCCAAGGAAAATGGTGGCCTGAAAAATGTACAGAGAATTTTCTAAGTTAATTTTATAATTTTCTTGAAAACTTTCTCGCTGGAAGGTTCTACGAGGCCCAACAGACCTCAAATTCATCAGCGATGACATTTTTAGTTGCACAGATGAAACAATTTCTCAGCTCTTAAGCTTTTTCAGTTTTGGTCTCGGTATACATGTGTTTGCAATAAAATATGTATCACACGCATCTATAAACTTTGAGAATGTTCATACATTTTACTTCAGTGCCAATATTATAGTATTTCTGGCTGTTTCCACAGACGAATGTATTTCTTTATAATCTCCTGTAATATTAGATTCTTTTTCTTAACGACTGACAATAACTTTTTTCCAGAAAGCACTACATCATATTTTAGAATAAAAATAAAGATGTATGACCTTTTTTTCGGAATTTTTACTGACTGAGGTTCAGTCCCTCAGTCTGATCAAGGGCGAATGCTGAAATTGGAAATCCTCTCCAAATAATCCCAAATGGGAGACCCTATGCCGCACTCCCTCTTACTTGGATATTTGACTGAAAAGAGCAAAAACCTGTAATAGCCCATGAAACGCTCTTGAGTACGGAATAAAAAAAAATCGCTTTCACATGTACTACGTTTTCAAATTTATTTTGGGACATATTGTCCCAGAGTTACATTAAAAATAGTTTTGACATATATTATCGGCAACTGACCCTTGGCTGTAAAGCAAGCGCCATTAACTGTAAATATCCTTCCAGATATCCCTATCTGAGATTTCGCATGCCTCACTACCACCTGTTGTGGCCACCAAAACGCATTTACAAAGGCAGAGCTTTTACGTACTTCGATTACAGCCTCTTGACACCCAACACGCTTGCTAGTATGTACTTATTGCTGAGTCGTGCGTTAGTTGCTTTCAGTATATACGTTGTTGTTTAAATCATACAATAACGAACTCTTATATTAGGTAATGCGGCATCAGCGGGGACTACGTCATGTATACCATGGAAAATGTTAGAAACAACTATGAAGTTCATTTAGTATTTTTATGAGATAGGTGCTATGGTGCAAGAGATTACATCACCAGGCAGACTTTAAGCAGGCCCCAATAAATGAAGGACTAGTCGCCGTGTAGATGGCTAAGGTTTCAGTGAAGTTCACAAAACCTCAAAGCCTGTCTGTAGCTGTATGTGTGTTTTGGACATCTCCAAAACCCACACTTACCAATTCCAGTATGAGTTTGTAAAACCAAACTTCACTGATCCCAAATTACTTTATATGGACACACACAGTATCATCTCTTCTACTGGGGAAAATGCTGCTATCCGCATTAAGTAACTGAGTACAATCGCAAGGAATTCAAGACTGTTGCTGATAAATCTTATAGGGTAACACCTCCGAACAACAAAGTTATGAGTCTGATGAAATATGAGGCAATTTCCTTACAGACTGTGAAGTTCGTAAGGCTCATATCAAAAACGTGTGCATACATGTGTGGATGTAGGTGTCACCCAAACATGGACTTAGGGCCTCAGAAGCTCTCATGATTGAGGACCAAAACAACTGTCTGTCCAACCGTAGTGCGTCAAGTAGTCTTTCAGTCATGAGACCATGAGGTACATGCACCACTGCAAGCACTGCAGCTAAAAGTCAGTCTATTGCATCATGATGACAAATCTGTGCAAACAGAACTGGAATCTACGCACTATTTTCTTGAGAGAGAGAGAGAGAGAGAGAGAGAGAGAGAGAGAGAGAGATTGCACACTATGTGTACCTGTGTGTGTGTGTGTGTGTGTGTGTGTGTGTGTATGCACAAATGATTGCACACTATGCAGGTGCAAACTGTAAAAAATTTGGCACACTATGTGCGCTGGTATGTATTCTATATATGTATGTGGGAGGAGGGGTTCTGCCTTCTTCACCTACTGTTATTAGTATTTACTAATATTATATTATATTATTATTATCAATCGATATATAGAAACTTATGTATAGATAAAATAATAAACAGTTGCAAAATCAACAGCAATAGTATTTTAGATTCCTTCTCCTCCTCTATTAGTATTCGTGTGAAAAAATGTATTTCTGCATACAAGCAGTCTTTTTTGGAAGCTGCTGTTATTCACCTGTACAGTGTAAATATAGTATATACAGTAAGAAACAATGAACTATATAAAAAATCTATGGTAGTGGCATTTTAGGTTCATTCTCCTCCTCTATCAGTGTTAACATGAAAGAAAGAAATGTATTTCTGCATATAAGCATTATTTTAAACAAAAACAATTTTAATTGTATATGTTGTTGTTGTTGTCTTCAATCCAGAGACTGGTTTGATGCAGCTCTCCATGCTACTCTAACCTGTGCAAGCTTCTTCATCTCCCAGTACTTATTTCAGCCTACATCATTCTGAATCTGCTTAGTGTATTCAACTCTTGGTCCCCCTCTACGATTTTTACCCTCCACGCTGCCCTCCAATACTAAATTGGTGACCCCTTGATGTCTCAGAATATGCCCTACCAACCGATCCCTTCTTCTAGTCAAGTTGTGCCACAAGCTCCTCTTCTCTCCAATTCTATTCAATACCACCGCATTAGTTTGTGACTAACTATCTAATCTTCAGTATTCTTCTGTAACACCAAATTTCGAAAGCTTCTATTCTCTTCTTGTCTAAACTATTTATCGTCCACGTTTCACTTCCATACACGGCTACACTGCTTACAAATACTTTCAGAAACGACTTCCTGACACTTAAATCTATACTCGATGTTAACAAATTTCTCTTCCTCGGAAACGCTTTCCTTGCCATTGCCATTCTACATTTTATATCCTCTCTACTTCGACCATCATCGGTTATTTTGCGCCCCAAATAGCAAAACTCATTTACTACTTTAAGCGTCCCATTTCTTAATCTAATTCCCGCAGCATCACCCGATTTAATTCGACCACATTCCATTATCCTCATTTTGCTTTTGTTGATGTTCATCTTATATCCTCCTTTCAAGACACTGTCCATTCCGTTCAGTTGCTCGTCCAGGTCCTTTTCTGTCTCCGACAGAATTACAATGTCATCGGTGAACCTCAAAGTTTTTATTTCTTCTCCATGGATTTTAATTCCTACTCCTTATTTTTCTTTTGTTTTGTTTACTGCTTGTTCAATATACAGATTGAGTAACATCGGGTTAAGCTACAGCTCTGTCTCACTCCCTTCTCAACCACTGCTTCCCTTTCATGCCCCTCGACTCTTGTAACTGCCATCTGGTTTCTGTACAAATTCAAATGGCTCTGAGCACTATAGGACTCAACATCTTAGGTCATAAGTCCCCTAGAACTTAGAACTACTTAAACCTAACTAACCTAAGGACATCACACACACCCATGCCCGAGGCAGGATTCGAACCTGCGACCGTAGCAGTCCCGCGGTTCCGGACTGCAGCGCCAGAACCGCTAGACCACCGCGGCCGGCTTTCTGTACAAATTGTAAATAGCGTTTCGTTCCCTGTATTTTACTCCTGCCACATTCAGAATTTGAAAGAGAGTATTCAAGTCAACGTTGTCAAAAGCTTTCTCTAAATGTACAAATGCTAGAAACGTAGGTTTGCCTATCATTAATCTATTTTCTAAGATAAGTCGTAGGGTCAGTATTGCCTCACGTGTTCCAACATTTCTACAGAATCCAAACTGATATCCCCGAGATCGGCTTCTACCAGTTTTTCCATTCGTCTGTAAAGAATTCGCATTAGTATTTTGCAGCAGTGGCTTATTAAACTGATAGTTCGGTAATTTTCACATCTGTCAATACCTGCTTTCTTTGGGATTGGAATTATTGTATTCTTCTTGAAGTGTGAGGGTATTCCGCCTGTCTAATACTTCTTGCTCACTAGATGGTAGAATTTTGTGAGGCCTGGCTGTCCCAAGGCTGTCAGTATTTCTAATGGAATGTTGTCTATTCCCGGGGCCTTGTTTTGACTAAGGTCTTTCAGTGCTCAGTCAAACTCTTCACGCAGTATCATATCTCCTGTTTCATCTTCATCTACATTCTCTTCCATTTCTATAATACTGCCCTCAAGAACATCGCCCTTGTATAGACCCTCTATATACTCCTTCCACCTTTCTGCATTCCCTTGTTTGCTTAGAACTATGTTTCCATCTGAGCTCTTGATATTCATGCAAGTGCTTCTCTTTTCTGCAAAGGTCTCTTTAATTTTCCTGTAGGCAGTATCTATCTTACCCCTAGTGATATGCGCTTCTACATCCTTACATTTGTCCTCTAGCCATCCCTGCTTAGCTTATTTACACTTCCTTTCGATCTCGTTTTTCAGACGTTTGTATTCCTTTTTGCCTGCTTCATTTACTGTATTTTTATACACTCCTGGAAATGGAAAAAAGAACACATTGACACCGGTGTGTCAGACCCACCATACTTGCTCCGGACACTGCGAGAGGGCTGTACAAGCAATGATCACACGCACGGCACAGCGGACACACCAGGAACCGCGGTGTTGGCCGTCGAATGGCGCTAGCTGCGCAGCATTTGTGCACCTCCGCCGTCAGTGTCAGCCTGTTTGCCGTGCATACGGAGCTCCATCGCAGTCTTTAACACTGGTAGCAGGCGGCGACAGCATGGACGTGAACCGTATGTGCAGTTGACGGACTTTGATCGAGGGCGTATAGTGGGCATGCGGGAGGCCGGGTGGACGTACTGCCGAATTGCTCAACACGTGGGGCGTGAGGTCTCCACAGTACATCGATGTTGTCGCCAGTGGTCGGCGGAAGGTGCACGTGCCCGTCGACCTGGGACCGGACCGCAGCGACGCACGGATGCACGCCAAGACCGTAGGATCCTACGCAGTGCCGTAGGGGACCGCACCGCCACTTCCCAGCAAATTAGGGACACTGTTGCTCCTGGGGTATCGGCGAGGACCATTCGCAACCGTCTCCATGAAGCTGGGCTACGGTCCCGCACACCGTTAGGCCGTCTTCCGCTCACGCCCCAACACCGTGCAGCCCGCCTCCAGTGGTGTCGCGACAGGCGTGAATGGAGGGACGAATGGAGACGTGTCGTCTTCAGCGATGAGAGCCGCTTCTGCCTTGGTGCCAATGATGGTCGTATGCGTGTTTGGCGCCGTGCAAGTGAGCGCCACAATCAGGACTGCATACGACCGAGGCACACAGGGCCAACACCCGGCATCATGGTGTGGGGAGCGATCTCCTACACTGGCCGTACACCACTGGTGATCGTCGAGGGGACACTGAATAGTGCACGGTACATCCAAACCGTCATCGAACCCATCGTTCTACCATTCCTAGACCGGCAAGGGAACTTGCTGTTCCAACAGGACAATGCACGTCCGCATGTATCCCGTGCCACCCAACGTGCTCTAGAAGGTGTAAGCCAACTACCCTGGCCAGCAAGATCTCCGGATCTGTCCCCCATTGAGCATGTTTGGGACTGGATGAAGCGTCGTCTCACGCGGTCTGCACGTCCAGCACGAACGCTGGTCCAACTGAGGCGCCAGGTGGAAATGGCATGGCAAGCCATTCCACAGGACTACATCCAGCATCTCTACGATCGTCTCCATGGGAGAATAGCAGCCTGCATTGCTGCGAAAGGTGGATATACACTGTACTAGTGCCGACATTGTGCATGCTCTGTTGCCTGTGTCTATGTGCCTGTGGTTCTGTCAGTGTGATCATGTGATGTATCTGACCCCAGGAATGTGTCAATAAAGTTTCCCCTTCCTGGGACAATGAATTCACGGTGTTCTTATTTCAATTTCCAGGAGTGTATTTCCTCCTTTCATCAATTAAATTCAATATTCCTTCTGTTACTCAATGATTTCTGTTAGCCTTCGTCTCTTTACCTACTTGACCCTCTGCTACCTTCACTATTTCATCTCTCAAAGCTACCCCTTCTTGTTCTACTGTATTTCTTTACCCCATTCTTGTCTATCGTTCCCTAATACTGTCCCTAAAGCTCTCTACAACCTCTGGTTCTTTCAGTTTATCCAGGTCCCATCCCCTCAAATTCCTACCTTTTAGTAGTTTCTTCAGTTTTAATGTACAGTTCATAACCAATAGATTGTGATCAGAGTCCACATCTGCCCCTGGAAATGTCTTACAAATTAAAACTTGGTTCCTGAATGTCTTATTATTATATAATCTATCTGAGACCTTCGAGTATCTCCAGGCTTCTTCCATGTATACAACCTTCTTTTATGATTCTTGAACCAAGTGTTAATTGTATATATAATAATTATTCAAAAAATAATTGTAAAAAACTTTGAAAAATGCATTATTAATGATAATAAATCATAAGTTTATTTCTTATTTTATTGTTATTATTTATAAAAGATACTGATCTATTCACTGTAACAATTATTGTTAATAGGCTGGAGCGGAAACAATAACAACTTTTTGTAGAACATTTTTTTAATTTGTATATAAACATATAGTCATTCAGGTTTGCTGTATTGTGCAAATTTTCTTTTTGTAAGCCTTGAATTTGCCCTGATTGTATTCAGCCCTGTAGGTACAATTACACACAGTCCTACAGTAAATTAAGCATCCACAGATTGTATACTGGTGTTGTCCAGAAAGAAACTTTCGATCGGTCGCGCAATGGAAACCACTGGGAAAATCCGGTAAAGCTTTGCACGGATGTGTTGGGCAGTGTTTCTAGTATGCCCGTCGATCACGTCGCGTCGCTCTTTTCAGTTTTGAGTGAACAGTGAGCACGTAAAGATGCGTAGGGAATAGCGTCTCCCTCCAAGTATGAGGGCCTGGTTAGAGATTTCGCCCGTGTCATGCAGCCCACATAACACAACTGTCGATCAGTTCCTTCTCCATGCCAATTCTCGGCCTCACATTGCAGGGGCAACGAAGACGCTCCTGCAGCGTTTCCGATGAGAAGCGTTTGATCACGCAAAATACGGTCCGTAATTGGCTCTTCTGAGTCTCATCGCTGCTCACAAGAACCGCTGGCTATGAAGACAAAATTTTTCCACAGACAACGAGCTGCAGACCAATGCAGCACAGGCCGTAAGCACAGGTGGCTGCTTTCTATGACGAGGATATTGGAAAGTTGATAGAGCATTACAACAAAATGTCTCTATGAACTTTATCATACTGCAGAGATAGCCCCGTTCATACCTTGCATACTGCACACTAGTACCAAGGTGTTGAGCGTTCTCTGTTTCAATTAGCTCATTAAAGTCAGGGGGTTTTAGGTCTACATTCACACGTTTAGGCCCACTTGCATTCAAATTACATGTACTGGCAAGTAACAGCATGCTACTGACACTCGAGTTCCAGCTGCTGTTGCTGTCCCCCAACAAAGTCAAATGACAAAAGATCTGACAGTTCTGGGAGACATCCTGAGTTGAATGACTGCTGCTGTTGTAGTGTTGGTTCAGCAAATAGTGCGTCATGAAACACGTACATCACACCACTGCCTGTAACAATAATAGAACGTATGTATAATGACATACTCACCACTGTTGACATTTCATCCTTTCAACTACGTGAGGTACAGAGAGCAAATTATGCTGCTCATGCAGTCGAATTATTATATTATAATTATTACTTATTATTATAATATAATACTATATTATTATTATTAATTATTATAATTACGGTTTCTCAGGGGGGAGTGGGTTGAACTTGTATGCCATTGGCCAATCTATCAGTTGCCTGTGGTTCCACAGCGATTGGTAACAGCAGCACGGTGGTGTTACGTAACGCTATTGGCCACAGGAGGAGTGAAAGGGGAGGGTGGATGAAGGGCGAGGGGAGAGTAGGTGGCGGGGGGGGGGGGGGGGAAGGGATCTGCAGGAATTATGACGCTGATGTCAGCGATTTTTTGGCAAGCGTGCCCATTGATACCTTACTTTTGTGTAGTGACAACATTTTGACAATAACACAGCTAATGGAACAAGGAAAGGAATTTAACCTTGAAACTCAGATTATGGCAAAGCTTTGGATAAAGGTAACTGAAATATTGCTAAGCAGTAAACACTTCATAATGTTCTGCAAAATGATATTTATTTGCTCAGGAACTGGCTTTTGGTTCCTTAGGCCATCTTCAGGTGACAACAGAATATCATGAACACAGATAAAATGAAATTCAGCTCACAGGTGTTATACGGGAGATAAAAGAGATACAAAGAAGATGATGTGTGACTGCTTATAAGCAGTTATTAATTTTCTCGTCAGAGAGAAATACATCAATCAACCAGGACATTACCACCACCTGCCTAATAGGCGGAATGTCCACCTTCGGCATGGTTAATAGTAGTGACGCATCATGACATGGAAGCAATGAGCCCTTGGTAGGCCACTGGAGGCCTCGCACACAACAAGTCACCTAATTCTTGTAAACTCTGCAGGGGGACAATAAGCTCTGATGCCACGTTCAATCACATCCCAGATGTGTTCTATCGGGTTCAGATCTGGTGAGTCGGGGGACCAGCACATCGATTGGAACTCTCCATTGTTTTCCTCGAACCACTCCATCGTACTCCAGGCCTTGTGACAGGGCACATTATCTCGGTGAAAACTGCACCGTAATCGTAATGAAGGGGTGTATGTAGTCTACAACCAGTGTATGTACAAGTATCAAGGAGATGTTGCCCTAGGAGACGACGAATTCGCGCCCTCCTATGAGCATGATGAAGAAAGTATGAGGATTCATCAGACCATGCAACACTCTGTCACTGCGTCAACGTCCTGTGCCGATGGTCACGTGCCCATTTCAATAGTACTTGCCGACGTCGTGGCGTTTACACTGGCACATTCATGGGTCGCCAGCTGCAGAGGCCCGTAGTTAGGAGTGTTCGGTACACTGTGTGTTCAGATACACTTGCACTCTACCCAGCATTAAAGTCTGATCTTAGTTCCGCCACCGTACGCCTTCTGCCCAGCCTACGAGGCCCGACATCTGTAATGAGGGGTGGCCGCACAACCCCACGACGTCTGGATATGGTTTCCCATGGTTTCGCCACTTGTTGAAGTCACCACTGCAGTTCTTGAACAGCCAACAGGTCGTGCCGAGCCTCGAGGCCATCACAATCTGCCCTCGGTCAAACTCAGATAGATCGCGAGCCTCCCCGTTCCACACATGGACAGCACGCTCACTGATAAAAGCGTGCACCGTGGGTGTGTCAGATTAGCTGTCATTTCTCACCAGATAACGGTGCATTCCCTTGCATAGGTTTATATCGATAGTAGGTCGGTGGTCATAATTTTCTGGCTGATCAGTATAGCTATGTTTACTAAAATAGGAAACAAAGTTTTTATGTGGAAATACATTTAATAACTGATGAAACAAAGTGGCACTTACAGTTTTAATCTATTATTCGTAGCTAGAATTTAATTTAACAGAGAGGAAAAAGGTGTATGGCGATGTAATTAAAATTTAATTTAACAGAGTGGAGAAATGTACATGACGTTTCTTACTTAATGCCAAGCTGACTTTTTGTGTCATATGTTTCGCGATTTCCAGTATTCCAGTAGGGTTATCTTTCTGATTTTCTCAACAGAATGTAAGACGTCACACTCTGCGTCATCTGAGTGGTTCTCTGGTAAAAGATGATCGTCGGAAATTGAATTTTTCTTTCTTGGTCTTCAGCTTTTCTTATCTTCGGCTAACCAAATTGTCACAGCTCTTCCTGACTGGGCAATGTACGCTTGTCCCCATTGGTTGCACATGATTTTATTCTCAGAACTCTATGTCAACAGTTGCAGTTTGTTTTTACTATTGAACAAAATTTTTTATATGCTGCTGGTATTAGAAAACGCCTGTCTGTAGTTGCGAGAGTAATGTTTTTGCGACGTTATCTGAAATTTTGAGAGAGTATGAGATGGTGCATCAGTTTTTGTAAATGTCTTGCTTATTGTAAAGTTTTCTGTGCTCTCACAAAGTCTTCTCAAAGAATCGTATCTCTCACCTCATCTTAACATACTGCACAGCAAAGTGCAAGCAGTCAAGATTTGATTCTTGAGTGTGGCATAAGAAGAGGTTTATGGAAAATTAAAACGCTGAATGTGCATGCTGTTAATAGAGAAATAGCTGAAACAAAATATGATTATAATGAGAGAGCCATGAGAATCCAAGAAATTCCTGAACTACAATTCGAAAAGAAGGAGACACATATGGAGAGCAAGGAAACAATTGATATTGAGAGTGTGAAGTCGGAGCAAGCATATGCCTAATGCTTGAATACAAGATGACGACGACGACATATCATCCACTGGTCCAAAGGACAGAATGTAGAACGACATCCAGTAAGAGTTGACCCAGAATGGAAAAGTATTAATAAAGCAACGTATTCAAAGTGTCGATTTAATGATAAAGTTTATAACGGAAGGAGACTATGTTTTTATGTATAGGCTCAAATTGTAGGTGTACGAACGTCCCAATGATTTGAACACTAAAATCGCAGTAAGATCTGTAACAAATTCAGAAATCATGTTATCTATCAGTGCCCTTTAGAAGAAATAATAGATTTTCGTACAACTGAACATCTTCAAATAGACAATGCTGACATGACATGTGGGGCGAGGGAGGGGGCGAGAGGGCTACGTGTCGATATTCTTACACCAAAATCTGAATTTATATACTACTATGACTGTGTCTTTGCCATTTCATGATGATCACAGCGTAGTACGAAGCCACAGCACAGTGAATAGGCCTCAGGAGGTCCGTTGGTGTTCGAGCAGCAGATAGGAAACCATTTTATCGGCGAGTTAAACTGCTGCAGCACACTTATTCCCCTTTAATATTTACTGGGCCACAAGTTTCGTAGTCTGCTACACGCAATGTCAGAAATCTGGATGCAATTTCTTGTTACATCGAATTCAATTTCCTCTTACCGATGTTATCAATATACTCATTTCCGTTGCTCGACGAATTTATTTCATAGTCTTCTTGTCTGTGTGAGGCTACACGTTATGAATAGATTGGTCCATGTTTGTTACAATTTAACATATTCTCTCCTTGTATCAGTACTGTTTCCTCAGCAATCTAAAGTCGTCTTCATTTACTTTCATTATTTCTCATTTTTCTCTGTTGAAACATTCATCTGGGTCTTACCGTCTTTCTATAAGGGCTTACTTCAACTCCTTTAACTTGTTATTAAACCTAGACTTCGACGACAGGAGTGTTTAGTTTCTATGAACGCCAATGATGCGTGTATATTAGGCTTTATACATTAACAGTGCCTGTTACGTAATCATTTATGCAAAATTCATGGGGAAGCTATTTAATTTCTTGTCATATGTTCATACAGCAATATTTTCTATGGAGAGTTTCAAATTTTCAGCCGTTGAATTTACCTTTTGCACTATCTTTGGTAAATAGCTGCCTGTAGGTCGTTACATTCTGACCTTCCGTCTTTTGCAGAGCTTGAAAAACAATCAAAAATAAATGTGACACATGCAAAATTATAGAAAGTTTGCAAACATAAGGAGACTATTCAAGATACAGCATAAATGAAAATGGAGGAAGTGGAAGATTTATAAATTTCCAAGGAAACGGGAAGACTAATATCTAGCTCAGTAGACATTTTGGATGGCAGGGGTATGCTAAGTGAAGAAACAGGTGCAAAACAGTGTTGCTGGATGTAAATAGAAACGCGCCGCTCATAAAAAATAATCAACCTGTACTTATCTAACTGCTAGCGAAAGTCGTTTATAGAAATGAGTATTCAGAAAGATTGCTCGTCTTGTGATCCAAAATTTTGTAGTTCCGTGATATGCGTTGTCTGTATCTGTGTCAAACCTGTTCCAGCAACAAGCGGCGGGTTTTTGTAGACTTGCCGGTGGAAGTGAAAGCGATATGCTAGGGACGGATCATTCGATAGCTGCTCTTGTTGATCGCTTTGGCGGTATTCGAGACGAGAATTTTTTGTGTGGTAAGGGTTTACTTTACAAACAGGGCAGTTTGATATCGATTTTCGCCTACTCTCTGAAGAACCTTGCTCCTGATGGAACAGTCAACGAGTGTACTGCCGGTTCATAGTGTCCAACAGGCACAGTACTTCGGCGGTCAGACCAGCACCTGACGATGGCGACATGTCTGATCGACGAGATATTGTACCCGTTGGACACTATGAACCGGCCGTACACCAGTTGACTGTTCGATCAACAAATACACTGGAAGAAACAGAAGAATCACACTTTGCTTCTGTTTTTTAAACCTCAATAATTGTTCTTGCTTGAAGCACGGGAATAGCTATATACATTGAATATGAGCACTAAGTGTAAGTTTCCACGAAGTCTCATAGTGACGCAGTTTTGTTCACTATCATGCTGTTCATAAACGAATACGTACATTAGTATCTCTCAGTAACATGAACCGGTTTCTGGCTTCCTAAGCCATCATATGATAACTTAGTACTAAAGAGATAGTCTACACAACTTTGGCGAGACATCATAATAGTCCAAAGATTGTTTTTCAAATGCTGTTGCCTACATTTTGCTCAACAACAGTAAAGACAAGATCCCACCTTTAGAACAGAGTGGAATTTGCAGGATTTCCTGCAGTCCGTAGAGCAAATTCTGTTCAGGGTGGTCCGTGGATCGTGACCGGGCCAAATATCTCACGAAATAAGCGTCAAACCAAAAAAACTACAAAGAACGAAACTTGTCTAGCTTGAAGGGGGAAACCAGATGGCGATATGGTTGGCCCGCCAGATGGCGCTGTCATAGGTCAAACGGATATCAACTGCGTTTTTTGTAAGTAGGACCCCCATTTTTTATTACATATTCGTGTAGTACGTAAAGAAATATGAGTGTTTTAGTTGGACCACTTTTTTCGCTTTGTGATAGATGGCGCTGTAATAGTCACAAACATATGACTCACAATTTTAGACGAACAGTTGGTAACAGGTAGGTCTTTTAAATTAAAATACAGAACGTAGGTACTTTTGAACATTTTATTCGGTTGTTCCAATGTGATACATGTACCTTTGTGAACTTATCATTTCTGAGAACGCATGATATTACAGTGTGATTACCTGTAAATACCACATTAATGCAATAAATGCTCAAAATGATGTCCGTCAACCTCAATGCATTTGGCAGTACGTGTAACGACATTCCTCTCAACAGCGAGTAGTTCGCCTTCCGTAATGATCGCACATGCATTGACAATGCGCTGACGCGTGTTGTCAGGCGTTGTCGGTGGAACACGATAGCAAATATCCTTCAAATTTTCCCACAGAAAGAAATCCGGGGACGTCAGATGCGGTGAACGTGCGGGCCATGGTATGGTGCTTTGACGAATAATCCACCTGTCATGAATATGCTATTCAATACCGCTTCAACCGCACGCGAGCTATGTGCCGGACATCCATCATGTTGGAAGCACATCGCCATTCTGTTATGCAGTGAAACACCTTTTAGTAACATCGGTAGAACATTAGGTAGGAAATCAGCATACATTGCACCATTTAGATGGCCTTCTATAAAATGGGGGACAATTATCCTTCCTCCCATAATGCCGCGCAAGACATTAACCCACGAAGGCCGCAGATGTTCCACTTGTCGCAGCCATCGTGTATTTTCCGTTGCCCAATAGTGCATATTATGCCGGTTTACGTTACCGCTGTTGGTGAATGACGCTTCGTCGCTAAAAAGAACGCGTACAAAAAATCTGTCATCGTCCCATAATTTCTCTTGCCCAGTGGCAGAACTGTAAACGACGTTCAAAGTGGTCGCCATGCAATTCCTGGCGCATAGAAATATGGTACGGGTGCAATCGATGTTGATGTAGCATTCTCAACACCGACGTTTTTGAGATTCCCGATTCTCGCGCAATTTGTCTGCTACTGATGTGCGGATTAGCCGCGACAGCAGCTAAAACACCTACTTGGGCATATTCATCTGTTGCAGGTCGTCGTTGACGTTTCACATGTGGCTGAACACTTCTTGTTTCCGTAAATAACGCAACTATCCGGCGAACGGTCCGGACACTTAGATGACGTCGTCCAGGATACCGAGCAGCATACACAGCACACGCCCGTTGGGCATTTTGATCACAATAGCCATACATCAACACGATATCGACCTTTTCCGCAATTGGTAAACATTCCATTTTAACACGGGTAATGTATTACGAAGCAAATACCGTCCGCACTGGCGGAATGTTACGTGATATCACGTACTTATACGTTTGTGACTATTACAGCGCCATCGATCATAAAGCGAAAAAAGTGGTCCAACTAAAACATTCATATTTCTTTACGTACTATACGAATATGTAATAAAAATGTGGGTTCCTATTTAAAGAAATGCAGTTGATATGCGTTTGACCTATGGCAGCGCCATCTAGCCGGTAGAGAGCCTGTATACAGAGAGAGCGGCCATAGGTGAAGTTGCCCGTGGTTGGTTGATTAGCTTTGGCGCCATTTTTCTGCCAAACGTCGCTCGCGCTTCCTATGTTCGCAATGCTTTTGAGTTGAATTGAAGTTCAGAGGGCTTTTGGAAACGATTAAAATGTATTTGAATTATTGAGAGACATGTTATGCGTTGTGCATGCATGTTCGATTTAGTTGTATATCGTTTTTAGTACGTAATTAGCGTTTGCGTGCATACTGGTAGCATCAAAAGCTATTCTGAAGCCAATATCTGACAGTCCTTGCTGGAAAGGGAAAGTTCCTGTAATTGTTGTGCCATGCTCATTCGACTTTATGGCGTCAAACTCTATTTCGTTCCGAATCAGAACACTAGGCATTATTTTGGTGTCAGTATTACTGCCTGACTGTTGACGCAGGCAAGTTGTAAGCACGTTTTCCGCAGTTGTCGCGGTTGCTGAAACATCTTTCGTAGTAAATAATTGTAGGTACTCTTGAAGACAGTTTTCAATAGGCCCACTTACTGTGCGGTAGAAGGGATACGGTAGTTTTCTTGTTATATTTGGTCGTTATTACGGTAGGCTACATTTAACATTACCTGATTTTTGCAATCTTTTTCGTTTGTTATCTACGAGAGGTATTTAAATCTTTAGCGTTATGCACTTCCGATACAAAACAAATTCTATACACTATATTTTTTTATTTACGTTAATTTCATTGCAATATGTCTAGTAAACGAACTTTGAAGGAGATAAATGCAGGTAACGAATAATTTTTACAGCCACTGTATCAAATTTTCCTGTGCTGTACGAAGTAGGCTACTATGAGTGTATTATAGCTGTAAAGAAAGGCATTTAACGAATGGTTTCGCCACATTGTCTTGTGCTTTTGATTCGGTGAGTGTGTACTCCACTACTCCACTACTGGCCATTCAAAAATCCCGCCCGCAGTTTGGCAGAAAATTGGCCGCCGTATCGTCCGGTTGGCCACTCTCTCCCTATACAGGCTCTCTATTAGCGGGCCAACCATAGCGCCATCTGGTTTCCCCTTCAAGCTAGACAGGTTTCGTTCTTTGTAGCTTTTTCGTGTGATGCTTATTTCGTGAGATATTTGGCCCGGTCACTATCAATGGACCACCCTGTATAGGTCAATCAGGTAGGGCTATAACTACTAGATTGGCTGAGCATGAAAGGAGATGAAGACTGAAAAAGAAATGGTTCAAATGGCTCTGAGCACTATGGGACTCAACTGCTGTGGTCATTAGTCCCCTAGAACTTAGAACTACTTATACCTAACTAACCTAAGTACATCACACACACCCATGCCCGAGGCAAGATTCGAACCTGCGACCGTAGCAGCAGCGCGGCTCCGGACTGGAGCGCTGAAAAAGAAAGGTTCCAGCTTTGCTGAACATGATCTGAATGAATATTATGTATGTAATTTTAAATGTGATGTTCTCCAGAGAGGAACCAAAAGCAAAAAACTAACATTGGTTCAAATGGCTCTGAGCACTATAGGACTCAACTGCTGTGGTCATAAGTCCCCTACAACTTAGAACTACTTAAACCTAACTAACCTAAGGACATCACACACATCCATGCCCGAGGCAGGATTCGAACCTGCGACCGTAGCGGTCGTGCGGTTCCAGACTGTAGCGCCTTTAACCGCTCGGCCACTACGGCCGGCAACTAACATTACTAGAAATTCTAATCATTAATAAACACCAATCAAAGAATCCTGTACTTAAGACCAAACACTATTCCATTTCTCACTCTTCATAAAGTAACAGCAGCCACTTAATATTCGCCGGCCGCAGTGGCCGTGCGGTTAAAGGCGCTGCAGTCTGGAACCGCAAGACCGCTACGGTCGCAGGTTCGAATCCTGCCTCGGGCATGGATGTTTGTGATGTCCTTAGGTTAGTTAGGTTTAACTAGTTCTAAGTTCTAGGGGACTAATGACCTCAGCAGTTGAGTCCCATAGTGCTCAGAGCCATTTGAACCATTTGAACCACTTAATATTCCTCTCACAATTATATACTAGGCCTGGTTAACTGTTCCTCACCCACATTGTGTAGAATTCTTTCTACCCTCTACCCCCGCTACCACACCCACTTTTTCCTTCAGTGTTTTCATCACATTTACCAGTTTGTTCATATAACAGAGTAGTGTGTGGCTGTTACTTATACACTCACATGCTTTTAATCTCTGAGTATACAGTAATATAACATTTATTTTTGAGGGCCTCTTTGGGTATTACATTAACTTGTGTTTTTGCATCAGTATAGTCGTAAAACGTCACATATCTCTGGAAAACAATTTTTTCACAGATCTGTCGTTGAAGTTATGAGTTTTTTTTTTTTTTTTTTTTAGTATTAAGTTATCATTTATATGACGATGGCATAGGAAGCCGAAAGCCGTGTAACGTGGCGAGACAATACGCGATAACATTATTGCAGTAAGCTACTTTGCAGAACAGCCCGTAGCATTGGAACCGTTGGCTGTGAAGGAGACAGCCAGTTGTGTCTTAGCAATGATACGTTCGTATCTGTCGCTATGCTAGCCGTAGGAAGCGGTATCTGTGTCACTTTGGGCGACTGAATATTGAAATCCCTAAGAATCTAAATAAACTATATTAAATATTATTTAATATTATTTAAAGCCGATACACTGCCTTTTGTTATTCAAGAGGATATGCTATAAAAATTTCAGCCTTCTATCTGTCATAGTTTCGGAGTTAGAGAAAATTACCTAAAACACCCCAAACCGACACTTAGACTAAAAAACTCAGTTAGGAATAATAAAAGTTCGTGTTTTAGTATCATTTGAAATCACTACTGTAGGTCACAAAATGTCAGGTCAATTTATTTGGATTTTCATGTTAAAAATGTTAACTACTTTTCATTTTCGTACTATAATATCCAGGAAAGATTATTATTTAATTAACATCTATTTGTTTTGTTATGGAATGAATGAGAATGGGTGAGAGTGTG
Organism: Schistocerca cancellata; assembly: GCF_023864275.1. Lineage (NCBI taxonomy): Eukaryota > Metazoa > Arthropoda > Insecta > Orthoptera > Acrididae > Schistocerca > Schistocerca cancellata. The sequence continues at coordinate 472,419,064 of NC_064627.1, forward strand.
CAAGTGGGACATACATAGAAATTCAATATTGTGTATTGTACCACATTACGTAACTGTGTAGTAGGAAAGTGGCGTTTTCCTCTCACTGCTGATGATGTATGTCTAAGAGTACTTGGTTTTGTAAGAAGGCAGCCAGAATAACCGTTTGATTAGCAATAGTTTTCTAAATAAATTCCCAGATTAGTTTTTCCTTTCGTATCGTGTTGTTAAACATTATATTAATGTTTGCATATTGAAATGACATGAATGCAACTGGGAATAGTGATTGGCGTAGGACAGTTTTGGCGCGAGAATGATCTCGAACGATTGTACTGATTGGCTGGTCATTTTGATCAACCATTCAGAGTTTAGCACTTCCTGTGCACTGTCAGGTAGTTACAGGCTGTGGATGGAGCAGCATTGAGGAGCCGCTGGGTAGCTATTAAACGTACAGGTCATGTTGAACGTGTCCGTCTGCATAATGTGTAAAATGAAGAAGTTGTTGGAATTTCGCGTCCAGATTGTGTTGCTGTAGAAGCAGTTGCATTTAAAGACAATTTTGTGAAGTTTGGAAGTTCTACAATTGTTTTGTTGGAAAGCTAAATGCGAGTGTACTTTCGGCCTTTGTAAAATTCCGCCTGGCATGTTTCGTATCCGCGAATGGAATATTTCGCGAGCAATGTCTTTAATAGAAATCCACTTAAAAGGACTGAATGTGAAACTGAGATATAGTAGCGGAGTATTAACTGTGAAATCGCGTAATTCTTCGGGGTGGACTTAAATACATTTCTGGCTGCCTTGTGTGTGTACTGGATTGCATGAATGTGAGGACAGTCATGTTCGCTAATTACACGTGGGCCGATGGCAGGTATTTCTTTTTTGAACTGAAATGGAATAAAAGATTCGTTCCTGAACTTTGATATTTTACTGAGAGAACGAAGCAACCACTTTCCGCCCGAAAAGTATTATAAGAATTTACAGGACAGCTTGCTACCAGAATTTATGCGGTCTTTGCGACGTAAGTATGACGGCATTTTCTTCAACGCTGCTTTTAACGTCGTCAGCGGAGTACATACGTATGCAGAGAAACGAGCTGGTGATCTGCCACCGTACTGAGGTGGGTTGAACTATTTGCTGTGAACAGTACGACGAAAGAGTAAAAACCTTTATAACCCACAGCGCCGCAGCCGGTTCATAATGAACTATTAAAGAAATATCATTGTAGAACATTACTACTGTATATTCAAGTTCTTAATAACCTCACAAAATGTTAATACATATATTATGTTTATCGCATATGGTGGTATAACTTATTCTCTGTGTTATTTTTATAATAAACAATGAAATAAAATCAGAAGGGCAAAATTAACTGCTAATTTATGAAGGCAAGAACATGTCTGAAACAGAGTTCTCCGCAGTTTTCGAAGCTTTGTTGTCCATATTGTTATCGTAAAGATTCTCGTCACTAGTAGCACGGCATATGAAAATTTTTACTCAACAAAAAGAAAATATCTTAGGAAGCAGCAGAATAACTTTCCGCCCAAAATTACAGGAGAATTGCTTGTAAATACTCGGAGTACTCCAAAATTAAAAGCACGAGCCGTCACGCTGCTAAACAGAAAAGTAAAGCTCCGTAATCTAACCATTAGCAAATTGGTTGCGAAGTTTTTGTTAACAGCCACCAGTGTCTTCATTGTTAGCAAACGTTGTCCTAGTTAGGAAAATGGTAGTTTTAAAGGAAAGTTGTTAGGTACTTCTGTATTACAGTTGCTTTTAATGATAGGGAATACAATCCCACTTTCTGACAGGTGAACTACGTGATCTTGTTGGGCTGTGCATTGTTTCACAACTCATTGAATGGAACTACCTTCGACATACCCGAAATTATTTTGTAGGACTACGTGAGGATTTAATACACGAGTCGCGCGGGTGCAGCGCATATTGCGGCACGTACACCATACTTCGCACGCGCCGACTGGTGACGCTCTGCGCTGACAGAACCGAAGCACGCGCACATACCCTGTTATCTTTCTCAAACGATTTTACAGAAACTATTCACTGAAAATATATGATTTTTGCCTTACTTGTAGCGTTATGTGTCAGCTTCGTGGTGAAGCGCCCATCATCTTGCTAATGACCATTCTTACTGTGATGTGCACATTTTAGTAAGACACTACGCAAAACTCAAAAAGTTTGCAACGAAAATTAGAGATCGCTGTGATTTTGCGTTTGGTGCGTATTACACCATATGTTGCTGCGTATGAAATTTAGCTAACATGTGGAATTTTTGTTTAGACTTGGGAGGAGGTCTCTATCTGCCTCCGATCTCGAGAAAATGGTTCCTATGTAGCGCGCTCACTTCCGATCTCATGCCCCCGAGAATGAAAAACTCGAATCATCTCTCATATCTCCTAAACCGCTTGAGAGATCGAAACGAAAGTTTGGCGAATGATAGCACACAAGGAGGAGAGTGTTTTGCTAATTCTTGAACACACGGAACTTTCTTACCTATGGAGATATATCAGTACTTATACTTCCCTTTTTATTTATTTCATTCCATTGACTGTAATTTTTTAAGAGTTATCGACAGCTAGCGAAACAAGAGCTTCCTAGTATGAAAATAAACGTGAAATTTCTTCTTTTATGTTACTACAAACACACACTATGAGATTTTTCGTAAGCTATTGAGCTCTGTGATTGCTAATTAATGAGGCACTCCGTTTCGGAATTCTTCAGCAATAGCTGCTGTGAGATGAGTTTGGCAAATTACACTGTGACAAAGGAAGTACAATTAAACCAGTCACCAAGAGAAATGTGGCCGTTACTCACAAACGGTGATGCTTCTTCGAATGAGAAAACGTTAACAACTTACTCAAAAATAGATTGACAATTCTGTTGGTATTTTGGTGGAATCCCCGTAACCCATAGTATTTTTAACACTGAGCGACTGGAATGGAAACTTACCAAACGATTTTATTCCTTCTCTTGATCTGAGCAGTCTTAAAATAATGACGAGCGTTCCTTCAGGCGGAATGATAGCACATGGCAGATACTGGTTACTCACCTACGACTTACGAAACTGACAATGTGTGATCACGAATAAAATAGTTGGTATTGAGAAAAATAAACAATTGATCTGCCACACAACACGATGGTCAGTGTATTGTCAGCACCGGAGGTAATGCGCGCGACAGGAATGCACTAGCTAACCATGTGTGCCTTGTGAGTAGGAGTTCGAAAACCTTTGTCATGAAAGTAGATCTGCCTTTGTCAGCAGTACATTTCAACCAATTAAATATATCTAAATATGACACTCTTTTAGGATATTCCTACTTTCTTAATAATACCGACCATTTTCTTCATTTGTGTAGCCTGTTGATTATTACTATATTAATGCTGGTAATGTGAATGCAACAATTGAAATGCTTTTTATCATCACGGCGAACCAATTAAAACATTGTTATTTGAGACTGCTTTTCAACTGTTTCTTGTTTGCAGTGAAAATGTGATGTTCACATGCATGTAGTACAGTGTTCAAAAAAATGGCTTTGAGCACTATGGGACTTAACTTTTGAGGTCATCAGTCCCCTAGAACTTAGAACTACTTAAACCTAACTAACCTAAGGACATCACACACATCCATGCCCGAGGCTGGATTCGAACCTGCGACCGTAGCGGTCCCGCTGTTCTAGACTAGCGCCTAGAGCCGCTCGGCCACCTCAGCTGACTAGTAGAGTGTGTCATATTACAATATCATATCCATATCCAAGTAATCACAGTGAGACTTCTATACTTCAGATCTTGGACGCTTTTTACCAGGAACACAAAGGGATCACACCTGTGGAGATTATCCCTTTCTAAATTTTTGTAACAGATCGTACATATACGCCAGCATACTAGGCAGCGAGCCATCCCGTGTAGCCGAGCGGTTCTAGGCATTTCATTCCGGAACCGCACGACTGCTACGGTCGCAGGTTCGAATACTGCCTCGGACATGGATGTGTGTGATGTCCTTAGGTTAGTTAGGTTTAAGTAGTTCTAAGTTCTAGGGGACTTATGACCTAAGATGTTGAGTCCCATAGTGCTCAGAGCCATTTGAACCATTTTTTTGTTAAGTCCCATAGTGCTCAGAGCCATTTGAACCATTTTGAACTAGGCAGCGAGCAGATAACCTTGTTTTGCTTTCTTGCCTAGCTTCTTAATCACATGATTTTATAATAATCCTTGCTTCCTTATTCACTAACCTACACCCTGTCCCTTCTTGCGATCTGAAGACATCGCGGAGGCATATGATACAATTCCAGCGGCCAATGGCTCACCAGTTACTGAAGTATGCAATTTTCTTGACAGAAGAAAAACAAAACTAAACAGAACTATACAGATATAAATAACAGAAAAGTATAATGTACTAACGAAGAAATCTGGAGCGTTTAAATGACGAAAAACGAAACACTACCCAAAGACAATAAAATTTAGTTTACAGTAAGGCAAAATTTATCTTATGGGCAATACTACCGCTGCTCATATGCGCCGTTCCGATATGAGCATATGGCAGGGCTACTTTTCCGCTCTCCGCCTCAAATTTCCCACGGTGCTAGCGAGCCACGCGCGACGGGCGGCGCGAGAAACTGTGCCTCAACCACAACGCCGCGCGACCTGGCGCAGGCGCGTGTCGCGTGCGCGTCCCAGTCGCGTCGCGTCGGAATTTGCGCGGTCCCATTTGAACCTGTGATGTTACAAAAACGCGCGCTGCGCTGCGTCGCGCCACACGCGCTATACGCGTCTCAATTTGCGCCTAGCCAGGTCAGGGTGAGTGGCGGACTGCAACGCGTTCGCGTCGCTCGAGGCGGAGGGTCAATGTGGAGGTTGTCCGGCTGGCCTCGCCCTTTCGTCCTGTCAGTGGGCAGGTGACTGCTCCTTCAGCAGGTCCCGAGCAGGCACACGGGGGGCAAAGGCTTGCTGGTTATTGGAAGCTCCAACGTTAGGCCGGTGATGGAGCCCCTTAGGGAAATAGCGTACAGTGTGTTAACTGTAAGACGGCAGAGTTGTGAGGGGAGTGCGGGGAGAGGAGGAAGTAAGCATTGGCTGGCGAGGGGGAGGGAGACGTTGGGGGGGGGGGATGGGGACAAGGCACGCCTATCAGTTGCAGTGCTGGCACTACAAATTGCGCGAATGGCGTGGGGAAAGGAGACGTTGGGGGGGGGGGGGGGGATGGGGACAAGGCACGCCTATCAGTTGCAGTGCTGGCACTACAAATTGCGCGTCATACTTACACGAAAGCAGACGAAAGGCTTGGAAGTAAAACTCGCTTTAAATGTTGTACGTAAACGAAACTGAAATCGTCACGTACATTAAAAAGAGAGAGAGAGAGGTAGCATGCTTTGTCCTGTGTATGTAGCAGCTCTCACTGAATATTTATAAATGGGGTGAAGCAATTTTTTCTGCTCCCTTTCCCTTTCACAGCATTCAGTCACTCGCAATATAATTTTGCGAGCAACGTTACGTAATCCTGGTTTCCTTCTAACCGTAGGCCTACCGGTAGGGGTTGTTGGCGACTCCCGAGATGGGCCAGCAACTGCCTCTTCACTCATTTTGATAATGTTTAACACAAATGCACAATAAAAACACGCAGAACAGTACAGCGCAAAACAATAACGAAGCAGACGACAATGGCTACCTTGTACAACACAATCAGCTACGTAATGTTGGCAGCAGTCGAAACTGCGTGCCTACCGAAGCCTCCCGACGTTTACCGACTTCTACCGATTCAGAATTAGGGAGAGGTCTGCCATCTAAAAGTTTACACACTGTACAGGGCTGGAAAGAAATCCAACGTGCACTCGGTTTGTCTGCCAGGGGGCCTCATCCGAGATGTGGAGGCGGTCTTGCCTGCGACTATCGTGCGTACGGGGTGCAGTCGTCTGCAAGTAGTTGCTCACGTGTGCACCAATGATGCCTGTCGTTTTGGTTCTGAGGCGATCCTCAGTTCGTACAGGAGGCTGGCAGATTTGGTGAAGACCGCTGGCCTCGCACGTGGGGTGCAAGCAGAGCTCTCTATTTGCAGCATCGTTCCCAGAGTGGAACGGGGTCCTTTGGTTTGGAGCCGAGTGGAGGGTCTCAACCAGAGGCTTCGTCGACTCTGTGACGGTCTTGGCTGCAGATTTCTAGACTTGCGCTATTGGGTGGGGAATTGTAGGACGCCCCTAGATAAGTCAGGGGTGCACTACACAAAGGAAGCGGCTAATCGGATAGCAGATTACTAGAGGCGTGCACATGGGTTTTTTTTAGTCTAGGCAGTAGTGCGAGGTGTCCTGATGAACACTCACCAGTCGACGTGCAGCCAGGGAAATCAGGACGCGCTCAGTGTACAGACACTTCAGCTATCAAGATATTAGCAGTAAATTTTCAGAATGTTCGGAATAAAGTTCCTGAATTTACTGCCCTCCAGGAAGCGTGTGGCGCGCAAATTATTCTCGGGACTGAGACCTGGCTGAACCCTGAGATAGGAAGTTCTGAAATATTTAGTGAGGGTTGGAACGTGTATCGGAAAGACAGATTAGACACCGTAGGAGGTGGTGTCTTCATTGCAGTTGACAAAAATATTGTCTACTGAGGTCGAAGTAGAGTGTGATTGTGAAGTTATCTGGACACGTTTAACAGGGCTAGGGGAAATGAAGTTAATTATGGGGTGTTATTACCGGCCACCAGGTTCCACCGTGATAGTTCTAGAACCATTCAAAAGGAGTCTAGCTCTGTATCGCAGAAGTACACGGATATGCTATATTAGTCGGAGGCGACTTCAACCTACCTAGTATAGACTGGGATGTCTATGGATTCATTACAGGTGGTACAGACAAGCCGTCGTGTGAATTACTTTTGAACACATTATCCGAAAACTGTCTTGAGCAGCTAAACCGACAGCCAACGCGTAATGGAAATATTTTAGATCTGGTAGCCACGAACAGACCAGACCTCATCGACGGTGTCAGTGTTGAGACAGGGATTAGTGATCATGATGTTGTCATTACGACTATGGTTACGAAAGTTAAAAAGTCGGTCAAGAAGGCTAGGAGAGTATTCCTACTAGAAAGAGCAGATAAGCATTTGTTAGCATCCCACTTAGTAAATGAATCGACTTCATTTACTTCCGGTACGATGGACGTAGAAGAATGATGGGCAAGTTTTAAACACATTGTAAATCACGCATTGGAGAAGTATGTGCCGAAAAAGTGGGTTACGCCCGCATCTCGTGGTCGTGCGGTAGCGTTCTCGCTTCCCACGCCCGGGTTCCCGGGTTCGATTCCCGGCGGTGTCAGGGATTTTCTCTGCCTCGTGATGGCTGGGTGTTGTGTGCTGTCCTTAGGTTAGTTAGGTTTAAGTAGTTCTAAGTTCTAGGGGACTGATGACCATAGCTGTTAAGTCCCATAGTGCTCAGAGCCATTTTGAACCACCAAAGTGGTTTACGGACGGAAAACACCCACCGTGGTTTAACACTGCAATTCGGAGAATGCTCAGGAAGCATCTAATGCCTGGCATTTCTTCATTTGCTGCCAGTCACTCCACTTAAGTTGTAAATTCACTGCAGAAACTGCAAGACTTTCCAGACTCCTTCTAATGCTTGAGGCTACCAGATCTGCAAGTATATCAAAAATATGCATTCATAATAGAAAGTGAAAGACTTAACAAGAATTTTGATATGGTAATTGTTACGTTTTTTCTTAATTTAAATTTTTCTCGTGTTTAGATTTCCTTTATTACGATTGCAGGTTCTGAGAGATAAATGAAATACACGTACTTGCATATTTTCCATCTGTTCATTGCAAATGTTAATAATCCAGCAAATGTTTTGTAGCTCACAGTAAGCCTTAAAAGGAATGTCAGCCTCGAGCAGCCGCTGGTGAAATATCAGTGCAGCAGCAGTGCAGTAGCGAGTCGCATATTTAGCTTTCATATTTGTTTTGTAGTTGATTCTTAATTTCTTTCCGGGTGTTTGTGCGCTTGCATATTTAATTACATAAAATCCTTGCGTATTCTCGTATTTGAGAGGAGTAATATTGCTTATTGATAGCCGTAGAGTATAAATTCGCGAGTCGTTAGATATTAGCAGTAGGATGGATAGGGAGTGTGCGTGCTGTGTGTGGGCGCAAGAGGAACTGGCCGCGGTTCGCGAGCAGCTGAGCGTGCTGTTGGCCACGGTCAGCCGCCTTCAGGCTGCTGCCTCGAGGTGCAGCGAAGGCGGAGGGTCTGGCGCGTCGCTTGAGACACACCAGGTGTCGCTTGCTGGGTCCGCTGACTTAACCGCCGAGGCACCTTCTAGTGTACTCGACGCGTTAAGGCCGCCCTCACCTCAGAGGGCTAGGCGCAAATTGAGACGCGTATAGCACGTGTGACGTGACACGAGACTACAGCGCGACACGCACGTGCCGCACGAGTCGCGCTGGTCCAGCGGATGTTGCGACGCGTACATCATACTTCGCAAGCGCCGACTGGCGACGCTCTGCGCTGACAGAACCGAAGCGCGCGCACCCTGTTATTTTTGTCAGACGATTTAACAGAAAGTATTTACTGAAAATATATGATTTTTGGCTTACTTGTAGCGTTATATGTCAGCTTCGTGGCGAAGTGCTCATCTCCTCGCTAATGACCGTTCTTATTGTGATGTACACATTTTAGTAAGACACTACGCAAAACTCAAAAAGTTTGCAATGAAAATTAGGGGTCGCTATGATTTTGCGTTTGGTGCGTATTACACCGTATGTTGCTGCGCATAAAATTTAGCTAACATTCTGAATATTTGTTTAGATTTGGGAGGTGGTCTCTATCTGCCTCAGATCTCGAGAAAATGGATCCCATGTAGCGCGCTCACTTCCGATCTCACACCCGCGAGAATGAAATACTCGCACCATCTGTCATATCTCCTAAACCGCTCGAGACATCGAAACAAAAGTTTGGCGAATGATAACACACAAGGAGGAGAGTGTTTTGTCAATTCTTAAACACACGGAACTTTCTTATCTATGGCGATATATCAGTACTTATACTTCCCTTTTTATTTATTTCACTTCAGTGACTGTAATGTTTTAAGAGTTATCGACAGCTGCCGGCCGGAGTGGCTAAGCGGTTCTAGGCGCTACAGTCTGGAGCCGCGTGACCGCTACAGTCGCAGGTTCGAATCCTGCCTCGGGCGTGGATGTGTGAGATGTCCTTAAGTTAGTTAGGCTTAAGTAGTTCTAAGTTCTGCGGGACTGATGACCTCAGAAGTTAAGTCCCATAGACCTTAGAGCCATTTTTATCGACAGCTAGCGAAATAAGAGGTTTCTAGTGTGAAAATAAACATGAAATTTCTTCTTTTATGTTACTACAAACAGACACTATGAGGTTTTTCGTAAACTATTGAGCTCTGTGATCGCCAAATACTTGTTTAATGAGGCACTCCGTTTCGGAATTCTGTCTCAATAGCTGCTGTGAGATGAGTTTGGCAAATTACACTGTGACAAAGGAAGTACAATTAAACCATTCACCAAGAGAAATGGTTCAAAAAAAATGGTTCAAATGGCTCTAAGCACTATGGGACTTCACATCTTTGGTCATCAGTCCCCTAGAACTTAGAACTACTTAAACCTAACTAACCTAAGGACAGCACACAACACCCAGCCATCACGAGGCAGAGAAAATCCCTGACCCCGCCGGGAATCGAACCCGGGAACCCGGGCGTGGGAAGCGAGAACGCTACCGCACGACCACGAGATGCGGGCCAAGAGAAATGGTGTACGCGTCGCAATATGCGCTGCACCCGCGCAACTCGTGCGGCACGTGCGTGTCGCACTGTAGTGTCGTGTCACGTCACATGTGCTATACGCTTCTCTGAATTTGCGCCTAGCCCAACGCTGCGCGACCTGGCGCAGGGGCGTGCCGCGTCCCAGTCGTGTCGCGTAGTAATTTGCGCGGTCCCATTTGAACCTAGCCTCTGACGGAGCGCAGGACCGTTTTTGGAGACATCTGGCGCGTCAGTATGTTCAACGGTAGGTACGTCGAGAATGATCTGTACTTTGGCTTCTAAGATGCCGTGTCCTAATTCCTGTGAAGTTTTGTGCCTAGGGGCACTATGAACGCGACCAGTAGTTAGCACGGTTGAAGAACTGGGGCAGATAATTGTAAATATTTGTCAGTTATCTGAGAATTCAAACACTGAATGCGGAGGCGTGTACAGTAACGCATCCAGATGCGATGGCGGTACATCTCCTTTAACAAGTACAAGTTTACAATAATTATAACACAATTGTAAGCTACTAAAATAGTAAAGTAGTGTTCCTTCATTAAAAGCAAACGTGCTAACCAAATGTCCACCAACTTTCGTTGTAAGTTACCATTTGCCTATCTCGAACGACTTCCGCAAACAATGAAGTCAGCAGCAGTTGGCAACAACAGGTGCTCAAAAATTGTCTCGCAAACGGCTCATTTGTGGACCCATGTTAAGAGAGACGTTTTTGCTTCTAGCATTGCGTACTTGCAACTGTCAGTTTGACCCATTAATTCTGATACGTTCTGTAGATATGAGACATTATTTTTTCTGCTCTTTGATAGAAACAACCGAGCGAGATAATGCAGTGGTTAACAAACTGGACTTGCATTCGGGTGGACGAGGTTTCAAATCCGCGTCTGCCATTCTGATTTTCTTCTGAAAGGTACTGTCAGATGCTTCCTCTTAAACACTACACTTCATTCTTTTTTTTTATGGAAATGGCCCTCTGAATAAGAAGAATGTAACAATTTTCTAAAATCGTTAGGCTCAGGTTAATAAACGACCAACACCAGCGTCACACAGCCACAACATTTACATCAGTAAACTGAAATCTATGTTGAATCTTGAAACTTGCCGGAATATTCGGAATTTTCATTTCTTCCCAATATATTCTGCTTTTAGTAGACTGCGATATACATCATTGCAATACTTTACGCGAGTCTGCTATAATCAGTTTCGATAATCGATGCAAACATTGTACAAACCTCTTTGCATGGACGCTGAAGCAATTTTGCTTCTTTGGGGCGTCAGTTGCACAGCATACGACGTGGTTTCATGTTTCATATGTCTTAACAAGTTAGTTCACAAACAATACACATTTTTAGTATTATTTAATTATTTTTGGTGCTCGGAAGACATAATATAACTTTTATCCGGTACATAGTGTGGGAATACGAACGGACAGGCAATTTCACAGATTTTCGCACTCATGTTGCCCACGCAGTCGTGACTTATTTAGTTTCATAACCGAAGAAGCCTTTTCCACACATGTGTTAATCTAAACATTCCAGCACTTTATCACGTTTGCATTCTCATTACGGAGACGCGAAAACTCTTCGTGAGGAAAACACCGTAGACCTAATGGACAGTTTTAACGTGAAAGAATCTGTATTTTAATGGGAAATTACACTGCAGATCAATCCATTCTGCACATGCACAGGGGTGCTAAAACTGTAACGGGAAGCAGTCTCGAAAGTAGCTCGAAAATATGTGAAGATAGATGTAAGTGTCATCTCAACACTTAAGAAAACTCGATTTTGTTTGACGATTGTGAGTTTAGAGAAATGGAAAGCGTTCTTTGTCAGAATTATCTATCCCACATAGCGATTTCTTTAAAAGGCTTCCCCGTCAAATGAGAAATAAGTTATTCCTCACTCTGCAATGACTTTCCGTGGGCAATGTGCAGTAAAGCCCATAAAATGCGAGGTCCGCATTCTGTTTCGGATGATCTAATTTTCGATCTCCGCTCAACCGATTTCATCACGTTCTGAATGCCAGAAAATTTGCACGAAGTGCTTCTTGATGTACAGAGCAATGAATCGTGTCTGCTAATCGTTGTAATTTTTTGCTCTTTTAGCTTCAACTAAATCATTAGATTGCTTCTGCATGGTGTTGTAATATTGTTCCATACCAAATTTGTGGCATCCGTCGATTATGCGACTGTGTAATAGATAGTGAGAATTCTCAACCATCTCTTCTGTCATTCCTATTCGTTTTAAAGGATTATGATGATAGATAGTCAGACTGCCACTTTTTGCGCAGACAGCCACTGTACCTGTGAACTTCCTTTACACTAAGAACAAATAGCGAAGTGTAAACAGCGCTGCTACCACAATCCTCACGAACTGAAGAATTTCCTGCCGACAAAAAAATTCTACGCCGCAATACTAAATGAAATGTCGCACTGTAGCGAGCACTTCTCAGAAGGACCGAGTAAAGTGGAGACAGGCCACTGTTCGCGTGAGGTTTGGCAAGCCGTGGACGACCCTGTTTAACATAAACAACTAGTTTGCTTGCCATGGTGAAACTTATTTGAAGTGGTAAGGTTACACCGACTGCTGACATGGTCACTATTTCTCCTCGAGCAGAAATGAGGCCCTGTGCTTGGGTGTAGTAAAATGGAAACTCATAGGCTGATCATACTTAGTTGAATCATAACTGATTACAGCGACGTACAATATCTTTTCACTTCGTCGTGCTGTAAATTCAGAGTTGTTACCCTCTCCTGAAGTATGAAACAGCTTTCGCTTTGTTCAAAACCGTGAGATGAGAACATGAAGTTTCAATTGCTAGTCGTGAATCTGAATCTTGTAGGTTTGAGTACCCGTGACTCTTGTAAAAGTGTTTCGTTGCTTTCAGTTACAATATAACTGATTATCACCATATTTCTTTCGTATTTATTTCGATATAGACCTTATCATTCTTTATGCAGAGGCACTGGATCGTATCACGTTGCACGGCTGCCATCTTGTTAGTTGCTGTGGTTTCGCCTCACGACTCAAGCATTTTCTGATGCACCGACAATCATATATTAAGTTACAGACACGAGGCATTAATAATAAGTAATTTTTGTTTGTGTGCTATCAGGTTTCAGGTGCTGATAAGGTGCTGTTTCACCCACTGGTATTCATCAGAGTTCTTGCAATGTGCTCTCGCAGCCTTCTATGATGTTAGGAAAAATGAGATGTTACGTAAAATGATATTCAAGAAATACATTTTGTCGCTGATGGTTTAATGGTCTTTTGTCCTCCAAGACAGCCGCCCGAGTGGCCGAGCGGTTCTAGGCGCTACGGTCTGGAACTTCGCGACCGCTACGGCCGGAAGTTCGAATCCTGCCTCGGGCACATATGTGTGTGATGTCCTTAGGTTACTTAGGTTTAAGTAGTTCTAAGTTCTAGGGCACTGATGACCTCGAAAGTTAAGTCCCATAGTGCTCAGAACCATTTGAACCTCCAAGACAAAAATCAGAAAGTGGAGAGGATATCATCGCTGCACAGATGGATGCTATGAGCAAAAGGCTAACACTTGTTCAATTTGGGATTACTGTTTAAGGAATCTTTATTCACTGTGCAGTATTCAAATAGTAGCAACACAAGCTCATTTTTCGCTGTGGTCAGATAGCGTTTCCAAATTATTTTCTGGGGCGAAGTGTTGTGCTTTATGCATGGCTTGAAGATTTCAGGGCTTAAATATTGCTGCTTATGAGAGTAGTCATTATTTTTATCACAGTGCCTTGCAAGCTTTCTGCCAACATTCACCTGAATTTTGTGCATTAGTTACAGATAATGTCTGTTCACCGTTGGAGTTCTTACTGAAAGCGCTACGTATAGCTGAGCGAAATGACTCAGCGTTAGGGATGAGGAGAAATCTTTATAGCTCTGTCTGTTTATCCGGTTTAAACTGCGTGTAATTATCTGAATCGTTCAATGCAACTATCAGAGATGACTGCTTCCGTAAACCTAAGGCCGTTACTTTTCTGTTAATGTAAGGACAGTTTGGACAAAAATTTAAAAAAGGCCAGAGGAAATACATAAATTACTTGACTTAGTAGAATATTATCCCAAGAACAAATAACACGTGATTTAAAATGCGAATTCTCAGAAAAAGCTGTGATCTAGAAAACCCAGCTCAGAAACTTGAAAGTGAACCGTACAATGGTACGCTTAACCCTGCCGTAAATGGATACCAGTGGTGTATTTACAATTTTTGTGGGGAGCTATGCCTTTCATTTTGCAAGAGCTTAAATTACAAATTAATTTCATGATCCACGCTAATTTAATGTCCAAAATTATAAAAGCAAAGGGCGTCATTAGTTTACATCTGTTCAATTAGAACACGGATGATATTACGCAAACGATTTATAGATTTTATGATTTACATCATGAAACCAATTTCATAAGCTTATGAAGTTTGAATAACATTAATAAAACATAATCCAGTTGCTAAGAGAATTTGCTGCACCGATTCTATTAATTGTCTACTTTTATGGTCTACACCCGAGTTAATTTACTTTGAAGTGTATAAAATCTGCTTTTGTCTGATACTTTAATAGACATAAGTAGAACATATGATTAAAGTATTTACCTTAAATTTAAAGTACTAAAGGAAGACGGTGGTCGCTTTGTTTTGCTCTATCACTTATCACAATCTGGATACCAATCCTTTCTTCTTGATGAATATAGTCATCATAGCTAGCCTGTTCTGACGTGCCTAGCTAATTGTATTCCTTCGATATGCCTTGATTCTCTTAAGAGTGGAGAAATCTCGCTTACTCGTGGCCATTGTCACTCGTAGAGTTGCCAACAGCTGTCGAAACTGAAACACATTAGGACAGATCTGACGGTAGGAGACAGACAAAACATCTATTGTGTTTTGAGGCAGCTGCCCCAGTAGACTCAGACGTTGACGAAAGATGATACCATTTTAACCACCATTGGCTGTCAGTTTTATTCCATTAATGCACCAAGCAAATAGATTACATTAATGGTCAGTTTTAGCCTTATGCCATTATCAGATATCTGCAATGTAATAGTAAAGGTACAGTTAACGGGTAACGCATACTACTGGGTAACATTTCACTTCTTTATTTCAGTTGCTGTTTAAATTAATTGCTTGATATTGTTGATGTGTGTGTGATGTTTCTTGTGTTTATGCTGGGACACAAATGTTCCCACACAACACATTTTTTTTCCTTTATTGTAATTTTAATCACCTGATACAGGCGGGCTGGCAGCAGCATGGTACGCTGCTCTTCAGCCGTAAGTGGAACAATAACATGACATATAGGTGATACAGACAAGACAGTAAAAACGGCGGGCAAAAAAAGGAGATACAAAAAACAATAAACAAGGAGCCGTTCACGCTGGACGCGAAAAAACAGGAACACTTGGGGACACGGCGCACAGAACACGGAAGACGGCGACGACACACGTGAACAGTTGAGGCGTGACGGTGACAGAACACTAAACACAAATCGAGGCACACACACAACACACAGATGGCGATGATCTCCGGCGCGCGAAAGTCCACTGAGCGTGTACGAGTCCGGGGACCTGCCAAGAGTGGAGGAGGAGGAGGAGGAGGAGGAGGAGGAGGGGAATGGGAGAGGGGAGAGAAGAGATGCCATGGGCAGAGGAGAGAGGGGGAGGGAGGAAGGGGGAGGGGGAGGGGAAGCCCGGGGGAAGAGGGGAGGAGGAAGGGGGGAGAGGAAAGAGAAGGGAAGGGAAGGGAGGGAGGGAAGGTGCCTAAAGGAAAGGACACAGGAAGTGGGGGGGAGGGTCAAGGGAAGGTGCCTAAAGGAAAGGACACAGGAAGTGGGGGGGAGGGTCAAAGTTGATAGGAGGGGTAGATGGAGGGGAGGAGGACATCTTCAGGGAGGGGGAGCTGGCGGAAGCCACCTTGGGAGAGGGTAAGGAGGGTGGAGAGATGGAGACCGGGTGGGACGTGGGAATACAGGCGCGGCAGCGGGCGGGGGTGGGAGAGGATCGGGGAGACGAGCGGGTGAGGAGGATCAAGTTTACGGGAGGTGTACAGGATCCATATCCTTTCAAGGAAAAGGAGGAGGTGGGGGAAGGGAATGAGATCATACAGGATCCGCGTGGGGGAGGGGAGACGGATGCGATAGGCAAGGCAGAGAGCATGGCGTTCAAGGATTTGGAGGGATTTATAAAAGGTAGGGGGGGGCGGAGATCCAGGATGGATGGGCGTAACAAAGGATAGGGTGGATGAGGGATTTATAGGTGTATAGGATTATGGAGGGGTCCAGACCCCACGTACGGCCGGAAAGGAGCTTGAGGAGACAGAGGCGGGAACGTTCCTTGGCTTTGATTGTCCGGAGATGGGGAGTCCAGGAGAGGCGACGGTCGAGGGTGACGCCAAGGTACTTAGGGTGGGAGTGAGGGCGATAGGACGGCCATAGACGGTGAGATAGAAATCAAGGAGGCGGAAGGAAGGGGTGGTTTTGCCTACAATGATCGCCTGGGTTTTGGAGGGATTGACCTTGAGCAACCACTGGTTACACCAAGCAGTGAACCGGTCAAGATGGGATTGGAGAAGGTTTTGGGAGCGTTGCAGGGTGGGGGCAAGGGCAAGGAAGGCGGTGTCATCGGCAAACTGGAGAAGGTGGACGGGGGGTGACGGCGGCAGCATCTCCGCCGTGTACAAAAGGTACAGAAGGGGAGAGAGGACGGAGCCTTGGGGCACACCGGCGGAGGGGAAAAAGGTGTAGGAATCTGTGTTATGGATGGTGACATAGGAAGGACGGCGGGAGAGAAAGGAACCGATCAGACGGACGTAGTTAATGGGAAGGGCGAAGGTTTGGAGCTTGAAGAGGAGACCGGAATGCCAGACGCGGTCATAAGCACGTTTGAGGTCAAGGGAGAGGAAGATTGCGGAGCGACGGGAATTTAGCTGTTCGGAAAGGAGATGAGTGAGGTGAAGGAGAAGATCGTCGGAAGAGAAGGACGGCCGAAAGCCACACTGGGTAACGGGAAGGAGACAGTGCTGGCCTAGATGCTGGTGGATGCGTCGGGTGAGGATAGATTCCAGGACCTTGCTGAAGACCGAGGTAAGGCTGATGGGACGGTAGGAGGAGACGGCGGACGGCGGTTTGCCAGGTTTAAGGAACCACACAACACATTTCGAATGTTACAGATACAGACTCGCACATACCAATCAGCTTTCAAGAACAAGATTTACAACAAGCCATGCAGCAGAACCTTTACCAGCAGGTAGCTTAATGCCCCTTGCACCTCCACTTAGCAGCATAACGTGTACTTTCCTATACTCTTACTTACAGACAACTGTTACAAATCGCGGGAAACATGCATCAACCAAAGAGCATGATAAAGCCTGTCATCCTGCAGAAGTTATCGCCAGAGGGAGCTGCAGTCATATGATCACCGTCTTGTATACATCTCATTATTTCTTACGAAACTTCTTGTGTGATGGATTTTGACAGTACTTCAATCATATACGCACAAACAAAAGTTAGTCATTGCTGCAGTAATGTTACTTGGTCTCACTACATCTTCTTAACAGTGCCCTGAGTCTTATATATCATTGCTGAAATAGCCTCTATGCTTGATACAATTACACTAATCATAAAATGACTCAACAATACTGTCCTTCACCACTATAGTAAAAACCCCAATGATTCCTCCTCCAGTTCCATCTCAATCAATTCACCTCATAATGCAACCAGCGGGTCCTCAAAAATCAATCCTACCAAAATCCAGGCAATAACTCTAGGCGGAGCCATCCGCAGCTTTCCGTCCCACAACTTTTGCTTACCATTTACGACCGTTCTATACAGTTCACTTACATACTAAAATACCGCAGACTAACTCCTGGTCGCCGAATAACATGGAAGCCCCCATCTACTAACCATTCAACAAAAAGCCCACAATAGACTAAAATGACTAAAACTACTAACTGGCCGTACGCGGGAACTGCACCCTTCCACAGTTCTCCACGTTTTAACGTCCTGAACCGATCCATCTGCTACGCCAATGTGGCATGTACTTACGCAAATTCTTCACTCATCTTCTTCACTCATCCATGTATCTACACTCCTGGAAATTGAAATAAGAACACCGTGAATTCATTGTCCCAGGAAGGGGAAACTTTATTGACACATTCCTGGGGTCAGATACATCA
Organism: Schistocerca cancellata; assembly: GCF_023864275.1. NCBI lineage: Eukaryota > Metazoa > Arthropoda > Insecta > Orthoptera > Acrididae > Schistocerca > Schistocerca cancellata. The sequence goes on from NC_064627.1 coordinate 472,437,002, forward strand.
CATGATCACACTGACAGAACCACAGGCACATAGACACAGGCAACAGAGCATGCACAATGTCGGCACTAGTACAGTGTATATCCACCTTTCGCAGCAATGCAGGCTGCTATTCTCCCATGGAGACGATCGTAGAGATGCTGGATGTAGTCCTGTGGAACGGCTTGCCATGCCATTTCCACCTGGCGCCTCAGTTGGACCAGCGTTCGTGCTGGACGTGCAGACCGCGTGAGACGACGCTTCATCCAGTCCCAAACATGCTCAATGGGGGACAGATCCGGAGATCTTGCTGGCCAGGGTAGTTGACTTACACCTTCTAGAGCACGTTGGGTGGCACGGGATACATGCGGACGTGCATTGTCCTGTTGGAACAGCAAGTTCCCTTGCCGGTCTAGGAATGGTAGAACGATGGGTTCGATGACGGTTTGGATGTACCGTGCACTATTCAGTGTCCCCTCGACGATCACCAGTGGTGTACGGCCAGTGTAGGAGATCGCTCCCCACACCATGATGCCGGGTGTTGGCCCTGTGTGCCTCGGTCGTATGCAATCCTGATTGTGGCGCTCACCTGCACGGCGCCAAACACGCATACGACCATCATTGGCACCAAGGCAGAAGCGACTCTCATCGCTGAAGACGACACGTCTCCATTCGTCCCTCCATTCACGCCTGTCGCGACACCACTGGAGGCGGGCTGCACGATGTTGGGGCGTGAGCGGAAGACGGCCTAACGGTGTGCGGGACCGTAGCCCAGCTTCATGGAGACGGTTGCGAATGGTCCTCGCTGATACCCCAGGAGCAACAGTGTCCCTAATTTGCTGGGAAGTGGCGGTGCGGTCCCCTACGGCACTACGTAGCACCCTACGGTCTTGGCGTGCCTCCGTGCGTCGCTGCGGTCCGGTCCCAGGTCGACGGGCACGTGCACCTTCCGCCGACCACTGGCGACAACATCGATGTACTGTGGAGACCTCACGCCCTACGTGTTGAGCAATTCGGCGGTACGTCCACCCGGCCTCCCGCATGCCCACTATACGCCCTCGCTCAAAGTCCGTCAACTGCACATACGGTTCACGTCCACGCTGTCGCGGCATGCTACCAGTGTTAAAGACTGCGATGGAGCTCCGTATGCCACGGCAAACTGGCTGACACTGACGGCGGCGGTGCACAAATGCTGCGCAGCTAGCGCCATTCGACGGCCAACACCGCGGTTCCTGGTGTGTCCGCTGTGCCGTGCGTGTGATCATTGCTTGTACAGCCCTCTCGCAGTGTCCGGAGCAAGTATGGTGGGTCTGACACACCGGTGTCAATGTGTTCTTTTTTCCATTTCCAGGAGTGTATTTTAATGAGTCATCATATCGGTCTTTCCGTTTTACTTGATGCAATTATCTATCTGCTTTTATGTATTCACGTGAGACACTCATTTTCCAGTCATCTGTATCTATATTTTACTTGATCACCACATAAACTTTTTATATTTTAACTGATGCAACTGATGATCTGTCTTTTTATTGAGAAAAACGTTTATTTGCGCCAACAGCCATGTCCAGCTTTTAAATGACAATTTTTTTTTAAATTTTACTCTCATGTGGCTGAATGCGAATTATAACCACTGACAGCCCACCTCCTACGGGAGAGAGGGGATGAAATAACAATAAACAGAAAAAAAACTATAGTGAAACCATCCTTACATTTGATCAAAGATCCGTGTCTTGTCAGTTTCTGAACCTATACAATTATTCACAACGCTGTTGAAGTTGTTTATACTAGCGTCAAATACTAAAATCGTCGTAGCTGTATAAAAATAAACGTCTTTCTGGCAATATTTTTTCACTGAAGTTGTCTTAAGTGATCGTTTTCCTAAAATGATGTATAAAAATTGAGAATTATCGTCATTACTAGAATTAAAAATTCCCTTCTTTACAGAGATACGATTCCACTCTGTAACCACCAAGCAGATTTCTTAATGATAACATCAGTCACTTTTATTACCTAACTCACGTATCTGTTAAATTACGATTAAAATTGTCTAAACATCTGTTCTACCCAAGTCTGTCTGTTCATTTAACATTTTTATTGGGTGATTTATAAGGTGCTCGTATACCTCAATCTCTTCCAAGATAACCATGGTTATCTGCTCCGTGTAAAATTTTTAATGATTTCTTTATGTCTGATGCGGAGTGGCTGCTTTCTTCCAAATGCTACACGTGAACGGATTACTTCCGCCTGACGTATTGTTTAAACGAAATTCTAAAGTTTCTAATCGTTTGGCCTATGTAAAGTTTATCACAATCTCCACAAATTACTTTCCGAATTACGGTTTTACTAAAGGGCGACTTTTTCTGCGTTTTATAACGTATGATGTCATCCAGAGAATTGTCGATACGGAAACTAATATGAACGCTATTCTTATGAAAAATACGTGCTACTTTACCTCCGATCGTTCCGATGCATGGCATAGCAGCGCATTTCTTCTTTCACTTCTCTAGTGAGAGTGATTTCGTCATTTTTTAACTGTTTCGTTTTCAACCTTATCTGGTACATTTTGTTAATTTTGCTCTGATTGTAGCCGTTATTTGTAGGTACGGCTTCTAATATTTTTAGTCCTTTATCAGTTTTATCTTTTTCTGTCAGAAGACTCATAGCTCGATGTAATACTGAATGGAGAGACGATTTTTTGTGAGCGGTGGAATGACAAAAGCCGCTATCTGTTATAGGCTTCCGATGAACTCCAAATTCAAAAGTGATGAAATCAAGCTACCTAGAGAAGTAAAAGAAGACAACCACAAATACGCTGTGGTACCACACAGCGGAACAGTCTCAGATAAAGCAGCACGTATGTTTCGCAAGAATTAAATTCATATTTATTTCCGTACCGACAATACGATGAGTGACGATATATGTCAAAAACCGCATAAAGAGCCGCCTTTCAATAAATCCGCCGCCTTTCAGTAAATCCGTAAGTCACAAAATAAACTGTGGATACTGCGATAAATTTAAATTGGACCAACGGCGAGAAACTTTAGCGCACGTTTTAAAGGACTCCACAGACAAGAGTGAAAGTAATCTGTCCACGTTTACTATGCATTCGAGAGGAACTAGAAACTCCGCAATATATGTAAACAAAAAATTAAAAATTTTACACGGTGCATATAAAGGAAAAACCATGGCCATCTTGGAAGAGTCTGAGATATATGAGCACCTTATAAAGCAGCCAATACAAATGTTAAGAGAGCAGAGATAGTAGCGTAATAAAGGACTTTTAGACAATTTTAATCGTATTTTACGAGCTATGTGAATTAGGTAACAAGAGTGACTGATCTCATCAGCATGAAATCTGCTTGGTGGTTGGGGAGTCGAATCGTATCTCTGCATAGAATTGAATAATTAATTATACTAATGACGAAAATTCTTAATATCTGCAAATAACGGTTACAATCCGAGCAAAGTTAACGAAATGTGTCAGAAAAAGCTGAAAACGAAACAGTTAAAAAATGACGAAATCACGCTCGATAGATAAGTAAAAGAAGGAATGCTGTGTTACGCAATACAATGGAACGATCTGAGATAAAGTAGCACGTATTTTTCACAATAGTGACGTTCATATTAGTTTCCGTACCGACAATTCTGTGGGTGACATCATACGTTACAAGACGCAGAAATTTTCGCCTTCCAATAAATCCATAATTCTGAAAATAATTTGCGGAGATTGTGATAAACTTTACATAGACCAAACAATTAGAAACTTCAGCATTTCGTTTAAACAACGCGTCAGACGGGAGGTAATCCGTTCACGTTTAGTAATCATTTGAAAGAAAGCAGCCACTCCGCATCAGACATAAAGAAATCATCAAAAATTTTTCACGGAGCAGATAACCATGGTTATCTTGGAACAGATTGAGATTTACTAGTACCTTATAAAGCACCCAATAAAAATGTCAAATGAACAGATGGACTTGCATATTAAATTTTTTAGACAATTTTGATGGTATTGTAACAGTTGTGTGAGATAGTTAATAAGAGCGACTGATGTTATCATCATCAAATCTGGTTGGTGGTTCCAGAGTGGAATCGTATCTCTGCAAAGAAGTGGATTTGTAATTCCAATAATGACAAAAACTCTTACTGTTATGTATCATTTTGGGAAAACTGTCACCTGAGACCACTTGAGTGAAAGAATATTGCCGGAAAGACGCTTATTTTTATACAGCAAGACGAATGTAAATCATTTTAGTTTTTGGCAATAGTGTAAACAATTTCAGCGGCATTGTGAATAATTTTATAGGTTCACAGATCGATGCGACATGGGTCTGTGATCAAATGTGAGGACTGTTTCACTGCAGTAGCGAGGGACCGTAATGTTGTGCCACTTCATGATATTTTGTGTAACTACAGAAAAAGCATGGAGGGTATTTCAGCAATGTACATAAAACCGACGCAATTTTTAAGAAGGTGTGGCAAGAGCACGTAACAAAATACAGCAACAACGAACGGTTGATAGTACCAGTTACAAGTAGTGTCAAAGTCAGTCCTGTAAGAAGGTTCATAAGAATTAACGACATGTACCCAAGACTGTGTTCACATGACCGGAGCTCCATCTGGCGATAACTTCGTATGACAGGACTTAGCATCCTTTCTGACTGATGCTTGTTTCCCGCGATTTGTAACAGTTGTGTGTATGTATCGGTGTTATTTTATTTATTTTATTCAATTTCGGTGACTCTTTACGTTATCTTCTGGCATGCATAGACAGTAATTAGAGCGTCACTAACATACCAAGCGTGCAAATACAAAGACGGATTAAAAACAGAAAGAGAATCAAGGGAAATACTGTAGAAATAAATTTACTGTAATCATTTGATAAAAAACAATAGAAGCCTGCATTTTCACATACCTAAAAAAGAATTGAATGGTTCAAATGGCTCTGAGCACTACGCGACTTAACTTCTGAGGTCATCAGTCGCCTAGAACTTAGAACTAATTAAACCTAACTAACCTAAGGACATCACACACATCCATGCCCGAGGCAGGATTCGAACCTGCGACCGTAGCGGTCGCTCGGTTCCAGGCTGCAGCGCCCAGAACCGCACGGCCACTTCGGCCGGCAAAGAATTGAATGTCTTCCTCTTTTTGACATGCTGTTATTTCAGTTGTATCCGTCGCATTTAGTGGTCATGCACCTGGCTTCAATTTTAGAGTCCGCAGCTCGTGGTCGTGCGGTAGCGTTCTCGCTTCCCACGCCCGGGTTCCCGGGTTCGATTCCCGGCGGGGTCAGGGATTTTCTCTGCCTCGTGATGACTGGGTGTTGTGTTCTAGGCGCTAGAGTCTGGAACCGCGCGACCGCTGCGGTCGCAGGTTCGAATCCTGCCTCGGGCATGGATGTGTGTGATGTCCTTAGGTTAGTTAGGTTTAAGTAGTTCTAAGTTCTAGGGGACTGATGACCATAGACGTTAAGTCCCATAGTGCTCAGAGCCATTTGAACCATCAATTTTAGATAGGTTTGCATTTACACTCACTTGGGTTCCACAGGACACGTCTGATGACAATGCCAGTGGTTTTGTTTATAGTATTTATAGTCTACTCATGGTTTGCTGCCACGCATTACATTGAACAGACACACTGGAATTTTGTTATTGGCATGTTGTGTGACCTCCTTATCAGTTAATTAATAATGTGGTTGTCTTTTATACGACGTGTGTGGGCAGTGTCTTTCATTTGAGATTTTGGTTTTAATGTGTTTTAAATGGCTAAGGTGTGTATTGGTTTGCAATATACTTATTTGTAGATACATGCAGTTATAAATTTTGTTTTACTCTAGTTGTTCACACATGTTTAAATTTATATGAGTAACGTTTTGGTGGTTTGGTAGTCAAAAACCTTTTTTTGATGCTTCATGAACCGATACTTTTGAGTTATCTTTTATGGTGAACTGCATCCTCACTGGCTAGAACCGCTCATTTTGGTAGGATATGTTCAGGGTGTGCCTTCTATTTTGACTTATCTTTTGATGTGTAACCTCAATGCCTGGGAAATTTGCTTACTTTATATTATATCACTTTCTGGTTCTTTCCCCAGTTACACAAGTCGTACTGGGTTTGGCATAAGTGGTTGTCTTACACTGTTATACCACTTGCGACATCGATCAGTCGTGTACGTGGGTTCCATACACATATTACATGTTTATTTTAGTTTTACATCATAAATATTTTCTTCACAAGCCCAGACCTCATCTGGTCCCCTTTGGTGCAGGGTATATGGACAGATCATACTTATTTTGTTTCTGTTGTGCGTATTGTCTAGATTAGTGAGTTAAATATACACTGAAGAGCCAAACAAACTGGTACAGCTACCTAATATCGTACAGAGACCCCTCGAGCACGCAGAAGTGCCACTACGCGACGTGGCATGGACTCGACTAATGTCTGAAGTAGTTCTGGAGGGAACTGACACCATGAATCCTGCAGGGTTGTGCATAAATCCGTAAGAGTACGAGAGGTGGAGATCTCTTCTGGACAGCACGTTGCAAGTCATCTCAGGTATGATCAATAATGTTAATGTCTGGGAAGTTCGTGAGCCAGCGGAAGTGTTCAAAATCAGAGGAGTGTTCCTGGAGTCATTCTGTACCAATTCTGATCGTGTGGTGTGTCGCATTGTCCTGCTGGAATTGCCAAAGTCCGTCGGAATGCACATTGGATTGAATGGACGCAGGTGATCAGACAGGATGTTTACGTTCGTGTCACTTGTCAGAGTCATATCTACACGTATCAGGGGTACCGTATCACCCCAACTGCACACGCTCCATGCCTTGACAGAGCCTCCACCTACTTGAACAGTCGCCTGTTAACATGCAAAGTACATGATTCTTGAGGTTGTCTCCATAACGGTACACGTCCATCCGCTGGATACAATTTGAAACGAGACTCGTCTGACCAGGCAGCATGTTTCCAGTCATCAAGAGTCCATTGTCGGTGTTGAAGGGTCTAGGCGAGACGTATAATGCTTGGTGTCGTCCAGTTATCAAGAGTACACGAGTGGGCCTTCGGCTCCGAAAGCCCATATCAGTGACACTTCGTTGAATGGTTCGCACGCTGGCACTTGTTGATGGTCCAGCATAGAAATCTGCAGCAACTTGTGGAAGGGTTACACTTCTGTCATGTTGAACGATTCTCTTCAGTCATCGTTGGTCCCGTTCTTGCAGGATCTTTTTCCGGCCACAGCGATGTCGGAGATTTTATGTTTTACCGGATTCCTTATATTCACGTTACATTCGTGAAACGGTCGTACGGAAAAATCCCCACTTCATCTCTACCTCGGAGATGGTGTGTCCAATAACTCGTGCGCAAACTATAACACCATTTTCAAACCCACTTAAATCTTGATAATCTGTCGTTGTAGCAGCAGTAAGCGATCTAATAACTACGTCAGGCTCTTGCTGTCTTATAGGCATTCCCGAGTGAAGCGCCGTATTCTGCATGTTTACACATTTCTGTATTTGAATACGAATGTCTACACCAGTTTCTGTGGCGCTTCCGTGTATAGTGTTGGGAAGAATACGGTATTTTATTTGTATAACTGCATCCTTGCAGACTAGTACATCTCTTTTTAATATGGTATGATACAGATGGTCTCTTGTGTGCCTTCGAATGGGTATATTTAGTACAGGCTAATCACCTTGATATACATCTCTCCAGGTCCTAATTAACCTAGCACCCTAAATTACTGTGACGTTTGTTGACAGTGTTATGTTACTGACTGGTTTTATTACATGATTATACAAGTTGTACAATGGTTAGTATATGTGGTTGTCTTACACCATTATACTTTTTTACAACATTACCCATGTAGTGTCTGTTGGTTCCATGGAGATAGTCCATGTTTTGTTTTACGATATAAATATGATCTTTACGTATCCAAGCCATATTTGATCATATTCGATAACGGTATATGGTTAAGTCATATAAATTTTTTGTGTTTTGTGGTTGTTCACCGCTTTTTCTGGATAAGACTAGTGGATTTCACACACATTATTAATTATAATACGATTTTTCATCAGCATCTAATGCTTGGGTATATTCAATACATATGTTTTTTCACCTTGGATAATACTGATAACTTATCGTACGATCTACAGATGTTGTTGTTGTTGTGGTCTTCAGTCCTGAGACTGGTTTGATGCAGCACTCCATGCTACTCTAACCTGTGCAAGCTTCTTCATCTCCCAGTACCTACTGCAACCTACATCCTTCTGAATCTGCTTAGTGTATTCCTCTCTTGGTCTCCCTCTACGATTTTTACCCTCCACGCTGCCCTCCAATACTAAACTGGTGATCCCCTGATGCCTCAGAACATGTCCTACCAACCGATCCCTTCTTCTAATCAAGTTGTGCCACAAACTTCTCTTCTCCCCAATCCTATTCAATACTTCCGCATTAGTTATGTGATCTACCCATCTAATCTTCAGCATTCTTCTGTAACACCACATTTCGAAAGCTTCTATTCTCTTCTTGTCTAAACTATTTATCGTCCACGTTTCACTTCCATACATGGCTACACTCCATACAAATACTTTCAGAAACGACTTCCTGACACTTAAACCTATACTCGATGTTAACAAATTTCTCTTCTTCAGAAATGTTTACCTTGCCATTGCCAGTCTACATTTTATATCCTCTCTACTTCGACCATCATCAGTTATTTTGCTCCCCAAATAGCAAAACTCCTTTACTACTTTAAGTGTCTCATTTCCTAATCTAATTCCCTCAGCATCACCCGATTTAATTCGACTACATTCCATTATCCTCGTTTTGCTTTTGTTGATGTTCATCTTATTCCTTCTTTCAAGACACTATCCATTCCGTTCAACTGCTCTTCCAAGTCCTTTGCTGTCTCTGACAGAATTAGAATGCCATTGGCGAACCTCAAAGTTTTTATTTCTTCTCCATGGATTTTAATACCTACTCCGAATTTTTCTTTTGTTTCCTTTACTGCTTCCCTTCCCAACCACTGCTTCCCTTTGATGTCCCTCGACTCTTATAACTGCCATCTGGTTTCTGTACAATATGTAAATAGCTTTTCGCTACCTATGTTTTACCCCTGCCACCTTCAGAATTTGAAAGAGATTATTCCAGTCAACATTGTCAAAAGCTTTCTCTAAGTCTACAAATGCTAGGAACGTAGGTTTGCCTTTCCTTAATCTAGCTTCTAAGATAAGTCGTAGAGTCACAATTGCCTCACGTGTTCCAATATTTCTACGGAATCCAAACTGATCTTCACCGAGGTCAGCTTCTACAAGTTTTTCCATTCGTCTGTAAAGAATTCGTGTTAGTATTTTGCAGCTGTGACTTATTAAACTGATAGTTCGGTAATTTTCACATCTGTCAATACCTGCTTTCTTTGGGATTGGAATTATTATATTCTTTTTGAAGTCTGAAGGTATTTCGCCTGTCTCGTACATCTCGCTCACCAGATGGTAGAGTTTTGTCAGGACTGACTCTCCCAAGGCTGTCAGTAGTTCTCCCAGAGCTTTGTTGCGACTCAGGTCTTTCAGTGCTCTGTCAAACTCTTCACGCAGTATCGTATCTCCCATTTCATCTTCATCTACATCCTCTTCCATTTCCATAATATTGTTCATAATTCCATTTCCATAATATTGTCCCTTGCATAGACCCTCTATATACTCCTTCCACCTTTTTGCTTTCACTTCTTTGCTTAGAACTGGGTTTCCCTCTGAGCTCTTGATATTCATACAAGTGGCTATCTTTTCTCCAAAGCTCTCTTTAATTTTCCTGTAGGCAGTATCTATCTTACCCCTAATAAGCCTCTACATCTTTACATCTGTCCTCTAGCCATCCCTGCTTAGCCATTTTGCACTTCCTGTCGATTCATTTTTGAGATGTTTGTATTCCTTTTTGCCTGCTTCATTCACTGCATTTTTATACTTTCTCCTTTCATCAATTAAATTCAATATTTCTTCTGTTACCCAAGGATTTCTACTAGCCCTCGTCGTTTTACCTACTTGATCCTCTGCTGCCTTCACCACTTCATCCCTCAAAGCTACCCATTGTTCTTCTACTGTAATTCTTTCCCCCATTCCTGTCAATTGTTCCCTGATGCTCTCCCTGAAACTCTGTACAACCTCTGGTTCTTTCAGTTTATCCAGGTCCCATCTCCTTAAATTCACGCCTTTTTGCAGTTTCTTCACTTTTAATCTACAGTTCATAACCAATAGATTGTGGTCAGAGTCCACATCTGCCCCTGGAAATGTCTTACAATTTAAAACTTGGTTCCTATATCTCTGTCTTACCATTATATAATCTATCTGATACCTTTTAGTATCTCCAGTGTTCTTGCATGTATACAGCCTTCTTTCATGATTCTTGAACCAAGTGTTAGCTATGATTAGGTTGTGCTCTGTGCAAAATTCTACCAGGCGACTTCCTCTTTCGTTTCTTACCCCCAATCCATATACACTTACTACGTTTCCTTCTCTCCCTTTCCCTACTCTCGAATTCCAGTCACCCATGACTATTAAATTTTCATCTCCCTTCACTATCTGAATAATTTCTTTTATTTCATCATACATTTCTTCAATTTCTTCGTCATCTGCAGAGCTAGTTGGCATATAAACTTGTACTACTGTAGTAGGTGTGGGCTTCGTATCTATCTTGGCCACAATAATGCGTTCACTATGCTGTTTGTAGTATCTTACCCGCATTCCTATTTTCCTATTAATTATTAAACCTACTCCTGCATTACCCCTATTTGATTTTGTGTTTATAACGCTGTAGTCACCTGACCAGAAGTCTTGTTCCTCCTGCCACCGAACTTCACTAATTCCCACTATATCTAACTTTAACCTATCCTTTTCCCTTTTTATATTTTCTAACCTACGTGCCCGATTAAGGGATCTTACATTCCACGCTCCGATCCGTAGAACGCCAGTTTTCTTTCTCCTGATAACGACATCCTCTCGAATAGTCCCCGCCCAGAGATCCGAATGGGGGACTATTTTACCTCCGGAATATTTTACCCAAGAGGACGCCATCATCATTTAACCGTACAGTAAAGCTGCATGCCCTCGGTAAAATTTACGGCTGTAGTTTCCCCTTGCTTTCAGCCGTTCGCAGTACCAGCATAGCAAGGTCGGTTCAGTTAGTGTTACAAGGCCATATCAGTCACTCATCCAGACTGTTGCCCCTGCAACTACTGAAAAGGCTGCTGCCCCTCTTCAGGAACCACACGTTTGTCTGGCCTCTCAACAGATACCCCTCCGTTGTGGTTGCACCTACGGTACGGCTATCTGTATCGCTGAGGCACGCAAGCCTCCCCACCAACGGCAAGGTCCATGGTTCATGGGGGTAGGGATCTACAGATACTATGTGTTATATTGATGTATGTTATAGTTTCTGACATTTACACAAGTTAGAAAGTAGTTCTCGTTTGATATTTGTTTTATGGCAGTAAATGATACATAGATTTATCCACACATTTATGTTGTTCAACTTGAATGGTACCTTGTAGGGTTTATGTTGTTCAACCTGAATGGTACCTTGTGGGGTTTTTCCGTATGTTATGGGTACATTAGTCATAGGTGGTCTTCTAATTTGCTCTGGTGTCACGTTTTGAAATTTCATTTCATGCATATAACGTAAGTAGGCGTCTCTATGGCTTGCATCTCAGCATTTTATGACTTTGACATGACATATAGACATATTTATATTTTCATTTTGATAGCGCTACCAGTATTGGCACTCAGATATTGTTAAAGCTATCCTTTTGCAACGACTACTTTCACACAGATGCATATTTCTTGGTTTACTGATTTCTGATGTTGTTGTAGTTTCTTTCACACATCTGTCATTTCCAGCAGTTATTGGTAGGTTACCTAAGGATTTTGATGTTTAGTGTATCATTTACTTGACCAGTTTGTAATCATAGAATATTTAATTAACGATTTTATTAATAAACAGTATGTTTGTGCAACATATATAACAGAAATTGGTTATGGTATACCATATATAAGCACTGGTATAAAGATTGTTGGGGTACACTTTTTATATCAAACGGATATCTGACCTTTATGACATCGTGGGTTTTCCTGGCTGGCACGTGTCCCCGTCCCCCACCACACCTCTGGAAAATACCTGCCCCTATACTCCCCTCCCCCTCCCACTAACCAGAAAAAATGTCTGGAAGTTCAAATTTCTGAGTGAAAGTAGGGCAACTGTGCTATCTCCACTAACCTACCCCCCACCACACCTGTACCTCTGGACGTGGTGGGAAAAAGCGCTCAGTCAGTGTTGCAGCCCCCAAAACACGACAGGAAGGGTACAAGAGTGTATATAATGGCTCTGAGCACTATGGGACTTAACTTCTGAGGTCATCAGTCCCCTAGAACTTAGAACTACTTAAACCTAACTAACTTAAGGACATCACACACATCCACGCCCGAAGCAGAATTCGAACCTGCGACCGTAGCGGTCGCGCGGTTCCAGACTGAAGCACCTAGAACAGCTCGGCCACATCGGCCGGCCCTCTCAAAATTTTCGGCTTTATAGAGACATAATTTCTACTCTTTATCTTCGGAATTTTATTGTGCAAACGATCGGTAGCATACTGCTATGTGGTTGATATCCAGAACAGTAGCGTAAATGGTATGGTATTCTGGGAAAAAATGTGAAAAGATATGAAATTCTGGAATGTTCATGTGCTACTCGATGATTTCAGCATAAAAGTGCAAGAAATTGCAGTTGATGTCGGTTTTTAAGTCGGTAAATTAATTCGTAATTGACGAATCATTTTTCATCGATAGTGCTCAAAAAGTAGATGTTCTTGTAATTCCGGAGTCTGGAGACAGTCGCAGTTAGTTGCAGAAACCACAGCAACATGCAGGTCGCCGGAAACAGTACCGTTAGCGGACTCCTTTGTGCCAAGGGAACAAGCAAAGCCTTTGTACACCAGTTTGGAGAGTGGCCTCTGTCTGCGGAGTGCGCTCTGATGGCGCATCAGGCCAGTGTTTGCAGGGGCAGTTGCCGTATGACCGCTCGCCGTGGTGGATGCGTGTCTGGTGGTCGACAGCTACATGCAGGATGCAGAAGTGATGATTTTGTATGGTGGAGGATACGAATTGTGTTTACTACAACGATATGGTGATACAGCCTGGTTGTAGAACGGTTTCACGCTGAAAAATTCAATCTTTCCTAGACAGTAGCTGAGCAGTGTAATTGAGCAATTGTTTTTGGCAGTGATTTCCGTACTTCATGATCTGTAGACCACCTTTTCAGAGCTTAACTGTCAATGCAAAATGACTGTTGTATCTTTTTCGATCTGTAGAAAATGTTTGTTCTGAAATTCTCGTAATTTGTCCATTTGTAGAAATTGGCAGACAGTGCTTGCACACCACCATCAGCAATCAGAATGCTCCAGTCACAGGAACTTCTATGACATCAGAGAGTCACAAGACATCCCTGGTTAGGGGGAGGGATGGGGGCATAGGGGTCTTAAACGACTTGTGCGAACAAGACAGGGGCCAAACAAGGTATCTACGGAAAGTGCTGTGACATCAGAGTGTCCCATGATGTCTTCTTTGTTCGAGTGTTCAGAGACAAGTCGAGGCAGACAACCCTCCTCTGGTTCAGACAGATGTGAAGCTGACCCCCACCCGTCATTGTGGCTTTAGAACATCTCCAGACCAGCAGTTACAGGACATCGAAAATTCACCGAAAATTCCAGCTATTTTTCTCATCTGTAGAACAGTGCTTCGAATTCTAGTAGAATCTTTCAGACATCCGATGCTGTGTGTCTGTATTTTTCCACCATCTGTTGAGGGTTTCGAAATATATCATGAACTATTAGATATGAAATTGTACTGATTTTTTCATGTGTGTTCAGACACCAGTGTGCTTCGAAAAGTGAGGAAAATAAAAAAATAAGTGCCTTAACATTCCTAACCCCAGCAGTACATATAAACTAAGCCCACTCAGCGTTTCAGAAAAGCGATAAACACCACAGCAGCTGTAGGACTCAGAAATTTTTTCCCTCTGACAGAGCCTTCAAACAAGCATCTAAAACTCTAAAAGTAATAAGCATCCTATTTAGAGTTCAGAGCTGTTTATTTATTTATTTTGAGTAGTAGGTGAAGGGAGCACTGTATTTAGTTTGAGTGTGCCTGCTACTGGTTTCGAGTGGTATAATGAATTTTTTTTCCCCAGCAGGGTAACACCATTAGTGCGACATCGTCAGTTTCGAGCTATATTTTATAAATAAATGAACTGCGTGAAATTCATCCTCGCAAATTGTTTAAATCAATAATATTCTGCACTGCCTTGGCTCCTGCAAATTGTTCAAGTAAACAATATCTCCCAAAAATGTTTAAACAGTATTCCAGTGCCTTATATTGTTTAATGCAATGTGATTAGCGATACATTAGCCTCTGGTCATGATATCCTCCCAGTTCAACACTGACTGAACCTTTTTTCCCGGCGTTTCCTGGGGCAGGGGGGACCATGATGGAGGACAGGTGACGTAATAGGAATGCAGGGGGGGGGGAGGAATTAGGTTAGTGGAGATAGCCCAATTGACCTCTTTTCCCACTGAAATTTGAATTTCCCGCCATTTTTTCTGATCGTGTGGGAGGGGGTGAAGTGGGAAGGCCGGGGTTCCCAGAGGGGTAGTGGGGAAGGGGACACGTGGCGGCCAGGTAAACTCATAACTTCATCAGGGGGTAGCGGTAATTAAGTGATAGGTTAATTAACTTGTATAATTAATTTGATATCAATTAGATATCAAAAGCGTGCCAGACCCCCCTTTATACTACTACTTATATAATTCTAGTTTATGTGAAAATGAATGCATCTGTTGGTCTTTATCAAATGATTACTGTAAATTCACTTATGTAGTATTGTCCTCAATTCCTATGGCTTTCATCTGTCTTTCTATTTGCATGGTTGGTTAGCTTGCGCAGTTGTTTTTCCTCGTCCTACAGAAATGAAGCCTGCTTATTCTGCAGTCTTCCCACACACTTTTTGTGTTAAAAAGGAATAATGTTCCTCTAATAGGAAAGCTGTAGTAGAACCAGTAGCATTACAGTAGTCCAACATGTGCAACAAATATTTTCCAGTATCACATTAACTGAGTGACTAATTGAAAAGTAATTCGCAACTGAAAACTTCGATATATTGTAACTTGTTTGATTCAAAACATTGCCAGGTTCGTGCTAATCCAGAGTTCTTGTTTCGACATTGACACACAATCACCTCACTTGTTATAGCCAGGCTATGGTAGTTAACCGAACCCGAGACCAAAAAGATTACCAAAACGGATTTTCTGTGACAGAATGCTAGTTCAGATACTTGTATTACACAATTTGACCTTTAAAAATGTCGGTTTGTGGCCACGCCTTGTATAACAGGCCATGAGGGTTTCGGTTTTTTCAAAAATCACAGTTTACACATTAAAATCGGAATTTCACGTGTTCGCCTTTGTCACACCTTTATATAAACTTTGCGGCGTTTCACGGTCAATTTTTAACCATTATCACTTAAATTTTCACGGCGTCTTTTACTTTTGGCCAATCGCAACTTAATAGCTTTTATGAACAATTTGTCAAAAGAAAAAATTTATAAAATCCTCAAATATCAACTTCCTCTGTTAATAATAAAATTATCGTAAAACGTGTCTTGTTCCCAAGTACCATAAACTAGCTAGCTGTAATTTACAATTTTTCCTGAGTACGATCACCCTTTCTGTACACAGTACTGACGCTAACGTATACTCAGTTAATAGACATAACAATATTCATTTATTTAATACTTCGCATTCACACCACCATTCACACTAATTACTAAACAAATTAGCAATAATTAATGAAAGTTGTAATAAAGGCAATAAATACAGTTTTGTTTCCAAATTATTGTGTTGTAACTATCTGATAATTTCATTAGTCCATAAGATGCTGACACCTTTCGGCCACAGCCGAAACTACTAGCTGTTAGCTACTGTATCCTAGCGCATCTGTCAAACGAGACATTACTCATGTATGAAGCTGTCTGCTTGCTACTGTCCCTTACTTACATAGGCGCGATGCAAGGCGCTAGACCTCAGGCTGATGATGCTTTATTACTGCCCTGAAGATGGTGTACTGAGTCACTGAAACTGGTTGCAATCTAGTAAAATAACATCAAAACTATGGCCAGGTGTTTCATCTTACTACGTAAGTGAGCGGTCGAAGTCCTGCAGACCATCAATCACAAGGATGGGCACACAAAAATATCATGTTGGTAATTTAAAAAAAAAAACAACTGTAATAGGCAAGCGTAATCTTACCCACTCATATGTCTTACCTGTTTACTGTACTTTTGGTATTATTTGCAGACATCTGATAATGGCCTAAGGCCGAAACTGGCCAGTATGTGATTTAGATGCATGATGCATTAAAGAATAAAACTGACTGCTTGGTTCCATAATTTAGACGATACATTAAGGCTGTGGACATGAAGAAATTGGATGATGAAGGATTTTCACCTCAGTCGTTGTCGTCGTTAAATCGGCGACTGATGGACCTGAAGCATAAAATGAACTCCATCAGTGACACGTTTATCTCCAGTTTTTTGTAGCAGAAGACAATTAAAGCTGTTAAAAAGCTCACAAGGTCTCGAGAGCCGATCCTGCAGCGAACTAATGAAGGTAACCGGAAGGGTAGTCAGATGCTTTGTGATAACCCTCTACATAATCAGCGACATCCTGATTTGCTCGATGTGCTTGCTTGGCGGAAATGCGTGATTATTTGATTTCAACTCCATTGTCCGAAGGTAATTCCTCTGCTTCTGAGAAAAGCCGAGTATCATCAACATTTTATCTCATTACCAGCAGTTCCCGTTTGAGATCCTTGGCAAAGTTGACTAGCTCTGCAAAATTTGTATCTTGGCGCTGAAGATCACGACAGATGGACTCACCTAGCACAAACAGTTCAGAAAGTGTAAACGAGCAGACGAGACTTTGTGGCTGCTAACAGAATCATGGCACCGTGGGATGTGGTCTTGTTGTCAAATTCTTGAATCTTCTCCAGAGCCAAAACAACACAATCGTCCATTTCCCTGAAGTCTTTGCGCTGCTAAGACGCTCAATCCACCCATCTAGTGAGTGCGGTACGTTTCAGATTCCTCGATCATCAGTTAATGATTCAAGGGCATCATTTAATATGTCTACGCTTTGGTGACCCAAATAAATTACGTACCTTTCCAGCGTTCTTTGTGATTTCCTGGTGGTGGTGGTGGTGGTAGGTTCCTACGGGACCAAACTGCTGAGGTCATCGATCCCTATGCTTACACACTACTTAATCTAACTTACGCTAAGGAGAACACTCACGCCCATGGCCGAGGGAGGACTGGAACCTCCGACGGGGGGAGCCGCGCGAACCGTGGCAAGGCGCCCAACATCGCGCGGCTACCCCTTACGGCGTGAATTCCTGACAGGTGGAACATTGAATTTGTCACTGACTACGAAACTGAAATTACAGCTCCACAGTGAGAATATACCTGAAGCGTAGACCTGCTGTATGAACTCAAGAGTCTCACGGGCTTTTGCTGACAAGATTTCAGCACCATCATGGCCCTGTCCTAGTAGCAATAACATATAAAGACCATTTTTACCAAGTTTTCAATCACAGATCCCGCTAATCCTTCACCAGTCGCATCAAAGACTGGGACAATTTGCAGGAAATCTTCATGAATCTTGATATCCGGGGAAATATAAAGGGCCCAAATAGTGAACTGCTCCATTTCAGCAACAAGGTTCTCAAGAACCTTGAAACCTTTGGCATCATTAATCCTCTGAACAGTCCTTGCCATGGTTTGGTTATTTATGCAACTGATGATATGATATTGGATTATTGCACTAATATACTTGTCGGATCTACCAGCTCCTTAGGGACTTCCTCTTAGGTTTTCGTCACCTTTCGCGAGACATTTAAGAATGGCGCGAAAATTACCCATGTTACTGTCATCTTGTTTGTCAACTTCAATAGGCCCTAAGTCCCCGTGTCCCCTTAAAGCAATTTCCTTACATCACAGCCTCGATGGTAGGGACTATGAGTTTTTTACTTTGTTCCACATGCTCCTCCATGTCTTGGTCCAGGCGATGTTTTATATCTTTTGCCTTGTTCATCATCATGCGAACATAACTGTCTTCACAATTACACCAGCCTTCTGGTAAGCTTTTCTCACATGTTTAAATGTTCAATATCGTAGGCTACTTCAGCTTCGAAAACTTGGAGGTTAGTAGAGCTCCAACATTTTGATGAGCCTATAAGGCGCTTGTTCGCCCTATTCTTGAGTATTGTCCATCTACCTGGGATCCCTATCAGGTAGGACTGATAGAGGAGGTAGAGCAAATCCAACGAAGAACGGCGCGTTTAGTTGGCGAGAGAGCGTTACGGGGATGCTAAACAAACTCCATTGGCAAACGCTACAAGAGAGGTGTTGTGCATCACGGAGAGATTTACTATTGAAATTTCGGGACAGCGCTTTTCAGGAAGAGTCTGACAACACATTGCTTCCCCTCACATATATTTCTCGTACTGTCTACGAGGAGAAAATTCGAGGAATTAGAGCCGATAGAGAGCCTTGCCAACAAAGTGATGAGAGATTTCTAAGTTGCGTCGGGCATAAGAAAGGTTTTAGAAATATTGTAGCCCCATGTGGTCAACAACGTTTCATTATTTGATAGCAAACAGTCACTTATGTCATACTTACAGCCTTGCGGTGCATTATCAGAGTTTTGTGTGTCACTGAAAGATGTTGATTTTGCTACAGGACTCGGTAACAGTGATTTTGAATTAGTAATCATACTTCTATTGTTTGAGACCAGCAGCGGCGGCAGCTGTGGTAGGCCATCCATTTGCCCGATCTAAGTGGACAGAGTTTCTTCTGGTTGTGGTGTTTTGGAGAAATAGTGCAAAATATCTCCTCATGTTGTTTTGCGATGTATTGTCTTAGTACTCAAAAACAAGAGTTCGCTATAGTTGCTTCAATAACACTGGTTTTCACAAAATTGTCGCATCAACAATTCAACAACTGGTAACGCAAAAAATCGAGTACGACACGAAGTAGAACATTTCTTGGCAGTTCATGCTCCGACAACGTGTCCATCACTATAATACTCATTGTTTCACTATTCGTTAACGTTCATTGACAGGTACCGTAATACGCTGAGACTGAGCGTTTAAATGTTATATTTAGTTCACCACTGATGTTAAACTGATATGACTTACTAAAAGAAAACTGAAAACATGCAATATTACTACGGAATGGGGCGTGTTATATAAGAAACAACCTTTAATGCTTTAAAGAAAAACTCTCGTAACCATTAAACAGTCTCGACTTCTAGGACGTAGCCAGGATTTTGTCAAAGGGGCCGGGGGAGGGGAAGGGGTCCGATTTGTTAAGAGGAAATTAAAGAAGTTAATTTTGTTTATTGTGAAAAAAATTTATTTACTTTTCAATTTTATGTGCATAATTTGCTTTCGGAAACCCTTCATACAAATGGTATAAGGTCTATAAAATTAATCAAGAAAAACTTTTCTTAAATAAATAAAACATATGCTTTCGACAGTGATATAGAGCTCAGTCTTTTAATAAAAGGTTCACTATCGTAGAGCAAAATTATCTTAATGTCAGGCTGAATAACTCACAATGTTAAAGCATTCAAACCTCTAGAATGAGAGGTTCGCAGGAGAGCTTCTGTAAAGTTTGGAAGGTAGGAGACGAGGTACTGGCAGAAGTACAGCTGTGAGTAGCGGGCGTGAGTCGTGCTTCGGTAGCTCAGATGATAGAGCGCTTGCCCGCGAAAGGCAAAGGTCCCGAGTTCGAGACTCGGTCGGGCACACAGTTTTAATCTGCCAGGAAGTATCATTCAAACCTCTTTTGACAATAGCTGCCTTCCTCCAATTACATTCTTGTATTTAAATTTCTGAATTATCTGAAACTAAGTCAGAATTCCTTTGGCACGTTAAAGCATCCCACGTTCCTTAACTCAGTCTCGAATTTTTTTAAATGTCTTTCATTTCATTACAAAAATGGTTCAAATGGCTCTGAGCACTGTGGGACTTAACTTCTGAGGTCATCAGTCCCCTAGAACTTGGAACTACTTAAACCTAACTAACCTAAGGACATCACACACATCCATGCCCAAGGCAGGATTCGAACCTGCGACAGTAGCAGGAGCGCGGTTCCGAGCTGAAGCGACTAGAACTGTTCGGCCACAGCGGCTGGCTCATTTCATTAAAATTTTTCACTTTGCTAAATGATTAAGAAGTTCTTTTTAAATTATTATTTAAACAGTCAGCTTCAAACTATAGCAACCAGATTTGTTTATAAAACAAAGCGGAATACACAAACACTAGCTACATTTTTAGTATTTTAATATTCACCCCTTGATTTCGACTTGATTTGTAATATATGCGACCTTGCAAATGATTTTGAGTTTATCCATGACGACATGGTTGTACAGTCTTTCTTGCTGATAAACTCCTCTTAGTGGTACAACATACGTTGTTGCTATATGATGTTTATTTGATATACTTTAGAGTTGTGGCGATAGGGCTCACTGTTCCCAGGATATTACGAGTAAGATATTTCACAGCAGGACATCTTTCTTGCAGGAGAACTTCGAGAGACGATATATTGCCCTTCCCCAAGTGAGTCAACTTTATGCACAGATGCACAGAACTAAATGATATCTTCCAATATAAATATCACTGAATTATGTATATTGTCGGAAACATAGGCAAACCAACATTAGAATTAAATACTGTCTGTCCGAGAAATAAATAACTGTTCTCGAAATGAAAATAAGTACTGTTACAAAAGTAACTAAAAAGTTATTTTTGTGTAGTTGTTTCTACAATTTAAAAACATTAAAGTTTGTAGATGATCATAGAACATTTGAAAATGTTTCAGTTACTATAGTATTACAAGAGTTTAAATATATTCTAGACGAAAGGGTGGGTGGGTGGAGAGGGGAGAGGTTCGGGTGGGGATGCAGGATATACTCGGCTCGGATGATTTCAAGCAACCTGCTGAAAAAATCTTTTATAAACGAACAAGTTGTAGAATGTGCTGTCTTCACATATCCCTTTCACTTCCACAAAACTCTCCCCATTGTTCGGAATCGGAATTGGTTTTTATAACTGAGTTCTACCCAGATGATCAGATCGAGTGATACTTTGGCATTTTGGCGATTAATGACAGAATTTTGAGCAAAGTTTTTAAACAATTGCAACAATCGCCGTTTGGGCAATATTTTTGTTGATCAACGCCATATTTGGGCTTCGGGCGACACAGGCATATCCAGACGTACTTTTATGCACTGAAACCTCAGAGTTCTGCCGGTCTCCAAATAACGACTTCAGTGTTAAAATTAAACTTCTATAGATGGTTAATTAGGCTATTATAGTAGAGAGTACATATTTTGATCTTACCATAATGCTAGTGGACGAATCAAAATTGGTTTCCCTCTTCTTTTTTGTCACAAACTTACCTATAATTAGAAACTACCACAGCAGCACACAGAACAAAAGCAATAACGGTGGCACATACATTAAGTTCAGTTGCGAGTAAGAACTGAACTGATTAACAAATCAGCATCTGAGCTCAAGAACGGTCAACAACGTGTAGTAATTAGTGTTGGCTAAAGTATGGATGGGTAATGGCTTTCAGTGATATCAACACATCCATAAATCTGTCTACGTCCTTGTTGACTATCGACAGTGCGTATCCCGTTTTCGTCGTATGACTGAATATAAAAATATCGTTCAATTTTACTATACGGCAACTCGGTCGTGTGTAGCGTCAGACAACGTACAAGCACGCCGCTTACCGGCGATTCTGTTTTGTGCAAAGCTTCGTTTTAAAACTGTCGTTGCAGTTAATAAAATGTTCCGGGCTATTATGCTCTGGTCGAATGGATTCCATATTTAAACCCAACGTTTCGTCTCCATCTACGGAGGACATTTTCAACGGGGATCGTAGCTTCTTTGAGTGTCCTAGTCAAGCCTTGGCTCGCTACTGACTACAGCAAAATTCCATTTACGCGTGCATCAACACAACGGCGTGACGTCACAAGTTTTGAATACCCGAGCGCAGTTAGCCGTTGTCGTCTGCCGTCGTTCGCTGTTGCTGTCACCTGATGGTGGAAGACCGGTACACATCCTCAACACTGGAATCCACATGTCATTCAGTTACACGCCCTCCTCCTTCTTACTGTAATTCCTGGGGTGTTTTACTATGTCTGTTGCCCCCCTGTATACTCTTTAATGATATCCGCTTGTGGCTCTCATTACCTGTGGTAGTATCCTGGGTGCAAAGCATGTTCTGCAACAGCTGAACTGTCAACCTCTTCCCTTCTGCAATTGCCCCTGTATACTTCTTGTCATTTTTTGACAGTTCTTATTGTAATACCCACGTACACCTGCCCATGACGGAACTCTATAAATTCCTGCTTTTCCCAGCGACTGGCGATCTCCCTTGCCCAATTTTAATTGATTTTGTATCCGCCGGGTGGATCTGTAGATTACTGCGATGGTCTGTTTTTCTTTAAATTTTTTATCAGTCTTTTTTTAAATTGTTCCGATGCGGTCAGTAATGTCCTTAATGAAAGGCAGAAAAACTTAAGATTTCACAGGTCCTTGTGCATCGTTATGACTTCTGCGCGGTGGTCTTAAAGTAATTTTTATCTCAGCGGACAAATAACCATTCTTGAGCAATGCTGAAGTTTTAATTCTGCGTCAAGCAGCTCTGGCTCGCAGATGTTCCGTGCTCTATGTGCCAAAGTTTTTACCATATTATTTCTTAAAAACTAGTATATGAAGAAAATCTTTGGTCTACCTCTTTCTGCATTGATACATGGACCTTACTAGAATTAAGGAAAATGTGGATGGGAGGATCCATCAGTATAACTTTCTTTTCACACAACCTGTTTATTTAACAATATATAAACTGTGTTTTACATATAATCGAAATATTTAACGAAAAAATTTTCTTTAACAAAATGAACAAATTTGCAAGTTTAATAAGCTTTTAATCCTTGCAAAAGAAATCTGAAGTGCTGTATTGCAAAACAGCAAACAATATGACAATGATTACAAGACGGCCGGACCTGCAGCCCGCCCGTTATCAGGTGAAACAGCGGTGTTTACTACCACGCTGCAGACAGTCAGTCGTATTAAACTCCCTTCTGAAACACATGAAAACTATATAAGCACCACTGACGACAAGAGTGATTCACTCACACAAAACAGATGACTTAACCTTTAATTTGAAAGCTGTGTGTCTAAATGGTTCAAATGGCTCTGAGCACTATGGGACTTAACATCTTAGGTCATCAGTCCCATAGAACTTAGAACTACTTAAACCTAACTAACCTAAGGACATCACACATATCCATGCCCGAGGCAGGATTCGAACCTGCGACCGTAGCAGCCTCACGGTTCCGGACTACAGCGCCTAGAACCGCACGGCCACCACGGCCAGCTGTGTCTAAATGTTCGTGGTTAAGATGCGCAACTGTGGTTAAAGGTTGAACAGATTAGCAAACAATATGACAATGATAAGGCTTACTTCAAAGCAACCAGGCTCTTAATTTCAGTCGGCAACCGAGGTGCGACTGGATCCCAACCCGTCCCTTCTGTATTTTCATTGATGCCCTGGTGACAGTCAGCTGTTACTATTTTCAAAGTTAAACTGATTGCCAGTTATTAAGACCGCTTGAAGGACCATCTTAAAACATTACTTGTGAACACTTATTACAAGAGAACTCACACGGTAGAGCCACAAGATCCAACTAAAATACACCAATAATGACCCGGTCTTTCAAACACAGAAACGAACAGCTTAGTACAACAGGTTGTTCGGGTTATAACTAATGACTGAGAAATGCAATTACAATCATAGAATTCACAATATACATAAATGACCTGGTGTATGACATCGGAAGTTCACTGCGGCTTTTTGCAGATGATGCTGTGGTGTATCGAGAGGTTGTAACAATGGAAAATTGTACTGAAATGCAGGAGGATCTGCAGTGAATTGACGCATGGTGCAGGGAATGGCAATTGAATCTCAATGTAGACAAGTGTAATGTGCTGCGAATACACAGAAAGATAGATCCTTTATCATTTAGCTACAAAATAGCAGGTCAGCAACTGGAAGCAGTTAATACCATAAATTATCTGGGAGTACGCATTAGGAGTGATTTAAAATGGAATGATCATATAATGTTGATCGTCGGTAAAGCAGATGCCAGACTGTGATTCTTGTTCGCCCACTGCTTGAATACTGCTCAGCAGTGTGGGATCCGTACCAGATAGGTTTGATAGAAGATATAGAGAAGATCCAACGGAGAGCAGCGCGCTTCGTTAGAGGATCATTTAGTAATCGCGAAAGCGTTACGGAGATGATAGATAAACTCCGGTGGAAGGCTCTGCAGGAGAGACGCTCAGTAGCTCGGTATGGGCTTTTGTTGAAGTTTCGAGAATATACCTTCACCGAGGAGTCAAGCAGTATATTGCTCCCTCCTAGGTATACCTCGCGAAGAGACCATGAGGATAAAATCAGAGAGATTAGAGCCCACACAGAGGCATACCGACAATCTTTCTTTCCACGAATAATACGAGACTGGAATAGAAGGGAGAACCGATAGAGGTACTCAAGGTACCCTCCGCCACACACCGTCAGGTGGCTTGCGGAGTATGGATGTAGATGTAGATAGATGTAGAATTGAATCTGTTAACAGCTTAATCTAACCACAAGGTCCCTCTTTTGTTTAATGGCAACCTTTGCCTTAGCACAATTGTTCCGGCTGTATTTACGACCAAGAGCTGATTAATTAGAACATTAAAGATCGGGTACAAACTCGAAAGGAATGGCAATATAATAGCGGAACAAATTTTCAAACGACAACTAGTGTCTTAGTGCAATACTACTGCCTATATTTACGACCAAAGAGCCGATCGAGTAAAACTCTGAGGGTCGGGTACAAAGCAGAAAATAATAAGAAGGGCAGGTAGACAATGAAACAAATGACCGCGAGGATTACAGAGTGTTACTCCCCTTTATCAGCAAGCAGTCCCATGGGTCCACGGTGCGTCGCAGCGGTCGTCCGACACGAATGTTGCCAACCAACCGACGGGATGTCGGCCTGCTGCTTGTAGCCGACGCTGATCCCGGTGAAGTACACCGGTATGTTCGCTCTGCACAGGCTCTCCTTGCCCAGTTGTGGCTTCGGCTGCTCGTACCTCATGACCACCTCTTGTCGCGACGCTGCCGCCTATCCCCAAACTTCGTGCCTCTCGCTCGGGCCAGACAACCCCCGTATATACAGAGGGGTCCAAAAAAATGTATCTGCTGTTTAAAAGTCCATAACTGGCAAACTAATTGACGGAGTTGTCTCATCTTTGGTAGTGTACGCCGGCCGGAGAGGCCGAGCGGTTCTAGGCGCTACAGTCTGGAACCGCGCGACCGCTACGGTCGTACGTTCGAGTTCTGCCTCGGGCATGGATTTGTGTGATGTCCTTAGGTTAGTTAGGTTTAAGTAGTTCTAAGTTCTAGGGGACTGGCGGCCTCAGATGTCCCATAGTGCTCAGAGCCATTTGAACCATTTTTGGTAGTGTAATAGTTTGCAGTTCCGGCAATCGCCACACAAGCGTTGTATTGCGTTGTTTTGTTTTGTCAGATGACAGTCGCCAGATAGTCAGTGTTTTGTTCTTAGTTGCACCTAGTTACTCGCGTAAACATGGCTGGCGCAAGGCTTACATTCGATGAAAAGAAGTCACTTTTGAAGTGGTATTTTAAGTACGAAAATATTAATGACGTTCAACGATGTGGACGACCTGTAACAGTAACAAGTCCAGCTAACTCACGTCGTGTGTTACAACAATTCAGTCGCTCACCACAGAAGTCTGTGAGACTGTGTGCCCGTGAAACTGGAATGGGTACCATTCCCATACCCAAGTGTTCGGCGAATTTTGAAGACAGCAAAGTGGAAGTGCTACATCCTACAATTACTACAAGCAATGAACGAGGACGACCCAGATCGTAGAATGGAGTACTGAAAGCGGTTTACTAACATTGTGCGCAACGATGAAGAGTTTGCAGAGATGATTGTGTGGTCTGATGAGGCACAGTTCAAACTCAATGATACAGTAAATCGCCACAATTGCATCTACTGGGCCGCCGAAAATCCGAACGTCCATGCAGACAAAGCTGTGAATCTGCCAGGAGCAAATGCGTGGTGTGGGTTGTCTTACAGGGGCTTGATTGGGCCATTCTTCTTTGACGGCACAGTTACAGGTGAGGTGTACCTTCAGAAGCTTCAGACATCCATTTTACCTGCCATCCGAGACTTGCATGGAGACGGAACAGTTTACTTTCAACAAGATGGTTCCCCAGCCCACTACCAAAAAAATCTACCAGGAAGATGGATAGGCCGTAGAGGTGCTGTGGGGTATCCACCACGTTTCCCAGACCTAACTCCTCTGGACTTTTACCTGTGTGGAACACTAAAGGACGTCGTTTATCGACAAAAGCCACGCACATTGGATGAACTTCGAGAATCCATCGTACATTCATGTGCAAATATCCAACTGAACACGTTGCAGTCAGTAGTTCGTGCTGCAGTTAGGCGGCATCGTTTGTGTGTGGATGTTAATGGTAACCATTTTGAACACCTACAGTGATATCTGTAAGTTGGACTTTATGCTACACTTTCACCAAAAATGAGACAACTCCGTGAATTAGTTTGCAAGTTATGGACTTTTAAGCAGTGGATACATTTTTTTGGACCCCTCTGTATATCGGTAAGCAAAGACCTTCTAAGGATACAACCCGCAAATACCAACTCTTCCTCATAGATATTGGCAATGAGGCCGCAAGAGGGATAGTCGATACTACACCTGAGCCAGTGGCGCCAGACAAAACAGTCTACTAATTCAATGGCGCCACGGCTCGTCATTGTAAATTGAATCTTCGGATTAATCCCCTTGAGATGTTTGTGAAAACCACCTAGTGCCTCTCTGTCATGAGTCCGCAAAACAAACGTATCATTCATGTTCCGGAACCAAATATTCGGTTTGTTTTTGTCAATTTCCGATGCATGCTCCTCAATTTTTTCCATAACGAAATGCCTCTAACTGGGCTTAAGAGGTTCCCCATAGCCACGCCATCCGTATGTAGAACTTGTTGTTCCATTTGAAGTACGTGATCGTGAGGCACAGTTCTGCAATATTTCGAGGAAGAGAAGTTTCAGCTTTAGTAACACTTCATTGTGGGGAACCACGGTAAACAGTGATACAACGACAAATAATACGTCCTCCGGCTGGACAACTATGTCATTTAATTTACTGATAAAATGTGCCGAATTCTTCGCATAGAAATCAGAGTGGCCCACATACAATCATAATAATGTTGATAAGAACTTGGCAATGTAATAAGTGGGCGAACCAATTGCACTCACCATAAATCTGAGAAGAACATGTTCTTTGTGCGCCTTCGGCAGCACATAGTCTTGGTGGTAGCACAACTGAATTGAACACATCACGGACCTACACTTTTGGATAATTGATTATACCTGTTCACAACGTCCCCGTTGTCTGGGAGAAAGCGTCTGTTCCGAAGAAGAAATTAAATAAAAAAATGTAGAATCAGTTGTAACCGGATCACTATTGCACGACTACATCCACGCAATAACGATCGAAAGAGTTTTGACAAATGATAAAAACAGCAAACTGTTTAGTGACGTTTCAGGTAATGAACTTAAATATTTTTTTAAATTTAAACTGCAATGGTTACAGAAAACGGTCGCCAGCTCAAGGTGTGAGCGAACAATATTGTATTTTACATTACAGTTAATGCAAAACAATCAAACGGGAACGGGCAAAAGGACACTGACTCGAGCTCAGATTCAAAATCATAATTAGCAGCAGGAAATAAATGTAATCATGAAATCAGTGAAGCAAATTGCGCTAAACATATGCACTTGACTGATAATTGTTTGGCACTCAGTTTGTGTAATAAATAGCTTCATGCAGCCTGCCATAATACCTACTGTTAATACTTCTACAATGATAACTGTTTTAAATAAATATTTTCCGCCAAACAAAATATGTCTTATTGGCGGGTATGTTTTACTAAACAACTACTGATTAACTTTTGCAGAACAATATTAGGTATTTGGGAAATAAGAGTACAATTTATTGATCACACAAAGAAATTAAAAATTCTGATCTACAATAATCTTTAAAAACTCACTGAAATTATTTTTTCATAATCACTTAATATTAATACTAGTGTTTTAAGTGAAGATTTCGCTGAGTAGCAAAGTCCATTGTCTTTAACTATCAGTCTCGATAAGTTTTTAAGTTTTGATAACTTTCATTTTTTAAAAAGAAATTATCAGAATTAAATTAGTTCAGCAGTCTTAGTCTTTTCATCATCAACATTACACTCGCTTTTAACTATTAATGACAAGAGAGGGCCCTACTTGATAATTGTTCGATTTTAAGCACTTCTGACACAGCGTTAACGTGAAGTTGTTAATTATTCACAAAATGAAATTGCTACACTGGCTAGCCTTGATACACTTCTAAATATTGAAGTTGGTATGGTTTTACTTCAGTGAGTGGCTGCTGGTGCTGCGTAAGGTAATAACAGCCGACAATGCGTGGCAACAGGCTCTTCTTAGCGTTGCTTTACAATAAACATTTCTGGGCCCACAGTGCTGCTGTTTCACATTAATTCCTCTTGATGCTTTCTGCACTGTGCCCAGTTAACGCAGTAATTATGCCCGGCCATAGCATACACTTCTGCTAGTTTGGTAGCTTCCAATGTGCTGCACTACATGCCGCTAGCAACCACAACGCCCGAGCGCTCCTGTCACCCTCTGCTGCACAACAGCTCGCGCCAGACTCACCTGCACAGTGCGCGTCAGCGCCCAGCGACAATGGTCCTTACTTCAAACATTATACTCTTTGACAGTTCACAACAGCAAACGTGCCCTGACTAGACCAGTGTATTTACTACGTGTTATTACATAATTCTTTTTTAGATATTGCAATTGAATTGCATAATCATATTCATTCATAAGAAAATATTTGCAAACTAATGTCAAAATACACTCCTGGAAATTGAAATAAGAACACCGTGAATTCATCGTCCCAGGAAGGGGAAACTTTATTGACACATTCCTGGGGTCAGATACATCACATGATCACACTGACCGAACCACAGGCACATAGACACAGGCAACAGAGCATGCACAATGTCGGCACTAGTACAGTGTACATCCACCTTTCGCAGCAATGCAGGCTGCTATTCTCCCATGGAGACGATCGTAGAGATGCTGGATGTAGTCCTGTGGAACGGCTTGCCATGCCATTTCCACCTGGCGCCTTAGTTGGACCAGCGTTCGTGCTGGACGTGCAGACCGCGTGAGACGACGCTTCATCCAGTCCCAAACATGCTCAATGGGGGACAGATCCGGAGATCTTGCTGGCCAGGGTAGTTGACTTACACCTTCTAGAGCACGTTGGGTGGCAAGGGATACATGCGGACGTGCATTGTCCTGTTGGAACAGC